>NC_138500.1:47099860-48564873 GCF_964252035.2 Podarcis erhardii
GCTCGGCCGGCCCCCAACAGCCTCGCCTGCCTTTGAAGTGCTCGGCTCCTCCACTTGAAGGGAGATCGATTACAGAAGAACAACAGGCACAAAGAACCCGCGGCTTTTACGGGCGGGCCACTTTCCCACGATCAGAGCAGGCCAGCTCTGCAGCAGCAGCAACGGCCGGCCGCGCTACCCCCGCCCCCGCGCGCCCATTCTCACCCTCATTAAGTAAATAAATACACATTAAATTATCACGCCTCCTGCCACCCCTTCACCCTTCAGTGGAATCGGAAAAAAAGAGAGATTCCCTCTGCAGATTTATTTAAAAAATGCTGATCAACTTGGACAAGAGCGGCAACATTGGTACCGTGGTTTTGTCTTTGGGAAGCAGCCAAGTGCAAATAGGATAATATATTTTAAAATTATATATAAAAAAGCGAGGGCATTTTAACGTGCACCAAAAAGCCTCTGAAGCGCCCGGAAGTGGCAAAGTTTAGCTAAGACAAGCCCCGCCCCGCCTCACTCGGGGCTGTGGGTCACATGGGTGTAACATAAACACACTCATTCATTCATTCATTCGCAGCGTACGATCCGGTTAGGGGAGGGCACCCGAGCTGGTGGCAGTTGGCGCCCACAGTACTAGGGCACGTACGTGCGTGTGCGGAGGGCTGGAACAGGACACGCCATCTCCCTTGAAGCCCAGAAGTTTGTGTCCTCGGCGGCGCTGCTGGGGGGGGGGGGGGGAGAGAGAAGGAAAGCAGACCTCCGAGCACAAACACTTACGAAATCCTTTCGCAGCAGGACCCACATCCCGCACACCCGGAACTGCTTTCCCTTCACGAACAGAGTATGAATGAGAGAAATGATTGATTGATTGATTGATTGATTGATTGATTGAATGAATGAATGAGGCTCCTTGGCCCATCGTAGCGTGGGTGAGAATTTAAACGGTCCCCCATAACAACCCCGACTTGCTCGAAAACAGGTTTGCCTGGATGCCACCCTTAACGTCGGGATTCTCAGATCTGGACCTGATTTGGAGAACGGAGACGTTAAGTGATTGGTTTTGGGGTCCGAGTTACTAAACTGACCTACACAGCCCAATCGTTGACGCGTTTATTCAGTCACTGTATTCTGTAAGACCTGCTCACAGGTGAGCGTGTACAGCAGGATCGCTTTCTTGGGATCAGGCGCAACTATCAGTCGCTCCCCACGCGCACTCATTCCCCGCACTCGTGTCAGGGATGCCAACGAATACATTTGGTGTGTTGGTTTGTTTGGTTTTTTTGGGGGGGGGGTGTTAAATCCCGCCCCGCTTAATCAAATCACATGATGCGGTGCATGAATACTTCAATGGGGGGGGGCTCTCAAATATTTTATGGGGGGGCGAAGACCCCTCGGCCCCTAAGAGTTGGCTCCTATGATTGGTGTTAACTGGATTATATGAACCACACACGGTGCGGGAGGAAGGGTTTGGAGGGGGAACGTTTTAAAAAGTGCCGGAGTGCCGCTCTCTCTGTAAGCTGCTCCCCTGCGCGCAAATCCTCCTTCCCCGCCGTGCTCACTCCCTGCTCAGAAATGCCTTTCCTTAACTAATGGCGACCACCATCTCCCCTGATCTCCGCTTTGCTTGGGCAGCTGAACTCTGGAGCTGCTCCCCTTAGCGGGCTGGGAGGGGTTTTGTTAGGGGAGAACTCATCACGCGCCCAGAAGCGACGCTTCTGGATTTGTCACAGAGGGCCTTCGGTTCATTCATTAAAATAAGACGGAGGGACGCGCCCCCTCCCCGCTCTAGAGAGGGAGCCACGCCCCCTTCCCCGCCCCCTCGCCTCTCCACGGCAGACTGCTTGGCGTCAGAACGGGGAGAGCGAATCGCGTGAAGCCTCTCGGCCGCCTTGGCCGCCAAGCGGCCGGAAGTGTTACCTATTCACGAAGCCCTAAACAAGAGCGATGCTTTCTCCCTGGCGCTGGCCTGTTTCTTTTGTTTGCACGGGAGGCGGCGGCTCCCGCCTCGCTGTTAGTGCGCTGTTCAGTCTAAGCTCTATTACGCACTCTTAATTCTTTATATCCCGCCTTTTGGGGTAGCATATTAACCCGCTAGGGACGCGGGTGGCTCTGTGGGTTAAACCACAGATCCTAGGACTTGCCAATCAGAAGGTCAGCGGTTTGAATCCTCACGGCGGGGTGAGCTTGCTCGGTCCCTGTTCCTGCCCACCTAGCAGTTCAAAAGCACGTCAAAGTGCAAGTAGATAAATAGGGACCACTCTGGCAGGAAGGTAAACGGCGTTTCCGTGCGCTGCTCTGGTTCGCCGGAAGCAGCTTAGTCATGCTGGCCACATGACGCTGTACGCCGGCTCTCTTGGCCGATAAAGCAAGATGAGCGCTGCAACCCCAGAGTCAACCACGACTGGACCTAATGGTCAGGGGTCTATTTACCCCGCTTGCCTTTAAGGGGATCCTTAAAGGCAATTTACAAGAATGCAGGGAAAGGAGGAAGAAAATGCTTCAAACTTCAACGGGCATCATTAATGGAGTATAGGAAATGATCAAAACTCATTGCATTAGTACATCAAAAATGGCAACGTGGAGTTCCTAGGTTCATAGAAATTTAAGAGGAGGAGAGTCATTCATTCCAACCCCACAGTTCAATGCAGGGACCGCAAATGGAAGGAATCACAATACAGTGTTGGCTACAGCACCACTGGGCTTCCAGCCTCGGAGACAGAATCATAGAATTGTAAAGTTGGAAGGGGTATTGAAGGGCATCCAGTCCAACCCCCTGCAACATGTGGTTCGAACCCATGGCCCGGAGACCTCCATGGTCTACCAACTGAGCTATTCCAGACTGACATGAAAGTTCCTGGGTGACATGTGCCAGCCATTATCTCATGGACTTAGTCAAATCTACATTGCAAGGTGGTTGTGAGGAGAAAGAAAGAAAGAAAGAAAGAAAGAGAAAGAAAAAGAAAGAAAGAGAGAGAGAGAGAGAACTGTTATGCTATCCTGCACCCCTGGGATACACACAGTGCTGTTTTTCTAGAAAAAGAGGTGCTAGAACTCACCATGAACACCTCCCTTCTTCTCTTAGAATGGCAACGGCATCCACTTGAGAGGTGCCGGAACTGAGTTCCTGCTGGAAAAAAGCCCTGGATAAATATAAAAATATATAATGTTCAGAAGTCTTTCTTAAATGTTGAGCAAAAATCTGTTCCATTTCCACCCATTGGTTCTAGTGCTGTCCTGCTTTCTGGTGCAGCAGAGAGCAAGGCTGCTCCATCTTCTGTGTGACAACACTTTAGAGATGAGAAAACAGCTGTCCTCTCTGCCTTTAGTCTTTCCTTCCACAAGGCATACATACAGCTAAGCATGTTTCTAGTCTGCTGAACAGTGACCAACATACAGGCAATCAGTGGTGCGGGAAACTGTTTCTAAGATGCCCATGTCATTGGTGCTTGCTTTATTTTCATTCATTCATTCATTCATTCATTCATTTATATGCTGCACTTCCAAAGAATCCCAGAGTGGCAAACAACAAACAAGTGATACAAACAATTTTTTAAAAAGCTTAAAAACAATTCCAATACAGGTGCAGACCAGGAAAGATCTCAACTTAAAAATCTTGTTAAGAGAGGTCTTCAGTAGGTGCCGAAAAGACAACAGAGACAGCGCCTCAAATATTTAAGGGGAGGGAATTGCAAGGGAACTTGAATGCCATATTGTATGCCTAAAACAAAGGAATCTTTTGTGTTGCAATGATGTTCTGGAAACTTGTAAAAGGAAGGATATACAAAAAAGAAGATGTGCAGCTAGTTACACAAGGAAAGTCTACTTTGGATCCTAGGATGGTTACAATTGTTCCTCCTACTAGTCCCGTCCCCCCAATGATCCAAAAAAGAGCTTTCCCTATTTGTTCTTTTCTGTCCGTTTAATGCCTCAGGGAAAAACAACTTGTAATGTGAAATAAGGAACAGCAGCAGGTTTTGAATGTTCACAGGAAGGACACACACATTTCTAGTGTGGATATTCCCTTGAACATACTGCAAAGTAACAATAGGGAAATAACAAGTATTTTGAAGGGAAAGGGGTATGTTTCAAACTTGCATTGATCCTCCAAAATGGACCCAATGCATGTGCATTTTATACTCAGTTGTGTGCAAGTTCAAAATATCTAGGAAGAAACAAACCCAAGACTTCAGTACTAACATTAAGGAATTTCCAACACTTACAGTATTTGATGTTGAAACAAAATAAAAAAAAATCCTTCCAATTAAGTTTGTTATGGTAGGAGCTTTCGACACGAAAGCTCATACCAATAACAAACTTCGTTGGTCTCTAAGGTGCTACTGGAAGGAATTTTTTTATTTTGTTTAGACTACGGCAGACCAACACGGCTGTGTGATGTAGCTTTAGGTGAGGGATGTAGACTGTTCTACTAAAGGCCTCAGCTTCATTGCTTTGATCACTGAATATATCTGAAAAAAACTAGCTTTGGCGTTGTTTCCAGACATAACTCAAAAGTGCTAATTTTGACCTATAACCCCCTAAACTTGGTCTGAGACCAGAGCCCCTGATGGAGGGCTTTTATGCATCGTGAGATCTTCTGTTGAGGTCCTGTCCTATCTGCCTCCATTTTCAAAGATCACATGGTGACACAGGGACACAGGGCCTTTTCTGTTGTGGTGCCTCATCAGTGAAATGCCTTCCTCAGATGTCTGGCATCCATTATTGTAGCCATCAGTTGAAAACTTCCATTTGCGGAATTGGGGGAATAGGTTGTCCTCCAGATGTTATCATTTATTTCATTTATATAACACACTTCATAAAAAAAAACCAGAGTGCTTTACACCATAAAATGCTAAAATACTATAATAAACACCAAATTTACACATATAGTTAAAATCCACATAAAATACCTACCTTACCTGGATGATTCTGGGGCAGAACCGGGCATCACTGAAGCTGAGAATGCACAGATGCTCCAGCAGGAGCACTAGATAGGTTTTGCCAGTGCATCTGTGCATGCCTGACCTTGCCATGTCCTTGCCCCAGCCCAGCATCATCCAGGAAGCGGAAGCAAGTGCCAATCTCAGGAGGCTCCACCCCATCACACCCGTCACTAATGTCTGAATGGCTGGAGCTTTACCTTCCTACTGAAGTCATTAGAGGGTTTTAGTTATTATATGACGTTCTATCCACTTACCTGTTCCTATTTTTATCTGAAGGGATTGGGGGGGGGCGCTGTGGGTTAAACCACAGAGCCTAGGACTTGCCGATCAGAAGGTCAGCGGTTCAAATCCCCGCGAAGGGGTGAGCTCCCATTGCTCGGTCCCTGCTCCTGCCAACCTAGCAGTTCGAAAGCACGTCAAAGTGCAAGTAGATAAATAGGTACCACTCTGGCGGGAAGGTAAACGGCTTTTCCGTGCGCTGCTCTGGTCCGCCAGAAGCGGCTTAGTCATGCTGGCCACATGACCCGGAAGCTGTATGCCGGCTCCCTCGGCCAATAAAGCGAGATGAGCGCCGCAACCCCAGAGTCAGCCACGACTGGACCTAATGGTCTGGGGTCCCTTTACCTTTACCTTTTATTTTTATCTGTGTTTATAGTAGTAATGTTTTGCTGTTTTTTATGATACAGTTTTCAGTGCTTTTTTGAGGGGGTGAGCAGTTGTACAGAGTATCATCACCTCTTTTTTTCCGTGTGCTGTCACTCATAGCACTTTTGCCAAAAGATGAATACCAGTGCTCATTTTTAACCAAAAATAAAAAGAACGGTTTTTTTGTTATTACCGTAGATAGATAAATAGTTTTTAATTTTGTTTATATAACCACTTAGAGGTTTTAATACCTTAAGGATATTTAGAAATGCTTTTAAACAAGTACATACTTTTATTGCTGCTGTTTTGTGTTTGCATGCGTTAACATCCCCATCTGTATTGTATCTAAATTTGCTTTTAAAAATTATTATTTTTTGAAACATTTTTGTAAACCACCTAAAAGCCTGAAGGGAAAGTGGGGCAACAAAGATATTTTAAAATAAAATCGATAAAAACGTTTCCTGATATGCTGGTGGGTACAAAGTTATGCTGAGCCTCCTGGGAGAGCCTTTTGCCTTACCACATGTGCTGAGGAAGACAGCCTAATAGCTGGGCTTTCTAGCAACTGGAGTGGAGATGGCCTCAGCCATTTAAAAGCGGTCGATTTCCTCCCAGAGAGCAGCAACGGAGGAAACTGGCTCAGGGCATGCGATCTGGTGGCTGGGTAGGGAAGGAGGGGCCTTGTGGGAGTCTGCTCTGCGCCCACCCGCATTGATCAGGCAGAGGAGAGACAGAGGAGGGGAAACAGGAGTGTACAAAATCAACCTTGTTTCTCCCAAGATGAAACACTTCCTTTCTCCTTTACATTGGGGGGGGGGGGGGAGAGAGAGAGAGAGAGAGATGTGACAACTCCAGAGGTCCAGAAGCCACAAAGTTTCTCTTGCAAGAAAAAAGAGAGAGCAAACCACAAGGTTGTTTGTACTAAGCGGGGCCATTAAGTTGTTATTTTCCTTTCTTTTACAGCTTTCTCCGCTCTTAAAAGTGCTGAAATCCGTCTGAACGTATCTGTTCCCTACAAAACAAGCAGCAGTTTTCAATTTTGAGTTTGGGGCTTGGAGTTATTTTAATAACCCCATTCCCTCCCTCCAGCCACCATCCTATCCCTGAAAACAGGGGAAAAAAACTATTTACCAATTATTATCCCTCTACAAACAGTACTTGACTAAAAAACAAACAGCTTTGTTTGCCATCTGTTAATGTGCTAACACATTCTGCTCTGAACCTTGGCACTCGCTTCCCTGAAAAACAACAAAAAGCACCTCTTCTGCTTAAATTTGGAAAAAAGATATGTTGCTATTTTTAAAACCTTCCAAGTAAAGGAGTTTGTTCTGTTTTTAGGATTAAGCCAGTACACCCCCTCCTCCAAAATAAAATTAATTCTGTACATGAAAACTGTGTTTACCAAGTGTCCTTACTGATTTAATCAAGAGCCGTTCCTTGTATATCACAACCACAGAATGCATGTAATACTCTGGCTTGTCATGCGAGATTGATAACTTAAAACACCCTTGGGGAGGCCAATCCTATTTCCTCATGTAGCTCTCTTGCAGCATAAATAGAGGCTCAGGTCAATGGCTACCATATACATCCTGTTCAATGCAAGGAGGGCAAAGCAGGAGAGCCCTGCTCCGATTACCTCTAAACAACAAAGATAATAATAATAATAATAATTTATTATTTGTACCCCGCCCATCTGGCTGGGTTTCCCCAGCCACTCTGGGCGGCTTCCAACAAAGATGAAAAATACACTAAAATGTCACATATTAAAAACTTCCCTGAACAGGGCTGCCTTCAGATGTCTTCTGAATGTCAGGTAGTTGTTTATCGCTTTGACATCTGATGGGAGGGCGTTCCACAGGGCGGGCGCCACTACTGAGAAGGCCCTCTGCCTGGTTCCCTGTAACTTGGCCTCTCGCAGTGAGGGAACTGCCAGAAGGCCCTCGGGGCTGGACCTCAGTGTCCGTGCAGAACGATGGGGAAGGAGACGCTCCTTCAGATATACTGGACCGAGGCTGTTTAGGGCTTTAAAGGTCTTTGAATTGTGTTCGGAAACATACTGGGAGCCAATGTAGGTCTTTCAAGACCAGTGTTATATGGTCTCGGCGGCCGCTCCCAGTCACCAGTCTAGCTGCCACATTCTGGATTAGTTGTAGTTTCCGGGTCACCTTCAAAGGTAGCCCCACGTAGAGCGCATTGCAGTAATCCAAGCAGGAGATAACCAGAGCATGCACCACTCTGGCGAGACAGTCCGCAGGCAGATAGGGTCTCAGCCTACGTACCAGATGGAGCTGGTAAACAGCTGCCCTGGATACAGATTTGACCTGTGCCTCCATGGACAGCTGTGAGTCCAAAATGACTCCCAGTCTGCGCATCTGGTCCTTCAGGGGCACAGTTACCACATTCAGGACCAGGGAATCCTCCACACCTGCCCGCCTCATGTCCCCCCAAAACAGTACTTCTGTCTTGTCAGGATTCAACCTCAATCTGTTAGCCGCCATCCATCCTCCAACCACCTCCAGACACTCACACAGGACCTTCACCGCCTTCACTGGTTCTGATTTAAAAGAGAGGTAGAGCTGGGTATCATCGCATACTGATGAACACCCAGCCCAAACCTCCTGAAGATCTCTCCCAGTGGCTGCTTATGTAAATGTTGAAAAGCATGGGGGAGAGGACAGAACCCTGAGGCACCCCACAAGTGAGAGCCCAGGGGTCTGAACACTCATCCCCAACCACCACTTTCTGAACACGGCCCAGGAGGAAGGAGCGGAACCACTGTATGACAGTGCCCCCAGCTCCCAGCCCCTCAAGACGGTCCAGAAGGATGTTATAGTCGATGGTATCAAACGCCGCTGAGAGATCCAGCAGAACTAGGAAACAGCTCTCACCTTTGTCCCTAGCCCGCCAGAGATCATCAACCAGTGTGACCAAGGCAGTTTCAGTCCCATGATGAGGCCTGAATCCCGACTGGAAGGGATCCAAATGGTCCGCTTCTTCCAGGCGTGCCTGGAGTTGTTCAGCAACCACTCACTCAATCGCATTGCCCAAGAATGGAAGATTTGAGACTGGGCGATAATTGGCCATCGTGGCCGCATCTAAAGATGTTTTTTTTAAGAAGCGGTTTAATAACCGCCTCTTTCAGCGGGTCTGGGAAGGCTCCCTCACGGAGGGAAGCATTCACCACCCCACGAAGCCCATCGCCCAGCCCTTCCCGGCTAGCTTATAAGCCAGGATGGGCAAGGATCCAGGAGACAGGTGGTTGGCTTCACTCATCCAAGCAGCCTGTCCACATCCTCGGAGGTAACAGATTGGAATTGATCCCACACAACTTGACTAGACAGGACTCTAGCACTCTCCCGCCCCGGCCCTGCTACCACGGTGGCATCTACCTCTTCCCGAATCTGAGCGATTTTATCTGCAAAAAACTTTTGCAGGAGATCATGTGGCCCGTACTGGGCCCCGATGTCGCAGGTGGTTCCGCTAAATTGTGAACCACCTGAAAAAGTCTCCTGCTGCTGTTTTCTGCAGATGCAATAGAGGCGGTGAAGAAAGTCTTCTTCGCCGTCGCTATCACCACTTGGTAGGCTTGACGTTGAGCTCTAAACTGTGTCCGGTCAGATTCGGAATGAGTTATCCGCCACCGGCGCTCTAGCCGTCTCAACTATTGTTTCATTGCCCTCAGATCCGTGGAAAACCACGGGGCTGTCCGGGCTCCATGCAATCGGAGAGGGCACTTCGGAGCCGAACAGTCAATAGCCCTGGTTAACTCCGCATTCCAGCAGGCCACCAGGGAATTGGCTGAAAGTCCATCAACATGGGATAAAGCATCCCCTACCACTCTCTGGAAACCATTTGGATCCATTAAGTGGCGGGGGTGGACCATCCAAATCAGTCCCACCTCCCTGCAGAGGGGATGGGTCGCAGAGAAGTCCAGTTGCACCAGGAAGTGATCTGACCATGGCACTTCTTTCGTTTCGCTTTTACTTAGTGTCAGATCACCAACATCCATAGAGGTAAACACCAGGTCCAAGGCATGTCTGCGGCTATGGGTTGGGCCAGACTTATTCAGGGACAGCCCCATGGAGGCCATGCTTTCCACGAAGTCCCGAGCGGCCCCTTGTAAGGTCGTGTCGGCATGGATGTTAAAATCCCCTAGGACAACCAAGCTAGGTGTCTCCAGGAGAACATCCACCACAACCTGAAGCAGCTCGGGCAGGGAATCCTTGGTGCAGCGGGGAGGTCGGTACACCAAAAGGAATCCTGTACTGCCCCTATTGCCCAACTTCCAGAACATGCACTCGGAAAACTGGGTCTTCCCAATAGGATGCCTGGTGCAAACTAATGACTTCCTAAAAATCACTGCAACCCCCCCCTCCCCACCCACATGACCTGGGTTGCTGTGTGTAAGAGAAACCTGGTGGATAAGCGGCGGCAAGGACAGGCCCATCTGCTTCATCCAACCAAGTCTCTGTTACACATGCCAGGTCAAGTCCTCCATCCATGATCAAGTCATGGATGGCAGTGGTCTTATGAATCATTGACCTGGCATTGCACAGCAGCACCTTCAGGTCATGTGGGTATCCCTTGCTGATTCTAGTATCCATCCGGTCAGGACCAGACCCGGAGGCAGGGATAGTCCTCAGACAACGACTAAACCTGCCTCCTCTGTAATGACATGGTCTGGTCTTAGCGTAACTCCTCCTCCTACCCGTGATCAATGAGATTGGTTGTCCCAGTGCATCCCCCCCTGTGGAACATGCCCCAGCCAAAGAGAAATTCCCATGCTGTTGTATCAAGCTGGCGCATACCTGTTCTGGGAAACCTGACATGGGAGACGACGGCATTATAGGAGCTGTACCTTTGGGCTGCTTAAAGGCTCTCCCTTATCCTCATCCCATGCTTAAGCAACAGCAATGAGGTGGAGGAAACAGTGGTCTCCTTGGACCAGTAAAGGGAGCCTTAAACCTCAGCTTGCGTTTCGATTTGGATTGGGACCTCACGGCAGTGCATTTATGGCAGACTCCCATGCTTTCAACATTTTCAAACCTAAAGATATGCCTCTTTTGACTGGCCTGTGCATGATTAATGTTTCACTATGTGGATTGTGGTTTGTTATTGCTGTGGAAAGTGTTTTAATTGTCTGGTTGATAATTTTTATTGGCTTTTCTCTTGTGTGTGGGGATTTGATGGTTTAATGACTGTTGTGGTGTTGGTATTTTCTAATTTTCATTGTGCATGTCACCTAGGATGGATATTGCTCAGAAAGGTGGCCTGGAAATATGATAGATAAATGATAGATGATAGATAGATAGATAGATGATAGATAGATAGATAGATAAGATAGTTAGATATAGATGATAGATAGATGATAGATAGATAGATAGATAGATAGATAGATAGATAGATAGATAGATGATAGAACTGGTGGGGAAAACAGAGAATTCTTCATACAGAAGAAGGAAAAGAATGATATAAAATAAAGAGGGAAACTAACAGGAGGCACCAACTCCTTACCACTGCATTGTTACTGAATACGTAGAAAATCCCTTAAAATTCACAATGAATTGGGAAGGTGGGTTTTAAAAAAACAAACAAAACTGTAGCAGCCAGACACTGCAGTCCACAAGCCATTTCCTCCAGAATAATTCTAATCGTATCAGCAAGACTTCAAAGGGCTCGTGGATTGCAGCCCTGAATGGATGGTAGAAAGTGATTTACGCAAACCAATTATGACAGAGGAGTTAAACTAATTTAAGCCTGGCGATTTCAGCAGCAGATATAGTCCAGGTCCACCATCACCAGCTAAAACAGAGGACTGGAATTTAAACTATGGCTGGTAACCGTCAGCTTTCTGAACCTTTTAGTAGCTGCAGCACCAAAATATGACAAGTTCTGCTTCCTGAAACGTCTCCTTCTACACAGCTCTGAAAGGTACAGGATGCCATACGTTATTCCTTATTTATGTATTTACTTCTATACTGCCATTTCATAAAATATCAGGACGGTCAGCACAGCATTAAAACATCATTAAAGGAGCTGGTTTATATTAATAAAAATAAAATTAAAGAGCTGAAAATGGCTGCCAGGATAAAAAAAGGTCTTCAAGAGAAAGCCTGAAAGTCAACAGTGAGGGTGCTCACCAAATCTCTGCTGGAGGAGTGTTCCAACAACACTAAATGCCCATTGGGAACAAATAACAGTGCTCCTCCAACTGATCTCTGGATGTGTTCCATTCCTGGGATTTTAAATTAGTTTTAAGAGAAGCCACCAAAACATAGGAAGCTACCATATATTACAGCAAAAACACTGGCTGCCCATTGAACTCTGTGTGGCCTGGCAGTGTCTTTCCAGAATTAGCAGACAGAGGAGTCTTTACCAGATCTGCCTGGAGATCCCAGACTCCCGATCAACCTGTGACTTCCTATAGGCAAAGCATTTGCTTCATCGCTGATCCATGGTCACTACATTTGGACCTGGGATTGGGGAGGAGATCGTCAGTACAGGCAGAGGTGTGTGGTTAGTGGACTAGGGGGACTAGGCTACTCCCCTAAATATTCCCAGTAAATTAAAGTGTTAAAGTCTGGCACCTCCTTCCCAAAGCCTGGGAAGTTTCTGCCCGGCTTAGGGAGGGAGGCGCGATGCTCCAACAGGGTCCAACACGTGACCATCACAGCCCATATTCAGGGCTGGTCCGAATGTATAAGCAGTGAACAAGTTGAATGGGTAGCAATATTTAATGCACACAAGCAAACTAGTGATCCAAGTAGAAATATCTTGCTATGCTACTGAGGGTGCTGTGGCAGGCTCTGCTTCCTAATAAATAACATTGGCTGTGTACACGCCATTCATTTCAAGCAAATTTAAAACACACCCATTTTATCATATGTGGTGGGAATGTAAACAAGTAAAGAACTTCTGGGAAATGATATATAATGAGATGAAAAAAGGTGTTGAAATATACATTTTTTAAAAAACCAGAAGCATTTTTACTTGGTATTATAGGTCAGGACATTAATAGGCAAGATGTTAAATTGTTTTTATATGCAACAACTGCGGCAACAGTATTGTTAGCCCAGAAATGGAAACAAGAAGAAATTCTGATGAAAGAAGAATGTCAGACGAAATTAATGGACTATGCAGAATTGGACAAAATGACAGGAAGGATTCGAAACCTGCGGGACCAGAGATTTACAGAAGATTGGAAGAAGTATATGAATTATTTGAAGAGCAACTGTAATCAACAAATTACGCTAGTAGGACTACAAGAAGTTTTGTAAGGAGAAATATACGAAGTGTTACAAAGTAGAAAAAGATAGATATATTGGTTATGAGTTTGAAATGTAATAGGGAAGATAAGAAATGCATACTGAGAGATTAGATTGGAAAATTTTCAGACAGGATTGATGGAAGTCAAAAATTTGAACAAGATGTAAAAGTATGTTTAATTACTGTTGAAAATGATATGTTAAAAAAAGAAAACATCCTAAAAAAAAGAAAACACACCCACACACCCCACCATAATAATCCTGGGAAGGGTGTTGAGAATTGCAGCTCTGGGAGGAGTAAATTACAATTCCCATGATTTGGGGGGGGGGCAATGGTGCTTTAAATATATGGTGTTTACAAAGCCCTTGTCACCTTCTGTGTTTAAGATGCTTATAAATTATCGTTGTAATGTTCAGGGTGAGATCCTATGCACACTTACTGTATATGGGAGCAGGGAATATGACTAAGGCTACACTTTCTGTTAAATGCCTGTAGACAAGTAAGGGATTGCTCATGTATTAAACTGAGTAAACAGGCAGTGGATCAGAATGCAAGATTACTGAAATTTCTGAAACATTATAATGAACTCCAATATATAATCGCAATAGGAAGGTAAATACAATATCTGGTCTGACACCATAACTCATACTAAATCTGCTCACTTGCCATTATATGAATCCCATTTGTATTATCCTGAAACCAGAATATTTTCCTGAAGCCCCATGAATAATTTTGTCATAAAATGAGCCTTATTTCCTCCCCACTATACCCTGAAATGTGTGTTTGTGTGTGGTTAAATAAAAAAGTGTTTTTCAATAAACGTCCCAAAATGAAGCATATGTCTGTTTCAAATGCTTTCAAATAAAGCTGCCAATTTTTATGAAAAAGGAAATGTTAATCAGTTCTGCATTCAACACAGATAATATAAAAACAACATTATTTACTACATTTTAATGTGGTTTTCATGAATGCATCAACCACACCACAGATAAACATTCAGATAATGTATTTTATATCAACATTGTTGCAGCTCTGCTTAGCAGAGGTTTAGATAATAAAGTGTTTATGACAAACACTGACCTTTAAAATTACCCTAATAAAAAATGAAAACAAAAGATACTGATGCTATCAGAGAACCCGACTTTGGTAGCATACTGTTTCCAGTTACTTGCTTATCAGCATTGTTTAAATTAACTGTGACTGAAATATGCTCTACCCTTTTCCTCAATTAACTTTTCATTCATTCACAAATTCAGTGGGGCTCACCCTGTAATGGGACCCTTCATTCTTCAAAGAGTTTGGTTGACCTGCTGGAGTTTTCAACCAATCAGAGGAGAAAGGAAAAAAAAGGCCGAGATTAAACCCTAAGGAATTGCAGTAATCTTTGGGTTTACTTGCAAGAATAACACATTGGTACTTCTATAACATATAGGCAGATAGGTTGATGTCTGGCAAACTGCAGGATATCTGGTGCAGCAAAGATTTCTTCATTTGATTTGCCTCCTTATCCAGAGTGATTTTATTTTTCTAAATCAAGAAGCTAGCATGGTTATGGGACAAAAGAAACTTTCAGGGGGAAACTCAGAGTGCTGTGTCACAGTGTATGTAGGACCAAGAGAAATGGATGGTGAGGTAGCTGCTGTAGTGTCTTGCCACACCTGTGCCATGTTTGTCTTGTGCACCAGCAACAAGTGCAAACTGCTTGCCTTGCTGGGAGAGAATGTTCAGCAACCTGAGGCCTGCCTATCCACACTTGGGCAATTCTCGCTAGATCAGAATGGACTGTCCGGCAACGGAGATCCAGGTGCGGTGCCCTTAGAGAGGAGGAAGATCACCCAGTGCAGGAGACAAACCACTGGAGGAAGGTGACACAAGAAAGCAGGACTGACAGGAGCCATGCTGTGCTCCTGGAATTGCAAAATCCATTCCAAGCCCTCACCTTGGACACCAATTCAAAAACAGCAGTTGTAGACCTCAGAATTGCAGTAAGGTGGAAGTAGAAGGTACAGTGCATAGTACAGTGTACAGGACGATTCTTGACAACCAGAGGAGAAAGGAACATGTGATGGTGGCCAATGACTCCCTTCAGAGGGAGATGGAGGCAGCAGTGTGCAGAGGAATGACTCATAGTTTCAGATGTCTCTACACTAATGCACAGAGTATGGGAAATAAGCAAGAAGAACCTGAGCTATTAATACAAGATGACAAATATGACTTAATAGGCATTACTGAAACCTGGCGGGATGAGACTCATGAACGAAATGTAGAAATTGAGGGGTATAACCTATTTAAAAGAATAGATAAGAAGAAAGGAGCAGTAGCATTATACGTAAAGGATGTGTACACTTGTGAAGAGATCCATGACTTGGAGCATGGAAGGCAGACTGAGATTTTATGGGGGGGGGGAGTTCAAAGAGGGAAACAAAAATAACCGGTGGTGTCTGGTTGATAATAGCGTTGAAATATATAACAGCTAATAATAAATGTAACTATGAAGCCGCAGCATTTGTAAGATTTGCTAAACTAGGACATGTTGTGCACACTGAAAATATGCCAGAGTTTTTCTGAGTTCTGACTTTCTATGAGCCAGCCACTTGGAAGGAGGAGAAACCAAACCCTACTTCTATAAAACCAACTACTGGATACTGAGAATAATTATTTATCTTCGTTAAAAAGCTGGGGGGGGGAATAGGGTGGATGCAATGATGATGGGAACTAAAGGGTTTTATGAGTTCATGTATAAAGAGAAGCAGTTCTGGTGAGCACCGGGATGGAAGTCATTCTGAACATGCTTCCAGACAGTTGCTCTTTTTGGGAGTTTCTGGCATGGGATTCAATCACATCCTGGCAAATTCAGGTTGCACAAAAAACAAAAACAACAAAAACAACAACCAAACCATTTCCCCCAAACACTGGACCTTTTGCTATATAGAAAGTGATGTGGAAGTGTGGAATTTCAGTTGCAATTCCCAGAAACAAATCAGAACGCATACTCATTAAATATCCAGTGTTGTCTAATCTCCCAGCAAACAAATAATAGAAAATACATTAAGGAAAGTTTATTATTTTGCAGGCTCAATGTTGCATTGCAGGACGGATAAGGTGGGAGGGACCACCAGAGATGAAAGACAGTTTTAAGTAAAGATTTTACATGTGGCCAAGTTAACACTAGCACATGCTAGCTCATCTAGAGTGCCTTGAATGAACTAAACTCAGAAATGAAGCAGGAAGCAAGTAAAAGCCTGAAGGGAAGTAATCTGCTTTACAAACAAGTAGTTACTAAAAGAGGATGCTAGGGAAGAATAGGTTGCCTTTCTGTCCCCAGCTAGTTCAGGTCGTTTATCTCAAAAATTGTTGCGTTACTCCAACACGGATAACCTCCATAAACCCGAACATGGCCCCATATCAGGGCTAAAATCTTCTGAGTTGCAATTAGGGAACTCTAGGGAAGTTGGCATTGCGTCTCTCAGTCTATTGTAATCCCTTGCCTCTCTTTCTTGGAAATTCCCTAGGCACTAAAGAACCAGAGACACAGAATTCTATAATTGGTATAAAGGCAGTTTTATCCCTGGGCTTTTTACTTTTGCTTTGTGTGGACCACTGCACTGATGGATCCATCCAGTGGTGGGGATAAATCAGCTCCTTTTTTTTGTGTGCTCCTGAAGTCTCATTAACCGTATTATCAAAATTAGAAGTGTTCAACTGCTTCAGACATGTGCCTGTCTTTGTAAGCAGGGAATACCACACAGATTGAGCCCAGCCTAATTTTGCATGTGCATGTTGGCCCTAACCGGAGCAAGTCTCACTGAGTTCAGAGTGACTTTACTACCCAGTAAGTATGCTTAAGATTGTAGTATTGGGCTGTCTTCCAAATAAGGGCTTTGATCATTGACGGAGAAAATCTGGAAGACTTCCAGATAAATTGTTTAGACTACTTGACTGACTGATGGATAGAAACTCCCCCACCCCCCCACCCCCCTGTCTCTCACTCACACACCCTGCAATTAGTGCACTAATATTAACAACCAATAATATTTAATAATTGCATTTCCTCTAGACAAAATGCTCAACTTGTTATCTGTGAGAAATGTAACATCGCTCCAAGCAAAATATTTTCAGAAAGAAAGCAAGGGTGGGCGGCTGGGGTGCATTTCAGATTTCGTGGTGAAGGTTTCCCTCTAGAAGATTCCCTTGATGTGAATTGAATGAGAGCTCTACAGAGCCACAAAGAACAGCAATAATCCATAGTCACAAAAGCAGATGGAAGAAGACATTGTCTATCAGAACTCACTGACATTTAGAGGAAAAGAGAGTGAAAATTAGGCTATGTACACACTCCTGTATAGCCTGCATCCAGGGTACCTGTCTGTGCTCAGGATCAATCCATTCCTGATGCCAGGTGGATCACGGACCATCCTGATGCCAGCTGACTATATTGGAGGTTGGGTGGCAGACGGTGTTTCTGGCATGTTTTGTCTGTATTTTATTGTTATACTGTATTTTATGCTCTTGGGACCCTCCACAGGATCGCTTGCGATGAGGCTATAAACCTATAAAACAAATCCCCTGTTTTTATTGATATTTAATCATTTCTGCAATAAAAACAACCATAAATGCCTTTCAGCTATTTCAGCCAATACAAGAGAATAATGGCACCAAATCTACAACAGGTGAATCACAATACTGTACTGAGTTATTACACCTTAATGGCTATTTTTTTAAAAAAAAACACCCTTATAAGTTATAATAATTTATTTAAAGGTATAATGCCCTGTTATAACCTGCTTTCTCTCCACCCCCTTTACACAACAGAGGTCATGGCTAAAACTACATGGAACAGCTGCTCAGACCTTGCCCGGCTAGTTTACATTACGCAGGCTTTTCTGGAGAGAGCCATAGTTTAAACAAATGGCTATGTCTATTTTAATCATTTTTGTCCTCCTTTGAAGTGCCCCCCCCAAACATGAGCATCCTCACTTTAAGATTCAAGTTTAGCTTTACAAATTGGTCTGCTCTGTCATGTATCTGCTAAACACAGCTGTTACTGTAACGTAAACATAGCTTTAGAAACATGGATGAAGAGTTGCAAGAAAAGTGTTTCAAGAGTTCCTATCATATGGTCAGTCAGTACTCACTTTGCTATCTATAGCATTATACCTGAAGTGACAGAGGTTGAGGCCAGAGGTAGCCAAGTCAGTGGAGTGCACTCCAGACATTGTGAAACTGCAACTCTGATGAGAAACATGGGTGAAGACTTACAATAAAAGTTCCAAGAGCCCCTAATGTGGTTAGTCAGGGCTCAGAGCTGGTGCAGGAGAGGGTTCAGATATGAGTTGGATGTTCTACCATTTAAGCTTCACTCTTGCCACAAACTCACTGAGTGGTCTTAGGCATTTTGGCCCCCTTTCTGCAGTATACATTACAATGCAACAATACAGAACAATGCAATAATATTTGCCTACCTTCCAAGGCAAACAGCACCTTACAAGTGGCCGATAGTTGGTGTTTGCACAATGTTGAGTGTGGGGTCTGGTGGGTGCTGCCGATGAGCTGGTCTGCAGTGCCTACTAAGCACTGTTCATCCCAGCCACGGCTTTACCTGCCTCACACCTGACGCCATATTTGCCACACTTGATGTCAGGACAAGGGGGTACAGCTTGCCCAACGTGACTTCGCAAGCCTAATGAGAACTGCTGGGCTGAATTGGGCTTGCGGGCCAGAGTTTCCCCAACCACTGCTTTATGGTGAGTAAGAATAATGTACTTGAAATGCTTTGATCACCTGGGCAAAGGAGTTTATGAATAATGTGGGCATATCTCCCAATTTTTAGTTGCTGGTTGGCATGATGGTCATTGATTGAGCGGCTATGTATGAGGGCCTTCTCAGTAGTGGCACCTGCCCTGTGGAACACCCTCCCATCAGATGCCAAACAGATAAACAACTACACAACTTTCCGAAGACATCCTCTTACCAGGAAGTTGTTAATATTTGATGCATTGTTGTGATTTTATTCTGTGGAAGCCACCCAGATTGGCTGTGTCAACCCAGTCAGATGGACAGGGTATAAGTAGTATCATCATCATTTGGTGAGCACTAGGGCAGATTTCCACATAATCAGCAGAATGCTGAAAGAACCAGGCATATCCCCAAAAGTCTTCTAGCAAAACAGTTCCCAGCTTCTTGATTTAATGTGCATGGGATTTATACAACATAACTTAATCGCTGCTGGTGCATTTGTGCAAGGCCTTCTTGCCCAGCCAGCAGAGGCACCTGGAGTGCTGTGAATATGTCAAAACCACAATGTTCCCCTGAGCACTTTCCATCCATCTGTAGCTCCAATTCATTGCAAGGTCACCTCACCTTCTTCACTTCCTCTGCTTTTACTAACACCCACATTGGATCCATTAACCTCAGTGGTGCTGTAGATTCCAGAAAGAACTTTGATGCACTGTACTTTTGAATGCCTATATCCCATGAACAGGAAGTAGATTATGATAAAGAGAAGAAGAAGGGGTGGTGGCAGTATTTCAGAGACAATAATTTCAGAGTCCTACCAAAATTGAGCAAAACAAGCTAGTTACTGTCCACTAACAGACCTAGTCTGCAGATAAACTCAGTGCCAGATGTGCAAATTTTGCCTTTTTATCGCTATTGTTAATACTCAACTTTGCCAATACAACAACAATCCATTATTATGGTAGCACAAACTAAGATAAATAGGTAAGTCACCACCATATTCAGCCCTCTGGAGAATCTAGAATAAAGGTAGAGTTGTACTGAACTGAGTTCTACAAAACTGAGCAAAACTGAGAGCCAGTGTGGTATAGTGGTTAAGAGCAGTGGACTCATAATCTGGTGAACCAGGTTCGATTCCCTGCTCCTCCACATGAAGCTGCTGGGTGACCTTGGGTCAGTCACACTCCTCTGAAGTCTCTCAGCCTCACTCACCTCACAGAGTGTTTGTTGTGGGGGAGGAAGGGAAAGAGAATGTTAGCCGCTTTGAGACTCCGTAGGGTAGTGATAAAGTGGGAAATTAAATCCAAACTCCTCCTACACCAGAGCAGAGAGATACAAAGATATTGAAATGACCAAATTGTACACAACTGCTTTTGAATACAAATAATATCATCCCTCATCTAGTTGCTCATTGCTGCAAAATTCCATGAGAACTACTTTAACACGGACATGTCCCAACCAGTGATGAGATCTTCTAAAATCCTTTTACTTCTTAATAGGAGAAAGAGAGGGGGCGTGCAAAAACACATTAAGTTCCCCAATTGAAACCAACGGGGCTCAAAAATGGTTAACTTTCCCCGGATTGTGCTCTATATGCTTTTTCATCTAAAGCCAAAACACTGAGGCCATCGAAGAGGAAACTCTCCCCCACCTCTTCCATAATGTGTGTCCTCATCCACACAGAAACCAGCACACATATGAAAATGATTTTATGCATGTGAACTTAAAAGTGAACAGTTTTGTACGGAACAATACATTTCTAACATTTGGAACTGTTTTAAGGCAATACTCTAGATTTCCCACCAGGTTTGATCCTGAATAAAGTACATAATGATTGTGATCCCCCCCCCCAACTTCCATGACCCTTAATATGTGAGTTTTAACATCAGGCTCTTTGATGAAAGGATTCTATTTAATAATTCATCTCCTATTTTCATCCATTATAATTCCTTTTCTCCTGCCCCCTGGAAATGTTGCAATTTTCATATTATGACTGCCCGGCTGGTCTGCTCCTCTCCCCCTGTCTTTTCCTCCCACCCTTTCCATCCACACAATTCATTCAGCAACAATGAACTTCTTGCTATACAAATGACATCCAGAAATTTGCCATATACGGTCAGCTTAATGACTTCTGCAGTTAACTTCAAGTCTGGGCTTTGAACCACAGTCGAAATGCTCAAGGGTCAAGTACAGTTTTCAAATGCATGGTTCAGCTTTATTTTTAAAATGTCTTCTCTGTATACTCAGAGGGATTTTGCTTGGGGTATAGCTGTAAGTGGGGTCTCTCTCTCTCCCTCTCTCTCTCTCTCTCCCTGGTCAAAATGTGTGGCAGGATTATATTAATGTAACGCAAAAAAAAGAGGAATTCCTCATTATTTAAGACAATTCTGCTAATTAGCAAGAAAATGCATTGTGTGAGCATTGGCTACATCTGGCTAAAGGCTAAGCTACTGCTGCTGCTCTTTATCTGCGAAATTCAGAATCCATTAAGCCGATAGCCACTGATCTTCTGAGGAAACCATATCACTCGTGGACCTTCCTGTTTCCTTTTAATTATTCTTAATGTGATCATGGAAGAGGATATCCTAAGGTCAGACATTACAATGTACAGTTGTGAGGTGATGATTAAATGGGAACACAGTGAAAACTTCACTCTTCATTATGTTAATATAGTCCAGCCTGGTCTTTTATAATTACTTCCAGCAGAAAATAGAAGGTACTTGGGGGAAACGCTGAAAAGTAAAGCCCTTTGTTTATGGGTGTGATTTTTAATTCTTCTTTTTTTAAAAAAAGAAAAAAGTTCCCTGTGAGTGGATTTAAACCTTGAAAGCATGTTTTAAAAGACAACGGTATTGTCAAGCGGTCTTTACTCTTTTGATCTCCAAAGTCTAATGGATCCTGACTTCAAAGCTCAAAGCACACATGATGGTGGCATGCCAATGCTCAGATCATGGAGGGTATAGAGGCCTGTAATGAAATCCACAAGACCCACCCCTTACTTGACCCTCACCAATCTCAGCCCTGCCCGTTGGTTCTCAAAAGCCCCAGCCCCAGCTCTGTTACTCCATTTATTTTCTTACAATATATTTCACTACAATCTTTGCAGCACTCTGTCTCCACACTCCAGCCCAAAGAGGCAGAATCTGACCCTTCTCTGCATTTCCTGCTGACCGCTAGAGTTGTACTCCCCACAATATTCTCCCACTCATTCGCCTGCTGGAGTTCAAGAATGTGCTCAGCTTGGAGCCAGGACTGTTTTGGATCCAGACACTGCCCCAAACGTAGGTTTGAAGCAGTTGACAAAGCTGTTCCAATTACCACGAGGTATTCCTCAACCATACTCTTAAAGGCTGCTGGGACTTTTGCTGTGGCAGACGAAGAGATGGGAGAGAGGTTGGATTCCGTTTGCATTTAAAGGAGACCCTTTCCGAAGCGATACGAGAACCGAAACACAGCCATTGTTTGAAATTCTCTGAATTATGCAGCGCAGTTCTCCAGCCAAGTAAAGTGTCCATTAAAATGCACATATCCACGAAATAACACACAAAATGCATCATAAAAGAGGAAACTGCTTTGCAAAAATGTGTACATTAGGCAAAAATGCATTCAAAGGTGTATTGGAAGAAAATTGCATTAAAATGCTGAGGAATTTTCACAAGGACTTAAAAGAGTAGGGGGGGGGAGGTCACAACTTGATGCAAAACTTTGGGGAGCTAGATTTAAGACTGGGAAGATCAGCAACTGAGAGAAACCCAAATTGACAGATTCCCCCATCCCACAGGCAGCAGACTCTGATAAATATATAGAGGAGTTGAGTCATATTAGAAGAGGAGGAGATGAAATGGATGTATCTGAGCTTGCCCAAGTAAACAAAGCAATGCAGAGCCGGAGACCAGGCTGCTCTCCTCAGGTGGGCACATTACCACGGAAGGACCAGGTGGAGAGATGGAAGTGGCACTAGGGCCCTTCAGTAGAAGACAAATCATGAACCGCCTCAAGCCTTCTAAAAGAGCAGCTGGGAAATCACGACAAAAGCCTCCCCAACTTCCTGTAATTTGAGCTATGGTCTAGACCTAGAATATAAATAGGAAGTTCGACTTCTTTTAAAAATTCTTCTCTAGTCAGTTCATCTATATATTTATTTTTAATTCATGCAGACTTTACTGCTTCTTTTATGCATTCCCATCTGAAAAGCCACACACACGAAAAAGGAAGGTAGGGTGGAGAAAAAGTACAGATTTAATCAACTGGCAGTAAAGCAGGTAGCATTTGTTTTCATTTACCTCAGCCTGAACAAAGCCTATACTGTAAGAGCTTTAGAACTACAGGCTTACAAATGGGCCACCTCTGTTTGTCAGCATTTCCTTCTTTTATAACATTCATCTCTAGGCTTTGGAAATCCTGTTCATCTCTTTCGGGAAGCACAAGATGTTCACCTTACGGATGGGCGAGAATGCTTCCTTAAAGCAGAACTTGGCATGAGGTGGGAAAAATAGGCATCCTTTTTCTCCTCTGAGCATTGTAAGCCCTCGCTCTTTTATTGAACAGGAGAGTAAACAGTCGCATAAAACCTGCATACTATAAATGGCCAGGGGATAGTTCAGACCTGCTCTTTCACAAGCTAAATTTACATTCAAGTTGTTGGGTTGGGGAGGGGAGTGTCAGCCTTTTTTCCGACATAGTTCAGGCTGAGCACGTGAACCATGAAAGGCTTTTATTAGTATTTTTCATTGAACTTCACTCACCCTTTAGTTTTGCTTTTGATTTGCGATTTTAACACAGGATAAACCAACTTGCTAACAAGGGAAAAGCAAGTTAACAGGCCAGGGGAAAGGGGAGACGGAAACAACTTTTCTCACACTGTACAAAATCATTAAAAGCATGTAGTTAGCATCCCTTACTGACAAAAAGAGGCAAGGAGGGCATTTTATGGCTGCGCGTACACACTGCACCCTAAAAGCACATTCCAAAGTACATTCTTCCTTCAAAGAATTCTGAGCGCTGTCATTTGTCAAAGCTTTCTGGGATTTGTAATGCTATGAGGGGTATTATACTTACACCTGAAATATCCACCCAAATCCAGAATATGCAGTGGTAGGTTTCCTCTCCTACTTAATCTATTCTAGAGGAGCTCAGATTCACATATGACAAGGTATGTATATCTGTGAATAGTAACTTCTTTCTCAGGGCACCATTTTCCCTGCCCAAGCTACAGCAACTATCCCATGTCTCTGGGAAGGGCAATTGAACATGTCAGAAACACATTGCACAGCTAGTTTTTTTTTTTTAAAAAAAATCAAACCTGTCACACATTCTGGCAGTTGGCTGTCCATAGCCATGTCTTGGAGGTCTCAGGTTGACAACTTTTAAGCAAGAATCCTCATTTCCACCTTCCATCTTACATTTGCTTACTTGGTATATATTTACAGTGACTGATAACTGAAAAACAGGAGTCACCAAGAAGATACTTAGAGGGGAGTCAAATGCCTGGATGATGAAGATATGAATTACAGTTTAGAATACAAGTGTTTCCTGTTTGTAGCAACTATCACTTCATGCCTTAAAGAAGGGGGAAACCACTGGCCCTTCAGATGTTGCTGAACTGCAACTCCCATCAGCCCCAGCAAACATGGGCGGTGGCCAGGGATGATAGGAGCTGTAATTCAATAACATCTGAAGGGCCAAAGGTTCCCCACATCTCTCTTAGAAAACAAACTTGTGTATCACATAGCATCCCTCTCAGAAAACTCATTTCCACAATTTTGCCTTTTGTCCCAAATAGACATTTTCCACCATTTGCATTTTTGGACTTTCATTCTATGCTGTATTTGTTCACTTTAACAGGGTGAGACAAAGACAGTAAGGGATAATGGATCCAGTCACACATGATGTTGTGGTGGATAGAGAGATGGACTATAGTTAAGTGTGATTGAAAGGGAGAACATACATAAATGAATGTCATGAATGTGGCAGGTATATGGATGCCAACGCTTTGTTTACAGTCCTCCTTAAATGATTGTTGTTTAGTCATTTAGTCGTGTCCGACTCTTCGTGACCCCATGGACCAGAGCACACCAGGCACTTCTGTCTTCCACTGCCTCCTGCAGTTTGGTCAAACTCATGCTAGTAGCTTCAAGAACACTATCCAACCATCTCGTCCTCTGTCATCCTCTTCTCCTCGTGCCCTCCATCTTTCTCAACATCAGGGTCTTTTCAGGGAGTCTTCTCTTCTCATGAGGTGGCCAAAGTATTGGAGCCTCAGCTTCACGATCTGTCCTTCCAGTGAGCACTCAGGGCTGATTTCCTTCAGAATGGATAGGTTTGATCTTCTTGCAGTCCATGGGACTCTCAAGAGTCTCCTCCAGCACCATAATTCAAAACCTTAAATGATATAAGAGCCTTATTGTTTATTCATATGGTTCCACGTTTAAGCACAGATACCTCCACTTAAAACATCACTGACCATGCCAGCTGGGGTGGCCTATTACTGGAAGGACTTTGGAATACTGGTATGCCAAATAATGGCAAATTGCCATGAACCAAAGGTCACTCAAAAGCTTGCATATTAACTGCAGACTAGTACTCTTTTACTGTAGTACTCTTTTACCGTAGTATCCCCATCTATGAAGTATTTACCTGGAAGACTTCACACGCACACATAATACGTCGCCAAGTAATTTTGTATGTGACTTCTGATGATTGCCAGCTAAGCTTCCCCGCTTCTAATGATGATATCATCCTTTGCGCCACATCCAACTGTCAAGTTTCAGTCCTGAGCAGCTCAGAGTGCTTGTTGGTAACGTGGGTGGTCTGATCTAGTCAGGGCCCAAGCTGACAGCTGAGCTCGGCTTTAGGCAGCAACAGACACACCAGGAGGAGAAAGGAAAGTTTAGATTGATTCTGCGGAACCTTTTGCTAAATCAGCCATGGAAAAAAGTCAAGGGCAGAGAGTGACTGCTGGTGAAAGTCCTTAGCAGATCTTGACGATAGCTTGCTCAGGATACATTCAGAGAAGTGCAGGTGGAACAGGAAAATATCCCTCAACCAGCCACGGCAAGGAGGAATTTTCGATCTGCACAGAAAAGGCAAGTGTTATTGTCTGCCTTCTACTATAAGGTATAGGGTATAATGGAAGGAGTGTCACATTTTCCAGCAGGAATAATCCACTTTCCCCAACGAGAATGAATGACTCTGTCTCTCTCCGGCCTCATGGCTTGCTCATTCACAAACCCAGATTATTGCGATTCCTTTAATGGTAGAATAACAAATACTTGTAAGCACGGGGGGGGGGGGGGAACCCCATCTGAGTCCAGTCAAGTTAACTTTCTGAACAACGGGCTTGCTTTTAAGGGAAGAGATGCATTGATTTGTATTAT
The DNA here is from genome assembly GCF_964252035.2 of Podarcis erhardii. Lineage (NCBI taxonomy): Eukaryota > Metazoa > Chordata > Lepidosauria > Squamata > Lacertidae > Podarcis > Podarcis erhardii. The sequence goes on from NC_138500.1 coordinate 47,125,815, forward strand.
ATTTGATGATCAGTTTTGATTAGCTTTGCAAGTACTTTAAATAAACAATGTCTTTAGGGACTGAATAAGACAACCCCCCCCCCAAAAAAACTAATGAGCTCCGGATTATTTGTTTCATGTAAGCTGCATCAAAGGAAATGTCAGGATATGAAGGAAAAGTAAAGGAGACACACTCCTCCTGCTATGGAAACCATGTGTCCAGGAGAAAGAAACTGAACTGAGAATAGTCAGGTAGTTGCTACGTGGAAGATTCATAAGGTAAAGGTAAAGGGACCCCTGACCATTAGGTCCAGTAGTGACTGACTCTGGGGTTGCGGCGCTCATCTCGCTTTATTGGCCGAGGGAGCTGGCGTACAGCTTCTGGGTCATGTGGCCAGCATGACTAAGCCGCTTCTGGCGAACCAGAGCAGCGCACGGAAACGGCGTTTACCTTCCCACCGGAGCGGTACCTATTTACCTACTTGCACTTTGACGTGCTTCCGAACTGCTAGGTTGGCAGGAGCAGGGACCGAGCAACGGGAGCTCACCCCGTCGCGGGGATTCGAACCGCCGACCTTCTGATCGGCAAGTCCTAGGCTCTGTGTTGCTACATGGAAGATTCATACACCTCTGATAAAAATGATGCTGGTTTCCGAAGTGGCAGTTATAGAGATTTGAGGATGGAATTCTCAGAAGGCCTTGATTCACTGAAGCTCAGCAATGCTGATATACAACTGTCCTCTAGGTTGAGGCTCTGCAATGTCTCTGTGTTTTCCTGCAGTTTCCCACCCCGGTTTACAAATAATTCGTGGCTAGATGTTGCAAGGATGTTCTGAGACATGCTGTTGCACATGTCTCACAGTGCATTTGCAAACTCAACCGCATGGAGCACCGTCGCCTATATCACCCTTTGAACCTTTCTCACTGCATCTCCACTTATTATTATTTTTTTTTAATAATATTTTTATTAAGTTTATGAAATACAGAAAAAAGAATAAAAGACAGATATAGAAAATAAAGTAGAGAAGTTACAAATTTCCATAATCCTTTTTTTCAGCAAATCCAATGGACTTCCCCGCATCTTCCTAACCCTGCGTTCTCTGTGATACAAAACATCAGCAATTTGTTAACTTATTTCAAAACTTATTGTATCTTTCATTTTATCATGTTATCTAATTTCCAAAATGTTGTAACCGACATCTTATACGTTTTAGCTTAAACATAATAAAGTTATTTCATTATTCCACCTCTGACTTCTTGTACCTTAATTTTCATTTCATTAGTTTACAATTGCTGAAGCTAGAATTTCCTCAAAAGTGCATTTTTAAACATTCATACAACTTATAATGTTTTTTCAAATAGTCTTTAAATTTTTCCCAGTCTTCCTCGATTGTTTCTTCTCCCAAGTCTCGGATTCTGCCAGTCATTTCGGCCAGTTCCATGTAATCCATCAACTGCGTCTGCCATTCCTCCAGCGTGGGTAAATCTTGTGTCTTCCGCATCTCCACTTATGAATGCCACCCTGTGCTCCCCGGAGGAAGGCAGGACACGAATGCGGTAAACAGATACATTCTTTCAGGTATCCAGATGTGGGAAATGAACATTCTCCGTTCCCAGCGACCGGCCTTCACAAAGTGCCCTTATTTCAAGCAGCAAACTGTCAGATCTTGTATCGCTGCGAGGGAAGGAGCTTGTCAAGTGTGCGCTGTTTGGAGAGGCTGATCCAATGGGAGCACTTCATTCTTTATAATCACATATTGTAATTCTAACACACCGTGCGTCTGCCAGAAGCAGAGTGGTGAATACAATGAACAGTCAGTCACAGGTAGTAGCGCAGTCATGTGGAGGTCTAAGATGCTTGCTTGTTGTTCAGAACTCAGGGGGAGGGTGGGAACCAGGGATGGGCAATTAATCAAGTAGCACAGATTATTATTAAAAAAAATCCTTTTAAATGCAAGGACTTGGGAAAGCTGCACATGGGAAACGTCATTTAAAAAGGGGTTTTCCATCGTTTTTATGGGGAAATTACTCTCCTAAAATGATGCTTGCTATACAGTAGTACCTCTGGTTACGTACTTAATTCATTCCGGAGGTCCGTTCTTAACCTGAAACTGTTCTTAACCTGAAGCACCACTTTAGCTAATGGGGCCTCCCACTGCTGCCACGCCACCGGAGCATGATTTCTGTTCTCATCCTGAAGCAAAGTTCTTAACCTGAAGCACTATTTCTGGGTTAGTGGAGTCTGTAACCTGAAGCGTATATAACTTGAAGCGTATGTAACCCAAGGTACCACTGTATGATAATGTCTGAATTATCAAAAAACAATGTTTACTGTTGTACGCCACCCCAATCTCCAGCCTTGCCTCAGTTTCCAGGACATTTCTGAGGTCTCCTTTTTCAGACTGTTCACCTCTTCTTGCATATTTCACCTATAAGAACCCAGGATATAGCTGCCTGCTGAGGTGGCTGTCTCGCTCTGCCTCATGGTCATCTTCTTGGCTATCAGTCCCTAAAATATTTAACCCTAGCAGAAGTCTTTCTATCCTGGAGAATTCTGTGTTGCCGCCTCCAACAGCATCCCAGACTCCCTGGTAGGACACCTGCCTTTAATCTAGTTAAGGCGTTGCCGAGCCTCAGCGGATTATATTTGGGTATTGTGGAGTCCTGTTACTCATTTTTTTTCAACTGGAAGCCACTGTGCAATTAGAAAGGCTCAAAAGGTTCCAGAGTGGAATGTGTTACTCTGTCCACTTTCCAATATTTGTTTTGAAAATGTGCCAGGGAAACTTCCGCCGTTGGAGCTCAGTGGAAGTAGAAGCACGTGGGTAACATCCTAAACCCTGGCTCCCAACCAAAGGGCTTTTCCACTGCCAGTGCGATAATAAAGCTCCTGGACTCTCTCTCTCTCTCTGTGTGTGTGTGTGTGGAGAGAGAGAGAGAGAGAGAGAGAGAGAGAGAGAGAGAGAAATTACATTTACCTTGTTCTCAGTAGCAGCTTGATTATTTATCTAAGAATCCTTGTTACAGAAATACCTATGTCACAGAGGCAAAAGAAATTGTTCTGATTTATATAGAAAAGCTGACATTCCAGCATTAAGCAAATGGGGGGGGGCAGGGGGAATGCATGACATTTGCCATTTTGAAATCACCTCTGGGCAGGATATTCAGCCAGACATTACCACAGCCTAATTAACCTGATAAGAACAGAGGCTACAGTTAAGGTTCAGAAAACAAACCATTCTCCCCTTTTCACCTTCCTGATGCACCGGAGGAACTGGGGGTGGGGGGGAGAGAAATGAGGGGGTTGGGATTATTTTATTTTATTCTAATCAGCCTGGTGTCTATTCATGAACTCTGCAGTGTGGTAGGAATAGTGATCTCCCTGTAAATGGGAAATGAATGAATGGCTAGAAGGTTAGAATATTAAATGAAATCAGCAAAACAAGGACTGCAAATACAGCAATATTGGACCTCTGAGAAGTAGAAGCATGCATATGTACTTGGTTTGGGCCCCTTTTGGATCAATTACTGCCTCAATGCGGCGTGGCATGGATGCTATCAGCCTGTGGCATGTCTTATTAAGAGTTATCACAGCTAATTTGAAAGACCTTTTTAGATCCTGATAACTCTTTCAGTGGAGCTACATCTTCTTACTTTGGAGTAAGCACCGCCGCCTTTTAAAAGCATTTTAAACCACTTAATATAAAAAATCTGTGGTATGCAAAAACACAACAAAAATCAATAAAACTTAAAAACATAAATAACTTAAAACTTAAAGGGCCCCTGATAACCATCCACAGATATAGATATAATATTTTTAATAATAATAATAAATATTCCTTATACAGTGGTACTTTAGGTTACAAACACTTTGGGTTACAAGCTCTGCTAACCTGGAAGAAGTACCTCAGGTTGAGAACTTTGCCCCAGGATAAGAACGGAAATCGCGTGCCGGTGGCAGCGGGAGGCCCCATTAGTGAAAGCACGTCTCAGGTTAAGAAAGGTTTCGGGTTAAGAACGGACCTCCGGAACAAATTAAGTTTGTAACCCGAGGTACCACTGTAAAAAAAATAAAAATAAAGGAAAGTGACCCTGGGCAAGGTAAGAAAAGAATGTATGTAAATGGAAAACCATAGTGATGCAGCCAACAACAATGGAATAATCATTTGCTTCTTTGTTTAGGTTTCAGATATGTCTAGCTGCTCAAAGAAGATGATTGACCACTACTGTTACAATGCTTGAAGGCAGAAATTCATGAAGTGACAAAACTGAGCATTTCAAATCAATCATATACATTTGAAGGTTGACGAGGGTGTTATTCATGTTCCTGAATATTCACATAGGTAATCTGGTCAGACCATGCTACCTGTGAATGATTCTCTCAGTGGTTTAGCAGCACTTATGTTTGAACCTCTACTCTTTTCCAGATCTAAATTCCCTTCCCCCAAGCCTACTGCTAGCTCTCCAGGGGGGAAATACAAGTGACTTGTCTAACACCATTGCGCCATTCAGATTTGATGTCCTTTGACATATATCTCTTTGAAAAAAGCAGAAGAGCCAGCCATGATCTCTTGAAATCATGCACTGCTTGGCCTTATAGCACACTTGTCTCTCACCAGATCCTTGGAAACCTGTTTTCAGATTCAATATGCAATACTGAATTTCCTTCTCTTGAAAATAACCAGCATTCATACACAATACAATCTTTCCTCTTCCTTTTTCTTTGCAAGTTTTTGAGCCAATATGCCCATTGTCCTGCTACTCCATGACTTCAGACCTTAGATATTTTAACCAACAGTGAAGAATTTTGCAAATGCCTTCTGAAAAACTGAGTGCATAATATCCTTCCCTTTACTTTACCGTGGCAGTAATTTCCTGACATAAAAATTCCAACAAATTAGTTAGGCATGATCTCCCTTTCCTGAATTGATGTTAGCTGTCTTTAATCAAGCTCTGCTTTTCCAAGTGTTCCCCATTTGATACCTTAAAAGTGCTTCAGAGGATATTTCTCCCGTAACAACAGTTGAACTGAGAACTTGCCTTTCTCCTGGAGAGCAGACACAGTTTTCCTCACTGAAGTGCTCACCGTTTGTGTGAAGGGGAATCATGTACTGGGGAGTGAGAGACTTGAAATCACAGCCTGTTGGGCCTGGGCCAGGGGAGCCTCTTAACCCCCACCCCCCACCCCACCTTAACTGGCTTCGATTTTGCAAGATTTGTAGACCAAACGCAGGAAAATGCAGTAGTCCCCATCAGGATCTTCTCATTCTGAATTACTATTTCAATAGGATGGAGGAGAAATTGAAATTCAGTTTGCATTTAATGCAGACAGACTGGATTCACATTTTCTAAAACTGAAACACAGCCATCCATCGAAATTTGAAATTCTATGAATTTTGCAATACAGTGCTCCAGAGAGAATTGAGATATCTATACTGGGTGCCTATTAGCCACCAAGCCTGTTTTAGGGCTTACCACTTATATGCAAAGCTCTGAATAGCCCTGAAGCAGGTTACTTTAAAAAAAAAAGGTCTGCCTCTTCACTGCCCAGTGATTGCACTATAATCAGCTAAGACAGTGGTTCTCAAACATACTTTTAGAATAAAAATGTGCCATTTTATCCACTTTCTCATGAACAGGATCCCACTATGATGTTTCTAGGGTTGCCCTATGCCTGGAATTCCCTGAACATTGCCGGAATATGGCAGTCAAAAACAGTGTCTGGGCAGAAATAGCTGAAATGTCTGGGAAAATCCAGACGAATAGCAACCCATGTCAGAAGTCTAGTTTTTGGCAAATTTCGACTAAACTTTTAAAAAAACTCAATAACTCTTGTGTTCAGATTTTCACTTATTGAAATATGGCATCCCTAAGAAGCACCATTCAGCAAAGCATCCAGCAACATAAATGGAAGTTTCATCTCTGTACATTCATGTTTTCTGATGGTGAGGGTGGGGAAATTAGTGATGAATATCCTATCAACTGCTCCTGGCATAAGCTGTCTTTTGCCCTGATATCATTTTCTGTCCTGAGGGTAGGCAGCCAAAGAAAGAAAAGGTCTGTCCATCACTAACTTCCCTGCTCATCAGTGAGAAATGCAATTAGCTGAACTTGCAAGGAGGAAGTGTTTAATTAAAGGCACAGGAGCCCTTACCACCTCAACAGCATGTAATCTGCGCTACACATGGTGGGGGAACTGAAGTTTCATATATGTGTAGAGCTCTTGCTGGGATTTTTTAAAGACAAAGGCTTTAATCAGTGCTTTTTCTGGGGGGGATGTTGGGGTATGCATATCCCTAAACATTTTGTGAATCTTTGTGCTTTTGTTCACTTACTATATTTATTTCCCCTGATTCGAACTATAAAATGGTGATTTTCTTGAGTCAAAATGAGAGTACCCCTAAACATTTTTTTTAAAAAGCACTGCTTTTAATGGTTACTGAGATATTATTGAAAAGCTGATATGTTAGAAATGTATTGTTATTATTACTTTCAGGTATTGCATGTTACGCAATATTGTGAGCCACCTTGAACACAATTTTCCTTCCAGAGAGGGATCTCTAAATTAAAATCCAATCTAATTAGAAAACACATCACCGCAAATCAGACTTGAAATAATTTAGGAGAAAAGCACAGGAAACATTAATATGCAATGGGCTGATGGCATTGTCCAGAAAAAAGCGAGTGGACAAATGTTGGCAATTCCAGAGCACCGTGTGAGTATAGAAAGCAATTTGAGAAGCAGAACACCAAGGAGAATCTTAAGCTCTTAAAAGAAAAAAGGGTGACATGTATGCAAACACCATCATTGCAAAATGACAGCTGTCTGAAAGCCTAAGGTAGTATCTGACATGGTAATACCAATATGCCTTCAACCATGGTCAGTATTGCAGACTTGCTTCGCTTACACGGGACTCTATTGTGCCACCTCCTGTGAAAGAACTATCTGCCATCAGAGGTAATACTAGTAGTTAAAATGCTAATCCACAGCAGCTGGAGAAAGTTGGGTAGGCAGTTGCCAGCTGCAGGAATGCAGACTGGATTAAAATACATGGGGGGGGGGCTTGTGCTAAATTGTACTCTTGGGTTCCCTAACAGTTCCTTTCTTTTGCCTGCACTCTTTCACTCTATCCCACTACAATTCATTGGGGAAAGGAGTCACTGTAGACTAAAAGGTGACCATTCCCTCCCAATACAGTACAACCACATATTAAGAGTAAGACAGATTTTTGATATCTTGCATTGAACAAATATAGTGTGCATGGTTCGTTCCCAGTGGGAAACCAAGATTAAAATGAATCCAAATAAACAGGAGATGACTAAATCTTCTAAACTTCAGACTTGGACGCAGCAACAGGGCAAGAGGTTCCTGTGTTGGAGCAAATACAAGGGATTGAGCTGGCTTGGTCCGCAGGAACAGGATGATTCAATCCCTACTTGGACATAGTCTAGATTTGTCAGGTCACTTGTCCCTGGAAGCATCTTTGCTGAATTACACTCTACAACTGAAATGGTTTTGTTGTTTTTCCTTTAGTCGTGTCCGACTCTTCGTGACCCCATGGACCAGAGCACGCCAGGCACTCCTGTCTTCCACTGCCTTCCGCAGTTTGGTCAAACTCATGCTGGTAGCTTCGAGAACACTGTCTAACCACCTTGTCCTCTGTTGTCCCCTTCTCCTTGTGCCCTCCATCTTTCCCAACATCAAGGTCTTTTCCAGGGTCTTTGAGGTGGCCAAACTATTGGAGCCTCAGCTTCAGGATCATAGAATCATAGAGTTGGAAGAGACCACAAGGGCCATCAAGTCCAACCCCCTGCCAAGCAGAGCACTCCTGACATATGGTTGTCAAGCCTCTGCTTAAAGACCTCCAAAGAAGGAGACTCCACCACACTCTTTGGCAGCAAATTCCACTGTCAAACAGCTCTTACTGTCAGGAAGTTCTTCCTAATGTTTAGGTGGAATCTTCTTTCTTGTAGTTTGGAACCATTGCTCCGTGTCTGCTTCTCTGGAGCAGCAGAAAACAACCTTTCTCCCTCCTCTATGTGACATCCTTTTATATATTTGAACATGGCTATCATATCACCCCTTAACCTCCTCTTCTCCAAGCTAAACATGCCCAGCTCCCTTAGACGTTCCTCATAAGGCATCGTTTCCAGGCCTTTGACCATTTTGATTGCCCTCCTCTGGACACGTTCCAGTTTGTCAGTGTCCTTCTTGAACTGTGGTGCCCAGAACTGGACACAGTACTCCAGGTGAGGTCTGACCAGAGCAAAATACAGTGGCACTATTACTTCCCTTGATCTAGATGCTATACTCCTATTGATGCAGCCCAGAAGGATCTGTTCTTCCAGTGAGCACTCAGGGCTGATTTCCTTAAGAATGGATAGGTTTGATCTTCTTGCAGTCCATGGGACTCTCAAGAGTCTCCTCCAGACCATAATTCAAAAGCATCAATTCTTCGGCGATCAGCCTTCTTTAAACTGAAATACTAGAGAATAAATTTGCTTCCACCGGCACAAAGCATAGTCGTTCACAAAATTATTTATGATGCACTCAGCTGATCTTTGTCTCCCTCTCAATGCAACCATGCAACTTTAGACGGCTAAAGGGGAAACATAAAAGCGTGGGCTTGCTAAGCCACAAATGCCCTTTGAGAGCAATCAGGTCACTAGATGCCAACTATTCAGCCACAGCACTGGTGGAACAGTCAGTAAAGATCAGTAGGCATTTCCCCCAGATAGTTTTATCAGAGGACAAACAGGACAAGCAATCCTAACTGAGATACCTCCTTGCTGGTAACTTAGCATCTGAGCCTTCATGAGCAAAGGGTTGCACCACAACAGCAATGGCTTCCTGGCACCAGGCCAATTTCAGAGCATCTATTTCCAGGTCTATGTAAGCATGCAACCCAACACATGTCTTTCCACATGTATCAGTTCTATGCCTTGACAAAATTGGACAAGAGATGACAAAGTCAATTACCATTTCTGAATGTGGGACTCAATCCTTTCAGAAACAGCATTCTGCTATATCTTAGCTACATTGATGTTATATTGCTTTTTTTCTTCTACAGTGGGACCCACCTTGGAAATATCCTATGACAGGATATTGTGCAAGCACAATTACAAACAGTGAAACTGTTATGTGAACATGCATATTCATTACATCAACCGTCTTGTAAACAGCCATTCCATGTTTTGCTGTTCTCTTTGGTGAATTTATGTGCATGTATCTATATAAAGACACACATTTAGAAATACTTACTCTAAATTGAAATGCAATGCATCACACCAAAGTAGGGAAGATTGTGCAGAAGTAACCTATGTGTCTGCTCAGTCTGGTGCTAATTGCTGAAGAGCAACTCTTCTCTGTTCTTATGATTCTTTTATTTTTAAGCTGGGGAGCCCTTCAAATAGTGGATGGATGATAGAGGAGGTGCAGAACTGTTCAGACGGCCAGTACATTCATATAACTCACCCAGATCAGTAAGTCTGGGTGACCTCAATACCACTCCTAGTTTATCAACATCATAAGTGGAGTTCAGGGAGCCCACTGAACCGAAGAGTAGCCAGTAAAGCAACATGATATCCAGTCTATCCCAGGCATCCTATGTCAAGCTTTTTATGTGCGGGTCTCCACCCCCCTCCCCCAAAATCATTGTAGAGACATTTCATACATTATATTCAGAGTAACTTGTAGCTTTTCATCACCACATCTGCTCCTTGTCCCTGGAATATAGAAACCGCAGTAGGCAGAATTACTTATTTTCTGACAGTTAGCTTTCAGAACACCCCCAAACAAGTTGACTTACTTCCATTATTAAAGCTGAAGCTTACTTTAGAGACTAACTTCCAGAAATAATAAAATACTGTCTTGTAACAAACAAACAAAAAGGGGGTGTTTCGATGGGCCACTAAATTACACTTTAACTCCCAACTGTTTTCCTATAGATCTACGTAACTTAAGATCTAGAGACAAGCTTCCTGCTTGCTAGTACATTTTGGGCCCACTTCTTCAGACTGCACTGCGATTGTTCCTTTTGTCTAAGAGCTGGAATGCTGTTTGTTCCTAAGGCTGAAAATCATAAGTTAGTAAAGCTCCACGGTTTCTCTTTATCAAATAACAGCTCTCAGTTATGGCAATGTCACTAAGAACTCCTCATTTGTGTTTTGGATACATTTACTTCTCGATTAAATAAATTTGATTCACTTCACCTATAAAGGTGAACCTAGGTGATTTGCACTATCTGAAACAATATGTGAAGAATAACTTAGCCATCCCTTGAAATCTGCACTTCTCCGAATTTTGCAACACAATTCTCCAGCCAAGTAACAAGTACAAAAATGCATATAGCAGGGTAACGGATGCATACAGAGGCATATATTAGCAAAGCAACATACAAAAATGTGTTATACTAGGGGAAATTGCTCTGCAAAAATGTGCATATTTCGATAAATTTTCACTAAAATGCTGGTGAATTTTCAGGAGGACTTTTAAAAAATAATGCAAACTGATGTGGGGATATGGAGAATTGAATGTAAAGGAAAATGCAAAACCAAAACAGACAGCTTCTCCCCTCCCTACTTCCAATATGTGGTCCTCTTTTTCCTTATTCATAGAAATGAATGTATGTATGTTTATGCTTTTAATATTTTCATCAGGTAGCCAAAAGAAAGTTTTGCAGTGACCTGTAACTTCTGCTTGGGCAGAGAAGGTCTACCATAATGGTCATAACTATCTTTAAGAAAAATACATGTTAGCTTTCTTCAGGACTAAGGCCCGCTTTATGCCCGTATCTTTATACCAATATAATCTCCATATCCCCCTTCATGGATCACTGCCTTGCCGTGGCGAAGGGGCTTGAATAACTCAGAGAAGCTATGAATTATGCTGTGCAGGGCACCCAAGATGGACAGGTCATAGTGGAGAGTTTTGACCAAATGTGATCCACCTGGAGCAGGAACCGGCAAGCCACTCCAGTATCCCTGCCAAGGAAACTCCATGGACAAAGACAACAGGCATATATATGTTATGACACTGGAAGATGAGCCCCTCAGGTCAGAAGGCATCCAACATGCTACTGAGGAAGAGCGGAGGACAAGGTCAAGTAGATTCAGAGCTGATGAAGCAGCCTATCCATTCTTAAGGAAATCAGCTCTGAGTGCTCATTGGAAGGACAGATCCTGAAGCTGAGGCTCCAATACTTTGGCCACCTCATGAGAAGAGAAGACTCCCTGGAAAAGACCCTGATGTTGGGAAAGATGGAGGGCACAAGGAGAAGGGGACGAGATGTTGGATAGTGTTCTTGAAGCTACCAGCATGAGTTTGACCAAACTGCGGGAGGCAGTAGAAGACAGGAGTGCCTGGCATGCTCTGGTCCATGGAGTCACGAAGAGTCGGACACGACTAAACGACTAAACAACAACAAAAATCTCCATATCTGCCGGTGGGGAGGGGAGTGTTCACATTTTGTGTGAAATATATTTCAGGTGTTTATTTTCTCATAAGGTGGCATTCACAGTCAGGCCAACACTTACATGGGGGCCACTGTGATGTGGCAAATTGTGTAGACTGGAGATCAAGGTTGATGCTACTGCTCAGATCATGTGGGGTGCTATTTTGTCACTTTTTGTTTGATTATTTAATAGTAAGCCTGTGTGAAATTTTATCAAGACTGCAGCACACAGAGAAGGGAGATTTTATAAACATACGCCACTGCAATTTCTGCAAAAACACCTGTCCCACACTGCAACCAACAGTTTAAAAAAGCACTTGTGCTGGTACCAATGGCAGGTGGAGACTGCAGGAGAGGCTTTCCCATGCCGACACAATTAAGCAAAGACCTCACCCCTGCAGTACCAAGACCCAGCCCACAGTTACTTGGTATGCCATGGCGCTAGTTCTCATAAAACAGCTAGCAGAGAAGTACATCGCCTTGCAATTGACTTTCAAGAATTGCAGTGCTTTGCCTGAAAATGACTTTCAATAATGGTTTTCAGAATGCGGTAACCACAGCCGAAAACATTCCCAGGCAGCAAGGATGGCTTCCTTTCTGATTCTCTGCTGGGCATGGATAGGCTATAAAAGTGGAGTATCGGTTTAGAGGGCCCAAGACTTGGTTTTCATTGTGCTAGCTGGCCATGGACAGGCTACATTAGATTGCACCTGGACCCCATCATCAACATTTTCTGGACTTCTGGCAATAATAAAAAGAAGTGCTGCTTCTCTGCCTTCATTGGCGTCTGGGAAAGGAAAGATGGACCTGTTTATACCCAGTTTGCTCTTACTTGTGTAGTAAACTTCATCAATTTCCATGGACCTGAGCAGGATTAGCAGCAGTCCTTGTGTTGCACCGGCTATGAATGAATGGAATCCTGAGCAGTGAAGAAATTTTTGAACAGCTAAATAATGTATAACTCAATCCAAATGCTGCAACTACTCAATTCAGCATAAGAATTGGGCCTGAAAAAATGTTACTCACTGAAAGATTGCTTCACAAGCATCCATAGAGCAGTGTTTCCCAACCTTGGGCCTCCAGATGTTTTTGGCCTACAACTCCCATCATCCCTAGCTAGCAAGACCAGTGGTCAGGGATGATGGGAATTGTAGTTCAAAAACAGCTGGAGGCCCAAGGTTGGGAAACACTGCCATAGAGGCATGTACACAGTCTCTATCCATTCATGCCCATACAGCAACAAAGTAATTTAACTACAATGGTACCTCGGGTTACATACACTTCAGGTTACACACTCTGCTAGTCCAGAAATAGTGCTCCAGGTTAAGAACTTTGCTTCAGGATAAGAACAGAAATCGGGCTCCGGTGGCGCGGCAGCAGCAGGAGGCCCCATTAGCTAAAGTGGTGCTTCAGGTTAAGAACAGTTTCAGGTTAAGAACGGACCTCCAGAATGAATTAAGTACTTAACCTGAGGTACCACTGTACATAATTAGCTTTCAGCAGGCCAGAACAGAAGAGGGAGACCAGGTTCACCAATTGTGAGGGGTCTACAATTTTGATGGGGACTACTCAGAGTCCCCCTGGTAGAGGCAAAGGGGACTCCATACTTTCCAACATGCCGCAGAGGGAAATTGGGGCATACATCTTTTGGAGCTGCGCTCTCACAGGAGCCAGGTGGCTTGCAAAAGAGCATGGACCCCCATGGGGTTGTTGGTTTTTTGAGTCATGCTCTCACAGGAGCCAAAATGGGATATCCTGGGATCCAATCAGAAAGCTGGGATCACTTCTGTAATTCCAGGATGTTCTGCTCAAAGTGGGACAGCTGAAGGGTATGGGACCCTTTGGCAAATATTATTGAAACAGGGCCTACAATTCCCATCTGGCCTGGGCCTGGCTTTCAGCAATTGAGAAAAGTATAAAAGTGTTGTCTGCCTCTAGTTAAAAATTCAGCTCTCACAGGCAGCCCACAACATAACCCTAATACTCTGTAGGAAATAGTCTTGTATCTCAGACACTGATAAAAAACCATCATTTTAGAAGCAACCACAGGAACTCCATCTGTTTTAGCTAAAATTACTGTCCAACTGACCCCAGTTTCAACTCTGAAGCTCATTTTAATAAGAAACCTGAAGGAAACTGAGGAAGAGCTTAGATTCATGCCACGACCAGCATTTTCAAACTCTTTATGAAGTTGCACTTAAAAGTGCCTTGTATTCATAATTTTGAATGCTCATCCTTAAGTGATGGGCTCGTCGGTAAAGGAGCAGATCCACTTAATGTTCTCAGCCACAAACATGAGCCTATTGGTGCCTATGAACTAACATGTCACCCTTTGATTGATGTTTTCCTATTACTCTGCCAGAGTACATTAAGTTAAGCTTTCTTTTCATCTCGGCAAATACTTGGGACTACAGATGGCCCTCATTTGTAATCTTGAGGAACTAGTGCAACAAAGTGATTGCATAGGTGCCTTTACCTATTGGTCAGCTGACAAAGATAAAGAGGCCTTGCCAGGAGAAAGGCTTTAGAAATTCAGTTAAAACCTAATGAAGTAAATTCAGTACGTATATAAATAAACAAGATGGAGTGCGGGCTGGTAACAATCCTGAATCAGGAAGCAATCTAAAGCGTGGATTCTGAGCACCATCTCCCATGCATGCGGAGATTAAAACAAAAATTGGAATCACAGATGGTGGAATCCATGTGGAATTGGGTTATATGAAGGGGCCCGATGTGGAATGAGTTCCAGAGCGACAAGAGGAGAAAAAAATCAGCCACAAACATCAGCTAGGGAGGGGAGCAAATCTGCTAAAAGACCAGGGACCTAAAGTCAAGAAAACATTATTTAGGCATGCTATTTATTAAAGAACTTGAATTTTAAAAATTTAAATGTACGTGCTAAGGGTGAAAGATGTTATCACTGTCAGGCATTGCCACCAGAAGCTGAAAGCTGGCAATTGGATAGAAAACTATCGGAGGAAAAGGGCTAGAGATAGACTTTTTAAAAAGGAAATGAACGGAAAAGGAAAATTGAACATGTATGATAACAGGACTTGTGACATCAATGTGAGTGTCAAGCTTTCTGCAGGTGCTCCTGCAGGGCTATGGCCCTAGCCTGAACTATAACATACTGTAGGGTTTGAAAGAAAGGATTCCTGACATTTTCTGTTCTTCATGGCTGCAACATTCTGGAATATGAAACGGGTTTTAAAATCAAATATGCCTTTGTAACAAGGCTATGTATAGGTGTGCCATCATTGTGTTGCAGTTAGCATGTCCTTGAATATGTCTAAATTCACAGGGGCCAAAAAGGACTACAAAACACATTATTTAGGAACTGCTGTGTGGAGGGGAAACATTTTTGCTTTCTATTGAGATGGTTTTATATCATTCCTTGAATTCTTTTAAAGTAGAATGGAACTGTTACGCCAACTGCTTCATTGTTAATGTTTACATGCAGGTATCCTAAATGATCCAAGTTAATAAAAGAGAAACATAATGTTTGTTGATCTGCCATTAGATACATCCAAGATCACAGAGGTGGCCATAGTTGACATCCATGAATTACTGGCACATACATTTTGGATAGTGCGTATAAATGGTGTCATTTTAATGACTGACAAAGGTAAAGATAAGGGACCCATGACAGTTGAGTCCAGTCGCAAACGACTCTGGGGTTGCGGCACTCATCTCGCTCTACTGGCTGAGGGAGCCGAAGTTTGTCTGCAGACAATTTTTCTGGGTCATGGGGCCAGCATGACTAAGCCACTTTGGTGAAATGGAACACCGAATCCAGAGCAGTGCATGGAAACGCTGTTTACCTTCCCACTGGATCGGTACCTATTTATCTACTTGCACTTTTTGGCGTGCTTTTGAACTGCTAGGTTGGCAGGAGCTGGAACCGATCGGCAAGCCCAGGAGGCTCAGTGGTTTAGACCACAGTGCCCCCGTGTCCCTATTCTAATGACTAAACTACTCAGAATGGGCTTGGAATGGGCTAGTCATGCATGTCTCAGCTCAGGGGTGGAGCTCTTCAGCCTGGGAGCCAGATGTAGCTCTAGAGGACTCATTATGTGGTCCTTGTAACCTTCCCCAGGCCACCCTCCTCACTGTTTTTGCTCCTCAAGTACATTTGTTCTACTGGAAGGTCTCTCTGAGTCTTGACCTTGCCTCTTGCCTGCCTGGGTAGAGGATAGAGAGTTGTGGGTATCAAAACCTCACGTTCTTGCATGCCTGGAATGTACCTTTCTGTACAAAGTTTACAAAAAGTCCTGCTGATATTATCCCTCTGGCCTCACCCACTTTTTTTTTTGCAACAATGCAACATGGGGTGGGTGGGTGCCAGTCTGTGGGTCACGGACACCGCCAACCCAGAGTTCCACAGACCTTGCCGCCATCTTGTACCAGTAAATACAGCGTTGCTGGTGAGAGGCTGCCATTGTTGCTCCATCCCTTCACGCACCACTGCTGATTCCCCCCCCCCACACACAATAACCCTGTGATACAGGTTAGAAGAAGGGCAGTGACCTGGACACAGTGTGCATATGGTTGAGTTTACATACACGATGAGAATCAGAGAGGGAAGACAATAAGATAATGTATTTATCCAGAAACGGAGTCTTTTAATAATGTATTGTAGTACAGTGGTACCTTGGGTAACATACACTTCAGGTTACATACACTTCAGGTTACAGACTCCGCTAACCCAGAAATAGTGCTTCAGGTTAAGAACTTTGATTCAGGATGAGAACAGAAATCGTGCTCCGGCAGCGCAGCAGCAGCAGCAGCAGGAGACCCCATTAGCTAAAGTGGTGCTTCAGGTTAAGAACAGTTTCAGGTTAAGAACAGACCTCCAGAACAAATTAAGTACATAACCAGAGGTACCACTGTAATAAGTTACAGGATAATGTAAACCCATTTGTGCTACTTGGAGCCTTGTGATATTAATTTATTATGTTTGAATTTGGAATGTTCTAGTTCTAGATATCCCTTTTATTTCATTTGACATCTGTTACTATACCTTGTTATCGATAAATGTAAATCATTTTTTTAAATGATCTGATATAAAACAATTGTGGGTGGGACAAGCACAATTTCATTTGGAAATAGACCTATGAGGTTTACATTTGGAATAACTAACCTTTCCATAATCATGTGTGTTCGTGTGACGATTTCTGCAGAAATACCGTAATTTGTAAATGGTTTTGTTCTTCAAAAGAAAAAAGAAGTCTGGGATCATTCTGGAAGAAAGAGATTACAGAAGGCTAAAATGAATCCAGTCTGTAGCAAGAAGTACCTGATCTACATCACAGAGGCCTTACAATATGAAAGAGTTTTCCAAAGTATGCGCAGTGCAACAGGACATAAGGTGAACACCTGTATGGGCAGCGACATGAAGGTCTGCAATCCTTTAATACTCTTCTTCCATTTCTTGGGTTTCTACTCAGATCTCAGAACTTTGTAAATTCACGTGATTCAAAAATATCGGTTGTGACAGAAATGGAGGCAATCGTGCTAAACTCTTAGAAGAGCCTGTTTATAATTGGGGGGGGGGGGGAGGTCTTTTTCCAAAGATGATTTTACATCAACAGAAAGAAAGCAAAAGTGAATGTAGGGGTCCATAAAGTGAGAGAGAGAAAAGTTCATCAAAACTGTAGGCCCTGACAAATCCCTGTGTTTCCTGCTTGAATGGCCAATCCAGGAGCTCAATGTCCAATCCAGTGTTTTAGGCACTTCTAGTTATGTTAGCCTTGCACAAATGAGTCAAGAGAGGAGGGGATATAGAGGAATGTTATGCTGGATCAAGCTCCCCACCACACTCAAAAAGCAGCACCACTCATCAGTACTGACAGGCCAGTGTAGTTTTCATTTGATTAGTTGCCTCCTATGGATGTGTTGGTGGCGCTGTGGGTTAAACCACAAAGCCTAGGACTTGCCAATCAGAAGGTTGGCGGTTCGAATCCCCGCAATGGGGTGAGCTCCCGTTGCTCGGTCCCTGCTCCTGCCAACCTGGCAGTTTGAAAGCACATCAAAGTGCAAGTAGATAAATAGGCACCGCTCTGGCAGGAAGGTAAACGGTGTTTCTGTGCGCTGCTCTGGTTCGCCAGAAGCGACTTAGTCATGCTGGCCACATGACCCGGAAGCTGTACGCTGGCTCCTTTGGCCAATAAAGCGAGATGAGCGCCGCAACCCCAGAGTCGGCCACAACTGGACCTAATGGTTAGGGGTCCCCGTTACCCTTTACCGATGGATGTGTTTCCACTGCTTTTTATTTCTCTTGTTGTTATTCGTTTATAAAGGGTGTAAAATACTATAAACTGTGGAAAGATTAAAAACAATCCCTGCCTGTAGGTTCACAATCTTATAGACAGTGGCATAGCATGGGGTGGGGAGCACAGGGGCTGTTGCCTCGGATGCAAAACTATTAGGAGTGCAAAATTTAAACACCCGCTGGTGCCCCAGTACAGCTGCGCGCTTCAGTCATTGGGCTTTGCTGAAAACGGCTTCTCCATGCAAATCAGGAAGTGACCTCTCCAAACAACGGAACGACTCTACTTTTCTTATCTCTGCAGCTGCGATCTCTTGGGTGACGTGGACACCATTAGGCAGGTGAATATGCATGGATTTCCCTCCCTCCCACCCCCACCCTCTGCGTGGCCCCGGGCACTGGCAACCTGCGCTATGCCACTTCTTATAGATACAACACAAAAGGAAAATGGAATGGTGTCCACATTTGTGCGACTTAGGCTGCAATCTTATACATACTTGCTGGGGAAGTAAGCATAATTGAATTCAGTGGGACCTGTTTCTAGGTAAACCTGACTAGGATTGTGCCGCATTGTGTAGCCTATGGCCGTGAATAGATTGTGCTGCATTGCATCTAAGCCCCAAAGACAATTTTCCTATTTTCTCACTCTCTTTCTCTCTCATTATCTGTCCTGTGCTTTAGTCTTAGTCATCCTACATTGGGATGTCAGATCTTCATCTCTCACACTTGCCTGTTCTTCCCTGCTGACTCCACCTGGGTGAACTCTCTTTTTTGTAGAGCTAAGCCAAAGGCTCAGGTGTTGTCCCTCAGTCACCAGCAGGCACATATGGACAGCAGATCCTCTCTCCCGTACTAGGATTACTTCCTCACAACTGATGTTGAGTTTACTCCTTGACAATGTCCTAGAGGAACAGAGCTATCAAGGGCTTACAGGCAGATGCTTCAGTACCTTGTATCTCGGAATGCCTTTCTCTCTGTTATGTAACTGTTAACAGGGAAAGTAAAAGCTTTTCTTCAATTGCTGACTCTCCTAGAATCTTGCCGTTGACACAGTCCTGAACATGTGTTCCACTGAGAATAAGACATTATTTATTGTCTAGATACACAGTAATACGGCAGGTATCATCAGCCGAGTGTGAAAGATATGTTCCAGTTACAGCAGTTTTGCATCAGCTAACAATGCTAGCTGTTTGAGACTGCTTGTTGGGCAGGTTCACACTAGAAGTCCACGGTGCAGTTCTCTCACCACGTATCCCCACTCTCATCATTCTCCTGCAAGAAAGCAACGTATCCCTGATGTTTTAGCTTTCTGCACTCAGGGAGATGTCAACACAGAGACAATTTCAAGCAACCTCTTTCTTTATCTTAATTCCCCAAGTGCAAGAAAAGCACAATCCTTTCTGTACAGTATCAATAATTTGGCAATTGAATTGGCTCTTGGGCGCTATTAGATCCACAAAAACTGTGGATTATGTGTTTATTTTTCTTTCCAGTAAACATTTCTCCAGCAGTCTGCCGCAGAGCTGGCAGTAGACTCTGTGAGGCCCTTGGCACAATGCTCCCAGCATCTCCTCAGTCACTGTAGTGGCTACGCAACTCCCTCCACAAGGGTTCGGTAGTGGATAGGTGAGGGTTCAGTTCCCACCTGTGATAGCCACCCACCATCTCAAGTCACCCAAAATGCAAAGGCCCAGCCCATAGATATATGAAATGTATAGAGTTATATAAATCAATAAATTTCATAATGCCACGAGGCAGGGGGCATTATGTTTTAGGTAACTTACAATGGACAGTCACTGCAGATGGGAGTTGAACTTGGTTCCATTCAAATGCAGCACTGCTACTCACAGATGAAAAACACCTGGAGCATAGTGAGGAGGGTGGAAAATGGTGGTGCGGCTGGGCTGGGATGGTGGGGGTCCTTTCTATGCCCCTGGGGCCCTCGCCAGTGCTCAGCCTGACCAGCTGCACTCACATTCAACCCTTTGCCACATTGACAGTATGGTAAGTACAGCAAAATCCCTGCACCCGACTCATGACAATTTCACTAAAAATTCCTCTCAACTTTGAGGATTTTCAAATGCAATTTCCTTTTTCGTTAATTGGTGTAGAGCAGTAAAAAGGAGGGGGTTCGGTACACTAAGTCCACAACTTACGCACATGTAGCTTGTGCACTTTCAGCTTTTCACCCTTGGCAAAAAAAAAAATTAATATTAAAAGAGAGCAGGAGAACAGACTTTGGCAATCCCATCCACCATTGGACCCAGTGTGTTTTGACTATACACAATTTGGCTTTAGACATGATCACTGGAACTTAACCCCTGCGTAAGTTGTGACTTACAGTTCAGCACTCATTCTGAACAGAGTTATTAGGTAGCCTATTGCAAATTGCCTCACCTCTAAGAACACACTTTTCTGAACTCAGAGGTCTACTTTTTAGGTCTATTTCCTGGACCGGTGTTTGTTCTGCCTATCCGAACACCCTCTGAGGGCTGAACTACACCCCCACACACACCCATCATCTGACATCCTAAAACTATTTATCCTATTTCTGCCTAAGGCCAGCTGCCGTGAAGAGAACATCACCACAACACAAAGAACAGAACACAAATCTGTCACCAGGCTTACAAAATGGCTCCAGACCAACAGAACTCAGGCAAACCTGCTGCTACTAACTGCTGGATCTGAGTGCGCTGCTACTCCCCTGTGTGGTCAACCTTTGAACTACAGCGGACAGCACCTCAGTTATGTATCTTCAGGCCCTGGCCCACCAAGGCTGGTCAGTGGATCCTCCTGGACAGGAAGGACTATAGGAAGACTTCCTGTTCGAGACTTCATGTGGGGCAGGAAGGGCTTCCTAGGTGTTCCAATAGTCTTAGTTACTGTTCACACAAGATCCTGCCTCCTGGTTTGTCCTCCAGTTATGGGTTGATGTTTGGTCCTGACATCCAGCTTCTTGACCTCACTTCCTGGTTTGCCCCATGGTTTTGACTAAGGCTTCATCTGCACTAACCATTCAAAGCAGTATCATGCTGCTTTAAACAGCCATGGCTTCCCCAGAGAATCCTGGGAACTTTGTTAAAAGTGCCAAAAGTTCTTAGGAGACCCCTATTCCCCTCAAGGAGCTAACAATCTCAGCTCTAGTTCAACAACCAGCCCTTCTTCACAAGGAACTTTGGGAACTGTGGCTTATGTGAAGCTTCAACAGGGGTCTCCTAACAATACTCAGACACTTTAACTACAGTTCCCATAATTTTTTGGGGGGGAAGCCAGTAAAGTTTTGCCTTTTTAACCAGGTTATATACCAGGCTTGGGAAACCTCAGGCAAGGGGGGCAAGACTCTCTACCTGGTCCTCAAGTGTCTACTCACATCACACCTCTGCTGTATCCCCCCTCTCCTCTGTTTTGCACCCTCCCTGGCTGGAATGTGTCGCTGAACTCTTGTTAATGCTTTTTGCTTGCCTGGATGCAGAAGAGAGAAGACTGTGTAGGAATTAAAGCTAAAATTTGTATGTATTTCTTCTCCTGCTTTTGTCTCTGCTCCTGCACATCACTGACATGTGGCCCCTGTAAAAGGTTGCCCAGAACTTGCTATATGTAACATCAAGCCCTGGCTGCTAGGACTAGGCCAGAGATGTACCTAGAGCTCTCTGTCCAGCCAAGTGCATACATAAGCCTACTTTCACACACACACATATAGGGACAAATATGCAAAAGCATATGTTAACTACTAAATGCAGGATATGGTGATTACATGCACACAGAAAGAATGCTGTAGAGTCCAGTGATAAAAATCAAGATTATTTCAAACTGCCTGCTGGTAACAGTTACGTTATGTGATGAAGACCTAATTCCTGCTTCAATTGTTTCCTTTTTTCATTCAGTCATCAGAACATTTTTTCACCACTTCTAAGAGGAAACAAATGATCAGAAGATGGGAGACCTTCAGTGCCCTCCCGTATCTCTCCTTTTCAGACATCAGGCAACAAAGCAGGCTGTTTGTTTTCTGCTAATCCATCAAACTTGGCTAACAAAGTGTGACAAGCTTTATCTGGCTCTGCCATTAGGATAAGGGGCAGCTGGTTTTAGTGCTAGATTTCTATCCACCAACATTTCAAAGATGACACCCTACTCGCTCGATTTGAAATCTCCCTCTTCTCACACTAGAAGCCATTGCCTGAGAATTCTGGTTAGACATAGTCAAAGAGGTTTCTATGCTGGCTCTATTCACTTGCTTCGGAACTGTCTGCCTTCAAGGCAAGGAGGCCCTTGGCACTTTGGCAGTCCCATCCTTCTAATGCCACCTGAACCAGGACAGGGCCCAGATCTGCTTGTGATGGCCGCAGTGCTGATGGCCACCTGCTACCACCAGGCCTCTGAACACACTTCAGCGATGGAGCTTCTGAATGGGAGCTGTGATTGGCTCCCACCTATGGTGGCTGCCCGCCATCTTAAGCTACCCAAAATGCATTGCCCTGGCCCACAGATCTATGAAGTCAAGAAACTTGTTCTCAAAACCATTTGTCAAAAAAGTGAGAAAGGCTTACAAAGTCACTGACTGGCACTTCAGGAACTGTTCAGAGCACGAAAGAAAGCCATCCAATTTCATGACAGTTACCCCCCATCTCACCACAGCCCGAAAGTCATATGGGAGCTCAGGATTGGTTTGTTCACCAGGATTCAAATTGGCAAGCTGTATGGTTGGCTGTAGTCTTCTATTTACACATACAGCACACAGATCACAGAAAGGCTAAAGGTATGATAATTGCTACAGTCATGTATTTCCTTCCAGTAAGGATATCGGCCTATGATTCATGTATGGAAAGAATTATAGCCATAAAATAAGTTCAGATGATATCCTTGCATGGACAACTGCCAGTTGCTTAAATAAATTACAAGCTTTTGAATCATACATAATACATTCTTTATGAGGCATAGGTGGCCAGACTAAAATTAAAAGTACTGATTTTGAGTTCTTAAGACTAGATCTCATGTTTCAGTGCTCAGATAGGAGACTGTTGGGAATTTGCAAGGTGGGGGCCAGAACCACTGCAAGTTGCTCACCACATGCACGGATTAGCATAGTTGTATGGACAGGCCACTGATGGTGCCATGCAGAGATTTCCCTAATCTTGACTCCCCAAGATTATGGCCCCCACATGGAACTATTGAATTCCCTCCCCACCAACTTTGTTATCTGGATTTAGATAATTTCCCCCATGCACTGTGCAATTTTTAGAGAGAGAGATGCTGAGCCTTAAATTATTCATTTGATCTAGAAGCAACCCCCTTAAATCCAGGCGTGGGAAACCTTTGGCCTTCCAGATGTTGCAGAATTGCAGCTCACATCAGCTCCAAGAAGCATGACCAAGGACCAGGGACAATGCAAAACGTTACTTCAACAAAATCTGTATTTCAACAATGTAGGTTCCCTATGTTGCCTTAAGTTCCAATGGCTGAAGGCTCCCTGGGTGCATACGCTCCAACATTTCTCAGATGAAAATAAGGACATTTCTCACTCCCCCTCCTTGACCCCCCCCCCATTTTCCTTTCCCTTTTTAGAAATAATTTTTATTAATTTTTCATTAATAACAATCCAATGCAGGCTACATTAATACAATACCAAATTATACCAAATCATAATGCAATCAAAAGAGCCAATTATTCAGTTCTGAATTAAACATTTTTGGATGACTTCCTATGTTCTGGTTATCAGGAGTTGATGTTATTCCTTGGTCCTGCTCCAATTCTCTTAATTAGTACAAATACAACAATTCCAATCTTAATCCTTTATTTTAACAGCCACTGGTGTGATGACTTTTGTTCATATTTAACAAATCCACATCCATTAACTTGCAAAGGGAATTTATATCCTGTAGCTTTCTGTGTGAAATATTTGTTTACGTTCATCCTTTCCTTCATGCTGTAATCAAACAGTGCTCTTCAGCATTACCCCTCCTTCAAGGACTCAATTATCATTGCGCCACATCGTCTCCATTTTACTTTTTCTAAACCGAAAGTATTCCAGTGTCCGGCCATGACTCCTGGTGGACTTACAGTATTTGCCTTCTTTAATCCTTTCTGATCTTCTAACAAGCTGGAGTCTCGCCAAAACCATAATAAAGCAGAGTTAGAGCCCTCTTTAGAAGGTAATGTCACAAATCAGCACAGTATTTCACACAGTGTATTCTTTCAAGTACTCCATAAAGAAAATTATAAAGTTCTTGTTGAATCCCTCTTGCATTCCATATATAGTTGTAATCCATTAATAATTTCATTCCATTAGTAATTAATTCTTCTTCTTCTTCAGTGAAGGCTTGCTGAATCATAAGACAGCAAATATAATGTAAAAAGAGAACAAAGGCTCCCCTTCACTTACATAGCAATCCAGTTATGACGAAAACCCTCTCCAGATTAAAACCTTGGCACTCAGTGGCTGATTCATTTAGCAGGTTATCGTATTGTCCTTCATCCAGAACACACCTGTTTCTTAAGTCCAAATTTACAACCACTTGAAAAAACAGAAGTACCTCCACTCATGGTGACCATGTTGGAGAGTTTCCGATACGTGCAGTGCTATGCACTAAGCGCCCTTGCCCCCTGCATTCCATCGGAGCGAGAGGCAGTTATTGGATGATCTACGAGTGAAAGATCCCCCTAACCCTGGGGGGGGGCTTGCAAGGATAATTACTTATCCTTATTTAGCTGCATGGCCAGCACCCGCTATTGTGGGAGCCGCTGTTCGCCATGACGGCAGCATCCGGAAGTCTGACCCCCCCATTTTTCTGTGCCCCCCAGAGCATTTCCTATCAGAAGAAGGGCAAGTGTCACCACCACCACACCAACAGGACACAGCACACACTCCCTCCACCATGCTGCGAAAACCCCTTAATCCCGATATTATTTTATTTTATTTTATTATTTGGTAGATTTACAAAAAGAAAAACACACACCAATTTTTACAAAGGGGCAAGATCAGGTGCAGACACACAAAGCATTTTTTAAATGAAAAATAAAATAAAGACTTATTGCGCTCCATTCCTCCTTTCTTTCCACCCAGGGCAGCCGTGCCCCCTGCCTGCCCCTCAGAGCCAGCAAATCACATGGGGCTGGGCCATAGCAGCAGCAGCCTCTCCTCCTCCTTGCCTGCTCTCCAGCAACTGCTACAAGCTGCCCAACGGAGGTTACTGGCAGTGGCAGCCATGGCGAGGCAACAGGATGCTTCTTCACAGCTGCCATTGCCGTCGCTCAGGACAAGCGCTGGTGGGGCAAACAGGGACATTCCAGGATCAAATCAGAAGCTGGGGTGGCTTTCATAATTCCAGGACTGTCCTTGGAAAATCAAGACACTCTGAGGGTATGTGGTCATAATGCTACCACTTCTGTTC
Source organism: Podarcis erhardii (assembly GCF_964252035.2). Lineage (NCBI taxonomy): Eukaryota > Metazoa > Chordata > Lepidosauria > Squamata > Lacertidae > Podarcis > Podarcis erhardii. The sequence goes on from NC_138500.1 coordinate 47,150,903, forward strand.
TGTTTTCTAGCATTCCTTTCACACAGAGATACCTGCTATGCTATGGTTTTCTGACTGATATGCCAACATGTTGCACTAAATTTCATTCATACCAGTGGCCATGGTGTGACACATTGATGAATGGGCAGGTTTCACTTAGAAATGCAGAAGGCACCCTCTCAGGTAACCAGGTCCCAAGTTGTTTAAGGGCCTTATCAGTCAAAAAAAATTAAACCTTACGCTTAACTCAGTAGCAAATTGGTAGCCAGAGCAGCAAATTCAAGAGAGATGTCACATGACATGCATGCAATATAATGCTGCTGTATCCAACCTAGCCTCATGCTGAGAAATTTATATTTCTCTAAATTCTTTGGCAGGGCCTGCTAGCAAACACCAAGAAAGTGGTTCCCTCATTACACTGCTTTAGTCAATTATTAAGAGAGTTCAGTGAGAACAGCCCTACCATTAGGCAAGGGAACAGGCTGTTTAAGGCAGTGCTGGGGCCCTAGGAGTGACAGTTTGGTTTCTGTAAGTGGAATGGGGGAGCCATCTTGTCCTTCACCCTCAGGCAGCAAAATGTCTTGGGCCAGAACTTGAGTGTGGGAAGGGTTTACTTATTTATTTTCAGGGGAGAAAGGGGCTTGTCACCTGACATTTTGTCACCTTATTTATTCAGCATCTGCAACCAGCTTCCCAAAATTACACATTGTTGTTTGCACACAGAGTAGAAACATACAGATATGGCTTCTTGTTCCATTTCCAAACTGTCATCCAGCATATTTGGCCACTGCCAGTTGGCCATGTGGTAAGTATCTCGGGTTTTCTCCCCCTTCCTTTTGTAGAGAAGCCCAGCTGGGTTAGCACACTGTGCCAAGATGCAGAATACCGTATCCTAGAGTGATGACAACAACAGTTTAAAAACACAAGGACCTTTGAAGGCCTTGTCATTGAAATAAAAAGGCAAAAGCCTGGGCTGTGAGCCCATGGAAATTGATGCCAGGCTGTATAGTCAGCCAAAACCTTCCTTGTAACTGGAGGCACTTATAGCCTAATTGGTCTGCGGAGCTGACAGCTGTCACTTGAGCAGAATTTGAAATCTGGCCTGTGCCCTGCTGAAGGAATGGGCTTGGAACGCTTTCACTGCGTTCCATTTCAGTTTGGGTGGCCCCATCGATTGCTCTTCTCAAATGAGGCTATAGGAATTAGCCAACACTTCTCAGGTTCTTAAAGACAACTTGATTATACTGCCCTGTGCTATCCAGGTTTTTGCAAACTGGAGCAATGTTTCTGTTGGGTCAGTAGTGATCTCATTACATAGACATGCAATACGGTGTAAGAAAATGCATGGACAGGGAGGGCCTCTTTCTTTTTTTAAACTGCAGACAGGAATGATGCATTGAGCAAAGATACCACACAGGTAGAAGTGGGAATGAATATTTGCTGCGGCATTTGGGTCAGCCCCGGCTAGTCAGGTGGCCTTAAGCTGTAAATAGTACAATTAGCCACACCCGGGACTCCAAAGTTCATAAAAATTACCGTATTTTTTGCTCACTTTTTCCCTCCTAAAAAGTAAGGGGAAATGTGTGTGCATCTTATGGAGTGAATGCAGACTGCGCAGCTATCCCAGAAGCCAGAACAGCAAGAGGGATTGCTGCTTTCACTGCGCAGCGATCCCTCTTGCTGTTCTGGCTTCTGAGATTCAGAATATTTTTTTTCTTGTTTTCCTCCTCCGAAAACTAGGTGCGTCTTGTGGTCTGGTGCGTCTTATAGAGCGAAAAATATGGTAAGTGTGCCTGGTCAAAGGCTTGCGAGCACTGTCAAAGTGAGTGGAACCCTGTTTATGTCAATAATTACAAGCACCACCACTACCTTCCCTTTCCCTAAGGCCCAGGCATTCACTTTGGGGCATGGAAAAGAAACAAATTGTGGCGGCAGCAGCAGGTGCTCCCAGTCCAGTCCATGGCTTGAGAAGATGTTCCACCAGTAAGTGAGGCAGCATGCCTCTGTTTCCCATTTGCCGGGAATCACTAGTGGGGAGAGAGGGCTGTTGCAGTCAGGTCTTCCCTGTGGGGGCTTGGCATAGAGTCTGACAGGCCTCTGTGAGAACGAGGTGCTGGACTAGATGGGCCATTGGCCCAATAAAGCAGGGCTGTTTTTGCGTTTTCAGTTGCTAGGACAAAGGTGGCACGCCAAGAGAGCCATTGAAACCTTTGTGAGCCTTCAATTGGGCATTTGCAAAAAAAACACACACAAGCTTTTCAAAGCATCCAAAATGTACACCCTTAAAAGTGCTATCTTCTTTGAGTCGAATACAGTGGTACCTCGGGTTACATACGCTTCAGGTTACAGACTCCGCTAACCCAGAAATAGTGCTTCAGGTTAAGAACTTTGCTTCAGGATGAGAACAGAAATCGTGCTCCGGCAGCGCAGCGGCAGCGGGACGCCCCATTAGCTAAAGTGGTGCTTCAGGTTAAGAGCAGTTTCAGGTTAAGAACAGACCTCCGGAGCGAATTAAGTACTTAACCCGAGGTACCACTGTATTGGGTGAGTTGCTCATCCTACTGAAAGCCCAAAGAGTCATGTGGCATCTGAAGAAAACAACAACACACTAACCAGTTTATTACAGTATAAACTTTTGTGGGTCAGGGTCCACTTTGTCAGGTAGGAAATTCACAAGGGACCCTCTAGCATTCTATATCCTGTGATCCGCTCTATATAATGCTATTTATTATATTGTTTAGTTGGTTCATGCAAAAGCCTCCAGGCGAAATAGAATAAAACATAAACAAATAAAAATATACAACTACACACATAAAGCAAGATAAGCCGCATGGAGAACAATTTAGACCCTGGCACAACTTATTAAAAACAAAGAACAGAGCACCATACAAGCAAAACTAATCACCATAAAAATTAAACAGGGATTGAAATAACTGATGTAAAAATGAAAGAGACATTAAAATACAGTAATAAAGGATTGGTTTCCAAAAGCTTTTAATTTTGTCAGAGTTCCAGAATGGGAAATCACCAACAAAGATTATTATCGTGATTACTTAGGACTCAGCTATACAGCTGCAAATAAAATGCTTTAAGTGTGTTTTAAGTGCAATATATCATGTGACGCTAGATGGTGGTGGTGAGCCTTATGGAAAATTCAATGTATTTTTAAAAACGCTTTTTTTAAAAAAGCATTTTCAGAACGTTTTTAATATGTGTGTAGATTCCACCATAGTTAACTTTAGTTTATAAAGTATCGGGTACTATTGATAATCAATTTTCAAGACACTGGGTTGGATCCAAAGGGTCTCTCCTTCCTCCAATGAGAAACAAACCATTCTCTTTACAATTTCAAGCTATAGGGTATTTCAGTATCCATTGCTAAATCCAAGACAGTGTGTCGTTGTTGGGGGTTTGTTTTTGTTTTTAAGCAACTTGTGGTCTGTCGTCTAACAGGAGAGCAAAATTACAGACAAATCCTAAATAGTATGATGATTCTGGATTATAGAAAATCATGTTTGTCCTCAGCAAGATTACATGACGGTAGGTCGGATTTCAGTAGATCTACTCTGAAGCAATTGGTTAGTGTGGGTTGTGGCTTTAGAAAGGAGTCATAGCAGAGACAACTTAGCTGGAATGGAATTTCTTGAATAATGGAAAGAGTAGAATTTAGAGTCAAATATATGACAGAACAAAACTGGACCCGTGGATAACTCAGAGTATATGGAGGGCGGGGGACAGCCAAGTTCTTTTAATGCTGCCTTTAAATTCAGTTAAGGTCAATGAACTTTAGTGACTTCTATTATTCTCTTTTTAACAATTTGCCCTATAACAACACTATGAGCCTTAACTTGTCTCTATTCTCATGGAATCCTTCTATAATTAACAACAGCACTCTATCAAGAAAGCACTTGTTTAGCATGTCAACACTCCCCCCCCAAAAAAATGATTCACTCAGCTGGCTTTCCTTATAAAAGGTGCTTTCTGATTCTGTAATCCCCGAGGTATGTGTTTCATCTCCCAGTATGGAACTGGTGTGGACACATGACTAAAAAAAATAAAATCCTTGATCTTCTTTTATAATACCCCCTTTCCAACAATAAAAGTTTTGAGTGCCCATCTACTGAGGTTTACGAGTAACTCCTCCACAGATAAGATATGTAATGCTTCTTTCTCAAAGCAAGACAAACACAAGACACGGGAATTAAAAATCACAATAATTCCTGCCAACTCTTCTAAACAAGTGCCAAATGATTATTACTTTTTAGGCGTTCATTGTAAAAAAGTGACTCACAGTACATTCTTTGGGTGTTCCGATCTATCTCGTATAATCTCTCAGGCTCCACCACTGATCCAACTTCTTGGCTTTTATCTGCCATATACAGCCATGATGGGAATCAGTGATAGGCATGTGTGGAGACTCATGTATGTCCTGTCATAGGCTTTGCAGTTCTCACTACTGAAGAGAAAAGCCATGAGAAATAAAGAAATGAATGAATGGAACCTTGTTTCTTTGGCTTGTACCCAAACACATTCCTGGGCAAAGATGGAGAACAGTGTACTAGGGTCAGGTGTGAGGAACTTTGGCCCTCCAGATGTTATTGAATGGCAACACCCATCATCCTTGGCCGTAGGCTGTGCTTTCTGGGGCTGATGGGAAATGTGGTTGAGCAATATCTGCAGGGCCAAAGGTAACGCACACCTGACCAACACTGTTCTCCATCTTTGCCCAGGATTATGTTTAGACAGTGCTATTTTTCCACAAAAAGAGGTGCTGGAATGGAGTTACGGCTGGGGGGGGGGGGGAAGCCCTGTGTTTGGGTACTTTTAGACCTGGGACTTAATCATCTTGCAGGGTAGGGCCCCCTCTAGATCACAACTTGTATTACTTTAGATTGTGTTAAGACAACTGAACTTGCAGGATGGTCTGCCTGTTCCATTGGTGAGGTCTTGCCTCAAACTGACTGGAAAGGGTCTAACACTCAGTTCCTTCTGATGGTTGAAGGACCAGTCGTTAATATGATGTATCAATTTAATGTAAAATACGACATTAGGTAATTATATAAAGCTGGTGCTCAATTTAAGAATTAAATCAGTGGAATGTAAAAAAAAAAAAATTCTTTTCTTTATTTCTTAGCAGACTGAGCAGGCACACAGATCACACTCTTTCCACTTACGATGAGATATATTTTATTTCATGGTAAATTATAGTCGTTATGTCTATACATATAAATTAGCATAGGTGCATTTTATGCAAATCACTACCCTCTCTTGCATTCTTTTGCAGTGATACATTTGCTCCCTTTTTCGGGGGCTGTATGTAAGTGGCCACACCCTGGTTGTTCGGCTTTAAAGATTAGAAAGGGTCAGTTATTCTGGGTCTTGCAAAAAGCTCCGCCTTGCAGCTGCAGTTTTTCATTTCCCCATTTTCAGTTGCCATCATTTCCCAGATTATCCGTGTGGTCCACATGCTCCAAAACAAACACAGCTCAATGCCCTGGCTACTACTAACATTTTCTTAACATTTTTCAAAACCCGGCTCTAGTTACTGCCACCAAGCTGTTAGCTGGGGACAACTGCATATTAGAAGACTGAGTAATATGGAATTCTCTCAACTCACTGCTGGTCCAGGGTGCAAAATTGCTGGCTTCTGCCATGCCTTCCATGAGGCAGGCTGCTTTGAACGTGGAATAATCCCTGAATCTATGTAAATTTGCAGCAAAAGGAAATTTAAAGTGTGGGGCATTGTTTTAGCTGGTGAAGCATTCACTTTTATTTCCTGCAACTTTCACTTTCTATCGATTGGGTTGCCAGTTCTCTCATTTGCTTCATATTTCTAACTACTTCTTGCCTTTTTTGTAAAAGAGCAATGTGAGTTCAGCTTGAATGAGAAGTCAGCAAGAAAGTGTAATCAACAGCACTGGGTAAACATAGCTGCAAATAGCAAGAGAAAAGGAAGGGGTAGGGTAAAACTGGGATTATATTATCTATTAAATTTCAATACCACCCTTCATCTGAGAATCACAGGGCAATCTGCAACGTAAAAACACAAGGGGCTCCACAGAGATTTGCAGTTGGGTATCAATGCTGAGGCAAACACTAGGATCTTTACTGACCCTGGATCTAGTTGCGGTGAAGTGCTGTAGGCTCAGTCTGGAATCAGTTCAGTAATTCCAAGCTTTCTCAGTGGGTGTTGAATGGGACCAAGCTCTTTCTCAGCTTTGAATGTTGGTGTGTGCATGCTAATGGTGCTCTTTAATTTCTTGCACCCCGGGAGTTGTAGTTCCCAGAACAAATCACAGTTGACAGCATAACCTCTCAAACAAAACACACTCAGGAACAAAAGGTTCTGCAGAGGACTACCTGAAAACCTTTCAGATCAGCTGAAATTATCATGATGCCAACCCATTACTAGTGATGTTTATGTAACAAAGCCCTATTAAAATGTAGGAAAGTCGGATACTCAAATGTTTTGTTTTAATATAGAATTCAAGTGTTGTTTTCCCCCAGATCACTCTAACTGTTAGCCAACAGTTAAATGCACATTAATAAGCCCTTACAGTTACAATTTTTATTCCATGAACATGCACGGATGAAAATACCATGTAAATACAGTGGTACCTCGGGTTACATACGCTTCAGGTTACATACACTTCAGGTTACAGACTCCGCTAACCCAGAAATGTTACCTCGGGTTAAGAACTTTGCTTCAGGATGGGAACAGAAATCGTGCTCCAGCGGCGCGGCGGCAGCAGCAGGAGGCCCCATTAGCTAAAATGGTGCTTCAGGTTAAGAACAGTTTCAGGTTAAGAACAGATCTCCGGAACGAATTAAGTACTTAACCCGAGGTACCACTGTACATGATTTATAGGACAAAATGTCCTATACGCAATGCTTCTTTTCAGGGGGTACTCAAGGACACGCAGTTCCAGCACTTCATTTTGTTGTTGTTGAGAAGTGTGGCACTTACTGTAACAACTTCATTGTGAATACCAGCACTTATTTTTCTAGGGGGGGAAAGCACTGCCTATAAGTGTAACATATGCCCAAGCAAACCAGTAGGGTGATACAGGAGCCTGGCTATGACAGAAGCTTAATATACTGGGGAGGTGGGGGAAGAAGGGCTATAATGAAGCTAACCTGAATCTGCACAAATTCCTCGGTAAATAGGTTGGTGGTAACATGGATCTTCTTTTAGTAGCCCCAGCTGGGTGAAAAAATGTGGCATTATCTAGTGAGCTGAAACCCAGGCTCAGCATTCCAGAATTCCCATCTTCCCCATACCTGCAACTGAGAAATGTTGCTTGCAACTAAGAAGGAATCTCCCAGGAGGACCTCTGAACTTAAAACAAATGCTGTTTAATTTGCCACTCATTAGGGGTGTATCTGGATTGATTTATTGAGCACTTATGACCTGGCTTCTTTTGAGAAGCATTCCTTCATGATTAAATAGGGAGAGGATTTGAGAAAACAGAGCACAGGCAGACTTTTAAAAAAGCTTCCTATCATGTAACAAAAAAAAGGAAAGAGCAAATGGTCTGCAAAAAGCTTTCCTTTGGCTCAGACTACACATTTTCTGACCAGACTTCAGGTGGCTTTGGTAATGGATACGATCACAGCAATTCATGAGCTGTACACATTGTGATTCTATTACTTCTTCCAGGTTTGGTGTATTTGAGAAACGTGCAACCACATGAAATCAAAGAGATCTGCTGCTTCTAAGGAAAACATCCTGGTTTCTGCCGGATAGTAAAAGCCAATATATGTGCCCCTAAGGGATCAGTTCCTACTTGCAACCTGGTCTACAATGATCAGGAAATAAGAAAATTAAAACAAAGAACAGCCCACTACCACTGTAAATATTTCACAGACAATATGTTGTTATGGTAACCTCATTTTCGCCACAGAAGAACATATACTTAAGTGCTCAGGCTTCCATAGCGCTAGGCTGGCCGTGCAGTGAACGGGATCAGGAACTGCTCAACAGTACAAGTTGTGATGACATAGCAATGGCCAGAGAGGACCTGCGATGGAGATGGGGCATGTGGTTGTCCCTGCAGTGCTGTGAAAAGTGTTTTTGTACATCACTGGCAAGAGCCAGAAAGATGATGGGAAGAAGACTAATGCGTCCGCAGCAACACACCGTCTTTGCAACTGCAGGAAAACCTGCGCATCTGTGGACCTGCTCTGGAGCTGTCTCTGACATAGTATTTCCTGCTCACTACAGTGAATGGATTTAAAGCAATCACATGGGAATGAGTCTTCCACTTAACTTTCCCAAGAGCTGAACCGGTGACCAAGATCCATTGGAAATCTAGACTCTTGTTCATGGATCAAATTGAGAAACAATTACATTCTGACAACTCCTTCCCTAAATCGAGTCTGCAGAAAGTTAAGTATCTCAGAATGAACAGCAACTCCAGAGTAAGCTCTTTGGTTTCTTCATCTTCATGTCTGTTTGTACAGCTAATGGTTGAGATTAACCGACTATTCTTCTACAGTGGTTTTTTTCCCCCAACACAAGAGAAAGAGATGTACACTTACAAACTTTGTAGCAGGACAGGGATGGGGATTTGATTCAGTTCACATTTAAAGCCAAATTTATCAAATGTTCACTTTACAAAACAATGAAAGAAGCAAGACACTGCCACCCTTAGAAATTCATACTTCTCTGAATTTTGCAATGCAGTTCTCCAACTAACCAATGTTTACAGAAACACATATACTATGGAGGAATGTGCAGAAAAATGGATAAATTAGTGGAAATAAAACTTGCAGATTCATTATGGTAGAAGAAATTGCATTACTTCAGGAGAAAAATGTGTACATTAGCCAAAACTGCATACAAAAATGTGTTGAGGAGAAATTTGCATGAAAATGCTGAAGAATTTTCATGAAAACTTTTTAAAAAAATCATCATGATTGCCAGCTGCTTCAGAAATGGGGAGAACTGGATTAAAATTGGGGAAATGAGAAATGAAGAAAACTGAACTGGCAGCACCCCCACAGTAGGGAAAAACAACCCATACCATGCGACCACCACGTTTCAGTGTAAGGCTGTAATTCTACAACAGCAACACTGTGGGGACTGCAAATGGCAGCTGGACCCAAAAACTTGGCGCTGGTTGGAGCATTGCTGCTCACTTGCAGGGCTCACCAATGCAAGGGAACCACCAGAGAGAGGGCCCTCAACCTTGGAGTTGGCCCTGGTCTGCTTCATGCCTTGTGGCACACCAAGATTATAGCAGCTAACTCCCACCTGCTTCAGAACTGCCTTTGTTGGCAGCTCCAGGCAGGCAGGAAAAACAGGAGCCATTGATTCAGGTTAGGATGACCAGAAGCATAGATTCTGACAGAGCTCTGGCATTTCTCAGCATCTCCCTTCATCAGAAGTTTCACCTGACAAAATTTCCTCTTTCAAGCACACCAGGAGTTGATAGAAGAAGCCCAGCTCTCCTTTTTCCAATGGCTCGCCCCAAATAAAATCCAACTGCAGTCCCAATCATCAGAAGATAAGATCAGTTCCTTACAATTGTGGGGAAATTGGCTCGGCAGCTCAGATACACAGCTGATCTCATATTTGTCATATATGCCCAGCAGTGATGTCTGTGCAGTCCAGGGGCCATTCAAGTGAAGGTTGACCAGGTTGCGAACAGCACAAAGGCTAGTTTCTGCCAGATCTGCCTTCTGATTGCACACAAATCAGAAGGCTGTGTGAAATATGTAGTTCATAAAAGAGCACTTTGAAGTGGCTGATGTTAAAAGTATAGTACATTTGGTAGAGAGCCCTGAATATTAGGCTCTTACAAGAACACGTCCCGACGGCTGCATGTTTATCTCTAGATGTTTTTTTAATGCTTCAACTGTTGTTGTTGGGGTTTGTTTTTAAGGTGACAGTGATTTTATATGTTTTGTAACTTTTCACAATAATAAAAAAAGTGGGGCTGAGGCTAGCTACATGGATTTCTGTGCAAATTCTCTGTAAACTCCCCGGAATCAAGAGAGTCCTTTCTGTCTTCTCACTCCTGGACATTTGATTCATACAAAGGCAGTTTAGGCTGAAGGAGCAACATGCCCAAGGCCTCCCACTGAGCTTTCTGGTGGAACTGGGTCCATAGACAGAAATTCTGTAGTGAGGGGGCCATAACGGTGTCAAGTCAATGCAAAACATTTATTCTTGTATCAAGATAGTTGCATTGAACATTAATAAAATAACAAAAACAAACAAACCACCACATCTTCCACATCTGTAAGTCCCTGTGATGGGATACAGGGAAACACTTTTCTCCACATTTGGTGGTATTTTGCTGCAATAAAATCCACATTCCAGGACAGAAACCTCATTTCCTGAGTGTTGTGAACTGAGCCTTTTTCAGAGTCTGCAATACAGTACCAGAAGTAGGGGTGTAAGAAGGAAGCGAAATCAGCCCTGTCTCCGTTCCACTGCAGTTCAGTTTCTGCAAAATTTTATATTGTTTGTATCTCTGTCCTCCATTTTAATGCTGGTTACGTTACCTCCATAACTTAGATTCATTTCAGTGTAAAGGAAATGTTAAAACAATGTATGGCACAACCACCCAACAGTGAATACCTATCATATCTGTTTGACTTGTTTATGTTCTTGACCACAGACAAACATACAAAGTGCAGCAATTTCTTCCTCCTTTTCCATTTTTGTCAGAATTTTCTGGCACCCCTAGCCAGAAGCTACCTGGCACAATGAATGTGAATGCATTTCAAAGTCCTGTAGCTTAACTCTGTGAGACTACATTTTAAATAAAGCAAGTGAAATTGCCTTGTCAATTCCCCCCCCCTTCTCTTTTCTTTTCGCCTTTCAGCCTTATATAATTCCCAGGCAGCACCCTCCCAGCAGGAGCCATGACAAAGAAATTAAGTTGTTTCTGCTGATTGAGTGATTCTCTCAGGTGGGGCGGCCACCTCCTTCCATCGCCCTCGCTCCAGAAGTGGAAAGATTACAATCTCAAGCGACACACTTGCTGTGCTAACTGCAGGGTATTTTTTCCTCCCTCTTTTTAACCCCACAGGCATTTGGTTTCCTTCCTCTTTTCCTTTTCTTCATGAAATGATTGTAGAGGGTTGTCTGGAGCTAGAGGTTTTTTTTCACTTGTTTCTTTCTATGAGTTCTGTGGGTATTTCAACACCGCCCCCTGTTGTGTGGTGTTTGTTTATCTTGGCTCCAGCTTTCCCTGTAAGGCACTACCTAGCCTCTCTTGTGTGGGTTACCAGTCATCGGGTTAGAGAACAGATCCCATACAAGGAGCTGATAGTTACGCCAATCAGAAAGAAACCCAAACATAAGGGCTGGAATCCAAAGGGAAGGTCAAATTAACCAAAGGTACCCTCTCTGTTATTTTGTACATACAACAAGATACCATTACAGTGAACGCTTATGCCCTCGTGAAGCGGAGAAAATAGAAACTGTGAGGCATGTCTTATTGCATTGTCCCTTCTACTTTGATATCCACCGCCATTTTATTAATCCAGTTTTACAAAATATACCAGGAAGATCTGAAGTGTTTTATACCAGTTATCTTTCGGCTGACCAGTTTCCTGAGATTCCTGCCAAGGTAGCTGGTTTTTGTGTGGCAGCAATAATAACAACAACAATAATTTATTATTTATACCCTGCCCATCTGGCTGGGTTTCGCCAGCCACTCTGGGTGACTCCCAACAGATTGAAAACACGATAAAACATCAAACATTAAAAACGTCCCTAAACAGAGCTGCCTTCAGATGTCTTCTAAAAGTCATATACAGTGGTTCCTCGGGTTAAGTATTTAATTCGTTCTGGAGGTCTGTTCTTAACCTGAAATTGTACTTAACCTGAAGCACCACTTTAGCTAATGGGGCCTCCCACTGCTGCCGCTGCTCCACTGCTGCACGATTTCTGTTCTTATCCTGAAGCAAAGTTCTTAATCTGAGGTACTATTTCTGGGTTAGTGGAGTCTGTAACCTGAAGCGTATGTAACCCGAGGTACCACTGTAGTTATTTATGTCCTTGACATCTGATGGGAGTGTGTTACACAGGGCAGACGCCACTACCAAGAAGGCCTTATTGCCTTAATTTTAAAAACTATAAACAACTTACCGTGATTCTTTTTACCATTTTAATATAATCATTTTATATTTCTAACTTAAAAAAAACAAAACATTATTTAAAGCTCTATATTTAATTGTATACTTAATGTATTTCATTGTGCTTTATGTATTCTATTTTCTTCTTATATTGTCTACTGGTTATTCTCACACACACACACACACACACACACACGTGTAATATTGCTTTTAGGAGCCAGTTCACAATTTTTTTTTACCCCGATTCACTGGTATTCTGCAGCCTGCAGGCCAAATAACATTCCACGGTGCAGGAAAACTGTGTTCCAATCTCCCATGTAAAAGCAGCAACAGTTGTGCTTGGGCAGGGGGAGGGTTATCTGATTTCAACAGAAGTGTGCTAACCCATTTCTAGCAATAGTAATCAATGCTTACAAATCCTGATAGCTATGTTATACCTCCACTGTTGGAGGCAGCATGCTTTGGAATACCATTTCCTGGAAAATGGAGGAGGAGAGAGTGATGTTGTGCTCAAGACCTTGTTTGCTGGCTTCCCATAGGCATCTGGTTGGCTATAGTGAGAGCAGGAAACTAAACTGGATGGGGCCATTGGCTTGATCCAGCAGAACTCTTCTTACCAACTATTTCCCTGTATCTCCAAAGCTGCTCTAAGATCTACAGTAGAAAAAAAAAAACACTACCTGGATTATTCCTGCATTCCCACCCACCCCCTGCTGTGGGACTAACAGCAGCTAGCAGAAGAGGAGACAATTTAGATCAAGAGAATGCAGTGGAAGAGTTAAACACCGTAACTATATTCTGAGGCCTTGGCAGGTGCTTCCAGACTGTAGCTGTTTCCAAAAGAGATTCAGTCACATCCAGGCAATTTTGGCTTGCCCAATTAAAACTGATTTGGAGCTCTTGAGCAACAAACTCACCCCTCCCCCTCCAATATTGGATCTCCCTTGCAATAAGGAAAAGTGATGGGGAAGCAATTGCTGAATGCAAACAAATTATTACTCAGTTCTGGGCTGGCACATACATTATATCACAGCATTTTTATGATGTAGAATTCTGAACCAGCTAAGCTCCTACCACCCTTTCTAAAGCTGCTCGCTCCCTTTTACTAGCTTCCTCTCAACTTTCACATCCAATTTAAGGGCACTTTTTCATTTCTGTCCTACAACCCTAGTCAAGCCACACATTTGCAGCAAGATGCCGAAAGAGCCAAGTCTGCTGTTTACACTTCAGTCTTCACCACATCAACACTTTAATCTCAGTGGAAGTGACTTTAATTCTATTATAACCCTTGACACAGGTTCACACCTGCTTACTGGGCTGTTAAAAAGTCTGCATCTGGCAAACACGGTGAAGGATTGGGGAAAGCACACTGAGCGACTTCATTTCACAATTCAAGACATTTCAGTGAAACAAGTTAAGGAGGTTATCATGGCTTTATTCTGCACGTATTGTTATTTCTCCCTATGGTATATACAGTGGTACCTCGGGTTAAGTACTTAATTAGTTCCGGAGGTCTGTTCTTAACCTGAAACTGTTCTTAACCTGAAGCACCACTTTAGCTAATGGGGCCTCCTCCTGCCGCTGCGCCGCCAGAACACGATTTCTGTTCTCATCCTGAAGCAAAGTTCTTAACCTGAAGCACTATTTCTGGGTTAGCAGAGTCTGTAACCTGAAGTGTATGTAACCTGAAGCGTATGTAACCCAAGGTACCACTGTATTTAAAGACTTGATTCAGGATCTACTCCCATTTTTAAAAGGTCCTGCAGAGTTGGCAGAATTTGGAAGCAACAATGGGGTGGGGGTCAAGAGAATGATGAGGGAATATTCAGAGTGGGTGGTTAAGGGATATTAGAATCACAGGTTAATGATCATGGGGGGTACGTTCCATACGTAAAACTTCCTCCTTCACTTTCAAGGACATTTTCTTTCATAGATACAGTGGTATCTCGGGTTACAAACACTTCAGGTTACAGGCTCTGCTAACCCAGAAGTAGTACCTCGGGTTAAGAACTTTACCTCAGGATGAGAACAGAAATTACGTGGCAGCAGCATGGCAGCAGCAGCAGCGGGAGGCCCCATTAGCTAAAGTGGTACCTCAGGTTAAGGACAGTTTCAGGTTAAAAATGGACCTCTGGAACGAATTAAGTTCATAACCAGAGGTACTACTGTATATAACCTGGAATTCTACATTTTGGATAAATGAAGGTGACAGGTGACCACCAGTACCAAGGATAAAACCCCAGCTTGGTTTCCATTCACAAGTAGCACTCTGGCTTGGCAAAATGGCTGCCTAGGGTCCTGGTGAGGCCAATGAGGGGACTTTCTGAGCTTCTGGGACCCATGACCAGTGCTTGAACAGGCCAACTGTTGGCATTGGGCCTGCCCGTGATGGAAATCTATCATCAATGCCAATTCCTCTCTTGATTTGCCTGTCCCTGTCCCACAGAATGTATGTGCAGTTACCTCACAGCAAAGCTAACAGGATTTGCCTAGAAAGATATCGGCTATGATGTGAACCAGGCTCCCCATCTTGCTGTCTGAAGAAACACTGCATCTCCTGAGGCCTTCAAAGGATTTCGAGAGGAGAGTCTTAACTTGCAAATGTTTTTGTCTTCATGCGGAAAGGCAATTGGCGCAGTCGTAAATGGAGAAGACAGGCAATGAATGGTGTGAGAGGAATGCAAAGATAGGCTGTGTGTGTGTGTGTGTGTGTGTGTGCGCGCGCGCCCCATAGGTGTAAAGGCATATCTCCCAGTGTTTTGCTTATGACTGTACACTGAACTTTAAATACACTTTGATGGAAGACAGGGCCCTTTCATTCTGGGGGCGACTGTTTAGGAGCTACAGTATACAAAGCAAGAACATAATGCTGTTAGCTTTAAGCTGTGATATACTGGTAGCAAAGACACTTGATAGCTTCCCAGCCCCCCCACCCCCCCTGTTAAATTAAGCCACCCACTGTGAATGCCTTTGCAGAAAGAATGGGGGGGGGGAGAATCCTCCAGTGCTCTTCTCACTACATTCCTTTTGTTAATTGTAAAACCTGTCTGGTTATGACAGTGCTCTTCTGGAAACTTTCCATCCGGGCCGCTCCTCCCTAGGAACAAGAGAAGCACAGCTCTCTCCTCATGTGTGTTTTCCTTGTGGCAGCCTTTGAAGTCCCCACTACCACCACAAACAGGAAGGAAAAACAAACCAGCCAATTCAAGTGTGGACGCAGAATGGCGCCAACATGGCAGATGATGTCGTCCACAGTGATGATCACTTGAACCCCATGGAGCTACTTGTGCTAAAACCAATAAACAAAACCACCTCAGAAAACTTTCAGCCTCCTGCTCCTTTCTCATTGGTTCTTTCCTCCACCTGTTCTGCTTTATTAGCCTCAATTTTCCCGAGGACCCATTGATACATATTTCTCAGATCTAGGGAAGTGCCAAGATGTGGCCGCCATGTATGTCATATTTGCTTTCAAATTCTGCACGCAGGAATGCAAGCCGATTTGGGTGAAAATATGTCAGAGCTCAGAATCTAGTTATGTGGAGTAGAACTCTGTGTGTGACTTGATACTATTATAGAAACCCTCTGCGGAATCTCTGGCAATTCCAATTAAGCATACTCATGAACTAGGGCTCGGAAATATGTTTGCATGGGCCATTCAGGTTTGACAGTCCTGGACTAGACGGAACATTTATTTGCCTCCATATAAGGCAGCCCCTTCTCCCCAGTTGCAGGGCAGTCTGTCAGATGAGAGAGAAACCCCTTCCTCCTCTTGCAATGTACTGCATGCTTGATTGCTTGAATCAGTTCAAATATCTGCCAGCTGGAATAAAGCTATTCATTGATAAAAACAGTTAAAAACACTGCCCCAAGTGACTTGGTCCTTTGATTCTCCAGCACAAGCCAGCCATTGCTGAGGAAACATCAAGCCCAGATTCCAGAAGAGTAAAGTAAATACAATGCTGGCATGGTCAGGTATGAACATGACATTTGGTGATTTATATCCCTTGCTCAGAACACTCTACACAAGTGTGTACTAGTGTTCATTGTTCCATGCTCCGAGCTATACTTGAGGCTGGCCTCTGCAGAAAGAATTTGATTGAAAGCAGCCTAGTCAAAAAAAAACAAGAAAGAAAAAACGCTCTGCCATAAAGCTAATGTTTAATATGTAGACTATGACCATGCAGGAACCGTTCCTGCTTCACTTAGCAGGATCCTAAGCCGCATCATAAAAAAAGAAACCTATTGATCATCTTTGAAAGAGCAAGGGCTAAGACTTGTGTTGTCTTCCTTTTAGCTGGTCCCTTGCAAGAGAAGAAAATGAGGTCACAGGAGTCAGCTGCCAAACATGCACATTTTAATTATTTGTGTGTGTGTGTGTGTGTCTGTGTGTGTACACATCTTAAGGCCACCCTTTCCAAACTCTCTGGTAAGGCGGAATCTCAAAGTTGAACCTACATGAAATCTGAGGACTAAATGTAAAGCTCTTGAATGTGTAATGCTTGCCCTGGCCTCACTTTTTATTAGGTGAAACTTTGGAAGCGCAGCCGGGGTTTTTGGATGGCAGAGCTTGTTTCGAGTAATGCTGCTGCTGCTGCTGCAATGTGAAAATAGCAGAATTGGTGATGAAAACAAAGAGGCTCTGACAACCTGGAACGGCCTTTGCCAACGTGGTGCCCTCCAGATTTTGGGAAGCTGTAACTCCTATCATCCGCAGCCGGCACAGGCCATTTCAGTCCTAAACTTCTAAAGATCTCCAGGCAGTGCTGGACTACCCAATAAGCAGAGTGAGTGCATGTTTAGGGCACCAGCAAAGCAGCCCCCCCCCCACTCAAGAGAGACTTTTAAAAAAGAATAATTTGGCATTTGATAATGTCAAAAAAAAAGAGAGGAAATCATCATGGGAAACATCAGAACTTCTGTCCTCCAGGTAGACCTGGTAACCTAGAATATTCCAAAATTTCTGATGGACCCTCCAAAATCTGCAGCCTTTCTGCTGACTCGCTATGCCCCTTCCGATCTTCAGGAGGAGGGGGGGTTGTGGGATCACGACCCCGCCCACACTCGCTCTCGCGAGGCTGGCGTCAGCCTCGCGGGAGACAGGGATTCCCCCAATTAGCATACCCTGTGGCGCCAGCCAATCGGCTGGCGGCAGGGGCGGGCCTTCGTAGGGCCACTTAAGCTCAGGGCAGCCCCTGGCTCGCCCCCTTTCTTCCCTGGAGACGACGCGGTTTCACTTTCTTTTCACACTCGCTATTCACTTTCTTTACTTCAAACTCCTTGAAAGATCGTGAGACACATCAGTAAGACTCGTATTACCAGACAATTCCAAGCACCTTTAGCAAACATAGAGTTGCATTTTGTGACTTTGTCTGGCCGTCAGGAGGCCACACTGCCTATTTTAAAGCATATTCAAACCACACCCCCACAAAATCCTAGGAACTGTATACAATTCTCAGCACTTTTAACAATATGCAATTCTCACGATTCTTTGGGAAGGAATACAGGCTTTGGGAAGGAATACAGGCTTTCAAATGTACTGTGTGTACAGAGCCCTGGTTCGCTTTGGTTTTAAGGTTAGTAGCTTTGAAGTGCTTTTGGTGCAAAATGAGAGATATAGATGTTTTGATTAAATAACTACTAATTCATTAGCCTACCCCAAGCCATCACAAAATGATAGGGTTAGAATTCTAAAACAAAATTTAAAAACTCAGCAGTGCATTATCCTTCCATCCATCCCCAAACATTTTCATGTAACTAGCCAGAAAGGGTGGGAAACATCTCAGAAATCTGCCCCTCCAGCAGCTCCCAGCTGCTGCTGTTGGATACATATGGGACTCACACTGCACACAGTTTACTCCATTTAATTGTCTACGAGGAGAGTTGTATGAATGGCAACCTTTGAGTAAAAACAAAAAAAAGCACCATTCCTGACTTATGGCAATCGCTGAAGTCTGCACTTGGCATAACATGAACATAGCATGAAATGATTTGTACATTGCCCCCACTATGGAATCAAATAACATTAAGGATTAAAATAGTTCTGCACAATAACTGCAATCCCAGTTATGTAAATTCTCCTGTCACTTTTGCCTTCGTACTGCAGTTCCAGCAATTTTATGTTAATAAAACGTAGACCTGTTGCTGTTGTTTTAAAAAATTTTTGATTTAAATGGCCAATTGACAAACTGTTCACCACTCAAACCCTCCTGCTATTAAACAATCCTTGGTTTGAATTGCACTCTTTAAAGACTCAACCAGAATGAAATAATGGCATAAAGTGCTGGTACGGTGTTCCAAGAGAAGCAAAGAGAGAAAAGAAAAGAAAAGAAAAAAGGTTCTAATATATACCAGTTCTTGCCAAGTGGCATTTCAAAGTTTGAAACAAAGGGTTCTGTATTCACATTGTTCACTTCACCAAATAACAGCAAGCTATAAAACACCGATATAGTCATATTCCATCAAGCAATTTGTTGCAAGTGCAAAATCATGCACTCAGATTCATGCCCATACAACCGCCCTTAATGTCATGAACTGGCAGAGCACAGAGGAAGGGGAAGAGGATTCTGGAGAGGGGTGCAGCAACAAGCTGAAGATGGGGAAGGGGAGGTTGGGGACTTAGGAGGTACTCACAGGACATCAGAAGACATCAAAGGGGCAGCTGATAGTTCACAGGAGCCAGGGGAAGGCGCCAGGACCAGACGTGCCCACATCTTCCCAAACATGGTGGGCTCTGAGGTGTCAGGAAGAGCAGGAAGTGCTGGGCAGGAGACTGAGGCAGCCCAGCTCACTACTGGACCAGGTGGAGATCACTGGACTCATTAGGTCTGGGAGGAGGTTGTGGTCACTCAGCTTGATTAGGCTCAAGGCAAATGAGGATCACCTACTTCATCAAGTCTCCACAACATGGCTGCTCAGCTGAAGCCAACTCAGGTGTAGCAATCAAGATTGTGAAGGAGAAAAAGGAAGCAAGGCAGAAACTCTGTGTCTGCTCACCTTTCTCTATTGATGGACCATGGACTGGCTGCTTCAGGGATTCCACTGGGCTGGGACTTTGGGACTGATCCTGGGTGTTTCAACCCTGGATCTTCTGCAGAGGCAGGAACCTGACCTTGCAGATTGACTTCGGACATTGCTCTTTGCATTGGACCTGGACTGGTATTTGGCTGTTTGGACTGTCCGACTATTCTCTAGTGTTGCCCAGGACTTATCTTTGGGTAGGCCAGGCTCAGGACACTTAACCAAAGGACCATTGTGATCAACTTAAATAGGCTACATTTGTATTCTTCTGTACACATATTCAGGAGTTCCGTGTTTGCACCAGCAGCTTCACAGAGCATTTTTGCCTTCCCCTATCTATGGCTCCTTCCCTCATTGCTCCCATTAACGCAAACGGAAACCAAGTTGGAGGGGAGGGGAGGGATAACAAGAACAACCTTCTTCTTGATCTGTCCTCTGGTGCCAGCATAGATCTTCCCTTGAAATCTCACATGTTTTTTGAATTCTTACACTGCCATGGAATTGAGCCATGAGGGAAAAGCAGCTATAAGAGTCGAAACTATGTCATATTTGGACATCACGGTAAACGTTGCATGAAAAAAAAATTAAGATGTGTCTGTGTGAAAGGACTGGTTGGAGTTACTTGTTTTAAAAAATAATAAAATGCAAAGCCAAGCACATGGCACACTGCATATATATATATATATATATGTGTGTGTGTGTGTGTGTGTGTGTGTGTGTGTATTCTCAATTAATTTAGCCTTGGAGAGTTCCTGAACAACTCTGGCAGTGAACTTAAAGACCCACCAACATTTGTGTGGTGGGGAAAGAAGGTTGGAGCATGAAGTTTCCATTTACCTTTCAGCTTCTCAGATCTGGATTTATGCTATGTTGGGAATTTCACACTAAGACAAATGAGCAAATAGCAGCTTGCTGGGATTAGATAATTAGAGTAACAGCCACTTCCATTTAGAAACCCAGCAATGTCAAGGAAAAAATAATTGTGGCCTAAGCCAGATCCACCTGAAAATATCATTTTCTATATCCAGCTGTTAACTGGCTGGCATATGATGGTCTTAATTAAAAGTTTGAAGTATTGTGGAAACATGTTGACCTTCAAAAGCCTTAATGGCTTCAGCCCTGTATACCTGAAGGACCATCTCCACCCCCACCATTCAGCCCAGACACTGAGGTTCAGCTCCGTGGGCCTTCTGGCTGTTCCCTCATTGTAAGAAGTGAAGTTACAGGGAACCAGGCAGAGGGCTTTCTCGGTAGTCATGCCCACTCTTTACAACAGCCTTTACCGAAGCTGTCATGGGGTTTGAAGATGCTCGAACTCAGGACGAAAGGGAGAAACGTGTTAAGAGGAAGGCAAGCTTGGCAAACCCTCACCATGATCAACTCCCACCCGGAAACCTATGTCCCCACTGTGGAAGGATGTGTGGATCCAGAACTGGCCTTCACAGTCACTTACGGACTCACTGTTAAAACAGTGTTTATGAAAGACCATCTTACTCGGCTACAAGTGATTGCCAAAGAAGAAGAAGAAACCCACCCTATGGAACGCCCTTCCATTAGATGTGAAGGAAATAAACAATTTTCTGACTTCTAGAAGATATCTAAAGTCAGCCCTGTATAGGGAAGTTTTAAATGTGTGATGTTCTGTTGTGTTGCTGTTGTTCTTTTATGCTGGAAGCCACCCAGAGTGGCTGGGGCAACCCAATGAGATGGGCATGGAACAGAAAATCATCATCATCATCACAACAACAAAACAACAACAACAACAACAACAACAACAACAACAACAACAACAACAACAACAACACTGAATAAACATGTGGAGAATTGTGCCACACAATTATTAGGTCTTATTTTTTAAAAAAATCAGAGATCATCTAAACCTAACTTGTAAGCACTGAGGAAAATAAGCTTAATTTCTTTCAAAGCTCAAATAACTTCAGTAAAGGATAATGTGCTGATATTTTAAATAATTTTTAGATCATATACTTGTTTAGATTAATTCTTGTCTACATAATATCATATAATTTCTACCCTATTTTGCAGATTCTTTACAAATGGATTTGTGTGCCTGCAGTCCATATAAAGCAAGAGGTTTTTAATGTACTCACACAACCAAGGACTCTGTGGCACATTCAAAAGAGCAGTAAATTAAGATTACAGCCTCTTTTTAAGGACGTTATTTTTCCAGAAATGTTTATTTAAAATTTAAACTGTTATTTCTTCTTGGGGGTTTTTAAAGACCTGTTGGAAGGGTGTTAAGGAAAAAAAGAGCACTGTGGTTCAAAAATCAGCATTCATGATTAAACAGCAGATATATTTCATGAAAATTGCATAGGTTTTTAATACAAGATTATGAATGAGTCCTAATGTATAAATTATATTAGATTGAATTTCAGAAAGTATTTAAAGTATGTCTATGCAACCTTGGGAGGTCTTTTCAATAACAGTGGTTATGAAGGGCAGACTATTTTTTAAATGAAAACACTGGTCCGGGCTTCTTGAAAAATGTTGTACATCTTTGCGGCTGACATTTTAGTTCTTTGGAATTAGCTTTGAAAACAGCCAAAAATGAAATATTTCACAGTACAATTCTTCATGCATATCTTTAAATAAAGCTGGCAATTTCCCTCAGAGGTTCTGAAGTAATAATACTATCTTGAGCTGAAAAACATTTTGCAGCTTGGAGGCAATATAAAAGCCTAAGTTATCCTATTCCTCAAAAAGTGTGTTCTTACCTCATGTCTAGCCTTTTAAGGCAGCGATTCCCTCAGCTGATTCTAGGGGATCTCAATGTATTACCTTGTAAACAATCCCAGATTTGGTCTTTTACAAGCCTCTTGTAGTTGGCTCCTTACTCTACTGACCCTGATAAAAACAAGCTGTTTGATTCCTGAGCGGAGTGCAGTAACGTTCTGAGTTTTCTCTGCGTAATGGTAAACATATTGCGATTATATATTACAAAGGGAAGCATGGTGCATTTGGGAAAGAAATGTCTAGGTCTTACCTTTAAAATTGTGTTTCTGACATAACCGGCAGCAAATGGGTTGGATCCGGATCAATGAGACTTAAAGCCATGGCTAACTTTTCACAATGATTTCAGTAGGAACTAAGTGCAGTTAATTTAGGCTGTGTGTACACGCCAGGCCTTTAAAGCTCATTTGAAGCATATTCATTCTCTTAAGGTATTGTGGGCGCTGTAGTTTGTTAAGAGTTGCTGGGAATCGCAACTCTGTGAGGGGAAAACTTCAGGGCCCAGAATTCTTTGAGGGAAAGAATGTGTTCCAAACATGATTTAAAGGCATAGGGCCAGATTCAAGGAGCAAGTCCCACTAACAGAAGCCCATGCAAGGATTTCCACTAGCTCAATGGAGCTTTTTGGCACTGTCCAGGATGACAGATCATCCTTGGCTGCCTTCCCTATAAAGAACGATGTGAAAAAGGGCTGTGTTTCGCCCCTACTCTCTTTGGCGCATTTTTCTCCCTGTTGCTTTCCCAAGCCTTCAGCTTGACTGAAAACAATTACAAGGCCTTCATCTACCCTACCTGCAACAAAACATGTCTCTACGGCCACAGCAGGCGCTGTAACTCTCTGCATGTCCCTGCTCCTTTTCACTTGGCATTGGCAGCAGCGGGGGTGGGGTGAGAGAACCCCCAGAACAGCATGCAAGGAAAGGGGGGGGTGTCATTTCATCTGGCAAGCTGGAATGCTTTCACATTTCAATAATGAGAATGTTTCTGACTTTACAGTTCTATGAGATTCGTGTGTTCTATGAGAAGAAGGTTGTATGTGCATGTGTTATGAGATTTTTTTTCTTTTCAAAGTGAGGAATTATACAGGCAAAAGATGACTTCAAAGGCTTAAAAACAATGGGTTATATACAACGAAGTCACGTTCATGCAAAGACTTTCAGTTATGCAATGAGACTTCCTCCCCTCCTCTCCTCTCTGTCTCCCCACCCCTGTTCTGGGGAGTCCCTCTACCCTCTGAAATAGATTTGTGGTGCATGAGGGGCCTGCAGGGAGAAGAAGAGGAAGTCCCGTTGTGTGGGCAAAAGGCCCTTGCACACACAGGATGACTTTGTTGAATGCAGCCCAATCATCTAGTCATTGTCAATACATGTTTCATGGCGGAAAGAGGAATCCTGCAAAGTGAGCCGGAAATGTCATTGCAGACCTCTTTGAAACATCACCATTATCAGTCTGAATACGCTTTTAGGATAGTGAGAACAGATTAACCATCTATGTCTGTAAACAAAGATCTGGTAGGACCTGTGTACCCCTGGACTATGGGTGTGGCGCTCATATTGCTTTTCAGGCTGAGGGAGCCGGCATTTGTCCACAGACAGCTTTCCAGGTCATGTGGCCAGCATGACTAAACCACTTCTGGCACAACAGGACTCAGTGATGAGTGCCCGATTGCATGGAAAAGCTGTTTCCTTCCCACTGCAACGGTACCTATTTATCTACTTGCCCTGGCGTGCTTTCGATCTGCTAGGTTGGCAGGAGTTGGGACTGAGCAATGGGAGCTCACCCCGTCATGTGGATTCGAACTGCTGACCTTCTGATTAGCAAGCCCAAGAGGCTCAGTGGTTTAGACCACAGTGCCACCCAACAATGCATCGATCCCCCCATCAAATCATGCTTTTAGAATTCCACTTTCCAGTTACACTGTGGCCTCTTCAGCAGGGGTTGGAAGCCCTTTTACTTAGGAGAGCTGCATGCCCTCCGGGACGATTTGTTGTGTGAGCATTGGTGCAAGGCAACACCTTCTCTCTCTTTCTCTCTCTCTCTTTGCCACCCTTCTCGGTAGTGGCACCCTCCCTTCATATGTCAAGGAGGTAAAGAATTACACAACTTTTAGAAGACATCTGAAGGAACCCCTGTATTAGGAGGTTTTTATCACTTGATGTTTTTATTTTTTATTTAGATATGCTCTAAGCATATCTTATGCTTTGAATCCCCGTGACGGGGTGAGCTCCTGTTGCTCGGTCCCTGCTCCTGCCAACCTAGCAGTTTGAAAGCACGTCAAAGTGCAAGTAGATAAATAGATACCGCTCCAGCGGGAAGGTAAATGGCGTTTCCGTGCGCTGCTCTGGTTCACCAGAAGCGGCTTAGTCATGCTGGCCACATTACCCAGAAGCTGTACGCCAGCTGTCTCGGCCAATAAAGCAAGATGAGCGCCGCAACTCCAGAGTCGGCCACGACTGGACCTAATGGTCAGGGGTCCCTTTACCTTTAAGCCCGCCAGAATGACTGACTGAGAAAACCTGGCCAGATGGGCAGGGTATAATAATAATAGTAATAGTAATAGTAGTAGTAGTAGTAGTAGTAGTAATAATAATAATAATAATAATAATAATAATAATAATAATAGTTGTTGTTGTTGTTGTTGTTGTTGTTTCTGCCCTACCCTTAGCACACTTCCAGGAGCAGAACAGGTCACTCTTGCCAGAGGTCTGAATTTTTTGTAGAAAGCTTGCCCCGCTCCTTCCATTGCTCCATCCAGGCTCTTCCCAGCCATGTGAAATGAGGTCTAGGACCATTGAGATGCAGTTACCCAACCCAGCACAGCAATGCTTTGAGGGACTAGGTTAAGGAAGGTCTTTATCCCTTAGCAACGAAACCAGTCGCAGAGCAATAGCAACCACAGAAAAAGCTGAAAACCAGGTGCGAGCTGCCTGATTGCTGCAAACAAGCACACCCTGAGAAATGGGCAACCTTTCCCACATGGAAAGCTGGTCAACTGTACTCATCCAGACTGTGATACATTTCTCTTGGAAACAAACGACCTGACCTAAAGAATAAAGGAAACATAAAACCCAACCACAAGCTTTTAAAAAAGCAATGCATAGATTCCCTACAGGCAAGAGGTACAGCTGCATCTTACCACAAAAAGGGTGGTGATGCTGGGAGTTTAGCAACCAGTATGTATCCATCACAAAAGATAATAAGGAACAGTGGTGTTCTCTGGAACAAGCATATGTTAAATGACTATAAAAGCTAGTTCCTATAAAGTTCCATCACACGGAGGCGGGTTAGACGGCACACCATATGCATTCAAAGGGCAATGGGATTATGCCTGAGAGCAATGACACCCCCTTTTCCTGAGACGGGCCATGTTGTTCTGTTGGCTAGCCATGCATCCTGCCCAATGGTCACGCCTTCCACCATTTGCATGTTTAGCATGCTTGAAAAGAGGTACTACTGGGGGGGAACAATGTTCTCCTCTCTCCACTCACCCCGGCAGGAGTACTTTCTGGAGGAAGACATCTGGATCCACAGCAACAAGAATCAGCAGCTGAGCTTTGAATTGATCAGCTGGAACGGCCCTAAATATATTTTTTTACATAAAATATTTTTTACATAAAAAAGCAAACAAAATAGAGAAAACAAGTCTAAATTGTTATTATCTTATACAGTGCAATTCTAGGCATTTCTACTTAGAAGCAAGCCACACTGAGTTAATAGGACTTATGCCCCGATATGTATGTGTAGGATTGCAGCCATAGTGACTCCTAGTTTTATGGCATATAGTGAGTGCAGTGATATATTACTTATTTCTGGTGTTTTATCATTAGGGGAAACTCACCAGCCTTTTATGCTCAACCTAACTTTCAGTAATTGACCATGGTTGTAAAATGTCTCCAACAGGCAAATACACACTGTTGCTCCACATCACTCTCATGGACTGAAAATGCCAATTATTTTTCACATTCTATGTACGTCATTCAGTAGTTGGAATTGCTCCCTATCTTGCCCAGAGTATCAGTTGGGATGGACAAAACTGCCCTTTGGCCAGGTCACTGTTTGGTTTAGGACATCCTGTTTGTTTGGATGCAGTGATCTGATGACGCCCACCATGCCTGCCGTCATTTTAAAATGTAAACAGGGTCTGGCATCTTGTGACCTTATGGCCAGAAGAGCCTCACCTGAGTAATGTAAACAAGGCTATTTTGAAAGTGGGCTTTTAGGCTTTAATCTCTCTTCCAGGAACAAAGGAATTTTGGTGTTCCTTAGGGAGAGCAATTTATGGTAGACCTTCCTGCTTGTAACAATATAAGTCAATAAACTAAGATTACCAGATTTTTTTCAATCAATCCGGGGACACCTTAGTAATTAATTAATTACTACACGTTCGGGACGTTGATGCTGCAGCAACGGCGGTGGCAGAGGGGCAGCCGCTGCCTTGACCTCAACCACCACGTTTCCCCTTCCTCCGAGGCTTCTATCTCCTTTCTCCATGAGCCTGGGCAGCCCCTGAGTTGTTGGTTCTTTGGTGGTGGTGGGTCAGGCATAGAAGGCGGAGGAGGGCCGAGAGCAGCAGCAGCGGCATGGCTCGGGCAGTGCGATGCCTTCCTTCCCATCGGAGCAGCCCCAATCCCATTCCTACTTGCGTGCAAGCAGGAGGGAGCAGCGATCCCTCAGCTGGGAAGGGAGGCTTCCCATTGCCTGAGAGATCTCTGCCCCCTCCTGTGAAGCCTCCCTTCCCAGCTGAGAGATCCCTGCTCCACTCCTGCTTGCACGCAAGTAGGAGTTGGGAGGCTGCTCCAATAGGCAGCATGAAGCCTCCCTTCACAGCTTAGTTGCTGGGGTCAGGGAAGGTGGCGGCAGCCCGGAAGCTGCATCTTAGAGCCCCTGCACCGCCATCATATGGGGACTTCTGAGCCGCTCCTGAAGCCAGCCAGAGCCAACTGCTCCAGTCTGCTGAGACTGCCACTGCTGCGTTCCCTGGGGACATTAGATGAAATCCGGGGACATTCCGGGGATGGAATTTGTCCAGGGATTTATTCGCAAATCTGGGGACTGTTCCCGGGAAACGGGGGCGTCTGGTAACCCTACAATAAACTCCACTTTATCACTTCTACAATTCCAGTGAAGTGGGGGGCAGGGGCCCGTTTTGGGGGTTTTAATCCATGATAAAAAGTATCCTCTTTGGGGAAAATAGGCAGAAGAGATTTTATTTCATAAGATAAAGCTTGTTGCTTCTGAAATCTAGTGAGGTAACAACCAAGGTTTCAGGCTGTTGAAAGAGGTATCAGATGGATCAACCCCAAACGCATCTCCTTTAAAATCCCCGGGCAGAATTATTGGATTGTGCATTCAGAAATTTACATGGTTGCTTCCCACAAATATAGCAAGTGCATACTCTATGGGTGGAATCATCCATCATAGTGCTGTCTCTAATTCTGCCAGTACAAGGATTTCTTCTTGTATAATGGAAGTCCCGCCCGCCCATCCCCTTATCATTTGTTCTAGGGGTTCCACCAACCCCATGGAACAGATTTGGGTAGGTTGCAGGGCATGTTGGGGGCGGGGAGAAGAGGGGGGTCCCATTTTGCAAGTGGAAATCAGTGTGCTGACACGGGACACAATAGTTGAATACTCCTTTTTGGGTTGTATCCAATGGTAGTTCCACTAGGAGCAGATCCTTTGAAAATAATGGACATTACTAACCTAGGTCTATGAATTTCAATAGGTATACTCTGGGTATAACATAGTTGGATACAACTCTATCTGTTGTGCATAGCTGCAGAGTTTCTCATAATATGAACATGCAATTATGTTCTTTTTAAACAGCATGTATGAAGCACAAAGGATTGTATAAAGATTCTTTGTCAATAGAGGCAAGCATGCTCCAGTATCTCCTGTGCAAGAACTGTTACTAAGAAGTTGTACCACAATACAAAAGTGAGACCGCCTCCTGGCATTCCCATCATCGGTTGCACCCACTGCCCCTTGATGCCCCTCGATAGTCCTCCTAATATTTGACAATTAACAACTTAATGGATGCACCAGCAGTTCTCAGGGAATGTCAACATGACAGCTGAGTTGAGACCACCACAAAAGCTCCCTTTTCACCCAATTTTTGTGTTGCTGATTTCTCAAACTGAGCTTATCTGCAAACAATAGGGCATTCCAAATCTGTTTCCCTAGACACCAATCCGCAAGAAAACATCTCCAGCCAAATTATTCAGCTGTAGTTTAGAACTTCTTTGGCAAGACTTCCTTTTAGTAAGCAATGTGCTATCTTTATGGAACAGTCCCAAAGAACACAATAATGTACACGAAAAGCTAAGATCTTTTTCTTTCTGTCTTTTTGCTAAGGTGGAGGCTGAGTACTTCTGTCAGTGCTCCCTCCCCTAAGTTATATCTGAATCCTTGAAAATATTTTCCCAGGGTCATAACCACATGCAGGGAATTTGGGTGTGCTTTATTCCTTTGCTCCACCTATTCATCTTGGAAAGGATGCTGGAGCTCAAATGTTGATGTGTCACCGCTACTGACAGGTGAGGAAAAGGGCTGGGGCACAATGCAGCTGCAGGCACAATATCATAACCATTAAAACAGAGGCATTTATTTATAAATTAACTTTATTATATACCCAGCGTACAAGAAATATATTAAAAGATACCCTTCGTTGAAAAATCCAACACTATTGTCTCAAAAGCAAACCATAATTGTGAGGAAAAGTTCGATTTTTTTCAAAATGAATAAAATACTTTTATTTTTCTCTTTTTTCCAAGTATCTTTTGATATTTATATATTAAGCTCTGCAAATCTCTATATAATATAGATTGGATACTATAAAATACAGTTCTCTGTTCTTATATAATTTGCATTCAGTAGTTGCACGCACCCATACAATACAAAGAGTGAAGTCCAAGCAATGGGCTCCCTGCTTATTTATTGTGCTCACCTTCTGAGATCCTCTGCCAAGGACATAAACAAGATGACCTGCATTTGAGTTCTGCAGTACCAGTCATACTTATATCCCCTACTAGCCTTAATAGTGAAAAATGTTGCCCAGTGTTCCGTACAGAGAAAGAACAATGGCTTTCTTCTGCTAACAGTGTTCCACTCTTACAGATCACATACACCTAGCCATATTGATTCAGTTCATTGCATTCCATATCCTGCAAATATAAATCTACCGATGGACAGCTGGCATTATTGCTCATTGAAGTTTTAGTAATATATTTCTTTAATGCAAGACAGAAATATGCTGAAACTCGATAACCCTTAACTACAGCAGAGATCTGAAAAGCAAAATGCATGTAGGCTCCACATTTTTACAAATGTTGCATATTAGAGATTTATGGCAGAAAATGTGATAGGAGAAAACTCACTTCTCTTCCAACAAAGGCAAGGAATAAGAACAGCCCTTTGGGAGAGGGAAATAAGCAAAAGAATGACATGAAGCATAGAAAATTCTCTGCCATTGTAAAGGAAGGACTGCACAAACTGGAAAGTACATAATTGCATACATGAACAGTGAGGCTAACACGAGTAATTGTTCTCTTATGCATACGGTTGCATTCTGAAGTTCTACATCTGTCTATTCTTCAATCATATTAGCAAACAAGTTTTTTTTCTCGCTTTTGAGCTATAAGGCTATAAAGGTTGCAATTTCAACCTATTGTACAGGGCTTCGGTGTTAGATATGTCAGGTAGTATCTACTGATATTGAAATTGAATATTCTACAACAAAATTATCTTAAACAGTACAGTACTTGTATCGAGTTTAGAAAATGCAGCTATTCTCTGCTTCAACCATATATATATATATATGCACACACACTACCTATAGACAGTTTTCTTGCAGTGTAAAAAAGGAAGTTTCAGCACAAAGTAGATGGTCATATCCTTAGAAGGCTTAAAAACGTCTAATCTGATCTCACTAAAGGCCTTGGGACAAGTTTCCATTTAAAACTCTTCCGTCTTCGTGGACATGTCTACTTCTTGCTGCATTTCTTAATGTTTTGGTTGTCGGCTTTGTGCATTTCCTGTACATACATGCGCTCAGAAAATAAGACTAAGCACACATACAAGCTGGAAAATAGTAAGGTTGTTCTTCAAGCAGCACACTGCTGTAAATTTGCACATGAGAAGGCACAGCCACTTGGTGCTTATAATTGCACATTGAAACTGCTTGAAAGAAAGGGAACTGCATCCCTTCTAATGCCTGTCCAAACATTGTAAGGGGGAATTGTAGGGAAGTTTGTACCTCTTCAATGAGGTATTCACTTTCCCAGGACAAAACCTGAAAGCGGAGCAGTAATTAGCAACATTACTGCATGCTCCAAGGCGCGACTCACAAAACAACTAGTTCATGCTACACTGTGAATCCTCTTTGGCTCGTTGATGTTTTGTTTTTGCAGGACCCTCATTAGGGGCATAGTAAAACAAGTGACCTACTATTCGCTTTCACCTACTTCTGGCTGACAGACCAGGCCTGTAAAAGTGCTGGTTGCTACTGGTTAAAACAAACAGGTTTCCATCCACATTCGTTTAAATACTCATCGCAACTTGGAGGAGACTCAGGGGCAAAGGCCTGCTATCCACTCCAGCTGGCCCTATCACAGCAAAAGGATGGGCTGGATATGACCCACCGCTCTTTAACTAACACACACTTCCATAATGGAGGTTGGGTGATGTGTCAAATGGAAAGATGGTCGAGTACACACGTCATGTAAATCAGAGCAAAATCACTGAAGTAATGAGATATTAGGAGACTGCTGTATATACAGTACAGTTCTGCAATGAATGAACTACAGCCTGTTCCCTCAGAAAGAAGGAGGGATATTATTCAAACCTATTTTAACAAAGCACTAAGTGGAGATTAATAACCCATAGTGCTAAATACCCTTTTGTTATGAGGTTCCCCACTGCATGTAAGTTGACAATTATTTTAGTGTGATTATATAACAAAAATACATTGGCACACACAAGGCCTCATTTTGATACACAAAAAAACTGATAGTGCAGAATATCCCTAAAAGGTTCTGTGGGTTTTTTTAACATATAAGGTAGAAGGCAATTTAGAATAACATTCTTTAAGAGTCATCTAGGAAAATAAGCTTTGTGAGAAACTATCTTCCTTCTACAGCTCTGTCTTGTCTGGTTGGGCAGAAGTCGCGCTAATGCTTCCTTCTTCAGCATGATTCTTGTCTGCAGACTCAAAAGACAATGAAGCTGAATTTATGCAGTATCGTTTGCCAGATGGACGAGGCCCATCGTCAAAAATATGTCCAAGGTGAGCACCACACTGAAATAGAAGAGCATAATTTGTATTCATTAGTAAGTATCAATAAGCATAATGAAAACACTTACAACAACCTGTAATAGTATATGGGCTTCTCTTTGAGAGTCACAGATATGGGCTTCGTTTTGAAGTTTAAACTTAATCAGGAGGTAAAGCATTTGAGGGTCAGCCATTGCCTTTTTTCTAGTTGCTAGTAATGTGAAAATATAAGCGGTCATCCAAGAGAAGTCTGGTTTTTACAAATGGACTTCAGACATGCACAGTTTGATGCCAACATCTGAAAATAGAATGTGCTTATCACGCAGGCTTAGAGTCACCAAAGCATGTGAAGTACCAATGCTAAGTTGTGGTATCAAAACCTGAACATGCCAAAAGGCAGGTTGAGGCCTGAACAACATATTCTGACTAAATACTCTTTAAAAAGAAAAAAAAATCCAAAATATTTAGTATAGCAATACCTTTATTAGGCCAACCAAGTTAACATCTACATGAAACTGATGAGTGGGGTCATTCAGAGTTTTGGAGTACATTGTCCACAATATGCTAATGACACACAGCTCTGCTTCTCCTTTACATCTGCAGGTGAGGCAGTGGATGTGCTGGACCATTGTTTTGCCTCGGTAATGGATTGGATGAGAGCCAACAATTTGAAGCTCAATCCAGATAAAACTGAGGTGGTCTGCCCATTTTGCATTGTTCAAGTAAATGCATCAGTATTGGTCATAATCTTTAAAAAAATCAAAGGTAGAAAGATTTTGATGATTGGTGTTTAAGACTGAACATACTGAATTATGTGTTTAATTTTAATTGAATTCACACAATATTGAAGGGTGTGTGCGTCTATGCATGCAAATGTGTTTAATGATTTGAATTCTTCATAATAAAATTATTTAAACATTTTTTTAAAAAAAGACTGGCAACTGAAATAAAAGGCGGGAGCAAGAGTGAGCCCACAAGGCCAGAAAGGAGCAAGTTTGCACGGGCTTTATCTTTTCCTTGTAGCAAAACTTTTTAACAGCTTTTGATGTCAGCTCAGGTCATGGAAGAAGAATCCAAAGAATTATGTACACATGCTAGGCAAAAAGAATTTGTCTAATCAAACATGTAACTTTCAGGTTACAAATACTTATTAATGCTTCTGTGACTCATGTTGGGGGGGAACACCTTGTACATCTGTAAGCAAATTCTTAGAAGAGAGCTCCCAGGTGTTGTTATCCGAGTCATTTTCCCTCCAGGGCCTTTGAACTCCAGTAACATGACACTGTGAAGCAAACTTAAAATACTGAAGATACCACAGGATGATTCCAGGGCAAACAAGTGATCAATCAGGAATAAAGAAACAAAGCAAGAATCACAACAGAAGGGAATTTCTGGAATGGCAGACAATTACACATGTATGAAGTGTGGTTTCAGTCTACTACCCCTACATTTCCTTGCAGAAAGTTAATGACCGTAATTTTCTTCTGAAACTCCAAAGTGAAAGAAGTTAAGCAGCAATTGGATACCTGACCAATTTAGCTTTCCTTCTTAAAAAAACAAAAACAGTTTTTCCAAATAACTCTTTGCATCAGCCCGCTTCAACTTGATCAGCTTGATCAACCCGGAAATGCGATGCCTCATAGTTTTGTTCAATCTTATATCAATTGTGTTTGTAGCCCACACATAAAAGAATTTTCACACTGGAGTTCCGCTGAAGACTCAGTTCATACTTGCTAAAATATCGTATGCAAAGAGAGGTCTTGTAGTCACAGCTGCATGGAGGGAGGGAGGACCAGACCATGCAGCTTCCCAGGGGTGATCACGGAACACAGGACACTACACACACACACACACACCAATGCACCACTATGTTCAAGAGAAGTTGTGTGGATGGGGCAGTGGGCTCATATATTACAGCTCTCCAAGTAGCTGCAACGTTAGGTCTGCACCATGGTGGTGGTTAATTTATGTAAAATGGGCTGCAGGGTGCTATTCAACTAAGTTTTACTCACAGCAGACCCACTGCTATTAATGGAGTTAAGTTAGCCATCTCCTGTCATTTCAATAGGTCTACCTTGAGTAAACCTTAGTTGGCTAACATATAATAATAATAATAATAATTTATTATTTATACCCCGCCCATCTGGCTGAGTTTCCCCAGCCACTCTGGGCGGCTCCCAATCAGTATTAAAAACAATACAGCATTACATATTAAAAACATCCCTGAACAGGGCTGCCTTAAGATGTCTTCTGAACGTCAGGTAATTCTTTATCTCTTTGACATCTGATGGGAGGGCGTTCCACAGGGCGGGCGCCACTACCGAGAAGGCCCTCTGTCTGGTTCCCTGTAGCCTCACTTCTCGCAATGAGGGAACCGCCAGAAGGCCCTCGGCGCTGGATCTCAGTGTCCGGGCTGAACGATGGGGGTGGAGACGCTCCTTCAGGTATACAGGACCGAGGCCGTTTAGGGCTTTAAAGGTCAGCACCAACACTTTGAATTGTGCTCGGAAACGTACTGGGAGCCAATGCAGATCTCTCAGAACCGGTGTTATGTGGTCCCGGCGGCCACTCCCAGTCACCAGTCTAGCTGCCGCATTCTGGATTAATTGCAGTTTCCGGGTCACCTTCAAAGGTAGCCCCACGTAGAGCGCATTGCAGTAGTCCAAGCGTGAGATAACTAGAGCATGCACCACTCTGGCGAGACAGTCCGCGGGGAGGTAGGGTCTTAGCCTGCGTACCAGGTGGAGCTGGTAGACAGCTGCCCTGGACACAGAGTTAATCTGCGCCTCCATGGACAGCTGTGAGTCCAAAATGACTCCCAGGCTGCGCACCTGGTCCTTCAGGGGCACAGTTACCCCATTCAGGACCAGGGAATCCTCCACACCTGCCCGCCTCCTGTCCCCCAAAAACAGTACTTCTGTCTTGTCAGGATTCAACCTCAATCTGTTAGCCGCCATCCAACCTCCAACCGCCTCCAGGCACTCACACAGGACCTTCACCGCCTTCACTAGTTCTGATTTAAAGGAGAGGTAGAACTGGGTGTCATCTGCATACTGATGAACACCCAGTCCAAACCCCCTGATGATCTCTCCCAGCGGCTTCATATAGATATTAAAAAGCATGGGGGAGAGGACAGAACCCTGAGGCACCCCACAAGTGAGAGCCCAGGGGTCTGAACACTCACCCCCCACCACCACCTTCTGGACACGGCCCAGGAGGAAGGAGCGGAACCACTGTATAACAGTGCCCCCAGCTCCCAGCCCCTCTAGACGGTCCAGAAGGATGTTATGGTCGATGGTGTCAAAGGCCGCTGAGAGATCCAGCAGAACTAGGAAACAGCTCTCACCTTTGTCCCTAGCCCGCCGGAGATCATCAACCAGCGCGACCAAGGCAGTTTCAGTCCCATGGTGAGGCCTGAATCCCGATTGGAAGGGATCCAAATGGTCCGTTTCCTCCAGGCGTGCTTGGAGTTGTTCAGCAACCACCCGCTCAATCACCTTGCCCAAGAATGGCAGATTTGAGACTGGGCGATAGTTGGCCAAATTGGCCGGGTCTAAAGATGTTTTTTTAAGAAGCGGTTTAATGACCGCCTCTTTCAGCGGGTCTGGGAAGGCTCCCTCACAGAGGGAAGCATTCACCACCCCGCAGATCCCATCGCCCAGCCCTTCCCGGCTCGCTTTTATCAGCCAGGATGGGCAAGGATCAAAGAGACAGGTGGTCGGTTTCACTCGTCCAAGCAGCCTGTCCACATCCTCGGAGGTAACATAATGAGAGTTTGCAAAAATTTCAGCCTTTACCATAAGCAGGAAAGTAGAGAGATTGCAAACTGGACTGACTGCAAGGAGCGATAATTGTGTCACTTTTCAACTTGTACAACCTTAGTGTCATGCTGTAGATATGGGCTGAGTGGATCTAGAACTGCAGAGAATTCGGCGCATGTATTTGTGTGAATATCTCAATGAATGTGTAGTGTGCAAGTTGTCCCACACTTACAGTGCCACTGCTAAGCTGCCAGACATGAGCTGAACACTGGTTTGGTAAGACAAGCATATGACTACTGTGCCATATTCCGAATTCAGTTCTCAAACCACGTTTGTCTACTGTACATGCCAGTTTGGACATGGAAATTAGCTGTCTGCCAATTGAGAACGTATTTCACCTCTCAGAGTTCCTGACTTTACACACAATAATCCCATTACTATGAGATAAAGAAAGATCTGTGCAGATGGTTGCCAGTGATTTAGTCACAGCACATCAATGTGCAACCCATTTTTTGTGATTAAACAGTGTTATTGGCTTCTACAGGTACAATGTAATAGCTGCAGAGGTCTCCAAGGGAAATAGCCCTTGAATAGGAAAGGAAGGAAGAATGTGCAACCAATTTAATATTACTCCCTAAGTGCACCTGCAATTAACATTTTCTTGTCACAAATATTTGACTTTTCTCATATTTCCACAGTGATGTATTTCTAACAAAACCGTGAAAGCTGTTTCGCAGACAATATTTAGGATGCTTTTGTTTTATAGGAAGGCAATTTTCTTCCAAAGCACTTATTTGTATCCTAAATCAATGACATTCCAAAAGAAGATGTTCGCACAGGAGCAAAACAGGTGTTAGAATGTTTATGGGAAGTGTACTTAATTCTTTCATCTGCTGGATTCTGCCCCCCACCCCTAAAAGGGGAAAAAATAAAATAAAAGGATTTTGCTCTCCGCTTTAACCAAGTAAACTCCCAATGCAATTCTGATTTGTAATAAAACAATAGCATTTTGCAGCTGGATGTATGATTCATATTGTTAGATTCATGGAGATGGGAATAAATGACTGGATAATGGATGCATTGTATGGTGTGGTAATGTCAGGGAACTGCCATCAGGGCCAGAGGGAGAGAGCGGGCTCCAGAGGGATTCCAGAGAGCGTCCCGGGAGGGGGAGATGCAGCCCATCTTCTGGAGAAGGGAATCAGCGTAGCACCAGTGGAGAAGGGGGGCAGATGGGGGAATCAGCGAGGCGGTCCCATGACTCCTCACCGGGGACCAGTGGGGAGAGTAAGGGTCCTCCGCTGCCCACACCCTCCTTGCGCAGAAGGCTTCCGCGCAGGGAGAGTAGGAGGAGACCAGGCATCAAAGAGCTTCTTTGCTGGAAGAAGTTCAAGAAACGCCCACTGACGGATTCTGCCAGCGATTGAGACAGCCATGGACGAGTGGCTGTCCGGACAGAAAAGGTTCAGAAAAGGGTGGCTTACAATAAAAGCTGCAAGCCATATATGCAAATAATATAACAGAACCATAAAACGTAACACAGCATAAAACCAGAAACAGAGAATAAAATAAAAATAGCAAATGCACAACAGCACCAGAAATTCCAGAGATCGTCAATAAATATATGCTATCACTAAAGGGCTTTTTGTGTTAAAAGTAACAAAAGTTTTAGTATAGTTTACTACTTGATATTATTGTGAGCTGCCTCGGGACTTGTTTGCAGTGAAAGGCAAAATACAAATCCCAGAAACAGGCAAACATCTAATTATAAAGTGACATTAATACAAATACAGTGGTACCTCAGGTTACATATGCTTCAGGTTACATATGCTTCAGGTTACAGACTCCGCTAACCCAGAAATATTATCTCAGGTTAAGAACTTTGCTTCAGGATGAGAACAGAAATCGTGCTCCGGTGGCCCATTAGCTAAAGTGGTGCTTCAGGTTAAGAACAGTTTCGGGTTAAGAACTGACCTCTGGAACGAATTAAGTTCTTAACCTGAGGTACCACTGTATGATTAAAAGTTTACCTGTTTAAGTGCAGTATACCACCAAATACAAATACAACTATGGCTTGGATCTCAGATAACATTTCAATCTAGATATAGCTGGGCGCTAACCTATTGAACACTGTTTTGCAGCAGATTGAAAGTTCTTCCCCCAAAAAACCCTCCTGGAAAGAGTAATTGAAAGTGGCCACACAACATGTTGGCCCCTTGCTTATTCAGAGAGCTCATTTATCCCAATTTTCTTCCATATTCCCAGTTGGTCTAAAGCAAACAAAGCAGGAGATCAGACTTTAAGTTCTGATTAAAACTGGTGCATTCTCGGTGGAAGAAACTAGCTGCAGGTTAGCCAAGCGTCTCCTTCACTAACTGCCAGGTCAACAACCCTTCTCCCCTGATAAGTTAGTTAGGACTGAGCCATTAAGGCAACAGAAGGCTGGTGATGACAAAGAATGAAAGGAGACGGAACGAGAAAGATAATGGGAAACTGACAAGTGTCTGGTATTATTATTCACTTGCTTATTTGGGCAGATGGGACATAGAGGTGGCCGGAAAGATACCTTGATCATTGTCACTAGTGATCCTCAGCAAATGCTCTGTGATGCAATCTGCAGATATAGAGTCAATTCAATGTTCGTCTAGACTATCTGCATTTAGGCTTAAGAGAACAGAGTTCAGAGGTGAACTTTGAAGAGATGCCTTCCTGGAAGACCATTCCTGTAGGCTACAGCCCTCTGATGTCATTTATACATGCTCTGTTAAATAATGCTTAACCTAGATAACAATACAGATTCTCATTAGCACTTTGACTTTCGTTTTTATCCACCAGCTGTCATGCCTGTGGCTCATCATGCAACCCTAATGAGCCTTTCTGGCAACTAAGAATTTTGCAGAACTTCAGATGTAAAGAAACTACACGCACTACGGTTTCGGCAACCTTTTAACATGAGAATGACCTATTTGTGTCTGAACTGACCTGGCTGCAGCTTGTCTCAACCCTGTGCATCCCGTAGGAGTAGTCATCAGTGAATGTAATTCTGTCAGAAGCCATCACATCATAGAATGAAGGCCAACCTGGGAAAAAACAAAAGGATGAACAATAGCAGCAACAACCTGTGATAATTTCTGCATCAGATAGGATTTTAAAAGTTTCAATCACAAATAGAATTGTCAGTGATCTAACAAGCTCTAGATGATAACGTCCGTTGGCTGGCAAGGTAAAGCAGCAAGTTTCCAATTGCAAATATACTCTTCTTTTTTGCCTACAGAATCCTATGCAACCTGAAAATGTGCAAATCTACAACCGTGTACTAATACACTTTGTCCAATAGAACAGTTTTATCCAAGAAATTTTGAATTTCTTGAAAAGTGTACACCTAAAATAGGAAGTTAACAGGTCCCTTTATCATGGAGCTAAATTAATACGTTGCAAGCAAATTCTAGAAGGGCATAATTTTCCTTGGATTGTTTGTTTGTTTGTTGAAAGACCTCTTCCACTTTTAAAAGCGGTGGGTGATAGTAAGGTGTGCCATTCTGCCATTTTCTTTCTGGTATGAAAATGTGTAAGACCAGTAGGAACACTTGGCTCTTGTATCAGAGAATCTCTACAACCACCTACTGCTATTAATGCTTTGAACAGGACTGGGGACCTTCTGCCTTCCAGATGTTGTTGGATTACAGTTCTTATCATCCCTGGCTATTGGTCATGCTGCCTGGTCCTGATGGGAATTGGAGTTCAACAAGACACGAAGGGCTACTGTTTTCCCATCCCTACTATAAAAACAACTCCTTGTCAATAAGAACACTGAGGAGAACAAATTAAATTTGAGCAAATCATAGTTGTACTAAGCAAAGACCTACTATTTCCAAATAGTCTCAGGATGTAAAGTTCATTCAAGGTCCAATGAATCAGATGAATAATTGATCCAGTGCAGTTTCCAACTGGTACTTCCAAGCAGAGTGGGAAGTCAGCAAAGTTCCTTGTTTTCTAAAGTAGTTGATTGCTGTCAAGGCAGCAAAGACTGAAGGATCAGCCAGACTTCTGCTTGTCCTGCCACTTTCCCCAGGAAAAAAAACACTATTTACCGCTGAATTGGAGCAAATGTCAATTGGGTTTTCCATAGATTGCCGTTTGCTCTGAATCAGCACTAAAGAGCAGCTTTTCCAGGGGAAAGCAGCGGGGGGGGGGGGGGAATGGGACTGAAAACTGCTCAGACCTGTGCCTAGAAAGCATGGGACAAGTGGAAAACCACTTGGGCCTGTGCTTTCTGGGCAGGGGGGAAGAGGACGTGTGGATCAGCCTTTAGGGTTTGTATCCAGCAAGGTTGTCCTATTCACACAAGGACTTTTGCTTGCTCAATGGATCTTTCTCTCTCTCTCCTCCCCCCATGCTCCCTCAATCGATTTTGGGCTTCCCCTTCTGAAGATTGAGGGGCTAGGGGGAACACAAGGAGAGGAGTGGGAAGAGAAGTTCCACTGAGGAAGTAGAAGGCCTTGGGAAAATGAGATGACTTTTTTTTTGAAAGATATAATCCAATCATTCATTCATATATATGTATATGTATATGTATATGTATATGTATATGTATATGTATATGTATATGTATATGTATATGTATATGTATATGTATATGTATATATGTATATGTGTGTGTGTGTGTGTATATATATATATATATATATATATATATGCAGGTTTTGGTGTCCTCGGGTGTCTTCCCGTGTAAAAGTTGGGGTGTCTAGGCGACGTTTCGACGAGGTCTCACTCGTCATCTTCAGGCTGGTGCTTTCGGCTTCTTGTTACTGGAACAGAGCAGGATCTCAGTGTTTGAGTTCCTATAAATACTGTAGAGGGGGTGTGGTGTATAGCCTCCAATGTTCTGGGCAGAGAGGAAGTTCCCAGGCTAGTGTGCCTTTTCTTCTTTTGTTCCTTAATTACTTGAGAGATATCTTGAGTGATTTCTTGAGTGATATCCTGAGTACCACTTAGGTGGGTCATTAGGTGTGGATTAGTTGTTAAAGTCTTTGTGTCTTGACCTCTTGAACTTTGTGAAGAGTTTTCCTGAGAAGATGGCTGTACTGTACTTAGTTGTGCTCTGGCTTGGCTTCGTGTATAGGGGCGAGCTGTGGTTTTGTGGCTTGTGTCAGCCAGATCTGTGTAGGGATTGCAGGGGGGTGCAGCATCCGGAGGTGCCACCATGGATTGGCTACTGGATGGTGTCTGTAATTCATCTGTGGAGAGGGTCTGGGTTTGGGTCTGGTGTGGTTGATTGGTGTTGGCGTTCTGTGTGCCTCTGGATCTGGTGTCAGTTTTTGTGGGGAGGGCTAATTTCCAGATGTCTGGCAAGCGGGATGTGTCGTCACGCTTGTTCATGTTGTGAGGGTGTTTCTCTATCTCGATGGCTTCCATGATTATTCTCTTGTGGTGATGTTCCGTGTTAAAGAGCAATTTGGAACCAATTTGAAACCAATTTGAAACCAATTTGAAACCAATTTGAAACCAATTTGAAACCAAGGGATCTATGAAATACCCTGCAAAGTCTGCCCAGCCACGTACATTGGACAAACAAACAGACGAATAAATGCACGTATCGCAGAACACAAGAATGCCGTCAAAAAAGAAGAAAAAACTTCCTCTCTTTTCCAACACATGAAAGAAACAGGACACAAAATTAATTTTGCAGATTCCAAATTGCTCTTTAACACGGAACATCACCACAAGAGAATAATCATGGAAGCCATCGAGATAGAGAAACACCCTCACAACATGAACAAGCGTGACGACACATCCCGCTTGCCAGACATCTGGAAATTAGCCCTCCCCACAAAAACTGACACCAGATCCAGAGGCACACAGAACGCCAACACCAATCAACCACACCAGACCCAAACCCAGACCCTCTCCACAGATGAATTACAGACACCATCCAGTAGCCAATCCATGGTGGCACCTCCGGATGCTGCACCCCCCTGCAATCCCTACACAGATCTGGCTGACACAAGCCACAAAACCACAGCTCGCCCCTATACACGAAGCCAAGCCAGAGCACAACTAAGTACAGTACAGCCATCTTCTCAGGAAAACTCTTCACAAAGTTCAAGAGGTCAAGACACAAAGACTTTAACAACTAATCCACACCTAATGACCCACCTAAGTGGTACTCAGGATATCACTCAAGAAATCACTCAAGATATCTCTCAAGTAATTAAGGAACAAAAGAAGAAAAGGCACACTAGCCTGGGAACTTCCTCTCTGCCCAGAACATTGGAGGCTATACACCACACCCCCTCTACAGTATTTATAGGAACTCAAACACTGAGATCCTGCTCTGTTCCAGTAACAAGAAGCCGAAAGCACCAGCCTGAAGATGACGAGTGAGACCTCGTCGAAACGTCGCCTAGACACCCCAACTTTTACACGGGAAGACACCCGAGGACACCAAAACCTGCATTCCTGTACCCGTGAAAATCTACGAAAGCAAATATATATATATATATATATGTATATACCGTATTTTTCGCCCTATAGGACGCACTTTTTCCCCTCCAAAAATGAAGGGGAAATCTGTGTGCGTCCTATGGGGCGAATACAGGCTTTCGCTGAAGCTTGGAGAGCGAGAGGAGTCGGTGCACACCGACCCCTCTCGCTCTCCAGGCTTCAGGAAGCTATCAGTAAGCCTGGGGAGCCCACGGGAGTTCCCGCGGGGCACCCCACGCTGCGGGTAGCAGCCTGCTGCCCGGCGCGCAGGATGCCCTGAAGCAGAGCGCCTGGCGCGCCGGGCAGACATCCACAGCGTGGGGAGCCCTGCGGGAGTTCCTGCAGGGTTCCCCACGCTGCGGATAGCAGCCTGCCGCCCGGCACGCAGGGTGCCCTGAAGCAGAGCCGCCATCCCACTGTTCCCTGACCTGGTTTTGGGGGGGAAATAAAGGAAAAAAAAATTTCCTTTATTTCCCCCCCCAAAAATTAGGTGTGTCCTATGGGACGGAGTGTCCAATGGGTCGAAAAATATGGTATACACTCAGAGCCTGCAATCATATTACATTAGAAAAATGTTAATCAAACTCTCTTATCCAGTCTCCACTATTTCCTGAAAGCATGCCGCTAATGACTTCATGAAATTATGCCATACAAAAGACGGGGGGGGGGCTGCTTTCAGAGACAAGTATTTTGCAGATGTGCTTAATTTTTACAAATATTTTAAAGCAAAATGGTGCAAAGGTCATCAAAAGATCTCAACATAGGTTGAATACAATCTGTTTCAGATGCAATTGAAACCAAGTTAAAACAAGATGAAAAACTGAAAGAGTGTATTTTAAAAGGACTCATAAAAAAAACTTGAATAAAGAAACACACTAAATTAAGTTTCATATCTTCCTGCCACTTCCATGCAGAGTGTTCTAAGGCCAAAAACCTCACTGGGGAGTCAATATAGCCCATGCGTAGAATTAATGGAAAGACTGTGCCTCATTCTTACCCAGCTGCGTAAAACTAATTATTTAGGATTATAGCCTAAGAGTATCTACCAATTACATCAGAATGAGAAGAGCAGGGTCATTTGGGCTCTCTGAAGAAGATGCAGACCAAAATGACTGGACAACACAAAACATCTTGAAACATAAACTCTAAAGATTCCTCTATTCCTGCCAAGCCAATGGAAAGGAGCCAGAGAACATAATCTTCCACAAACATTCACATCTTCCAGGAGGATAAAGTATCCCTAATAATTGCTTCTGGTTTGGACCAGTACTTTATTGCTATAAACTGACAACAGCACTTTGGAAGAAGAATGCCTTTATCATTTGGGGAGGAAGACTAGTTCAGTGCTGAAGAAATCCTCAAAGAGAACATCCTTCACCACACAACAAGAGGCAAACTTCAAAGGCTGAAATGAAAAGACTGGAGCAATCTCTGTCTTATGGGAAAAGTTATATTGTTCAAAAGAACTAGAAGATGGATGAGTTTCTTTCCAGTTCTGATACTGATAATCAATTGCTCATTCCCCTTACTTGTAGCCTCTTATTTTTGTCCCCTGCAAAGGCATAAAGAAATATATATATATATATATATTACCCCATCCACATTATGAACATGAAATCAGCTGAAAAAATATACTGAACTATCAGAAAATACTCCACTGCAAAAAAAATTATTTCATTTTCTATTTCTTATTCAGTTTCTTTGTCAGTAAGGCAACTGCTCTTTCAAGACATGGACTGCATTATAGCTTGGAAATATAGAATGGTGAATCCATATTGACCATATAAATGTAATCTGTCTCATTGTGAATCTATTTTCCAGTACATTTAGTGAGGAAAGCACTAATATGCAAACTCAGTCCAGCAGGTTAATCAATGTTTGTTTTATGGAAACAAACCATGATGTTTGTTGTTGTCTTATGAACCATAGCTTTTTAAAAAACTATGTACAGATAGGTAGCCGTGTTGGTCTGCCATGGTCAAAACAAAATAAAAAAATTCCTTCCAGTAGCACCTTAAAGACCAACTGAGTTAGTTCTAGGTATGAGCTTTCGTGTGCATGCACACTTCTTCAGATACCAGGTATCTGAAGAAGTGTGCATGCACACGAAAGCTCATACCTAGAACTAACTCAGTTGGTCTTTAAGGTGCTACTGGAAGGAATTTTTTTATTTTGTTTTA
The DNA here is from genome assembly GCF_964252035.2 of Podarcis erhardii. Lineage (NCBI taxonomy): Eukaryota > Metazoa > Chordata > Lepidosauria > Squamata > Lacertidae > Podarcis > Podarcis erhardii. The sequence continues at coordinate 47,194,438 of NC_138500.1, forward strand.
AAAAACTATGGTTTGGCATTATGTCCAAACCCAACAGCCTTGCTTAACAATGGTTTGTTTTACCACCTGGCCACAACTGTTTGTCAGGCTACAAAAACACAAGTCAAGAGTAGCTAGAAAACAAAATAAGCTTTGGGAGAAACAAACCATGGCTTGCTTGCCTGCTCATCTGTGAGATGACTCATGGTTTGCTGAAGAACCTGCTGGATTAAGAGGCACAAGTCCTGAAGTGAATATGACCTAACACAAGTGAGAGCACATAACTGTTGCCTCCTCCATGGGATCCTCAAAGACCTTCATAAGTTCATGACTTTTTTGTATAGCTTTTTTTTTAAAAAAAAAAACCAGCAACAAAATGGGATGGAACTGTCTGGCATCAAACAGAAAAAGGTGATCCATCAGTCCCTGTCCTCTTTGCTGGCTCCTCAAAGGTATTTGGTTGATCGCTGCAGGAAATAGGATGGTGGGCTAGAGACGCCTTTGCTCTGATCTAACAAGGTTCTTAATCTCTCCAGCAACAGCACACTCAATGGCTACCACTGGAAAATATGCTGCAAAGTAATTGCCTTGAGAGGTTTCAGACTAGGAACATGAAGGTAGTTTATGTCTGGAGATGAATTGACAACATTGGAAGCAGCACAAGGAGGCAAAATTGGGAATTGTACTTGTGGGGAGCAGGGACACCCTGCATAAATTTTAGCTACATGTCTGAATCTCAAACTTTATGAGGAAAGCCCATTTCTCTCTCTCTCCTTTCAATAATAAGGAAATAAAAACTGTAGGGATTATATTTCTTTCTTCACTTCCCTTTCTGATGAATGTGCTAAGAGATCTAACAAAAATAGTTTGTCAGGATTCATTTCTTTGGCTCAGTTCTCAGTAGGATAACACTTGTTTTAAAAGGGACTTAAAAATGCAAGATTTTACATGTGGTTTGCTCAGAAAAGTGAGATTGACAAGAGCAATTTAGACACCCTTGGGGAATGAAAATATCCTCTGATTCTTTTCAGAGATTAAACACATCAATACGTACAATACTATCACAATTATAATATATTTAATAAACTCTACCAGCATCTGCCAGTCTTCAAAATGTATCAGAATTGGTGACAGTAAAATTATATCACCCCAATATATTAACTTCTATTTATTATACAAATGCACTAATCCTGTTGTTGGGAGGGAATACAGTGGTACCTCAGGTTACATACGCTTCATGTTACATATGCTTCAGGTTACAGACTCCGCTAACGCAGAAATATTACCTCAGATTAAGAACTTTGCTTCAGGATGAGAACAGAAATCGTGCAATGGCGGCCCATTCGCTAAAGTGGTGCTTCAGAACAGTTAAGAACAGTGCTTTAAGAACAGTTTCAGGTTAAGAACAGACCTCCAGAACGAATTAAGTACTTAACCTGAGGTACCACTGTATCTTGCCAGTGAAGTTTGTACCATTAATTGCATACTTTACATCTTAGGGGGAACCCGCTTCATTTCAGCAAAAGCATTTTATTCGGCTCGTCCACTTCTGTTTGATCTCTCGTGTTACTTTAAATCACAGGGAAGATTTTTGAAAATAGAACGTAAAATGTAAGTCAGTTGTATATCATAAATATCAAAGGATCCCAATGGCACTGTGTAGAAGTATAACCCTAAGCTGTAATTTTGAAGTGCCATTTAAAAATGTATGAAATAGTTTTTAAGAATTTACTGGTGACCTGGTAACCTCAATCCAAAAACATTCAGTGTTGAACAATATTTTTGTTACTATCCCAAAAAGCAGTTCAACTGAAAAACAAAACAAAACCTGTCACGCTGCCCATGTTTATTTTTTTTAATGAATTACTCACTAGCTCCAGGATGCTATAAAACTACTGCAGCTTCTATAGTTAATATTGTCCATATTAAAACACCATCTATAGGACCCTCTGCAGATATTTAAGCCTTAGTCTACACTACCTTATCAACACAACACATGTGAAACATGAAATCCTATCATTTAAATCAAATCAATGACAAACCTAATTTTGTAAGTAAATTTCTCATTCACATAAATGCAACATTAGCTTCTTTTGCATGTTGCCATCACACTGCACAGCCACTAGGTGTATGCAGTAGCCAAAGTCAAGCACTTCTTAGCCATACTGATTCAAAGGGAAAGCATTTAGAAAGCATTCATCACTTGAAACCCATCTAACTCAAAAAATATAGCTTCTCAAATGCTTTGTTCTTTACTCTCCAACTGTCCTCTAATTTAGCAGAGACAATCTTGATTTCCAGTGCCTTTTGTCCCAGAGAACCCTGTGCAATTTTAAAGACGCAGCTACTTTTCTCTTTGCACTCCTCATGTAACAGGAATATATAACATGTAGAAGCTATAGAACTCGCTACTTAGAGAAATCACAGGGATATTTGGAAACCGATTGATAAGGGGAAGCCTTGTGGAAATATTGGACTCCTTGTCTGGTGGTAGCTAAGGGGAAAGGGGAAGGGGCTGAGTTTGGGGTATACTCTGTGTTAGCTGGGTCCTAGGCCAAGTGGCCCATTACATTTTTATTCAGAAGGCAGTCCCAGTGAGTTCCATGGGAATCATTTCAAGCATATGTGCACACCTTTGCAATCTCAAATTGAATTCTAAGCATCAGAGACAGAAACATGCAAACTGAGTAAGAATAAACAAAACAAATTCCTTCCAGTAGCACCTTAAAGACCAACTAAGTCAGTTCTTGGTATGAGCTTTCGTGTGCATGCACACTTCTTCAGATACCTTCAGATATTCTTCAGGTATCTGAAGAAGTGTGCATGCACACGAAAGCTCATACCAAGAACTGACTTAGTTGGTCTTTAAGGTGCTACTGGAAGGAATTTGTTTTGTTTTGACTATGGCAGACCAACACGGCTACCTATCTGTAACTGAGTAAGAATAGTTAGCCCAACGAATTCTTAGGTGGTGATGAGAGATGATAAAGAAACAAAAGTAGTGAGTGTATACAATGGACAATGTTGCCTGCTAATCATACTACCACCAACACCCTTAATAACAATTAACCAACAATTAAGGGTTGCTATACAGTGGTACCTCGAGTTACAGGCGCTTCAGGTTACAGACACTTCGGGTTACAGACTCCGCTAACCCAGAAATAGTACCTCGAGTTAAGAACTTTGCTTCAGGATGAGAACAGAAATAGCATGGCAGCAGCGCGAGGCGCCATTAGCTAAAGTGGTACCTCAGGTTAAGAACAGTTTCAGGTTAAGAACGGACCTCCAGAATGAATTAAGTTCTTAACCCGAGGTACCACTGTATTTCAAAAGGTTAAAGTGGCCATACGCCTGTACTTTCCCGGACATTTAAGTGATTTCTGCCTGGACACTTTCCGATGACCAAATACCGGCTATGTCCAGGAAATTCCTGTCATATGGCAACCCTAGTGTTGTCTCTTTTTGTTTAACAGTTCAGCAAATGTGGTTCCCAAAAATTAACAAGGGAGAAAAGTAGATGATGACATCTGTAGTCAAGACTGATTATGGAAGTCAACCACATTAATTAAAAATTAAGAAAATGAGTCATTGCTACTTGCAATACAGAAGGTGGCTATCATGAGGGGACTAGGAAAAAGCAACTTCACATGATAATAGTGTAAAAAATAATGGATAAATTTTCTGCACTAATTATTCAAGAAGACTGTATAACTTTATCTACGGCAGTTGGATTACTTCTAGCAAGGAGGAACATTTCTTTCCCCAGTTTCTTTTCCATTGTCAAACATGAAACATCATCAAGCTTTTAAAAATCTTATCCATTTTTCTGTTCTTACCCTGAAGGAGTGAAGAAAATGAAATTGTACAGAAGAGTTTCTACAGAGTTATGTAGCAATGGCCCCAGTATCACTTCAGAGAAGGGATTCCAAAAGTGAGTTATCACATACAATGCTGGTTACCCATTCCCATGATGGACTTGTTCAAATAAACAACTTGTATTCACATGAAGGGCTTAGCAGAATTTAGGTAAAGGAGCAATTTATGTAGCATAATCTGGAAGCTTTAGAAAAATCTCAAAATAGCTAGCATGGAGCTGCTTCCATCTGGTGGCAACTGCCTACATTTTTAAACGAAAGCTAGCATGCATGCTATAAAAAGACTGATGTGCATTGTCTATGTTCCTGTCTCCACCTGCTGATAGGGAAAGAAAATCAATTTATCCAGGTCAATGTAGGTTTTTAAAGATAGATCACCACTAAACTGCAGCTTCAAGAAATGGAACATTATCTGTTGCAACTGAAGTTGTTTTAACTGCTTTTAGTTCAGCTGATTTTTTTTAACATTAACCATGAAAAATAAGAAATTAACACTAGACTTGTATGTAATACCATTCCCAGATTCAAACATTTCAGTTTGTATCTGATTCAAGTAACATTAGTCTCTTATAAGAGGCTACTCAAAGAGGAATCTGTAAAAAAGTGTAAACAGAAGAATGAAAATTCCATATGGATTTTTTAAAAAAACCAACACATTTAACCTGCATTTTGTTCTGAAAGCAGATCCATCAAAGCCGTACAAAATAACTTAAATTTAAACTGTTTAAATATGCACACATATACACATAAAAGATAGGCAGTATCAATTAAAAACAAATAGAACATATAGCAGCCACATGCACAAAATACAGTACTCCTGATATAGTAAACCACCCCAAACAACACAGCTTTCACTGTTTTCTTTTTTCAGAGGAAATTGCTCAGGGATGAAGCCGCCACCACAAGGATACTCTGATCCTTATTACCACTACCTGTGGCTAAGTCTAGATTTGCAGTGGAAGAATGGCATGTACCAAGGCGGCAGATACACCCTTTGATGCTGTTCCACATAGGAAACTCCCTACAATTGAAGAATAGCTCATGAAGGAGAAAGATTATAGCCTAATATTTTGATTGCCATGCTAGCTTTCTACTTGAGGGGATTCTTTAATACAGAGGAGCTCTAAAAAGAAATGTGAACTTCTATCTGCCTTCAGAAACAACGCAGCCCGATGAATCACCTTGCAGCGTGAACTACTATATTTTGCTGCATGTATGTATAAGGGTAAAGGGACCCCTGACCATTAGGTCCAGTCACGGCTGACTCTGGGGTTGCGGCGCTCATCTCGTTTATTGGCCGAGGGAGCCGGCGTACAACTTCTGGGTCATGTGGCCAGCATGACTAAGCCGCTTCTGGCGAACCAGAGCAGCGCACGGAAATGGCGCTTACCTTCCCGCCAGAGCGGTACCTATTTATCTACTTGCACTTTGATGTGCTTTCGAACTGCTAGGTTGGCAGGAGCAGGGACTAAGCAACAGGAGCTCACGCCGTCACGGGGATTCAAAGCGCCAACCTTCTGATCGGCAAGTCCTAGGCTCTGCGGTTTAACCCACAGCGCTGCCTGCGTCCCGCATGTATGTATACATCAGGCCCAAACTTTTGGTGAATTCTGACTAGGGCCCCATCATATGATCTTATTGTACGAAGGATTTATATGGGAGAAGTTGTTCCCTAAAGCTCTCTGGCCCCAGATGACTTAGATTTTTCCTGCAAATATCTAGTGAGAATGCAGGTATGTACAACATGGAAGGTTTCAGTCCAGGGGCAGCTGGATCTGGCCCAGCAAGCTGCGGGAAGTGGCCTGCCAGCACCTACAGCTTTATCTCCTAATTTGATCAGGAGATAAAATTCCTTTGCTTGTAAAAAAACAAAAACCAGTAGGAGAGACATTTTAAGATCAGAGATAACACAGTCTGCCTGCTCTTTAAGAGTCAAAAGCAGCCTTTCATCCAAGTATTGGAATGGGAGTAGGGGGAAAGGCTACCTTTTACTTTGCACAAAATGATCTGTGTGAAACAGGGGTGTGAAAGTGGGTCTAGCTGGCCGGCAGAAGGGATCCTTATCTCCCAAACAGGTCAGGTTTGACAGGTGGGCGGGCCACACAACCGTCAGTCACCTGACATCACAATGATCTATAGCGCTCTGCAAGCCTGGACAATCAGCTGATTGCCAGCATTTGCACTGAGTTATATATTAGTGGCCTCCAGGCTTCTGAACAGAATAAAACAATTGATCACCAGTAGACCATTAGTCAGGATATCATCTCCGTGACAGAAAATGGCTGCAATGACGTGCTTCATGCAACCTATTTTGTATCTCCTACTCATGCAGTTGTGAAGTGTGGTAATTGTGTGTTAGTGACTTGAACAGTATGGTTGGTTGCAAGGTCTGTGAGCTTTGTTATTTTTCTTACAAGTAATTTGCAAGTCATGATTATTGCAGTTATACTTATGTAACTGTTATGTTATATGTATGTTAAGGCTATAATATGTTTTTGATAACCCGTGGGATCACACCCTGTTCTTGTAGGTGAGATACAGTTGACCCAATTATTTTTTTCCCCTTTTGTTTTGCTGGAAAATGACATTTTTCAGCAAAGGCATACTATCATTCTTGCATATGGTATCATGCTTAATATCTTCCCTCAGTTATTTTATTTTTATGGCTTTCTTGGAGTATATTTGAGTCCCAAACCAGATTGATACAGTAAATTTTTCTATTGGCACTTTCAACAGAGGGTTAAAAGTACATCTGGAAATATTGTTACCTGTAGCATGATCATCTCAAACTCAAGGATGTTCAAATATATCACACAACTGATAACTAATAACAGCTAAGTGCAGTCACCTTATACAACCGGAGAGATACATCCATGAAAAATTCCTTGCATAAGCCAGCCTTGCTCACATTACAATCACTCCATACATTTCCGGAACTCACATGTCAAGATGTATCATCCTCAAATCACTCAGCCTTGCAAAGAAAAACACACTAAAATTCTGGTATTCCGACCTATCTGAATTTTATCTGCTTCCCCCCTCCCTGAAAAATGTCATGAAAGAGAAAAAGAGTGTACATAATGGGCATAAAAGCATTCTTTACCAATTGCTAAATGGGCCAATATAGTTGTAACTTTAGCTTTCTCTTATATAACAAGTGAGTGATGGAAACCTGATGGGACAAGCCTGGAAGCCACATACTAATAGTAAATGACTGTGGTTCATTCAAACTAAAATATGCACATCTAGCTTCTGGGAAACACGCTAAGCAGCCAAGTGAAGATGTTATTGAAAGGAAGAGGTTAAAAAGATTAAGAAAATATCTGAATAAAACCACCATGGGAGAGGCACCAAAAGGGATCAATTTTCTTGAGAAACGGGAGTAAATCTGTGACCTGGCTCCCCAGGTATTACAAGAAAACTTCAGAAACTGCTTCAACAAACCCAGCTATAACTACAAAGACATGAAATTCCTTTCTTACACAATAAATTCTTTAGGGAATAAAAGAGTTGTATGACTCAGAAGATGAAAATCTCCATGAATACTCAACTAATCTAATGAGCTATTGTCGCTAGGAAAGGAGGTTGATGAATTTAGTGCAGGGGAGCAAGAATTGAAATACAGCAGGAAATCAGACCAACCTGAGCCAATTTTCATTGGCCTTTATCTCTTTCACAAGGAAACTTCCACCCTTGGTAGCTTTTCGATTCAGGGAGTTTATTTGTGATGGTGGTAAAACTGGTAGGATAACTGAAATATAGGGAAGATGTCCCGGATCCAATTAAGTATAAATAATTGTGGTTATTGCTTCCCTTTCTGTCTCACCCTTCATCAGTTCATGATCCCAGGCTGGGCTACAACACAAAATATAATAACTGTAAATTCCAACTGCCAATAAAATGTGACAACTAAGAGTGGAATCCAAACCATATATATTTAGAAGTAAATCCAATTGAATTCAATGGGATTTATTCCCAGGTAAATGGGATTAGGATTACAGCCTAAAACAGTGCCAAGACTGCCTCATAGATCCATGCAAATGGTGGAATCAGGTAACCTGGGAGCCATGCAGTAGCTGCTGCATAGCACCTGTGCTATAAACAGAATGATGCAATTATTTGCAATAATGAAAGATGAAGTTAGCACTCGCACGCTTGCTCAGAAATCCAGGAGAGCGGAAGCCATGTAATCAAAGGTTAGAAGTGTCATGTCATAGGCTTTTCTTTGGCTACTGTATGGCTTCTGAAGCCAACGCAAAATTAATCCCAAACTGCTGGCACACAAAAAGACAAGGACACTTAAGTAGTGTACGAATGTGATAGAAATATGCTTCGATATCATCTAGGAATGTGCTTGCTTTCTAATCCCCTCACAAAACTTTGGATATTTAAATTTTGAGTTTCCATATGGTCTTCTGAATCTTAATTAATTTGAAGGTGGATCTCAGATTAGAAACTCAGGGCCAACTGTATAAGACACTAAAAACCCATGAGTGGATTTTTTTTGTGTCTTTTAAACTTTCTTTAAAAAGTTGTCACGGGGTCCCCAAAGTTATAGAATTGTACAGTTGGAAGGTACACCAAGGGTCACTGAGTCCAACTCCCTGGAATGCAGAAATCACAGTGACAGAATCCCTGACAGATGGCCATGCAACCACTGCTTAAAAAACGTCAACAAAGGAGAGTTTGTCACCTTCTGAGGGAGGTTGCTCCACTGTCAAATGGCTCTTGCCATCAGAAAGTTCTTCCCAGTGTTTAGCAGGAATCCCCTTCCTTGTAATGTGAATCTGTTGCTCCATGTCCTCCCCTCTGGATCAGCAGGGCCATGCTGCTAAGGGCAGAGTCAAAAGTATTTTCTCCTGTACTGTTTTCTACAATGTACTGGGCCAAATTCAGATCAGGAAAATGGGATAGGGAAAAACACCTGGTGCCATGGTATTGCTTCAAGGGCTACTTTTAAAATAAATTTAAAGAGCTGTGAAACAAGGATCCTCAAAATCACATCTAGCTTGATTCACCTGGAATAATTTAAAACACCATCATTTATAAAACTGTCTCTAGACTTTTCCTTAGTAAAGTTTAACTCTCACTGAAGTAGTAAACCTATGTTTCTGCTGGACTACTTCTGACTGCAGTCAGGGTGAGGGCTTACATGATTCTCAGAAAACAAAAATGCTAGATGTTAAGGAGTGTCCTAGCCTGCCAAGACTGGGAAGAGTTGGCAGGAAGCAGTCCAACAGAACCGTCTGGAGCAGAAATGAAAAGCAGGCAAAAGAACAGCCAGGATCTACTTGTCGAGATTAATAATCCTTAAACCGAAAGGAAAGGAAAATCTGCAGCGAGTCCTTCAGTACTCTGGACAGATCACACAGAGCACATGACTAGTTCCAACATGTTCTTAGCTTCAAGGGACCTGACTACCCCCTCCCAGGCTCTGCCCCCTTCCTGAAGACTGAAGAGCTTTAGAAGAGGACTCAAAGCCCCTCTTTCAACTCCTGCCTGGTGCATTTCATATGCTGGCAAGCAAGCACTAGAGAAAATGAGACCCTTGGCATTGCACCAGGAGAATCTGGCTCAAAGTGAACTGTCCTTAGGTCTTTCAGCTCAAAGGTTTCTGGCTGAAAGGGCTGCTGGCCATCGAGGTAAATTTTTATGCAGCCATATGAGCCCCCACCTGCTGCCTCAAGTGGGAGACCCCATGCATAGGTTTACTACCTGAATGAGAACCGGGTTATACTGAGCATAGAACTGAGGTCCATATCACATTAGGCTGAGATTCTGAGCACAATTACCTGGAAATGGATTCCAATGAAATAAGTGTGAATTGCTTGCAAATAAATGTGTTAAGGGTGGAGGTGCTAGATTGTTACTTTGCTTCTGGCACTGTGGTTTAGTTCTGGACTCTCCTTAAAACAGCAATGTTTAGATTAAATAGACATGAGAATGTGTGATGTATAGTTAACTGTCAGAAATGTTGTGAATATCAGCAGCTGGAAGAAGACTGTTTAATTCAAACCACAGTTAAACACATCACAGTTACCAAAAGGTCTTTAGATTTCACCCATCAGCGTCCATTATCTTCACTTCCTTTACTCATTAAATAATTTCCAATATAAAGAAACAAAATATAAGGCGAGACAGCATCAGACCTGTGTGCAGAATCCAGAAGTCAACCTGCAGAGCTCTAGTGCCTTTGTAATGTTTGTATTATTTACAAATAAGGAAGCGGATCATAGGTAAAGATAAATAGGTATCCTTAAAAGACAAAAGATGCACCAGGGAACAGTGCTCCCCACCCCCAATTACAACCTCACAGACACACACTTTTAGAGGAATCTCCAGTTAGAACTGATGTTCGGTTCAGTTTTTGGTGTTCTCAATTTTTGTATTTTGCTCACAACCTCGGTTTACTTACTCTGTACCCACTTGCAAGGGCTCCAAAGGAAATTGTGATTTGTTAGTGTTCAAGTTTCTCCTTTATAAGCCTTCACCCTAGAGAACTCTGTCCTACAGGGGACTCAGAAGGAACTAAGTGGCCTGGCCCCAGTACCATCTCTTGAGCACCTCCATGCCAGCCACATGTAACCATCTTCTAAACTTTTGTCTTTGTTCACATGCTCACAAAGTTGGTGCCCATCTTTCAAGGTTCTCTTCTTGGGCTTCAGTTCTTTTGCACACTTGTTTCCACTATGGGAAACGGTTTCATTTCTTAGGCACAAGCTCCTCTACAAACCAAAAAGGAGTGGTGCATTTCCATCCCTTGAAAAACTCAAGCATACCAAAAGGTTTGCACATGCCCCTGATGTAATTGTCCATAAATGCCAGGTGCACTCAGTAGGATTCCCTCTATAAAACTACTGAAGAGGTAACACACAGTCCACATCTCCGCAGGGGAGAGGGTGAGGAGCCATCAAGACAATCTGTTTCAGGGGAAATGCCTGATTTCCAAACACCAGCAAGGCAAAGTTCTCACAGAAGGCCTTCAAAACACCTTGCAAGCCTGTCCAGATGCGAGAATCAAAACAGGCCTTGAAGATTCAAATTTCCACACCTTATGCCACACATCCCTATTGCCTAAAAATACATGAAAGGGCTGGGGACCTCAAGAAACCTATCAATCCACGCCACATTTTTGTTTAAAGGTAGATCCCCATCTGCATCCCAGAACTGACATTATTAGTTCTAACAATAAAGAGATGGTTGGGATATTATATTGTTAATTTTATCCATATATTCCACCCTGAGCTCTCAGATCTCAGAACAAGATCCTGCTTTTTCATAAAAAGGTATGGAGATTAATTTTGCAGTCACACAAGAGAGTATAAAAAAGCACCCATTGTGAAGCAGGAAGGTTGTAGCCAGTGTGATCAATGTGTCTGAGAGTAAGCCTCGCTGGACACAATAGGGCTAAGTAGTCATGTCTGGGATTCAGACAAAAGGTTTCAGGTACAGAAAAATGCAAAGGATAACAAGAGATACGTCGTATTTCTATGTAGAGCCCAAACATCTACAAGTTAAGAACAGAGTGATCAATTCACAACAATATTATGGAAACAGTCCCAAGCACTGCTGTTGTGAATGGGTCACTCTTTTCTTATCTTGCATAAAAATACACTCTGCACAGAAATACCACAAGCCTATTTCTATGCTGTATAGTTCCTGGCCTTTGCACCTGTATGTAGGTTAACTCCAAGTGGACTCCAGTTCACAAGCACTTATGCCACAACAAAAATGCAGTCCTATGGACACTTACTTTGCAGTAAGTCCCACTGAACACACTTGAGCATACTTCTGCATATATCATGGAAGCACCCTCGGTTAAACCACTGGCACCTCTTAGACTATGTAATTGAGCTGAAGATTGCCATAATGTGCTCTTTACCAGAGCTATGACGAGTGCCAACAACTGCTGGACAGATCACCAATTAATACATATCACGATGGCTATCAAGATTATACCTCAACACAGGCTTCAAGTGAGGAAACCAAGGTGCAAATGAACACTCAAGCCGAGGTCCTCTCACAAATTCCACAAAAACAAATTAGAGATGAGCTTGCAGGATCTCCAAATCTGGGAGAGCTGTTCATATTAACCAAATGAAACCAAATGAGAAACAACAAACCAAATGAAAAACAACAAAGCCAGTGGACCTGATGGGATACCTGCGGAAGTCTGTAAAGTGGGAGGAATTGAACTTACACAACAACTTCACCTGGGAAGACGGGTGAACTAATACCCAGTGTACTGGAAGAAGCAGAAGCAATGGTTCTTCAACATCTACTTCGTTGGACTGGTCATGCTGTTTGGATTCCTGATTATTGTCTTCCAAAGCAACTACTCTATTCTGAACTTTAAAATGGAAAGCTTAATGCTGGTGACCAACAAAATAAGTTTAAAGTCTCAAGGCAAACCTAAAAAAAAGTAGTATAAACACAGACAACTGGGAGACACTGGCCTGCGGGAGCTCCAACTGGAGAACAGCCTTTACCAAAGGTGTCATGGACTTTGAAGACACTCAAACTCAGGACGAAAGAGAGAAACAACCTAAGAGAAAGGCACATTTGGCAAACCCTCACCATGATCAACTCCTGCCCGGCAACCTACTGTGGAAGGACATGTGGATCCAGAATTGGCCTCTACAGTCACCTACGGATATACCGTTAAGACTGTGTTCGTGGAAGACAATCTTACTCAGCTATGAGTGGTCGTCAAAGAAGGAAGAAGCATATATCATCATTAACACAGTGAAATTCTGATCAAAGTAGAGATGCAGTCATCAAAAACTAAATAAACATTTTCTTTCATAGTTTGGAACAATATGACATACATCCAAGTAAACAAACACAGGACTCCACTGTAAGAACTGTACCACTTGTTTCTCCACTGTGGTCTCTTGGAAGCAATGCGCTCCCTACTGTACAATGGCTCTGGAAGCTGTAGCACATTACTTGAGATAGATAATGCTACTAAAGAAAGATATCTCTCTCATCACTCACAAGGAAACCCAAACATATGAAGCCAACCTATGTAAGCTGCAGAATACTGGACAAAAGATGTTACTGGAATAAATAGGTAGGGACCCCTGACCATTAGGTCCTGTCGTGACCGACTCTGGGGTTGTGGCGCTCATCTCGCTTTATTGGCCGAGGGAGCCGGCGTACAGCTTCCGGGTCATGTGGCCAGCATGACTAAGCCACTTCTGGCGAACCAGAGCAGCACACGGAAACGCTGTTTACCTTCCCACCAGAGCGGTACCTATTTATCTACTTGCACTTTGACGTGCTTTCGAACTGCTAGGTTGGCAGGAACAGGGATCGAGCAACGGGAGCTCACCCCGTCACGGGGATTCGAACCGCCGACCTTCTGATTGGCAAGTCCTAGGCTCTGTGATTTAACCCACAGCGCCACCCGCGTCTCTTTTACTGGAATAAATAATAAAGCATTAATATCATATATGAGACACAGTCCTTTTGAAAGTGACCCATAAACTACAATTAATCCAGAGTGCGGCAGCTAGATGGGTAACTGGGAGCGGCCGCCAAGACCACATAACACCAATCCTGAAACACCTACATTGGCTCCCAGTACGTTTCCGAGCACAATTCAAAGTGTTGCTGCTGACCTTTAAAACCCTAAATGGCCTCAGCCCAGTATAAATAATACAATTATTATTATTATTATTATTATTATTATTATTATTATTATTATTATTATTGAATATTAGCATGATTCCTACTTGCCAGCAACTACTCTTCGTTCTCTTAAATCTTTTCCCCACAAGGCAAGCTGGATTTCCATAGAAGTACCTCTTTCCCTTCAATCAGCTTTTATGAAATCCAATTAGTTCAATTTCTTACCTCTTTAAAGTTAAAAGTATAGTGCAACATTTTAATCTATGCATCAGTTTATTCTATGACACTAAGTTTCAAAAACAGAAAATAATACAATTGTTTTCTTACACAGCAGTATCTACATTGAGTGGCGAATTTCTTTCAGCAAAAGATTACAGTGTTACTAAAGTAAATAAACTTCTGGCCATCAAAGTGAAGAATGTGCATTTCTGTACAGATGTTATAGCCATTTGCATGATGAATATCAAACATTAATTTAAATTTTTGTTTCACTTTGAAGTTAAATGTTCGGTTCAAATTCATGTTGCATAGACAATGTTTTCCTCAGTCTTTGAGCCTTGTACGAGGTTTCCAGATTTTGTAGTTGAAATTAATAAATTGGTCCTTTCATAACTGCATGCCAGACTCTGCTTTTATTACAAGGAAATAAATCTGTGTAATTCTTCATGTTATTTTCACCACAAAAAATTTAAAAAATCACAGAAATTATCAAGCTATTTGTGCCTTATAAATGGTTTTTCCAAATACATTTCCTCTCCAACAGAGGGAATTGTCCAAGGAAGGAGAAATGTGTGCTCTAGACTAGTGTGCAGAAGCAGAGCAACAAAAACAGTATTCAAGAAATGAGCCTCTTTAATTAAATGAGCTAGAAATTGTAATAGCAGACCCAAGAAAAAGTAAAACAAGTAGACTTATTCATCAAAATTGTCATATTCTATCCAGGAGTTGAGAAAACCTGCTAGGATATTCACACAATTCTGAGGTCAATGATAATAAGCATCTCTCTCTCTCTCTAGCTTATTCCATATCTTATGATATAACCTAAATGTGGTCTCCAGCCCACTTCTTCCTGTAAATTGTGGAGGCGCCAGAACAACTGCAATGCAGCTACCACCTACCCTGCCAGCGCTGTCTTCAGCATATGCGCCGCCGGGGTACAAAGATCCGCCCAGCACCCCCAAATTTAGTTTAGCCCCCAAATTAACTTGCATTATGCTTATGTCAGACACCACGCTTACGCCTTATCTCTTGTTTACGAAAGAAGGGAGGAAAAAGAAACAAGCTTTTTTATTTGCTCATTTATTTACAATACACTTATACTTAAGCATACAACACCACCACACTTAAACTTATAAGTATTGTTTAGGCACCTGCTTAGGAGAAACATCAGTCGTGTCAAAGGTGCTGCTGACCCCGCTGCCGCATAGCAGCTCAATACAATACATAACATAATATTTTGATGTAAGAGTTAATTTCGCGTGTATGGCGCCATTGAGAACGACAAGCACCGCCGCTGGGGCAGCACGTCTTGGGTAAATGAGCACACAAAGTTGAAAGTCCTTTAGTGAAACAGTAGGTATACATTTCAGTAATACCTAGGTATATATGTATTTTGTTTTTCTAGCTTGATCAAAATGATTTATTATTTCATAACAGGAAGATAGTTAAGAGCTTAGGCGGTTTTAGTGGCGGGCGCCTGGAGCCCTCCAGAATTCGGCACCCGGGTGCCCCGCACTCGTTGTACCTTCAGGTAAAGACGGCCCTGTGCCCTGCTGAGTATCATGGAAGACCATAGGCCATGTTTGAAGAAGCTACTATGCATCTCTTCCATCTACTGTCACTTCCTCCCACATGCCCTGGGGTTTCTTCATTACCTTAATGTCAAAGGAAACAGCCATGTTGTAGCAGCTACTACTACAACCACATAATTATAAGAAGGGGGCTGCAAGAACAGGTAATGATGCATAGCTATGTTTCAGGTATACTTCCCAGTAAGATATGCACATATACACTAAAGGTTATAAAGCTTGGCAATCAGGGGTAGGGAACTGGCGGTCTTCTGGATGCTGCTGAATTACAGTGCCTATCATCCCTAAGAATTGGCCATGCTGGCTGGGCCTGATGGGAGTTAGAATTCAGTAACTTTGAGAGGGCCATGACTTCTTCCACATCCCTGGTCAGGCAGAGGCAAACTTGGCCCTCCAGATGTTTTGGGACTACAACTTCCATCATCCCTAGCTAACAGGACCAGTGGTCAGGGATGATGGGAGTTGTAGTCCCAGAACATCTGGAGGGCAGAGTTTGGCTATGCCTGTCCCTGGTCTACAGCCATATTCCAGAATTCCAGAGTTCTTCTGATGGCTGAAGATTCAGATCTCCACAGATCTAGGGATCCTTCCCATAATTAAGGGCTATTATGCAGCGCTAACTCACCCCTTGGGCACAAAATGCAATGAATTTACAGCAGCATTACAAAGATTTATTGTTTTAACTGGGCAAGTCTGTTCTATATATTGTATATAGGATATAGCACAGTGTTCTCAGTTCTGAATTAACACATGTAGACACAAGTAAACTGTATCAAGGTGCTGCTGCCTGATAATTCTCATAGTAAGGCTAAACACAATCACTGAAAAAATCTAAATGGAAAGCCTCTGTCAAAGAATTCAGAGAGCTTTAATTATAGGTAAGCCACTTCAACTTCTCAGCAGGAAAGAAGATTTTACCATTAAACTGTGCTGAATGAAATGCAACTCAGATTCTTCCACCACCACCCTTGATTTAAGAAAGTCAGCCAGTTTGCTAGAATGCATACTTTCTCCTGCTCAATTTAAATTAACTTTTGGAATGTTCTGCTTTTTAGAGCCTATGACATCAATATTTCTTATATATCTAAAAGAAACAGACATTTAAATTAACCACCTAGAGAGAAATCTATAGCCTTGTCTGGCATGCAAGTATACATGGACATGTCATGAAAATTTGGTGACAAATAACCTGTTTCCTGATGTATTGGCTGCTCAGACTTCATGCCCGTGAAATAGCTTTGTCCTCCAGGAAGAAAAATATCCTTTTAAAACAGTCAATATTCCCAAAGTCCACTTCTCTCAGCCTGCTATATCATTCAAAACCTAATGCAGAACTGACATGGTTTCCTTGCAATCATTTTAACATAAAAGAGTAAAATTAAAGAGACTTGAAGCTATGAAAGGAATAAAAGCACTGCCATTCACAATAATAGCACTGTTTAAGGCAATCTGAAACCTGAGATTATTCAAAAGATTGGCTTGTTCCAGACTGTTTAAAGTTAAGACTGCACTTGAACTGATAAATTACTCTTTGGGGAACAACATGAAAACAGCATACAGTCAACATAAAAATGTAAACCTAAACATACCTGAATTGGAGTCAAACTTTGTTTCTGATCTAAAATAAAGAGAAAAAGAGGGGGGGGGGATCCTTTAATGATAAAGAACTGTTTGTGTCATGAGAAACCCATGACTGAAGTACAAATAGCAAACTTATATATTAATGCACCTCATCTGTAAACACATTTGTTCCTAAACATATTCTCAATGTATTTTTACATTAGAAACCTTGATCAATAATCACAGAACACACAAAAAACCCACAACCCTTCTCCATAAAGTTAAAAATAGAAGAAATACATTGTGAGAATTACAAACACCATGTCATTTATTCTCTATCATCACATTTGTCAGATTTATTTCTTTGGAAAGCATCGTAACACAGTTTTAATCTATGTGCATGTTAATCTGTCCCCTTAGTAAATAAATGGTTGTTTCCCTTAAGAACAGAGAAGGCTGGAAAACCCAGAGAACAAGAGACTAGTACACACAAAACATACAATTACCATGCCCATTCTATACTACCAATTTTGCCTGTTTATTACATGATATCTTATGTGTTTAGCATACCACAAAAGAACTCAGTAGGCTGTAGATTTAATAATGAGGGGGAGGAGTGGGGAACAGAGGGGAAATTAGCCTTTGTGGGAACATCATGTTTCAGATATAGCTTAATGATAGTTCTAAACTCAGAAGCCTTTGAAGCTCTCAATTCAGCTGTGGGAAAACGCAAGTTGGGTAATTGCTTTCAAGATGCTGCTGAAGTGCTGTCAAGCAGAATTAACCCTATGACTAGTCCTATCCGAAGAAACAGCTATAAGAAGCATTGTCTAGGTCTAACTCTCAAACCAATTAGTGGGCATACTCTAGCCAGAATTATATCACAAATTAACCATCAGTGGTGTGTGTGTGTGTGTGTGTGTATGTGTGTGTTTATACACATATGCGCGCGCACACACACCCTGCCACAGCAAGTTAGAAGTGCTGATTGGTAGGAATCTTCCTAAAGCCTGTTATTTCTGGAGCGGTATTTATTAAGGTGGTGATGGAGAATCTATGGCCCGACAGATATTGTTGAACTACAACCCCCAATATCCCTGACCACAAGCCATGCTGGTTGGGGCTGATGGGAGACCCACAACCTGGAGGTGCCACAGATTTCCCACCCCTGCCCTAAAGAATACAGGGAAGTACACCCAAGCCGCGTAGGAAATATCAGATTCCTTGAATCCACAAGAAGACATTGGTGCACTTTGGGGAGTTGTACAGGTCTTTTACTAAAGCAACAATTGCAAACTGTTCTGTGTTAAACATAAAAATCCCCCACCCAAAAACAAATTAGTGCAAAGCACCATAAATTTATTTTTTTAAACCCATAACTTCACGTTAACTGGAATAAGTCATTAGATGGCGATGGAAAGAGTCAGAAAAGCCAAGGGGGAAAAGGGGCAGTATATATGGAAAATGGTTGCTTTGTTCCACTAAGAAACACTCAATATGTTCAAAGGGTGGGAAAAGAAGCAAAGATTTTTAGCCAAAAATATATTCTAATAGTACTGAACAGTGCACCAGCAGCATGAATCAAAGCATTAATCTCCATTACAAGTGAACACCCTTCCAGTAAAGAGAATATTGCCTGCTCAAGGCCACGAACGGGTGAGTGGGTATACAGAACTCAGTGAGCCTGCTATATGGCCATAAATTTCACACATTACTCTGAGGGTATAAATAGTGTATTTTTTATAATAATAATAATAAAAAAGAATTCTGACAGCAATCTTACTGCCAACTTTTGTTTCTTTTGGGCACAATCCACAGGACATTTTCCTGTACAAGCCCCGCAGAATTCGTTTTGTAAGCTCTCCCACAAGAAGGGCAATTTTGATTCAAATCAGGCTACATCATTTCCCATTTGTGTATCAGATATTTCCTAAACAAATATGCCTACCTAGTGCTGTCACGCTTGCAACATGAGGACTGACAACTTAATAGAGCCATTATAGTATATCGGCAGATGCCATAGGCAGAGTTTATGGGGCTGATCCTACTGTGAAAGCTAGTATATACCTATATACAGTGGTACCTCAGGTTAAGTACATAATTCGTTCTGGAGGTCTGTTCTTAACCTGAAATTGTTCTTAACCTGAATCACCACTTTAGCTAATGGGGCCTCCCTCTGCTGCCGCGCCAATGGAGCACGATTTCTGTTCTCATCCTGAAGCAAAGTTCTTAACTTGAAGCACTATTTCTGGGTTAGCAGAGTCTGTAACCTGAAGCATATGTAACCCGAGGTACCACTGTACTTTATACAAAAGAAAGCCGGTGGCTGCCAATGGGGAAAGCTGGTTGGTGGCAAGCATTGCAGCCAATACCTAGCAGCTGAGGGGTCTTTGCCCCCCATAAAATATTTGAGGGGGGCAGGGGACCCCAAAATTAATGGGCATTGTCATTCAAATGGTGTGCATGCACCACATCATGTGATATATTATGTGGGGCGGGGCTTACCCCCCCCCAAAAAAAATATTTTTTTCAAGTTGTCACCCTTGGTGGCAAGCAGCTCCTGTACAGGGGGTAGCATGTGGGCAAGGTGGTAGGGAGCAGACAAAAGGCAACTGGATTCTAACCATTCTTATCAAATG
Organism: Podarcis erhardii; assembly: GCF_964252035.2. Classification (NCBI taxonomy): domain Eukaryota; kingdom Metazoa; phylum Chordata; class Lepidosauria; order Squamata; family Lacertidae; genus Podarcis; species Podarcis erhardii. The sequence continues at coordinate 47,213,932 of NC_138500.1, forward strand.
CATAGGGAAACTTTGAGGGGATAATAGATGAAGGTAGAGGGGGTTGGCAGGTAGGCGGGATTGGTGAATGGAGGGGGTTAAACTTATTATTTTACTGCACTGCATTGTAGTTCTGCTTAATATTGCATTGCACTGTACCACAGTTTTTCATATATATTTGTTATTTTGTAAACCAGTTAAGTATTAAATAGACACCGCCAGCTTTGCTAAATTCCCTTACCGAATCCTGTTACATTTCTTCTGTCCTACTTCTAACTGGCTTTTCCTTCACCACTAGTCCAGAGGCCAAGTTGTGACGAAAATAGAAGTAAAATTAGCTAAATTAGACATCTACCATAGGCATAGGCAAACTCCGGCCCTCCAGATGTTTGGGACCACACTTCCCAGCTAACAGGACCAGTGGTCAGAGATTATGGGAATTGTAGTCCCAAACATCTGGAGGGCCGGAGTTTGCCTATTCCTGATCTACCACATACCTCCACCCCAGCCCATTGCCCAGCAAAAGTTGAAAACATTGCCCCACAATGGCACGTCAAATGAGGTACAGAAGAAACCCCTAACTGCCTGATCCTAGGGCATGGATGGTTTAAGTAGTCAGGCTTCCCGGTTTTTGTGTCTGTATTTAAACAATTTATATACTATTCAGCTACAATAGCCTCTAAGCAGTTTGCAAAGGTATAAAAGATAAAAATCAGTTAAAACTATAAAATCAAACTTTCCCCTCCCAAATCAGGCAGGGGTGTGTCCCACTCTGCATCTCAGGTCCTGCAATTCCCCCATTCCACAAGCTACAAAGCTCAGGCAAAGGCCTCGTTCTGCCAGAAAAGGGCTCTTTCTGCAAGTTTCTATAAAACAATTAATTAGGAAACAAAGCATTTTTTTTTATTGTAACAGGGACTCATAACACAACTACCTGTAGGAAGATTACAGGGAAAGCCAAGATTATCCCCACTTCAGATGTTCAGATGTGGGTAAATTTCCTAAGCAAAATGACTCTCAGTTGCATTTTTGCAAATGTAAAGCTGGATTTTTCTGGGCAATAATTTTAAGACTATGCCACATTTCATTATAGAAAAGTGGTGGTGGTGGTCACAATTAAATACCTTGTAGCTTTTCAAGTTGCTGGAACGATCAAATTAAATGAAGAGTGAGATTGAGTTTCACTGGTTCCTTGCTGATAAGGGTAGAATTCTATTTTAAACGTGTACCAAGAAACCTCAGGTCTTTCATCTGCAGAGCAAAATTCATGTGTTCCTTGACCTTAACGTGCCACACAGTAATGAAGCAGCATAAATCAGATCTATTAAAGGTGAAGTTTGTTAATCTTAGTGCTGAAGAACCATTCTCCCTTTCCTGGCAAAAATAACTGGTTCACAGGTCATGATGACATAGTTACAGACTACAATGGTGGAAAGAACAAAAAATTAACAGCAACTCTCAGAAACATGGAGTTCAGGGGATGGGAAGGAAGCCAAATTCTGTTACCCATATTTTACAATTGTGATGGTTCTTCAAATATAGCAGAGGTTATAATGATGACCCTGACTCTGTGTGGAGAAATGTAATGAATGCTAGACTATGAACTTCCAACATAGGTTTAAATTCTTGTTTATGGTGGTAAGGAATCGGCAAACCCTGAACTAATGCTTTTTACATCATCCTTTAGTCTATGCTCACATAAAGCCCAGTATTTTTTGACGTAGCCCTTGAGATTCTCCATCAACAAGGAGTTCAGTTATGCTGCTTCTGTTCAGGGCAGCTTTTCCCAACCTGGTGCCCTCCACACATTGTGGACTACAACTCCCATCAGCCATAGTGAGATCAGTATGAAGTACGAGACCAATACCTTAACATCCACCTCTATAGCACATATGTAACACTCAAAAAGCCAGAGCCACCATTATTTTGTAACCAGGTTTAATTTACTCACTTGAACAAAGGAGTTCCACAAACAACACATTTGTATATTCCATGAGCTTTGTGATGTGTGTATTCTCCTTCAAAGGCACTAGAACAAAACAGCAACATAGTACTTTAGCAAACAGGTTATTCCATATCAAGTTGTCCAACTTTTTAACCTCATGTCATCCAGTTTTCTTAATATTTTGCACACTTGTTGAACGATGAAAACTAAGTTTAAATCTAAAATTTTAGCTTTTTATCTCATCCTATTTTTGAGTTATGAGGGTTTGAAATTTCAAAAAAATGACAATTTTGGCCTTGTCGGACTACACTAAAACCCTAAAGGCTCAGCCCAGCATTGAGATACGTCAGAACTAAAAACACCAATCTCTTCAGAACTTCATGGGCTTTAATATGATATGCCACAAGATGTACTTACTTTAAATTATAAATGTAAGTTACATTTTTTTAAAAAAAAGTGATTAAAAATATGATTAAAGATTTTCAAAAAATGTATTGACTATTTAATATTTCTAAGATCTACCTACAAAATTTCATCTTGGGATCTCAATGGGAACACATTGAAAAAAATATTTAGGACATACATGTTTGCGTTATTGGGTTCTATTTAGGATAAATGGGTCTTCTTGGAGTAAAATATAACAGAAAAAACAAGACTTCAAACTCTAATATCAGTTACTTCAGGCATTTCTTTAGAAAGTTATGTAAATAAAAGGTATCTGAAAAGCTAGTCAGGCTTTTATTTTAAAAATGTGTTTAAAGTAGAGTGATAGCTTGCAGTTGCATTATAGAATTAATGCTTTCAAAGAATTTTTGTTAGAACTTCATTTCATTAACATTACAACAAAATGCATATCAAACAAAATTATGACACCCAAACAGGGAACTCTCATTGCGTTAACACTGAAATTGTTATGTTCAACTCTTATACCATATTGACCCGAATATAAGCCGCACCCACAAATAAGCCACACCTTTAAAATTCGGGGGGGGGGGGAGAGAATACCTGAATATAAGCCGCTCCCTTAAAATTACGCCTGCACTCACACCCATTCCATTTTACCAGATGTCTGTTTCAGCACCAATACTGTAAAAGCCATTTTTTGTAAGGCTGCGAATTTAAGCCGCACTTTAACTTTTCACAGTCGGAATTTGGGGGGAAAGTGCAGCTTATATTCAGGCCAATACGGTATGTTCCAATATAAATGGTACTTCATGGTTTTCGAATTATTGTTCTTTCTTCAGAAACAAAAAAGGTGCATATTAAAATCTGAACAGCAACATAAATGTGTCCTGTTTATGAAAAGAAACTATTGTTCAGATGTCCAAGTGCAGAATAGCTTACAAGTAGCTAGACGTTTTCAATCAAGCCCTTTTCTCTTTTTCTGCACCTGAACGTTACGGTAATTTTAAAATAAACCTCAATACTAAACATCTTAACAACATTTCCATATCATAGTCTTGATCTTTTGCATTAAGCTATGCAGTAGTGCAAGATCTTTGTGGGAGATTGGGCAGGACTACCAAGAGAATCAAACAGAAAAGGAGGAGAAGAAAACTGGCCCATGATTTCAAGCTGTGTGAGCTCTATATTTTTATTTGAAAAGGAATATTACTGCTTTAAGGGAATATTTTTCTAAGTTAACAATCTTAAAGGCTAGGAGGTCATTCATCTAATACAATTCAGCTGTGCTATTCCAACAAAAAGTCTATGTGCTCGGCAGCTTGTTTTTATTATCTTTTCACCCTTTTTATGGGGGTCCAATATATTTTTTTATAAACAGGATTTTTAAAAAATGACCTAAACCCTGGTTGTTTGTGCACACTAAATCATTTTTGCTAATCTTCTACACAACAGTAAACGACTTGCCTGGAAGGCCTACTGAGCTGGCGGAAAGTACCACCACCAGTTTGTTGTGGGGGTACAGACAACCTAGTGCCAGTGATCCCCATTCAGAAAGTCTAGTAAAAAGGCGACTCCGACAGGAAGACTGTTGCCAATTAAACAGGACCCCACATGTGGCAAAGGAGGTTTTTTGGAAATGGGAGTGGAATGAAAGATTGCATATTAACTGAAAGACCTACATTGGCTCCTGGTATGTTTCCGAGCACAATTCAAAGTGTCTGCTGACTGTCTTGCCAGAGTGGTGCATGCTCTAGTCTCCCACTTGGACTACTGCAATGCGTTCTACGTGGGGCTACCTTTGAAGGTGACCCAGAAACTACAACTAATCCAGAATGCAGCAGCTAGACTGGTGGCTGGGAGTGGCCGCCGAGACCATATAACACCGGTCTTGAAAGACCTACATTAGCTCCCAGTATGTTTCTGAGCACAATTCAAAGTGTTGGTGCTAACCTTTATAGCCCTAAACGGCCTCGGCCCAGTATACCTGAAGGAGCGTCTCCACCCCCATCGTTCTGCCCAGATACTGAGGTCCAGCGCCGAGGGCCTTCTGGCGGTTCCCTCCCTGCAAGAAGTGAGGTTGCAGGGAACCAGGCAGAGAGCCTTCTCAGTAGTGGCGCCTGCCCTGTGTAACAGCCTCCCAAATAAACAACTATCTGACTTTTAGAAGACAGCTGAAGTTTTTAATGTTTGATCTTTTAATGTGTTTTTAGTATTCTGTTGGGAGCCACCCAGAGTGGCTGGGGAAAGCCAGCCAGATGGACGGAGTATAAATAAATTATTATTATTATTATTATTATTATTATTATTATTATTATTACTACTACTACTACTACTACTACTAATACTACTACTACTATTGGAATGGAAGCAGGCCTGACTTTAAACTCCATGGTCAGAAGAAACAGAGAATCATAGAATTGCAGAGTTGAAAGGGACCCCGAGGATCATCTAGTCCAACCCTGCAGGAATATGCAACTGTGCCGAATGGGAATCGAACCTGCATACAGCAAAATAGTTAGACATTGACCGGGGTGACTGCTGCCTCCTCCTCATTCTAGAAATCAGCTGAGATAAATTATATTCACGGTGAGAGCCTTAGGAATTAGCTCTCTTGTCTCCTCCCCCCCCCAAACCTTCTCCAGGATTTAGAGCTTGCTTTCAAGGTCTAAAGCCATGTGAGGGCAGTTATTGAAAATATTTGACATTCCAGCCACAAATAAGCCAATAAATACTTTCTCCACATGTGCTTCAATACAGAAAGTGGAAAAGGAATGAAAATATGCTACCTTCTTACTCTTGCAGACCCCCAGCCAAACTCTCTGTACATACAATGACCACCTTCAAAACTTCACCTTTAAATGGCACAGGGCTATTTCCCTTATGGTTCTGCTTACTGTGGTGTCTCCACCCTCCTCCCCCAAAACAACAACAACAAAAGACTCTCTTAACTGCCATTACTTCCACACATTTTGTAGTAAACTGAAAACAGACCCCAAGAAGAAGCTAAGGGACAGAATAGCGTTCATTTTATATTTATGAAGTCCGTGACCTTGCCCTCCCCGCCGCAAATTCCTGTCTGGTTTGGTGGTGTTAATTTGTATAAGTTAGTAAACAAGTGCTAAATTTCTTGAAGCTGTCAGCTGAGGAGAAAACAGCAGCAGACTGAAAGGGGAGCAGCCTGTGTTTCTCATTGACCACATGGTCATACCTTACCTCTCAGTCCCTTTCTCCTGAGTAACATGGTATTGCAAAGGTGTCAGCCGCTTCCGCAGTTCTTGCTGGGAGAAGACCACCTTACAGTTCTTTTTATCCCTACGTGACCCTGCAAAGGGAGAGGATACAGGAGAAGGGGTCTTTTTAGTTGAAATCCTGAACAATAGCTTTGGCTTCTAGCCAAAACACAGCTTCTGCGTTTACTTTCCCAGTGACCAGATCAGCTTCTAATATATTAGAGTGCCTCAGCTGGTGGCTTCTTCAAATCCAACTTTTTAAAAAATAATAATAAAAAAAGTCTGCTGTTCACAAGGTGGGGGGTGACTCCATTGGAACAGTGATCATGTGATACAGCCAAAGCCTTCTGAATGCAGAAAAGTCACAACCATCGGCAAGATTCTACATTCACACAATCATTCACAAAAAGGCGACAACCTGAGCCTAAACATAATGGAACTTCCCAGTAAATATGCTTAGGAGCACAGCCATTGTATTTGGAAGAAACTGTAGATATAAAGGTAATGGGCATATGATGTTTAAACAGAATTCGGAGAAACTTGGACGTTTTGTAACTAGCTATCGTTAATTTAGAAACAAATGTTTCTTTGTTTAAAATTTTACTTTGCATCAAAGAGAATAGCTGACAGCACTTCAGTTGGAAGCTGTAATTTGCATTTTAGATCTAAATGAATGGTATTTTAAAGGTTTGCCTGCTGCTGATAAGAAACAGATAAGCCTTCCTGCCTCATCAATTTGATTTTTGTAAAATCTGTTGCAAGCTCGAAATACTTTCTCTGGAGGTTGCTCATGATTACTTCCTCTTGTGTCTTAGGAGCATCCAAAATATTAATGGCATTGGAAAGTATTACCTGCTACTGCTGAGAGAGATAAAGAAATATCTCTTAGAATCAATGTATTAATCTGCAAATTATTGCTACATGGAGTAGCATGCCTGCTACTTTATTGTTTGTTCTGTATATTGTACTAGAAATTAAAATATTCTGCTTGAAAAAGACTTTTAGTCAGTCCATTAGATCCAGTAAAATTAATCTGAACCTTGAAAAGCACATAAAGCTGAAAGAGAGAGTGGAAAAGGACCACTCTTTGAACCACCTCCTCTTTCCACTCTGTGTACTTTTCAAAAGATAAAAAGGTGACCAATTCATCACCAAGAGGGCAGTGAGTGGGTCAGCTCAGGGGCTTTGCAGATTCCGGGGAAGACCTCAAGGGTGCCCCTGCAGCCATGGATGCCAAGTTGGCGACCCTTGACTTATAGAATATGTTGTTATTTATTTAACAGGATTTATGCGCCCCTTGATTGTAATAAAACCTCGAAGTGGTTATGTACAGTGGTTGATGGCAGTGATGTGATTTATTAACAGTCTTCTGAGTCATTAAAATGATTAAGCAAAATAAAATGATCCAGTCTATGTTAAATGACAAAAACCAGGTCATCGAAAGCAGCAGGATAGGGAAGGATTTGGAAGAATTTGGAAGAGCCATTGGCTGTGTTTGGACATTACTCAAAACCACAGTTTAGCACAACATGAATGAGCCCTTGCGCATTCCTTCACCTCTCCCTATGCACTTCTTTACTAGGAGGAGGTACTTGGAATCTTTGACTTTTGCTACACCTCATGAGAAAAGAAGACTCCCTGGAAAAGACCCTGGTGTTGGGAAAGATTGCGGGCACAGGGAGAAGGGGACGACAGAGGACGAGATGGTTGGACAGTGTTCTCGAAGCTACAAACATGAGTTTGACCAAACTGCGGGAGGCAGTGGAAGACAGGAGTGCCTGGTGTGCTTTCGTCCATGGGGTCACGAAGAGTCGGACACGACTAAACAACAACACAACACCTCACTTGTTGTTTTGTCAGAGCCAACAAACTGTGGTTAATATTAAGTATAGTTTGTCTGACACAAGCCAACTAGAAACCATGATTTCAACAAACCCCAAGGTTTGTTGTGGCTCATTCATGCTTGCTCACATTGCGCTAGACCAGTGGTTCCCAATTGGGGGTCCACGTAGCCCACTCAGGGGGTCTGTGGCACCATTCACGTAACAAAAGCTACCATAGAGATGTCAACATTTTCAAAATATCTAACTTAATTATTTTTAACAGAATGAATATGGGGTTCTTTGACAAGACAAAATCACCACAAAATATATATTTTAAAGAATCCTGTTGTTGGATGGGCAGGTGGGGAGGGAAGGCATTTAATACCCTATAAAAACTTTAGTTTTTGGCCATATACTACTGAAGTTAGGCTACAAATACATGTATTTAAAATTATATTCAAAAGCCACACAGGTGTTTTAGGAAAATCAAAACTTTTGAAGTGTCTACAGTTAGCCTGGGTCTGAAAAACTAATGTTTTTCAAAATGAGTTTTTCTAATTACTGAAGGAGTTATGCTTGATTAGAAATAAACAGTCTTGACAAAAGTTTGTTAGTAACAGATATATGCCCATAAAGAAAGCAATTGTGTTCTCAAAGTAGAGTGACCAGAGTTATCCATCTGTATGTCATTTAGTACAAGAGAAGAAACGGCAGGTTTAAATTACATGGTATTGGATTGCAATTTCCTAACATTGGATGCTTTTCTGCTTTTTTACCTTCAGTCATTACTAAGAAGTGTTCATAAAAAGTAGCTTAAAGAACAGATGCTTTCAAATAATTTAAGGAAAGATGTTTCTTTCCCCCCCTCCCCTTTATTCCATTTCCATCTTTATATATATATATAAATAAATATATAATTTAAACATACACACTTCTGGTCACTACTGATTATCCCTTTGCAGGCAGAAAGAAGAACATTTAAAAGTATTTGATTGGAGTAAACAGTAGACATTACAAGCTTTGTTATTAACTTGCAAGGTACTAGAAAGAAACTTTTATCTCACAGATTAGAAATTACTTTTGATCTAGCCATTCTTTTAAAAACTCAAGTTTTCTACTTTGAGCTCTCTCATTAACGGCTGCAGAGCCCTCATTTTAATAGGAGTCTTTGAAAGACCACTGTTGTTAACCCCACTGTTGGTTTAAATCTTATTTTGGAGGAGGATAAAGACTTTATTCCAGATTTCTTTGTCTTACAAGATTCACTATGCAAGTACTCACCCAAATTTTGCAGGAATGTCCTGTTTCATAAGCGACAAATTATTTGGGTTTTGTGCACTTAAAGGTCACCTTACAAATTAGCAAGATTTTCCTACATCCTGGCTTCTCAACCTTAAATATAAATATTGTTTCCGAACTGTGAGTGAGGTTTGTGCTTTACAACGTTATGTTGATTATTTTAAGAAGTCAAGTGGTGGAAGTTTACATTCACAGACTCTGCTGTTTTCTTGCACTAATAAGTCTTTCAGAAGTTTACCTAAAAGCAAAATAAGAACCTACATTACTCATGCATGCAACACTGTTTTGACCTGTTTGGGGATCAACGTTAAAAACCCACAGACAAGGCAATGTTGCCCTATGCAATCTCTTAATTTTATAATTTAAGTTACCGTAGCTTCCAATCTAAATCCAGGGCTACAAAAAGACTATTTATTTTATTTTATGTGGCCCACTTCCATCTCTGGAGGTTCATAATAGGTAGCAGTGGTAGAACAAAGCTCCAAAGTCCAATAAAAAAACAAAAACAAACCCTTTTTGTCTTATCTCAATTTGTCCCTGGCTACCAAAAGTTTGATTGAACAAAAAGGTCTTCTTTAATTTGTTTATAAGAATTAAAAGATGAAGGATTGCACTTCATCTTTGCATTCATCCATTATATCATTTCAGAGGGTATTTGTATCGTTTTTATAAAACATAACAAATTACAAAATATCTTATAAATTTATTATTATTGTTGCCATACTTACATTTTGTAGATTGATTCTTTATTAATTTCAGTACAACCTTCCCAGTATTTTTCTACTGATTTTTACTGTTCTAATATTCACTAATTTTTTTACCAATATTCCAGTCAGGCTTTTCTTTGGGGGAAAAATCTTTTAAAAACTGTGGAGGAACAACTAGCCTTCAAAGAGTGAGTTTATTTGTTTTTAAATCACACTTATTTCAATTATTTATACACTACCTCTCCATCACTCAAAACTAGTTACGACTTAAATAATAATAATAATAATAATAATAATAATAATAATAATACAAACAAATGTAAAAATAAAATTCTAGCAAATCCTGAGTACTTCTACTCTAGAATGAAACGATAGGGAAGCCCTGGCATTTTAAAACTTTTAAATGTATTTTTCTGTATTTATATATACAGTATCTGATGCCACTTTATTGCTATATAGTGTTTTGCTCTCTGTTTCCTTATTTGTAAGCCGTTTCTGGACTTTCAAGCAGGTGTAGAAACTTGGGTTTTGCCAAAGTTCCTGGGCAATCGTGACTTTGTACATACTAGATGTTGGGCTTAACTGAACTGTTCAAATGAAAAAGGTCATGATATAATAAAACGGTGGGGTGTGTTTTGACAAGATCATTTAGGTCTGTTGGAATAATCAGCAGCACCTGAGATTGAGTCTGGGAGGCAGCAGGAAGCCAGTGCAGGCATTGGAGTGCTGTCAATCACATTATGATTATGACTATGCTCTCCACATAAGAAAGGTCAAATGCTCTGCACCAGCTGCAGCTTCTGAACCACTACCAATGGTAGCGCCACACAAAGTGCCTTAGGGTGGATCATGTCAGGATTATGAAGCTATGCATGATGGCTATGAGGTCCATCTCTGAAAGAGGGCCACAATGTACATGCCTACCCACTGCGACCTGAATATCTGGACTCAATGAAGAGTAATATAGGAGCACATCAAACACTGCAAGCCGCGGGTGGCGCTGTGGTCTAAACCACAGAGCCTAGGGCTTGCCGATTGGAAGGTCGGCAGTTCGAATCCCCGCGACGGCGTGAGCTCCTGTTGTTCGGTCCCTGCTCCTGCCCACCTAGCAGTTCAAAAGCACATCAAGTGCAAGTACCACTCCGGCGGGAAGGTAAACGGCATTTCCGTGCGCTGCTCTGGTTCACCAGAAGTGGTTTCGTCATGCTGGCCACATGACCCAGAAGCTATCTAAGGAAAAACACCATCTCACTCGGCCTGTATAGCGAGATGAGCACGCAGTCCCAGAGTCGTCCACAACTGGACCTAACGGTCAGGGGTACCTTTACCTTTAAGTGACCAGAGGATGTACATTGCTGACACTCTGAACAATGATGTGAGTGCCATCATGCTCTATATTATACTACTTCTATAGTGTCTGGAGTTAATTTCACTTGGTTCACCCACATCCAGCTCCCAAACATAGAACCAGAAGACAACCAATAAAGGTCAAAAGCACAGTCTTAATGTTATTTCCTGACCAAATATTGAACTGGTACAGATGTAACCATGTGTTCCTGGAACTGGACCATTGCTTACTCAGTGACCCATCTTCAAGAAGGACAAATTGGAGGGACGTTTTTAGATCAGAAGATATGAGACTGTACTTTAACCTCTCTGAAACACCTCACTGATGACCTCAAACAGTAAAGGGCCCTTCATCTCCTAGTTTGGATGTTGTTTTTAATAGAGAGATTGTCTAGAACTCTTTAAAATGTGTAAAAGAAACCACTTTAAATAACTAGGACAGGAACAAGTTCAGCTCTCAAGTTGTGGTCACAGTAAACAGACTCACAGCAAGGAAAAGACTGAAATAAGTTTAAGATTAAATATCCAACAATTTGAATTCTGTGTTTAAAACTGTGACGCTCAAGTTGAGGCAAATAGGTTCACTATACATCTTACTAGGATTTTTAAAAACATCTATCTGCTAAAGGACTTTTGTATAAAAACCCCCACTAGATTTGAACAGTTTTGCATCTTCCTTTTTGATAGGTATTATACTCAAAACATATTTAGTGCTTCACAGATGTGGCTGAATTTTGTATTTCCCATTATCATTAAAGTAGACTCAGCAAGCTACTTAACGACTTTGTAAGAGTTCATTTTCACATTAAAACTGCCTAATTATTATTAAAGTCAATTAAAAGAAAACAAAATTCAACATTAAAAACATACCAAAAAAAAAAAAATAACATGATATGCCCAATACCTGTATTGTAATTTCCACTGCGAACTTAGAAAATATTTTATAAATGGTATTTAAATATTCTAGCAATTAAACACTGCACAGTATTAAAAAACTTTAGTGTTAAGAAGCATCCATGTCTTTCAGACATCTTAACAATTAATGTAACTAAAATTATACATATAATTCTACTTTTCTAGACTTCTAAGAGCAAGAATAGCTTTCTACTACATGCCAAAGGTGATGCAAGCGACATAAAGTGTGAATGAGAAAAAGAGATGATTGAGCTTATAAAATGCAAACTCACAGCAAAGCAAAGTCAGTTTCCCCCTATATAAATACGGTGCTCTGCTACAGAAAATATATTTTAAAGTTTTGTATAAATACATATGAATAAAGGTTTTATTTTATCCTTACAAATTTACATTAAAGTTTTTATAAAACAAAATTTATCTGTATATTCACAGAAAATGTTGGGACACAAAAGTGTAATGAATTCTCAAATATTGTTAGATTATTCAATCGTCAAGTAGAACACTATTGATATATTTTCTAGATGAGAACTGCTTTTCAAACAAGATTAAGTCTGCATGTGAAAGATTTCTTCTTTGGAGAGGGATAATTCTATTTAAAATATTCAAAAGAATACATAATTAGTGCCATCTACTGGAAATCTGGAGCAATTAACTTTTAGGCTGAAATCTCTACAGAACATGTGTTAATTTAAAACTAAGTCGTTTCTAAATAAGCCCAATTTTGTACATTGGGAAAAAAATAAAAACAACTCAATTATATAAACATATAACTTCTAATATTTCCTACAGAAAAATAAGATTTATTCTATATGAATAGCAATATAAGGAAGAGGCCAATAAGGTGGCATAAACTGTGATAGGCTTGGAACAAGGGAGAGTATTGGGTGAGAGGGAAAGCAGATTGCTCTGAATATATTCATAAACTATCTTAAAGTGCAAATCTGTTACAAAAAGGTGAACAAAAAAAGTCAGACCAGCTCTAATTCCTAATACAGAAGGCAGTGACTACTTATAGATATAGTTACAGATAGGTAGCCGTGTTGGTCTGCCATAGTCAAAACAAAAAATTCCTTCCAGTAGCACCTTAAAGACCAACTAAGTTAGTTCTAGGTATGAGCTTTCGTGTGCATGCACACTTCTTCAGATACTATCTGACAAAGATACTATCAGATACTATCTGAAGAAGTGTGCATGCACACGAAAGCTCATACCTAGAACTAACTTAGTTGGTCTTTAAGGTGCTACTGGAAGGAATTTTTTGTTTTTACTTATAGATATATATGCCATATTACTAATTCCATTCTCCCTCATTAATGTACACTTAAGTACATCTAGACTGGAAAGTAGGTGCTAGTATTTTGAAGTGGAAACTATGACACTTATTGAGTCAATTTTACTCGGACGTTTTGGCTCCCGAATGCCGCAAACCCGGAAGTGAGTGTTCCGGTTTGCGAATGTTCTTTGGAACCCGAACGTCCAACGGGGCTTCCGATTGGCTGCAGGAGCTTCCTGCAGCCAATCAGAAGCTGCGCTTTGGTTTCCGAACGTTTTGGAAGTGAAGCTGAATTCCGGAACGGATTCCATTCAACTTCCAAGGTACGACTGTATTGCTTATATATTGCTAGGGGAGTATTTAATGTGACTATTATTTACAGGACAATTATATTGGAGTTGTGTTTTTTTTTATTTCTTTGTGAACTGAGAAACGTTGTCAAATCTAAAGGAATTGTGTCATGTATGGGCCTCCAAGACATTTCTCAAATAATTTTTCAACATAGCTGTAAAGCATGGTGTCTCTTTAACAAATACTTTCAGCTTCAGACGTTTTAGATAGCTAGCAGTTTAGCAAAGCATGGCATAGTATTTACTGTAGCAGAGGCACCCATGTCACTAAGAGGGACCTCCATATGCATGACCACAACAAGTAGCAGCCATTCAACCTGAGGGAAGCCCACAGGCTCGCAGGGCCACTGGCTGGCTCTTTGTCACCAAATGCAGAAGGTTGAATGCAGACATCACTGTAATATCCTCACCAACACAACCAGAGGCAAAGAACAGGGGCAAGAGCTGAGTAAGGGAGAAAAAAAAAGATGAAAATAAAATTAAAACATCAAAAATGTTAGATACATTCACAGCAAAACTGGTGGTTATGATTTTTTTTAAAATGAAAGGAAAATACAAGACTAACATTCCAAATACACATTCATAAGTAATTTTATCTAATTCCTTGCCGTCAGGCTTTTATGCTTGATTACATTAGCATGATTGATAACATAATAAGCAAACACACTGACTGCACTAGGCGTTGATGCACCTTACGAAAATACAAGACACAAAAAAAAGGGAATTCAAGGATGATTGGGAAATGATCTCATGAAAAATTCAGAAAATAAAACACAGAACTTTTCTTTTTCACTTATTATGAGATTACATGAATGTTCCAGGTCCCTTCAAAATAATGGGGCAGATAGTGTTACACAAATAATAGGCACTTTGAAACTGTTGAGTACTTTTAACAATTTCCCTGTCATCATATTTAAATGGTATAATCCCATGAACACTGCACTGAGGCCTTTGGTCAAAGAGCAAGAGATGCAGAGAGGAAAGTTAATCTGAGGGGACTGGAAATTTGTTACAAGAGTTGGCAAAGTGCAGTTACCCTATGAAATAAACATAGAATCTTTTCCTAAGTTTCTGCAATGCAAACCAAAAAGAAACTTCTAGTTGGCAGGCTGCAATAAAACAGATTGTGCAAGGCTGCATCTCTCTTCTGCTATTCCCATTCATCTGAATATCCAGGAGTTTGCAATAGATTGCACACTTTGTATAATAAAACATTTTATTAGCTGCACTAATTTTGCATCGTGACAACAACTTCATCCGCCTGTAATCTGAAGGTAAACTAAAGTTGCAGGAAGCAGTAGAAAGGGAGGCAAAGTTTCGCAGATGTTTGTACAAGAACCTGGGCAATTCCTTTTTTGTAAAGTATCATCTATGGCCTCCATGCTAATTCCCTGATGTGTAATTTGGCCAAACAGGATCAACATGGAAATTGACACCATTTTCATTTGGCTTGTGGGCATCATGAGTACACTAAATCAGGGCACACCAACAGCCTAGAAACCTGTGTGCAAACATCGAAAGAGTAGGAGGAAGGCCCTGGTGGGAAACAGTTATATCTTCTTTGCTCCCTCTTTAAGTTCTGAAAAACATGAGATTGAATCCAAAAGTTATGCAAGAGAAGGCACCTTGTGAAAGCAGAACTACACTCATGCAACAGGTATCTTCCCAATTGTCAGTGATTCCCTTTCACCACAGCAGTAGCTCCCACCCCACACTACAGTCCGTGCTCCAGAGATGCATGGCCTGGATGAGACAGGAAAGATCTGCTGCATGAATGGCCTTCTACTCACACAAACCTTGGGATCCAATCCTTTCCATTTGCATTGTGTGCGTGCACGCATTAGTTATGCAATGTAAAAGGCATGCAAAGGTATGTAGGTTACCCAGTTACACATCACCAAAGGTGTGGATAGAAGAGGATATGTTATTGGTGTGAAATTTTCTAGGATGCAAATTTAGAGGCATCTCCTAGCTTAAACGAAATACATCTTGTTACAGTGACCAGGTCACCTGTGGTGTCTGCAGTCTGCTCTCCATGAACTAACTGAGAGGGCCCCTTGTTGTTCCTTCTCTATCCTTAAAATTGGATTTTGACCACTTCTTCAGAGAACTGTCCTCTAAAGTAGGATATGCGGTCACCCTAAATATATACAGTGGTACCTCGGGTTAAGTACTTAATTCATTCCGGAGGTCCGTACTTAACCTGAAACTGTTCTTAACCTGAAGCACCACTTTAGCTAATGGGGCCTCCCGCTGCTGCCACGCCGCCAGAGCACGATTTCTGTTCTCATCCTGAAGCTAAGTTCTTAACCTGAAGCACTATTTCTGGGTTAGTGGAGTCTGTAACCTGAAGCGTATGTAACCCGAGGTACCACTGTACAAGAAGGATGACTGTTTCTACTTCCCCTACGTCAAGCAAAGGGGAAGTTGCATGTTGCTTCTTCCAGTCCCTTTACATAAGAAACATCAATATATGTATTATTAAATCAGTTTGAAATACCAACAACTACCATAACAATAAAAACCCTGCTTGAATTAACATGGCTGAACGCTGACTTAGAAAGCGATGGAAATGAAACATTTGTGAGTTCCTAAATGGAGAGGTGGGGAGGAAGAGTGAGAAGGTAAGTACCGCAATGAATAGCCTGAGAGAACCATTAAACATAAATAAACATGTCATTTCCACGAGTGACTGCAGAACTGCTTTTTTGTTTCCTTTCTTTAAAAAAAAACAAAAAACACCCAACTAACATTCCTCTGGAGCAGACTACTGACTAATAAAAGATCAAAGGTATATGCATTCCAAACACACAAATAAAAATGTAATCTTTTCTCCCAAGCAACCTTCACCATGAGGAATAAAAGTGTGCAGTGAAAACGTAATTACCTAGCAAAGCTGGAGTCTTATTGTGCTCCCGCAGCTGATCATAAAACGTCTTCCTATTCTGTTTCATCAACTGTAGTACCAGGCAGCCTGTGCGCCTACCAATTGCAGCCATCTGGCTTGTGTCAAAGACTGTGAGTCAAGCAGCTACAGTGCAACAGGAAGAAAGGCAGTGATGTCACTCTTCAGGTCAGGCAAAGAACAAAGATGTATTCTACCATTAAAAAAAACAACAACTGGGTGCCCCAGGAGTAGAGAGGCCTCTAGCATGCTTTGGCTTAGTGATTTATGATTAATGCTGCTCTTTCCACTAGCTAAGGAGCAGAGCACCACCTAGTGGTTAGAATAGGAAAAAAGTGTGAGCGAAAGGAATGGCTTGTGTTGTTGCTTAAACCAGATGATAGAACTTTTGAAAGTTAAAAAGATTAATATCAACTAGGAATAAAAGTGTAGGTTGGCTCACACTCAAGAAGCAATTAAGCGCTCTAGACTAAATAAGTCCATCTGTTTTGTGTAACGGTACACACAGTGAACGCATGCAATTTGGGATTTCACTGAAAATTCAGAAAGGATTGCCTCATCTCAGGAGTCTGACACTTATTGTCATCCAGCTAATAAGAGGTAAAGGGGGAGAGGCCCAAATATGCTTAGAAAAAGAGGGCATTTAAGCTTCTCACAACATATTTCATTCATTCATTCATTGAATTTCTATATCTCCCATCATCTGAGGACCACAGGGCAGTTTACAATATAAAAGCACAAAAATACATAACATAGTAACAAACAAAAACAATACTCCACCCACATACATAGCTTAAAATGCCATATATTCTTTAATTAGCCAAAGGCCTATTAGAAGATGAAAGTTTTTGCATGGCACCTAAAGATACATAATGAAGGCGCCAGGCAGGCCTCCCTAGGAAGAACATTCCACAAGTAGGGAGCCACCACAGAAAAGGCCTTTTCTCACATTGCCACCCTCAGACCTCTCGAGAAGGAGGCACATAAAGAAGGGCCTCAGATGATGATCACAGGGTTGGGGTCAGTTCATATGGGGAGAGTCAGTTTTTTGAGGTACTGTATTGCAGTCCTGCAGGAGGCAGTGGAAGACAGGAGTGCCTAGCGTGCTCTGGTCCATGGGGTCACGAAGAGTCGAACACGACTAAACGACTAAACAACAACATTGCAGTCCTGAGTCATTTAAGGCTTTATGTGTCAAAACAGGCACTTTGAATTGGACCTAGAACTAAATGGAAGCCAGTGTAATTGAGCCAGGATTGGTGTTATAACTATGCTCAAACCATCTTAACAATAAAAAGTAGGCTTTGCCAGACATATGGAACAACCTTTCATCAAACAGAGGAGTGGGTAATATCACAAGTTTAAAATACCCTTGACAAAAATCCACAGATACTAAGGCATCAAAGTGTGAATCTTGCATAAAACCCAAGAATCAGGCATTGATCACCTAAAGTTTGGGGTGGTGGGTGAAAGAAGACAGATGGCTCACTATCTTGCCTTGGTGTATTGCAGCTGCATAGCAGAAGTGAAGTCTACAGTGATGAAAGCGCCTATTATTTTCACAATTTCCCTCGAGTAAACAGTCAAATTGACAGGCAGGTGCATGGAATATAAAATAATTTATCCACATGGGGTTCCGCGTGGAGTCCCTAAGGCAGCTCACGATCACAAGTTAAAAACATAATTTAATCAACACATAATCATATGAAAAAACAGGCACAAGTAGAATATAGCTCAGAACAAGAAGGGGGAAAGGCATTGTAATGGTTCTGGGGTTGCTCGTGTGTAAGTTGGCGTCACACCTGGCTGGGTTACCTGGGTGAAACCTTTCTGTCCGGACAGCCACCCATCCGTGGCTGTCTCAATCGCTGGCAGAATCCGTCAGTGGGCGTTTCTTGAACTTCTTCCAGCAAAGAAGTTCTTTGACGCCCAGTCCCCTCCTACTCTCCCTGCGCAGAAGTCTTCTGCACAGGGAGGGTGTGGGCAGCGGAGGACCCGTGCTCTCCCCGCTGGTCTCCGGCGAGGAGTCCTGGAGCCTTCTCTCCGATTCCCCCATCTGCCCCCCTCCTCCACTGGTGCTACGCTGATTTCCTTCCCCAGCGGATGGGCTGCCTCTCTCCCTACTGGGACCCTCTCCGGCATCCCTCTGGAGCCTTCCCTCTAGTTCTGGCTCCGATGGCAGTTCCCTGACAGGCATTAACTGAACTTCAGAAAAGCAATGAGAGGGGGCCAACTGAGCTTCCCAAAAAAAGCCCTGTGGCGCTAACCAAGTTTCCAATGCCAATGGAACACTGAGCATGGTCTCAGACAAAAGACATAGTAGGTGGGCAGACTCTTAGGCCACCAATGGGCAGCAGGCAGCAACTCTTCAGAGGAAGAAAACTGATTGTTCTTGCAAGATCTCTGCCTGAGTTATTGACAGGGATATTTTGCAACAACGGGCGGAAGGGGGATCCTGGGAAGGAAGCAAGGTACAGGTGAGATTGTCAGCCTTATTTGATGACCAGGAGCAGGAAGGATTGGTATGGTTAACACAGGCAAAGGGGCGAATTAGGAAGACCCAAATTCAAATCCTCACTCAGCCATGAAATGGGGGAACTAGCTGCACCACACATAGCTTATTCAGAGAAGCCCAGAATAAATATAAAACAAAATAATTCATTTAAAAACAGAAACAACAATGTAATTGCTCCACAATAATTTGATTGTTGTTGATACTTGTTTTCTTTGTTGTTCTCCTTTAGGTTTGTTTCAGCAGGAGGCTTTTCCCTACTTATACATACTTTGGGATACCCTGAGTCTGCCAATACTTCCCTCTTGTGTGTAGCTTACCGTATATGGTTTTGGCTACATTAGCACAAGGAGGTAAAGGGTAAAGGTAAAGAGACCCCTGACCATTAGGTCCAGTCGTGGCCGACTCTGGGGTCATCTCGCTTTATTGGCCGAGGGAGCCGGCGTACAGCTTTTGGGTCATGTGGCCAGCATGACTAAGCCACTTCTGGTGAACCAGAGCAGCGCACGGAAATGCCGTTTACCTTCCCACCAGAGTGGTACCTATTTATCTACTTGCACTCTGACGTGCTTTCGAACTGCTAGGTTGGCAGGAGAAGGACCGAGCAACGGGAGCTCACCCCGTCGTGGGGATTCGAACCGCCGACCTTCTGATGGGCAAGCTTTCTGGTTTAACCCACAGCGCCACCCGCGTCCCTAGCACAAGGAGAGGAAGACTCAAATCAGTATTAGGGAATATGACAGAATGCTGAGAGACTGTAATGGAATGTCTGCAATGGAGAAACATAAGAAAAACTCAATTTGCAGTAATCCCACTTACCCCCTCTATGTTAATAGGGTTCCACCTCCTAAGTCAGTTTTGGCTGAACCTATAATGTCATACCTTATTTATACATTTTGTCAACAAATTAATGGAAAGGTTAAAACTGAAGAACTTGCTTTAAAATAGGTGGCTGCATTAAATGGGGGGGGGGGGACAAAATGTCACCAAGCAGGGTTTTCCACCTGAACATTTAATAGTTATGAGATGAAATACATAGTTAGCTGGAACAACATGTAAGAACGGCTGTTTCAATAGCATACGCTGTGTCAGCATACATAATTGCTTCTTAGAATAGAAATGGCTTATGTTCAGTTCTAAGTCGTTAGATGTCTTTCTTAACAAGCCATTAGCACAGCAGAGAACTGACAGTCACTCAAAGCTGCAGTAAATTCTTAATGTCAATGAATTTGCTGATACAACATATTGGGAGTCAATAGCCCATAAAATACCCAAACAAAGAAAACATTTTTAAGCCATCAGAATTGTAGGTGCAGCAGCCACATCTATGTTAAATTACTGCATTAAAAATCTAGATGATGCTAACACTTAGCATTTATATAGCTCTTTAGAGTTCATTCAGAGTGCTTTATGTACATGTGATCTTAGTAACCCTTACAACAACCCTACCTTACAGGTAGTCAGTAATATTACCCTCTTACTGCAGAGCCTAAGAGATAACAGCTTGCCTCAGGGCACCTAGCAAATTCATGACTAGAGTGAAAATTACATAAAGAACTTGTTCTCTCACAATTTACACACTGAAGCCAGTAACTGCAAAAGTCATTTTGGCAGCAATCATGGTCTTCTCATTTTCTTTAATAATGTATAAAATACCATTTTCATCAGACATTAAAAGTAAAAATGTATGCCACAGTGAGATTTAAACTATTCACTGAACTCAAGGATAACAAAAACCCAAAAACATTTGTTTGTTTTTTTACCTTCTAATGGTTTTCACTGTGTCACAAAAGTTCAGCCTGTGACCATGAGGGAGAAAAAAACTCTTCCCCTTGTGTCATGGAAGCTTTTGTGGGCTATTATTAAAGCTGAATTATTGATTTCATATCCTCCCTTGTCCTACGTAATGACTAAACTCCAGCCAAGTCTGAAGTTAGGAGAAGGAAAAAAGCAACACAACTGTGCATTTAAAAAGAAGAAGAAGAAAATATTGGGAACATAAATTAAGTCTGAAAATTTAAATACCAAATTGATTTACTGAGTCTTCTTTTAAACCCCTTTCCCTGCTTCCCATGAATAGTCAGGCATTCCATTTATGATGCAGGCACAAAACAGATTCCCAAATTCTGTTTTCTGTGGCCTCTGTAGCCCAGCCCAATTCCCAAAGAACACAACATATCATGAAGTGTCATTTTTATTAGTGCAGTCCAGGTGACAAAGAGAACTTCTTATCATATCTCACCTTGCAGACAGGGAACGCAAACCTCCTAACATCTCACCCATGTTCAGGCATCAATCAAATATTATCGTTTATCATTATTATTGATTATCATCTAATTTTCTTATTATTTGAATGCTTGTAGTAAATGGATATACAAGCACTTGACACAACTGCCAGATTCAAATGGTAATTATATTTTTTATAATATTAGTACAGGCCTGGAATTGTTGGAGGTGTTTTAGTAGTTCCCCACTTTTATTTAAAATTTCTGGGTTTTTAAAAGGGCCAAATTGATGACAAGGACAGAACAGTAAATTCTGCTTTGTTATTCCACTCATTACAAAAGTCCAGCTGATGTCAGTGGAACAACCAAATGACAGTGCGCACTTGCACAGCTACTGATCTGAGGATTTAGCATAGCTGCATTTCCTTGCAAGAAGATATGAGCACAGTAGTTCTCTATAAAGGAAAATAAACACCAATTTAAAACTCTTGCAAAAGGCAAGTCTAAAACCATCCTGGGGAATCCCCTAGACTCAATGTGCAAGTAATAAGACAACAGTGGAACACTTACTTCCTTGTGCTTCCCAGAAACTACGCTCCATTTGCTTATAGCTGCTGTGAGTTAGGAAAAGGGAGCATTCCATACTCTTGGCAGAATATTTAAAAAGACCAACTCATCCAGTAGAGAGTATGGAAAATGAATATAGGTGCCAGCGTCATAGTATGCAAAGGGTGATACACACTAGAGGATCAAGCAGGGCTATGGTGACTCATAAAATGAGGTCAGGCATCCATAGGCATCCTGTTGATAAGGCATTTAGTGTAGGGAATTTTCAAAGATCAAGGATGATGCCCAAGAAAGTGCAGTGAGCACATTCTGGTGTTGTAATAGAGCTCAGGTGGGGAATAACCAGCCTGGGATACAAATGTGGCCCTCTATGGACCTCTGCCTTTCCTGAAGATTCTCCCCAGGCGATACCCATCACTGGTCCTGCTCTGCACCCTCCTCAGGTGCTTTCGCCTGGCTGGAATGTGTTCTTGAACTGTGATAAAAATACGTCTTGCTTGTTTGGATGAAGAGCATTGTTGAGGGTGGTGGGTCAGGGTGTAGAAACGCCTGACTTTTGGGTAGCTGTAATATAGCCTACGGGACGCAGGTGGCACTGTGGGTTAAACCACAGAGCCTAGGGCTTGCCGATCAGAAGGTCGGCGGTTCGAATCCCCGTGATGGGGTGAGCTCCCGTTGCTCAGTCCCTGCTCCTGCCAACCTAGCAGTTCAAAAGTACATCAAAGTACAAGTAGATAAATAGGTACCGCTCCAGCAGGAGGGTAAACGGCGTTTCCGTGCGCTGCTCTGGTTTGCCAGAAGCGGCTTAGTCATGCTGGCCACATGACCTGGAAGCTGTACGCCGGCTCCCTCGGCCAGTAAAGTGAGATGAGCGCCGCAACCCCAGAGTCAGCCATGACTGGACCTAATGGTCAGGGGTCCCTTTACCTTTAATATAGCCTACTGGACAAAGGTAAGGGTAGAATCCAGTAGAAGAGTAGAATTGTTGACCCTGGGTCCTGCCCACCACTGGTATGTGTCTGCCCATGCGGAAATATGGGCCTCGGACCGAAAATGGATCACCACCTCTGTAACAGAGAATGGATCTATAATTAGAAAACTGATGTTATAGTCAAAGTTCCAGGGCCCATGTTCCAGGGTCTTCCCTCCAGTGGAGGGCTACAGATGGCACAGGTGCTCAGTTAAGCATTTTTGGATGCAGTAGATTAAACTAGTACCTTGGTAAACTCTGTACGTGCTAGAGGAGGCTGCGATATTGCCAGGCAAGATCTATTTTCTGCTGTACAGTACTGCAGATCTGCTTTTAAACACTCAATGCATGAGCCAATTCTCTGTTTAAAGGAATGATTCTGGCCTAGTTTGAACAAAAATCTTTTTGAAATCTTATTTAATTATTTAATAGGTGAAAATCCAGTTAGTGGAGACACCTATTCTCCTTTAAAATCACCTTAGTTGGCTTAGTTTAATCTGATTCCTTGCCACCTTAAACAAGATTAGAATAAAGCCAATTTAAACACTCCCACACAAACATTTCCCCTAATTCAGTTAAACCTGATTTTTAAGTTTGACCAATTTATAAAACTTACATAACTGTAAATAACCATGATATTAAGATGGATAGCAACATTTGAAAGATTGTAGATGAACAGTATTTAACAGAATCAAAGGGTTTGCTGATCTGAACAGTCCTGGATAACCAGGGGCAGTAAATAGACCAGGCATAGCAGTAAATAGACCAGGCATAGGCAAACTCGGCCCTCCAGATGTTTTGGGACTACAACTCCCATCATCCCTGACCACTGGCCCTGTTAGCTAGGGATGATGGGAGTTGTAGTCCCAAAACATCTGGAGGGCCAAGTTTGCCTATGCCTGAAACAGACAGACCCTGCACCACTGGTGTCCCCAAATGCACCAGAGCAGGAGGGTTTTCCCATAAATGAATGGTTACCATTAACTTTTAACGAAAAATTAAAGCACTGCATTTGGTGGCACTCTTTGGCTGTAAGGATTTATGTTCTGGTATTTAGGTGTGACTATTCTGCAACAAATACTAAAACAGCAGATACTGAAGCTGTCTGCTCCAATTCACCATCTCTCTAACCTTCAACTCAAGGGAAAGATCAATAAAAATATTTGAGGTCTTTTGTCAGTTCAAAATAAAAAGCCCAACGCAAACCTTTTCCTCTTATATAAGCAGACAGATATTGTATCCTGGGGAAACTAATAGTTAAGATGGATAAGAGAGACATACAATATTAACAAGAAGTCGTGCAGCACTGTAAACACAAACAAATGAATTGAGGCATAAGCTTTTATGGGAGAGTCTACTTCACTTAGCTGTTTCAAATCTTTAATTATGTTTTCATAGGTTGCCGTTAGGAAGTGGACATCTGATACTTTTATATCAAGTGCAGAAATAAATATTGTTAAACCAAATATTACAATCTCAAGAGCAGTAAACCTTTAAAATAATATAGGAACAAACGTTTAAGTTTAACAATCACATGGAAATTCTGTTGGAAATAAGCCTTGAAGGGCTCTCTTGCTCACATTTCTTGGCAAACTCCAACAACAACAACAACAACACAAAGAAGGAAACTACACTCTAGGCATTAGGACAGAACTATAAAAGTAAGCATAAAAAAGTGTCCCATAAGAAACAGGAGTGAGTCAGCAAGCAAGTAGAAATTCTCAGCACTAGGTTGGAATCAAAGTGATCGGCACTATGCTACAATGTGGGTGGATTCACATCTACTATTATAGATCGTGAGCTAAACCAGGCATGGCAACCTCTAGCCAATGGGAATAATTAGACCCAGCACTGGTCCCAGTTTGGTCAAATGTGGCTTCAGTTGTGGAGCAGGTAGAGATGCTGCTGCCAATGGGCCCTAAAAGTGTATTCCCAGTTTACTTTGGTAAGGGAGGCTTGCTTGGGTGGTGAAAGTAATCCCACTGGCTTTGGCTGAGCTACCGAGTTCCCGATACTCTATTGGTACACTACAAGTTTGTATTCATCACCTGTTTATATTCCACTGATATACGAAAAGCTTCATTCCTCTCCTAATTTATTCTATGCAACTGTCCCTTTTTTGTTGTTTAGTCGTTTGGTCATGTCCGACTCTTCGTGACCCCATGGACCAGAGCACGCCAGGCACTCCTGTCTTCCACTGCCATCCGCAGTTTGGTCAAACTCATTTTAGAAGCTTCGAGAACACTGTCCAACCATCTCATCCTCTGTTGTCCCCTTCTCCTTGTGCCCTCCATCTTTCCCAGCATCAGGGTCTTTTCCAGGGAGTCTTCTCTTCTCATGAGGTGACCAAAGTATTGGAGCCTCAGCTTCAGGAGCTGTCCTTCCAGTGAGCACTCAGGGCTGATTTCCTTAAGAATGGATAGGTTTGATCTTCTTGCAGTCCATGGGACTCTCAAGAGTCTCCTCCAGCACCATAATTCAAAAGCATCAATTCTTCGGTGATCAGCCTTCTTTATGGTCCAGCTCTCACTTCCATACATCACTACTGGGATACCCATAGCTTTAACTATACGGACCTTTGTTGGCAAGGTGATGTCTCTGCTTTTTAGGATGCTGTCTAGGTTTCTCATTGCTTTTCTCCCAAGAAGTAGAGATGTATAATTCCCCAAGCCAGGTAAGCAAGGCATTGGGTTTTGGGAAGGAGGAATGAGGGTCCTAGAGTCCTCCTGCCCCCTTCTGAAAGCCTAGTTAGCACTTTTCCCAGCTTTGGGAAAGAGGTAGAAGAGCTCAAGGATCCTGCTAGAGCCTCATACCTCCTTCCCAAAGCCCCGTGCCTTGCGTAACTAGCTTTGCAAAGGCAGTGCAAGGGCGGGGGGGGGGGGAGCATCAAACTTTGAGCTTGCTCCCCCCCCCCATCCCCACATGAAAAGGAAGTGTGAAACCTGCGGGTTCTGTGTAAAAGCACTCTTGCTGCCCACTTGGGATGAAAAGTTGGGCCACCCTGAGCAAG
The DNA here is from genome assembly GCF_964252035.2 of Podarcis erhardii. Lineage (NCBI taxonomy): Eukaryota > Metazoa > Chordata > Lepidosauria > Squamata > Lacertidae > Podarcis > Podarcis erhardii. The sequence goes on from NC_138500.1 coordinate 47,239,394, forward strand.
AATATGGGGAAGGCACACGTAATCTTGTGAGCAGTATGCTACTACTAATTCCAATGTGCATTGAAGGAACACTGGAATGTATTTAAGAATAAGAAATGAGAATTCAGCATTCAAAAACTGAATAGGAATTATAACTTTTAAGAAATTTAAAACGTTTTAAAAAAAATGAATGTCACTTATCCTCAGAGCTAATAATTTCAAGGTTGCCAAGTATATTAGTGCAATCAAAAGCCTGCATAAACAGGAATGTTTTAAAATTCCTCCTGAAAGTTAATAATGAGTGAGACAGATGCATCTCGCCGGGGAAGCATTCCATAAACAGGGAACTATTTTCAGTGACATCATCCAAAGGAATTGGGATCCTTGACATGGCTTAGCGGATAGGCATGAGGGAATCCCTGAATTGTCAACACTGTTCAGAAAGCAGAGTCCTTTTCCTGAATTCCAGCTGACTAGGCAAAGGTGGTGGCAGGACACTAGGAGGCAATATCTGTTGGACTACCTTGAAGCTTTGAATGCCTGCCCAAGATTCTGGGAGATGAACAACAAAAAAGTGTCTCTCAATATAGAATAAGGCATCTTATTCCAACATAGAATACTTTTTCACAGCACTAATTTACATCCTTGTTTCCATCTTACAATAAACTTTAGGAAAAGACCTAAATGTTAATACATTGTGTATCTTTTTTTTTAAATTTTTTTATTGATTTTCTTTTCTTGTAACAAATATCCAATATCATTACAAAACATCCATTTTCCAATTTCCCCCCTCCCTGTTGACTTCCCTCAGCTTCCATTTCTGGTTTATTACATCAAATGATACTTTCTGCTGTTTGTATATAATACTATGTTATCATATTGTTATACTTCTTGCTCTCTATAAATAAAATTGTAAATGTTTATTTAAATCCTGCCATCGAGTCCATGTTTTTTGTTTTGTTTCTGCAAATATATTGTAAAGGGTTCACATTCTTTTTCAAAATCACTATTGTCCTTTTCACACAGTTTGTCCGTTAACTTTGCTAACTCTAATATATTGTGTATCTTAGTCTTCCTCTTTCTGTTCTAGGTCATGCTATTATTTTTTGTGACTTAAAAAAGTTTTAAATGAAGTAATTCACAAGGACCAGGCAGGCTTTCTCCCAGGTAGACACTTGTTTGCTAATACAAGGAACATTATTGACATCTTGGAACTTCTGCAAACAGATATAAATACAAAAGCAGTGTTAATTTTTATAGATGCAGAGAAGGCCTTTGACAATATCTCCTGGAAATTTATGAAGGGAAATTTAAAAGAAATGGGAGTGGGATGGGGTTTTGAGAATGGGATTGACGCAATATATTCAGAACAAAAGGCTAAACTGATAGTTAACAATGTGGTTACAGAAGAGTTTAAAATCGAAAAAGGTACACGACAAGGCTGCCCTATTTCCCCTTTGCTATTTATTTCAGTTCTGGAGGTGCTCTTGAATATGATTAGAGGGGACCGGTTGGTGGAAGGAATTCAGGTCGGAGCGAAACAATATAAACTTAAAGCTTTTGCAGATGACCTAGTTTTGACCCTGCAGGAGCCAGAATCTAGTACGAAAAGAGTACTACAACTGATTCAAGACTTTGGTCGGGTGGCGGGATTTAAATTAAACAAACAGAAAACCAAGGTATTGGAAAAAAATTTGACAGATACAGAGTCAGAACGGTTTCAGAGAGAGACAGAATTAAATGTGGTTAAAAAAGTAAAGTACCTAGGGGTAAACATAACAGCAAAAAATCTGAGTCTATTTAAGGATAACTATGAAAAATGTTGGTCAGAAATTAAGAGAGACTTAGACAGTTGGACAAAATTGAAACTTTCTTTGTTAGGCCGAATTGCTGCTATTAAGATGAATGTATTGCCAAAAATGTTGTTTTTGTTCCAAACACTACAGATTGTGGACAAGACGGAGTGCTTCTGGAAGTGGCAGAGAGACATCTCTAAATTCGTCTGGCAGGGCAAAAAGCCCAGAATTAAGTTTAAGATATTAACTGATGCGAAAGAAAGAGGGGGCTTTGCCCTGCCAGACCTAAAGTTGTACTATGAGGCCGCAGCTTTCTGCTGGCTAAAAGACTGGCTACTTCTCGAAGACACTGACGTACTGGATCTGGAAGGTTTTAACAATGCTTTCGGTTGGCATGCATACTTATGGTATGACAAGGTTAAGATCAATAAGGCCTTTAAGAACCATATTGTTAGAAAAGCAGTGTTTAATGTCTGGACAAAATATAAAGACTTATTGGAAAACAAAACTCCAAGGTGGCTATCACCTCTGGAAGCTAAGGCCCGAAAAAGACCCAATATGGAGACCAAATGGCCAAAATATTGGGAAATATTAGAAAAAGATGGAGACAATTGGAAATTGCAGAGTTTGGAGAAAATGAAAGATAAAGTGCGAGACTGGTTACACTACGCTCAGATTAAAGAAGTTTTTAAAAATGACAAAAAGTTAGGGTTCCAGGTGGAGAAATCGAAATTGGAAACTGAACTGTTAGAACCTAAGACTAAGGTACTTTCAAGAATGTATAACTTGCTGTTAAAATGGAATACACAAGATGAAATGGTTAAATCGGCTATGATAAAGTGGGCACAGGACATTGGGTATAATATCATGTTTGAGGACTGGGAAAGGTTGTGGACCACTGGGTTGAACTTCACTGCATGTAATGCTCTGAAGGAAAATGTAATGAAAATGATATATAGATGGTACATGACCCCAGTTAAACTTGCCAAGATATACCATTTGTCTGATAACAAATGCTGGAAATGTAAAGGAAATGAAGGAACATTCTTTCACCTCTGGTGGACCTGCCCTAAAGTGAAGGCCTTTTGGGAAATGATATATAATGAGCTGAAAAAGGTATTTAAGTATACCTTCCCTAAGAAACCAGAGGCCTTCCTTCTGGGTATTGTCGGCCAGAGGGTGATAAAGAAGGACAGAACTTTTTTCCTGTATGCAACAACGGCAGCAAGGATACTCATCGCTAAGCATTGGAAAACTCAAGATCTACCCACACTGGAAGAATGGCAGATGCAACTGATAGACTATATGGAACTGGCTGAGATGACCGGCAGAATCCAAGACCTGGGAGAGGAGAGACTGGAAGAAGAAGACTGTTGAAGAAGACTGGAAGAAATTTAAGATTTACTTACAAAAATACTGTAATTTGGTTGAATGTTAAGAAGGATGCTAGATCATAAACAACTGTGCACCACTAAATTAGATGGAATCAGGATGATAAATGAGATCGAGGGAAATATAAACTTTTTGGAGAATTATTGGATTATATTTAAATGAACGGGACATAAGAATGTAAACAAGATGATAAATTGCTGGTAAAAATTTATAACGATGTAAGTGGGAGCGGGAGACGTGAGGGAGTCCAAAGAAGCCTTGAAACTATGTTATGATACATGTTATATTGTTTATTATTTTTGCACTTGTATTTGAAAACCTTAATAAACATTTTTTTAAAAAAATATTTTTTTTGTGAGAGAATTCAATATCAGCAACTAGAAAGGGAAGTTTTACAATCTGAAGTCCCACAACCTTCAAAGTAATTAGCTGATAAAAAGATTGTCTGCTATTATTTATTTTTTTTGCAAGGATTCATTTATCCGTTTATATGTGAATAGTTCTGTGTGTAAAATATTAACCCTCATTTATGAATTCAAAAAAGGAGCTCCTCCTGGTCCTCTGTATCTATTCTGTACTTTGTGTACAGAGATTGAAATGATTTCACCTGTGCATCATGGTTCCACAGCATTAAAACAAAGAGTAAACTATTTTCCAAGCCCTCAGTAGGATGTGACTTATATCTAGCATTCCAACATTCCATGGCCAGTTAGGACATACATTCTCAAGAGTCCAGAAAGTTGCCAACAGCTTTATTTCTATTCATGAGTCATAAGCTCACTTTGGACCATTAAATAGCTTCTCCTTTAGAACATGATTTGCTTTGGGAATTATTACACCCAAATGAGAAAACAAATGTAAATTCCTCCAGTACAGGATCCTTACAAAGAGGATCTAGAAGCAACCCTGTATTATGCGGGTGAGGGTTCCCCCCTCCCATTACCCTCCAGCCTACTGCAGGTGCCAAAAGCAAACCAAATAAAGTACAGTACCCTTTGGATTTTGTTGCCACATAAGCAGTGCTGCCGTCCAGGCAGGACTTTGGGACAGAAGTGCAGGGTCCCACTCAGAATGAGGAGCAGGGTCCCTAAATGCAGCTGGGGCTGGTTTAACACAGTTTGTAACACACACCGCTATCTAAAGAGGACACCACACCACAGGATCATTAAATCCTGATGCTAAAGTTAGCTAACTGGACATACGCAACATGCAAATTTGTAGGTCATGCTCCTGTCGGGAGCTTCCAGAGGCCGTGATGTGGCTACCCGCCATTGGAAACAGTATACTAGGTGAGAAGGGCCTTCCTGCGATCCTCCAAGCAGGGCAACCTTTACATACATACTTAACCCAGAAATCATTACCAGCCCTTGGTTTTATGGCCACAATTACCTTCTTAACCCTCTGAAACAAAAAGTAAAGGTTTTTCCTTTTAGATAAGCATACTGTCCACCATTCCGAAGACATTTGTGGATTGTTTTGGGGTTTTTTACTCATAGGAAAATCCCTTTCGTTTCTATGGCACCTGCTCCCAGGTTAAGTGGGCTGCAGTCTAGGAGTCCGTGTGCCAACTTGATCAAAATATTGGGGGGGGGGAGTAAGCCCCGCCCATCACAAAATCGATAACAATTCAGGGTGCACATGTAACCATTTGAATGGCAATGCCTATCAACTTTTTTGCGGGGAGGACCTCAAATATTTTATTGGGGGGAGGAGGTGAAGACACCTCAGCCCTTAGGAGTTAGGACTCCTAGGCTAGGAGTGCTTCTTGCTGTGCCCACTTACCTGGGAACAAGTGCCAACGGAACTCAGGGGGGTCTTACTCCCGAGTAGACATGCCTGAGCTTCAGGGAGGGATGACATGGCTTCCTTTCCCTAGACTTTTAAGGTTGTGTGGGGTCTGGGCGGGAGGGGGGGGGGGAGAGAGAGAAAGCGGGGCCGGGATGGAAAGCTCTAGAAACCCGAAGGGAGGCAGGCAGGGCAAGGCAAGGCAGGCTGCCCGGTCTGCAGCAATGACGGGCGACGACGTCTCCCTTACCTGCCACCGGCGCAGCGGCCGCCACAACAAGGCAAGAGAAGTTGAGCAGCAGCGAGGGAAACTCCGCGCGCATGGAGGGCGGCGAGGCGGGAAGTAAACGCGGGAAGAACAAGGAGGAGGAGGAGGAGGAGGAGGAGGAGGGGGAGAAGCAGCAGCCGCCGGGGCTGAAGGCACCGTCTCCCCCTCAGCTACGCCGCCCGCCTACGGCCCGGCGAAATGTCAGGCCCAGCCGCCTCTCGGAGAGGCATGACGGGAAATTCCTGGCCACCGGCTGCCCAGGCAACTCCAAATATGAGCATAAGAGAGCGCGAGCTGTGGAGAAGCCGGCCGAGGGGGGATAAATAGGGGCTGTGGTTATCCTGAGGCACCTCGGGGTGGGCTTCACTCCGCCCCCCCCCCACCCTCCCGGGGAGGCGAACTCCTGACTCCCCTCAAAATCAAGTCCTCGGGTGATGATGGGTCCCTATGGCTCTGCTTCCAGCTGGAATTTGGCCGTGTGCCTTTTCAGAGCTCTGCTGCAAGCACGGCGTTTTATTTGATTGGCTTTTTTTCCCCTCCCCTCCTCCAGCCAGGTTCTCCCAAGTCCAAAACAAGTAAGACAGGCTTGCAGAGAGATCTGTAAAGAAAGCAATCCGCATCCCCACGCTCCTAGGATCGCAGCCTAAAAGACAGATGCAAAAGAAGGAGCGGGGGCGTGGAAGCAAACTCAGGCACTAGCTACATCAACCTTTCCATTTGCATTTCTTCAGCATCTACTATGAGGCATAAGCTGGGTAGGTCAGACTACTTTTTTTAAATGTGAGTGCTCTTCATAGAGCTATTTAGAAAAAGACCAGAACATGATAAAAGTGTAATACAGATAAGCATCCCACCCATACCCAGGATGGAAAGAAGTCATCAGAACTCTTGCTTTGTTAGGTCCAAGTAAGTAATTGGGGGGGGGGTAGTTTTTGTTTTTTGTTTTTTAAAGCAAGCTTGAAGCCTACAAAATCCATGGCAGAGCTGCGTAGTGGTGCACCAAAAAGATCAGAATTCAGTATTTCTCAAACTTGGATCACCAGCCGTTAAGACTACAACACCCATCATCCATAGCCAGCAGGACCCGTGGACAGGCATGATGGGACTTGTAGTCCAACAGCTGGGGACCCAAGTCTAAGGTTGGTCGGTATTTACTATTGGTTGGTATTTACTACACTGACTGGCAGGGTTTTAGACATGGGTCTCTGCCAGCACTACCTGGAGATGTTGGGGATTGAATGCGGGACCTTTTGCACACAAAAGGATGTGCCCTACACAGCCCCACCCACTTTGCGGGATAATTCCTAAGTTTCAAGAAGGCACAATAAAAAGGTTTTTAAGGGCAGAACTGGATTTGTCTGCAGCTTATTAAAATAGGAACTTCCAGCTTCCTTCAGGGACATGAGCTTCTAGAGAGTCTACTCCCTCAGATACTGAAATGACTTAAAACAGAAGCATCAACCTAAACAAATGCATTGTTTCGCCTCTCATAAAACCTGGTGGAAGAAATAAAGAAGTACTACTTTAAAATATTTCACAAAGACACATAAATCAAAGGGCTCACTGCTGTTCAGCTTTGGCGCATTTGGCAGAGTGAATCATAAGGCTAGAAAAAGCTCACATTAAAAACACTGCTTTTAAAAGAAAAGACCACCACAAAGAGACACTGGGCGCATGAACTCTCAGCAGCAGTACACCAAGGTCTCTGAATGGCAGTAGGCATGTACTATGTTTTCCAGGTTCACCCAACAGAGTTTTCATAAAGGCAACTGATAAAAGCAGGAAGTTTGGGGTCTTTATAGAGTATTGAAGAATCTTTAAAATAATTAATGCCTTTTGTGGTGTTCCTATACTTTCTCCATTTTGTTTCTTGTAAACAAGGAGTTGAGCATCTTCTAAAGTTGTCTTTTCCACTCACTATACAAAGGAGGTTTAAATGAATGGCTGGAACCAAACAGGTTCTCTTGCAATTGCATTTTTGTATATAGTAGTTATCTCACCACCTTCTATAAGCACACATATTTATGGAATTCTAATGGCAAGCCACATAATGTACCAATGGTATCTAACTTGGAGTTGGTGTCAAACTAAGGCTCTCCATTTTTCAGTACTTTTAGCAGAAACTGGCAGCATGAAAAACACTGTTTATGTGGAATGTGGCATAGTATGGCTCTTTGTGCTGCAGTCTATATTGAACCCTCTTCCATGCCTTCTTCCACCCCCAAAAAAGAAGTATACAAGAGCTGTCATAAGCCCCAGAATGTCACAAAAACTGACACGTGTGTAAAAAGCCCTAATAAATCTTTAATTAGTTTAGTTTTGCTTTTGTGTTTTTACAGGACAAATTACAAATTACAAACATCTGATTTTTCTCAAATGTCCAAGGTATTATACACATTCCCATCTGTCTTGCAGGGAGGAATATTGGTCAACATTTTAAAGGTAAAATAAGCTGCATAATAGTACAGATTACTATAATAAATGTACAGTGTGTTTACAAATAGTTTAGAAGCAAGAACGATGCGACTGCATCAAAAGGCAACCTTTTAAACTGCCACAACTAAATTTTACATTCACACTTGCAACAGGTCACAAGATGGTTACTCAGCTCAATAAATCACTATGATGCACAAATACAGCAAAATCTGATTATATACATATAATACATATACATATATATTGTACATATTTGTATATGTATATAGTAAATCTCATGAAAAATTTACCAGACTTGACAAAAATCTACTCGCTGGTCAAAAATATGTACTTGTTCTTGGTGAGTAGAATTTTGCATGGCTGATTATATTACATATACTTGTTCATTAGCATCCAGGACATAGACCAAGTTTTTTTCAAAGATAAGAAACCGTCCATCATTATTAAACATGTTGCCCACAAAAAAGCACAAAGGTAAGGCACAATAGGATTTTCTGTTACAGAAGTGTGCATCATGTTCACTTAACCATAAGAAAACGTGCATTTGTGCAAGTTCATGCTGCAGATCCATATCTACAATAGAAACTGGGCTTTAATAAATGTATTTTAAACTGGCTGGTTTCCCATCTCTTCACTTATGCAATATCCAGGTGGATTGACAAATTATGCTGCTTCAACAGGAATTACTGAATCCAATTATTTGATATTTTCAACTAAAGGTCAACATTTTTGTAGTTTTAGGTGTAAACAATGCACACATTTAATATTGAACATAAATTCTTGCTGTAAGTGTTCTGCACTTCTAAGCTCTAACAATCAAAATTTTTGTTTCCAAAAATATGTGCATCTGTTTAATTTCACACATGCCTAGATAGCAAAACCATATAGGAAAGTATATTCCCCAGTGGTCAATTTTGTCAGAGCTTCTCCTTGTAATAAATAACAGCTTTTCACAAAGTGTTTAAGTACCTGCCAATTGTGTCTTTATTGCTCACATAATTTTGAATCCATTATCACAGTTACAATATCAGACCATTCACACAAAAATCATAACCATATATTTTAATATAAAACCTATAAAAGATATTTAACTTGTATCTAATACTTCAAGGTGTTTGGCCTTTATGTAATGGTACAGCCAAAACATAGAAAACATTAGGTTATGAATAAAATAGGAAGCTTATTCACTGCTTTAATGCAGACATCCTCACAAAACAAGATTACTTTTGCTGCCTCCGCCACCAGCATCTACATTTATATACAAAACCAGTAAACCTGTATTCAGTTTGTTTTCTCTCAGCAATTACCAAGACATAATTCCTTTCTCATCCTTAGGCTGACACAGATGAAGCTTTTACAGCAACAGAAGCCAAAAACCAGACAGAAACTAACACTTCTACTTACTTGCCATCAGAAACTGTAGGTGGTTGTGTTACAAAATACCCACAAGATTATTTCACAGGAACTATGGAAATACAGTACATCTCCATGCTTTTAGACTGTTATCAAACACTTGTTGGTGCAAAAATACAGCCACATCTGAGAATGTTTAATAAATTCAACATCTGTCATGCAAAACTTAATGTGTTTGTTTGCTTGAGCTCCAAAACACTTCATAGAGCAATTGTTCAGTATTACTGCCTCATTGCTCAGAAATCCTGAAAAATGAGACCTCTGGAACTTTGATTAATGAAAATGTTACATACAAAAAGTACTAAAAGTGGAAGACGGGACCAGACAGGAATTTTTCCTGCTGCAAGTCAACAGTTCTGGTAGCAGTAAGATGTCTCAGGAGTTTCCCTGAGAGTTAGTTGTGCCTGTTCGGAGACGAAGATGTGACATTGAGTTCATGCGTGTATTTGATGGCTTCAATGGAGCATTGCAAGTAATAGCCTGGGGAAAACGATGATGATATCGATCTAGCCGTAAATATTTTACAGTTACCAGTTTCCCTATAGTAAAGAAAGTTCAGAATGTTAAGATTTTGAACTTTTAAAGCATTATTCTACACACAGATTTGCGCATATAACTGAGATGAATACTTTGACATGCAATACTTTTATCTAGAAGCTAGTCACTCTTGCTGTTGAGACTGATGTATAGCCAATTACCAACCTGCTAAATTAATTGTAAATCAGAACAACTTACCATCAAACCAAGATCCATGTAATGCTTTAAAAGCCTTTCCAGCATATTCTGGAGATAAACATTTGACATATACACAACCCTGAGGAGAGAAATAAAGCTTTGATTTGTATCAAATAGAGAAACTGAGTATACTAACTATCGACTTTAAATCATTTTTTTTACCTCACGTGAATTTTTGTCTACTGCTATGTGGACAATTCCCTCATTATCACTGCATTTTTCCAAGATCGCTTCTTGAATTGCCAAATGCCAATGGTCACCTATTTCCCTAAAACACACACACATAAAATAAAACTTGCACATCATTATTAGTATTTTGATTTTTGTTAAAAAAAACCACAATACAAACTTATTAGGAAACACAGTAATAAACATTTTCTCTAGATCGAGATGGTTCACCTGTGGACATTTAAGGGTTGTTGGAGTCCCATTCCTACAAACACTAGCAAGCATCACATAAGTGGTTAGGGGTTATGGGAATTATTGTCCAACAAGGATCAAAATATTCCCCACTCCTGGTTTAGCAATCCATGCAAATATGGCCTATAGGTCTACAAGTACTGACTTCCTTGGAACAGAACTTCTCTGAAATGAATATGCATTAAAAATATAAAGTTATGAATAGTGGAAGAGTCAGTGTAAAGTGCTGGTTCTCAACAAAGAGAAAGCCCTAGTGGCTTGGGTCATCACATGAAGTTAAAAATGAAAACAGTATTCAGGCAATTTGTTCTTATGTCTCCCTCTCCAGCTGCCCAGTGTCATTACACCAGCTGAGACAGTAATAATGAATTTGTATTCCTTTTGCATCTGTACTGTCAAGACAAAACATAAACTCAATGTTTTCTATTCACAGTGAATTTAAAAATTACTTACATGACAGGATCAAACATATTGCGAATTTTTAGGCATGGTGTCAAACTATTTGGTGGTGAATTTCTTCTATCTAAATGGAACGCTGCCAAGGGAAAAAAAGTTCAATCAGCAAATAGGATTTGATTCTAGTCCACTTATTTCAAATATTAATCAGTTTCCTGTAGATTACACAAGTTATAAAAGCATACATGTGTGTGCACTATGTGTTGGGTCAACCACTAGCTTTCATGGTAGGAATCTGATAAACTAACTTTTAGAGCACACTGAGACAAGCAGATTTCAAAAGCCAAGGAACAGCCCTGAGGGGTAAGAGTGCACTTTTTATAACTGTACAAGACGCTAGTGTTAAAAAGAACGTACATAGCTATAGATGGTGCATGAAGCAATGATAAAAAAGTTCTATTTAAAGCACGATTTTCTGACTACAATTAAGTTGTATTAAACTTAGTTTAAAATGGTAACAGACCTCAGCTAGCGTAAATGCAGACTGAAGGGACGTATAAATAAACAGTTACATACCTTGCCCTTGCCATACTTTAGATGGTATAACTAATATTTTATCACATGGTGCAGATGGCTGTATCCATCTCCACACCAGGAAGTCAGCACCACCTAGTCTTCGTGTTTCTGTGCGAACTCTAGATTCATTAGCAGCAAGGAAATCAACAGATCTGTTCCATACTTTTTTCATTTTTTTCCTATATTTAAAAACAAACCCAAAAAAAGTTTTCAAAAGTTACGAAAGCAAAGTTACTTATCATTGTGGTAAGTGCTGTACTTCTCCCACTGAAGGCAAAACAGAACATGCATCAGTATAAACTGACTATAATGTAACTATAATGTAACTTGTACATGCCTGTTTTGAGGTGGAATCAAGGAATCTCGTACATGTGGAATAGGCATATATGGCTGCAAGTCTTTGTTTTCCTGGCATGCTTCGTTGTGGCTTCTTAAAACATCTGAAATAATTGCACCAAGTTAACAACACTGTAAAATCTGAACTGGAATCAATCACATTTACAAATGATAGTATTTAAAGAAAAAATGTTTCAAGATACTGCCCCTCTTACATTTAAGAAATATATCAGAAGACAGCATAATAAGCTATTCAAAGATCTTCCAGCATGAAATATTCTCCATTTTCCATCCTTGAATAGCATTTAATTTCTCAATACAGTACACAAAACTGAAAATGACGCAGATTCCCTTGACAGGGTCATCTGGCGAGACGCTGACTTCATTCACATGTAATGCTAGACTATGGATTAGCATTATGAACACAAGCCCTCTACTCCATTTCATAGAGAAAATCAGAAGCTATCACTTCTATTTTTAACTAATAGCATTTTACCAGGATTTCTGAACCCAGGCAAATGGTACTTAGTCTTAACTATGGTATAATGAAAAAGCTAACTTCAACCCTGCTTTTTAATGGAGTTGGCCTGCTTCAGGGAACTGGGTGCTGAGATTCCTGCATTACAGGGGGTTAGACTAGCTGACTTTAACGGTCCCTTCCAACTCTACAAATTTGATGATTCTATTATTCTATTCCCCACACCATAGTTAAGCTAACCACTGCTTAGGGTTCAGAAGTAAAATTTAACTGCAGTTTACCGAAAATGAAAGCAAGAGTTTCTCATCTGCTTGCAGCTGAACTGGAGAAAGGAGAATGAGAGGGAGTTTACCGCTCACATTCATTAGTATTGTGTTTGAGTCCAGCCACTGCCAAATTTAGCTAAAACTTACCTATAATTTTTACAACCATATCATACATCTGTCTGGTCTCTTCCTCTTCCTTAGACCATCGGTATTTCATATACCTTAAGACTCCCCAAGCCATTCCTATACCTGTGCCAAATAGAAAGATTTTCTTAGCTGAATAATCCAAATTTTATAAAAAATCACTGGCTGTCATTATGCAGTAGATATATTTTACACAAAACTAACATTTTAAAGGTATTTAAGGAGGAACATCATTCATCTACTACTTCCATCTACTCCTTAGTATCTTTTATGAAGAATATATTTACCCGGGGCAGGTAACCTGTGGCATTCCAGTTGTTGTTGGACTAGAACTCCCATCATCCTCAGTACTGTCAATTACCAGGGACAATGGAAGCTGCAATCCAGCAACGTCTGGAGGTTCCCCACCTCTGCATTATACCAAATGTTGATGAATAATTTTTACTGAACTATGGGAGCAGTAACAATTTTTTATACAAGGTGAGAATGCCTGTAGAGTTTTCAGTGCTTCTTTCTTGAGAAAGGGACAGACTTTGCTAAGATCTCATTGTAAGTGAAGAGAAGATAAAGACTGTTTCTTGCACTACAGAATTTTGATGTTGCCAACAACATGTCCTGCCTACACAATTTTTTTAGAAAGTGGTTGCCTATTTTCTCTTCTTTCTCATAGACTAATCTATCATGAAGTAGATTACAAAATCTTAAGCACTTGTCTGGTAACATTATTCTCACAGTTTCCCTAGAGATATACAAGTATTAAAATAAACTGACAGGGGGAAAACTCACCCAAAAGCAGAATTAACGATTTACATGTTACAGTAATAACTGCACGGCGAAAACGACATGTAAAAGACATCTGTGGCCTAGTTGATACCAGGTATTTTACATTAGTTGTATTGGTTATGGAATCCTCATCAGAGCTGTTGTCAACAAACCTATTTAAAAAGAGATATTATGACAGCTGTGGCTTAGACATGAATGAGTCACAAATGCACATCTGCCTCCTTTCTTCTGTGGTTTCCCCTCCATTACTTGTTTTATACTAACTATACATTGTTGTAACAACCAAATCAGACACCTATGCTTATCATTCATTCCCACCTTCAGCCAATCAGAAACCTCATATTATTCTGGTTTGGAGGGCAAGTGCACCAATTTTTGAGGGGAGGCAGGGAGCAGTATGGATCCTGCGTTTGTTCATAATACCCAACCATTATTTAAAAGGTTGCCTGAACTAAGCTTCTGTGTGAAAGCAGACTACAAAATAAAATGACTTACTTTATGCCAACATCTTCTCCACTATTTAGAATCCATTGCAGGGATTCATTAGATACACCTTCGTATTCTGGACCTAAACTCTAAAGAGAAACAAAGAAAACAAAGCAAAAGGTTCAACGGCAGGAGTTGTTGCAAGAGAAATTCCAAAATAAATGCTACAAAAATGTGACAATATCATCCAAAGCATTTTAATATAATAAAAAGGACCACCACCACATTTTTATATATAAATTCTTCCGCAACCATCAATTCCTTCCTCAACATCTGGAACATGCAAAGCCAACCACATTTTATTCAGCTTGGTTTATCAATATTAAATTCTGTGGTTTATAGTCGGAACTTGTCTATCAAATGCAGGAAAATTAAATGAAGTATTTGCTTGCACCACCCTTTCAAACCCCAGCAATAGCATTCAATACACTGTGACAATTTTACCAGGCCGCTGTCTGATGCAGCTGGAGATGCAGCCATGCCCTCACTTGGCCTGGCCTCTTCACTTTTGAACAATTTTTTTACATTTGTCAAGTGACCAGACTTTGACTCTAAATGTGCTTCCTCCACACCCCTTCCATTCCCTTGCCATACTAATAGGATCAAAAGCCATTCTGCCTATTTTGATTCTGTGTTCAGCATTGAGTAATATTTAAATGCTAATAATAGCTGTGCAATAAAATGCAACCATATTTCCTGGCTTTTTTTACCAAATCAACTACATCAATGAATCAACACGGTAATCACAAATGGCAGCAGCCATGTGCATTTCACAAAGAGGAACAGAAAAACTAATAGCAGAATAAAATGCAGTAAACAGATGATTTTACATTGTAGTGCGAGGATACAAAGCTATAAAATGTATAGACTGGTAACAGGCTAGCCTCCAGATATCTTTTACAAATATATGCATTTTAAAAGTAATACTATTGCTCTGCTAATTTCTGAGAAGTTTGATTTTTTTGTTATAATTTTTTTTTTTTGGTGGATGCAAAATACTGTTTAAAAAAACCATTCCTTTGCCCCTTTGAACACTTATTTGTGCCTGGTTACAACCAATGCTCTTCCAATCTGCTACTATTCAATCAGGTCATTTGCACTGGGATGTGCTGCTTGCAAATCTACATGTACAAACTACTGAAAGTATTGCAGTGCATTAGAATGTCAATGCGTTTACCCATTTTTAATCTTCAAAGTATTAAATCCATTTTCAAGCATGTTAGAACACACAAATGCCATCCTCTGTATTTGAATTGTTCAATGGAAATTAGTTCTACTACTTTTGTAAAAAGAATTGCACCCTGCTCTATACTTCTGTCCTAGTTTAATTGCTTACTTCCCATTCCATGAATGCAAATCAATATTGCCCCTTTCCTGTGAAAAGTGAGACTATAATGTAAGGCTTTTTAAAGTCGTATATTTATTGTTTAATTAACTGTGTTTATGCTGTTTTTCTGCCCCAGAACCCAATGCAGTTTACAACTTTAAAACACTAAAACACATGAACAGTATAAAATATAGAGCTACAGAGACCTCCCAGGCCAACTGACAGTATCTTCAGAGTTGGTGGCACAAGCTCCCTGGCCTTAGCTTCCTTATTTCTGCATTCCCTCAAAACACACAGGTCTTAAAATAGCCCCAGACTGCATATTATACACCAACCAACAGTGATACAGTGCATATTTCAACGGAAAAATGTATTGTATCACCACTGTAGGGCCAAAGAGAATTTAGCTTAGAACTATTATTGTTGCTAGTAAATGTCTAATAAGGCAACACAGGACTGAGATGTTGCTATGCTATTGAAATAAGCTGATAATCAACAATGCAAATCCCTGTACTCAGAGTAGAAGAATTTACTTAATAAGTAGCTATGCAGGAATTTAGACAAAAAAATCTGGCAGAACCAGTTTTTATGAAGTTAATTAACTGGGGGGGGGGGGGAGTATCTACGGTTGTCAGTCTCTCTCTACCACATCAACATTCCTCCCGGGCTATTGAATACAACAGGTAAATATTTATATAACAAACTGCAGAAAATGACATTCACATACTTATGTATAAGCAACAAAATTCAACACTTATGTTTCTACTAGCAATATTGCCATGTTCATGCGGATCAGCTTAGGCCCAAAGCCTTCATATTGTCCAGAGCTAGAGAAAGTCAAACTATCATGCTTCTCAACTGAAAAAAATTCTCCTTTCTAGAAGATTGGCAAACTCCCAAAGGACTTCCCTCATGACACAGGTACACACAGATGAGCAAAAGGAACAAGCAGTATAAGAAGAAATAAGACAGAAGAATCTTCCCCACAACATACCTACTCCAAATTTAAAATCTGTGAGCTCCATGCTACTCTTTGCTCATGTCTACTCTCCGGTAGCCTGTAAAACCTTGTATTCAAGTGTCGTACCTTCAGAATTCTCTCCCCAGAACAGCAGGGCATGGTGCTTAAGTTTTTTGCCTAATCAGCGGCAACTGAGTAGAGTGCACTTCCTTCCTTGGTGGCATACAATATTAAGTAAAAATTTAGAGGTGTCAGCTGATCCACAGTACTTCACCCCAAAGCAGAGAAACAACAGTCTAATGAGAAATGTATGGAAACCCTCATCAGGTAATGAAGAGAAACCATTGTGCTTAGGCCTTGATCCCTCTATTCTAAAGACCAAAACACTCAAGGTTTGGCTCCATGGCTCTCAATTGAAAACACACATAGCATGTAAACACTTCAATTTGATGCTTATGGTCTCCTACAATCCTCCAAGTGAGGATTTCTCCCATTCTTAGAGAGCTTTCTGATCAACAGTGGAGCAGGTAAGGACAGCTAAATGTATTTTAAATATATAGGTTATAATGAGTAATTTGACCAACAAGAACAGAATCCTGCTTTTTTTAAAAAACAACAACCAAAAACCTACATTTTCCCACTCAATATTTTTTTGCTATTAAATCACACATGCTAAGAAACCTACCACTGAAGCTTCTGTTTTGCTGACAAAACAAAACAAAAATAAGAGGAATAACATTCATACCAAGTTAATTGCAATATTTAAAATGATGAGCATTTACTTACTTTTAAATATGTATCTGCCTCCTGGAGAGAAAGACCTTTCTTGATAGAGTTGCCACATTCATGATCTCCTAGTACAATGAAAAGTATTTTTATGTATTTCTCACAGTTATGTGACTAAATAAACTTTGGATAGATTAATACTAACTTCGGATACATGAGGGAAAATGTTGTAAGTTATTTTTTATATTGCTTTGATAGAAAAGTATCCTATAAGATAAATAGTATATAAATCTCTAGATGACTCTACTAACAGTTGACAGTACAATCTTATACATGTATACACAGAAGTAGAGTCCTTTTTCTTCGCTGGAGCTTATTCTCAAAATTAACTTAAGTGTCAAATTCTATTCAGGTATGGAATAAAGTCTAATAATCTTTAAGTTTAATGATATTGTGCACTTTAACCATTACAGTATATACACTTTTAAAATTTATCAGACTTAAAATAGGTTTTCTGTACAGTTCCTACTGACACACATATTGCAAAGGTACTCTCTTAAATATTTTCAATCTTGTATTTTTAAGCTGTTGTAAAGGCTCTCCCCTGGACCTCATGGTGAAAGACAGGTAAGAAACTAAATACCACTACGCTGACTTTTATTTACTAACTTTATTTCTGACAAAAAAATCAAAACCAAATGCAAGATAGATTTAACTGAAGTAGTCTCTCATAGCTAATCTTCTACCATTTGAAGACCTTGGGGGACTGATGCAAATAATCCAAAATTTTGCTAATCTAAAGACTCCTCCTTTCTGTTCTTTGCCTCCTAAGTCACTTATGTGTTCCAGTTAGAGCCCGACACAAAACTGGAAAACTGCTCATTTTTATATTTCCAAAAACAAGGGTAACATCCATTCCTGCTTTTTAGCCCCAACAGTAATGAATGCAACCTGCAATCTGTCTTGGACCTTGGGGAACTCCTGTATTCCAGCTCAGGATTGCTATAAACTGCAGACTTCAGAAAATACACCACTCCCTGCTTTTTCTTGCCTCCCCCAAACCTCACTTACTCCACCCTGCCCTGTCAAATTTTGTTTTAATGTCTGCCTGATGAAGAGTTCTGGACAGCTTGAAAGTTGGCTCACTCTTTCATATTGTTTTAGCTGGTCCCAATAAACGTACTTACCTTTAACATTTTCCCCTAATGGGCTAACACAGCTTTTTCTATGTTTTTTTCTGAGGGAATTAGTTACCCTGCTGATTAATGCAATATTTAAGTTCTTGTTTTAAAATCTCTCTTGTTTTATAAGCATATTTCAACAGTCAAGACAAGGTATTTTACCATAATATCTGTGATATTAGCACTGATTCAATACAAGAATTATTGTATCAATACGAATGAAATAATTATTCTTATTCCTGCAATCACAAAGCACCTTCACAATTTGCTTATTGCTATAAATCTTTACACATGCATTCTTTTGAAATCCAACAGTTTAATATTGGCTTTAAATGCTCACCTGCTATTTGTGCCAGCTTATCATGTAGTTTATATAAGCTGTTCATAAGAATTGTTTCATTTACCTAGAAATTGAATAAGCCAGTTAAGAAGTGTTATAATAAAGTCTGAAATAATGGAAATAGCATATATCCTAGATAGGATTACACAGAGATGTTACAATTTCCCAAAACATTTTTGAAGCGGTGGGAGCAAAATTGTCCCCCCCCCCCATTTTGGGAAAAATGAAAATATATCGAATAGATACATTCTTATCAAACAAAACTTACTTTTCTGCTTTAATATAAAATGTGGTATGTTGCTATGTTGCTATTTATATCCCGCCTTTCAGCCAAAAAGGCTTCCAAGGTGTCTCAAGAATAAGCAGATAAATACAATAACAGAAATACAAAATTATAGAAATACAAAAAATATAAAGATACATTTTTGTATGTAACATGTTGCTATATGACACATGGCTTCATTTTCTACAAGCAAAGCGGTGAGTATGCTAAATATGACATACTTGCGAAATTCATAGAGCAATCCTATATAAGTTTACAAAATGGTAAGCATGCTAAATACTACAGAGTTGCAAATGGTTGCATCCTGTGCTATCTAAGCACATTATCTTATTTTTTCCTACTTCTGAGATGCACAAACTAAGAAAGCTGTAGGAAACAAAAGCAATGTATGTTCTTCATGAAGATGGCAGCATGTCCTAGGAGCAGAAATGCATCTTTGATCCAAGCATTGTATATTTCTACATTGTTATAGATAGAAATTATCAGTTTCTAAAGCTTCAGAATGCCTTTAATAGAAATTTTCACACTAGACATTCCAAATGAATAAAATTTCACTCATTCCAAAAGAGAAACTGTTTCACAGGAGTGTGTGTTCTCTTCAAAATTGGGAGATAAATATATTTTTGCCCCCTGGGCTTTCGCTTCTTTAGTGCCACAGACTTTAAAGTATACCATCCTAAATTCTGAGAAACATCACTCAACAGCAAGGAAACCCAGGGGCTGGGAGAGGCACAATGCTCTAATTAAAAGGAACGAACAATTTACTTTCCCATCTCTCTCTCTCTCTCTCTCTCTCTCTCTCTCTCTCTCTCTCTCTCTCTGTCAGCTGCCACTATTCCAATACTGGCTCAAAGAAGAGTGTAGTTATATGAAATGCTGTGTTACGTTTGGATGGTAGTTTGTCATATAGGGACTGATCTACCTTGCCAAAAATTGTGAGGCTACTGCATACTGAAAGCAAAGCAATACAAGGAACTGAGTGCCCTCACTTCTAGGTGAGTGGTTGGAAATGATAAGGCCATCGGAGTAAATGGTTTCAGAACCTAATGTGCTTAAGCTAGCAAAACAGGATTTCCCCTAATTCAACTATTTTTTTCTGCAGTGTAGGGTTTGTGTACAAGTCATTCAAACACAGCCTTATAATCAAGAGGCCTACAAACTGGATTTCTCAGAGTCGGCAACAATTCTTAGGACACAAATTCTTAGTAAAATGGAGATCTAGCTTGCAGACACAAAACTCTTGCATTAAGATTATCCAAGATTTAAGGTCGTCAATAACCTATTTAATCAAAATTATCAGGACATGATACAGCTCAAAGACAAGGCCTCAACATAGATACTAAGAACATACTCACGTTTCTATTAACCATCCCAGTGAGAAGATTTTTATCTATTAAAGGGGAAAAAAGAAATTTACTTAATACCATTTCAATACCAATATCTTAAATGTTGCAAAAATTAAAACCACTAAGTTAAATGCAGCTTACATTATTATACATATTACAAAGGAATCCAGTAATTACAATGTGACAACTAGCACAATATCATGCCAGTCATAATATTTTGTGTATTACAGTGTTCCTACACCTAGAAGCAAGTGGGGAAGTTGTCCACCTGACTTGCTTGGCTAGCATAGCATGTCACTGCTGAAAGCATAAACGTGCTCCTAAACAGCAGAATTTGAGCAGGCTATCAACAATTTACTAGATTTTAGTTGGATACAGAGTGGCTGTTCCACAAATGGAAACAGTTATTCTGCTTATGGAAGGCACAGAGATTCAGCAGAGACTTCCTAAGGAGGGCAAGAAGACAATATTCACAGATGCCCACTTCCTCAATGCTACCCATCATGCTACCTTCAAAGGATTCCCCAACCTGCCAGAGGAGATTCTTAGGAGGCGCAGGGGGCTGCAGGAAGAGGGGGAATTGGCAAAAAAGGTCTCACCACCACCCCCTTCTACAGCAGAGCTCTACTAAGCACAATTCAGCAGCCAGACCAATTTGTTTGGTACCCTCAAACAGCAATTGAAGACTTAAGTATTGCCAAAAGAAATAGAACAGTTGTTCCTGACTACACTGATATTGCTCATAAAGCATTTACATTTGAGAAGAAAGAAGAAAAACTTGTCCAACGTTATGTTTAGGTGTACACATAAGATATTTTAAGCATGTCAGGGAATAGTTTCAGGGTCAGACCAGGACCAATGAGACCTAGGTTAGAATCCCCAATGAGCCATGAAATTCACTGAGATGGTTGTTCTCCTCAGCATAACCTACTGCATAAGGATGTTGTGAGGATAATATAGCAGGTGAAGAAATTGTGTATATGAGATTCAGCTGCTGCAAAATGCTGCAACCAGCATTCAGAATTCGCCATGCACTTTTTGCACCTGGCTATTGGCCACTTGCAAGCAAGTGAAGATGTCCGGACTCCAAGATGGCGCCTGATGTCTCCACTATCTGGAGGTGCATTCCTGGAAATCCTTAAATCCTACCTGTTTTCACACACTAACAACACATCCTTTAAAATTTTATCTGCACAATTAGAATGAATTTCAAGGAACCAAAAAGTCATATTGAAAAATACGACTTATCTGGCCCCAAAATGGCAACGAGACATTCCAGTTTGGTGACTGTAACCCTGGCTTAAGGAGCCATTTGGTGCCTATCTTATATATCTGAGTTTCTAACACTGGCTACAACCAGGTTACGGTCTGAAACCAGTTTGAGAGAGCATTTGACACCCCCCCCCAATTAAGTTCACCAGCTAGCAGTTAATTTCAGGCACAATTCCAACTATTGGTATGGCCAACTGTTCTCTGACCACGCTGTGGAAAAGCCTGTCCAGCTTTTAAGTAGAGCTGGACAGAAATCCCTACCACCACCACCACCGTTGTTGAATTTTTCTTCCCATCCTGGGACTAGGGGAGCTTTCAGGGGTATGCCTTCCTTTTATTAGAGTGGAAGCCTGCAGGTAGGGAATGGATTGTTTTGATTTCTTGTCAGCCACTCTAGGAGCCTTTTTGACTGAAGAGTGGGGTACAAATGCTATACAGTGGTACCTCGGGTTAAGTACTTAATTCGTTCCGGAGGTCCGTTCTTAACCTGAAACTGTTCTTAACCTGACCAAAATTATAGCCAAAAATATGGAAAAAACAATGATGGAAGTATTGCAACAACAAAAGGGTATTGAAATTGCTAAAAAGGTGAAATATTTGGGAATATGGTTAACTCCAAAAAATATTGATCTGTTCCAAAACAACTACGTCCCGGTGTGGAATGGAATTAAGAAGGACCTGGGGGTATGGAGAAGACTAAAACTATCCCTCTGGGGTAGAATCTCAATGATCAAGATGTCAGTGCTACCAAAGATGTTATTTCTATTCCAGATGATACCAATATTAAAAGGCGCGGCGATCTTTAAAGAATGGCAAAGGATGATCTCAAGATATGTCTGGCAGGGCAAAAAGCCGAGAATCAAATATAAATTATTAACAGATGCAAAAGAAAGAGGAGGCTTTGCCCTGCCAGATTTGAAGTTATATTATGAAGCATCATGTCTTTGCTGGTTAAAAGAATGGATTAAACTTAAAAATACAAAGCTCCTGGATTTGGAAGGATTTGATAACAGATTTGGATGGCACGCGCACCTTTGGAAAGAAAAGAAAAAGGGTTATAAATCATTTGAAAATCATGTCTTCCGGAGATCGTTATTGGAAGTTTGGGACAGATACAAAAATATATTAGAAATGGGGGTCCCACATTGTTATCCCCATTAGAGGTTATAGGTGTCAAAAAAATTAGTATGAGAAGTGACTGGATTACCTATGGAGATTTGGTGGTGAAGGAAGGGGGGAAGTGGAGATTAAAACCATACAAACAAGTAAAAGAACATGTTTATGATTGGTTGCACTACTATCAAATAAGTGAAATGTTTAAAAAGGATGTGAAAGAAAAAGGGTACAAAGAAAAAGACTCAAAATTTCAAACAGAAATTGTCAATAATGATTGTAAGATAATTTCCAAAATGTATAAAATTCTGTTGGAATGGCATGCAATGGATGAGGAAGTAAAAGTGGTCATGATTCAATGGGCCAAAGATTTAGGTTATAACATAGAAATGGATGATTGGCAAAGAATATGGAATGAAAACCTGAAGTTTACAGCATGTGTCACATTGAAAGAAAATGTTATGAAGATGGTATATAGGTGGTATATGACACCAGTAAAATTAGCAAAAATGTACAAAACTTGTAACAAATGTCGGAGATGTAAGGAGAAAGAAGGTACATTCATGCATATGTGGTGGGATTGTAAGAAAGTAAGGGGGTTCTGGGAGATGATATATAATGAACTAAAGAAAATGCTAAAATATAGCTTTGTTAAGAAACCAGAAACCTTTCTGCTGGGAATAACAAGAATGGACATAAATAGGAGAGACTGTAAACTTTTTCAGTATGCAATCACCGCAGCAAGAACACTGTTGGCCCAAAAATGGAAACAAGAAGAAGTACCGACTTTGGAAGAATGGAGGACAAAATTAACAGACTATGCAGAACTGGATAAATTAACTGGGAAAATCAGATTCCAAAAGGATCACAGGTTTTTTGAGGACTGGGGAAAATTTACGGAGTATTTGAAAACTGTATGTGAGGACTGTACAACGCTAGTGTGCTTTAAAGAAGCTTTGTGAAAATACAAGGAATATTGTTAGAAAGCAAATAAGGACAGAAATATAGTATTTAATGGCAATATTAAAATTAAGGAATGTGAAGATAGGATTTGAACTACGAATGATTGTCAGAGAAGTTGAGGGAGGTCCAATAAGCTAAAATATGTGATGTGTAAATGGATATGATTGGAGTTTTTCATGGAAAAATTTTTAATAAAAAAAATTATAAAAAAGAAGAAGAAACTGTTCTTAACCTGAAGCACCACTTTAGTTAATGGGGCCTCCTGCTGCTGCCACGCTGCTGGAGCATGATTTCTGTTCTCATCCTGAAGCAAAGTTCTTAACGCGAGGTACTATTTCTGGGTTAGCGGAGTCTGTAACCTGAAGCGTATGTAACCCGAGGTACCACTGTAAATAAATAAATATACACCCACTCAACCAGCGGAACCAGCACTGTTACAGGTGCACATAATACCCGTTCCGCATTTGTAAGAACTTGATCTTTTATAGTGTCAGCACCTACACTATGGATATCTGGCAGATGCCATGTGCATTTACTGTACTCTTTTCAGTGCCCGCTGGAAACATTTGCTTGCCCAGATACTTAGAAAGTTGGTGCAAGTTTTAATATGCTTTATTATCTTAACTTTTGAAAGTCTTAAATTGTTGTTAGTTCTTCTTATTGATAATCCTACTGGTTTAACTTTGTGAACCACTTTGAGGGTGTGTGTGTTTTTTACAACCAAGCAGTGCATAAATTTTATGAAATAAAACAACAATAATAATTGGGGGGAACAAAGCTTATTTGACTTTGAGGTGAGTGAGGGAAGCAGTTAGTCAACTTGCAGTTACAAGGTAGTTTCCTTTTAAAAGAAAAAGTTTATGCCTGGGGCAGCCATTTTTTTTTTCCTGTACCAAGTCCCTGAAAACAAGATTACATCACATAGCTTCCTGCTCAAGAACATTCCAGCCCTATTTTGAAAGTCTACAGTGGCAGTCAGGTTTCTAACCACTTACAGAAACTTTTACCTTTAATAAACCTTTTAAATCAAGCAACAGAAAGTTGCTTGGAGGATCATATACGTTGTACCTCAATGTAGCTTTTGTTTAGAATCACAGGGCTGCTGCCAAGATCACTAGTCCCATGTCACAGAGGAGCATGTTGCTATATGCAGCGTAAAGTCCACTTTACGTACCAACAACAACATTTCCACACTCTGTAGGCAAATGCAGCAGAGTAGGTAGGGGTGGCCTACTTGTGACTCTCCATATGTTGTTGGATTCCAATTCCTATTAGTGCCTGTCAGAAATGCCAGGGACTGTGGGAGCTGTAGGGCAAGTATCTGTCTTGACTGGGTCTCACCCCTATTCCATCCAGCTTAGCACTGTCCCCGGTTACTAACATTAGCTCTCCAGGATTTCAGATATGGC
The DNA here is from genome assembly GCF_964252035.2 of Podarcis erhardii. Lineage (NCBI taxonomy): Eukaryota > Metazoa > Chordata > Lepidosauria > Squamata > Lacertidae > Podarcis > Podarcis erhardii. The sequence continues at coordinate 47,264,004 of NC_138500.1, forward strand.
CTTTCCCAGTCACACCTGGAGACACCAAGGATTGAACTTGGGGAATTCTGCGTACAAAAGCATGTGCAGCACCCAGGAGCTACACCTCCTCCCCAACTTTGTTGGGTGCACCTCAGTTTCAGAAACACAATAAACATTCTTGCCCACCTGAAAAAGTATGCAGTTTTGATACAAATTTCAGTTTTCAAGATCCACTTGTTCAGAAGCTGCTGAACAAAACCTCCAACTATTCAATTTCACACACCCCAAAACCCCCCTAAGCTTACAGTTATTACACACATTTAGAAATAGGGGACAAGACACATTTGTCGGTTCTCCTCACCTGAGCCTTGCTAGAATTATACACATTCCAACTCTTTAAATGACATTTTGCTTCATTAGACATGCTTAGAAACATGTCTAAACTTCCTCTCCTTGGTTTGGAGTGTCATGGGACTGGGGCAGCTTTGAATACTTCAGCTCCAAGCTGCTTCATGGGAGGCTCCAGACATGTCCCTCTTTTGGCCCTACAGATGCTGGAGCTCTGACATTAGTTCAAGCAGGGCACTGAAGCCAGCAGCAAAGATAGAGGCTCACATGAGATGCCCCTGTCCAGATCGCTGCCTTCAGTATCAATCAGTATTGTATGGCCCATGATACACTCTCTCAGAGACCGCAAGATTACATCCACAGAAAACTTCAGAAGCAAATATAAATTGCAATTAGCATACATATAGCATATTAATAAGGAAAGGGCCAAGATGACTCAATATGCAGTACCCACTTGCCAAAACCACCAGGTGAATGTGTGTGCACACAATCTGGAGGCTTGAGATTCAAAAGCCAAGCATATCACCAAACCACTAGGAATATAGCTTGAGGCACAAGAACTCTGGGGAAATATTATGATTTGGCACCAATTTCTCTCTCTTTTTCCTCGCTGCTATTTCTCGCTGCTATTTCCAAGCATTTCAAGTCTTGGGTGCTGCTTCACATGTTATCTACATGATATATGAAGCAACACAAAAACCAGGCCGATAAAAACAGTAGCATGTACTTTTTGACTTTTGAACCTCATCATACAGCAGCACAATTTCAGAATTCTGATAACATATTACTTATCTACCTAGTTTTTATAATCCATCAAGGGTTTTTTTGTCCAAACAGTACTTCAGGCAGGCAATTATGAATTAATAAAAATGAACACATACAACTAAGCTAGAAGGATTCAAAGGTATGCAAGAAGCACTTTGCCTGATTAAATAAACCAAGGAAGACTGCAGCTTCCAAGTATTAAATAGTCTTTTATCCATGTTTTCCTAGTAAAAAGGTTTTCATAAATCACAAAACTACCATTGGGGGAACCACCATATTCTGTTTTTCCATCTTTACCAGCAGGACAACACTGGCCTGGTTCATACATCATACACTACACCACACCACACCACACCACACCACACCAAACCATGGCTCAGTCCAAATGTGAGTGTGCAAGTTTCCAGAGAAGAGCATGACCTCCCCAGTGGTTCTGGCTGCTGTGTTACACTAAGCCATAGCTTGATTCAGCATGTTGTCTGAACCCAGGCTCACAGTTTAGCTCTTCCAAACAAACAATGAGCCACAAACCATGGGACAAATTTGGGTTACATCTAATGGTTAGTATGGAGACAGTTAAACCACAAACCCAGGACCACATGCTAAGTCAAGTGCTGACTTAGCATAGCAGCAGAGTGACTAGGGAGGAGTAAGGTAGGCACAAATCTGTCTCCTGGGACCTGTGTGTTTATGCTAAGCTATGGTTTGGCTTAGGGTGACATGAAAACCAGGTCACCATGAAAGTGCCAAGAGTAAACCAACAAAAACACAGCATTAAGATGGAAAAATCTTCTAAATCTAGCCTTGTGGCTTTGTCAATGAACCGCAAGTTACAGGAAATCATTTAAAGGTGCTGATTTGCTTAGCAAAAGGTGCATGTATGCCAGATTTTCAGGGGGCCTTTAAGCTCCCCTTTTTTCTGCACAGCATAGTAAATCCAAGGTGTTTATGCCTTAAACAAGACAATCATCTTGTTAAAACCACTTTAAACTAATTATTTTTTCCTGCTCAAGATCTCCCACTACCCTATCCCCCCTCAGCTGAACTCAAACACCTGCTTTTTCCTCCCACTGTTCCTTCCAACTGTCAGAACCCAATGTAAGTAAGCCAACTTTGAGTCGCTGACAATTAGTTGTTGTTTTTTTCAGAATCCTAAGAGTAAATCCTAAATTTAAATTTAGAATTTAAATTAAATTTAAACAGGTGTCACTCACATGTTATAAATACCTACATAATAAGATTTCCATGTAGGAATTAACATACAACATGTGCATCAGAATGAATTTACCCTATGCAACTCATTCATTTTTAAACAGAAGCATCTCCTGTGTCTGAATTTTGTCATGTGTGGGGTGCTTTCTACAGAATAAAAATTAGTTGGTTGAGTATCTGAGTTTCAAACATCATTTACAACTGATTCACCCCACGAGCACTACAGCTACAAATCACAAGCTTAGAATAAGATTCCCATTTTTAAATCTAAGAGGCATAGCAGTAATTATTCTGTACTGAGAAGAAGAAAAAAGATAGTAAAGTGCACCAACTCCTGGCCAATGACCCCAATCCATCTTTAAGGACATATCCTTAAACGTTTGAGACGTTCTAACAAAATTAATGGCAAGAAGTTAAGAGGAAACAAAATCTACATAAAGGCTATTGGATTAAGGAACAGAGAGGTCTCTGTGGTTTGCCCAAAAGCTGTTTCTCGTTCCACTCCATAAGCAAAAACATCCACAAGTCTACAGAAGCAGTTGTTAGGGTTGACAGAAAACAAAGCAGCAACTCAAGCTTCTGGGTTCCTTATGTGACATACTTCACACATTTATTTACGTCATTAAGTGGAGCAAAGGGCTTCTGCCCAGTTTCCCAATACTTACTGTCAATTCCCACATCCTCAGTTATTCCCGAACCTCTCATTCTTAGGTACGTGAGCCCCAATATCAGAAAGAACAAGCATGCAGCAGTTAAAAGGAACATAGATAGGTAATGGGCACTGAAGCCTCCTGTGGTGGATACTTCTTCTCTCTTGAACTGCTGCAGAAGATCCTCCTCGGGCTCCGAAACCTTCTGCTTGTAGGTGTTTTTCGGATAAGTATGATTTGAACCTGTGTGGTTGGAGTGATTGATTCTAGTGGACGAGGAAGTGGTAGCACCTGGAGAGAGGCTGGTGGTAGCAGTATATATCCTGGGTTCCACATTGTAGCCACCAGTGAGGATATGATTGTTGGCTGGTTTCCTGTCGCCGCCCAAGGAATCAGTCATTTTGCTACTACTGTCCAAGCCGCTGAGCAGCGGCGGAAGAAACAGCTGCTGGTGGGCTTTCCTCGCAGAGCCGCCACCGCGGTACCTGGGCAGGAGCGGCGGACTGGAATCCAGATACCGGCCCCTTTTTGCCAGGTCGACTTCCTCCTCTTCCTCCTCCTCGTCTTCCTCTCGACTTCTCCCCCTGTCACTGCTCCTGCCAGCAGCAACCACCCTAACATTCAATGCACGGCCACCACCAGCACCCTGGCCAGTCTCCATCAAGCCCCCTGCTGCACCTGCCTGGCCCGAGAACGGCGAGGCAGGTCTGTTAAGGCTCCTTCGGGCCAGGTAGTGGCGGGCAAGCGCCTCCTCTCTCAGCACCTGCTGCTTGGCCCCCGTCGCAACCGCAGCCGCCGCCTCTTCCTCCTCCGAGTCCGAGTACTTGTCCCTCCTGCTGGAGAGGAACCGGCTCCCGTTCACGGCGCGGTTCTTGCAGCGCTCCTGCTGCTGCTGCGGCTGCTGCTCCTCCTGGGGCTCGTCCTCGGCAGCGGCGGCTGCTTCCTCCTCGTCGTCCTCCTCCCCGTCGTCGTCGTCGTCCTCTCCGCCGCCCGGAATCTGCTCCCGAGCTCCAGCCGCCCGCCTGGCCGTCGCCCCCCACCAGGCATGGGGCTTCCTCCGAAGAGGCGGCGCCGCCGCGCTGCTGGGGAGGCAGCCAGTGCCCGCCGCCGCCGCAGGCCTCGCGTCCCTCCGGGAGGCTGAGCCCCGCTCCCGCCGGCTGCCCGCGGCGCCAGCCGGGCCCCGGGGACCGGCCTCCGCATCCGACTCGTCAGAGCTGAAGCCCAGCAGCACTTTGCCGCCGCCGCGGGCCCGGACGCCGCCGCCTCCTGCCGCCCCCGACAGGGAGGAGGAGGAGAGGTCGGCGCTGGCCAGCCGAGACGCCAAACCGCCGCCGCCGCCTGCCCCGGGGTTATTGTTGTTACTGTTCCGGGTCTTGCTGGCGGCGGCGGCGGCGGCGGCGGTGGCTCGGGCCCCGCCAGCTCGCTCTTCCTCGCGGAGCTTCTTGAGCTTCTTCAGGTAGACGGGCCGTGTGCTCTCGGTGACGGGCCCCGGCGAGAAGCCGAGTCGCCTCAGCTCGGAGAAAAGCTCCTCGTCGGTAAGCTGCGCGGCGGCGGCGGCAGCCGCCATTTTCCTCCCTCAACAGCCGCCGCGGCCGCTTCCTACCCACGCGCCGAAGCTCCGGTCCCCGCCCAAGGGGCTGCGGTCTTATAGGTTCCTCTGACGAGAGTTCCGGTTCGCCGATGGAAGCCCTTCCATGTGCGGGGTAAAAAGGAGAGTTAAGCGCTGCACACACGCGCGCTCTGCTCATAGCTTCGAAAAAAAGGGGAAAGCAGACCCAACCTCCAAGGGCGACTTTTTTATTCCTGACAGGATTCGCACCTTGGCTTGGACGGAAATTCAAGAGATGGGGTGGGTTTCACTCGCTGAGTTTCTGTGCCGCACCTGGTTTTTTAGAGAACCTTTCGGGTGTGGCCGTTTTCTGCGCGCACACACACACCCAAAGTAGGAAATGGTCTTTATATGATGGAATCAGATTCTGCGTTTACTTTCTGTGGCACAGCCAGAAGTTTAACAGTTTACAGCGCACCTCCGTTTATTATCCACACCTGTGGAATTTCTGCCTGCTGACAACTTTGAAAGGCACGAGGCTTCCCAGTGGAAGCCCTGCGGACTTCAGCCAGTTTCACCCTCGTATAAAACCATTGCTTCAAGTATCAAACATGGATCCTCCTGGCGCTGCGATCCTGTACACGCCCACCTGAAAGTGCGCTTGCTGGGCTCCTTTGGCAGGAAGGGCGAGGTGCAGATTTAAATATTGCTCCGTGTTTGGATACGGCCGTCAGTATATTTGCACACGCAGTGTGCAGCTGTGCTGGGAATCATTTGAAAGCTTCCTTCGCCCAGGTAGCAATCCGCACTTGCTTGGCTTGGGGAAGTCTAATCAGAACAAGGAAGCGATAGGTGTGGGAAGCTTCAGGGTTTTTGTTTTATCCCTTTGGTCCCCGCCGGCCGGAACTGACGCGTGCGCACTAGACTGTGGCCTAGACCCGCCCGTCACCCTGGAAGCGCCGCTCTGCCCGCCAGGGAGGGAGGCGGGTTGTGTGGGCTTCCTAAATTCAAGATCTCTCTCTCTCTCTCTCTCTCTCTCTGGGACAGAGACTGCAAACTCCCATCTCGACCCCAAAGTACAAGCATGCCATGCGTGCCATGTAAAAGCACACAGTGTTACACACACACGCGCGCGTGTCTTCCTTATTAGGGACGTTTTTCTTCCATGTGGCTGGAATAGCAACTTAATAAGCAAACACTCCCTTCCTGTACAAAGGGCACGAAGTCCAAACGGAGAGAGGCTGTAATTCAGTTTTGGGGCCACCCTACACGTGTAGGGGGGATCCTAACGTCCTGAACTGAAGAGCTCTCTCTATGTTCTTTAAAGGAACAGCTGTAAAAGACTTTTAGCAGCTTCATATCCTTCATCCTGTAACAGCTTTTGCAGTGGGATGCCCAGCTCAAAACGTTATTCGCGTGACCATAATGCAGCCAGATCCAAAACCTCCCTCAAAAAATGGGTTTGCTTCAAGATGCTATTTGTTCTCACCACCGTGGCTGATGCTACCAGCTCCTTTACCTTACCAAATACCAAGTGACCCCAGTGTGCCTTTAACTACTCGGTCATCCCCTAAAAGTGCGATAAAATACTCCTTAGGGCTTGACACAATGATACAAAATTGAGTTCCTCCAGTTCACCTGAGATAATTCCCAGTCATTTTGTATGGGCTCCATGTTCTACTTTGAAGTGGTGAACTTTGCCACATTCCTTTTAATAATGAACATTATTCCTAGCAAATGCCGATAGGATGTTGAAACCAAATTCAGAAATGGAGGTATCCACATGATCAGAGACTGACTGTTTTTTAAAAACGAGAAGGCGGGGAATAAGGCATTTGGATAAAGCAGATTAAAAATAAGAGGGACTGCTGTGACTCTGTCCAACCCTATGCTAATTACTTACAAGAAGGCTTTTTAGTTTACTCATGAGTAACAGTGAGGATGGTAAATGAGGGATGGAATGGATCCTGATGGGAGGGACAAAGACTGCATTCCATAGCCCATTTTTAAGGCCTCTCTCCCATGCCAGTTGGAGGAGGATGGCAAGCAAGCTTTGGTAGCAAGAGAAAATATAAATTATGCACTACATTTGTTTTACATAACATGCAGCAGCCACCAAAGTTAGCTTCCTACCCCACTCAGCCCAGATATTTAATCTAATTTGTTTGTTTGTTTCCTAGTTTAGAATATGCACAGCACCCAAGAATCAACACTCTTGTCAAGAAGGAAGTCATCCAGTTCCATGATGCTGTTGTTACATGACAGTTGTGAATAGTTCTCTGTTATGCAGTGATCGGAGATTATTCCATGTCTGCAAAGCTTTCTGTTTTCCTGATCTGAGAAAGAGCAGCCACAAGAAGGAATAAGAATAGGATGCATTGTTTATAAATCTATATTAGCTGCTAGGTCTCAGGATATCTCCTGAAGGTATATGAGGCTTCCACCTTGCTGGAGCTAAGCAGGTCTGGGTTTGGGCATTTGTGTGCTGCTTTGAAAATGCTAATAACAGATATTGGGCTGTCACTGTTTGCGGAAATCTTAGCTCAGCATAGGAGCTTTCATTCAGGAATTGATCCATCCATCAGTTAAATCCACAGATTTGCATATGAATAAAATACATTTGAGAAAAATGTTTGCTTTTTTCTAAGAGGATGTCTGTCACAGTTCTGGGAAGTTCTTGAATTGTATGTATATATACTAACCATTAACTCCAATGAGTTTGGCTAATGTCACCCAAATGGGAGGTGTCAAGAGGGAGGTGCTAGCAGCCTCAAGGAGACTTCAAGATCTGCAGAAAGATGGGTGTGGAAATCTCAAGTAAAAAACCCTAAGGGAGCAAAGATTCTCCAGAACAGCAGACTCAGCACGCATGGAATGATGCTGACTCACTCTGTGTGTGTGCGTGTGTAATGGAGTAGCCTAATCAAAAGCACTGCACACAGCAGTGTTTTGCTGTAAGTCCCATTTCTAAAATAATTTACCTCGTTTATATATAAGACAATTATGTGAAAATGCAGCTGGTGACATTTATTTGTTTATTTGTTTGTTTGTTTGTTTGCTTGCTTGCTTTTATATCCTACCTTTCTCTCCAACGAGCGTGAGGTGGCATACATGGTTCTTCTCCCCCCCCCCCCCAATTTAATTCCTACAAAAACTCTGTGAGGTAGGTTGGACTAAGAGGCAGTGCCTGGCCCAAGGTCACAAAGTGAGCTTTGTGGTCAAGTGCGGATTATGAACCCTGGTCTCCCAGGTCCTAGTCAGACACTGTAACCACTAAACCATACTGGCTCTCAACAGGCATTAAGTTCAGAATAAACTTTGACTTTGCAGCTAGCCCAGACACATGCATTGCATCCTTTCCTGGTGGGTGGGTGGTCAACATTCCTTGCCACACCACATCAATGGCTTAAGCAACAGTGTTTAGCCTTTTCATACCCCGTGACCCACATGCATTTGGAGACCGACTCCTTAATTTGTTTACCATTTACTTCTGTGGCTGTCATGCTGCTGTTCTAACCCACCTTAAGTCAAAGGGCAAGCCACCAAGCAGAGCATAGAGCAGCCTTCTCCAAGCCTTGGTCCCCAGATGCCTTTGGACTTCAACGTCCATCATCCCTGACCACTAGCCATGCTGCCGGAGTTGACAGGAGCCATAGTTCACCTACACTTGGGCTCAAGGTTGGGTAAAGCTAGCCTAGAGAACCTCTGTCATTAGCAGGGCTACCACATGGGAAAGGACATTCAAGCCACTCGCCCAACCTCTGGCAGCAGCCGCAACATCCCTGTAAAGCAGTGGCACTGCAACCCACAGTGCCCCTCTTCATCACTTACATTCCTCCCAGCAGCTTGCAGACCACTTATAAAGGACATCAACTCCTTAAAAGATCCATCAACGGTGTCTCCGAAAAATTTAACACATCACTTGGGAAGACAGGAGAACGAACGCCAGTGTAGCGGAAGAAGCAAAGATCATCAGTGTCAAAAGCAATGATTCTTCAACATCAACTTTGTTGGACTGGTCATGTTGTTCGGATGGCTGAGTATCATCTGCCAATGCAACTACTCTATTCCAAACTTAAAAATGAAAAGCGTAATGCCGGTGGTCAACAAAGAGGTTGGAAGACTCTCTCAAGGCAAATCTAAAAAAATATAGTATTAACACCAACAACTGGGAAACACTGGCCTGTGAGCGCTGCAATTGGAGAACAGCCTTTACCAAAGGTGTTGTGGGCTTTGAAGACGCTTGAACTCAGGATGAAAGGGAGAGAGGTGTTAAGAGGAAGGCATGCTTGGCAAACCCTCACTGTGATCAACTCCTGCCTGAAAAGCTATGTCCCCACTGTGGAAGGAAGTGTGGATCCAGAACTGGCCTCCACAGTCACTTACGGACTCACTGTTAAAACTGTGTTCATGGAAGACAAACTTACTCAGCTACAAGTGATTGCCAAAGAAGAAGAAGACTCTCCTGCACTGGCACATAGCTGATGGAGGTGAGGGGGGTTAAGCAAGTGAAGGGGAAGATCGCTTTTGGGAGGCAGTGAGGATTCCACAAGAGAGCCTACACGGGTGGCGCATGGGACACAGGTGACGCTGTGGGTTAAACCACAGAGCCTAGGACTTGCCAATCAGAAGGTTGGCGGTTCGAATCCCCGCGGCGGGGTGAGCTCCCGTTGCTCGGTCCCTGCTCCTGCCAACCTAGCAGTTCGAAAGCACATCAAAGTGCAAGTAGATAAATAGGTACCACTCTGGTGGGAAGGTAAATGGCAGTTCTGTGCGCTCTCTGGTTTGCCAGAAGCGGCTTAGTCATGCTGGCCACATGACCCAGAAGCTGTACGCCGGCTCCCTCGGCCAATAAAGCGAGATGAGTGCCGCAACCCCAGAGTCGGTCATGACTGGACCTGATGGTCAGGGGTCCCTTTACCTTTACCTTAAGAATATAAGAGAAGTTCTGATGGATCAGAGCAGACGTCCATCTCAGCTCCACAGCAGCCAGTCACTTGTGGAGATCCTTCTTAATTGTTGGCCACCAGATACTCTATGGCAGATATACTGCCCTGGGCAGAGCAATCTAAGCTGCAGGAAGCCGTGTAACTTACGCCAGGGCAATTTATGCCAGTGTAACTTACCCCTGTTTCAAACTCCTATCAGGAGTGTGGCTGCTGCCAGCTAATTCAGCCCCACCCAGCCTTTTGGAGGGAAAACAGCCCTTTAAAATGGAGTTTGACTTACATCTGCCTTTTTGTAACTTCTACTGGGTTGCTAGGTCACATGATGCAGCGGAGAAGAGTTTGCAACAGGTGGATGTCTCCCTCTGCTCGACTGAGCTCAGACTCAGCCAGCAATCCAGTCTATTCCAAACTCAGTTCATCCTGGCAGATCTGGGGCTTGGCTGGCTCCCTACATGGGGAAACGCCATTTAATTTAGCCATCATCATGGCATTTGATAACCCTGTCTAGAATACGGCTCTAAATTGAAGTTACTCATATCATGTTATTCAGAAACAGCTACAAACCCTTCCTCAGCCCAGGGTGACCTGCATTCTTTGCTTGTAGCCCTACACCATAAACCCCAACACCCTGACAAGAAGAGAAACGTTGAGCAGAGAGAGCAGTTGCAAAATACAAGCCAGAAATCTGCCCCCCCCCCAAGAGAGAACAGAAGCCTCCTATGTCCACAGCAGCCGGCCCTCCTCTCTGCTTGGATGCCAGCCAGGTTGTTCCCCAGAGATCTGAAGACAGTTTGGGACTTGGGCTGAATGAAATCCCACCCCAAACCTTGCTTCAGAAACAGAAGGTTTTCCGTTCCGCTGCTGGAAATGGCTGTACTTGAACAAAATAATCTTCAAAGAGAAACTCCAGTGTGAAAAATGTGGAATTGCAACTCAGTCATCAGGTTCAGTTCTAGCAGCTATGATAATCGCTTCTTAATGGTAATTAACTTAGTGTTAAGGTATTGCATTACCACCAATGATTACAATTGTGGATGGTCATTGTGCATAGATGTAAATTTTAATGTGTCACTTGGCTGCATTGTTAGCATGAAAGCTGTCAACTGAGGATAACACTTTCTGTTCCTGATGTGTGGTTTCTTGCAACATGGTAAATTATTCTTTAAGATGCCATGAGATACTTGGTTGTTTTTGCTGCAGCCGACTAACAGAGCTGGTGCAACAGCCAATTTTCCTATACACTTACCATGCTTAGCTGTTTCCTCACCAGGGGGCGCCAATGTACCACCTTATGGTATAGTAGAGCAGGGTTTCCTAAATTTGGGTCTCCAGCTGTATTTGGACTACAATTCCCATCATTCCTGATGCTGGTCCTGCTAGCTAGAGATGGTGGAAGTTGTGGTCCTAAAACAGTTGGAGACCCTGCACAGGACAAACACACAAAGGACTCCGCGATACAGCTGCATATACTATATATCGTTTTAAGCGTGTTTTAAGTGCATTATACAAATGTGACACTAGATGGCGATGGTGAGCTGATGGCAAATTCGATATATTTTTCAAAACTTTTTTTTTTAAAAAAGCATTTTCACAAGTCAGCCATTGCAACCGATGCTGTTAGTTTGTCCCTGAATCTTAGGAACCTTTTGTTGTTTGCTCGGACCCATTAAAAATCAACACAGTGAGTGAATTGAACTATCAGGCCCAGTCAAGGAAATGATTGCAGCAGTGTCTCTCATTTCTCTATCCACTTCTAACTGGTCATGATGCCTAGCAAGCAAAGTCTTGAAGTTTTGAAGGACAGCAGACATTGGTGAACCAAGAAACCAAGTTCAATCTCCCTTCCCACCCTTTTTGTTTTCATTTTTTCCTTCAGAGGTGGCATATTTTCTCAAGGCCTTTTTAGTTGCTCCAGGGAAAGCAGAGGGCCTCTGTTTGGCCTATCGGTCGGATTAAGCCCAGAAGGCAAACCAGGGTTAGAACAACCCAGCGGGGAGGAAGGGGTCGGTCCAGAAACAGCTTGGGGGTTTAGGGAGAACATTTTATTTGTTAGGTTTTCAGACTGCTCTTCCACAAGAAGAGTTCAGAGTGAAATATGTAGGCTTCTCCCATTTTTATCCTAACAATGACGCTGTGAGGTAGGTTAGGCTGAGAGGATAGGGCTGATCCAAGGCCACCCAAAGTGAGCTACACAGCTAAGCAAGGGATTGAAACACAAGTCACAAGTCCAGTGCACTCAAGGCACTTCACTTGTGGATGCTGACAGGGAAAACACTCGCTGACACCCACATCTGGATTGCAGCTGCGATCCCTATAGGCAGCTGCTTGTAGAAATCATATGTCGGCTACATGGGAAGCTCAAGTGCAGTAGCAACCTTTTTTAAAAAAACAGCTGAAACGGAGAAGACCTTTTTTATTTTACTACTTTATAATGTATGTCCCACTTCTCAGTCTCTGTTACCAAGTGGCTGACATCATAATTGGAACAACGCACAATTGTGCTGTTTTCTCCTGCTTCTGGTGTTTGGTCTTCAGAAACAAACGTAGAGACTAGGACACATTTTACAACATCGTTAAGAAACAACGGCAGCAGGCGAGAAATACGACCGATCTGAACTAAGCTCCGATCAAAACTTGGGCAAGTTGCTGTGTCTTAGCAACAAAAAGTATTCGAAGAAGGAACGTGATGAGTGGATAGAGTTTGGGTTGCCAGCGTGGCGCAGTAACACCTTTGAGGGCTTCCTCTGGTGTCTACTAGCCCTCTGAACTCACCCACCCAAATAACTGCCCCATTTATCATAAAATGGTGAGAGAGGTTGTCTCCCCACCTAAGATACTTTCAGATGTACATGATATTGAAGGAGGAAACCAGATTTGTGGTGATACGTTTTAATTGGGCAACGCTGACAGCAACAATAGCAGGCAGAAAACTCTCCAAGCATGTGACGTTTTGAAACCTAGGTGACTCTCAGTCTAACCTACCTCACAGGGCTGTTGCAAAGATAGAACTTCGTAGGACATAAGATTTCTGAAAACAACCAAGAGTGCTTTGCCACTTCAAAGGCTTACAGATTTGTTAGCCTATATCAGGGGTCAGCAAACATTTTCAGCAGGGGGCCAGTCCACTGTCCCTCAGCCTTGAGGGGGGCCGGACTATATTGGGGGGGGGGTGTACGAATTCCTATGCCCCACAAATAACCCAGAGGTGCATTTTAAATAAAAGCACACATTCTAATCATGTAAAAACACACTGATTCCTGGACAGTCCGCAGGCTGGATTTAGAAGGCGATTGAGCCGGATCCTGCCCCCGAGCCTTAATTTGCCTACGCATGGCCTATATGAACCTTCTTAGACCATTAGATCTTAATGAAGGCCTTCTCTGGATTCCTGCTTTGAAGGGTGCTTGGAGAATAATGACAAAGGATCCACTCATAGAATCACAGAGTTAGAAAGGCCCACACAGGCATCTAGTACAACCCCCTGCAATGCAGAAATATTTTGCCCAACATGATGCTTGAGCCCATGACTCTGAGATTAAGAGTTTCGGGCTCTGGTGACTGAACTGTTCCAGGATGTGGCCTTTGCAATTGTGGCTCCCTGCTTGTGGAGTGAGAGAGCTTCAACTATATACACACTGTATTCCCTTCCCGCTCCAAGCTTTTGATTGACTACAACAATGATGTTTCCTTTTGGTTGTGCTGGGAGCAGGGAGCGGGTGGCACTGTGGTCTAAACCACTGAGCCTCTTGGTAGTGGCAGAGCTTCAGTGGCGGAGAGCAGGTTGGGGCGAGGCTGGCGTGCCTCCCAGGGGCGTCGTGTGCCACCCGCTGTGGATATTTCACCCCTCCCATTGCAAGAATCTACTGACAAGGAGGGGGCGGAATCTGCTCACTGCTTCTTCTGCTCCAGCCTGACTCAAAAAGAGTCTGAGTGTTATCTGTGTAGAGATAAGATGACTGCTTAAGCAACTGTAACACTCATGCAGTCCGGTAGCCTCCGATAGTTTTTAGTTAGTTTATTTTAGTTTTGCAGTAGTTGTAAAAGAATAAAGAAGTTATGCCTCAGAGCCGTCGTTCATGTAGTTCATACTCTGCTGTGCTCCGCTGACTTTGGAACGGAGTTTGGTGCTCACAGCTCGAAGTTGCGTCTCCATTGCACTTAGACCTGCTTCCTGCAGTGGAAGGTCTCTGGAAGAGCTTGAGCCTAGTCGTTGGCACCGGGGCTTGAGCCTGAAGAGCTTGAGCCTAGTCGTTGGCACCGGGGCTTGAGCCTGAAGAGCTTGAGCCTAGTCGTTGGCACCAGCTCAAAGGCGAAGCTGACACCCACAGGGGCATGGCATGCGTCCTGGGGGTGGGGCACGCCACCTGCAGGGGTGTGGCACCCAGCGCAGGCAGGGAGGCAGCCGCGATGGCACCCCACCAGGATCACACTGCCAGAGGCGGTGCGCTCCCCCCACACTCCTCTTCCTCCGCCAGTGCCTCTTGGGCAGAAGGTTGGCGGTTCAAATGCCCGTGACTGGTGAGCTCCCGTTGCTCTTTCCCAGCTCCTGCCAACCTAGCAGTTCAAAAGCACACCAGTGCAAGTAGATAAATAGGTACCACTGTGGCAGGAAGGTAAATGGTGTTTCCGTGCGCTCTGGGTTCCGTCACAGTGTCCCATTGTGCCAGAAGTGGTTTATTCATGCTGGCCACACAACCCAGAAAGCTGTCTGTGGACAAACACTGGCTCTGTGATGGCCTGGGAATCTGATTCAGAGGCTGAACCGGAGGAATCCCAGCCTGCACAGGAGTCCCTGCCTCCAGGGCCGGCTGAGCCGGGGCCGAGGCTTGAATCTGAAGGGCCTGCACCTGTGCCGGATCCTCAGGAGCAGACACCAGATGAATCCACTCTGGCTCCGGGGGTGATTGAGGACCCATTGCCTGCAGGTGCTCCCCTCCCAGCCCTGTCAGGGGAAGGTGAGGCTGCCTCTGGGTCCAGTAACCCTCCAGCCTCTCCCGAGCTGCAGAGGCTCAGGGCAGAGAGGCGGAGGGAACTAAGTTCTATCAGGAGGAGTGCTTGCCTTAAGGCCAGGAGAGGCAAGTCACCTGTGGGCCGGGACCGCCCTGGGCCCCAGAGGAGATAAAGGCCAGTCAGCCCAGTCCCAGGTTCCAGGAGCAACATTGCTGGAAACCTGTTCCTGCCAGCACCCTGACCTGCTCTTCTGGAGTTCCTGACCACGCCCGGCTCCTTGCCTTGGACCCCACTTCGCCCCTGACAGACAGCCTCCAGACCCTTGACCCAGGACCGGACTCAGACCACGCCGCACAGTAACCCCCCCCCCCCCGAGACCAGCACAGTTTGCTTCCTCAGCCTGAACGTGAGATGAGTGCTGCATTCCATAGTCGCCTTTGACTTAACCATCTAGGAGTCCTTTACCTTTACCCTTTTTTTGCTGGGATCGGAGGCTGCTCATGTGTGTGTGTAGTGAATTGCATGTGTTTTGGCGTACATATGTTTTATATCAATATGCTTTTATTATAATATATTTTTACTCATGCTTATTCTCTTACATATGATGCAGGTCATTCAGAAAACCTTTTGTCTAACAAGCAGCTAACAAGTTTATTCATAGATAAAGAAATTAAAACCAACAAATAATAGGTTAAGATGCCAGAAGACTCTGGCTGGACCTAGACACATCAAAGAAGTGTTTCAGTTCAAAGCATTGTAAATTTAAACAGGGAAAACAGGTAGAGGAAAAATGAGACTCTACATCTCCATCTGGTGGCACAATGTTGTATCTCACATACAATGCATATAAATCGCTTTCTCTTTACCAGTCTAGCTGGTCTCTCTGTTGTTTTTCTTGCAGAACACCAGCGTGACTACCCAGTAGCACTTCATTGCGGGCGCATGTGCAAAATAAATTT
Organism: Podarcis erhardii; assembly: GCF_964252035.2. Lineage (NCBI taxonomy): Eukaryota > Metazoa > Chordata > Lepidosauria > Squamata > Lacertidae > Podarcis > Podarcis erhardii. The sequence continues at coordinate 47,279,347 of NC_138500.1, forward strand.
TGGGGCAGCACTCCCCGTTTAGTTTGACTGTCCATCAGTATCTAATTACATGTCTTTTCACTTATGATTTATATGGATTTTTAGCAGCTGTGTTATATGCCTGGGCATTAGGAGATTTTAAGAATGTGGTGGTGCGTGGTGGTGGGCATTAGGAGATTTTAAGAATGTGGTGGTGCGTGACTGTAAAAAGATATTCTACAGTTGACAGATACTTTATTGCTACAGTAACAGATTTATTATTACTTTAAATTTTGTTACATTAAATGTTACATTGCTTCTCCTAGGAAAAGGTAACAGGTGCTCTCTAAACGAAAAAAAACTTAAAAGCTGATGTGGCGCCATTGCATGAGACACATATTTTAGTGGATGATTAAGACAGAATATGTAGACACTGAGCAAGAGAAATATATTATAGTAGTCCTTCTAAGAATTCTAGGGGTGTGGCTGTACTTGTTCATAAAAATGCTCCCCTTTAAGTGCTACAAACTGTAGCTGGCTCAGACGAGACTTTCCTTATAAACAAGAGTGATTTTCAGTCTAGGCCAGCATCCTATGCTAAAAAGAAAACTCCATGGTTAGATGTTTAAAAGTCTGCAGCATTCTTAAGCGGGGGGGAAATGCAAGATATCTACTGATGAGTAACATAGTCATGAAACAGCTTTATTTTATTGTGGCTGAGCCTCAATAGGTGCGTAAGATTGTAATAATTGTCTTCAGAATGTGTTATTAGGAATATAAACCACTAGAGGGCCACGTTACACCAACAGCAGTTAAGCCTGCATAAACCCCTGTTAAATAATGGCATGTACCAGCGCATCCATTTGTCAACTTCTTAATGTATGTGGAAAATCAAGGTCGGTATCCAGCCTCAGGACTGTGCAATAGGATTCGTCTTTCTGCTTCCTGCGCCTCCTTAAAATCTGTTCTGGGGGTTCCAGGCCTCCCGGGCAGACTTGGGAGAGTTGATGGAGGGGAAGCCCAAACTGCTTGCGCTCTCAGACCACCTGAAAATCTGGACGATGCAGTGACAAACTCTCCCTCCAAGCCCAGGGACAATCCGCAGCCCCGGTGACTGCGCGGAATGGCCCTGATGATTGACACCTGCCACAAGCGGCTTCAAACTTCATCCTGGAAGCTCCAGCTCCCTGTTGCGTCCGCGAGGTGTCCTCCTCCCCTTCCAAACTGCCGGGGGTGGAGAAGATGTTATACTCCGGACCCGGACCCGACCCATTGAAATAAAAGGATTTCAACTAAGGGCATGGATTTTAACGGGTCTGCGTCTCCGAGTACGAATTACTTAGAGCACGTGTTGCAGGAGGAGGAGGGGTGGAAGGACGGTGTCTTTACGTTGTGGCCCGAGAAAACTTTATTATGATAATATTGTATTTATCCAGGGGCACAATGGCTCAGTACACCTGGCTGTTAACCCCAGAAGGTTGGTGGTTCGAGCCCACCCAGAGATTGCTGTGGGACACTAGATGGCCCCTGAGGTCCCTACAATTCTCCAGACCCTCCAAGTGCCCCTATTTCCCAGGGACATTCCTGGATTTACAGAAGCCCTCTCGGTTTCTGATTTGATCCTGGAACATGGGCATGGCCAGAATTTTTGTTGGGGGAGCAAACAGGCTTTGGTTAGTGAGGGAGCAGAACCTCTGATTTGTATTGATTTAGGGGGGGCAGTTGCCCCTGCCCCCCCCCCCAGCTATGGCCATGCCCCAGAATGTCCCGCTTTTCCTTAGGACGTCCCTATTTTCATCGTAGAAATTTTGGAGGGTGTGGAGTTAACAGACCAGATTCTATAGCTATCTGAAGGCATAGAGGAGTTTTGGTTTTTTAAAATGTTTAATGTTGTGTTTTTTTAATCTGTTGGAAGCCGCCCAGAGAGCACAGGGGTGAGCAAACTTTTTCAGCAGGGGGCCGGTCCACTGTTCCTCAGACCTTGTGGGTGCAGGACTATATTTTGGGGGGAAAAGATCAAATTACTATGCCCCACAAATAACCAGAGATGCATTTTAAATAAACGGACACATTCTACTCATGTAAAAGCACGTTGATTCCCGGACCGTCCGCTGGCCAGATTTAGAAGGTGATTGGGCCGGATCTGGCCCCCGGGCCTTAGTTTGCCTACCGATGGGCTGGGGCAACTCAGTCAGATGGGCTGGGTGTAAATAGTAAGATGATGATGATGATGATGATGATGATGATGATGATGATGGAATTGTTCTTTAGTCGTCTTAGTCATGTTCGACTCTCCGTGACAGAGCATGCATTGGAAACTCTCACTTTCTTCTCAAAGCTTCTCCTTTTTTATCTCCGTGGAGTTTTCTTGGCAAAATACTGGAGTGGTTTGCCAGTTCCTACTCCAGGTGGATCACGTTGAGTCTAAACTCTCGGCTATGACCTGTCTGTCTTGGGTGGCCCTGCACCCCATAGCTCATAGCTTCTCGGAGTTATTCAGGCCCCTTCGCCTCCATAAGGCAGTGTTCCACGAAGGGGGAGATGATGGAATTTGTTGTTGTTTAGTCGTTTAGTCGTGTCCGACTCTTCGTGACCCCCTGGACCAGAGCACGCCAGGCACTCCTGTCTTCCACTGCCTCCTGCAGTTTGGTCAAACTCATGCTGGTAGCTTCTAGAACACTGTCCAACCATCTCGTCCTCTGTTGTCCCCTTCTCCTTGTGCCCTCCATCTTTCCCAGCATCAGGGTCTTTTCCAGGGAGTCTTCTCTTCTCATGAGGTGGCCAAAGTATTGGAGCCTCAGCTTCAGGATCTGTCCTCCCAGTGAGCACTCAGGGCTGCTTTCCTTCAGAATGGAGAGGTTTGATCTTATTGCAGTCCATGGGACTCTCAAGAGTCTCCTCCAGCACCATAATTCAAAAGCATCAATTCTTTGGCGATCAGCCTACTTTATGGTCCAGCTCTCACTTCCATACATCACTACTGGGAAAACCATAGCTTTTACTATACGGACCTTTGTTGGCAAGGTGATGTCTCTGCTTTTTAAGGTCTAGGTTTGTCATTGCTTTTCACCCAAGAAGCAGGCGTCTTTTAATTTCGTGGCTGCTGTCACCATCTGCAGTGATCATGGAGCCCAAGAAAGTAAAATCTCTCACTGCCTCCATTTCATCCCCTTCTATTTGTCAGGAGGTGATGGGACCAGTGGCCATGATCCTCGTTTTTTTTTATGTTGAGCTTCAGGCCATATTTTGCGCTCTCCTCTTTCACCCTCATTAAAAGGTTCTTTAATTCCTCCTCACTTTGGAATAGGATGCCCCTATTTTGCTGTTGAAGGGGCTCATTCTATGATTCTATACCTCGCCCTGGCCAGAGTCGCTTCTCCGTCCTCGGTGCCACGGCGCCCCCTGGCGGAGCTGAGCAGCACCGCTCCCATCCGCCGTCCCCCGCGTCCCCCCACCGCACTTCGCTCTCCCCTACAAGGGCACGTCCCCCTCTCGGAGGAGTCCCGCTCACAACTGCGGCGCCTGCCAAGAGGCAAACCCACCTCGGGCAGCAGCAGCAGCAGCAGCAGGCGAAAGCAAGCAAGCAAGCAAGCAGGCAGGCAGGCAGGCAGCTCGCCTCGGCGCTGGGAGAAGCGTGTGCTGGAAGGAGAAGACGGAGCGAGCAGCGCGCCAGCAGCTCTTGGAAGGCGGACTTTGCCCGTCCGCATGGCCGATGGAAGGAGGGGAAGCGGCGGCGGCGGCGGCGGCGGCGGCGCCTTGTGCTGGGCGCTCTGGCTGTGGCTGTGCCTGGGGAGCCCGCCGCCTGCGCGCGCCGCCCCCCGCCAGGAGGACACGCTCTACCTGTGGATCGACGCGCACCAAGCCCGCGTGCTCATAGGTAAGGCGCCCGGCGGGAGGGGGGGGGCAAAACAGCCACGGGGTGTCCCCCCCCCATGCAACAGTTTTGTGGCAACTGAAAAGACGTCAGGTGGTTGTTGTGGCTGGGGAAACCCAGCCAGATGGGCGGGGTATAAATAATAATAATAATAATAATAATAATAATAATAATAATAATAATAATAATAATAATAATAATTGCTGCTGCTGCTGCTGCTGCTGCTGGGCAATCGGGTTCATTTGCAGCACCAATAAAGTCATGGGGGTTTTTCATGGGGGGAAAGTAAATGAGAGCCTGTGGGGGGGGTGGCATTAGGGTGCCAGGACGTGGTACGCAAGGAGGAGCGAAGCGTGAGACTCTTCGTCTCAGGGTGGTGGGCTTCAAGCCCCGCGTTGAGCAAAAAAAAAGTTTTTCCTTCGTTGCAACGGAGTTTTTCCTGCGTCGCAGCGGGGTCAGGCTAGATGACCCGGTGGGGTCTCTTCCTACTCTCTCGTTCTATGACCTCGCCATAAACACCCCCCAGTCTGGAAGCTGCGAAAGTCTGCTTGATCGGATGCCGGTTTCATCCATTCATATGAATTGCCAAACGCAGGAATGGACGTAGCCGGGATTTATGTTGGGGGCGGGGGGGACGGACGGACGGACACCCACCTGCCACCATCCTCTGCGTGGCTCCGTCTAGCAGATCCAGAATGAATGGCCTCCACAACAGTTGTTTTGAATTACTTTCTTTTGACTGCAAGTGCTCAGGAAAAAAATTGTCGATACCTTTCTGCAATTTCTGCTTTAAACATTATTTTTATTTATTTGCTTGGTTTAGGGGAGTGCAGCCGTCCCCTGCCTGCCCCCTCCCCGCCACACCCCTGGTGCGGAGGCTGCGAGGAGGAGCGTTGGTCTTGCAGTTCCATCAGTGGAGCGTGAGACTCTTAATACCAGGGTCGTGGGTTCGAATCCCGCATTGGGCAAAAGATTCCTGCCTTGCAGGGGGCTGGATTAAATGACCTTGGGGGTGGTTCCTTCCATCTCCACCATTCTGTGATCTCACCATAAACACTCTCACCTGGAAGCGTCGTAAGTCTGCCTAATTGGATGCCAGCTTCATCCGTTCACATTAAAGCTGGACATAGATCTGTCCAGCGCCACTTGGCATCCAAGTCTGTTTGCAGAGTGATCCTATGCTCAGTTTACTTGGAAGCAAGGCAGTGCTGGAACGATGAAGGGGAAAGTGGGTGGGGAGCCTTAATGAAACCTGTCAGTCCCCTCCTGATTCACCCGCCCACCTCCAAAGTTTAGCCCAATCTGTCTCTCCTAAACAAAGTTCTGGAAATGAAGCTAAGGCAGCCATCACTAATAATAATAATAATAATAATAAATTTATTATTTATACCTCGCCCATCAGGCTGAGTTTCCCTAGCCACTCTGCGCGGCTTCCAATCAAGTGTTAAAAACAATACAGCACTAAATATTAAAAACTTCCCTGAACTGCCTTCAGATGTCTTTTAAAGAGAAGATAGCTGCTTATTTCCTTCACATCTGAAGGGAGGGCGTTCCACAGGGCAGGCGCCACTACCGAGAAGGCCCTCTGTCTGGTTCTAAGGGGGCTAAATTGCCCTCTGCCCGTCTGGTAGTTCTGATTAATTTCCACTGTATTAAGTGGGATTTACTCCCCCATAAATGTGCATAGGATGTTGACCTTCAGTTTGAATGGATTACCATTAAGGACTTGGCAGGGGGGGGGGGGAAGAGAAGAAACAGCCCATGAGCTTGTGCTGAATTCTTTAAATGTTCCAGTTCTTATATGTGCCCTGGGGGGAAAAATGGAAGGGGCGGAAGAGGGAGGAATCTCAGGGCCTCTTCATCTGTGCCACATTTTCTACACGGTAAAGCACTTCCGTGCAGCTCAAGGAGAAACGGGGGGGGGGGGGGAGAGAGAGAGCAACTAGATCATGTGCGATGATTGCAGGAGTGCATCTCCCCCCCCCCCGCACCGAAAGCAGCCCCATGCTTTCACAATCAAAGCCACATGTGCGCATTGTCACGATGCTCCCACTCACATGGACCTGTTGCAGAGCATCAGTGTGCTGTGGCCAAGTGCAGCTCCCTTGCCTGTGTACGCGGAGATATGTGTGCATCCGTTGTCACGCATGGCGATCTGCATAAGGTTTGCCCCCTTTTCCCTCCAAAGAAGTGCTTTCCGTGTAGGAAATTTCAGAAGCGACCCCCCCCCCCCCGGGAGTCTTGCCTGCCTGCGAAAGCTTCAGCGAAAAAAAACACATTTGCTTTTCATCCTCCATTACGATTAATCTCCCACCTGTTTTGAGTTAATTGGTTTTGTTTTACAGGCTTTGAAGAGGATATTCTTATTGTTTCTGAGGGGAAAATGGCCCCCTTCACCCACGATTTCAGAAAAGCCCAGCAAAGGATGCCTGCCATCCCGGTCAATATTCACTCTATGAATTTTACCTGGCAAGCAACTGGAAGGGTAGGTACAGTCTGGGATTGGGAAAAGTTGGCAAAGAGCAGCGCAACTTCTGACCGGTGAGGGGAGAAGAGCTGCATGTTTAACCGGAGCAAATATTTAGTTTATGAAAATATTCGCGGAAAATATCTCAATGATGTGCCAAAAAGTCACTACAAAGTGGTTCCTTGAATCACCTGTCATAAGAAATATTAATAAATCACATCTATGACACGCACAAGTATACAGTGTTCTCTCTCTCTCTCTCTCTCTCTCTCTCCTCCTCTCCATCTTCTATGAAACTTTGTTCCTAAAGTGGAAAATAGCTCACAATCTCATTCAGAAATTATCAGGTGCATATGGAAAGGTGCTGAAAACATGACACACACACACAACTAGAATGTTTAGCAGGCAAAATACTCAGCGGCCCAGAGCTTTGTAAGATAGCTGATCTTATGCTTTATGTAACACTCCATTCTTGAAAGCATTTAACAATTACATTTGCCATTCATAAGGTGCTTTTCCAGTGCACAAGGCCCTTCATGATGTTGTTGTTGATTAGTCGTTTAGTTGTGTCCGACTCTTTGTGACCCCATGGACCAGAGCACGCCAGGCCCTCCTGTCTTTCACTGCCTCTCGCAGTTTGGTCCAACTCATGCTGGTAGCTTCGAGAACACTGTCCAACCATCTCATCCTCTGTCGTCCCCTTCTCCTTGTGCCCTCCATCTTTCCCAACATCAGGGTCTTTTCCAGGGAGTCTTCTCTTCTCATGAGGTGGCCAAAGTACTGGAGCCTCAGCTTCATGATCTGTTCTTCCAGTGAGCACTCAGGGCGGATTTCCTTAAGAATGGAGAGGTTTGATCTTCTTGCAGTCCATGGGACTCTCGAGTGTCTCCTCCAGCACCATAATTCAAAAGCATCAATTCTTTGGCGATCAGCCTTCTTTATGGTCCAGCTCTCACTTCCATACATCACTACTGGCCCTTCATGTAAGTAATATTAATCATCTTTGCAAGTCGCCTATAATAAATCAGGATGGGCGGCAGACTGCACAGCTTCAGGTAGAGGTGGCCAGTTAGGATAAACGCTACTGAAGTAGACTGGCTAATTATTTGACTTATGAAGCCTATTGCTACCCACCATTACAGATCTGAGCTTGGAGCTGAGAAAAAGTGCCTTGCTTAAAGCTATCTAGCGGGTGGCAGAGGCAAGCTTTGAAGCTCTTGCTGCTTCAGTCTCATACTGCACCAACCTACCCATGCATGTTTAATCATACAATCTTAGACCCGGATGGGTCATCTAGTCCAACCCCCTGCAATGCAGGAATCTCAGCTAAAGCATCCATGACAGATGGCCACCCAACCTCTGCTTAAAAGTCTCCAAGGAAAGAGGATCTATCACCACTCGTGGGAGTCTGTTCCACAAATCGAAAGCAAGCCCCACTGTCTTCAGTGGGGATTACTTGCAGGAAAAAGCACACATAGAATTGTGACCTTACTCACTACGTTGCACTAGCTCTTAGATTTCAGTGCTGTTACCTGTCCGCATGTGGCTTCAATATGGCACCCATAGATAAAGCGAAGACCTTCAACCTTTACTATGCGTTTGATATGTTTGTACTGAGGGAGGTACTATGAGACAACTACTCTGCACAGGCAAATTTGCAAAGCACTGTTTGCAAATGATTGGGGCACTGGCATCTGTACACCCAGCAAACCTCTACAAATTGTGTAGGAATGCCTGGTATGAACACGCACATGTGCAGTTTGACATCATGACAACATATGGTGAATCTGCATAAAAGCCTTAAGGGCATTGGGGAAAATTCTGGGAATAGACACGTATTTTTTAGGTGGAATAAAAAAAGAAGTCGTCGTCCAAACAATTAATAAGCACATTGTTTGCAATGGTTGAATCCATGTTAAGTTAGTAACCGTTCTGATCTATTGAAATTAATGGGGGAAGCTAGTTGTGCTTAATGGAAGTCTCATTGATTTCAAGTGCATCTAAAGCATGGCCAACATGCAGTATAATCTTATGCACATTTACTCAGAGGTAAGCCTCACTGTGTTCAGTGAGACCTGCTCTTTCCTAAATGTGTTTAGGGTTGCAACTTGGAACTGGAGCTAATTGGGAATCGGCTCAAGAAGCAGGACGTTATTTAAATGGGATGCACATAAGATTGGCTGATCCTTTTTTTTTTCTTAATGAAGAAATTCATCTCCTTCCTTTTTAAGCACTCTCATGCTTTTATGATTCCTCTAAAGGAAATGAGCAACCATCTCAGTGAGTTTTCATGCATTCTGATATCATCATCCATTTCAACAGGGTGTGACATACGTAGTTCTTCTTTAATGTTCTGCTCTAAGGCCACTTTTTCATGTGGATCCCTTGCCCTTGATGTCCATCAAGTTAATTTAGTGGATTCACATGTCAGTGGGCTTGGACACACAAGAGCATGAGATGAAGACTAGCTAGGTTGAGGAACAGCACATTTATTTTGGGACTGCCTCGATTCATGTTCATTTTTTGTGAGCGTTGAAAAGCACAAGCCATTTCTGGCAATTTCAAATACTCATTGCAGACGTAATTGCTCTCCCCATCACCATCTTCCTTCTCCTTTGCCCTCTAGCATTTTGTGCAACATGGAAGCCATGCCATGTTGAGTTGCTACCTCCCCATGCCATGCATACTGGGAAGCCATGTCCCTGCCATCTGTGCACATAGCATAAACGTCTGCAGGGAAGATATTTGTATGCACAGCTATCCAAGCAAATGCCAGGAGAGGGTCTCTTAGCACACAGAGTGCCAGGAGTGAGGCCAAATGGCCTGCACATCCTACATTGAGGTAGCTCAGTTGGGTAGGGCATGGTGCTAATAACACCAAGGCTCCAGCTACATTTTCCTTCATTGCAAGATGTTGGAGCTGATGATCCTCTGGTCCCTTCGACTCTACAATTCTATAACTGGCAGCAGCTCTCCAGGGTGGCAGGCAGGAGTCCTTTCCAGCCTATCTCAAGATGCTGGGAATTGAATTCTACATGCCAAGCAGATGTTCTTACCACTGCACTAAAGCTGCTCCCCTAATATTTGAATGAGACTGCTGTCTGGGGTCATTGCTATCACACTTCTAAGTTTCCCACGAATGAGTATTTTTCTGCTTCATTTTCACAATCTGGTAAGGACCCTTAGAAGTCTGTTGAGAAGGAGCCCTATTTGTGCTCTTTCTTTATTTCACAACATTTAGGTAAAGGTAAAGGGACCCCTGACCATGAGGTCCAGTTGTGACTGACTCTGGGGTTGCGGCGCTCATCTCGCTTTACTGGCCAAGGGAGCCGGCATACAGCTTCCAGGTCATGTGGCCAGCATGACTAAGCCGCTTCTGGCGAACCAGAGCAGCACACAGAAACACCGTTTACCTTCCCGCCGGAGCGGTACCTATTTATCTACTTGCACTTTGACATGCTTTCAAACTGCTAGGTTGGCAAGAACAGGGACCGAGCAACAGGAGCTCACCCTGTCGCAGGAAGTCGAACCGCTGACCTTCTGATCAGCAAGTCCTAGGCTCTGTGGTTTAACCCACAGCACCACCTGCATCCCATTTACATACCACTTAATTGTAATAAAACCTCCAAGCGGTTTGCAAAAATGTTTATGGGTTATCACTTGGGTCTCCCATGCCAACCCGATGCTCTCATGATTATAATTTCGGGAGCAGTGCAAAACATTTTCTGTTTTCCCAAGCTCTTAAATGATAGTAGTTTAATCTCCCTGCCTGTTTGAATGTTGCTATAATTTGTTGTCTTAGTTTGTAGGTTTTATTTTCTATTTTTATAAATAATTTTAAGTATCTTTATATTATTTCAAAAATGCAGAAAATTTACAGGATCTCAGAGTGTAAGCAGTAGAAACAGAAAAATATACTCACATACATGAATACAGTAATTCTTCAAAAGTGAGAGTTTGGTAATGGAAAATAGGAAATGTTGGGCACAGAGATCATGTGAGTCTGATCAGATTGATGCTAGCACAGAGAAATATGAGAAATAGTTGTGTAAAAGGCAAGGTATTCAAAACACAGGAAAGAAAAGACAAACGGTTGTAAATTGTCCTGAAATTTGTTGTTCCAGTAATTTACAATAAAGACCATTTCTTCAGTCAAATTGTTGTCTTGTGAATTTTATATGTTTCACCTGGCCACGGAGAAGAATGGAGGTTTTGTTAAGAAAGCAGTTTCCCAAACTTTCTTTAATTATTCTCTCATGCTTTCTAATATTGTCCATAGCTACTAATGGTTAAACATAACACAAAAGGTGCACCGGCTTGTAAAATGTTGGTTTTTAAATAACACAGAAGAGCCACTTTGAGACTGGGTATAAAATGGTAACTTGTAACCTCTTGTATAATAGTTGAAAAATTTTGTCCAAAAAATAGGCATGCAATCTGCCTTTGATGCTTGCCATCACCAGCATAAATCTGAGGCTGAGTGATACATTTTGCTTTGTTTACACAGAATGAGGTGCCACTGGTAGATATTTTAAAACAGTTTTCCTCTGGTTTGTCATTATTAATGCTGATGGGACATTATTGAGCAATCAATTCCGTTCTTGTTTTCCCATAAAGCTTAGACTCTTTGGGTCTTTCCCACATTTTTTCGGCAAAAGATGTTTGCTTGTGATCCAGTTCTTTTTGTCAGATAGAAAACCAAACATTTTATGGACCAGTCTTTTAGTATTAGGGTTGATAATACAGTTCTTTATCACTGGCTTTTCATGAAGGTGGCTGCATTTAGTTATCAAATGTATAACAATGTGCCAAATTTGAAAGACTATCGCTAACCTTCCAGCGGAATAACAAGATCATTGTGATTACATGACCATTGATAATCCACCTGTAGATTGATAAAATCATTTTTTGATGTGAAACTGAAAAAACCTCTCATACATTGTGATGAGGTTTTTTTTTTTATTCACGTCTTAAATATTACCAAGATAAGCAGTGATAATTCAGGGCTTTAGTGCTGTTGACTATAGACTTACGTATTGAACACTGTGGTTTAAACTATATTAGCTTTGAGAAGTTTCCGCTAAAATGCCACTGTCCTATTTTCCATTTTTATTAAGTTCAAAGGCAAATAACATTAAGAGACTGAGTAACATTACAACGTTATTACAATGGAGACTGCATAGAAATGCGTTGTTCAATTAATCATTTTCTGATACTATCAGACAAGCACTACAAAATACTTTCAATATAATATTGCTTGATATGTTGACATAATTAGCGTGCTTGAGAAATGAACTGGGGAGGGATAATTTAAAAACAGAGTTACTGTGTCTAGTTCTGGGCACCACTGTTTAAAATAAGGATATGGACAAACTGGAACATGTGCAGAGCAGAGTGACTAAGATTCTAAAGGATATGGAAAAGAAGCCTTATGAGGAATGGTTGAGGGAGTTGGGTATGCTTAGCCTGAAGAAGAGAAGAATGAGATGTGATATCTCAGATGGGTGGGGTATAAATAAATAAATTATTATTATTATTATTATTATTATTATTATTATTATTATTATTCGAGCCATTTTCAAATAACTGAAGGGCTGTCACATGGAGGATGGAGCAACTTTGTTTTCTGCTGATGCAGAGGGTAGGACCCAAACCAAAGGATTCAAATTTCAAGAAAGGAAATTATGCCTTAAGAATGATGGAGAACTTTTTGGCAGTGAGAGCTGTTTGGCAATGGAACAGGCTTCATCAGTGGGTTTGTGGACTCCTCTTCATTGCAGGCTTTTAAGCAAAGGTTCTCTTAGGGATTCCTTAGCTGTGATTCCTTGTGGGTCCTTTCCAACTATACAGTTCTATGTTCTGTATCAAAAACTGCATTCCACTTAATCAAAGGTGTGTTTTTTTTGTCACCCGAAATTGCTCATGATGCAAATGGGCTTATCATGATACAATTTATAAGTCTTTCTGTTTTTAATAAAGATGCTTGGTCTTAGGCCATATGGTATATTATTCTTTAAATTTTCCAGTGATAATTGTCCATATTTTAAAGTCCTGGTTGATGAGTGATATTAGATGTTAGGTGCAGGGTAGTGTGAATCGTTTCTACTATCTACGCGTCTGTCTTTGATTTTTAGGTTAAGTAATTCATTTATTCTACTTGTTTTTAACTACTCTTTAAACTTATTGTAAAATTCTGTGGTGAAGCTATCAGGTCCTCATGTTTTGAGGTTCTAATTACATTATCTTCTGTAAATGGAGCTTCTAGAATTGTTAATCTGGTACGGTTATATTTTGGTAGCTAGACTGCAGTGAAAAACCTATTAATTACTGCTTCAGAAGGATTGTGTGATGAGTAAAGATCATGGTAGAATCACTGAAATTGTTGTGCTATTTCTTGTGCCATTTTTGATATTGTGTATGTGATTCATGGAACTAGTTTCTACTTTTGCTCCTCCTTTAAGTTCCCACATGAAAGTTTAGAAGTCTGTTACATGTTCAGTTCATCTTTGAGAAGATACTTTTAGTTTTCTAGTTTCCAATTTTGCTAGTATTCACATTGGCTCATTAGTAGCTTGTGCAGAGAAGGGCAACCAAAATGCTAAAGAGTCTGGAAACCAAGCCTAATGAGGGAGTTGGGTATGTTTAGTCTGAATAAAGGAGACTGAGAGGAGATATGACAGCCATCCTCAAATATCTAAAGGGCTGTCACATGGAAGATGGAGCAAGCTTTTTTTCTCCTGCTCCAGAGGGTAGGATCCCCAAACCAATGGATTCAAGTTACAAAAAAGGAGATTCTGACTGAACCTCAGGAAGAAATGTCTGACAGTAAGAGGTGTTTAACTGTGGAAAGGACTCCCTCAGAAGGTGGTGGACTCCGTTTTTAAGCAGAGACTGGATGTCTTTAGTTGATATTCCTGCATTGAGCTAGATGACACTCAGGGTACCTTCCAAATCTATAATTCTATGATTTTATGACTCTATATACTGTTTGATCCCACTTATGAAGGTACACAAGTTCAATCATCTATTTTACTGGCTGCAATTCTTGCTTATTCTTAGAATTCTGAAGCATTTTTGAAATATACTCGGAGTCGCAAAGTGATTTCATGCTCTTTATTCAGCTCATAGTGGTGAGGAGGAATGAATGAAAGTCCCCTCAAAGTATCTGCCTTATATACATTATTTACACAATGGGCTGCACATGATTGGCTAATTCCGGAATTGTACTGTAAACCAATCAGGTTGTGGATTCACTTCAATCTGGAGCATGATTGGGTGGTTCCTGCCAACCAATCATACTGCTGCATTGTTCTAGGACCAATCAGACTGCTGCATTCTGAATCCTATTGTTCTAGGACCAATCAGACTGCTGCCTTTTGGATCCTATTGTTCTAGGACCAATCAGACTGCTGCAGTTTGGATCCTATTCGACTCAGTACATAACACCCCTCCCCTCTAAGTTCCAGTCCTGCCCGGGAGGTCGCATTCATAGTCCTCAAGGTACGCTGGCGGCCTACGTGTGCGTTGCGGCCTGGGGTGTTCCCTGGTCCGGGGTTCTGGTTCTGGCTCGTGTTCCAAGGATGCTGGCTGTGATGGGGCTGTTTGGTCTGGCGCAACCGGCTCGCTCAGTCGTGGTTCTGGTTCCGGTGTCCTTTCGGCCTCCCGGGACCTCTCTGTATTTACTGGTTCTGCCTCTCCTGCTGGCCCCTGCTGCTCTATGGGCCTCACTGCCCCACTGTTCCCCTGGGACTCCTCTGACCTGTCCTCCTCCTCCTGGTTTTCTCCCGGGAATCGTCGCCGTATCTGGTCACAGTGGCGGCGCCAGCATTGCCCCCCATCCGTTAGCACCTCGTACGACACGGGGCCAGTGACCCTGGTGACTGTGGCGGGTACCCATGCAGGGCCTGCCCCAAAATTCTTTGCGTACACTGGGTCCTGGGCCTCGAAGGTCCGGGGGTTCCTGCCTTCCCCCACCCCTACCTCATCCTGAGCTCTATCGGGGTGAAGGCGGTCCAATCTGATTGCAAGGCGCCGACCCATTAGTAGTTCAGCGGGGCTCCGGCCAGTCGTTGAGCTGGGGGTGCTGTGCTGTGCTAGAAGGAATGTGGCAAGGCGGTACTCCCAATCCCCTTGCGTCATGCGGCGAAGGGTGTCCTTGGTGGTCCGCACCATGCGTTCTGCTTGGCCATTGGTGGCAGGGTGGAATGGCGCCGAACGGATGTGGCGGATGGCGTTCTGCGCTGTGAAGGTTTGGAATTCTCCTGACGTAAATGCAGTCCCGTTGTCTGAGACGAGAGTGTCAGGGAGCCCGTGCGTTGCAAACAGCCTGCGTAGTACCCGGATGGCTGCGGATGTAGAAGTGGATGGTACCAGTGCGACTTCCAGCCATTTGGTGTAGGAGTCCACCACTATGAAGAATGTTTTCCCCTGAAAGGGGCCAGCGAAGTCCACATGCAGGCGTGACCATGGTGCTCGGGCAGACTCCCAGGACTGGACTGGGGCCCTTGGGGGATCTGGGCGGGATTCTTGGCAGGCCTGGCAGTGTTTGACCCAGGCCTCTATCTCTCCGTCGATCCCCGGCCACCACACATAACTCCTGGCAAGGGCCTTCATTCTTACTACCCCGGGTGTGTCTCGTGTAGGGCTGTGAGGACCCTTTTGCGGAGGGGCTGGGGAACAACGACCCTGCTTCCCCATAACAGGCACCCCTTGTGGGCCGACAGTTCATGTTTGCAGGTTGTGTAGCTGGCGAATTCTGGCCCGGGGCTGCTGCTGGGCCATCCCCTCCACACCCAGTCCAGGACCCGGGAGATGACCCTATCTTTCTTGGAATGGTGTGCAACTTCTTGTGCCTGAATGGGGCGGTCGGGAAGCAGCTCCAGGCTCATAACCTCTTGTGCAGGTGCCGGGTCGGGGCCTGTTTCTGGTAGTGGTAGCCTGCTGAGGGCGTCCGCATGGCCCATCGCCTTCCCAGGGCGGTGAATCAGTGCATACTGGTAGCTGGCAAGGAAAATTGACCACCTGAGGACACGAGGAGACAGCACTTGGGGGGTCTGCTTTTCGGGGGCAAACAAGCCAAGCAACGGTTTGTGGTCAGTCACCACGGTGAAGGGCCGCCCATACAAGAAATCATGGAATTTTTTTACTCCCTTCACGATTGCCAGGCCCTCCTTGTCGATTTGTGAGTAGTTCCGCTCGGTTGCGTTGAGTGTCTGGGAAAAGTATGCCACCGGTACCTCTCTTCCATCTGGGAGTTGGTGTCCCAGGACAGCGCCAATGCCATAGGGTGAGGCGTCGCATGCTAGCACCACCGGCAGCCTCTCGTCGAAGTGTGCCAAGACCGAGTTTGAGACAAGCAAGTCCTTGACTGCCTGGAATGCGGCCTCCTGGCGATGGCCCCACACCCAAGGGGCCCGCTTGTCCAGGAGTCTGTGTAGGGGCTCCGCTACCGCCGCCTTGTGGGGAAGGAAGGAATGGTAAAAGTTCAATAGTCCCAAGAAGGCCTGAAGTTCAGTCTTGTTCCTGGGCGCTGGGGCATCACAAATGGCCCGTACCTTGTCCCCAGTCGGGTGGACCCCTTCTGCGTCCACCATGAATCCCAGAAAGTCCACCTGGGGCACTCCTAGTAGACATTTTTCCCGCTTTACCTTAAGACCCGCTGTCTGGAAACGGTGCAGAACGGTGCGGAGGCGGTCCTCAAACTCCTCTGGTGTGGGCCCGGCAATCAACACATCATTGAAGAAGGGGGTGACGCCAGGAATCCCTTTAAGGAGAGAGTCCATTAGATTCTGGAATATGCCTGGTGCCACGCTGACACCGAATTGCAGCCGCTTTACCCTGAATGCTCCTCTGTGCGTCACAATCGTCTGTGCCTCTGCTGTTGCCTCATCTACTGGCAGCTGTTTATATGCTTGGGCCAAGTCCAGCTTGCCAAAAATTTTCGACCCAGCCAGGGTGGCAAGGACATGGCTGACCACTGGCACTGGGTATGCATGGGCCGTGAGGGCCTTGTTTATGGTACATTTGTAGTCTGCGCAGATGCGGACTGAGCCATTAGGCTTGACAGGTGTGACGATTGGGGTTTCCCAGGGGGCATTAGGTACCGGTTCCAGCACTCCTTGCTCCACGAGCCGGTCCAATTCCTCGTCTATACGGGGTTTCAGAGCGAACGGGACCCGGCGGGCCTTGAGCCTGACTGGTCGTACTGCGGGGTCAAGCTGTAGAGCAATGGGGGGGCCCGTATACTGTCCCAATTTCCCATCGAAAACCCCCGGAAATTCCTTGCATATGGCGTCCACGTCCACTTGTAAGCTAGTGTGGTTCACCCCGGTGACAGCTAGCCCCAGTGGTCCAAACCATGCCAATCCCAGTAAGCTAATGTAGGGGCCCTTGACCACAAGCAAGTCCAGTTGCCGCGTCCGCCCTCGGTATTGCACCCTGAAGGTCCCCACCCCCATTGTGGGGACCTTACGTTTCTGGAAGTCCCGGAGGGTGAATGGGGCCGGCCTGAGTTTGGGACCCCCAGTAGGACACAGTTTCCTTAAGGTCCTTGCCGAGATTATGGATAGAGTTGAACCCGTGTCAAGCTCCATGCGGCATGGGGCCCCCTCTATCTGTACCTCTACATAAATTTTCTCTATGTTGGGGTGGGGCAACTGGTATACCTGGAAGTCCGTGAGCTCTGTCGAGTTGCCTTGGTGCGTTGGGCCCCGGGACCTGGGGTTCTTGGATTGGTCGTCTGATGCCTGGTGTCGGGTGGGCCGAGCCCGACACACCCGGGCGATGTGTCCCGATTTTCTGCACTGTCTGCACTCTGCATTGCGGAAACGGCAGGTCCTCCTCTCATGACTTTCTCCACAGCTTGCGCAGTTCCCTCCTTCTCGTCGAGGCAGCTGTGGTATGTGGGCTGCTTGAGTGCGCTGCTGTACTCGGTGCACCTCCTCCCTGTCAGATCCTGAGTCGTCGGTGAGGTCTTCATGGTGGACCCTCGGTTGGGACGGCTGGCTCGGCCGTGCCTCTTGTGTCGACCTCTCGGCAGCTTCCGTTGCCAGGGCCTCCTCCAGAGCGACCTGGAACGTTAGGTTCTTCTTAGCGTAGAGGCGTCGTTGCAGCTTCTCATCCCTCAGGCCACCGACGAGGCGGTCACGAAGCATGTTCTCCAGCTCTGAGAAGTTGCAGAACCGGGCGGCTTGGCGGAGAGAGGTCACAAACCCAGTTATGGTTTCCCCAGGGGCTTGCCGCTTTGCGTAGAAGGCATTTCGACGAGCCACCACTGAGGGCTGTGGCGAAAAGTGCCCCTTCAGCTGTTCCATTATTGTTTTGTATGGAACAGTAGCAACGTCTTCAGGCGCAAGGAGAGCCCGGGCGATTTCAAATGTCTCCTCTCCGCAGACGCTGAAGAATATTGCCCTCTTCTTGGCGTCTTCATCATCGGTGACCCCTTTGGCTTCTAGGAGGAAGGTGAAACGGGAGGCGTACGCTTCCCAGTCTCCAGATGCTGGGTTGAACGGCGAGAAGTTGCTGTCAGTTGCCATTCTGAGTTCCTTGTGTCCCGGAGCTGAAGCCTGGATACACGGTGCGAGGCAGCGGTGCGGCAGGTGGCGGTGCTGCGGTGCTGTGTGTGGCAGTCAGCTCAGCGGGATCCCACCTTCGTCGCCAGTGAAATATACTCGGAGTCGCAAAGTGATTTCATGCTCTTTATTCAGCTCATAGTGGTGAGGAGGAATGAATGAAAGTCCCCTCAAAGTATCTGCCTTATATACATTATTTACACAATGGGCTGCACATGATTGGCTAATTCCGGAATTGTACTGTAAACCAATCAGGTTGTGGATTCACTTCAATCTGGAGCATGATTGGGTGGTTCCTGCCAACCAATCATACTGCTGCATTGTTCTAGGACCAATCAGACTGCTGCATTCTGAATCCTATTGTTCTAGGACCAATCAGACTGCTGCCTTTTGGATCCTATTGTTCTAGGACCAATCAGACTGCTGCAGTTTGGATCCTATTCGACTCAGTACATAACAATTTTGAATGATAGTTTTTCTCATGTATGATTTTGCTTATTGCAGATAATTGGCCGAGGTACTTCAGGGATGGTGTTTATTTCAAAGAGTTCCATTAAACGTGGTTAGAAATATGATCTGAAGTTCTCCTTGTAGAGACAGATAATGATACCTCCTTCAAGTGTCACCTACTGCTGCTAGCTTCTCTCTGTCACTGGGTCCTAGTACTTGCGGTGTTCTTGTTGGGTGGGTTTAAGAGAATCCAGAGCTGGACAGGTGAGTCCCCAAAGGAAATATCCCAGCCTAGGGGATGCTCCTCTGGTCAGGTAGTGAGGCCTGTAGGACTACATTTGGCCTCCAGGCCTGAGGTTCCCCATCTCTTAATCAAATGAACATCTGGGATAGATATGTGTGCGGGATGAATGGAACACCTCTCTCTTCTTGACTACTGAAATATACTCAGAGTCGCAAAGTGATTTCATGCTCTTTATTCAACTCATAGTGGTGAGGAGGAATGAATGAATGTCCCCTCAAAGTATCTGCTTTATATACATTATTTACACAATGGGCTGCACATGATTGGCTAATTCCAGAATTCTACTGTAAGCCAATCAGGTTGTGGATTCACTTCTATCTGGAGCATGATTGGGTGGTTCCTGCCAACCAATCATACTGCTGCATTGTTCTAGGACCAATCAGACTGCTGCCTTTTGGATCCTATTGTTCTAGGACCAATCAGACTGCTGCTGTTTGAATCCTATTCAACTCAGTACATAACAACTACAGTGGTACCTCGGGTTACATACACTTCAGGTTACATATGCTTCAGGTTACAGACCCCGCTAACCCAGAAATATTACCTCGGGTTGCTTCAGGATGAGAACAGAAATTGTGCTCCAGTGACGCAGCAGCAGTGGGAGGCCCCATTAGCTCTTGACCCAGTGGTGCTTCAGGTTAAGAACAGTTTCAGGTTAAGTACGGACCTCTGGAACCAATTAAGTATTTAACCTGAGGTACCACTGTATATATTTGAGGTACCGGTCTGACTGCCCAACCACAAACATCACTCAGGTGCCCCAACTCAAGCTTGAACTGTCTTGTGCTTAGCCGTACCAGGAGGAAAAGAGTGTAGCCTGTCTCCTGCAGGTGTCTGTTCCTACCAGCCTGGGGAGGTCCCTGTCCCTGGGTCAAGAGCATGAGGCTCTCTTTGCTGCAAAGCCTCTCTCACTTTTTCATCCAAGGAAGATTGGCAGGGGGTTGGACTCGATGGCCCTTGTGGTCTCTTCCAACTCTATGATTCTAAGATAATCATTAGCATGCGGTGAAATCTCTCGTAGGGAAACAATTAGGGCCAGAGGCACCAGTTAGGGCCAGGGGCAAATGTGGGGAGCCAACAGCATGTACATGGGCATAGTGCTGCCCTCCCTAAACTAGATTTTGGGGAGGAGGCACCAGGTCTCTGACAGAATGCAGGAGCCCTCCTGCCAGCTTCCCAAAGCAGGGCGGGCTTGGCAAGGTGACAAGAGAGCTCTTGGGCTCAGTCTTAGCATTGCGCCTCCCTCCCTAAGCTGGGCAGAAGCTTGTGTGTGTGTGTGTGTGTGTGTGTGTGTGTGTGTGTGTATAATTTTTATTAATTTTTCTGTTTTACAATTTAAAGTACTCGTTTTTACGTCCTTAAGATATCAATGACTCCCCTTCTTCTCTTTCCATGGTTCATTTTGCATATCATAAATCCCTGCATATTTTGCAAAAACTATACCATTCAGTAATCCATTGTTACATCCATCAAAACTTAGTTACACTGTTGGAATTTATCTTAACGCTGCCAGCCTTTTCAGCTATACACAGTTATTTCCCATATATTCAATAGACGTTTTCCAATCTTCTCTAAACGTATGTTCTTCTTGTTCTCTTATTCTATATGTTAAGTCTGCAAGCTGTGCATATTCTGTCAACTTAAGTTGCCATTCTTCTTTGGTTGGGGCCTCGCTCGCTTTCCATTTTGGGGCTAACAAAACACGGGCCACAATAGTGGCATACATAAATTTAAAAAAGGAGGTGCCAGACTTTAATACTTTAATACTCTACTTTACCAGGAATATTTAGGGGACTGGCCTAATCCCCCTTAGCCCACTGACAGCACACCACTGAAGATAATACAGCAGTGGCGTAGCGTGGGTTGTCAGCACCCAGGGCAAGGCAAGTAATTTGCGCCCCCTAACCCGTGGATTTGTGCCCCCTAACCCGTGGATTTGCGCCCCCTAACCCTAACCCCCAGATGTTGCGCCCGGTGCGCCCGGCCCCCCCTGCACCCCCCACGCTATGCCACTGTAATACAGCACAGTTGAGACATTTGTCAGTTTAGGCATATTTAAAATTATAGGAGCGATCCAAAATGGACAGATCCTTCCACCCTAAATGAGGACTTTCTATTAATATCTGCTTCTCTGCTATTTCCATCCATTGGTTCCAGTTCTGCCCTCTGAAGCAACAGAGAATACATCTGTTCCATCTTCTTGACAGCCCATCAGATACTTGAAGGCAGCTATCATGCCTGCCACCGAACTTTTCTTACCTAGGCTAAACAAACCCAACTCTTTCAACAAGTGTGTAACAAATTTCGCCCAACTTGAGTTTCTATGGATGTGTACATTATTTAGACCAGAAATCAGTTTGAGGAGAAGAAAGGAATTTTGACTGCCATGGTTGACTCCTTTTATCCTAGCCTCCCTCACAAAGGTAAAGGGATTGTTTATTATAATGCACTGTTGGCACAAGAGGCCGTTGTTCCCCCTCTCCATTTTTGAAAATTTCATCCAAAGGTGCTGTTAACATTTAAACAAAAGTGTGGCAGTGGGCTTCGGTTCAAATATTTGTTCCAAAGGAAGTGTGAACGAACATAAGCCACCCTCTTCCTTGAGTGGATTTGGCATAGGAAGCCACCCTTTCGTTCATAACATTTCCCTCAATGTTTCATATTTATTCCTTGCATTTTTCTGCCACCGTTTATCCAGCTCGGGCAGCTACACACAGACAGTTATGGCGGCGGGGGCAGTTGTGCCTGAATGGTATGTTCACCGCTTTCCTGTCACCAGACAGGGAGAAAAAAATAAATTCTTTTCTGACTTCCATACTTGAGCGGCAATGTGGAATGTGAACATGCTTATGGACACAATTAAAAAGGGAAGAAAGAAACGAGGGTCTTTGTATCAAAAGTGAAGCTCTGAACCTCTAATATTTAGATTCTGCTTCTGCTGTGGTATTTTGCATCTCGGTGTTGTGGACCTGCCACCGGAGATCAAAGCATCGTGCTGTAGAGATCCCACTTCATTTAGCAAGGCAGGCATGTGCCCACCATCTGTTGTAGCTGCTGACAGAAAACAGCAGTAAATTTCTCAAACTTTTGCCAGAAAAGCTTTATTGCTCAGCAGAGATGAGTTACTAGGTACCTTGTAAGCTACATCTGGTTCACACAGTCATTTACATGGCATATCTGTAAACTGCAGAATTACCCTCCTCTTCACGGTAACATAAACTGAAGCAAATACCAGCTTCAGTGAGATTTAGGCATTTTTTGGCGGGCGCATTTCCCAAACCAATGGGGGAAAGTGCTGTAAACCGGGCGGTGGGGAGGGTTTAGTTGCTTTTCTTGTTTTGGCAACATTTAGATTTCAAGGCTTGCAGCCACGGGAGCAAATGGTCTGAGGGGTAGCCGCACCGGCGCAAGTGAGAGGTGATGTGGCTGCCACATTGAACACAGCCTCCTGTGCTTTGCATATGCTACAAACGCAATTCCCTCTTTAATACCATTGGCAGACCAAGGTGCATCATTGCATTAGCACATCGTTCAGCCCGGACACTGAGATCCAGCGCTGAGGGCCTTCTGGCGGTTCCCTCGCTGCGAGAAGCCAAGTTACAGGGAACCAGGCAGAGGGCCTTCTCGGTAGTGGCACCCACCCTATGGAACACCCTCCCACCAGATGTCAAAGAGAAAAATAACTACCAAACTTTTAGAAGACATCTGAAGGCAGCCCTGTTTAGGGAAGCTTTTATTGTATTTTAGTGTTTTGTTGGAAGCCGCCCAGAGTGGCTGGGGAAACCCAGCCAGATGGGCAGGATATAAATAAATTATTATTATTATTATTATTATTATTATTATTATTATTATTATTATTATAGCACATGCAACTTTCCAAAGTACCAAGAGGCCATTAGGATACCCTGCTGAGGTGACTTCTTGTGGTACTCATTGTGTGACAAGTAGGAGGTCACCTGCTTGCAGCTGCCATGGCAACCATAAGTGACTTCTGTAGGGATGGAGGATCAGTCTACCTCTGTTCTGTGTAAATTTTGAATGTGTTGATTCACAAACCCATTCCAGCTCATTTATATATTAATCTGTGATGAATTTCAGGCACGAGGAAAATATTTTCTTATTCCAGCAGGCATTTCATGATAGTGTTTTGGTTTATGTTCAGTTTTAGTGCTTCATTTTCCAAATGATTTATTTTTTATGTACCTCACTTAGAAATGCTAAATGCAAAATGATTGCTTTGGTTTTTGTTTTTTTTGCAGTTTTTCTCTATGTGATTGTAGGTTCTTTTCCCTTCATTTGTCAAAGTTTTTTGAGAGAAAAAATCCATTCAGTTTTCAAATGATTCCCCCCTCCCCAGCATATACCCATTTTAAAAATAGTTTGTAATAGCATTTTGTAAATTTGTACTCTGCTGTGGCAGTACTTCCTCTTATAGCAGGTGTGTGAATGTTACAAATCACACAATGGAAAATGAATAGTAGTTGTAGCACAATTGAAGCTTATACTATAGTTAACAACACACAGTTAGTGCAAAAACTAAATAGAAGCAATATAGTGTGAGCCACATAAGATGGATATTATAATTTGGATACCAGCAATTAATCCTAAACATATTTGCATAAGCCCCTCCTGAATTTGCATCCCAAAATGCACTAAGGACTACTATCTTATTGTCAAAAGAGTTCTGAAGACTAGGTACTGAGAGAGAAAAGGCAGCGCCAGTCCAGTTGTCATTTCAAAATCCACCCCCTCTGCTATGGGTTTAGTGGGGTAATTTATGGTTTACTCCCCAGTAATCCTAGCAATTCATCCCCCTGCCCTCTCATAGTCGTGGGCTGTGATAATGGAGTTTGATCTCCTGTACATTTCATGTGCAGAATGTATACCACATGGATTAAAGTATATACATCAAAAACTCCAAGCTTGAGTCAGACAAGAACCACTGTTTCATCATCTTAAATGAACAGAGAATAAATATAGTTCTATTTAAAAAACAAAACCCCATCCGTGTAGATTTGTCAAATGGTAGCTGGATACACATTTTTAGTTATTTGGATGTTTATGAGAACCCTAAACTGACTTTTTGTGTTCAAATATCTATAGTCTATAAGAATGATAATAAAGTAGCTTTTATGATGAATGTATCGAAGACAAGGGATGCGGGTGGCACTGTGGGTTAAACCACAGAGCCTAGGACTTGCCGATCAGAAGGTCGGCGGTTCGAATCCCTGCGACGGGGTGAGCTCCCATTGCTCGTTCCCTGCTCCTGCCAACCTAGCAGTTCGAAAGCACGTCAAAATGCAAGTAGATAAATAGGTACCGCTCTGGCGGGAAGGTAAACGGCGTTTCCGTGCGTTGCTCTGGTTCGCCAGAAGTGGCTTAGTCATGCTGGCCACATGACCCAGAAGCTGTACACCAGCTCCTTCGGCCAATAAAGCGAGATGAGCGCTGCAACCCCAGAGTCGGTCACAACTGGACCTAATGGTCAGGGGTCCCTTTACCTTTACCAAAGACAAATGGATAGAAGTTTTGCTGTTTTCCCAGTGCATAGTTTATTTAGTGCTTAAAAAAACCCCCAAACACCTCTTCATAATAATGTCCTCCTTAAATCTTTACAGCTTCCCTCCCTGGCAATTCTATGCAAAGCACAAATATATACAAGGGAAGGATAGTGAACACTCAGTATAGCAATAACTGGAAGACTCCTTGGTCCCAATATTTACATTTCCCACTGTGTGTACATGTGCATATATAAAAAACCCCATACTATATATAGTTAGGGGGGGATGCAAGTTGAGTGGATAATGTGCATCACAATTATCCATTCTACACATTCACCAGGCCTCATAGAGAATGTGCAAAAAACCCTTCCACAAAGAAGGAGTTGTGCACATTTCCTGGTGAAAATTCATAACTTCTGGCAGGCCTTGGGGAATGTACCTATATCTGCTGAATTCTCCAGGCAATGTGCAAATTCTCCAGTCATTATGCATAGTCACTAAGAAACCTGCCCTGCATGGATAGCATATTTGGTAAAAGTGTAGTGTTGATAACGTCAAGGTTGCAGGTTTGATCCCTGCATGTTCCTTCCTCGAACTCCATGATTTCAATGCTTTTTCTCTATTCCCTGCTCAGAAGGTATGGTCTTTGTTCCCTGGGCTTTTTCTGGCCCACTGTCCAATCTTTCATGGCCCACAAACCTGCCCTTTCCCAGATCAGTCAAGCAGTGGGGTGGGGAAATGGGGCAGGGGGCTTCAGATAAACAACTTATTTCTGCACTCTGACTCCATTTTCAACACTCACAGCTGTCCTCCAATCAAGTGAGCTTGTGGCTAATGGGAGTTGCAATCCCACAACATTCAGAGAGCACCATGTTGGTTGCTCCAGAATATATACTAACTGTGATCTCCGTTCTCCAACTGCCCATTCTTATGCAGCCAAAATGGCAACATCCATGCACAAGGGAATGGAAATGCCAGCAGGGTTGGAAAAACACCAAAGTAAGGCATCTTCAGGGACGCGGGTGGCGCTGTAGGTTAAACCACAGAGCCTAGGACTTGCTGATCAGAAGGTCAGCGGTTCGAATCCCCACGACGGGGTGAGCTCCTGTTGCTTAGTCCCTGCTCCTGCCAACCTAGCAGTTCGAAAGCACGTCAAAGTGCAAGTAGATAAATAGGTACCGCTCTGGCGGGAAGGTAAATGGTGTTTCCATGTGCTGCTCTGGTTCGCCAGAAGTGGCTTAGTCATGCTGGCCACATGACCCGGAAGCTCCCTCGGCCAATAAAGCGAGATGAGCACCGCAACCCCAGAGTCGGTCACAACTGGACCTAATGGTCAGGGGTCCCTTTACCTTTACCTTTACCTTTGCCTTTACCTTTAAGCCATCTTCAGAACTGCCCCTCTTTGGTGGAAACCTCAAAATAGTTCAATGAGGATGCTCAGGGGGCATGGAATGCTGGCTGAATGTTGGGGGAGACCAGAAAACTGGCAAGGGTGGAGGGAGGGAGGGGAATGGAATGTAGTATCCTAGAATAGGGCAGGTTTTCATCTAGCCATTCATGAAAAGGATTACACTTCAGTGCATATTTACTCACACGTCCTTTCAGTCTTCTAGTGCTATCAGAACCTCTTTAAAGTCTCATGAAATGCTGAGGAGCTTGCAAGGATTTTTAGTCACCATATCCTCTCCTCAATTTTCTTCCGACTCGCAAGCAGACAGAAACTTGCAGTATCCAGACTAGTTGGCATATTTCAAAAGTTCGTTTTTTGGCACGAAATAAATGGTCTTCCTTTTCAAACGCACATTCATTCCTCCATGTCTGGAGTTTTCACCTTGAGAAACAGGCTTTTTCCATCTTTGAGATCATTTGCTGAAACACAGCTTGTTTCTGGATTTGACTATTATATTTAGCCTGGGGGGGGGGGGAAGGCTGGCTTATGGGATTGTTGCCTCGAAGGCAAGGATGGGGAACATGTGGCTCTCCAGATGTTACTCTGCTATAACTGCTCTAATTCCTGACCATTGGGCAATACTGGCGGGCACTGGTGAGAGCTGTAGATCAACAACAATTGGTTGCCTATCTCTGCTCTAATAGCCACTTCCCACAATCATGTTTGTTGAGTGCTGACTACAGCTATCCTAAACAACAAGGAGCCTTGTGACACCTTAAAGTCTTAACACATTTGCTATGACACAAGCTTTTGTGGATTACTGTCCTCTTTATCAGATGTATGAAACATTATTCTGAGTTGCAGTACTGTATATGCATGCATGGTTAGGGTGTGTCAGAGGAAAATGAAATACTCAGTAGTACAAACAGTGATAATTAGATACTTAAACGTAAAGGAACCCCTGACCATTAGGTCCAGTCATGACCGACTCTGGGGTTGTGGCGCTCATCTCGCTTTATTGGCCGAGGGAGCTGGCATACAGCTTCCGGGTCATGTGGCCAGCATGACTAAGCCGCTTCTGGTGAACCAGAGCAGCGCACAGAAACGCTGTTCACCTTCCCGCTGGAGTGGTACCTATTTATCTACTTGCACTATGACGTGCTTTCGAACTGCTAGGTTGGCAGGAGCAGGGACTAAGCAACAGGAGCTCACCCCGTCGTGGGGATTCGAACCACCGACCTTCTGATCGGCAAGCCCACAGCGCCACCTGTTATTGATGCCATAGACCAGGGACATCCAACTACCAATAGACTGCGATCTACTCACAGTATAAAAAAACTGGCAGTGATCTACCCGTTGTCATTGGATGGACCAAGGTTGTTGAGCATTTTGGGGAAAGGCAAAATTGTTGTGCTTTTTTAAGGAAGCCACAGTTGTGTCCCCCCCCCCTTTTGGGGGGGAGATCACTGAGGGGCCAAAGATATACCAAAATCTACCAGTGCATCACGATCTACCTGTTGGACATGCCTGCCATAAACAGTCTGGCATTGGTTAGAGAATTAACACATACAATGTGCTGAAAATCCTTTGCCTCAGTTCTTTCTACAAGTGATAGCCCTAAACCCCTGTGTGGTTTCATTTTGAAGTTCCCTTTTGAAGTTTCTTTGTTCCAGGATGGCCGCTTAAATGTCACTTGCAGAATCTTTGAGAAGGTTGAAATGTTCCGCCACTGCAGAAAGAATGTTGTGATTTCTGATATCAGATTTGTCCTGTGTAGAATGTAGAAGGACATTGTGGAGTTCCCTCAGTTACTCTTGGGGACAAGGGCCCTGTAAAATGTGGTGAAGAGCTTCTCCTCATCCTCCTGTATGTAGTCGGATTTGTTCCCAGTGATGACAGAGTCTCCTTTGCTGATCTTTTTAACTATGACAAAAGTATTCTTTCGGAGGCTGTGTGTGGCATCATACTTTGCATGACTGAGACTATGTGGTAAATGATGCTGATTGATTATTACCTCAGTTTCAGTGTGGTGGCTGAAACACTGTCTGTAAAAACTGAATCACAACAACAACAACAACAACAACAACAACAACAACAACAACAACAACAACAACAACGATTTATTATTTATACCCCACCCATCAGGTTGGGTTTCCCCAGCCACTCTGGGCGGCTTCCAACAAAAGATTAAAAATACATTAAAACATCAGTCATTAAAAACTTCCCTAAACAGGGCTGCCTTCAGATATCTTCTAAAAGTCAGATAGTTGTTCATTTCCTTGACATCTGGTGGGAGGGCATTCCACAGGGCGGGTGCCACAACGGAGAAGGTCCCCTGCCTGGTTCCCTTTAACTTTGCTTCTCACAGCGAGGGAACTGCCAGAAGGCCCTCGGAGCTGGACCTCAGTGTCCGGGCTGAACGATGGGGGTGGAGACGCTCCTCCAGGTATACTGTGCCAAAGCTGTTTAGGGCTTTAAAGGTCAGCACCAACACTTTGAATTGTGCTCAGGAACATACTGGGAGCTAATGTAGGTCTTTCAAGACTGGTGTTATATGGTCTCAGCGGCCGCCACCAGCCTAGCTGCCGCATTCTGGATTAGTTGTAGTTCCCAGGTCACCTTCAAAGGTAGCCCCACGTAGAGCGCATTGCAGTAGTCCAAGCGGGAGATGACTAGAGCATGCACCACTCTGGCGAGACGGTCCGCAGATAGGGTCTCAGCCTGCATACCAGATGGAGCTGGTAGACAGCTGCCCTGGACACAGCTGTGAGTCCAGCTGCCCTGGACACAACTGTGAGTCCAAAATGACTCCCAGACTGTGCACCTGGTCCTTCAGGGGTGCAGTTACCCCACTCTGGACCAGGGAGTCCTCCACAGCTGCCCGCCTCTTGTCCCCCCAAAACAGTATTTCTGTCTTGTCAGGATTCAACCTCAGTCTGTTAGCCACCATCCATCCTCCAACCGCCTCCAGACACTCACACAGGACCTTCACCGCCTTCAGTGGTTCTGATTTGAAAGAGAGGTAGAGCTGGGTATCATCCGCATACTGATGAACACCTATCTGGAAGACATCCATTCAGAATTCACGTTTGTTGTTTAGTCAGTGCAGTCTATGGCAGTGTGCAGGGAAGATTGTGGCTGTGTGCTGATGCACTGGTCAGTATCATGAAAGAAATACTCATTGAGTCCTAGACAATGGAGAAAACCCTCTTAAGTCACCACAGAATTGCACCATAGGTGTAGATTAAGTAAGGCAGAAGGGCAGGTCCCCATGAAAGAAAGACGCTTCTGCCTGTGTGGCTGGACAGATTCACAATATTGCTAGCTGAGTTCAGGGTGTTGTTTGGGTGTGTGAAATGGTTATTGCTCATTAGCTTTCAGAGTAATGGAGGTGAGCTGATCAAGCGAGATGCTTATCAATCCTATTACTTGGGGAAGGATTAAAATCACAGCAAGAGCAGCTACCACCTCAACTGGCCGTGTGGATTGAATCAGTGCTGTCTAAGACCATGGCGGCAACTGTAAACAAGAAAAACGAAACAGGGCACAGTCGAGAAAAGGTGTTGAAAGAGAAGGAAGAGATGAACAACTTCTCAAAAATAGCTCTTAACCTCTCCACTAGTCTCACATATGCAGCCTCCTTTGATTTTGGTGCAGGCTTGAAACTCAGTTGCAAAATAGCATACAGCTCTCTGTACCTCAAGATTTGCTACCTTTCTTCAGCTTCCCTCACCTTGTCTCCCTGGTCCATCGTCCTTCATCTCCCTGTTTTCTCTGCTCTTTTCCATCCTAACAAGACTACTTTACCTCTGGTTCATGTTTTTGACTCCATTTCCCATGTTGCACTGCTCCATCCGCCACTTCCTCCCCCCGCTGAGCTACCTGCCATTGCTTCCTTATTAGATGGATGACCCCCCCCCATGCTGTCTGTCTACCTGTAGGTGGAGGAAAGGGAAGAGGGAGGCTCTCCTGAGGCAACAGGATCCTCCATGCATGCGTGCTGTGCTCATGGTGGACTGGATCATGCCCATAATATCTATTGAAATGTCTGTTCACGAAACAAGAGCACCTCTTCAGTGACATAATACATGGCCAATGTTTGGGAGAAAACACCGTATTTTTCGCTCTATAAGACGCACCAGAGCACAAGACGCACCTAGTTTTTGGAGGAGGAAAACAAGAACAAAAATATTCTGAATCTCAGAAGCCAGAACAGCAAGAGGGATCGCTGCACAGTGAAAGCAGCAATCCCTCTTGCTGTTCTGGCTTCTGGGATAGCTGCGCAGCCTGCATTCACTCCATAAGATGCACACACATTTCCCCTTACTTTTTAGGAGGGAAAAAGTGAGTCTTATAGAGCAAAAAATACGGTACCCACATTTTGCTTTTTATTTATCTATTCTAGGTTAGATTTCGACATCTAAAAAAAGCGCCTTGCACTTATGGCCTGGATATGTTCAAGGCTGACAGTAGCTGCTGAAGTTTCATCATTTTAAAGAGAGTTTAAAAGAAAAATTGCAGGGGCTGGGAGGTAGATATTTATTATAAAGCAGTGCAAGGCAGCAAGCTGTAGGGCAGCACGTGGAACCAATAAAGGTCCAATTACAAAACCTTTGCTTCTAGCCACACTTTTCACTTATGTAAGTTATTGATTATACTTTCATGAGATCATAATCAAAAGGTTGTTCTTTGGTAATGGTGTGCTAGAGGAGTTTTATCCCAAACTTCAAAGCTGTCTTCTGAGCCTTAAGAACAAAGGCCTCCCTAGTTTGAAGCATGGCCAAAATGACCTTGCATGTTCAATTCGTGCTTCCTACCATTCAAAGGGGTCGGGGCTCCTCTCCATCGGCTGTGAACTCTTCTCTCATCACATCAGGTAAACTTCTGCCTCTGACAGATGAAAATCTTTAAGTATACATTTTTAATTTACAGCGATGCCACTCGGAAGCCTGTATATTTACACACGGTTCTAAAGACGTGTTTGTTTATTTTGCCCCAAAGACTCGTTCCCTTTAATCTTGCAAATGAAAAGAAAATTGCAGCAAGCTTGACATGATTTGTTTTTCTCCGCAGTAGAGAAAAAGTATAAATAAATAGGTGAGAATCCATCTTTTGGGTTTTGCACATCATCATCTTCGAGTAACATTGCTGGCTTAAGGCTACAATCCTTAAGGCTATATTTGCCTGGGAGTAAGCCCTGTGGTAATAAATGGGATTCACATCTGAGTAGACAGGCATGTGCTTGTTTAGTAATAAACTACTTCACAGCTGCAATCCCCCAATATGATCTCCCCTGCCTTTCAGGAAAAAAAATCTCTATTTGTATTTTTGTTCTTCAAAATAAAACTGCAATTTGGTACGCTCCCAGAAAAAAAATGTTCTGTGTGCCTATGAGTCTGTCCTTTCCCTCTTTTACTGTTTTATTGGCACACCTAGTGGGAAGAAAATCTGGAATGTGCAAAAGAAGTGATAGTTTAATTGTGTGTAAGAAACTTTCAAACTTCGATGGAGGAGGCAACTCCTTTATTTTTCAAGGGCTCCTTTATTTTTCCTCCTTTATTTTTCAAGGGCCATAGCTCAGGGACTGACAATCTGCTTTGCAAGCAGAAGATTCCAGGTCCAAGTCCCGGCAACTCCAGGTAGGACTTGGGGAAATCCTGTCGGGAAACCCTCCAGAGATGCCACCAGTCAGTGCAGATGCTGCTTTGCTAATGGTCTAACTCATTATAAGGCAGCTTCCGACATTCCTCTATCTTAAGAATTGTGTAGAATGAAAACTCTGCGAGGCAGCCTGAGTAGGATGCCTTCAATACTACTGTGATATCAGCAGGCATGGCACTAATTCCCAACAACATCTCTTTTTCAAAAAATAAAAAAATAAAAAAAATTAATAAAGTTTTTAAGGGTTACAAAAAGCAAAAGTAAAAACACCATATTAAACAAAAACAAAACAACACATCACAATAAGGGGGGGGGGACACAATTAATCTTCCCATAACTTATCTTTCATTTGCTTGTTTCCTTACCTCCTCACACCTCCCTTTTTTGTATTCTAATTCGGTTGACTATTTCAGCAAATCCTTTCCATCTTTTCCAATTTTTGTTCTGTAATTTATCTCAATATGATGTAACTTTACTTTCCCTCCTTTCACCAATTAACAGTCTATTTTTTCCTAAACCCTTATAACATTTCTGCTAAAACCACATAACTTCATTCCAACATCCTTCTAACATTCATTAATTTTACAATGTTTCTGTAAATAGTCTTTAAATTTCTTCCAATCTTCCTCCACCGACTCTTCTCCCTGGTCTCGGATTCTGCCAGTCATTTCCGCCAGTTCCATATAGTCCATCACCTTCATCTGCCATTCTTCCCGGGTGGGTAGATCTTGTGTCTTCCAGTACTTTGCAATAAGTATTCTTGCTGCTGTTGTAGCATACATTAAAAAAGTTCTATCCTTCTTTGACACCAGTTGGCCGACCATGCCTAATTCCCAACAACATCTCAAACCTGCTTGTAGACATCTGTAGTGCATACCCTCCCAATTGGCCTGAAAGGAACAACAAGTGGCTGTGTGTATATCCAGAAAACAGCATCTCCTGATTTGCAGTACGGGCCTCTCAGGTGGAAAGAATCTACTTCCCATAGTCTGGAGCAGGAAGATCCTTGCAGCATTCTTCTTACAGCTGGGAAGCAATAGCCACAAGCGTGGAATAAAGCAATTGCTGAGAACACCCCCTAGCCCAAGCAACAGAGGTGGAAAAAACTTTTTTTTTCTGTTGAGGGCTGCATTCCCTTAGGACTACTAGGACTACAGAGACCTGGGTTCAAATCCCCACTCAGCCTTGAAACTCATCATCCTGTTACACTAGCTCTCAGTGTAACCTACCTCACAGGGTTGTTGTACAGATAAGCTTGGCAACTTAGTATGAGTCCCATGGCTCTCCCTTAAGAATGACTCAGCCTGGATCTTCGCCTATTCTATGTCAGGATTCCCAGTTACCTTCCAAAATGCGACGGCAGAATTACACAGTGGAAAGCAGCGCTAAGATGGAGAGGCGAGCAGAGAGCTGCTGGTTTGACTCACCAATTGTTGTTTTCAAACTATGAAGAACACATTGTTTTAATCACAAAGCCCATTATAACCTGGGTTTTGATATAATTAAAACATCAAAGCTGAAACAATGAGAAACAGACAGTACGGCCGTAGCTCTGATGCCATGGCTTCGTAGGGATCGACAGGAAACAAAACAATTATTTTTCTTCTGAGCAGACTATTTTGTTTTTAAAACAAGTGTTCATAAACAAAGTTGTACAGACCATTTGGATAGTTTGCTTATTCCACATTGTGTGGAAAAACTGCATGCCTTTTATTAAAACCTACCCTGAAATTTAGCTGTAGTTTTCACCTCTTATGTCCTGTTTTGTTACCTTCCTATTCTGCACTGTATTTCTCTCAAATGTCCTTTATTGAGTGGAGCATTCTTCCTCCATTAGGGAAATTCTCACTTGCTTACCAAGTACCAAAATGTTTGAGGGCTTCAGTGCTACACAGAGGGGCAAAAGAGTAGATCTTTTGAGTGAGGGACAATTGACAGATTTTATTTTTCTATTTCCCTTTTCCACTTCAACATGTGCCCATTTTTCTGTATAGTTTTTTTAATCCCTCTGCAGTTTGCTTGCCAACTATTCACCAGATATTGAATATCTGGCATTTCAGTAACTGATGATTATACTTAGAGTAGACCTATTGAAATCAGTGGACTTCAGCCATTCTGAGCATGACTTGGTGGGACATCAACCAGTATTTAATATCTGGTGGTTGAAATTCAACAGTACTTAATAGTTGGCATTTGGTGACATTTTCACTGCAGTCCACACACCAGCCAGGAAGCAGAGGGGCTTAAGAGACTGAGGGGTCCACCACTGCGCCTGTAGACTCATGCCAGCTGGGGCAGAAGGCAGGGACAGGTAAATCAGTCGGGATCCATGCAGCAGGGCCAAAATCCGGTGCCAGTGGGGCCAGCTCAGAATCCAGCAGATCCCAAGCAGACTCAACCCTCCCCCTCCCCCTCCCCAGAATGTCCTGTTTAGATGTGTATTGCCAGCAGCAGGGACCCCATTAGCAGCATTTCTTCCCACCCAACATTTGGTGGAATAGGAGCTCTGGGGCAGTGTAGCTTCATGGGTAGAAACCTGCAGGGCTGCACAGAGGGACACCCCTGTCCAGTCTAGTTCTCCTTTACCAGAGTGCCACACCAAACAGTGAGCTTCCCCTGCTTCCCCCTCATGTCTTGTTTTCTTTCTTGACCACCTGGGTCCTAGAAATATACTATAGGGACACAAGTGGCGCTGTGGTCTAAACCACTGAGCTTCTTGGGCTTGCCGATCAGAAGGTCAGTGGTTCGAATCCCCATGACGGGGTGAGCTCCCGTTGCTCTGTCCCAGCTCCTGCCTACCTAGCAGTTCAAAAGCACACCAGTACAAGTAGATAAATAGATACCACTGTGGTGGGAAGGTAAACAGTGTTTCCGTGCGCTCTGGTTTACATCACGATGTTCCATTGTGCCAGAAGCGGTTTAGTCATGCTGGCCACAGGACCTGGAAAGCTATTTGTGGACAAACGCCGGCTCCCTCGGCCTGAAAGTGAGATGAGCGCCGCAACCCCATAGTCGCCTTTGACTGGACTAAACCATCGAGGGGTCCTCTACTTTTACCTTTACCTTAGAAATATACTTTGCCCCTTCTGTGCCCCACCTCGTTTTATTCTAGTGCTGCTACTGCCCAGCACAAGGGATTTGGATTGCAGCCTCTGACAGTTGTCAGCTTATCAAATTTCTTATTTGATCCCTACCAAAATAACAGCAATGAAGGGTGAATGAAAAAAAATTATTTTTGAGGAAGGAAATGTCTCGTTAAAATTTTGAAGTACTTTATTCAATATATGAATGGCAAAATGACATTTTGGGGTGGGGATAGGGAGGGTTGAGTCTGCCTGGGATCTGCTGGATTCTGAGGTGGCCCCACTGGCATCATTGGATGGCTCGGGACCCGATTTGGGCTATGGTTTTCCCAGTAGTGATGTATGGAAGTGAGAGCTGGACTATAAAGAAGGCTGATCGCCAAAGAATTGATGCTTTTGAATTCTGGTGCTGGAGGAGACTCTTGAGAGTCCCATGGACTGCAAGAAGATCAAACCTCTCCATTCTGAAGGAAATCAGCCTTGAGTGCTCACTGGAAGGACAGATCCTGAAGCTGAGACTCCAATACTTTGGCCACCTCATGAGAAGAGAAGGCTCCCTGGAAAAGACCCTGATGTTGGGAAAGATGAAGGGGACAAGGAGAAGGGGACGACAGAGGACGAGATGGTTGGACAGTGTTCTCGAAGCTACCAGCATGAGTTTGACAAAACTGCGGGAGGCAGTGGAAGACAGGAGTGCCTGGCATGCTCTGGTCCGTGGGGTCACGAAGAGTCGGACACAACTAAACGACTAAACAACAACAAAGCATAGCTCCCGGCTGATTTACCTGTCCCTGCCTTCTGCCCTGGCTGGCATGAGGCTACAGATGCAATGGTGGACCCATCAGCCTCTTAAGCCCCTGTATCTGTTTCAGATCTACCAAAAACAACAACAACCGAGGATTGATATCTCCACTGACATTACAAGTTCACTTAACAAAACATTCATGACCAACATGACTAACTTAGGTTTGTTGATTTCAAAGGGTCTAGTCTGAGAAGGACTTGGCTGAATATAATTTGTGATGAACAGAGTAGTTTCTTTCACGTAAGTGTTTTTCTGTTCCTTTGTACTCTTACTTTAAATCGTGTAATTTTTTTTAAAAAAACAAAACAGTAGAAATACGATAGATAAATAAATAAATAATAAATAAATTACAATATCTGTAAATAGCCAAAAATCCAATCCAATGTTCAATCTCCATTTCTATTACTCAGAGGTAAGTCTTCCTATGTTCATTGGAGCTTACTCATTGATACATACAATTGAAAGCATTATTTGTATTGTTTGCCTTAGATGAACATGAAGAACAAATAGACCGATGCGATAAAAATTAACCTCTCTTATACATTCATTTTCTTGCAGGCTGAATACTTTTATGAATTCCTGTCCTTGCGCTCATTGGATAAAGGCATAATGGCTGACCCAACTGTGAACATCCCTCTGCTTGGAACAATACCTCACCAGGCATCAGGTTTGTGGATCTATATGCATTTGTGAGTTCAAAGATTGGGGGGAGGTTTTGCAAGGAAATACCATATTTACTTAAATCTAAAGAGCCATCAAATCTAACGTGCACCCTAAATTTCATGACGTAATTTGGCCAAAAAAGGTTGCATTACATTCGAGTAAATATGGTAATTTTACAGTTCATAATGAATAAAAAATATTATAGGACAAACTGATCTGTATGGGGAAAGGTTTGCCATAATGCTGAATATTTATTCTGTATAAATAATATGTGATCAAGAGAATGTAACTTCTCCTCTGAAATAGCTAATGAATAGCATCTTTTATGTATTTTCTCCGTACAAGCTAACCTTGTTAGTATTGCTAATGGGTGCAGTCTAGCAAAAGCCAGCCCAAAGTGCAAAGCATAAAATATATGTATGTTAAATGTGACTCCTACCCTCAATGCTTACAAAGGCGTTACTATTATAAGCTTTCGGCATCTCCGTAGCAGTAGCCAAATAACAGTTGGTGGTTCCAGTCAGCGGACATGAACGATGACGGGAGCAAAATGGTTTTCAAGGTGGTTTCTATCCACTTTACTGATGTACTAGACTGAAAAGGATGTGTGTGTGTGTGTGTGTTTCAAAATTAGTGATTAAGTATTTAATTGCCAGGTGGCAAAGACCTCAAACTTTAAAAAGGCAGTAACAAGTAAACTTTGGCAACCAATAAGTTTCTTCATGGGCCCGGGGGTGGGGGAGTGCTCAAGGGAAAAGTTTAGTTTTCTTACTGTATAGTATTTTTGTAAGAAAAACAAATGATCACACTGACAACAGCAGGCAGAGGAGGTGAATGAAGGGAAATACACACAAACAGACATAATTTTATTTGCACGCCATCTTTCCCCAGTTTAAACCTGTGCCAAATTTACGTATAAGCTAAACAAGCTGTAGCTTAGGGCCCCACTCTCCTGGGGCCCCCCAAAAAAATTAAAGGGGAAAAAAACCTGGATGTACATTTCCAAAATATAAGATAAAAAACCTACATACAGCAACAGTATTTTGTGTTGTGTAGGCTCCTATTTGTTATGTGCAAATGGCTTTAGGTACCGATTAGGTCCATAAATTACCATATAGCACATATTCAACACAAAAAACAGTGACAATTTGTTGTTGACAAAGGACAGTTGGACATATAAAGGGCCCCATTACTTTCAGTAGCTTAGGGCCTCATCAAACCTAAATCCGTCCCTGGTTCAAACCATGCTCAAGGTGGCTTAGAACATGAATAAAATACATAACTACAACAAAACAAAAGGAGTCATAAATAGTGAATAAAACGTTTTTTTAAAATTACACAACCAAATTGAAGAATTTCCACATAAATCACAACAAGATCTAAAATGAAATACAAAAATACAACAGCAATACTGGTGAGGCACATAGCCTGCACTAGTGCAATACTGGCTATGCTTCTGCGAAGCTGCCATGCGCAGAGGTTACAATGCGTCTTGCACTGAGGCCAAAAGTGTATCTGCAATGGAGACAACCCATATCTCGAATCTCATACGTTGCAGCTGCTACATAGAATTGTTGCCCCCTCAGGAGGAATCTGGCAGATTCCCTCTTGGTGGCCATCCCACAAGGGCTGATTCACACATACATGTTTATCGCTTAAAACTGCATCACTCCATGATTTATATCACTTAATGGCTCTCAGCTGAATGTGGGAACTGCCTCCAGTTGTGAATCTTTTTGTCTGGGATTCTGGGAAAGGTCTGTGTCTGGTGTCGGATCTGCCAGAGCCCTTTCCCCACATGCAAGCCATTAACTTGGCTTTGCGACCATTGCATGCATCCATACAGTGCTGGTTTGTTTGTGTAGACTGCACGCTTTCCCTCAAATGGCAAGTTATCGAGAGAGATACATATGGGAAAGGTCTTTTGCCGTTGCTGCATCTGCCCCCACAAGCTTGTTTGTGTCAGATGATCTGATAGCTTGGTAACCGCAAAAGCTCTTGAACTTTTGCTGTCAAAGTTATCTCATGTTCCACATCTGAAAGGGATGAAAGAAGGAGCGAGCGAGCTTCAGGCCTGCAGAGCAGCAAAATCACGGAGCTGTGAAACACGATTTCCCATGCAAATCGGGCAAGACTTGTGGAAGGATCAGGTTTTGTGCGTTCTGAAGTTGCTTCAGCAACTGACCATTTTGGAATGCTGAAGCCCAGTGCTCAGTCTTCCAGTGCTCTCTTCCTCGTCCAGTCTTGGAAAGGGGCTCCTTGTTCCTCTCCTTTTGGGAGGTCTGAATGGAATGAAAGTAGGCTCGCTATAATTGTAGTTCTGGTGACTTGAGTTCCAAGACTGCTTTGGAGATGTAGACTTTGTTTCCATATGGCGGGCATGTGCAGACATACAAATATACTTACAGGCTGGGCTGCATAATAAGCGCCCGCTAAGTTAATACATATGGCTTGCAGTAGTATTATTCAGTAAGCTGAGTTTGAAATGTATGTGTGTGCATCGACATGACACATTAGTAATTCAGGTCTCAGCGGAGCCGGTTATTCTGAAACAATGCAGCTCAGCAAATAAGGTTTCTGTTGCCTATGAGTGGGAAAGAAACACCCAAGAATTTGACAGCTATGACCACTTTACCTCATGGCTCCTTTGAGCCAAATAAAAGTATGAAATGGAACTGATAGACAATGGCATCTATAATGAAGAACGGTTTATGTTTCGTATGATGATGCTATTGTGTCTGCTTGCGATTAGTATTTGTTTGCAGAAACAGTGAGCTGATCACCCCCCCCAAAAAAAAATAGATTGGTGTTTACTAGCAGAATATCTTTATTAGCAGAGTATTTTGCAGTAAAATCCTCAAAATGTGCTGTAAGGAGGGAGGGGAACCTAATAGGTGCAGTTCCAAAAAGCATCAATGAGAAGCCGGTCATAAAGAAAGCAGATAAATGTCACTATTAATCTCAAGCAGCGTTCAAATGAAACAACCACAAAACAGCATTCCAAGGCTTTGGGGTTACCAGGCTTTTCTCCTCATTAAAATACTCCAGATTTACTGCCTTCCATTGGCTCTTTGTAGTTAAAAGAAAGTTTGCATTAAAGGCAGCCATCCCCATCTATTTGTTGCATTTAGAACACTTAACACCTTTGGTTTAAAACAGTATCTTTTATAGTTTTTCTCTCCAATTCCTTGGGGAAATGACAGAACTATCGCTTAACGTAGCCATTTTTTTGCTAAAAGATATGAGTACAAATAGAAACATTTAGACTTCACTGCTGCTTCTTCTCTGTTAACATTGTGGAAGTTCCCTCACTGAGAGAAGTGAGGTTACAGGGAACCAGGCAGAAGGCCTTCTCGGTAGTGGCACCCGCCCTGTGGAACGCCCTATCAGATGTCAAGGAAATAAACAACTATCTGACTTTTAGTAGGCATCTGAAGGCAGTCCTGTTTAGAGAAGTTTTTAATGTTTGAAGTTTTATTCTGTTTTTGGTGTTCTGTTGGGAGCTGCCCAGAGTGAGCAGGGTATAAATAATGAAATTATTATTGTTATTATTATTGTTGTTGTTATTAAAAAGGTAAAGGGACCCCTGACCATTAGGTCCAGTCATGGCTGACTCTGGGGTTGCGGCGCTCATCTCGCTTTATTGGCCGAGGGAGCTGGCGTACAGCTTCCGGGTCATGTGGCCAGCATGACTAAGCCACTTCTGGCAAACCAGAGCAGCGCACGGAAACGCCATTTACCTTCCCGCAGGAGCGGTACCTATTTATCTCCTTGCACTTTGACGTGCTTTCAAACTGCTAGGTTGGCAGGAGCAGGGGCCGAGCAACGGGAGCTCACCCCGTCGCGGGGATTCGAACCGCGACCTTCTGATTGGCAAGTCCTAGGCTCTGTGGTTTAACCCACAGCACCACCCGCGTCCCCTTATTGTTGTCATTATTATTATTGCTTTTGTTACATTGATATTTACATTTAAAGCAAAGTATGGATTATGTTACTGCATTTATTTATTTTTCCATGATGCAACCCAGGGCATCATACAAAGGATTTCTAGGCTGTGTACCATCCTGGTGTCAGACTGGTCAGACCTGCTTAGTTTCAGCAAGGTTTGCTGCATCCAGTGGCGGAGCTTCATGCTCCGGCACCAGGGTGTGTGTGTGGAGAGCAGGCAGGGGCGTGGCATGCCGCCTGCGGGGGCATGGCGCCCAGCATGGGGGGGCAGCTGCAATGGCACCCCACCAGGATCATGCTGCCAGGGGCGGTGTGCTCCCCCCGCACTCCTCTTCTTCCACCAGTGGCTTCATCCTGCATCTTCAAACCATTGCCCTGCAGCCGTGGTTGCACTGAAGAAACTAAAGTTGCAAACTTCAATGGGAATATATTCCATTGAACTCAATGGAACTTTCTTCTGATACGTATAGGACTGTACTTTAGAAAATATCTGTATCCACGTGTGACAGAGCTGCCTGCTTATCTGGGGACATAGGAGGGATCTTATGTTGCAGCCCTGACCAATTCTCTTTAAGCATCACTCAGAGCAAAAGAAAATGATCTGTCAGCCACAGCCAAAGACAAGTCCCGGCTGCAAACAAGATTGGAAGGCTAAGATCATTCGCTCAATGAGTGCAGAGTGTGAAGAATTTTGTCAGTGTTGTTGAAAATGTTATTTTTAAAAGGAGACTTGACCGGTCCATTTCTTTATTTTAAGAATGGGAATATGAACTCAGAATAATTTAATGGTGGGCAGCAAGAATCCATTTATCCAGTTATAGGGTTACCCTATTGATTGTAACTTCCAAGGTTTGCTCACACTGGTGCACAAGGCAGTCATAAGAACACAAGGAAAGCTCTCCTTGATCAGACCAATACCTGTTTCTGACACTGGTTAGGTGTACATAAGCAGCACATAAGTGCCACAAAAACAGTGCCTAAAAGCAGTGCCACTACCCTCACATACCTTGTTGATAACTGACATCCCTTGGCACAATTAGTTGGGGGACGGATGGAGACAGAAGTTCCGTGAACTGTGTAGATGCAGCTTGTTTGACTCAAAAATCACCAGGGTACCATAGTGCATTGGACAAGATAATTGAATCATTAGCACCTACTGTAGCACTTTTGCAATATGATCATAGTACTGTGCTTGTTTTGCTTATTTATCGGTAGATTATCATTGGTGTGGAATGTCTTTTTTTAAAATTTCCGGATTTCACAGATAATCAGTAAGACCGTCTTTTATTTTCTTCACACTTTCTCCCCTTCCCTTTTTTTTAGTTGTCCAGGTTGGATTTCCCTGCCTTGGGAAACAAGATGGCGTGGCAGCATTTGAGGTGACA
Source organism: Podarcis erhardii (assembly GCF_964252035.2). NCBI lineage: Eukaryota > Metazoa > Chordata > Lepidosauria > Squamata > Lacertidae > Podarcis > Podarcis erhardii. The sequence goes on from NC_138500.1 coordinate 47,320,406, forward strand.
GTCATTATCATGAATTCAGAAGGCAATACCATACTCCAAACGCCACAGAACGCCATCTTCTTTAAGACTTGTCAGCAAGGTAACCAGAACCTGCCCTTGGAAGGGAAGTCTGTCTGTCTTGTCATTGTCCTCACACATCTGGGGAATAGCGGGTCACATTTGTCAGACCAGAAACAAGCTGAGACGCCATTTCTACTATGAATACAGATGAGGATGAGAGGTTTTTTGGGGAGGGTTACAGGGATGAGGGAGGAAAGGGGGAAAGTTCCTCAGTGCTACAATTCTACGGTCTTTAGGAGGGCATCTCAGGAGGTCCGGGGCAGACAGAGGCTTCATAGGAAGGTTCCTCCACTCCACCCCTCCCCCAAAGGCAGCGGTGGGTTCCAGCAAAATTTTGTGAGATTTTGGTGAAATCTCGCCAGAAGCTGCCACCACTGCTACCACCACTTCTCCTCACCACTGGAGATGGTGGAGCAGCTATGGCACCTTCAGGGGCACTGCCTCAGCTCACCTCATAGGCAGGTGGGCCCTGCCGGAGCAATAGAATAGATCAGACCTCCCTCTTTGAGAGTAATCTGACTTTGTAGATCCCATTCCATGGAAACATCTCTGGCTCTAGCAGAGGCAAATTTAGGGAAGTGCAACCAGTTCACCCACACTGGGCACCAAGCTGAGAGGGTTGCCACAGGAGGTGCCACAGCAATGACTTAGAGCAGAAGATGAGAAGCAGGGGGCACCCGAATTTTGGTCTCACACAGTTTGAAATCCCACCACTGGCCCTAGCCTCATCAATATCTGAGCTCCTACATTGGTGGGGCACAAAGGGAATGGATCAGGGCATTCCAATGTGAGGAGAATCATTAAAGGGAAAATAAAAGCCCGGGAAATGGATTGGGTTTTTTTGATAACACTACTTTCCTTTCACTCCTACCCTGTCAGAGAACCCAGCAGGGTGTTGCATATGGCAGCTCATTTGCCTTCAGTTCCCCTCTGAAGATTGCTGCCTCAGGATCCGAGCCTGTGAATATCTAGTTTTCTTGTACATTTTATTTGAGCATCTCAGTCAATGTATACTACCAAAATGTCCATCATTCGGACACTGGGATTAACTTCCTGGGCATTTCCCACTGCTCCATCTCCAGTAGACTATGATGCTCTTACCTCAGACTATAATCAGACTGTTCACACAACACATATTCAATTCATCCAATAATTATTACCATCTTCTTTGAAGCTGAATGTCCTGGAGGATGCAGGAATGGCGGGTTTTGCAATGAAAGGCATGTATGCGAATGTCCAGATGGATTTTATGGTCCTCACTGCGAAAAAGGTAATCGAAAGGCTTCAATTATTTCATGCGCTTTTATTTACACTGCGAGAACAGCCAAGCAGTCGCTGCCTTTCAAAATATTGTTTTGTAGAGATTTTCAGATGTGGCTTAGGCCGTTTCCAAAAATTAAATCTAAACGCATAAGAAAAATATTTTACGAGCTGTGGCTTCTCAGAAAACATAGATTGTTTACACAAAAAGATAAAGAAGTCTCCGCTGAATGGTTTAAAGGACAGAACAGGACTGACCAACAACTGAATGAGCGTCCATCTGGCAAAACATTAAGTAAAAGGCTGTTGCTAATGAACACTAGCTGTAAAAGTACCACAGTTATTTTACTCAGCTATTGTTACTGAAGAGAATGTCCCAATTTGATCATGAAAGCGTCTCCATCTGTGCAGAGGCACAGCCTGCCTGGGAGAGAGAATGCAATAGCCTTTTCTCCTTTCCAGCGGGCCCTGTTTGCCAGAATCAGTTCGGATTTCCTCAGATCTGTGCCTTGTAAATCCCTGCCTGTAATTTGTCCCTGTTTTGCTTTTGGCAGGCATTTCTGCGTATCTCAATATTTATTTATTTTAGGTGAAGCACTCGTGCACCTAGAGTTATTCTTCCATCGTTATTAGAGGTTGAAGTGGTTTGCCTCTGAGACTGTAAGCAGGGTGTAAATATGTAAATGAAATGAAAATAAAAAGATTAACCATGCCCAAGCCCATGTCAGTATAGACTCAGGGCAACCTGGCTGGACCCAAATACTCCCTCACACATTATTTACATGCCAGAAGGGGGAAGCAGAATCACACCTACTACGCTTGCCCCAAACCTGCCCACACTCACTGACCACGATTCCCAGCAACTATAGGGAATACTCAAATTGTAGAGTTGGAAGGGGCCCAGGATTCATAGCTAAAAATTCCAGATAGATGGTCTTTGTGATGATAATGAGAAAGGTCTCCTCTTACAGCACATTGGTATCTATGCATTGGGGACCGGTAGTCTCTTCTCCCATTTGGGTGTGGTTGTGTTTAGGCACAAGGATGAGCAAATTTACACAACCCGCAAGTGTCGGGGGGGGGGGGGCGCAGATGGGACATCCTGTTTTTTTCTCACAAGGGAACAGCAGCCATTTGGGGAGCTGTGATCTTGCTCAATTTAACGATGCAATTTCCCCCATGAAAAAGTGCTTTTGGGTGGGCTGCGATCTTGTGCAGCATCCCAAAACGCATGTTTTGCGGCTCCGTGCCCCCCCCCCAAAAAAACAAATTGTGGTGCAAAATCATGGCTCTCTAAATGTCTGGTGAGGAAAATGAGAAGGGGGCATCCAGGAAGATGATGTACCAGATTTTGCTGTCGTGGTGTTGGAGAGTATGAAATTACCAGTTTATATCCAATGCAGTGCTAAGTTAAAGTCAGTTAGTGGTATACTTGTTCCTCTGCCTGCAGGACATAGTCACACAATAAAATGCACAAGCAGGTAACTTGGTTGCACAGTAAACAGTGCCATCTGTTGAGCAATGAGTTTCCGCTGGGAAACTTGCTGCATTGGATTCCCCTGTGGAGCGACATTAAAACTCACCTGTTAGCCTTCGCGTTAGCGAGCAGCTAACATTGAATATAGCCCATAGTTTTCTTCCATGGCAGAATGATGCCTAAAATGCTATTTGCATGACAGCATACAAATCAATATGGCTACCTCCTCACACACTCACACACATAAACAAATCTCACTACAGACAACCAAAGACAACCAACCACACCCTAGGCCACCTCCAACCTGTCTCACCACCAAGGAAATATAACAAGCGAATAGAAAGAGAACCCACACAAGTTACACTGACACAAAACCCCACACATACGCTAAGTAGAAAAATAAAAGAATTGCCACCCCACCCCAGTCACCATTCCCCTTTCTCCCTCTTTTCTTCCCAACCTAATACTGCATGCAACACTAATGTCTCACAACAAACGTAACTGATCTGTAGAAAATGCAACGTGAAAAAAGCGACAATGCGTGTATTTTTGTAAACTAAGAAATCTTCAATACAAATTTGTGTGTGTGTGTGTTATTTGCAGAGACAGGTGTCTGAAAATCAAAGCTCAAGGGTTTTATTACACCAGATTTCAGGCACCTTCTACTCCTTCTGAATTCATTTTGCCTGCAGAAGAGACAGTTCATCTTAAGGAGTCGTATGAGTTGCAAGATAAAATGTGCTTTACGCTTTGAAGGTTTTGCCTCTCTGCATCAGTGCCAACATCTCACTATAGTGTTGATTCCCTCCATTCAGCTCTGTGTACTCCGCACTGCATGAATGGTGGACTCTGCGTCATGCCTGGGTTGTGTATTTGCCCACCTGGTTTCTATGGCATCAACTGCGACAAAGGTATGTTTTTAAAAAAGGGTTACAATGAGACCTGTGAGCTTTAACCATTCACTCAGTAGGCTAAGCCACCAAAGCTTTCACAGCAGATTAAAAAAAAAACCACCATCACCTCCAGTTAATTGGGAGAACTGCAAACAAGAAAATTTGAGCAGGAAAAGTGAAGGACAGACAGCACAGCCTAGCTGACAGTCTAGGAACGGGGAAGAATTTGATTCAGTTAGCATTTAAAGGCAGCTCTGCCCAACCCACACTTTCTGAAACAATATGTGAGCTGGAAACATGGCCATTTTTCGAAATCTGCGCTTCTCTGATTTTCGCGATACTGTTCTCTAGCCTGAAAAAAATTGCATATACTGAGAAAAAATGTCCATTAAAATGCATATGTTCATGAAAATAGCATACAAAAAATGAAGTAGTAGGGAAACAAGATTGCATAAAAAATGTGTATGTTAGGAGAAATTCACATTAAAATCCTGCTGAATTTTCATGAGGACTTAAAAAAATATTAATCTCATATTGATGAAGAAACATGGAGAACTGAAATTAAGGTTGGAAAAATGAAACACGGAGAGAAACCAGAACTGATTAGCACATCCTACCCGAGTCTCAGCAAAGCTTAACCTTAGAATGTGCCCCAATGATTCTGGGACAATTTCATTTTTCTTGTCATTTGCCCTTTAAGATTCCAGTCTCAGCGAAGGCTGAGCACCACTCCTAGCACCAAAAATTATATTTTCCTGCCATCACAGCTGTGGCTCTGATGAACATGCAAAGTTCATTCAAGGCTGTCCTTTTATTGAACATGGCAGTTTCTTGCATGCAAAAGAGATGCTGTACCTCTGAATCCACATTTGAGTGCATTAAATCAGAATATTACCCTTTCCTTTGGGGCTTTGGTTTGATTGGCTTTTGAAAAGACCCCAAACTTCGTTGCACCTTGCCAAAGCTATCCATTTCTGGTGGTGAAAGCCTACATATCCGGTCTCATACTTTTGCTTTGTCTTCCCCAGCAAACTGCACAACGACCTGCTTCAATGGAGGGACATGTTTTTATCCAGGAAAATGTATTTGTCCTGCAGGACTTGAGGGGGATCAGTGTGAAATCAGTGAGTCCCGATTTTATGCCCTTTTCAGCAGACCGAAAAGATTCTTCTTGAGGTTCCTAACTTCTTCTTGAGGTACCAAAAGATGGTACAGGCAGCCAAAATGAGCTTTAGGTTTCACAACACTGGGCTGCCTGGTTTGTGGATGGGTGTTTATTAAGGATATAGAAGTCATGGGGTAAGGGCAAATTGATGCTGAATGACCTGCTGAATAGCAAAGCAGCCAAGATCTCTTTTCCTGGAGCCCTCACACTCCTGCTAAGCTGTGGTATAAATGTAATGTGCAAGCCAGGCCTCTATTCTGGGTACGAAGTCTACTGAGTGTGCGATGTCAGTATTTGTTGATCATGGTGGTGGTCCCATTCGCATCTCATAGGTAATAACTGCTGTTAAATCTGTAATCAACTCTAGTGGGGCAGGGCCGGATTTCACTTAAAGCAATAAATGCAGTGCTATCATCCTTTTTTAAAAAAATAAAAATCAATCATCCTTTTTTTTTTTAATCATTTCTAGGCAAATGCCATCAGCCGTGTAGAAATGGAGGCAAATGTACTGGTAAAAATAAATGCAAGTGTTCCAAAGGCTACCAAGGAGATCTCTGTTCAAAGCGTAAGTGCTTAATCAACTCGACCTTTTCCTAAAAAAGCTTTTGCAGCAGATTCGGGATTTTGTAACGTTCGTGCTAAACAGTGGGTATGCGTTAGTGTGCCACTGTGGAAGATCCTAAAACAAAAGGACATACTTGGTTTAGATATTAACTGTAGGTGTCTTATTGCAGCCGTATGTGAACCTGGTTGTGGATCATATGGGATCTGTATTGAACCTAACACATGCCAGTGTCGAGAAGGCTGGCATGGAAGGCACTGCAATAAAAGTAAGTGGCATTGACAAAATATGACTCTTCGCCTCCATAAAATATGCAGTCTCTGTGGTATGGGTTTATTGACACCCTTTCTCCACCAATCCCATCTCACAGGGTTGCTACTAGGCACTGTGTACTCAGATCCAAGATGATTTAGCAGACACTGGCTGCGTTTAGACAGCACTTAATCCACCCATTTCCTTACCTGATAATTTCCGCTTTTTTTAAAAAAAAAAAAATATTTATTACCTTTTCCAGCAGTTTACACGCTACAAAGAATAAAAACCATACAATACAACACAATACAATACAATACAAAAAACCACAACACAACTATACATTACACTAACAAAACACTATCTTATCTTTCATTCCCTTATTTCCGTGACCTCCTCACACCTCCCTTTTTGTATTCCACTTCTATTAATTCTTTTAACAATTCCTTTCCATCTTCCTCTATTTTTTATCCTATAATTATCTTAACACATTCCAACCTTATTTTCCCTTTAATACTCTATTAATCTATTTGTCCTTAATTCCTTATAACATTTCTACTAAAGCCATATAACTTCATTCCAACATTTTTCTAACATTCATTAATTTTACAGTATTTCCGTAAATAGTCTTTAAACTTTTTCCAGTCTTCTTCCACCGACTCTTCTCCCTGGTCTCGGATTCTGCCAGTCATTTCCGCCAATTCCATGTACTCCATCAACTTCATTTGCCATTCTTCCCGGGTGGGTAGATCTTGTGTCTTCCAATATTTTGCAATGAGTATTCTTACTGCTGTTGTTGCGTACATAAAAAATGTTCTATCCTTCTTTGGCACCAGTTGGCCAACCATGCCCAGGAGAAAGGCCTCTGGTTTCTTCAAGAAGGTATATTTAAATACCTTTTTCATTTCATTATAAATCATCTCCCAGAATGTCTTAATCCTTGGGCATGTCCACCAAAGGTGAAAGAATGTACCTTCAGTCTTGTTACATTTCCAACATTTATTATCGGGCAAATGGTAAATTTTTGCAAGCTTGACTGGTGTCATGTACCACCTGTAAATCATTTTCATTAGGTTTTCTCTTAGGGCATTACATGCCGTAAATTTCATACCTGTGGTCCATAACTGTTCCCAGTTGGCCAATACGGTAATCAAGCAAATTGCCTCTTGATTACTTGTCTGTAGATTTGTGACCAAGTACTGCAGGGTACAGAAGGGACGTGGGTGGTGCTGTGGGTTAAACCACAGAGCCTAGGACTTGCCAATCAGAAGTTCGGCGGTTCAAATCCCCGCAACGGGGTGAGCTCCCGTTGCTCGGTCCCTGCTCCTGCCAACCTAGCAGTTCAAAAGCACATCAAAGTGCAAGTAGATAAATAGGCATCGCTCCTGTGGGAAGGTAAACGGCGTTCCCATGCGCTGCTCTGGTTCACCAGAAGCGGCTTAGTCATGCTGGCCACATGACCGGGAAGCTGTACGCCAGCTCCCTCGGCCAATAAAGCAAGATGAGCGCCGTAACCCCAGTGTCGGTCATGACTGGACCTAATGGTCAGGGGTCCCTTTACCTTTACCTTACTGCAGGGTACACATGTCAAGGCAGATCCATAAATATAACGAGAAAAATCGCCTTTCAGAAATAAATGTTTGTCTTATGGTAGTACTGTGTGAAGTCCGGCGCGAAGTCCATATTGAAATTTCCATGTGAAACATTCACAGTGAAAAGGGGGGGGGGCTGCATTTGTAGTTTCCTTACTCTTGAACTGGGTCTTTTTTCAGGGTACGGAGCCAACCTGACAAATGGCCTGAGGCCCACAGGCACCAAGCACAGGCAGTACACGCCTTCACCGAAAAGGGCCGAAGAGAAGCAAGTGCCCCCTGAATCCAATTATATCTGGTGAACTCCAACATCTGAAACGTTTTATGTTACACAAAGTTCATAGCCTTCATTAACCTTTCATGTGTTGAATGTTAAAACGCTGTTCATTACATTTTAAGATTACTGGCCTGAATTTTACTAGCTTCGTTATAAACCACTGAGCTGATATTTACTATTCCTTTTAAGTTTTACTTCTCTAGCACAGTTATATAGGCTTCTTGTTTTCAGTGCTTTTTGGACCAGTTTCTTTTTTGTACTATATTTCAATTCTTTATTGACTTGGAGTTTTTTCCCCCCTTTCCTTGTAAGAAATTCCTCAGAACAAATTGATTATCCAAAATTGGGGAGAGATTTTGAAAACGCTGGCCTGGAACCTACAGTTTTTCCTGGATTTGTGTCTACATACCTTAAAAACAAATTTTTATTTTTTATTTTGGCACGATGCAGTCTTACATGTTCCGTTTAATAAAGGCAAAAGCTTTTTTAATTTAAAGCCAATTCCCATTTCTGCAGCATGCTCTATTGAATACGGTGTAGTTGTGGCATTGAAACAATATAATATATTGGAAACAAAGTGTAACTATGAAGTATGAGCGCAGTCTTTGCATCGGCTTATAGCAATATAATATATTGTGTACACAAAACAGCTCTTATGTAATAAACATTTTTATACTGATTGTTATGTATGAAATAAAGATGCTGCTTTAGTTTTGTGTGTCTTGAGATGCTTGAGATGTTATCTGAAGGAGATGCACTGATCTTATAACTGTCTGAGGATGCTGTAGCTCAGGAACTTCTACACCAAGAAAGGAGTTGGGTGGGATGGCTTACAAGGCCCTTCTCACTCTGTGGTTCTATGATGCTAGGCTTCACAGTGCTCAGATTGTGGCATGGTGCAATGGGAGAGCTTGCCCCACCACAAGGATCAAACGCCACCTATTATGCTGGGACAATGATGATGATGATTTTGTTATTTATTTCCCGGCCATCTGGCTGGGTTTCCCCAGCCACTCTGGGCAGCTTACAGCACATAAGAATTGTAAAGTGTGTGTGTGTGTGTGTGTGTGTGTGTGTACAGGGCTCATCTACACATATGTAAATACAGGGCTCATCCACACTTCCACATGTGCTGTGCCTAGAAAGCACAAGTGCTAGCAGTTACCCGCTTGACCCACGCTTTCTAAGCATGGGTCCAATGAGTTTTCCCCTTGCCCCACTCTCTTCCAATGGAAAACCCAGTCTTTAGTGATATATCAGAACAAATGGCAATCTGGGGGAAACCCAGATTCCTTTTAGCTCCGATTGAGCACTAAAGAGCAGGTTTTTCCCCAGGATGGTCAGTGCCAAACTTCAAGAGACCCACAGCCCTGCACCATGGATAGACCACCTACCCAACCAAGGCAGATCCCCTGCCTGCCATCACACATATCCCCTCTGCCTGGCTGCTCCGCTCCCAACACCCCCTCCAACCAGTGCAGGACATCTGTCCTGCTCACCACTGTCTGCAGGGGCAGCAACACTACCACTTCCCTTCTCTCCAGGCTGCCACTCATCTCCCACCATGTTTAGTTGCCCAATATGACTTGCCCTGACTTATAGATTTTTTAAAAAAACCCTATAGATTTATAGTCTCAGTAGCACCATAGACCTATGAAATGGCTAGATAGTTCTGTGGATTTTATAGATCTGACTAGTCCAGGTGGGAGCAGGGCTACAAATTTTTGTAGAGTCGCCAAGACATTTTATTAACGTGGAAGATGTGCCAACCTATTCCTCATTAGCACCTGAAAGGTGGTCCAGTTAGCCTTGGTTGCCTCACATTGGTGCAAGAGTGTGCCAGGAAATCCCAGTTATGAACCAGTTATGGCTCTGTGAACAGCAGAATTGGTGGGCACGTTTGCAGCAGTTGTCAAAGCAGCATCACAGCATCAAAATGACTATTACTATAAAGTTCTAGTTTTAAAAAAGAAAAGAAAAAAAGAGTCAGGGAAACCCCAGAAATCTAATATATTAGAGATTTTCATGTATAATATACCTATAATCCATACCAGCTAGCATCCAGCAGTATCTTGCTGCTGCTGTTTTTTAAAAATTGATTATGATGTGTTTTCTTCAAGGTGGGAGGTTATTTTACTATATGTTACCTGGAGAGCAGGATTGTGCCTTCAATTTCAGCTATAAAAAAATTAAATAAGTAGATAAATCTAACATTTAGAGTAATATTAAAATTACTCCAAAAGCTCTGTTTATTGACCTATTTGGTTTTGCTGCTTGGAAAGTAAATGGCAGCAAATATCAACAGAGAAGCAACCAACCCTCACCCCTTTAACTGAACACATGGAACTTGTCCAACTTTTTTGGCTATGCAATTATGTGGTGCAACAGGCAGAGCAAATCTGGAAGCAAATTTGTATATTTGGATGGAGAAAGATCATAAAGGTCTTTGAATATGTTTAGACACGTCAGTGTTACTATTGGTAACCGTAACAGTGTTACTGTTTGATCCAAAGCAAGTAAATCATATGCTCATGAAATTACTGAAATCAATATACAAAACTAGCCAGAACTCAAAACCCCATTAAGTGCAACTAACTTACAGTGGCTGATCGAACCCGAAAAGAATGATAACAGCCTCTGTATGATCTTTTAGTGCAATAGAGCAATTAAAAGGGCCTGTTTCTCCATTGTGCTGCTTTCTCAAAACAATTTGATATAAACAGCTATCTCACTGTATTTCCTGATGGGCATCATCCAATTATTGTACTAGGCTAGCTATATATAAATGAGAGTGTGGCTTAAAACAAACAAACAAAAAAAAAACCTACCTACATTCTCAAAAATGTGTTATCTTGTACGTTATGGTACCATAGTGCCAATTTGCCCAGAGACATTTTAGGAACAAAAAATATAAGATTCTCATGCAAAATTAAATTACAATTTATTTGTTTGCCAAGTGCTACTGCACCTACCCTATATGGGGAGGATTTTTTTGTATTCAAATTGGCAACAAATGAGGAGAACTCTCCCTATACATCCATACCATGGAAAAGGATGTGATCACACAGCACAATGGGACACTCATTGAAATGAAAACAAAACAAAACCAGCGTATTTCATATTTGCCATAAGGTCCATATTCTGAATGAAATAAAAATTTTGGTGAGACACTGATGGACGCAGGAGCTCTGAGGTGAGTTTGTGTGGCAGGGAAGGTTGGCAACTCAGGTAGGCAGCAAGGAGCCAATCCAAGTCTCCCTCCCCAGTCCAGCACTTCCAGTCAGTGCCAGTTTAAGGGTGGTGTGGCCAGTTCCTCCTCACAGGGTGCCGAACCAAGGGGATGCAAAGTAATAGGTTGGGGTTTTTTAAACCCTTTTTTTAGCTACTCAAAGCTAGGCCCCAGTCAGATGTAATGTACTTGAGAGCAAGCACAGAATCAGGGCCAGATTTAGGTTTGATGAGGTCCTAAGCTACTGAAGGTAATGGGGCCCTTTATATGTCCAGCTGTCCTTTGCCAACAACAAATTGCCCCTGTTTTTTGTGTTGAATATATGCTATATGGTAATTTGTGGACCTAACAGGTATCTAAAGCCATTTGCACATGTTGCCATGCAACCAGTCCATGCAGAATCTAGGCACCCTATAGTATATAGAAATGAGCAAACCAGTGATATTTTAGGGAGCAGGCTAGCAGGCTGGGCCCATTACTCATAGGAGCCTACAGAACACAAAACACTGTTGCTGTATGTAGGTTTTATTTCATTTGTGGTTTTTTTTTATGCATAATTTTTATTGGTTTACATTAATCATAACACAAAGCAAACTATGATAATCCACTTAATGTTTCACAGATTTTTTTTTTTTAGAAGTGACTTCCTTCAACCTTTCCACAAATCATCCATACTAATAAAAACAAATAGTTCCGCATTTCTTATTTTGTAATGTCATTCATCATTCTAATTCACCTGTTTTTCTTTAGACAGTACCCTTTGCTTCTTACAGAGCACCTTTAAAACCCACTAACGTTATCTGTCCATCGCTTAGGTTTTCCAGATATTTCGTAAAACTTTCCCAATCTTTTGTAAACCTCTGGTCTTTTATATATCTAATTTTCCCTGTCATCCTGTCCATCTCCACATAGTCTAGTAATTTTGATCTCCAATCCTCAATTGTCGGCAGACCCTCTAGTTTCCAATTTTTAGCCAATAGAACCCTTGCTGCCGTTGTTGCATATTGAAACAGCTTATGGTCTTTCCTTTTTATCTCCCTTCCTACCAGTCCTAGCAGGAATGCCTCAGGTTTTTTAACAAAAGTATAACTTAAGATTTTCTTTATTTCATTATACACGCTCTCCCAAAACCCTTTAACTTTTTGGCATTCCCACCACATGTGGTAGAAGGTCCCCTCTCTCTCCTTACACTTCCAACATTTGTTACAGGATCCGTACATTCTGGCTAACTTAACAGGGGTCATATACCAACGATAGAACATTTTCATTAAATTCTCCTTAAGTGTCACACAAGCCGTAAACTTGAGATGTTGTTTCCATAGTTTTTCCCATTCTTCAAAGTAAATGTTATGGCCAAAATCTCTAGCCCAGTGAGTCATTACCGACTTTACTTCCTCGTCAATTAGGTTCCAGTCTAATAACTGATTGTACATTTTAGACAAAATTTTTATATTATTTTTCAAGATCTCGGTTTGAAATCTGGAGTTTTTATCAGCATATCCTTTATCTTTAAGATCTTTCCTAAACATATCGTTTGTCTGAAAATAGTGCAGCCAATCATAGACTTGATCCTTAACCTGCTCGTATGGTCTCATTTTCCACTTTCCTTCCTCCTTCATTAACAGTTGTTCATATGTGGCCCAATTGGCCCTCATATTGGTTTTTTTAACAGACATAACTTCTAATGGTGACAACCAGTGGGGTGTTCTAGGTTCTAGTACGTCTTTATACCTTTCCCATACCTCAATCAGTGGGCCCCTGAATATATGATTCCCAAATCCCTTGTGCGTTCTCCTCCGCCCATGCCATAAGTAAGCGTGCCATCCGGATCGGTTATCGTAGCCCTCTAAGTCCAACACTTCTCTGTCCTCCAAATTAATCCATGTCTTTACCCAGCATAGGCATGATGCCTCATAATATAATTTCAAATCTGGCAGGGCGAAGCCTCCCCTTTCCTTCACGTCTGTCAACAGTTTAAACTTTATTCTGGGCTTCTTCCCCTGCCAGATAAATTTTGAGATCTCCCTATGCCAGACTTTAAATATCGATGTACCTTTGATCACGGGGATATTTTGGAAGAGAAATAATAATCTTGGAAGTACTGACATTTTAATTGTAGCTATTCTTCCCCAGAACGACAGTTTGAGCCTGCCCCACGTTTCTATATCTTTCTTAATTCCTTTCCATACTGTTTCATAATTATTTTTAAATAAGTCTATATTTTTTGGCGTTACCCATACTCCTAGATATTTCACCTTCTTAGTCAACTCTAATTCCGTTTCTCTTTGTAGTTCTTCAACTTTGTCCTTATACATGTTCTTAACTATCATTTTTGTTTTCCTTTTGTTTAGTTTGAAGCCCGCTACTTTTCCAAATTGGTCGAATTCATCAAGTACCTCTTTTATTGAATCTGTTGGGTCTTCCATTGTTACAACCAGGTCGTCTGCGAAGGCTTTGATTTTGTATTCATTCAGACCGACCTTTACTCCTTTTATTCCTTTATTATCTCTTATAGAGTTAAGTAAGACCTCTAACACCATTACAAACAGTAATGGGGACAGTGGGCAACCCTGTCTCGTTCCCTTTGTTACTATTATTTCTGCAGTCTCTACGTTATTTATTATGAGTCTTGCCCTTTGATCAGTATAAATTGCTTTTATCCCGTTGTAGAATTCAGTGCCCACTTCCATATATTCCAATTGTTTTAGCAGGAAATCCCAACTTACGTTATCAAACGCTTTCTCAGCATCCACGAATAACAGCAAACCTTGTTTATCACATCTATCTGTTAAATATTCTATGATGTTTATTATATTTCTTATGTTGTCTTTCATTTGCCTGCCCGGCAAAAAGCCGGCTTGGTCTTTGTGTATGCTTTCTACCAAGATGTCTTTTAGCCTCTTTGCTAGGATTCCTGCAAAAATCTTATAATCAATATTTAACAGGGAAATCGGTCTGTAGTTCTTAATCTGCTGTAAATCGGAGTCTTGTTTAGGAATTAGTGTAATCAGTGCCTCCTTCCACGTCTCTGGTATTTCTCTTTCTTTAAGGATGTTATTCATTACTTCTTGCAATGGAGTCAACAGGACTGGTTCCATCTCCTTATAATATCTGCCAGTAAGCCCATCTGGGCCCGGAGCTTTCCCGTTTTTTAAATTCTTAATTATTACTTTGATTTCTTCTATCTCAATTGTAGCATTCAGCTTCTCTTTTTCTGTTATGGAGATCTTGTTAATCTTCTTACCTTTTAAATATCTTTCTATTTTTCTCAAGTTGTTCCTTTCTGTATTTTTGAAAAGACCTTTATAGAAGTCCAGAAAGGCCTTCCTTATTTCTTTAGGGTTGCTTGTCACTTGTCCTTCCACCTCAATTTTGTTTATTGAATTCTGCTCCTTCCTTTTTTTTAATTGCCAAGCTAGTAGCTTCCCTGATTTATTAGCATATTCAAAATTCTTTTGTCTTAATTTTTTGATTTTCCATTCTATCTCTCTATTTATCAGCATCGCGTACTGGGATTGTAGAACTTTGATGTTCTCTTTTATTTTCTTATTTTTAGGGTTTTTTGTTAATTTCTGTTCGTTCTCCAATATTTGTTGTAAAATTTCCTCTTTCCCTTTTTCTCTCTTTCTATTCTTAATTGCGTTATGTTGGATAAAGAAGCCCCGCATCACCGCCTTGCCTGCATCCCATACCACCTTTGGTTTTGTACCCTTGCCTAAATTATCTTCGAAATATTCTTTTAACCTGTTTTGAGCTTTCTCTATTATCTCTTGGTCGTCCAATAGATAGTCTTTCAATTTCCATCTGTTTAATCTCTTTTCCAACCCTTTTAATTCCATTTTTATTGGGTTGTGGTCGGATATTGTTTTGGCCTGGATCCCCACCCTTACAGCTCTTGGGATTAATTCTGCCGAAATCCATATCTGGTCTAGTCTTGAGAATGAATCATTGGGTTCTGAGTGGTAGGTGTGTTGCTTTTCCAGAGGGTATTTGAATCTCCATCATTTGTGTTTTTTTAATCTTATATTTTGGAAATGTACATCCAGTTTCTTTCTCCTTTAATTTTTTTGGGGGGAGGGCACCCTAAGCTATAGCTTGTTTAGCTTATACATAAATTCGGCACTGCACAGAATAGAAGGCAAGGCATGGGAGGGAGGCATGAGACTAAGAAATATTTGGGGGCAGGGCAAATTTTGCCCTCACTCAGGATGTCATATTATCAAAGTCTACCCCTGCTCCAGCTAGTTCAATAAAACTAGCATGGTATGGGAAGCCTCCCCAGGACTAGGCTGAGCAACCTGGAGGGCTGCATTTCAGCCACGGGGTAGAGGTTCCCTAATCCTGTCATATGTAATAACTGCCACTTGTTCTGGGTTCTTGGGGGACTCCTTTCCCCCTCACAGAGCTGCATTTCCCAGAGTTCCCAGGGAAAGGGGAATCGATTGGTAAACCGCTCTGAGAATTGTAATTCTGCGAAGGGAATAGGGGTCTCCACCAACTCTCAGCAGCCTTAACAAACTACAGTTCCCAGGATTATTTGGGGGAAAACCATGACGGTTAAAGTGCTTTTAAAATGTGTGGTGAAGATGTGGCCAAAGACTTCGCATAAGAACATTCAAATAGCATCCTGTAAAACATGTCAACATTTTTATTCCTAAATAGCAGTCAGTATTGGAAGAGAGGGCAGTGACTTCTCTAAGACCATTTTGTGAACTCACGGCTTTGGTGAGAGGTTGAGTGGATTTAAATGAAATTGGGGCTTGGACTGTGAATATGGATATAGGCCCAACATTGGCATGCATCATACCTGAACAAAAGTCCTTGTGTCTTGGTAGGACTTATCACTGATGCCTGTTTGGGCTTTCCTTCAAACTTTTGTTGTTTTGTTTTTCTGCATTGGGTCCCTGGATGATACACCATTTTTATTTACCACAATGCCCTGGAATGATGCTATGTGGTGAGAAATGTAAAGGATAGCTCCACTGAAGTACTTATGACCTCTGCCACGACCACCAGTTAGACCCATTGGGTTGCCAGTTTAAACAATTTAGGGCTGAACACAGGGCACTTTGCTGAGGAATCCACAAACCCGGACCTCAATCTGCCTGCATATATTTGAACTGAGCCTCACAGGATGAGCATCACTTTTGCCACAGAATTCACTGCTCTGCATCTGGCATTCTGCATTCTAACATGGTGGTTCTTAACATGGCTACTTAACACTTGGCACTGGTGGAACTGAGGCTTGGCATTCCTTTCCCTTCCCAGAGAGTTGGCTGCCACATTTTATGGAGCAATTTTGGCTACTGTATGAGTGATTTGTGCTCTGGTTTGTTCTGAGTCATGATTATCCAGCAGCTCTTTTTCTGTTTATTTTAATGTCTTGTTCTCTTTTATAACTGATGAGCTGCCAGACTGAGCTTCTAACACATACCATAAGGCAATTCCCCCCCCCCCCTTGTTAAGGCTTATGTTTTTGAAGTTATGTGGAAAGCATTTACACCTGTGCAATAAAGGCATCCATGCGTCCTGTTTCTGTATTTTGAGATGGCGGTTCCTGCTCCCAGTTAGCCTTGAGTAAGGCTGAGATTCTATGCCTTACAAGGAAATAAGACCAATTGAACTAATTGGGGAATATTTCCAAGAATACCTGTATAGTATAGAGTCATAGGTGGTCCACTGATACCAATGGAACAAGTTAGTCATAATCAATGGGGAACAGAGTAGTTCATTATTACAATAGACCCCCTATTTTTAAAAACTTCTTAGGTGTATTCAGGCACAGGGATGATTGTCCTGGGTGAACATTTGTTAGGTGTGCAAAATTTCAACACCTGGTGCTGCCTCAATACAGCCATGGTTTTTTCCACTGGAGCTCAGTTCTAGCACCTCTCAGGTGGGTGCCATTGCCATTCTGAGAGAACAGGGTGAGTTCCAGCACCTCTTTTTCTACAAAAATAGCACTGAATACAGCTACGTGCTTCCGTTGCTGTGCTCCATTGAAAACGGCTTCTCCATGCAAACCTGGAAGTGAGCTCTCCAGACATTGGAATGACTCTTCTTTCCTTATCCCTGCAGCTGCGATATCCTGGGGAATGTGGAGTTGAATGTGTATACATACTCTTGTCCATTTCCTTCCCCTCTGTATGGTCACGGGCACTGGCAACCCACACTACACCACTGTACCGTACCGCTTCCTATTTTGCCTATTTCATTTATAGGCAAGGTAAATACAGTGGCACAGCTCTGCAATATGAGTAGGAGGTGGCCTGAGAAAGCAAGTAAACAACACTTGAGAAGTGCATTCTTGGTACAAAATGTATTATATTCCCCCAGCAGAATAAACTTCAGTTAACAGTGTGGGACAGGGGCAACACTGGGGATGACACTGTGCGTACGGCACCCCCAAACAGTGCCGGCATCCAACACTGAATGCACATTATCGCACAGTGTGTGCCTGTGGTTTTCATAGATAGGACTATGTGTTGGTAGTTACAGGAAGTGGCACGCAAGTGACAATGGATACCTATACACCAAAGACTAACTATCTGTCATAGAAGAGGGGAGGAGAAAATGCCCCATGGTCCATGGCTGAAAAGCCATGAGGTTTATGACCTCACACTAAAACACATTATTGAGCCCCTTGTTTCCGCTTCCACTATCAGAGAATTAAACCATTAACATGAATTCTGCAGCCAACACCACCATCTGTTCTTGACAACACTTCCTCAGAGTACTCTGGAATAAACATCGTTGGTGGACTGCGTCAATGGTTTCCAAACTGCTATACTATGAACTCTCAAATTGTTAGGTTTGTTTGAGGCCGGTGAGTCAGTCCTATGTTTTTGCCTAAAAGCTTCCTCATTTCTAGGCTTCCTAATGCTGGCAGTTGAGTAATCTCGCCACAAAGCTCCCATGAGCCACTGCTGGGATCTTAGCCACTAGTGGGGAATCATTGCTCAGCTAGGCTTAGACATCAAACTATTCCAAAAATCTGTGTCCACAGTAGCAGGATTCCAGCAGATTGTGGGGAGGTTTTATGGAACAGCACATATTTAAACTCCTGCATTACAATTTGTAAGTTTACCGAGATCTATCGAATTATATGAAACAAATAACAAACACAGCACTGGTCTAACATAGATTTTGTGCTATAGTTCATTCTATGTGGCTACTGTTGTAAATGGGTCAATAGGTGGAGTGCATTAAGGGGTGATATCTGTTCTAGCAGAGACGTCATGTAACATAAGAGAAGGAGAGGCCATTTTGGCCAGTTCTCCTTCCCCGCTGCAGCCTCTTGCACCCCATCCATGCTACTATGGCAGGCCCCTGGAACAGATGGAGTGCAGGAGGATCATGGAACTGGCAAAAACCATCTTCCCCTTCTGCTTGATTAGTGGACACTTCTGCTAGTTCAGAAGCCATTGCACAGGTAACATGGACACACCCACCACACTTGCAGTCTGTCTGTCTGTCTGTCTGTCTGTCTGTCTGTCTCTCTCTCTCTCTCTCTCTCTCTCTCTCTCTCACACACACACACACACACACACACAGAGAGAGAGAGAGAGAGAGAGAGACTGACTCTGTCCCTTTGCTTCAGAGACAGCAGGCTTTTGAAGTTGCATTTGTTTGCTTTTTAAAGTACTGTATATGTATTATATATTGCATAATCTATTGTTAACACATATAGGGATGCGGGTGGCTCTGTGGGTTAAACCACAGAGCCTAGGACTTGCCGATCAGAAGGTCGGCGGTTCGAATCCCTGCAACGGGGTGAGCTCCCGTTGTTTGGTCCCTGCTCCTGCCAACCTAGCAGTTCGAAAGCACGTCAAGTACAAGTAGATAAATAGGTACCGCTCCGGCGGGAAGGTAAACAGCGTTTCTGTGCGCTGCTCTGGTTCGCCAGAAGCGGCTTAGTCCTGCTGGCCACATGACCTGGAAGTTGTACGCCGGCTCCCTCGGCCAATAAAGCGAGATGAGTGCCACAACCCCAGAGTTGGCCACGACTGAACCTAATGGTCGGGGTCCCTTTACCTTTACCTTATTGTTAACACAAGTGTGGGGGGGGGACTTCAGTAAATGACTAGATAGTGGCATAATAGGTGCTTGAACAGACTCTATAAAAACATGGGAAAGGCTTTTTTCTGTTTACGGAGGGGGAACTCAGTCCAAGACTTTGCAGCTCATTAAGGGAACACATTCAGTACTGGAGTCACAAATTCTTTTGCTCTGTCTTTCTCTGGGTGATGTCTTTCCTTTCCACCGAAACTTGTTGGAGTATCTCTTGAGACCACCCACAGACCAAGAGAGATGAGTTATGCTAAGCCTGCACAGTATCTTGAGGATTTGAGAAACAATACGAAAACAGTTTATTTCTTTGTATTTAGACTGAAACTTCTTTTGATCACTCAGACAGTTCTGTTTTGCTTGAGAAGGACCAATCAATTTTCTCTGGCAGCAAACGAAAAAACAAACATCTAAATCAAAGGGAGACACACATTAAGCAGAGAAAAGACAAGGACAGAGCACATGGCTTATTAAATATTTGGACAAATGTTCACTCGCTAAGTGGCTAGGAAATATCCTCATTTAACACGAGGAAGAGACTGAAATTTTAGCTCCGAACTCTGCCTACTCATTTCAAGAGGTTTTGGCTTTTTAAAAAGGAATCTTCAAAAACAGAAAAGCAAATGGGAGGCACACTATCCTAATGGAAACTTTAATCAGAGCTCATCGTGCCATTTGTTTTTGATTGCCCTTGCTTTTGTAACAAAACATTAT
Organism: Podarcis erhardii; assembly: GCF_964252035.2. NCBI lineage: Eukaryota > Metazoa > Chordata > Lepidosauria > Squamata > Lacertidae > Podarcis > Podarcis erhardii. Next base: position 47,339,954 of record NC_138500.1, read on the forward strand.
TTGTTCCTTATGCGGCCCCTCTGGGGTTCTTTTTAATTAGCAAAAGCAGAGGTAAATAATTAAAGTCAAAGACGTGGATGTAACTAAAAAGAGATGCTGTCAGCATCTTGTTGCCCAATTCTAGGCAACAGCAAAAGGCAATATGGGAACGAATCAGGGCATGAGGTAAGGAGAAATCTCCTTAATTCTCTGAAACCGACCACACTGTCAGCTCATGATTCTTCTCATTAAATGTAATGTGCTATTTGAATCACCTGAGCTATCATCTGTTGTTGTTGTTGTTTAGTCGTTTAGTGGTGTCCGACTCTTCGTGACCCCATGGACCAGAGCACGCCAGGCACTCCTGTCTTCCACTGCCTCCCGCAGTTTGGTCAAACTCATTTTAGAAGCTTCGAGAACACTGCCCAACCATCTCGTCCTCTGTCGTCCCCTTCTCCTTGTGCCCTCCATCTTTCCCAACACCAGGGGCTTTTCCAGGGAGTCTTCTCTTCTCATGAGGTGGCCAAAGTATTGGAGTCTCAGCTTCAGGATCTGTCCTCCCAGTGAGCACTCAGGGCTGCTTTCCTTCAGAATGGAGAGGTTTGATCTTATTGCAGTCCATGGGACTCTCAAGAGTCTCCTCCAGCACCATAATTCAAAAGCATCAATTCTTTGGCGATCAGCCTTCTTTATGGTCCAGCTCTCACTTCCATACATCACTACTGGGAAAACCATAGCTTTAACTATACGGACCTTTGTTGGCAAGGTGATGTCTCTGCTTTTTAAGATGCTGTCTAGGTTATCATCTAGGCCAGGGTATACCAAACTGTTTTTGGACTACAGTTCTCATCAGCCCTGACCACTGGTCCTGCTAGCTAGGGATGATGGGAGTTGTCGTCCAACAACAGCTGGAGACCCAAGTTTGGGAAACCCTGACTAGGCCTTACATTCTCGGGTGTGCAGTAACTCAATGTCAAGTGTGTAAATGCTGTATAAAAGGAGGGCTTGTACCTGCCAGGAAGAACGATGCTGTCAGTGAGCATGTCAGGAAAAAGCATTCAAGACTGGAGTGTGGAATGAAATGTCACTGAGCGAACTCAGTAGATGGTACCCCTAAGTAGCCTGGGGCCCTCCAGACACTGCTTGACTACAACTCCCATCATCCCTCATGATTGACCAAGCTGGCTGGGACTGGTGGGATTCCAGATATATTTGGAGGTCCTAGGGCTGAAACATTTGAAGAGAATTGGAACAAGTGGGAAAGTGATAATAATGATGATGATGATGATGATGATGATTACAACAACAACAACAACAACAACAACAACAACAACAACAACAACAACAACAATAATTTATTATTTATATCCCACCCATCTGGCTGAGTTTCCCCAGCCACTCTGGGCAGCTCCCAATCAAGTGTTAAAAACAGTACAGTGTTAAATATTAAAAACTTCCCTGAACAGGGCTGTCTTAAGATGTCTTCTGAATGTCAGGTAGAGAGTACAGGAGGAAAAAGCAGAGAGAAGACCACAAACAGACCCACACACACCCCAAACTGAAGTGAGGGATGCCAACAGAGAAACATGGACTTTGTTAGAGAAACAGTCTTGGAAAAGATATAGCTGGATACATTTATCTCTGCTTAATTTTTTGTTTGCTTTTGTGGGTATTTGCTGAAGACGCCGCAGGGCAATATGCACAACATGCCAGAGACCTTAGGAAAGAAGCAGTGTCTGTAGGTGTTTATATGCTAATGGCAGAAACCTCAGAGCCAGGAAGTGCTTGGTTTCAAAGTAAAGCATGGATATAGCAAGCATAATGGAAACTGGTTGGAATGGAGAGGACCAGTGGGGCAGTTTTCTCTGGATACGTACTATAGGATACATACTATAGGATACGTTCTCTGGATACGTACTATAGGAAGACAGAGAAGGACTTGCTGGAGCAGGGCTTGCTGGACTGTCTCCCTGGCAGTATCCCAACAGATGTCACTCTGTGCAACAAAGAGCACAAAGCTCTGGGAGCCACACAAGCCTGTCCTGCACCTCCTAAGGTAGCCTGCTGCCCACAGGTGTGCTGGAGGATGCTGTCCTGCTGCCAGTCCTGAAGTCAGATTCAGCTGCCAGTCTCTTCGGTTTCTGTATTTGAAATGCGGGGAGGCGCTATCCTGGCCTCCGCCTATTGGTCTGGGCTTGAGTGTTGGATGCAGAATGAGTGCAAACACCAGTTCCTTGCTTTCAGTTAAGACTAGGGTGGGGTAAAAGGATGGACAGATCTGTCAGTTTGCATCTTTCTTTGTTTCTAATTACTGTATCCCAAGCTTAAGTTTAGCTGTCCATATTTCCACATCAATTTGCTATCTTTTAGAGAAATCATAGCGAAAGTTCAACTGCTTTGAGTGCAAATTTGTCCCGATATTCGCATGTTGGTGTGCAAAGCATTTTATTATTATTATTATTTGCAGAGCAATTGCCCCTAAAATAATGCATCTTTATATGTTGTTTCATAGGGAACAGAGACCTCGGGAAGCTGTTTTCTATCAAGTCATACAATTCTGACTTTAGCTTAGTAACGTCTACACTGACTGGCAGCAGCCCTCCAGGGTTTCAGGCAAGGGGCATCTCCTAGCCCCATGTGGAGATGCTGGCGATTTCGACTGCATGCCAAGCCGATGAGATGCCCTACCACCGGCTACAGCATTTCCACCAATATATGCATTTTAGGGGCATTTTAACCCCATATATGCACGTTGTACACATTATTTGGTTGGAGAACTGCACACTTCAATGGATACCTGAGTTTTGGTTCAGAAATCGTAACCTAAATAGGTCTTTAAATGCAAACTGAATCACATTTCTCTCCCGTCCCTAGGTGGGGAGGAAGCAGGTCTGAGAATAACAGAATTTTGGTACTGTGTACTATGTGTGGCGTGAAGAGCATAATGTGATCCTTCTTATGTTTTCTGCCAAACTGGGTTTTCCACTGTTCTCCTAAGTCTGCGCTTGGAAAAATATTAGCTTTTTTTTCTTCATTGGCAGCTTGCTCCAGGGGATCTCTTTTATCTGACTGACAGCTGAAAGGCATTAAGCTGTATAGTAAATCACTTAACTAGACCCTGGAAAGTGTGATGGCTAAACCACAAACAAAAACAGAGAGTATTGCAATATATTCACTACGCCGTGCCATTTTTTTTTTTGACATTATTGGACCAGTGCGACCACATGTAATAAGTACAACCTATTCAGTTTTCAACGAGGTCTTAAACTGGATATTTTCTAACTCTGATGGTGCTGAGAAGTTTATCTGAGATTTGTCATCTTTCCTCTTTCTCCAGTTCTTGCTATTCCGTTTTTTGGGGGGTCCCAATAAGCATTTGTGCTGATTTGCTTGCACATGGCTTACACAGAGGTTAGATTATGATTAGGAATCCAAGCGTGGGGTTTATTGCGTTAGTTTTCCTGGTTATAATGCTAGCACATCTGTCCCGATTTCTAACATTCCTTTCATGCAGCAGTGCCTGTTGCATGATGGAACTGTATCTATTCGATCCCTACCATGGCATGCTAAATTTTCAGTGGCAGGAAAGAGCCATGTGCCACCCCAAATGTCATCACATGAGTGGCAGTGATGTGTTCGTGTACACCTTGGGGAAATTTCAATTCAAAGTTCCTGTGATTGAGATAACAGAGCTGCCAATGATGGTTTTTTTTCCTGGAAACAATTAAGCTAGCAATAAGCACTAAGTTTCAGCTAGATTCCGCTAGATTTCCAGAAGCGGCTTTTGCATTGTATGAAAGATCACATAAAATATGAAGTTTTAAAATGTGAAGATTATACGCCTCCTTCCAGCAACTTCTGTAGCCAAGCTGGTGCCCAACGCATGTGCTTTCCTTTGGACCACATCAGAGAGGCCGAGAGGGGGATCTTGTTGCCTAGGCAACCCAATACCTCCATACATACTACCCAGGCTTGCGCCCTGGGGAGGTCACTTTGGTGCAGTTTGACTTCATCCCCAAAGGCAAACGCCATTGTCTCTTGAGACTGATGGATGCCAACAACTGCTGTACTGAAGTAATGTGAAGATCTTTGTACACTTGAAAAAACACTACGTATTTTCCATTGACGATTATGATAATGCCAAGGATGCAACTTAAGCCATAATCTCCAGTTCCAGTAGTTATTCACAGCTGTAGGAGAAATAATTGGCAGTAGGGTTATGCCACACACAAGCCTTTTGTTTGTCCTTCATTTCTTCAGTGATTTGCCTGCTGGGTAGCACACCTGTCAGTGTGGAAAAATGCTCAAGAATTTAGCAAGGTGGTACATTCACGGGTGCAGAGGACTACAAAGCCCAGAGTGGCTGGAGCTGGTGGTCTGTGCCCGGTGGTTTGTCTCTCTGGTTGTGGGAGTTGGTTGAGAGAGGAAAGTCATGTGGAGATGAATGATCCTTGTCTTGTTTTCAGGACAATGTTGCTTTTATGAAGGGATCTGCCTCTAAATTGCCTGAGCAACATCCCCCAAAAGTGGGAGGGGGGACCACGACAACCCATTTTCTCATGCGAAATTTCACACCAAGTTCTCGTCCCAAAAAGTGTTCTCCCCCCAAAAAAAGTTTTTTCCCCAGGGCTGCAATCTCATGTGACACCCCAAAATGCACATTTTTGGGTGCCGTGTGAGCATGGCCCAGAAAAAAACCCCAAGTCTTTGGGGCTCCGTGATCTCGCGTGGGTCATGTGACTCACGGTGGGAAGATGCACGTCCCAGTTTGGGGACTCAAGATGTTGGAGGGCAGTTGGCCTTTAGGTTTACTTCAGGAACTAGTTAGGCCTTCAGGCATATGGAAGTCATGAGGCAGTTCCAGCACTGAAAACGAGGGCTGTGAAATCCTTCAGTGCAGCCAAACCCCCTCCACAAAACCGTGCTGTTGTTTTCAGCCTCTCATTCAGACCCTCCTTGAAGTTTACTTGTGGGTCTTGCACTGAGCTCCTGTTCCCATTACGTTGCTTTTCACACAGCGGTAAAGCTATTCAGGGTGTCTCCCCTCCCCCTTTGCCCCACCGCCCTGCGCCCTTCTTTCTCTCTTGTTTAGCTGGTAACAGATTTACAAAAGATGCCTCAAGGCCCGCTGAAAAGCAGAAGGGCCAGGGAGGGAGCCTCTATAGCTAGTTTGTGCTGGACGCATTTCCCTTCCAACTTTACTCATGACAGTCAGGCAGGCTGCATTGTCGCAATTGCCGGTTCCCTTGACAGTGGAATCTCAGCCATTTTGACTTTAAGCAGTCTGGATGGTTCTTGTGTTTGAAGTTGCTGGAACTACATCAAACAACCATGGATAAAGAATGCTGCTGAAGGATTTATTCTGCCTGGATAGGAATGTTATGGCTGTGTGTGTGTGTGTGTGTGTGTGTGTGCAAGAACGAGAACAGAACAAAGTTTTCTCCAGCCCTCTTTGTGATCTATCCATTAAGAATATTTTGGGTGGAGAATTTTGCTGGGGGGGAAACACAATTGTGTTCTGAATCTCCTGTATGGTACTCAGCACCGCATATGCTCAGAAAAGTCCCAAGAGAAAAAAATTGTTCAGATGTTGGAGGGTTTGGTAGAACGTCCCTATTTTCATCAGAGGGTATGTTGGAGGGTATACCTTTGTAGTTTCGCGAACTTTTATCAGATGGCAAAAAAATCATATAGTTACCTCAGTCCAACTTCCATTCTTCTCTGCTGTTGTTTAGTTGAACCTCCTTGGGTTTGACAGGGCAAATAGTGAAATAAAGAAGACTAGGAGTCTGTCACGGTGTCGTATACAAAATGTCAAAACACGTTTTGTGGTAAGAGCTTTTTTATTTTAGTACAAAAATAGATATCTACTACAATATATGCTGCAAAGCTTTGAGTGTGGCCTCGGATGGTAAACAAAATTTTGTCCCATTTTTTTTAATGACAGTGTTGGTTGGCGGAGTCCGTGGGGGAATGTAATTGCTCTCTTCCACTCAGATCAACCGAACCCTTCCCAGAATAAGAACCCAAAACATGTCTGGAATGTTTAAGATGATAGCCTTTTTGGCAGACTCGAATTAAAGTTATCGTTTTGGAGCCATCAAGATTTCCTTTAATGAAATAGCATCGCCGCTCTCCCCATTCTTCTCAAAGGATTTGGCATTTCTTGGGGGTAAAAAAAACACTATACTGTAGAGAGAACAGTCTCAGTGCTACTAGGGTGAATAGATGCAACAGACAGGACTCCTATGCCTTTAAGAACTGCGTAGAAGAGGTGTTATTCTATTATCATTTCTCTTAATATTGTTTCTTGCTGTATTTGGGTAAGAATTACATGCAGGTGAAGGTGATGTACGGTCTGAAGGACCCTGTGTGAGAGACAGGGAAGGGGATATCTCTTAGGGTGAGAGGCTGGAAGAAAACAAGGGTGCCCCCAGGTGAGAGCTGGGAGGAGGACACATATTTTTCTGTATGGGACAGAAGCTAAGGTATATTTGTGAGAGAGGATCTTGTATTCTTCCATCTCTTCTGTCTCTTTTCTTTTTATATTTTCTTTATTTTCATTATTCTTTGTGTAGATCAGCTTGTCCTTTTATTGTATTGTGAAAAGTGTTAATAAAACTTCATTTAAAAAAAAAGAATTGTGTAGAAGAGGCAATGTAGGCAGGGCTGTGTCAGGGACAAAAGGACCAGGATCTAGTGGTAGATATCTCAGTGATTTGCATAGTAGTCATAATAAATTATATACTACTTACATGACAAAATGCATAAATGAGACTGTCAGGCTTCCGGGAAGCGGCTTCTTCCCTCTCTTTGGCCGTGGATAAGCAGAACCAAGCAAAAATAGTCTCTTACCATTTAAAGAGATTTAATGATTACAACAACAGAACAATGAGTCGTTTCTCAGAGTAAAGGTGCTCCCAATTAAGGTTTACACCCACTTTCCCCCGAGTCACCCTTGTCACTTCCTCGTCTTGCAACCTGATCTCGCAACCACTGCGCCTTCTGTGCAGCTACTTTATCTAATCTCCGTGACCTTGGACCAGGCATAGGCAAACTCGGCCCTCCAGATGTTTTGGGACTACAACTCCCATCACCCTTAGCTAAGAGGACCAGTGGTCAGGGATGATGGGAGTTGTAGTCCCAAAACATTTGGAGGGCCGAGTTTGCCTATGCCTGCCTTGGACTGATTGGCTGGACACTTTCCAGTGAACTGGAGTCTGTTAACTCTCTCTCTCCCAGTTCTTCTTCTCCTAGCTGTTCACCACCCAGTTCTTCCCAACTTTTGTCTTCTGAACTATGTCCCTCTGCTCCACATCTATACAACAAATCTATACTGTTCCACTGCTTCTGGGAAGATTCAGGATCCTGATCAGGAGCAGGGGGCGGGGGCCAGGGCGGGGGAGGCTCTCACCATTCCTGATCTGTGCAGCCCTCATCTATGCAGCCCTCCTCAGCACAGTCCCTGAGAGAGACATGGGAAACGTCAACATCACTGTCAAGTCCCCAGCTAGATCAGCTGGGCAGAGGGGGTACATTCTGTCCTGAGCATCTGCTTTCAAGAACAGATGAACAAACGTAGGAGACTGCTGGGTGGGACACACAGTCAGGGAGATGAAATCGCGACAGGCAGCTGCAGCTCTACACCACCAGCTTTCTTGTGCCGATGCGACACAAGGGTGTGACCTCAGAAAGAGCACTCCCAGAAATTGGATATTATTTTAATAGCTTTTAAGCTACCAGGATGGGACACATTTCCTGTGTGATGGCCTGGGACTCGGGCTCAGTACCGGAGGAGTCTCAGTCCGCACTGGATCCTCTGCCTCAGATGGCATCTGAACTGAGTCTGGGGCCTGATTCTGAAGAGCCCCAGTCTGCACAGGCTCCCCTGCAACAAGCACCAGCTGGGCCGAGTCAGGGGCCTGAGCCTGCCCTGGCTCCAGATTACCTTGTTGCCTTCAGCTGGGCAATCACTTATAGCTGCTCCACTACCAGTTGGGTCAGGAGAGGCTGAGGTGACCTCTGGGTCTAGTAACCCACCAGCATCTCCTGAGCTGCAGAGACAAAGGTCTGAGAGAAGGAGAGACCTGAGTACTCACAGGAGGAGTGCTCGCTTTCAGGCGAGACAAGGAGGTGAGTCACCGGGGGATCAGGACCGGCCGTTACCCCGTCAGAGATAAAAGGCTGCCGGACCCTGCCCCAGGTTGTAGGAGCAACATCACTGCTTGCTGGAACCTGCCTGTTACCCTGTGCCTGACCTAGCCTGGTTTCCTGCCTTGGCCCTGTTGGACTGACTCCTCATGGAATCCTTGGATTTGGGATTGGACCTGGACCGTGTTGCTCGGGTTAACCCCCAGGCCCAGCACATCCTGAGACTGAGGGCTGCTCTCTCTTTGTGGCAACATTCCAGAGGCCATGTGCTAAGGTGGGCAGGAGGGGGCAGAAGTAAAAGTGTACACTAGACTAACTATCACACACACCCTCCATCCAGATGAGAGGCGTTACCAGAGTTCAAGGGAGAAACACTTGGGGTGCAAAGCAAGGTCAATGTGAGGAGTGGCCTGGGGGGGGCATTCTGAGGGCCAGAGGTCTGGTGGGCCATATTTATATTGCCAACTGCCCTGTGATCTTCAGCTGAAGGGTGGTATACAGATTTAATAAAGAAATAAAATAAATATTGAACTATTGGGCCCAAGGTTTCACACCCCTGCTTATCTAACTCAGAAAGCTATGCTCAGGGTCTTTGGAGAGGAAGGGCGGGATATAAATTCAATAACTAAATAATATCAATATCCTCAAGCTCTTTCAGTGGCCTTTCTCCCCACCGCCACAAGCTGTTGAGGGGGGAAGAGCACAAAGGAAAGAAGCCCACCCAAAGCAGTTGGGAAATAAGCTCCCCCAATATACACAGTTGTAGCTTGGGCCAGGACAGAAAAGATAAAGGCCGTGGAAGGAGTGGAGCAAGCAACTCAGCCCCTGCCTGGAAGCCGCAAGCGCCAACAATGGGATTAGCTCAGAACTTCCATCTCTAAATATTTGTGTGCCTCGTTAGCTGTTCTCAGGAACATCTGCCCCTCTTCAAAGTGGGACACCTTGAACTGTGCAAACACGCTTTCCAGCGCTGTTTATACTTATCCCCAGATGTTTCCAAGGCAGGAACTGCAGCAGGTCGGCTACAATCAAACTTCAGCCCAGGGCAGACCAAGCACAGGCCAGCGATAAACTCAGGACAAAAGTTGGTATTCTACCTTGACATCGAAATAAGTGCGGGAGATTTTGTTCAGGGAGTGGGGGCGAGCGAAGGCAGTTCTGCCGAGAAAACAGAAGATGCTGGCTTCCCTGCCAAGACTAAAATTATGTTGCTAATTAAAATGAGCACAGAGAAAAGCCCGAATTACTACGATTTTGACAGGACGCTGAGGCAATTCCTTTGGCAAACCGTTCCTTTGGCATGGAAACTGCAGTTTCACAAGTGCTCGAATGCAGCTTGAAAGCAAGCAAGGAAGGAATAGTTTGCTCCGGGTACTTTCTCTTTAGCTAAGTTTTATCCTGCAAATTTGCAAACCAAAAAAACGGTCCAAGAATGACCACATGATTATATTACATTGCGTGTGAAGACCCCCAAAACTACCCCCAAATGAAGACACAATAGACACAGATTTTAGTTTAAGGTTTTCGGCATTAAATTTTGGGTACGACTTTATTGATTACAGCATGTGAGTGGTTGCTTAGGCATTGGTTCCAGACTACCTGAACCTGTACGGTGGCAGGAACAGGACTGGCACTGGGCACCACCATATGTCAGTAAGGGAAAGCATCATGGGGGAGTGAGAACTCCTTTGATCTCACAGCTCACCCCAGATGCTCCCAGGGGCTCTGGCATGGCCCTAGCCCCTTGACAGGGTTCGGACAAAAGCAAGGTGAGCCCTGGATTCCTTTAATGGAATTTCCTAACAGCAGCAATGGAGGAGCAGGCACAGCCAACCACGTCCCTTCCCCAAATCACTGAACCAAATGCCTAACCGCCAACCTTACAAAGTTGTGACAATTTGCTACACGGTAGGCAAAAACCAAGTGGCACCAGCCAATCAGCCAAATGGCAAAATTCCTACCGGGCCCCTGCTCCAAAACAGACAGCCCCTAGACAGGCATAGCAAGGCCATAAGAACAGCCCTAAATATAGGGAGAGGAGGGCGGGTGATCCGCTGCACGTCGCAAGAAAGTGAAACCCTCCAGCGACGTGCAGCAGCTTAAGTAGCCCCTCAGCAGCCAATAGCCAACCCAACTGACCAAATTTCTGCCCCAGCAACAGAGGGGCAACCAATGGGGTGTTGTGGCCATCCGAATGGTCCCGCCCCACAACAAGGAGGCAGTTTCTGGTGATCTCACCATAACACGTGCCCTCCATCATGGACATAGCTGTCAACGTTTCCCTTTTCTAAAGGGAAATTCCCTTATTCCGAATAGGATTCCTCTCAAGAAAAGGGAAAAGTTGACAGCTATGATGATGGAGGACCCGACTTACTAAAACAAAGCGGCTCTTTAACAAGCTGCATAGGAGTCGCCTGCTCTGCCTTCCGCAAAGGAAGAGTGGAATCAGTGAATAAATACATTTCTACCAAGGTCTGAGACATTCTCTTTGTAAGATGGTTGGATGGTGCCTTATATGCCTCCTTCCAGCCATTCCTGCAGCCAAGCTGGTGCCAAACGTATTGCTCTGCTTTCCTTTGGAAGGCCAAGAGACGAATGTTGTCGACTGGGCAGCGCAGGACACTCCCTACATACTGCCCTAGGCTTGCGGCCCGGGGAAGTCACTTCAGTACTGCTAGCACAGCAGTTTTACTTCACCCCTGGAGGCACACTCCATTGTCTCTCGAAGTGCCAACAATACACAGGATGCCTTTAAAGCACATTCAAAGCAGAGTTCTTCCCTCAGAGAATTCTAGGCAGAGTAAATCTGTTAAGGGTTGCTATGACTTTTAACTCTGTGAGGGGTTAACTACAGTGCCCAGAATTCTTTGAGGGAAGAATGTGCATTTTAGAGGTATGCTGTGTACACAGCCGCAATCAAACCTCTCCATGTGAACTTTGTACAAGCCAATCAGGATGAATGTTCAATAAATAAGCTGTCTGGAGTTGCTGTTAGAGCCTGCAAACACTACAATGTTTTAGGGACACTTTCACAAGTAACTGATGCTAACAGTACTTTCTAGTCAGAAATTCTATAGCTACTTTGTCAGCCCCACCAACTTTTCATCTAAGGCCAGGAGCAGGCAAATTTTCCTTCATCTGTAGTGGATAAGGAATCTGAAGAACACCTAAAGGTTTGTGGGAAAGCAGATGTGAGGGATCATCACCCTGCCAAAAATGGAAGGGAATGGGCGTTGAGCTGGGGGCTATGGAAAAGACTGGTTTCATTCAATAAATATGTTTATATTTATTTTGTTAAAGAGGGTTTGTAAAACTGCGTTTCAGGGCACAATGACCTCACAAAGCAGTGTATGATAGAATACAAGAGAGTTATAACAGCCTCTCTTTCAATAATATATAAAACCACAGATTAAAACCATGCTATGGCTGTTTTAAAACAAACAGTAGCAATTAATCAAAATGTGACAATTAATTAAAAGCAGGTCAAACAAAAAAACATTTTAAGAGCTCTCTTAAAGGGCAACAGGGACATTTCTTTTCCCTTGGGGCTGGCAGGCCCAGCCCTACAATGAGCCAGAGTGAAGCAGCTGCCTCAGGTGGTAGTTGCTGAGGGGAGGGCAGGGGACAGAGCTGAGAGTTTCATGTAGCCTGCCCTGTACCCCCAACAATAGCTGGCTTCCCTCAAGTGCAGTGAAATATACTTTCATTGGTACTGGAGTAAGATTCAACTGCTAATCCAACCGGTTTATGTATGTGCCTTGGGTGAGGGCACCAACTCCTAGGGGTTGAGGTCAATGGGACTTGGTTGGATTGAGCCCCAAAATAAAATTACAACCCCTATAGTACTTCCTTGGCCCATAAAAGTCAATGGGACTTTACTTCTAAGCAGATGTGCATAGGGTTGCTCTGTAAATAACTCGTGGACTAAACAGTCCACAAAGTGAATTTAGACAGATGAGGGCAGGATAATGAAAGTCTACATTTATGTTAAGCTGCAGCAGGCAGTTCTACATGCTCATGTCCCAGTTTGGCAAAGAGTAATTGACACAACAAAATGCAGCCGTGTGGTTTGCTTATATTTCCAGATCCTTTATTATTGTTATTTTCCTAGGGTTAAGTAATGCTGACATTTCAGACAATTTACTTTAGCAGTCTCAGTAGGGGGACACATCTCCAATATATGTTCAATTATGCTTTAGAGGGAGATGGGGAAATTGTAGTAAAAGGGTAAAGCCCATACCACAATTGTAAGCTAGTTTAGAACAAGCGTGGCTGAAATGAATGGGTGCTGCCCAGCAGTTTTGCTCTTGATGAACTTCCTTGCATTGCAGTGGAGTCCCAAAGGACTGCTGTCTTAAGACCCTTTTGGATAGCTCCAACTGAGTAAATCAAAACTGCTGTTTACTTTACTGCCTATTTTGTGACTTTAAATCTCTGCTGGGCAGCTCTCGCCACTGAGTATAAAGGTAAAGGTACCCTTGACCATTAGGTCCAGTCGCGGATGACTCTGGGGTTGCACGCTCGTCTTGCTCTATAGGCCGAGTGAGCCGGCATTTGTCTGCAGACAGCTTCTGGGTCATGTGGCCAGCATGACTAAGCCACTTCTGGCGAACCAGAGCAGCACATGGAAACGCTGTTTACCTTCCCGCTGGAGTGGTACCTATTTATCTACTTGCACTTTGACATGCTTTCAAACTGCCAGGTGGGCAGGAGCAGGGACCGAGCAACGGGAGCTCACCCCGTCGCGGGGATTCGAACCGCCAACCTTCTGATCGGCAAGCCCTAGGCTCTGTGGTTTAGACCACAGCGCCACCCATGTCCCTCTGTCACCAATGAGTACTTTCTCCCAAACTTGGGTCTTCGTATCCAGGAATTGTCCTTTTCATATACCTATTTTTCTTTGCAACTGACAGAAATAAGTCACTAGGGCTTGCTTCCTAGCACATGGGGTTAGGATTGCAGCCTAATATTGGCAACTGATCAAGCGTTTTTGGTATATTTAAAAAAAGTTCTGCTGGACAGACATCCAGTGAGCTCAAAACACCGATTTGGTTTGTGGTTGCCTGGATAATAAAGTTTTAAGTGCACTTCCATGGTTTTCTGCTATTGTTTCTTTGGTATGATTTGATGCAACCTTTTAAAACAAATTTCCAGGTGATCAAGTGCTTATTTTTCTCAGAGCTTACAGAGAACAACCAAAAGACAGATTTCATAAAACTTTAACAGGGAAAAGAAAGCAGTATTAATGAGAAATAGGTGTGGATGGAATCTAATATGTTGCACTGACTCTTCTGTCTTTGTAAGAATTACAAGGTAGTTTTTTTAGATCAAAGGACGTAGACATGTTAAAACTTCATAGTTTATGAAATATTTAATACATATACATTGCAGATAAATAAAGTTGTTTGGGCATTGATAATTTCATTACAAACAGCCATGAGTGGGGTTGTTTTTTTTTTTTTTCCTTTTGCATTGTAATTCGCGTAATTAAACTCCGTATCACTTCACTTGCTCATAAATCCTAAATCATTCCATTTATAGTTATTCCAGCTGTGTATACCAATTTCCTGTAAACCATTTTAACCCGATGGCAAGAAGCTTGATATGCCCACCTGCTCGGTCGCCATTCAATAAACATGGAACAGGTGAACCAAGGAGGAAATTCAAATGAGATCAAACGATCTGTTCAAAAGCGTGGACGGGGCCATCTGGAATTCCTCAGAGTTGTCAATCACAGAGGCAAGTCGGGCTGGAATTTTAAGTGGAATTTCTAGTTCCCCTTCCCTGCAGGAAGTCCGAGTGAGCCCAAGGCAGACAGTTGGCATGGCCTCCTGAGGTGAAGCAGATTCTTGAGAGTGGCTGGCATTGGGCAGAGTGAGGCCTTAGGTGTCAGTTACTGGGGAGGAAGAAGCTTTTGGCTGCTCCTCTTGAGCCCCAGAACCCTTCGCCTCTGCTGCTACATGGACTGTCCTTGACCCCCTACTCTGCCTGTTATGTTCTGAAGTTCTCACCCTGGGCCAGCAGGGGGATACTGTAGATAGTTGTGCAAATAAGGGTTCGAAAGTGACGTTCAGTGATTGGATAGTTTTAGAAAGTTGTTACAGTACCGTTGTACTGGAGCTCTATATAAGCAGGCTGACTGAACCCTTCAGTTCAGTTCTGTCCTGGCCTGTGAATAAACAAGAGCTGCTTGAAGAATCGCTGTGTTGTCTGATATGTTTACCCACAACTTAACACTGCCCTTACTGCGTAAAAGGTTTTGGTACTAAACGTTTCTGTAAGGGGTCAACATCTGAATCTGTCACCATGCAGCTTCTTCAAAGAAACGGCCATGAGCGTTGCATCATCATCATCACCATTCAGCGAATTACATTGCAGACCCATTCTGACAAAATATTTCCCCATGTAGGATGTATGCAATTGTGGGAATTATTCCAAAAGACATTCTGCAGATGGAAACGTTCTATGGAACGTGAAGAAATGAGAATTTAAGTAGGAGCATGTACAAAACACAGGTAATGTGGAACATTTTCTGTGTCCCACTCTGCTTCTAATAAACAAATGGATTTTTCACATAGCATGTTGCCACTGAATGCTACTTCAGCCATATACATCAGTTCAATGTGGTCAAGTTAGTGCAGTTTTCAGAGTATTAGCTAAGGAGGTCGGGGCTGTTGAAAATGCAGAAGTGGAAAGCGTAACTTAAAGGGTTAATTCTGTTTTCAGTCAACTACCCAAATGGGGGTCATGGTGGTGGAGGTGTTGCTTAGCAACCAGGCAGAGTGACATGATCTTGGCTGACGTTACATGTGTTATGATTGGCTGTGTAAATCTGGGGGAGTTTTTCCTCTGTATGTTTGGTTGAATACTTGCTATGCACACGACCTTAAGTATGAAAAACAAAACCTCTATTTAACTTTCCACTCAATTATACACTTTTTTGTTCAGATTCCTCAGTAAAATATTATCAGGATTTCTTTTGTCTCTGGGCTCTGTCTGCATTATTTAAGTGACTTCGCTAACAGGAGCAATGGTGGGAGATTTCTATATTTATTAGTTAGTGGGGTTTTTTGTCTGTTGGGTTATATTTTGGTATATCTGACTGGTCAGCTAGGCTTCAGGTGCTTATCAAAATTATGCTTGGCTTCTGCATTATATATATGAGACACCCTGACTCAGACTTTGAGGTGAAATTATATCACCAGTGCACTTTCCACTGCACAATTTACATAGAATCCTATTCAACGAAGAATGGTCTATGCTACAATTCAATCCTAAATTGAAGACCCATATTGTTAGATCCGCACTTCTGAAGCCCACCCCATATAGCTGTGTTAACCAATCTTTTAATTTTTCTTATAACTTTTTACTCACACATTATCTATGCTTAATTAAGTATTCTATGTATATGTTTAAATCTACGTTTGGTTCTTGCTCCTATTTATTTAATAATTATTCGCTTAGATTCATACTGTTATGCTATTTATTTAGATGTTTTGCTTATGTTGGTCTATGACCCTAATAAAATAAAGTAAGTACATAGAATTATAGACCTTCAGTGTAATTATTCTAGCTCTTGCCTGTACAGGAGCAGAAATTTCCTGGTATTTTTTGTACTTGCTGTTCAAGTTTAAAATGTTTTAACCTATATTGTAAACTTCTGGGTGTGTTGTTTAAATATAAGCAGTATATGAAATGTCCAAATAAATAGATAAACCAGGGAGATTGGGTTTCAAATCCCTATTCAGCCATGAAACTCACTGGATGACTTTGGGCCAGTCTTCCACCACTCATTCTAACATCATAGGGATGTTATGAGGAGAAAATGTGGAAGAGAATAACCATGAATGCCACTTGGAGCTCCTTAAAGGAAAGGGGGGGGGATATATAAATGTAATTAATACGTAAACAACAATGTCCCCCAATTTCAACCACTAGCTGAAAAAAATTACAGAAAGTGCCTGGGACTAAAATAGATTTACCTCAAGAAGTGTATTGACTTTGTCATTGGTATACTTTTTTGTCATAGCCCATCTTAATATACCGGGGGTGGGGTTGAGGGGGTGGAGCCCATGAAAAGCCATTCCAGTGATTCAAATTTAAGCACATATATAGAGCGTTGTTTTTGTGAACCCGCAAGAGCCTGGGACAATAAATAAATAAATAAACCTCAATAAATTTATTGAGTTTCGCTGTGCATTTGTGCGTGTGTGTGCTGGCCAGTCTTAATGTATTAGTAGAAAAATGCCCCATGTTGATTTTCAAACAAAAACTGATCCAGGAAAGCAGACTTCTTTTGACTCTACACTTTGGTTTGGTTTTGGAGCATTTTATTTCCCCCAAAATACATTGGAATGTCGCTTGGCACTAAAAACAAAACAAAACTCAAGAGCACTAGAACCGTTTTTGTTCAGTTCTGTTGTAAGTCTGATGAAGTGTTTCATGATAAACAGGATTAATAAAATTTATTTCTTCTATCTGACCAGTTTATTGACTCTGTAAACTTTACATGCCAGCTATTGAAATTCATGACTTGTTTATACATATTCGTACCTTTCTATAGGCTGTATGGAAGTTTATCTCTATTTGTCAGAGGAACCTCTTATATTTTTCTAACTCCATGAAAGCTCAGTGGAAAGTACTTCTTTCATATGATGCCCATTGGCACCAACAGGAAATTTGCTGCACACCCAAGAAATGGAGTGTTAAAAATATCACATCTGCTATATGAATCGGAGCAAAGAAGTTTGTTCTTAGATCATAAAAATGTTCAGACCTTTTTACTTTTAAGGGTGGTGAGGAGTCTCATAAATTCAGCTGGGATTAAAATCTGGCCACATTCTGCAGGAAAGAAATGCGATAAACATTTGCAGCTATGCGGAACGGAACTAGCAACAAAAAGGCACAAGCGGAAATATTTTCCGCTTTAATGGTGGTGAGAAGAATCGTCTTGGTGCTGCTTGAACTACAAAGGGCTGAGATAGATTATAGCAAGAGATTTATGGTGGAGATGCATGTGGGGGGGGGGATGAGTATTGACATGTGATACGGGATTGTCCAAATATTATTAAAGAGTGGGAAATGTTAAGTGAAGTAGCAGATGCTACTACTCATAAAGCTCTCACTTCCTTTCCCAATACTGTGGCAAAATTGTGGCATGCTAATTCTGCCAAGGGGGAAATTCTATCCCAGGGTGATCCAGGATCAACATCAAGGTTTAAAACCTACTTTAAATTAACTTGAGGAAGTTTATGGAAAGAAAATTTCCCATCAGGATGGGAGGGGCTGCTGGGGAGAGAAGAGGACCAGAAATGTGCCTTTGGTGAAGTGCCTTAAACGCTCTTAGGAGCCAAGTCTGATTCTGGATTTATCCTTCCTGCCTTCCTGCCTCATATTTTTCAGGACGGACCCTCCAGAGAGGGAGGGAGCGCAGGTGACTGCAAGACAGACAAGGCTGTGAGCAACTTTCACTCTGCAAACTTTTGTAGGTTAACTTGTTTTCCTGGCTCCCACTATCAGACTCAGAATCCGAATTCTTGGTGTTGAAAGCTTTATTCCAGAACTCTCTACTGTGCCATAAAAGGTAAGCTGGTCTGCAGGGTATGCAAACCAGCAGTCACAGCAAGGTTCTCAGATACATGGCTGGCTAGGCATAAGATAAGACACGGTCCTAATGCCTTACATACCTCCGAAGGACAGGCACAGTAATTTACGCAGTTGATATCCTGAGCCACAGGACTAGGCAAGCAGGCAAGCAGGCTGGATTTGGCGAGACTATGCTGGCATAGTGGTTTCTGCACTCTTGGTGATGGAGGCATAGTTATCAGGGCAGTTTACTGTCTGAGCTCTCTTAATCCTAAATGGCCTCAGCCCAGTGTATACCCATACCTGGGGTCCAGCTCCGAGGGCCTTTTGGCAGTTCCCTCACTGCAAGAAGCGAAGTTGCAGGGAAGCAGGCAGAGGGCCTTCTCGATAGTGGCGTCCGCTCTGTGGAACTCCCTCCCATCAGATGTCAAGGAAATAAACAACTATCTGACTTTTAGAAGACATCTGAAGGCAGTCCTGTTTAGGGAAGTTTTTAATGTTTGATATTTTGTCGCTTTATTATTATTATTATTATTATTATTATTATTATTATTATTATTTTGTTGGGAGCCGCCCAGAGTGGCTGGGGAAACCCAGCCAGATGGGCGGGGGATAAATAATAAATTATTATTACAGTGGTACCTTGGGATGCAAACGGGATCCGTTCTGGAGCTCCGTTTGCATCCTGAATAGAACGTAAGATGCTACAGTGCGTGCGCAAGTCGTGTTTTGCCGCTTCCGCGCATGCATGTGACATCATTTTGAGTGTCTGCGCATGCGTGAGCGGCGAAACCTGGAAGTAACGCACTCCGTTACTTCCAGGTTGCTGCAGAGCGCAACCCGAAAGTGCTCAACCTGAAGCACATTCAACCCGAGGTATGACTGTATTATAATTCAACCATTCAGTTATCTGGCCATGTCATCACTCAATTTTTTTCTTAAAGTGACTGATATACAAATGTTCCTGGTTTTGTTGGAATTTATTTTACTATAAAATTAACAAGATGGCCTTTTTTTTCAAATGTCCAGGAGCCTGGTCCTCTTTTGCCCCTAGCCACTCTATGGTGGCGACAGTGAATATTTTGCTGCTTGCTTCATGCCTCAGGAAGAAATTATGTATGTGAACAGTATGCTTACAGTAGCTACCAAGGCAAGGGTTAAAAGAACTCAAAAGACACACATACAATTTGGCAAATGCCATTGGGCTTAATCATTCCAACAGAGATTCCCTCAAGTCGCTGCACCTGTCATCACTGCAGTGCCTAAGAGTGGCACTTGAGCAATGCGAAACTTACTAGGAATTCATTTTCACTATCTTAGTGCGGGGGGGGGGGAAGAAATCCATTAGATCTATCATTCCATATCAGGTTTGTCTCCATAATATGAAACAGGATCTCTTTTGATGTGGGGAAGAAGGAGCCCCGGCTACCCTTAGAGCTTAACGTAACTGAAAACATGTGACAACTACATGTACTGGCTAATAAGCTGATCTTCTTCCTTTCAAGGTTGTGGAATCACTCTCAGTTTTCAGAAAGTCCAACGCAGTGTTTTTGGATTTCAGCTGAGTAAAAACATGTCTATCAAAATCTGGTTAGAAAAGCATCCCTTTCTCATTCAGTAGAACACGAGACTCTTAAATCTCAAGGTTGTGGGTTCGAGCCCCACATTGGGTGAAAGACTCCTGAATTGTAGGGGGTTGGACTTGAAGACCTTGTGGTTCCTTCCAACTCTACAATTCTATGGTTCTATTATTCCCCTGAATATCTCCCCAGTTGTGACTGGCTCTTCTGTTAATGGTCATTTTATTTTTTTGTATGTATATTGTTCTCAACGTGGAATGGGAGTTTCAGAGTTACATCTCCTCCAACCACTGATGACACTATACTATTGGCTGTCAATAGGTTCTTCATTTTGGGCGTCTATCGATTCTTATGCTTAGTATACAACCCAAAATTCATCTGCAGCTTTGCTAATATATAGTGTGCCATGTTTCTTTTTATTCCTCTACCTAACCAGGAACCTGTGTGTGTTGCTGTTGTGTATGGGATACATATGAGCAACAACTGGGCTATGGTTTTTCCAAAATGGGGAGCAGTAAAAAAATAAGACGCCAAAGATTCTTTTGGCACTTTGAAGATTATGATATTCATTATGGTATAAGCTTTGGTGGACTTGTTTCTGCTTCAGGGAAAAGGCAATGGCTCCGGAGTATCTTTTGAATGCAGTAGATTCCAGATTCAGTTCTGTGTGTCTCCAAGTACCGCTGACTACTCAGAAGTTAAGTCCCAAGTGTACATAGGATCACCATTTCAGTCACCTACAATATAGTGGAGGGGTTCTCCTCACAGCATTTACCCATATTAATAAGGGGGGTGGGTTTCCTCTCTCTCTCTTTGAATGAAAACAACAACAACAGCCAACACCGACAATAAGAATAGTTCATCATTCCTGATATAAACATATATATTAAAATAAGCAGCCCACATGCCCAAACAGAAATCCAATCAAGATTGATGATAATAAACTGAAATGTAGAAAGAAGCAGCAAGATATTCAGCAAGATGTTCCACTGATTAATTGGGGGGTATGAGTATTTACCTTGAGGTGTAAGAGGAAGGAATTTTAAAACAGAGGAATTGAAGCTGAAGAACATACTTACATGGGGAGCAATTTGGCTCTCGTATATAACAAGGAATTTTTAAAATTTTCATTAATGACAGCCTTTACTTTTAACAATCAGTGGTGGCCTTTGTTTATAATTCATTCCCCTTTTCCTGCCCTAGGCCTTTGAATCAGGCTACCTCCTCTGTCTTAAGCCTATCTGAACTTTGCCGTCTGTTTGGTGCCCATTATTTGCAGTAGCCTTTTAGGGCAATTCCCATCTCCCTATTAATTGGGAGGAATCATTAACGGGGGAATTTTCCTTTGATGCCATTGTGAAATATTGAATCACATCAGGAATTTGCACTAAACTGCACAAATACTTGGATTCTAGTCAGAAGCATAATCCACTGAATACCAGAGGCATGTGTACATAAAAGAAAATGAGATTGTTTTGTGTTGAAGTCATGGCAAGTGGTTGGCATAAGACGATTTCCTTTCACAATGTTTTGTGGTGGAAAGATGGGGCCAAATAGAAGCAGTTCCTTTTAGACATGAAAAAATAGAGCACCATCTCCTAATCTCATGCTCCATCTCACATGCAGCCTTGTTGTTTTTCATCTGTCTGATATTCTGATCAAAAACTACAACTCAAAAGTGTCCTCTTTATATGACAATGCCCTATGAAGTTTAATATAGCAAGATCAACACTCTGTACAGTTTAAATCTCTCTTTGAATTGTGCTAGGAAATAAGAACATGAAAGGGCTTCCCCACAGACACCCCCCTCCTTTTTTGTGCATTTTAACTTTGTACATTGGCAATTTTCATCATCTTTAAATTACTCACAAGAGCATGCCGTTTTAATGATTGCTATTTTTCCAAGGAGAAGTTTTGGATCTGAGAATTACACACCTGGCCGGCAAAAACCCTGTTTGTATTTCACAGCCAATTCCCTATTCATCTCATTAAATCTTTACTTCCTCCGAGTTCATGGCTCTTCGGTATGCAGCAAGGACTTCTCTCCCCGTAGCTTTATGGAAATGGAAGTACAGTTGGTTCTGCCACAATGTGAACTGGCTCAGAAAAAAACTGTTCTGTAATATAAACCAGAGGTGGCTAACTTCAGAATCTTAGGAGCCCTAGATGACATGCCACCATGCTACGTTCCTCAGCTCATTCATTTTGGGCATCCAGAATGTGTGTCCCTAGAACTGCATTTGCTGAGCCCTTTTTCCCACACTGCATTGCAACAACGAAAGGCCCTCCACAGTTCCTCAGGACATTTCTCATTCCCCATCCAATGACTCAGCTCGACCCTCCCCACATTTTTGTGTGCCCCCCCCGAGCATTTTCTATCAAAAGAAGGGTGAGTGCTGCTACCACTTCATCAATGGGACACAGCGTACATACCCTCCAACGTCCTGAGAAAACCCCTTAATCCTGGTTTTATTCTTTAATTCTTTGGTAGATTTACAAAAGGGACGTGGGTGGTGCTGTGGGTTAAATCACAGAGCCTAGGACTTGCCAATCAGAAGGTTTATGGTTCGAATCCCCGCGACGGGGTGAGCTCCCGTTGCTCGGTCCCTGCTCCTGCCAACCTAGCAGTTTGAAAGCACGTCAAAGTGCAAGTAGATAAATAGGTACTGCTCTGACAGGAAGGTAAACAGCGTTTCTGTGCGCTGCTCTGGTTCGCCAGAAGCAGCTTAGTCATGCTGGCCACGTGACCCGGAAGCTGTACACCGGTTCCCTCAGTCAATAAAGCGAGATGAGTGCCGCAACCCCAGAGTCAGTCACAACTGGACCTAATGGTCAGGGGTCCCTTTACCTTTACCTAGATTTACAAAACACACACACACTCCCCATAGAAATAGGCAAAATTAGACGCAGGTGCACAAAGCATTTTCTTTTTAATAATCAAGATGGTTTGTGCTCTGCTCCCCTTTTTTCGCGCCCAAGTCTCCCCTGCCCTCTGCCTGCCTCTCAGAGCCAGTGTGTCGCTTGGGGCTGGGCCTCAGTGGTGTGGCAGGCTCTCATTCTCCTCACCCAGTCTCCAACGGCAGCTATGAGCGGCCCAAGGGAGGAGGCCGGTAGCAGTGGCCATGGAGAGGCAACAGGATGCTGCCTCGCAGCCACTGCAGCAACCATCGTCGTCGACTGGGGCAAGTGCCAGCTCTTCCTCCTCTCCGAGTTCAGTGGCGGCAGCACAGATGGAGGAAATAGGGCCATTCCAGGATCAAATCAGAAGCCAGGATGGCTTTCCTAATTCTGGGATTGTCCCTGGAAAATTGGGACACTTGGAGCTTAGGCAACTAGCCCAATGCTACTTTCTAGCTTGAAGCTCCCACAACTAAAAATTTAAAACTGAAGCACTACAACAACAACAACAACAACAACAACAACAACAACAACAACAACAACAACAACAACAATAATAATATATTATTTATACCCCGCCCATCTGGCTGAGTTTCCCCAGCCACTCTGGGAGGCTTCCAATCAAGTGTTAAAAACAATACAGCGTTACATATTAAAAACTT
This sequence comes from Podarcis erhardii, assembly GCF_964252035.2. Taxonomy (NCBI): domain Eukaryota; kingdom Metazoa; phylum Chordata; class Lepidosauria; order Squamata; family Lacertidae; genus Podarcis; species Podarcis erhardii. The sequence continues at coordinate 47,362,809 of NC_138500.1, forward strand.
CCCTGAACAGGGCTGCCTTAAGATGTCTTCTGAATGTCAGGTAGTTGTTTATCACTTTGACAGCTGATGGGAGGGCGTTCCACAGGGCAGGCGACACTACCGAGAAGGCCCTCTGTCTGGTTCCCTGTAGCCTCACTTCTCGCAATGAGGGAACCGCCAGAAGGCCCTCGGCGCTGGATCTCAGTGTCCAGGCTGAACGATGGGGGTGGAGACGCTCCTTCAGTTATACAGGACTGAGGCCGTTTAGGGCTTTAAAGGTCAGCACCAACACTTTGAATTGTGCTTGGAAACGTACTGGGAGCCAATGCAGATCTCTCAGAACGAGTGTTATGTGGTCCCGGGGGCCACTCCCAGTCACCAGTCTAGCTGCCGCATTCTGGATTAATTGCAGTTTCCGGGTCACCTTCAAAGGTAGCCCCACGTAGAGTGCGTTCCAGTAGTCCAACCGGGAGATAACTAGAGCATGCACCACTCTGGCAAGACAGTCCGCGGGCAGGTAGGGTCTTAGCCTGCGTACCAGGTGGAGCAGGTAGACAGCTGCCCTGGACACAGAGTTAACCTGTGCCTCCATGAACAGCTGTGAGTCCAAAATGACTCCCAGGCTGCGCACCTGGTCCTTCAGGTGCACAGTTACCCCATTCAGGACCAGGGAATCCCCCACACCCGCCCGCCCCGTCCCCCCAAAACAGTACTTCTGTCTTGTCAGGATTCAACTTCAATCTGTTAGCCGCCATCCATCCTCCAACAGCCTCCAGACACTCACACAGGACCTTCACTGACTTCACTGGTTCTGATTTAAAGGAGAGGTAGAGCTGAGTGTCATCTGCATACTGATGAACACCCAGTCCAAACCCCCTGATGATCTCTCCCAGCGGCTTCATATAGATATTAAAAAGCATGGGGGAGAGGACGGAACCCTGAGGTACCCCACAAGTGAGAGCCCAAGGGTCTGAACACTCATCCCCCCCCACCACTTTCTGGACACAGCCCAGGAGAAAGGAGTGGAACCACCGTATAACAGTGCCCCCAGCTCCTAGCCCCTCTAGACGGTCCAGAAGGATGTTATGGTCGATGGGTGTCAAAGGCCGCTGAGAGATTCAGCAGAACTAGGAAACAGCTCTCACCTTTGTCCCTAGCCTGCCGGAGATCATCAACCAGCACGACCAAGGCAGTTTCAGTCCCATGGTGAGGCCTGAATCCCGACTGGAAGGGAGGGATCCAAATAGTCCGCATCCTCCAGGCGTGCTTGGAGTTGTTCGGCAACCACCCGCTCAATCACCTTGCCCAAGAATGGTAGATTTAAGACTGGGCAATAGTTGGTCAAATTGGCCGGGTCTAAAGATGGTTTTTTTAGAAGCGGTTTAATGACCGCCTCTTTCAGCGGGTCTGGGAAGGCTCCCTCACAGAGGGAAGCATTCACCACCCCACGAAGCCCATCGCCCAGCCCTTCCTGGCTTGCTTTTATCAGCCAGGATGGGCAAGGATCAAGGAGACAGGTGGTCGGTTTCACTCGTCCAAGCATCCTGTCCACATCCTCGGAGGTAACAGATTGGAATTGATCCCATGTAACAGGACCAGACAGAACTCTAGCACTCTCCCGCCCTGGCCCTGCTCCCACGGTGGAGTCTACCTCCTTCTGAATCTGAGCGACTTTATCTGCAAAAAAACTTTGCAAAAACATTGCAGGAGATCTTGGGGTCCCTACCAGGCCCCGATGGTACAGATGGTTCCGATAGATTGCGAACCACCTGAAAAAGTCTCCTGCTGCTGTTTTCTGCAGATGCAATGGAGGCGGAGAAGAAGGCCCTCTTCGCCGTCACTATTGCCACTTGGTAGGCTCGACGTTGAGCTCTAGCCTGTGTCCGGTTTGATTCAGAATGAGTTTTCCGCCACCGTCGCTCTAGCCGTCTCAACGATTGTTTCATCGTCCTCAGCTCCGGGGAGAACCACGGGGCTGTCCGGGCTCCATGCAATCGGAGAGGGCGCTTCGGAGCCAGACAGTCAATAGCCCTGGTTAACGCTGCATTCCAGCGGGCCACCAGGGAATCAGCTGAAAGGCCATCAACTTGGGATAAAACATCCCCTACCACTCTCTGGAAGCCAATTGGATCCATTAAGGGGGGGGGCGGACCATCCGAATCGGTCCCACCTCCCTGCAGAGCGGAAGGGTCACGGAGAAGTCCAGTTGCACCAGGAACGACTTACCCTTTGGGTGGGCTTGTTTAACTCTGGGTTCTATAGCTTCACAGGAAGTTCCTTTACGCCAAGTCAGACCACCTAGGGCTGTGTACGCACTATACATTTAAAGCATGTTTGAGGCACGTTTCCCCCCTCAAAGAATTCTGGGCACTGTTGTTTGTTAAGAGATGCTAGGAATGGCAATTCTGTGAGGGATAAATTGCAATGCCCAGTATACTTTGAGGGGAGAAAGTGCGCTTATAATGTGCTTTAAAGGTATAGTGTGTGTGCAATCTAGACAGAATATTTCATTGATTGGCTAGCAGTGGCATTCTCAGGTTTCAGGAGAAAGTACGGTATTTCACAGCCCTGCCTGAATATACAAGGAGGTAAAAAGCATGTCTCTTATGCTTAGCTACAGCTCCTCCCCTATGGATGTGGGCATGATGTTTTGCTCGTCTCACATGCCCTTGGATCCATAGACCTGCCTACCATCTGTGAAAAAGTAGACAGGATCAAAAACATTAAGTCCAAGTAGCATAATAGCAATTTAGTGGTAACAATAGCTATCTCAGTCTTTCCAATGGTGAGAATACTGTTATGGGGGCATGAATAAGGGCTTGTTTATATTGTCTACTTTAAATGGCCCTGAAATTAAATTTTGAGGGGATACCTATACAAAGGAACATATTTTAAATTGCACACTTTGTTTTGTTTGGCATGTGGTGATGTAGGCATAGACAACAAGGACAGCCTAAAACATTTTGCCACCTGAGGCAAAAACTAAGAAGAACCTGATGGATCAGGCCTCGGTCCAGTATACCTGAAGGAGCGTCTCCACCTCCATCGTTCTGCCCGGACACTGAGGTCCAGCGCCGAGGGCCTTCTGGTGGTTCCCTCGCTGCGAGAAGCCAAGTTACAGGGAACAAGGCAGAGGGCCTTCTCGGTAGTGGCACCTGCCCTGTGGAATGCCCTCCCACCAGATGTCAAAGAGAAAAATAACTACCAAACTTTTAGAAGACATCTAAAGGCAGCCCTGTTTAGAGAAGCTTTTAATATTTAATAGGTTACTGTATTTTAGTGTTTTGTTGGAAGCCGCCCAGAGTGGCTGGAGAAACCCAGCCAGATGGGCGGGGTATAAATAATAAATTACTACTACTACTACTACTACTACTACTACTACTACTACTGTGGCCCATCTAGTCCAGCATCCTGGTCTCACAGTGGACAACCAGATGCCTATGGGAAGTCTGCAAGAAGGACCCAAGCACAAGAGCACTCTCCCCTTAAGTCCCAGAAATTGGCATTCAAAAGCATATTGCCCCGACAGTGGAGAGAGAATAACCGCCATGGCTAGCAGCCATTGATAGTCTTATGCTCCATAGATTTCTCCAGTTCTCCTTTAAAGCATCCGTGTTGGTGGGCATCACTGCCTCTTCTGGGAGTGAATTCTTAATTTATTTGAAGTACTTTCTTTTGTCTGTCCTGCATTCAGCTTCATTAGATGTTCGCAAGTTCTAGTGTTGTCAGAGAAAAACGTCCCTCTATGCATTTTCTCTGCGCCATGCCTACTTTTATCATGTCACCTCTCTATCCCACAAGCACAGCTGTCTCTCCCCTGCAATGCTACAATGCAAAATACAATGATAGCACATTAACTAACAATGCACTGCCCTTTCATGATACCCCCAAACCTGCCGCCTGAGGCGGCTGCCTCAACTCTGCCTAACGGTAGGGCTGTCCGCAGGCACAGAGCAAGACAAAAGAAGAAATGAGGCACAAATACGTATGTCCCCGTGTCTCTAGATATAGCAACTGGCCACATGTTAATTTCTTTTCCACGCTCCCACCAACCCACTGACATCAGAGAGTGCATATTATTGCTCTCAGCCTGAATCACAGATGGCAATAACAGGCAGCAGCGAAAGATACAGGCACACATACATATGGTAAAAATATACTAGAATAATAGGTCGGACATTTTTGTATTGGGTGGAGTAGGCGAGAAGTCACTTCTCATCTTGGTGTGGTTTCTGCAAGTGTGTCAGCTCGACATTTCATTTATTATAGAACAGATCACATCCGTGGCTGAGCCATTCTGGTTTGGCGGGGGAGGCCCCCCGATTTGGATTGGGAACTTAGATAAACACTGTGTTTCACCGAGGCACTCGGGAACGTTAAAAGAGATACTGACTCATCTGGGGTGGGGGGTTTGGGATGCGGGGAGACCGAGAGAGAGAATCTGAGAATGATTACACATGGAAGTAAATTCCATTTCCTTGAATTCACTATCTGGTGCTTTCTCAAATATCTTCACTTACACAGACCACATGCAGGAAAGCAAGGCCTTTGTTTTGCTCCTTTCATGCTTTTTCTGCAGTAGAAATCCACTGCCCCTGCGCTACGGAAAAAATGTGTGCGGTTTCCCAGTTCTCATCCATTTCTATAAGGGGTCTTTGCAAGGTTGTGTAGGTCCAAACCTGCACTCAATTGCTTGCATCCTTTACCACCATGGTCTAGCGCTGGTCCTGTTCAGGCTACTGATCTTAACCTCTAGGCTATAAAAAGGTAAAGGGACCCCTGACCATTAGGTCCAGTCGTGGCCGACTCTGGGGTTGCAGCGCTCATCTAGCTTTATTGGCCGAGGAAGCCGGTGTACAGCTTCCTGGTCATGTAGCCAGCATGACTAAGCTGCTTCTGGCAAAACAGGAAACACAGTTTAAAAACAGTTTACCTTCCCGCCGGAGTGGTACCTATTTATCTACTTGCAATTTGATGTGCTTTCGAACTGCTAGGTTGGCAGGAGCTGGAACCGAGCAACGGGAGCTCACCCTGGGATTCGAACCGCTGACCTTCTGATCGGCAAGTCCTAGGCTCTGTGGTTTAACCCACAGCGCAAAACTCTTTAAAAACAACAACTTTGGCTGCTTACCACCCCCACCCCCCACAAAAAAACCACAATAACTATTGTGTCCGGATTTTCACTTTTTGAAATATGGCAACCCTATGCTCCTTAATGTCAGAACAGCCGTCCCAAAAAGGATTTCACCATCTGTCAGGGCGGGTAAGTGAATAAGGCATCTACCTGGCCCTTGGCAGTACCTTTGCAGCTGTGGAACACCTACCTAAGAAAGCCATAGGGGGCCAAGCCCAGAAACATTTCTAGGGAGAACTGTAAGGGTTTTTTATTTGGTGGCTTCTTACAGAGCTATGGTGATGCTTTTAATTGGGTTATGCCCAGCCAAATGTTGTGCAGAGTAGACTCACCGAAATTAATGGATCAGTTTTGTTCCAATGCTAGGTTCTTGTGTGTCAAAATAGTTCAATGTTCTTAAATACTGCAGGTGTCATTGGAGATAAGACAAAATATATAATAAAATGATGAATTATTATATGTATTATTAGTCCTTGTGGCTTAGATTATAGCTGCAATTCTGTAATTTAGTTTGCAATCCTATGCATACTTACTTGGGAATAAGCCCCATTGAAATGCAGGGGGTTGGACTAGATGACCCATGGTCCCTTCCAACTCTGCAATTCTATGATTCCAAGTCTTGAAAAAGTGCACACACATTCCATTAGTCAGGTCTGTCTGTGTTTCCGACTCTCAGAAATCAGTGGCATTTACTTCAGAGGAAGCATGTGTTAGGATTACATTGTTAAAATCTTGTTGATCTCAGTGCTTACAGCTGAGTAAACGTGTTTAGGATTACGCTACAAGGTTTTAAAGGAAAATACCGTAGACTGACAGTACAATCCTATGTGTATTTACTTTGACATGCCCTATTATGGCAGTGGGGCTTACTCACCACTAAATGTGTTTAGGGTATCTACTTTAGCCCATCAGAGTACTGTCAACTGGCAGAAAGTCTGCAGTGTCTAACGCAGAAGGATGTAGTGGAAGAGAAAGTTAAGCTTTTTCCATTGCTACAATTATTATTAGAAGCAGCTTGAGCTGCTTAATACTGCTCGTCACCCAGCCTAAGCAGGTTTCTCAAAGTGAAAATGATATTTACTACCCTGTTTTAGGAGCTAATAATCTAGTGTGGAAAGCACTTTAATTGCATGTTTGGAGTTTGGGTAAACAATAACAGTTTCTTCTTTCTTGTTTAAGGAACTACAACAGCTTAATTATATATATTTTTTGAAAATTGTAGCACACACACTCCACAAGTGTTTAGCATGCAACATAACAACCTGCAGCCTCAATGGAATGATATTCCCCCCAATATTTTGTGAGTTCCTTTAAAAAGTTTGCATGAACAGTTCAGTGAAGCCAGCACCTTCACTCCGACACATTTGAATCCAATACAAAGGAATGTCTCGCCATAGTGTTTCCATTAAAGACGAAAGAATGAACACTGTATGGTAATTTCCAAGATAGCCAGCTCTTTTCATAGCAGCACATGAATACACCTGAGATAGATTAAACTCATATAGAAAATGTTCTTGGAGCTTCCATTATATCTCTGCAAACAAACACCAGCATTCTGCAACTGCAAAGTAGTTTGTGTGTAGACCAATAGTGGCATCTAGTGATCAAGTGGGAAATTATTTTTCCCCCACTAACAATTGCTTCTGCCCCCTAAACAACAGAATTCTGCTTCTGTATCTTTGGAAACCTTCTTGAGGGGAAGGTCGATAAACATGCAGGCTGCATAGATAGTTTGATTTAGAAATAGCAGAAGAGCACGCTTCCCATATTGAATGCATCCACAATAAAGCTCTGAATGATTTCTCATACAGCTCTGACTGTCATGAATTGAGCTGAGAAAATATGGTAGTTGACATTAACTGCTTGATAATACCAGAGGTAACGGGAGAGGGGTGGCAATATTTTGAATGAACTCCATTTAACTGGGACAATTAAAAACTGGAGTTCATTCAAAATATAGAAGCAACATTATTAACTAGGAGCAAGAGAATAGAACACAAAACACCAGTTTTAAAACTACAGTTGTACCTTGATTTTTGAACAGCTTAGTTCTTGAACGTTTTGGCTCCCGAACGCCACAAAACCAGAAGTGACTGTTCCAGTTTGCAAACTATTTTTGGAAGCCAAACGTCTGACAGGGCTTCCAATTTGCTGCAGGAGCTTCCTGCAGCCGATCAGAAGCTGCGTTTTGGTTTCCGAACATTTTGGAAGTTGAACGGACTTCCAGAATGGATTCCATTCGATTTCCAAGGTACGACTATACTACATTGGCTCCTGGTCCATATTCATCTGAAGCCTAAAATATAATGGACCAGAACCCAGGCAAACCATCCTGGGGAGGGTATTCAGAGTTGGGGTGTCATATCAGAAAAAGTTATGGAACACTTTCCTAATGAAAGCCTTTTCGTTCTGTTGCTACCATTAGCAAGGTGAGTTAAGACAGGACTTTCTCTGTCATGACACTCCAGCTCTGAACAGCTTCTCCATGATGGCTTGCCAGGCACCAAGTCCATATGGAAAACTTTTTTTTCCACTGCTTTTTTCAGAAGCTAGCTTTATAACTCTACTTTTATTATTTTTGCAGGCTTTGATTTTACTGACAATGGTCATAGTGCTCTTGGCAGCTTCAGTTGAAAAAGCAATAAATAAATTCCAGAATACACGCATGCCAAGGCATCGCTTCCAGACGTCCCACAACACAACTTCCAAAGAGACAAGGTGTAGTCAAAAGAGGGTCCATTTGCAGCAGTGGATCAGGAATGAAGAAAGGAGTGTAATATGCAGAATGCATTCAGATGCACTAAACCCTTGACAGGCCCTTGCACTATCAAAGCCCTCCACCCAGACTGCTCACACCATGCAGCTAATTTTGGATACGACGCAGTTGATTAGTATATACATAAACTGTTTTACTGTGTATCAGGCTTTGATCTATTATCAACTATCTGCACTAAACACTCAAGAGTTGCTGTACACATATCACCATTAATATAATTGAATGAACAAATGTACTATTTCAAAGTTGAGACAGTTTCCCCTTCAAAACAAAGAATCACATTGAAGTCCACACTCTAAATTCCCCAAATTGAACATTTTATCAACCGACTGGTGTATTTGTGTATCATTTGCTACATTCCTGTACCACACAAATAGTATAACAATTAAACCAAACCCCGAAGGATGACATACAAGACGCAAGGAAACCTGCAACATGTATAAGCACAGAAACAGAAACAAAACACAGAAATGGGGGGAAGGGGATCCTGAAGTATTGGCTGCAATGTGATAACTGTGCGGAACTATGCTCTGCATAGCTTCACTTATGGTAGCTAGAGCCACAAGTTGCATGTAAACATACAACATCCATTTGGATTAATTTGAAGTACTTCTAATTAACACTGTGCGTGTGTATGAATTTTATCATATTGTTGTACAGTGGTGCCTCGCAAGACGAAATTAATTCGTTCCGCGAGTTTTTTCGTCTTGCGATTTTTTCGTCTTGCGAAGCACAGACTTTGGAAAAGCTTCAAAAATCACCAAAGTCTTCAAAAACCTCAAAAAAGGCTACCAAAAAAGGCTATGAGTTGCTCCTCGAAGTGAATGCATGGTTTTAAGAAAAAGGAAACAAACTTGCAAGACGTTTCCGTCTTGCGAAGCAAGCCCATAGGGAAATCCGTCTTGCGAAGCAACTCAAAAAACGAAAAACTCTTTCGTTTCGCGAGTTTTTCGTCTTACGAGGCATTCGTCTTGCGAGGTACCACTGTACACGACATTACTTTCTTTGACACAATGGAAGGAACAGTACACAACCATTTGCTTTGACCAAGTGATACTTTTTTTAGCAGCTTATCAGCTCACAAGGATTGCCTCTGAACAAGTTGCACAGATGATTCCTTTCAGTGCATTCTTATAATGTGCTCATGAGACTCTAATGTTGTTGAGAGCATTGCAAAGGAACTGGTTTCTATTTCATCACAGGCACAGTAATTAGGGTGTTGTTGTTGTTGTTACAATATCATATTATCTAGTGTATTCTGTATACTAGAAAGGCATCCTGATTCAATTATTTATCTACAAGAGATGATTTGCAAATCATGCACGCAGCATGGATAATCATGGGCTGTGCATTTTTGTTTTGTTAGAAATATTTGAGATTTGGTAACCCTGCCTTACTGCAAGAAATTGGAGGCAACTCATTATTATTAATATTTAAAATGCATTATTGGTAAGTCCTATTTAATCTACAAGACAGAAAATGGCATCGAATATACCCATTAGACTCAGACACGAACACAGATAAAACTTCTCCGACAAAGACACCATTTCATACATCCTGTATATATTATCCTGTTTATATTTATAATGTTACAATATCTATAGTACATTGTATACATCAAAGATACAAAGTTTAACACCAAAGTATCTTAAATCACAGCGCACAAAAGGCAGGCAGACCCAGTAAGTTATTTCAGTTTCTTACTGGCATCACTCAGGTGGCAATAGTAATGGGTCCAGAACTACCTGTCATCATAATGTAAAGGTAGATACAACATGCCAAAACAAGCTGCTCCTATTGATGTGCAGGGACAGGGAGGGCTCTAATACCCATGCAGAATTCCACATAAGACACTGACCTCAGCGTCAGACAGCTCTGAAATGTCTTGTGTGCATGCACAGGGTAGATCCCAAATAAGATTCCCTCTAGTGCTTTCCATTGGAGTAAATGGGGTGTCAAGCAATTTCAGAATGCTTTATGGGTTTGCAAACTGCTAATCTTGGATATAATTTTAGCTTAGTCTTTAGCTGCTTTCATTACTCCTTTAGGAATGGGGGGAAATCATTTTTACAGAAATATTTAATGTGGACAAAATATTAGCTCTGAAAAATTCACACGGCAAAGGACATAATTGTCTTTCAGGGTAGGAAACTACAGAGATTTCCAAAATAAAGTTGGAATCCAAATTGGTTTTGGGTCAGTGTTTTGAGGGCCAAATCCTATGCCTTTTATATGATACTGGAGAATCAGCAGCTGAGATCCAAAGAAGTACACTGGACAAGCCGACACAGTAGGATTTTTGATTTTGATTTTTAATAGTACGCCCACCTGGCGCCATATCACAAACTGTTTTTTGAGCCTTCCTCAGGTTCATAATTGGCTTGCTGTGAAGCATGTAGACTGCTGCTCAGAGATCATGGGAAAACCAAAACTTGTTAGCAATCTAGGCGCATGATACTTTAGATTCTGCACTGATCATTTATTCTTCTGTGCTGGTTTATCTGTTCGCTGAAAACATAAGAGTCACACATTCAGCACAATCACATGCAGGTCTATTCAGAAGTAAGTTCTACTGCGTTCAACTGGACCTACGTTCCAGGTAAGTCTGTTCAGGACTGCAACCTAAGAGCTATTACTTAGAGAAGTCTGGAGGATTCTTGTTGTGCTATGTGGGTATACATTTCCTGAACCAACTGTGGATTGCAGGATGAGGTGCTACCCATTCAGAGAACTTCAACTAAAGGATAATGGAAGACTGTGTAGACTTGGGAGCTCTTCTGTAACAGAGAACTCCACAAATTGTAAGTAGGATTGATTCATCATCAGTGTACTCTTCCTTCAAGCACCTGGGCTTAATGCTCACAGCTATTGTGAACAGGGCAGATATAGACAGCAGCTTTTGTAGATAATGGACTTCTGTCTATTACCCTAGAATGACTCTTGTTGGTATGGGAGCACGTGCTATTTTTTATTGCACTTAACTTTGCACAGCACTTATAGTCCTTACATTTGTCCTGTGAGGTCGGCTCCTACTCTTCATTTTACAAATCTAAAACTGTTTCAGAGTTTGTAATTTCCCCAAGCCTACACAGTTAGTTTGTTCACTAATTCCCACTATTGAACAACAGTATTCTATGTTTTAGAAATGGGGGGTGGGGTTTGCAGTGTTTTGGAGACTGAGAAACAGGAGACCCCTTTCTCCATGCTGACTGTCAAGTTTTGGAATTTTAACAATTGTTTACATAATACACCATAGTGATAACCACCTCTAATTCCTTGAAGCTTGTTAGGCAATAGATCATTTCACTTCAAATGTAGAAGCAAGGGACAAGATCTGCAGGAAACTGCTAAAACCTTCACTGGCTGAAAAAAGTTAAGTAGTACACTAAAGACGATCTTACATCATCAGGATACAGCCATAAATTTTCCTCAGCCGGGAAGCTGACACATTAGGGAATTAACATACACTGTGGAACAACACTGCCCAACAGTTAACATGAACAGTGACTTAACCTTATCAAAAAGGCTAAGGAAGATTTGTCTTTAATACCAGATACTTCTAGGAATTTTAGTGACAATTTAACTAACAGATTTAAATATATATTCCGACAGTCCCATGACTCACTGAAGGTCATCATTGCAGTGTTTCCCAACCTTGGGCCTCCAGCTGTTTCTGAACTACAATTCCCATCATCCCTGACCACTGGTCTTGCTAGCTAGGGATGATGGGAGTTGTAGGCCAAAAACATCTGGAGGCCCAAGGTTGGGAAACACAGATTTAGGGAGCCACGATCGAGTCATAGAAAGCATTTCAACTTCCCTTTTTACCTGACCTAAGGTGATAATTATTATATAAAAAATAATTAAAGGAAGTAACACCAGTGGCATTCGAGTGGAAAATGCTAAAACACAGCTAATGTGTCAGCTGCTCAAATATATTCCGTATATATTATACAGAAGCAGTTTTTTAAAAAAATATTTTAATCTGCCTGAAATTTTGAAGTTCAGTGCACTTCACTGAGGCAGCTACAAGGCTCTGCTAATTAGCCACTGAACCATAAAAGGTGGTAGTCTTCTTGATGAACCGACAGGAAAAAAACTGTCCTACCACTGTATTACCGAATTCCGTATTACAGCTTCTCATTGCTGAAAGTCAATGTTCCTTTTTCGAACATGAAAACTGTATGTGGCACTGTGTACTTTCACTACTCCACGTTATATTTTAAAAAGACAGCTCTTTGATCATACAGTTTATGTTCCAGTTGCGACTTATCTTCATTATTTCAATTAAGAAATGAAATTATTCAGAAACTCCTTCAGAACAACGAACACACACGTAATAAAAACTGAGATGATGATGATGATGTGCCAGCGATATATGCATCATCGTTTTTTAGACCCGCTGTTACCGCTTGCAGGCTTGTTAAAGCTTCTGCTCATTTGTGGGAAGTGTACAGTTGGGGTTCTCTCGGTTGGACCATACAATCCTAGGTTTCTGGCCGCAGCTGATTTTCTGAGAGGTTTGACACTGGGGAAAGGACTGAAGACTTGTGGTTTAGTAGTGGCAGCTTGGGGAGATTTTGCCACTGTCCCACTGTCACTGGGCGAATTCGGGAACTCTGATAGAGGTGTTTGACAGAACGAAGTCGATACTGATTCAACATCATCTTTGTCATTTTGGGTAAGTTCCAGAGCTTCGAGCTTCAGCTGAACAGCTGATACGTTGACGTTGGCATTGGCATCTTTGTAACTTGGTTCAGGAGACTGTCCTTCAGCAGTCCGGGCATCTGAATCACTGCCTTCGATTTCCATAGATTCAGATTTGCTTGGAGCCTCTTCTTTCCCATTGGGGCTACTGGTTTTCACACCTTCATTCTGCTCTTCTATTAACCCTATTGTATCTCCATAGCCCAGCTGGCCTTTGGCTCTTGCTATATTCTTTCGATGCACCCTAATGTGAGTGCGCCAAGGAGAGTTGAGCTTTGTTTTAAGATCTTCGTGGGGACTGGGTGACATCTTGCCTCCTGCGTGATTTGGAACATGAATGATAGCATTTTTGGAAGACCTGTGAGTTGGCTTTATCTTCTTTCCTAGCAGAAGGTGGTTGATCACTGGAGAATGGTTCACTTGAGAGGGCAGAAGACTAGTAACTGGTCCTTTATCTGAAGAAAACAAACATTTAAGAAGCACGCTATTGAATGAGGCAAGGCAAATGATCAAACATTAAAGCAAACCTGACCAGTCTGATACACAAACACATACGGGTGGGGGAGAAATTAAATTAAGTTTGCAATTAAATGCAGGTCTATCAAATTAGCACTTTCAGGAAAATTATATGAGAACAGAAACACAGCTATCCCTCAAAATTAGCACTTATCTGAATTTTGTGGTGGTGTTCTCCAATCAACCTTTCTTTTAAAAATGCACTACATTAGGGGAAAGTGCACATGGAACATTAATATGCATCAGTGAAAATGACATAAAATGCATTATATGAGGGGAAATGTCTTGCAAAAATGTGTGCATTGGTCAAAACCGATTATCAAAATGTGTTCATTAGGAGAAATTTGCTTTGATATGTTGATCAGTTTTCATGAATCAGATTGCTACAGAAATGTAGAGGACATGATTTAAGAATAGAAAAATGAGTAACCGAGAGAACACAAGTTGAAAGACCCTTCTATCCCTGCTATACACTGCATTTTCCAATCCAAAACTGACTCAGATACTTGACCATGTGCTTCTCATGTCTCTCTCCTTCTTAATAGCAGGCTCCATTGTTTCTGTTGACTAGGGGGGAAATGCAACAAGAAACAGAGCACCTAGCAGCCTGAAGAAAGCAAGGAAAATGTATTTTATGTTGATTCAGAACTAAGAAAGCCATTCGGTAAGTAGGACTTATTTACTTTTAAAGAGAAAACATCTGGTACATAAGAAGCTACATATACCAAATCAGGCTACTGATGCATCTAGTTCAGCACTTACACTAACTGGCAGTGTCTCTCCAGAGTTTCAGTCAGGATTATGTGATTCTACTACTGAAGTTACAGTTCAGATATGTTTAACTGAGCAGCAGTGATCCTCTTTACAAATTTCTCTGACACCTATCCCAAGCAAATAAAAATGAAGATCCTAACCCAAGCCTTCTTTTCAAGGCAATAAAGACCAAAGAAAGCAAGAATGTGAAATTAAATATATTACGAAGCTATACACATACACAACAGATGAATAAATTGATGGATTAGGTACTATGGGTTGGTTTAGTTTAACTACTAAATCATGTGAATAGCATGCTAGACTCTGCCTTCTGCCTCTGCCTTGTCCTGACGACCACACAAAGGTGTCTATAACCAAGCAGCTGGGTAAATACTCCATTTCATAGAAAGAACATTCAGTAATTTAATATGGTAACCAAGACAGACCATTTCCCAGCAGAATATCCAGTCACAGAGAGACGAGAGAGAGAGTGCCAAAGGATATATATAAGACGATTGATTAAGGTTAGTGAAAAGGTGCTTTGGCAATCCTGGGAAATGAAAACCTTCGTCAATTTGGTTTTGCCACATGGCTGTTCTGTGTATACTATATTTCTTAGATTTTCAAAATTTCATTTCATGGGGTATTTCCTATGAAAGATGGAGCTGAAAATCCAGCCTGGGACAGTAAAGTGAAAGTTTTCAAATGGTTCATCCCACAGATAATACTGTCACAAAGGGTATTTACTGATCAGCAGCAACTGTATGTGCACCTTATGCTAAATCAGCGTTGAAACATATTTGGTCTAAGTCCAGCCAATTCATATCTAATCTTGTAATTTGTTGATAGTTCTGATGCCAAATCACTGTCCATCCAATTGAGAATTCAGAACATGTGACCCCAAGTCCAAGGATGCCAGAGCTGTTAGTAAAATCAGAGAAACCAATATTGTATCCAAGATTAGCATAGATATCTTTAAATACCATTATTCAGCTGGTCCCTGGGATCTAACATAATCCCAGGGTCATCATCTTCAGACCCTAACAAAAGAAAAACAAAGATCAACATCGTCTTTATAAGTGACATGCTCTTTAGTCAGATGAGATCCTTCCAACTATTTCATTCTTTTCGTCTTCTATATATAAATGAATACACAAAAACATTATTTGCTTTCTCATGCACATAGCTGAAGCTAACTTGCACTTCCAAACACAAGCAATTTACCTGCTCTGATGTACACCTGATGGACCTGTTGCTGCTGTTTCTTCTTTATCCGTGAATACTGCCTTTTCAGCGCATTAATGTCTGTGGTCATACGTTCCATCATCATACTGTTAAAAGCGGCATGGTATTCACTCCGACAGGCATCTATTGCTCCAGGGCTTAGCTCTGCAATATTGCTGGAACCTAGACTCTGCTCTTCATTATGATCTATGCATAGTAGGAAGAGAGCATGAGGAACGCATCAGAATGTATTACATAATGGCAACCCCACCGTCCTTAAATCGGGGGAGGGAAAACTGTAGCCCTCCAGATGCTGTTTGGACTATAAACTCTCATTATCCCCTAACCACTGGCAATGCTGGTTGGGGGATAAAGGTAGCTGCAATCCAAAAATCACCTGGAGGGCACAGGTTCCCCATCCCTGCCTTACATGAGCAGAGGATTTCAATAACCTGGCATTGTCTGTACTTGCATTTAAAAGGCTGGCAAATTTTAAATCTCAAAAGATCAGCAGTAGTCAACATGAAACTGTTACCGGCCTGTACTTAAACCCTCAGGAACTATCAACAAAAAAATTACCATATATTCATCTTGATGTGACTTTGAATATTACTTGGCAACGCTGTTCTCAAAAGTACACAGCAAGCCATCATGGGCGTGGGGAACAGAACATACACTGCTCCTCTCTGATTGCTCAGTTGTGGGCCCAATCACGTTATATCTGAGATAAAATACCATTCTATCGTACAGTCAAACCTCAGTTGTCGAACATAATCTGTTCCGGAAGCCCATTTGGCTTCTGAAACTTTTGACAACTGAATCGCAGCTTCTGGTTGGTTGCAAGAGCTTCCTGCACTCAGCGAAAAGCCACACCGGACATTCGGCTTCTGAAAAATGTTCGAAAACCGGAGCATTTACTTCTGGGTTTTTGGTGTTCGGGGGCCGAACTGTTTAGAAATGGAGCCGTTCGGGAGCCGAGGTTTGATTGTACAGTGGGTACCCTCAGGTTAAGTACTTAATTCGTTCCGGAGGTCTGTTCTTAACCTGAAACTGTTCTTAACCTGAAGCACCAAGTACTTAATTTGTTCCGGAGGTCCGTTCTTAACCTGAAACTGTTCTTAACCTGAAGCACCACTTTAGCTAATGGGGCCTCCTCCTGCTGCTGCGCCGCCGGAGCACGATTTCTGTTCTCATCCTGAAGCAAAGTTCTTAACCTAAAGCACTATTTCTGGGTTAGCGGAGTCTGTAACCTGAAGCGTATGTAACCCGAGGTACTACTGTACTGCCATCAGCACCAAAGAGGCAGCTATATTTTACCTATGAAGCACTTCCTATGAAACAGCCTAATGTGACTCAACGATTTAAAAAATCAGTAATAAAAACATGTAAAAACCATTTTAAATCCAATACAGATAAAGATGGAATGGGCCATATTAATCAAATGCTCCTATACCCACCTCTCAAAGCCCACAGAATGGCATGGTTTGTCCTTCAAGCATTTGATTAAGGGCTGATTCCCAGGGATGCTAATCTGCAGGCCTCTAAACTATATAGCAGAACTGCAAGATAAACCCATGGGGGAAAGAGGATCCTATGGTGATGCTGTAATGTTTACATTCTTTACCTTTGAATTGCTTTTGATACTTCTGTAGTTCTGGGGCTAGAAACCCACTGAATGGCCCAAGGCAACCAATGACATTAGCTATGGAATCTTCATCATCGAAGTCGTTCTCCTCATCACTGTCTCTAATTTTTCCCAGCCATCTGCAAAAGGAAAGCACACAGACACATTGCTATCCTGGACGTGCAAGTGCATCTATAATAAACTGAACAGTTCACCAGGCTCAAGATACATAATCATCTACGTTTATGTACAGATCTTGCCTGGATTACAATATATGGTACTGGCAAGAGGTGAGGACAGACTTACCCTGAAGATGATTTCACTGAGGCAGGAAAAGGAGTAATGTTGTATGTATATTTCTCCCGTAATTCTGCTAGTTGTGGGAAAGGGAACTGGGCCATAGAATAAACAGTCTAGGGGGCGAAAAGAAAGAGACAATCTTTTAAAATCGGTGCCTTTTCTTTTACACTTTCAAAGCAACTGTCCATAACTCAAATAAAGGATGGCTGCAGGATTAAGCAATATATTTCCTCAAACGAAAGGTGAAAGGTGATGATGGAACATACATTTCCTGGAACATACATGGAACATACATTTCCCGCAGGAAAGAAGACGACTGTCTCGCTGGAAACGTTAAGAGAACTGTTTGAATGAGGCAGAAAAGATAACAAGGACATACATGCATGGAAAACTCGTGCAAACGCAAGCATTCGCTGCATTCTAAGACATTTGTTTTCAAGGCAGTGTGTGCAAATTTAAACCATCTCTACTGCAAGTGTGGTTAATCTATGGTCCTGCAGATGTTGCCAAACTGCAACTTCTGTCCTCTCTGCACCCACTCCAAACAGAAATTATGAACTAACAGATGTTGGAAGCATTCTTTATTGCTACCATGTCACAAAAGCAAGAAAGTGAATAAAGGGTGGAAATAATCACAAACGTTTGATTTGCCAAAAAAGAAGTGCTGCCATATGCACTCTCTGCGAGCGTTAGCGCAGGGCAAAAGTCTCTCAATTAAGGCATGTTTCTGAATGAATAAAGAATGAGTGAGTCTGCTTGGCCTGTACTTAATACACAAAAGCTACCATAGAAACTGATGCTATACTTCTTGCCTGAAGGTGGGGGGGACGGGACACCACATTGCCCTGATGTAGTGCAAGCAATGAAATGTTAAGCCCTTCTGGAGATGAGATTCCTTTGGCCTCAGTCAGGAGTGTGCACAAAAACTCCAACAACATAAAACACCTCTTCCATTTTGCAAGTCCGCACAACACCTGGCAAGCGTGGGAACAGACAAAACTGCACCTAGCCCCCACATCTCTTTCCCCCCTTATTGGAGTTTGATCACTTTCACCTGCTACAATCCTATCCTTTGGGAGAAGAACTGCAGCAGAACCTGAAAATCATTTATACCCTTTATGTCAATAGAAATCTGTTCCATATGAAACCTCTGAATGAAATTGTACCATTATTATTTTTCTGCATGTTGCTAGTTTCCAGAGGTTTAGGTTATAAACAGAACTACCGTATTTTTCGCCCTATAGGACGGACTTTTTCCCCTCCAAAAATGAAGGGAAAATCTGTGTGCATCCTATGGGGCGAATACAGGCTTTTGCTGAAGCTTGGAGAGCGAGAGGGGTCGGTGCGCACTGACCCCTCTCGCTCTCCAGGCTTCAGGAAGCTATCAGCAAGCCTGGGGAGCCCACGGGAGTTCCCGCAGGGCTCCCTAGGCTGTGGATAGCAGCCTGCCGCCCAGGGCGGGGGTGCCCTGAAGCAGAGCGCCCCCCGCGCGGGGAAGACATCTGCAGCGTGGGGAGCCTGCGGGAGTTCCCGCAGGGCTCCCCACACTGTGGATAGCAGCCTGCCACCCGGCAGGCTCGGCGCCCTGAAGCAGAGCGCCCCACAAGCCGGGCAGACATTGGCCAGCCCCACAAGCTCGGGGGACAGCGTGGAGGCGCAGCACCGCCATCCCGCTATTCCCCGGCCTGGTTTGGGGGGGGATTTTTTTCCTTCATTTCCCCCCAAAAAAACTAGGTGCGTCCTATGGGACGGAGCGTCCTATGGCACGAAAAATATGGTACATGTTCCTGTCCCCTTCTCTTTTAGCTGCAACAGACTGATATGGCTACTTCTGGGTGGGTGGGGGAACCAATATTCATAGCCCACCAAGCTGAACATAACACTACAGCCATATATTGTACCTTCCTTTTTTAAAAAAAATCCTCCCCAAAACAGCAAAAAATAGGTGATTTATTAAGCATCTTGGTGGGCTATCTTACATGGCCGAAGGCAGGCTTCCTTTAATACTCAAGGCTATCTGCCTATTATTGTTACATATCTATCCCATCTTTCTTCCAAGGAGCTCAAGGTAGTATCCATGGCTCTCCTTTTCTCCATCTTTATCCTCAGAACAACCCTGTGAGGTAGGCTGAGAGAGTGAGACTGGCCCAAGGTCACCCACTGGAACTTTAGGGCTGAGTGGGGATTGAAACCATGGTCTCTTGGGTTCAATTCCAGCACTCTGACCCCTATACCACAAAGACTCATACCTTTGTAAACCCGGAACCTCTCTGAACTAGAACAGCTTTATTATGACAAATGCAGTTCAACTAAGTTTTTCACAGAGCAGAGCCCTTGTAATCGGTGAACATGGCTGACATAAGCTGAATAATTTCAACGAGTCTGCCATGAGTAAAACGTAGTTGAATATTGCCCCATATTTTGAATTCACACATCAAACTAATCACCGAAATGCAATTTATAAGAGAGTAGGCAGCAGTCTGATACTGACATTCATTGCACTCTTCTCAGTATTGTACAAACCTATTTCGAGAGCTATGTGGGCAGCCACCGCTTTGTAGTTTAAAAGTACAGCACATTTGCTTTATTCATAAGGTTCCTTCCCTGTCTTTAAAGTTCTTGCCAAAGTTGGATGAAAAGCGAACTGTACAAGGTTGACTTGTTATTAACAGTAATAGAACACTCTGCTTCAATTAGATTTCGGAGAACACTTTATAATTTTTGAACTGTTTTTTTCTTCCTTTTCTGAACCCAGGAACCCAGTAAGCTGCCTTATACAGGGTCAGACCTTCCAGCTCAATGCTATATTTGCTTCCTGGCAGCAGCTATATAAAGGAGTCTTTCTCAGTCCTAACAGGGGATGCCAGGGGCTGAATATGAAAACCTTTGCATGCAGAGAAGATATTCTACCATTGAGCTACAGCGTCCCTTTAGGATATTTTTAATACTTTGAAAAAACGTGAGCTTTGTCCAACCAGAGCAAGATTATTCCACCCTAGTTTCACCTTAATGTAGTTCATACTTACTAACCTGCATGAGTTCATTGCTATCAATCAGGTCGCCTTCCAACATCTCTTGGGTTAACTTTCCCATGGTGCCATAGAATTCATCCGCAGTTTCACAACAATCTATCTGCCTGCATCGCAACACAAACATTTCCATTGTCTAAACAACATGTTATATTTCTGAGTAAATACAGAGTGCGTAATCAGTTATTTGGAGAGAGGGGGACACACATAAACAGCTATAAACAGCTTAACACTAGTGATATTAATAGACAGATATCCACAAATAGCTCTAATTAGAGAACAGGTTATTAATCTGTGTTTCAGCATCATGCAAACATAAAAAGTGAAAATACAACACTATTTCTTTGTCACACTTGAAAGTATCCCAGTGTTCAGGGGAATGAGTCGTCCAACAAAGCACCCTATTTGTGTGATTTACTCTGTGGCGATTATTTATTTACATTATTTCTTATGCCACTTTTCTCAAAGCAGCTCAAAATCATAAAAAACACTTATAAAATTTGAACTAACACGGTAAGAAGAAGAAAAAGCAGATTCTAATTCAGTAATCCAACTGAAAGTGATTCAAACCATTTTATAGTTTAGAAAGAGAGAAATCGCTCTTTAAAAGCCAGCCATCTACGATGAACTATGATCACACGGACTAACTATGCTGGGAGTAGGAAGCAATTTCAGCACACAGAGCGAAGGGAAAGGAGAGGGAAGTGTTACCAAATGTTTGATAGGACTTCAACCTTAAGTGTAGGAAGGAAAGGACTAGTCCTGTTTCCGTTCAGTTATTTCCTTATTGCAGTTTCTATGCAATTTGTCAGTGTTTTGTGAAATTTTGTTTAATCTCTACATCAGCAAGGGAACCATCTGTTATTAAGTAGCAGGCCAGTAAATGGGTCCCAAAAACATTCCTGGGAAATTTCCAAAAGAAAGGGTAGTAACTATTCCATTTAAAGGAGAGGCTAGACTGCTGTCTCTATACATGTACATCCTAGATAAAATTTAGATAGAACGCTTTAGAGACATAGTTGTTTAATATTTGCACAGTTCCAGTTTGATGAGAGCTTCTTTTGAGGTTTTCCTGCCCTTCTTTCGACTTCCACAGAGGAATGATTATTTCCCCCCTTCAATATGGTGTTTTCTCAGTGAGCATGTGATTGATCTGTAGACAGTTGAACTCTTTAGGATGCTCGTGAGAGGTCAAAGAAAGGACAACAAGATAGTGATTCAAAACAACAGTACATGTGCCTCAAAGGAATGAAAATGATCATGACTTAGAATTCATGCAGCATCTTCTATTTCAGATTGCCAGTTTAACTCTGAAAACCGTAATCTCACCATGAGCTTCTGTAGATAACCAACAGAAACAGAGACTCTGACAAATACCTACTTGAAATAAATATCGGGTTGGCTTTGATCATCATAATTTATCTTTGTGTCCTTGTTTTAGAGGAGGACCCGAGGTGGATGTAACCTTTCCACCTGAGCACTCAGATCTAAACCTGAGTATTTTCTAGAAGCAACGCAAAACTATTTCAGTAGCCAAAGATATTCAAGTATAAAAACATAGACAACAGTTCAATAGTCTGGTCCTATGTTTTCAATATACTGTTACCTCCCTGGGTTACAAACTAAATAATATCTATATAAACAGAAACAAGAGACTCTGCACTGCAGGAAGCTGCAAAAGAAACTGTGGCACCATCAGATCAACATCATATTTCATATACCCTTAAGAAGTAAATGGTGGTGGTGCACCTGTTGTGATCCACCTGGAATCAAGCTGTGGCCTACTTTTGTTGTTGTTTAGTCATTTAGTCGTGTCCGACTCTTCGTGACCCCACGGACCAGAGCATGCCAGGCACTCCTGTCTTCCACTGCCTCCCGCAGTTTGGTCAAACTCATGTTGGTAGCTTCGAGAACACTGTCCAACCATCTCGTCCTCTGTCGTCCCCTTCTCCTTGTGCCCTCCATCTTTCCCAGCATCAGGGTCTTTTCCAGGGAGTCTTCTCTTCTCATGAGGTGGCCAAAGTACTGGAGCCTCAGCTTCAGGATCTGTCCTTCCAGTGAGCACTCAGGGCTGATTTCCTTCAGAATGGAGAGGTTTGATCTTCTTGCAGTCCATGGGACTCTCAAAAGTCTCCTCCAGCACCATAATTCAAAAGCATCAATTCTTCGGCGATCAGCCTTCTTTATGGTCCAGCTCTCACTTCCATACATCACTACTGGGAAAACCATAGCTTTAACTATACGGACCTTTGTTGGCAAGGTGATGTCTCTGCTTTTTAAGATGCTGTCTAGGTTTGTCATTGCTTTCCTCCCAAGAAGCAGGGGTCTTTTAATTTCGTGGCTGCTGTCACCATCTGCAGTGATCATGGAGCCCAAGAAAGTAAAATCTCTCACTGCCTCCATTCCTTCCCCATCTATTTGCCAGGAGGTGATGGGACCAGTGGCCATGATCTTCGTTTTTTTGATGTTGAGCTTCAGACCATATTTTGCGCTCTCCTCTTTCACCCTCATTAAAAGGTTCTTTAATTCCTCCTCACTTTCTGCCATCGGTGTTGTGTCATCTGCATATCTGAGGTTGTTGATTTTTTCCCCGGCAATCTTAATTCCGGCTAGGGATTCATTCAGAATGGGTTGCAATTCAGTAGTGCACTAAAGACCAGTGCACTAGAATATCTGAAAGAACTTACACGGTTTTGAAACTATCTGACATTTAGTTTTGTGCAAATATGCACTGCCTGAAACTTTTGGTTCCTAACACCACAGTGCAGGAAATGAATTATCCATTATTCTGCCTTATATTCTGGGAACCAGAGCATTGAGCTTGTTACTGAGAAATATGGGTTCATACCTCCACTCAGTTATGGAGGTCATTGGGGTCTCTGAACAAATATCTCTCTCAATTGGCTACCACTGAGAGTTGCTTTCAGGCTAGAAGATGGAAGTAGGGAAAGGTAGAAATGCTTTAAGTATGAGAAGATAATGGTAATGCCTAACATAGGTACCATTCGTGGACACCTCACTGCAGCTGTACTGCACTGCTCAGTGTTTATTCTTGAGTCTTAACAATATATGTCAAGCTGGAGAAGTAGCCTTTGGCTTGGATTCTGAGTTGCCCATCCTTGAAAAGAAGGGCTCCTTCCTTGTATAGAAGGAAGTCTAATCCAGTATCCAGCAGAGGTTCTAACAACTGTAAGGGGAAGTCAGAGAGCAATGTTCACAGCTTTCCCCTTCCTTCTAGGTAAAAGTAAAGGGACCCCTGACCGTCTAGTTGCGGACGACTCTGGGGTTGCAGCGCTCATCTTGCTTTACAGGCCGAGGGAGCCTCCATAACTGAGTGGAGGTATGAACCCATATTTCTCAGCAACAAGCCCAATGCTCTGGTTCCCAGAATATAAGGCAGAATAATGGATAATTCATTTCCTGCACTGTGTACAGCTTCCAGGTCATGTGGCCAGCATGACTAAGCCACTTCTGGCGAACAAGAGCAGCGCACGGAAACGTTGTTTACCTTCCCACCGGAGCAGTACCTATTTATCTACTTGCACTTTGTGCTTTTGAACTGCTAGGTTGGCAGGAGCTGGGACCAAGCAATTGGAGCTCACCCCGTCGCGGGGATTCAAACCGCTGACCTTCTGATCGGCAAGCCCTAGGCTCAGTGGTTTAACCCACAGTGCCACTCACGTCCCCTCCCTTCTACAACCCTCCATAAACCTCTCACACCTTTCTTGATCCTTTCAGAGCAGACTTTCAGGGGTGCACTGGGAAATCACCAAGAATTGTCTAACCTAGCCTAGCAACAGGAATATCTCATGAGCAAATTCTGCTCATGAGACATAAAATAAAATCTAATTGTTCTTCGAAAGACAAAGTCAAAATGAAAACTGTCTGCCTATTATGGAAAAAATTTAAATCATGATTAGTGTTAATTGCATTTAGAAAGTAGCACTTAATTAGTTTTTTGTCTTATTTCAGGGACAACTTTTGCATCTAAACTGGCTCTTCAGGAAAGCAAAATATGTGGGCATCAGAAGAGGAGATCAGAAGCAATAATGCAATCCAGCAAAACATTTTTCAGCTGAACTAGCAGGCTTCTGCTTGCAATTACCCTTGAAGTCAATGACAAAAACTTGTTCACAAAAGGACTGGGTCTTTTTGTTTTGAATGTAACTAACTGGGAAAAGAAATAAGTTGTTCCAAGTATTATTATTATTATTTAAAGCATAAATCTGAATTTATGTGTCTTAGTACTTTATTTCATAAAGCTTTTTCAAGTTCTTCACAAGAGATGAAATGATTCCTAAAGCCCTTGCTATTAGCTTTTTTAATCAACTGTTCTTGACAGCCACTAGAATATTTGTTAGAACTTGTCCCAAAATAAACACACTTCTTTTTTTTAAAAAAAATCCTTTGAATATAATTAGTTTATTCAATTACCAGGGTGTTTCTTAGACTTTCATTAAGAGCTGCAAACACTCTGGGTGGAATTCAATTAACTCCCTTGTACTCAACAAAAGGGCTTTTGATCCAGCAGACACCTCTGCTAATGGAAGAGGAGGGGAAGGAACTGTTGCCGATTCCCCCTTGCCTCTTCTGCAGGGTCCCTCAAATCTCTGGAGCTGATTTTGGGGAGAAGGACACCAAGAGTTGCATTTGAGGGAGGGGAACCTGGCAAATAGTGAGACCCCTCCTCCTCAGTTAGAGGGCGCCTCTCCTGGACAAAAAGCCTGTGTAAATTTTGTGGGTTGGATCCAGGCCGCCTTTTGTGGACAGGAATCCTCCCTCTATGCAAGGCTTCTGATTCAACAGAAGGCTCCCTCCCACCCCGCCAAACAGTGTTGGAAGTAGTGCTGGTTGCAACTATCAAAGATACCTCTCCACTGGCTGCAGCAAAGTCTGGATCCAACCCCATTAAAGGGTAAAGGTACCCCTGACCATTAGGTCCAGTCACGGACGACTCTGGGGTTGCACGCTCATCTCACTTTACTGGCTGAGGGAGCCGGCGTTTGTCTGCAGACAGTTTTTCCAGGTCATGTGGCCAGCATGACTAAGCTGCTTCTGGCGAACCAGAGCAGCGCACGGAAACGCCGTTTACCTTCCCGCTGGAGTGGTACCTATTTATCTACTTGCACTTGATGTGCTTTCGAACTGCTAGGTGAGCAGGAGCTGGGACCGAACAACGGGAGCTCACCTCATCGCAGGGATTCAAACCGCTGACCTTCCGATCGGCAAGCCCTAGGCTCTGTGGTTTAGACCACAGCGCCACCCGCGTCCCTATCACTTACTTACTGGGGAGCAAAAGCGAGGAGAGTGCTCTTGCACTCAAACCCATTAAGGAGGGCGATTCAACTTCTGGGATATGTTTTAGGAGCAATGTCAGCTGCTAACTCACCACCACCAACCCACAAAACAACTGAACTGTATGTAACATAGCTGCATCGCAAAGCACACTATATGGGTCAACTGGGATGGAGAAGGAAAAAAGAATGGGCATCATTGTCAGAACTTCAATACCATTTCATATAGTACTTCCAACCCTCCAAACAACTATTCAGTATCATTTCCTTTAGGTATAGGCTGAAAATATACTTACTCTCCCAGCTTTGCCCAAATAGCCAGCGCTACTCTCAGTATAATTTCCGACCCTTCGAAGAACACAGAATCCCAGATTTTTAGAACTGTATGGTTAGGAAGGCATGTAGCGAACAGGGTCAGGAACCACTGCATAGTGAAGACGTTCATGAGTGGGGGTTCGTAACCGCCTGAAACAGAAGAAAACAGAACAGATCCACAGCTATTCCCTGAAAGTGTTTATCTTAACACAGCCCATAAGGAAGAAAAATACAGAATTGCAGTAACAACAAATGATTCCATTCCATTCATTTTTTGGTTTGCCATAGATCCAAGGAAGCCAAACACAATTGATAATATGCTAGTAACATTCCTCTATGGAACTGCTCAGCTTTTACTAATGTCGGAATCTGGTAGGATTTTTACCCTCAAGCCTTCTGAATTGGTATCATAAACTGAACAGCGGTGTGGGAGGTGATTGGATCAGGAGTGTAACAATAAACTCTGTTACACTTGCATTTCTACTTCCATCAACCCATCTCTTCCTCTCTTTTACATAAAAATAGCCCTGCTTCATCCGACCAAAGTCCAGCATCCTGTTCTCACAGTGGCCAACTGGATGCTTATGGGAAGCCTGCAAGCAACGCCCGAATACAACAAGTAAGTGGGATAAGGTATCAGTATTTGCATGTCAAACCCCGTAGTATCCCAATTTTCAATGAAATGCTTTGTCCAATTGCCCAGCACTCTCTTAGCATCTTTTAACTCTGCAGTGATGATCAATTATTTATTGAACTTTCTTATGCTGCTTTTCAAGACATTAAGTCTTTCTGAAGCAGTTCACAGCCATAATTTAGCATTTAAGAAAAAATACAGGAGATATCTTAAAAATGTAAATTAACGCAGCAGCAAAGAACAGATTCTCTCTCAAACCAGTAACCCCAACTGGAACAGTTATTAATATTTTCACTATGATCATGTTTGCTATTTTTAAAAAAATCTGGTTCAAAAAAATATATGTGATAATCATCTGAGGTCCTTCGTCCATGAGAGACCCAGAGCATGGCAGCACAAGAAAGAACCTTTTCTGTGGTGGCTCCCCACATGTAAAATGCTCTCTTTGGGGAGGCTCCCCTGGCACCTTCATTACATATCACTATGCGCCAGGCAAAAACTTCTCTCTTTAACCAGACTTTTGGCTGATTAACATTCTATGTCATTTTAAATGTGTTTGTTGGGGGAACGTTATTGGTTTTGTTTTGTTCTTGTTTTCATTATGTATTTTGTGTCCTCGTTATGTGGACCACCTTCAGATGAAGGACAGGTATACAAATTTAATAAATAATAATATTAATTAGTTTCACCTCAAACATTTGTTAAGTTTTAAACAGGCTAATATATTTCTTAGCCTCGTAATCAGATGCGTTCTAAATGCTCCCAGAGCAAAGAAATGTTATAGGAGCAAAGAAACAGAAAACTAACAAAGATAACAATTGGAAGGAATCTGTGCAGGCATCTACCTCCACTTTCCCTGTTGGCAGCTCTTTGAAGAGTATCCAAATGCTGTGACAGCTCAGGAAGTTTCATTCTCAGGAGGTCTCGGAACACGGCCATGTCGACAGATAGAGCTCGGAGGTTATTGACAAAATAGCTGTCAGGCAGCACTTTATCAATTAAGTAAATCATAATCTGAAAACAAAGCAGAAAAGGCTAGCAGCTAGTAAGGGTCCTGCGGAATCACTGTGGTTGAATACAAATTATTTCCATGCAATTCTCTATCTATTTGTATTGAAGGTAAAGGTAAAGGGAAGCAGGTGGTGCTGTGGTCTAAACCACTGAGCCTCTTGGGCTTGCCGATCAGAAGGTCGGTGGTTCGAATCCCTGTGATGGGGTGAGCTCCTGTTGCTCTGTCCCAGCTCCTGCCAACTTAGCAGTTTGAAAGCACACCAAAAAGTGCAAGTAGATAAATAGGTACCACTGCAGCGGAAAGGTAAACGGCGCTTCTGTGCACTCTGGTTTTCCGTCACAGTATTCCATTGCGCCAAAAGTGGTTTAGTCATGCTGGCCACATGACCCGGAAAACTGTCTGTGGACAAATGCTGGCTACCTCGGCCTGAAAGCGAGATGTGTGCCGCAACCCCATAGTCGCCTTTGACTGGACTTAACTCAAAATCCCCTGCATTCCTGTGTAAAAAACACCCACACCCATACCCTGCTTCGGGGGACTTTATCCCCACTGCCAAACTATTCTGATAGAAAAAATTCAAAATACGGGTAAAAACAACACCTTGCTCAGTAGCGTTACTCACTTTTAAAGCATCTCCCTCGTTGCCTTCCATTACTTCAAGAATGAGGGCAGCCAGAATGTTAAAGCCTTGACAATATCCCACAGATTTGTTCCACCTGGCGTAAGCCAGTAAAACACGTTTTAATACCACTCTGTCTTGCTCTGCCTCCTGGCCACAGTAAGAACTGCATCCAGTTCGATGAAGATCCTAAAGAAAGTGGAGGGGGGAAACAGGGAATAAGGTCTCAGCAGAAGCTCCTTTATGGCTTTTACATTGTTAAATTCAAGCACACACTCTAACGTCAGCCCTGTTTTTATTTCCTGAATTAAATTGACTTTGCACGATGGAACGGAATCTGCAAATGTCCAATTCCAATATGAAGTAATTTAGTAGATTCAATATCCACACCCTTTATCTACTGACATGCTCAAGGAGGCTAACTGAATAAGCAATTACCACCGGTCAATATAAATTAGAAACAAAATAACCATTGTGCAGAAGTGGATTATTTCTTAAATGGAAAGTTAGAAACACCTTTTCTGCTGTCAGCAGTTAATACTGTACTGGGCAGAAGCAACAGCAATATAAAGCTTGCTACTTACTTAATCTTTTGTCTCCTAGTTCCCAAGTTAACATGCTGGTATATGGGAATAAATACCATCCTGGGGGTGAAGGCAACAGGCAGCAGCATTCTGAAGCTAACATTCGTAACAAAATTTTAAGAAATTAAGATATCCCTGGGACAGAAGGCAATGCACTTTCTAGCCATATTGAAACAAACACTGAACAGGTGCATTTTATCAGGCAAGCTGTAAATTTTAACATCCAAAGGAAGGTTTCAGATAGCTTGCAAAGTCCCATCTGTCTCTTTAAAAGCGTGCCTTTAAATCAAACAAAGGCTTATAAAAGAGCAGAATGAAAATCGGAGTGAAGTGGATGATGTTAAGCGGCAATTCAAAACGTTAAACTACTGCAATTTTAAAAGTTCACTATTTGAATGAAATGCAGAAAACTCTAATTACAGAATTTGTTTTTTCTGGAACCAGCGGAGAAGTTCCAGTGAGCATGTACAGTGCACTAGTCTCCATGCGCATGAGCGCACAAGTTATGCCTTGCATTTAACTAAGTTCTACTCAGTGCAAACCCACTAAAATTAAGTGAGCCATGGCCAATAAACTCAGTGGGTTTACTCGGAGTATGACAAACATTAGATATGACAACCCCACATCTTGAGAAGACACTGTTTATCTTTCAAAAGCAACATGTAAAATTCTAGAAAAATATGTGGACTTGCACTATATAACTGCGTGACCGGAATACCTTCTGCTTGAATAACAGGGCTTCCCTGACATTCATCTTGCTCTGTGCTCTCTGTGGGAGAACCTCTACAAAAGACATAGGGGTGCACAGAGGAGGAAAGGGGGAAATATTCTGTTGTGCCTTAGTGTGAATTCCACCCAATATGCTCATTTTGGTCATTGTCATTTTTCCTTTGTTACACTGTACAGTGGTACCTCGGGTTACATACGCTTCAGGTTACATACGCTTCAGGTTACAGACTCCGTTAACCCAGAAATAGTACCTCAGGTTAAGAACATTGCTTCAGGATGAGAACAGAAATCGTGCTTCGGCGGCACAGCAGCAGCAGGAGGCCCCATTAGCTAAAGTAGTGCTTCAGGTTAAGAACAGTTTCAGGTTAAGAACGGACCTCCGGAACGAATTAAGTACTTAACCCGACGTACCACTGTACATAGGAATTGACCGTTGGGTCACTCAACTGCCTCCCTCCCCACTGTTATTTTACACTGCAGGGGTGTACTAACTGTTGTTTAGAACCCAAATTTTGGTTTGTGTGCCAAACATACAGGCAAACTTTGGTTTCCACTTTGTGCTTCTCCCCCGCCCCCAGCCTCTTCCCCAAGAGCCTCCAGATACTATTCCAAACTGCTTATTGCTGCTGAAGAAATACCTTCTCACCACTGATTGGCAACCACAAGGCGGTGGTATAAGCAAGGACTTCACCGCTTAGAATCCTTTAGGTTACTCAGTGCATAATCAACTCACACAGCACATTCTTCCATTTTATTTCATTCTGCCCAGGAGCCCTTCCCTCTCTTAATTTTTATTGGTGCACCCTATTGCTAGGACCTTGAATGTGGATAAAGCATATATCACTTCCTTTCTTTTTAATTAGCAATGATTTTCCCTCACCTCCAATTGCACATTTCCTCATGCCATCTTGTATTCATGCTGTTCACGAGAATTGCACCCCCTTATAATATTTAATACATAATCTATTTATTGCTAATTAGTGCTTTGGTATCTTTGTCTTCTGGAACCAGTGGGCTTGACTCAGAACCTGTCAGTCGAAAGACACCTGAAGGGAGATCTTTAGAGAGCACTGTCACCAGCCTTATCTGCTGCCCTTACACTAAGGAAATCTGGAGAGTGAACATGATTCTCTCTCCACTACCATTTTTAGCTTCACAATAACCTTGCGCGGTAGCAAAGGCTGAGACATAGTGACTGGCACAAGGTTAGCCAATGAACTTCATGGATGAGTAGAAATTTGAGCCTTGGTCTCCTCGGACCTGGTCCAATACTCTAACCAAGGGTGGGCAATCTGTGGCCCTTCAAATGTTGCTAGACTTCAACTCCCATCAGCACCAGACAGCCATGGATGATGGGAGCTGTAGTCCAACAAGATCTGTAGAGTTGCAGGTTACTTTTGTCACTACACCAACTCTTTCTTCATATTTGTTAAGGCAGGATCAGATACTGGCACGATCAGATGTTGATGCTTTTATTCATTGCAATAGCTTGTTTTCAATGTCAGTTATACTCAGACTTGTTGAAATTAATGGACAAAACTAAATTAGTTCCATTAATTTCATGGGTCTATTTTGAATAAAACTTAGTTGGATGCAACCCTGTTCCATTTTATATAAGCAGATTAATAAGAAATATAGTTATCAGAACACAGAAATTGGGCAGGGGGAGAGAGACACACAAACATACTTCTTTGTTTCCCAAGAGTTACATTGTATTGGCGGTTATAGACCATTAGTAAGCAAGAGACAAAACAGTTATGTTATTAATTTTTAATGTGGCCCTGTACAAATAAGCTCTATAATTTATACCTACCAATTAGGATCACTATTTTCATACAGAACATTCAGAAATTTGTATAACCTTACTAAGACCCACCGGGATAGCTCAATCGGTAGAGTATGATACTCTAAACTCAAGGCTGTGGGTTCGAGCCCCACATTGGACAAAAAGATTCCTGCATTGCAGGGGGTTGGACTAGATGATCCTTGGGGTCCCTTCCAACTCTAGAATTCTATTATCCCTATTACAAAGCTTGGCTGTAGTTCTCATCAAGGTGGTTTATTTCTACCTGTTCCCACTCTGGGCTATACCACCTCAAATTGCATTTTGGGGCTTACATAATGGAATTCTCATCCTGCGCATAGAAAACTAAAGTGTCTTGGAGAAAGGTTCTTGCCTGACCTCTTATATTCTTCCACATCAAGTTTCCCCTGCAGTTTGAATGATCCAGGCCAAACACAAGTTTGCCAACTCATAGAGAACAAAGACTTAGGCATAGTTGTTGTGGCGTTTGCCCTCCTAGGTGTGTGACATCATACTGGGTTCATAAGGAAAGGGTTAACTAATTGTAAAACGACTAACCAATGGGAACCCAAGGGGAGAAGTTAGAGTTAGAGTTAGACTGATTGGGAAGTCAGTCTGGAGTTAGAAGAGACAGAGAAGATAAGACTGTGGGTTGGGCTAGTCTGAAGTGAGAGAGTTTGTTAAGAGGAGTCAGTCAAACAGTTGAGATAATCAGTCAGAAGGTACAGTGGAACCTCGGGTTACATACGCTTCAGGTTACAGACTCCGCTAACCCAGAAATAGTACCTCGGGTTAAGAACTTTGCTTCAGGATGAGAACAGAAATCGTGCTCCGGCAGCGAGGCAGCAGCTGGAGGCCCCATTAGCTAAAGTGGTGCTTCAGGTTAAGAACAGTTTCAGGTTAAGAACGGACCTCCAGAACGAATTAAGTACTTAACCCGAGGTACCAATGTATTAGGAAGGTATATAGGCCAGTAAAGAAACTAAAGTTAAGAAACTGACAGGAATATTATCTGAGAAACCACAAACTTGTTAATGCTTATAAAATGAACTTGTTTATTTGGTTCAATTTTAACAACTGTCTGGACTCAGTGTTTTACCCGAGAGTAACGGGTTGGTGGCAGCGGGGAAGCGAGCACAGTGGTGGCACAGGGATCAATAGATCGTTAAACATCCAGGGACCCTGTGTGATCGCCACAGTTGTAGATTGTTCACTGTGGTAATTTTTATTTTATTGCATTTAAACCCCACCTTTAGGAGCTCGAGGTGGCATACATTCCTCATTTGATTCCCCTCAACAACAACCCTGTGAGGTAGGTTAGGCTGAGAGGTAGTGACTGACCCTAGGCCACCCAGTAAGCTTAATGGCCGAGAGGGGATTTCAACCTTGGCCTCCCAGTTCGTAGCCCAACGATTTAATCACTACACCACACTGCCTCCTGTAATGTGGAATTCATACCAAGGGCTACCTGATACATGAAGCAATTCTACATTCACTTCATGCTGCGGTATATTTAAAAGGTCAGGGGTCAGGTAGATAATATGAGAAGCTTCCTTGAACAACATCATGGTAGGGAGTAGTTCACACATGATAATAGGCTACTTTGCATGTGGGAGGTGGCCTTGAAATTTGGAACTGACAAAACTAAAACAAGCATATTTCTAGAAATACACTGGGGGGAGATAATTTGCCAATGAGCATAATAATTCAAAAAGTAATGCTAATAAAGGAGTATTTTAGGACCAATCTTTATTCTGAGCTCCCTTTTGCCATTTTGGAAGCTTCCATGGTAAACAGAACCTGCTTTTAGAAGTGGTGAACAACTCGGTCTTATTTTTAAAAGTTTAGCAGGTCATTATTCCATTAATCTTCCTAGCTGTTACCAGTTCCCACTGATCTATTTGAACAATGGGCAAAGAAATAATTTCCTTGCACGTTGATAATATAAACGTAACTTTCAGGAAAACAAGCAGAGACATATACAGCCGTGAAGAATAAACTAATTAAAATTGTTTAAAGTACCTTTACAATCTGAATACCCATGGAATCATCGTCGGGATTGCTTCTGTCATTGAAAGTGAAGCGCATTGTTTTATCCCAGTCAATTGCTATGCTCCTTAAGTAATGATCTGCCAAGGTGAGCCAGACCTTAAATAATGAAAAATAAAAAATTTATTATTTATACCCCAAGCCCAAAAGAGATTCCCCACCCCCACAAAATAATTGTGAGTCATCCCTCCTTTAAATAGTTTATAAATAAGTAAAGCTAATCAACAAGTTCATATCAGTCTGAAGCACTATGCAAACAAGCTTTCAAACAGTAGCATAGCAAGAAAGGAGCAGGCTGCCCTGGGCACTGCAGGCGACAGCATGGCGTCACTGGGGGTGGGCATTGGAGGGTGGCACTGGAGCTTCAGGGCGGCACGGGAGTTGGTTGGCAGTACTGGCGATGCAGTTCAGCAACTTTGGGGGTTCTTATATTAAAAAAAAGCTCCACCCCAGACAGTTGCTAAGGTGCTGCTTTCAAAGTTATTGGACCAACACCTGAACAGTGAGTGCAATCCTTTTAGTTATACAAAATCACTGCATCTCTGCAGACTGCATATTATTTCATGGTAGCAATTCAAAGGCACAGCTCACTTCTTTTTCTTTTTTGAATTTACACTAAAAACTTCATATGAATCTGGTCACTAAAGAACACCTCTATGTTCATTCTTAAATCTAGAAGGAACATGTAGATGTTTATCCAGTAATGAAAGTTATGCTCATTGAAATCCACAGGACACAGAAGGTTAGAGCTTTCCTCACCTTTCTCCTCCACTCCTTTGGTATTCCTGTTGGCAGCCTAGCCACTGCTTTGAGAGCATCGTGCCACTAAAAAATAACCACTGAGACAGATTATTCCAGTTCAGAAACATAATTGGGCATGCAACACATTATCAATTTAATATATTTACCATGAACTTAAGTACCAAGTACTTAAATACCCAGTTACCCATTAGACATGATCAACATGGAGAAGAAAAACTAATCTGCTGTTTAATTATTCATTCATATTCTAGAAATTATAAAAATAATAATAATGCAATGGACTTTAATCCTTTTAGCTTCTTAGCTGTATAGAACAATCTGCTGTCACAGAAAAGGAAACTGTTGAGGTATCAAAACACCACTATTAACAAGCACATTTGCAACGGAAGTGATTACTGTATAGGCTCATTTGGATAACACTCCCACTTCACAGGCCACTGCAGATTTTAAATAAATATTTGTCCATGCATTCAGAAGACCTTCTGCCACTTATAGATGAATAAAAATAATAAATTACCTGCTGAAAGCCATTCTGACCTAAAGATGGCTCAAGTGTAAATTTCAACTTGGTGTCAACTCCTATGCAATAAAATAAAAAACAAAGAAACCAATTACTAAAATATTGGTTTAGGGATTAAAGAAGAAAATTATCAGATAATTGTGACATGTGAATGTCCCCAAATATCTAAATCAACGTATGGTAATGATACAATTTTTCACATACAAAACTGGGTATTTACTCTGGGTCAGAGACAACTCTAGAGAATAGGTAAAAACACATTAGGCAAAAATAGGTGGGTACAGCACCTACACATGGAGGGAAACACCTTGGGTTCAACAGAGCTTTCCTCCTCCAGCCCCAGCCCCACTTTGCCAGTACCCTAGGACAGTTCGGCAATCATGATGTCTGTGTTTAGCTCCCTTATTCACAGGAGCTAATGAAACTTGACAGAGCAGAAGGGAGGGCGGGATAGGAAGGTGAGAAGACGAAGAGCCACAGCTCTGAAGCATAGCATCTGCTTTGCATGCAGAAGGTATCAGGTTCAATCTGCAGCCTTCTCCAAGTAGTGCCATTAAAAAATATATCCAAATTTCATAAAACAAAGTAGATATTTAGATACTCATTTTCATCCAGATCAGCCATGGCCAGTGCAATTCCATACACGTTACTCAAAAGAAACTTTCATCAAGTTCAACGGAGCTTACTCCATTAAGTGCATACAGAACTGCACCCGTAGCTTTTTAAAAAATGGGGAGACATATAATTAGGATAATAAAACTTTGAAAAATCTCACAAATACCTTTAGTAATCTACATTTACAATACTGGCATCCAAAGAAATTTCCGACCTTTCACAATTAGCTTTCCTTTTGTATCCAGTTGTAGCCAATTAACAAATTAGCTACATATTTAATCAATATCCACTTCCAAGGAATCATACGGATCATAGTGAATTGTTTCATGCCCTTTCTTCATTGAAGTCCGATTTGTCAAACTCGCCTTAAGGACAATAGGCCATCTGCTTTTATGCAGCCCTTGTGCAAGAAGAAATTAGTTTCGTGCACAAGCTGTGCAATTCTTTTCTTTTTTTAAGAAAAGCTGCATAATATGTATGTACATTATAAAGGGCTCTTTCCCCACATGGTAGAGTGCTGCTGTCCAAAGCTAAGGTGCTGAAATGTCATCTGATGGTCTAACAACAAACTCGTGACACCTTAGACATGGGGAAATATAAAAGGACTGCAACTTTTGGAAATACTGGCTTTGCTTCTGTTGCAAGACAATTACTAAGAAATGAAAGGGTGGCCAGACACGACAACTTCTCAAATCAATCACACAACCATTCCTTCTAAATTTCAAACAACTATATTGAATTAGGAAAGAAATAGTGTTGCACGCACCAGCTACTTCAATATAATATAACCAAAGGAGCCCTAAAGCTTTAGCAGTCTTTCCAATACAGGCCCTACAAGTGAGGTCATCACTACTAGGGAATTTGTTTGCATTTGATGCAAGGTTGTTGACGCGTCTGCATCAAGCTCCTTGTACCCTCCACAAATGTGTCTTCGCTTCAGCCAGGCATCAAAGTTGGGTTTGTCTGAATATTGAGATTTTAATTTCCAACAAGAATTAAATCGCTGCTTTCAGCAGCCCTGTCCTGCCTGCAATGCTTCCAAGCACCTGGATAGCTCAGTTGGTTAGAGCAGGGTGCTGATAATGCCAAGGTTGCAGGTTCAATCCCAGTATGGGACAGCTACATATTCCTGCATTTCAGGGAGTTCGACTAGAAAATCATCAGGGTCTCTTCCAACTCTACAGTCCTGTGATTCTATATAAATATACACACGAGAGAGAGTCGTCTTCTTCTATCTGTCGGTATTGGATGCCTCTCGAGGTTGTCTATACTCCCCATTCTAGTTATTTCTCCATACCCTAAAGAACCACAGATGGCTGGGCATCAGGGCACTTCACCCTCAGCCATTCTTCTGCATCGCCATAGCCTGGTCTTCAAAGTGCAGGATAGGTACTCCAGGCATATACCTAAGAATTGCCTCCAGAACAAAGACACTGTGCTGAAGTGTCACGTGTGCTGGAGGAGTCAGGTGGAAAAAACAGATGGAGCGAAGGGACGCTCTACCCTTCAACCAACCCGACGTCCTGGCTCACAGGGCATTCACAGGGGACCTCTCTGGGCTGGACGGCTCTACACCCTGAAGCGCCCCCCCCCCCATCCATCCGAGATGCCCCGACGAGATCCCCTGCTAGGCTGCCTCGCAGCTTCAGAGGCGCAGTTGCCAATGCCAGGCCCGGAGGAGCTCTCCTCAAGCCGCAGCCATCCGCGCTCCCCGCCCAAGGCGGCGCCAGAGCCTCGCCCCCCGGGCCGAGGGCCTCCCCAGCCAGCCAGCCAGCCCGAAAGCCCATTGCCCCCGACGGAGGGCGCGCTTCCTACCCGAGGGCTCCATCCGCGCCCCTCCGGCGTCGCTGGGGAGCGTCTGGAAGGAGCAGCGCCGGGCATCTCCTCGCACGCAGCTCCCTGTCGCCAGTGGCCGCCCCCCCCCCGTTCCCCCAGCAGCTTAAGCGATTAAAGCCTGCCCGGGTTAAGCCCGGCTCCAAGGCCTCGCCACATGCCCTCCTCCCCGCGGCGGCGGCGGCCGCTTTTTCGAACAAAGGCGGGAAAAGCGAGGGCCTCCAGGGCGCGCCAAACAAGCAGGCAGCCCTTACCCGGCTCCAAGGTGCAGAGGAGACGAGGCGCGGTGCGCGAGATGCAGCTGCGCTTCTTCAAGACGTTGCTGAGGATAGTGCCCACCCCGCCGCCGCCCCCGCCCCCGCCGGTGCTCTGGCGCTTGAGGCAGCGTCCCCCCCGCCGCAGCGAGCTCGCCAGCCTGTCCTGCCTCATGGCTGGCCCCGGGCCGCAGCGCGACCATCCGCCGCGCTCGCCTCAGCTCAGCAGCCGGCGGGGCGCGCGCGGCTGGGCTGCAGGTGCAGCGCGCGGTGACGCAATGCCCGGGCCTGCCGGGCTCGCCGCCTCTCGCCGTCGCGGCGCCCGAAGGGAGAGCCTTAAACGCGCCAGGCGGCGAGCAGGGCCAGGCGTGGGGGAGGCATGATGGCGGGGCCGGAGGAGGAGGAGGAGGGCGCCGCGGGGGCGAGAGGCGGCCGGCGCGCTTCCCTCCCGGCTGGAGGGGGCATCTGCAGTGCAGAGAAGAAGGCAAAGGCGAGGCGAGGCGAGGGAGAAGGGAGAGAAAGGGCTGCTCCCGCCCACAAGCGCAGCAGCAGCATCACGGGCGGGGGGGGGGGGGGAGAGCCGGGCGGCGGTTCCTCCTCCGGCACCGCCTGCTAGCAAGCAGCTCGGGTTAAAAATAAACGCGAGTCGGAAGGGATGCCAGCAGCGGGAGCTGCAGAAGAGTGGTGGGCATCTGCTTAGGCACCCACAACAACAACAACAACAAGGAGTGCCAACTTGAATAAATACAGGCGGGGGGGGGGGCAGGTGAGCCCTGACCCACATAATCACCTGATGCAGCAAATGCACACCATAATAATAAAATATTTCAGGTGGCCGCCCCTCAAATGATGAGCATTGCCATTCAAATGGTGTGCACTGGCTCCTATGACAACATGCCTCTCCTATTGTTGATTAAGATGAGCTGTGCTTTTCTTTGCAGCATCCTTAAAAACATCGGAATGGGGGGGGGGGCACTTCCAGTTTAGGTTTCTGTCTAATTGCTGAACATAAGGCAGCTTGTGTTACCCCCTTTTCACAGAAGGCACCAGATGTGCCACAATGGGGTGGAATACGTTATAGCAGAAGTCTCTTTGCACCTATTATATGCAGACGAAATCTATAGAAAAGAGAAATTCAAAGTTCTCAGGGTCTTTCCATCTGCACCTCCCCCTCTTTTCCCTCTTTCACGATTCCATCCTCTGTGCTAGTGAACCATATCGGCATCTATTTTCAATATTAAATTATATTTGTGGCAGTAACGTGTAATAACTGAAGGAATGTCGGACACATTCAAGAGTCACTTTAAGGTCAAGACTTCTGCCAGAGCTGAAGCAGGAAACCTTGGGCTGTACTGCATACCTACCTCACTGTTTGATATGCATATGTACATTATTTTCCTTTCAGAAACAATACAAAGCTCAGCGCAGTTGGATTTACCAAGGACCAGAAGGATTTGCACCATAATGAACTCGCAACATTCCTGCTTGCAGCAGCCTGACAACTTATTGCACAGGACTGGAAAAATCTGGACCATCTACACCTCACAGTGGAGAAAACTGGTATGGACAATAGCCCTGATATGTTGATTAAACATATGAATGCATTAGATAACACCCAGGACTTAGGAAATTTTACTGAAATATGGCATCCATTTATATCATTTTCTATTGATAACACAGAAACCTGGCATACATATACATATGCCTATGCCTGGAGAAATATTTTTCCTTAACAAGGATGTTGATTGGAAAAGGAGGGGGAGAAGAGGAAGGGAGGAAATAACCCGCCCCACACCATTTATTCTTGCTTTGTACCAAACTGAATAAGAATATAAAGCTTCGTGAAAGTTTAATTTCTTCAATCTAGTATGGCTCACTGGAGCAAAGTCACAAAGCTTACATAGAGTTTTTCCTGTAATATGTGTCCTTGGTATTGTAGGCACTCCTTAATGTGGATTCAGAAAACCACATGAGATGGTAGTTGACATGGTGAATCAACAACTCCAAGGTGAACTTCTGGTGTGGCCATCACACCACATACATACATAATAAAAGTGTGTTCCAGATCTGCAAAGGTTTGAAGATAAATGTTCTATTGCTTGGTAAGTCATTATCTGTCATAGGTGCAGGGGGACAAGAACATTCAAATGAATCACCACCACATCCTACATGCCTGTAGCTACCTATCTGAATCCATCATAGCCTCTCTTCTGTGCAGTGTACTGACACTGAACAATTTGCACACCCTGGTTCAAAACATTTTCTTTCATTATAACCATCGTAAGCTGCAGAATGCCAGACCGGATGTGGCAGTCATATCAAGGTGATACTCCTAACCTGAAAGGAGCAACACAATTCATTTCAACCTTTCAACAACAACAACAAAAGAGACTGGCTAATTGCTACGTTTTCTAACAGGGTTTAGCTAGGCTCTTTCAAACAGAAATGCAGCGGGTGCTTTTTGTTGTATTAACACAACTGCTCCCTATTCCTCAGCGACAGCAAGTATTTGTTTTTCTTGTGCAGGATAATCAATTCATTCACCGTGGTAAAAAGCAGGTGTAGTAATTAAGTACAGCAAACGGTTGCCCTTTTTTGTCCTACATAAACAGAGAGCACATATGCACCAAAGAGCACCGTGGCAGCTTTATTCTCTGGCACAACACTTTCTGCAAGCCTGTAAAATAAATGAGTAACTAAGCTTCCCAGTACAAGATGTTTATGATGCTATCATATTGTATGAGACAAATAAAAGGTCCTATCACACCAAGTTGAACAATAAATCAACTGTACA
Source organism: Podarcis erhardii (assembly GCF_964252035.2). Taxonomy (NCBI): domain Eukaryota; kingdom Metazoa; phylum Chordata; class Lepidosauria; order Squamata; family Lacertidae; genus Podarcis; species Podarcis erhardii. Next base: position 47,402,669 of record NC_138500.1, read on the forward strand.
CATAATAAAATGTACATAGAATATAGTTAATTGTGGCTTTTGTTTTGACTGGGATTGTTCCTTGAAAAGCCACCCATTGCTATTCATACGTAAGCGCGTTGTTAATTTTGATTACAAAGGCTATATATTCTTCTGATAAGAGGATGACCAAAACTCAAGTATAAATGATTGCTTTCTTTTACATGTTTTTATACAGAAGTCTTTGAACTAGCCCCAAAACTGTACAAAATAAAAAAGAAATTGCTATCATACCCACCCATTAAAAGTACTGGAAATGGCTTTCAAGAAAATATGTCATTGATCAAAAGTACAGTGGTACCTCGGGTAAGTATAGTGGTGCCTCGCAAGACGAAATTAATTCGTTCTGCGAGTTTCTTCGTCTTGCGAATTTTTCGTCTTGCGAAGCACGGATTCCCTGGGTATTAACGGTTTTAAGAAAAAGGAAACAAACTTGCAAGCCCATAGGGAAATTCGTCTTGCAAAGCAACTCAAAAAACGAAAAACTCTTTCGTCTTGCGAGTTTTTTGTCTTACAAGGCATTCGTCTTGCGAGGTACCACTGTACTTAATTCATTCCGGAGGTCCATTCTTAACCTGAAGCACCACTTTAGCTAATGGGGCCTCCTGCTGCTGCCGCACCACCACCAGAGAAATCATCTCTATTTCCACATATCCTATTTCCAAATTGTTTTAGCACATTATCTGCAAAGTATGCAATGCATTATTAATCCCACCTTTGAAAGATTCCCTCCCCCCCTTCCCTAAATATAATTATTTGCTTAACAGCTCATATAAAACTGCACTTTAGCATGCTATTGACTAGCGTAATCAGTCCAGACAGCTATGTCAGATGCAATAAAGGTTTACTATCCAAGTCTAATAAACGAAACAGTGTTATGTGCTGTCCATGAAAAAGATATAATTAGATCTAATATAAGAACTGTGCAAGTTGCTTTCCCTCTCTGCAAAGTACATTTCATGTCCTTAATGCTGAAAATCAAAGTTTCAGGAATTGTAGCACCTTATGGGCCAACAATGGCATGCCGGTCAGAGGTTCCCCACATCTGGAGTATGGCGTACAGGACTGTAACGGCTGAGGAGGATGACGGAAAATGGGGTTGGTTGCCTTGCACAAATGGAAATGCTTTCTACTATCATGGTGTGCAGTTCATGGATACATTTGTGTGGCTGATCATGCCTACTTTGGTCACCATCGCTGACAGATCCTTGCCCCTGGAGAATTTGTCAAGAGGGAATGCAGCTCTATGGTTGAAACAGCTATTGGGCTTGATGGGAGGGAATAAGTTGTTCCCCAAGCCTCATTGTGAGAGAAGGGCATTTTCTTGACATGGGGTAGAGGATTAGCCCTTCCCTCCCCAATTATGACCTCTCTACCCAGAAATTCCCCCATGCGCCTTTTATCAGAGCTTAAGAGTTTTTGATGATTAAGTGACATATTCATATTGTTAAATAAAATAAATAAAAAATACATTTTGTCTCCAAAGCCCTGCCTCGTATCAAGGAAACACAGCAATGCTGCAACTTTATCGCAGGAGGCAAAAACGATCACAGCAAAATTGTTCCAGTTCAAACAGAACAGATTGTCTAATTCCTAGCAGTCTTGGTGCCGTCATGTCTAAAAATACACACTTCGTGCTGCATTTTTTAATTAATGCATTTGATCCACCAGTCTTTCAAATGTTTTTCTTCCCATTTAGGTCACCTCATAGTTCTCATGCTGTGAACAATGGAGAATGTGACATGAACTGAGTGCGAGTTACAGAATTTGTGTAGGAGGGGTAGGAATCTTCGTTTCGCCCACACACAAAGACTGCATAACCAAATTTGTGAAAAGAAAGCTACTGTCTCCAATTTAATGTTCAAGCTGTTGGGTGGCAAGTCATAAAAGCGAGCTACTGTAATTACGGTAATATGCAAGCAACAGGAGATGTTTGAACCACTGGATCTACTTCAAAGGGGAGGGAAGGAGCCAAAGAAAACACAATTAGTTTTTCATACAAACTGCTTGCGAATTTTAAATGATGGAATGGGTCAGGAAAGGGAGAGCTAGCATTCAAAACAAAACATCCAACTGGCCTCAGCCAAGCCCTCTTGCACATCCAGCCAAGAATACTATACTAGGTCTCTGGGTTCTAGCCAGACTTTATAACTCCAGTTTCAAGGTTAAGGTCACATTGTCCAAGATACTACTTTGTCAACCTCTTCAGCACTGGCACAGAAATCCCTTGAACAAGGGGCTAGCAAACCTCTTCAGTACAGTGACATTGAAGGCCTTCCAAAAGGTCATAACCGACTTGCATATAATGTCCACAATTGACTTGCTCCACAAATCATTAACAAATACACCAGAGACCAAGTATACCGGGTGGCTGTTTTGTACCTATTGCACAATGTCACACTATCAGGGTCTCTTCTGCTCAAATAGAGAAAGGCTTCCCTCCGCCTTGGAAAATACATTGTTACCCATGTTAAGAGTTGGGAAACATTTCATCAGTCTTGTTAATACTCATCTTCACTGTCACTCCTTCAGTCTTCTAGCGTAGGGCTAGAAACCACAGGCTCAGGGGCCAAATGCAGCCCTTGAGACTAGAAATGGATGAATCTCCCAATTCTGGTTTCTCTCAGGGTGTAGAAACCTCTGACTTTTGCATGGGTGGAAGGTAGCCCACTGTGCAAAGGTAAGAGTTGCATCACTGGTTGACCTTGATGGAATCTAGCTCTCAGACTGAAAACACCTGCCCATCAAGCTGTCGTCAGCCAGTTACCGTATTTTTCGCCCCATAGGGCGCACCGGCCCATAGGACACACCTAGTTTTTTTGGGGGAAATAAAAACAATTATTTCCCCCCCCGCTAGGCGCGGGGCTGGGGCCGGGGCCGGGGGAAGTTACAGCTTCCCCCGACCCCAGCACTCAGAACAGGCTGCTCTCTGCAAGCTGTGGGAGCCCTCCCACGGCTTGCGGAGAGCTACCTGAAGCCTGGGCGCGACTGCTCAGCGCGCCCGGGCTTCGGGGTGCAGGCAGCTCTCCGCAAGCCGTGGGAGCCCAGCGGGAACTCCCGCGGGCTCCCAAGGCTTGTGGATAGCTGCCTGAAGCTTGGAGAGCAAGAGGGGTCGGTGCGCACCGACCCCTCTCACTCTCCAGGCTTCAGCGAAAGCCTGTATTCGCCCCATAGGACGCACACACATTTCCCCTTCATTTTTGGAGGGGGAAAAGTGTATCCTATAGGGCGAAAAATACGGTAAACGGAGCCTGTGAGCCTGTGGTTGCTAGTCCTAAGAGGCCTCAGAACCCAATAGTATCACAATAGCAGAAGCAGACTTAGGGGTCAGTGGTAGTTGTTACTGATGCCATGAGGCTACTTGCTTCTGTGAGATCCTGGGATGAAGCAGCCTCAGTAGCTTCCGGCTTATGGACAAACGAGAGAAGACACAGAAGTCCCACTGATATTTCTGCAGATCCCTGGATATAGCAGCCTAGCAGAAGCAGTTTCTCCTCATCCTTACTGCCTTAGGAATACAGAAGGATAGAAGGAACACAGCTGCCACAAGCTTCAAAGCCCCAGCAGCAGCATTTCACAGTCTTTATTATATGGAGAAAAGGCAGACCCATGGAAGAAGTGGGCTTGCTTCCCTTGACCCAACAGTGCATGTGTGCATTGCACAACAGTGCATGGTGTGTTAACTTAGCTACCAGAACCACCTTCCCATAAAACATTTCCTGAGTGGGAGAGAATGTTGCACATGATTCTAAACAGCTAGTTTACTCGGATGTAGAAAACTTCGTCCGGCTCTCCACTCAGTCAGAGAGACAGAACATGAAGATGCATACATCAAAACAAGACAAGTCCCTTGTAGCACTTTTATATATATATATATTTAAAATGCATGCACTTAAAAGCTCATTTTAGTGCAGTGTTCATGCCATTTCATTTACTGTACCTGAATATAACAAACTGCCATGCTGCATGTTAATAAAAGAAAGATACAAGACAAAAAAAAAGTTAGCTTTAGAAAAATTCTGAAGAACAACCTGTGATACATTTTATACACAATACCGCTCAATTAAAACATGTAAAAAGGCTAATTTGGTGTGCATGCTAGCTGTGGCTCCCAGTGGCGATCCTTCCTTCCCTAAATTGCCACTACAGGAGTTTCCGAAGATTCATTTTGCTCTGAGGGAAACAGAGAAGCAAAAGAACTTCGTTCTTACTGTAACACATCCGAGGATTACTGATCTTCTGTAAACTGCTTTGTGAGGTCCACCAAATGGTACGTGAATTCATAAAACAAATGCACAAGAGGTTTTGCATTTTCAGTTTTTATAAGGGAATTGCGTAATTGAGGTCAGATGGTTGTACTTCAGGCCTTTTAAAGTTTGGTGCCGTATGTCTGAAACTCTCAGAACCATGTGTGGGTACAATCTACATAGCCACAATTAAATAATTTCTGTCCTGCTGATTTTGAAGCACAGCCTGAACTCTTTGCCAGCGTGTCACTGGGACAAAGAAAGGTTCACCATTACTGAATTTCACCTTCTACATGAAATTCACTTTATGACTGGACTGTGTCTCCTTTAAATGCATACCTCCCTTTTTTTTGGACACCAGGGCCAATATTTTTCTTTCCTAGGCTATTAATGTTAAAAACTTGAAAAGGCCCTTGAAAATATTGGTATTGCTGAATTTGTTGTTGTTTTATATAATTGGTTTACATTCTTTTATCATTCATGGTTTTTCTATTATGGCACAAGCTGTCTTGAGAATTATATCTTGAAAGGCAGGGCCAAAATGTCTTTTAAAAAAATAAAACTTATAATCTACTCTATGGATAGGCAAACTAAGGCCTGGGGGCCGGATCCGGCCCAATCACCTTCTAAATCCGGCCGACAGACGGTCCAGGAATCTACACGAGTAGAATGTGTACTTTTATTTAAAATGCATCTCTGGGTTATTTGTGGGGCATAGGAATTCGTTCATTTCCCCCAAAAAAATATAGTCCAGCCCACCACATAGTCTGAGGGACGGTGGACCAGCCCCTTGCTGAAAAAGTTTGCTGATCCCTGTACTCCTATGCATATTAATTTGGAAGCATGTCTCATTAAGTTCAGTGGATTTACTTCCTAGTAAGTATAGTTCGGATGCAGACCTGAGAAGTCCTCAAGTATAAGAATCTGACCTAAATTTTAAAATTCCTTTTTAAAAACTGAAAATGAAAAAAAAACTCCTGTTCAAGCATTGGTTCCTTTATAAACAATACACTACAGAGCCCGCAAAAACAAATAGAAGAAAACCTTCATTTTAGAACAGCACTTGCCTGTCTCCTTCCCTTACATATGTTTATGTAACCAAAAATATTTTTCCCCCTGTGCTAAACAGCATTTTCAAAATACTAGAACAGTAAAACGGCATTTCAAAATAAGCTTACAGAGCGCCTAGATGACAACACACAAACACACAAGGGTACTTACGCCGTTTCTGGGAAACTGCTTGCAAACAGGCTGTTACAATATCACAGTTCTTCTGCACTTTGTGCAAAAGCCTGTCCTTTTGTTTCAGAAGGCGAAGCAATTTTGCTGACTGAACACAAATTCTGTAATTCAGCTCGCGTATTATAGTTGTCAACTCATTGGTATCTGTCAACAAACAGAGAATAAAATTAGCCTGCTGACTGAAACCTGTAACTTGAGAACACATTTCTCCCTATGGAAAGCACCAGGGGTTTCGCCCCTAAAGGGTTCTTATCCTGTAAACTGGGGATGGAAAGTCAGTGGCCGTTTTTGGAGTCAAATTCCCATCTGCCTCAGCCTGTGCACCCAATTATCAAGGAAGATAGCTGCTGGAGTCCAGCAATATCAGGAGGCTCAAAAATTCCCTCACCACTGCTTTGTTGTTTAGTGGTGTCCGACTCTTTGTGACCCCATGGACCAGAGCACACCAGGCACTCTTGTCTTCCACTGCCTCCCGCAGTTTGGTCAAACTCATGTTAGAAGCTTCGAGAACACTGTCCAACCATCTCGTCCTCTGTCGTCCCCTTCTCCCTGTACCCTCCATCTTTCAAAACATCAGGGTCTTTTCCAGGGAGTCTTCTCTTCTCATGAGGTGGCCAAAGTATTGGAGCCTCAGCTTCACGATCTGTCCTTCCAGTGAGCACTCAGGGCTGATTTCCCTAAGAATGGATAGGTTTGATCTTCTTGCAGTCCATGGGACTCTCAAGAGTCTCCTCCAGCACCATAATTCAAAAGCATCGATTCTTCAGTGATCAGCCTTCTTTATGGTCCAGCTCTCACTTCCATACATCACTACTGGGAAAACCCGTATCTTTAACTATATGGACCTTTGTCGGCAAGGTGATGTCTCTGCTTTTTAAGATGCTGTCTAGGTTTGTCATTGCTTTTCTCCCACCACTGCTATAAATGCATATTATTGTGGAAATTCCCTGCCACACTCAAAGAGTTCATGTTTTGTTACACCTTAAGAAGTTTACAGTAAATGATGGATAACAAGTTATTTATTATTAGGTCAATACTTTGCTCAAGACTACCCCCAAGGTAATATATATAGCAGTAAATCCACAAATTAAAGTAATAGAAATCAGTAAAATAATGGAATTATTAAGAGACAATAATCACACCCGCATGAGAATTTTGTTTGCAGTTTTATATACCCATGAACCTGAGAACATGTTTTCCAAATTATTACCATTATTTTACTAAATTTTTCAGGCTCCGTAGTATATTATAAGTATCTCCTTCAGAAGCATTTAGCTATTGGCAACATTTGACTCAAGTAAGCCAGTTTGGTGTAGCATTTACAGTGTTAGATTAAGACCTGGGAGACCAAAATTCAAATCCTCACTCAGCCATGAAGCTCACCTTGAGCCAGTCATTCACTCTCAGTCTAACCTATCTCACAGGGTTGTTGTGTGTATAAAATTGGGAGGAAGAAGAACCATGTAAATCATACTGAGCTCCTTAGGGGAAAGATGGGATATAAATGTAATACATACATGCATATTTCATTTCCTATTCTTTCCCCATGGCAAATTCATTTGGCATCATAAGGACTTTGTAAAAAGCCCATACTGTATTTTTCATTAGCTGCAAATATTTAATATATATGGTTTGCTAGTAACTTGGCTTCTTAGATTGTTTAGAGATCTTTGAACATAAACTCACCTGCAAAGAAAATTGTAATCTTTAAAAGAGCAATTTTATTTGCATAGCATGCACCCTCTAGTGGGCAAAAGCAGGTAAAAGAAATCAGCATTTAAGTTAACAGCTGCTTGCCATTCATGAAATTAGCTAAAACAAATAAAGAAGGTTATATTTGTAATCAGTAACAGTGGACAACCCTTAACCCTTTGAGAAAGAATGCAGCAGAGAACAGGGAGAATGGCATTCAACAGGGGTGTTATCTGCATGCAGAACGTAGGAACTGTATTCTGATGTTAACAGACATTGTAGTATGGACCTCACTGAAATGGCCCTTTAAAAATTCAGTACTGGGATATCTTTCAATGTAATGACAGGATACTTATTAAAAAGAGTACTTATCCTACACAACTGGTGCTGATGACCAGAGAAGGAAAACCAGAGGTAGAATTTCAGGTGCTATGGGAAAACTTGATTGAACACACCCACTGAGAGAATGATCATAATATTTATATAATGCTTTTTCAGTGTTCAAAGTGTTTCACACAGGCTGTCTCAGTTGAGTTGAGCCTATAAGGTTGAGCCTATAAGGTAGGTCAGTTGAGCCTATAAGGTAGGTCACCATTATGCTGCCCATATTGTAAATACAGCAGGCTGAGAACACAAAGCCACCGAATATTAGAATCCCACTCTTTCCGGCTGAAAAGGCTCCATGAGCAGGTTATGAAAGGTTGATAGACTTACAAATCTAAAAATACAGTACATAAAATGAAGACAAGGCAGGGAGGGAAGAGATGAAAGCTTTAAGCAAGTAGAAAGGTAGATCACTAGCTACTTCTTATGTGGAGAGAAGGGAAAAGCAGGCAAGATGAGAATCTGTGGATCAGAGTTTGGCATGTTGCAGAAAGATGTTACTTTGACCAATAATTTTTTTATTTTTAAAATAAAATTAGTTCAACAGATCAACATTTAGTTGTCATAGTAGCTGGTAGATCACATTAGTTATTAACTCTTACCATGGCAGTATTTTCTAAGGGGCCTACAAATGAACCAGGAGTGCCACACATCACCAGTAATCAGGACAAAACATCTGTAAGGTAATGACCAACTGCAATCTATTAATTCCTGTTATAGGTATGAACATGCAGGACAAGAAAATAAATATGCTTTTAGGAAGCTACTGTCCATAATAAAGCTATTAACAGTAGCAATACTAGGCTAGAGCGACATATGATCTTACTCAGAGGCAGCGTCATATCAGCATATGAGGGAGACTGTGTCTCTACCCAACCCAGTATTGTCCACTCTGACTGGTAGCATCTCTCCAAGGCAATCCTCGTCTCCTGGCCTTGCTGCACAGTATCTTTTAAAAGGCCACATTTTCAACTTGGACCACTACTATTGAAATATTACCCTTCTTTTAAAATTGTATGGCTCTCACAGCGATTGAATTCGTGACCTTGGCATTATTAACACCACACAGTATAACTATCTGAGCCAATGAGCAAAAGAGCCAGGTTCAGATGCCCCATGGAGACTGCTGGGGGCTCCCAAGCCTTAAATTAGGAATCCTAGCGCAAAGGCCCAAGACAGGCTTGAGCCCTTCTCTCAATCCCTCCCCTCAGAGTGATGGGACGGCACAACAGAAGCTATGGCTAACTGTCCACAAACAGTTAGTGCTTCAGGACCAAAGCAAAAGAGATGGTACATCATAACATCTTACTCAGAATCTAGCCAAATTAGGAAACAATTATGAAAACCATATTGGCCTGTTTAATTGCTGTTGCAGAGGAAACAGATGTTACCCCCTCCTAGAACTATCTCCTTTAGAGTCTTAAAGTAAAGGGATCCCTGACCATTAGGTCCAGTCGTGGCCGACTCTGGGGTTGCGGCACTCATCTCGCTTTATTGGCCGAGGGAGCTGGCGTACAGCTTCCGGGTCATGTAGCCAGCATGACTAAGCCACTTCTGGCGAACCAGAGCAGCACACGGAAATGCCGTTTACCTTCCCGCCGGAGCGGTACCTATTTATCTACTTGCACTTTGACGTGCTTTCGAACTGCTAGGTTGGCAGGAGCAGGGACCGAGCAACGGGAGCTCATCCCATCGCGGGGATTCGAACCGCCGACCTTCTGATCGGCAAGTCCTAGGCTCTGTGGTTTAATCCACAGCGCCACCCGCGTCCCTTTAGAGTCTTAGGTCAGCATAAATTTGTATTAGCAATCTCTGTAAACTGTGTTAGCGTATTAGCTTCTCTAGCTTAACAAAAGCGCCAAGTCTGTTGCCGATTAAGTATAGATCTACTTGGCCCTGCTGAAAAACAGAAGCTGGGAATTTACCTTAGGGAGCTTATGTGGGACTGTAAGAGGTATAAACATAGAAGGTGAGTGTATGAGATGACAGTGAAGCAGAGACGTATGTAACCTGCTGAGGTAAGAAAAAAATGTGATGATATACACCCAATATTAACATCTAAACACCTAAAGATGAACAGAAAGAGCTATAAAAGTTTCAGTTCAACAACCCATGACAATATGCCAAAATTGCAAGCAATGATGTCATAGCAATTTACAGTCAAGGCTTAAGATCATCCCTGCTGGTAAATATTTACTTACTTAACATCAGTATTCAGGACATTAAGAAAAGCAATTGATAGGCTGATTCCTCCCTGTTCTTTTTTGACTAAGACTTCCCTTATTTTGCTTTCTTCATCATCCATGGCTATTCTGTGGTCATCCTTGATTGAATGTACAGTAGCTAAAGTGGCTGCAGCGCAAATTTAGTTCCCAGTTTTAGCATACAACAACAGCATAACTTCAGCAAGACTTGACAACGGAAAAGGCAGCAGGAAACATGAGCTGGCAGTATCCTTTTCCGCTAACAATCTGTCATAAACCTGCATGGAAGGTAAGTTTGTGAAATGTGCACCCACTAGTGTTGTTTTTAGGGGAAAGCAAACACGAAAAAGGGCTCCAAAAGAATGATGAGTAAAGAAAAGAAGAAAGAAGATTGTTTGCTTAGCTGAAAGTAAACAGGATTTTAAAAATTGGGCCATGGAAACAGATCTGAGGCATAGTCTGAAAAATCCAAAGACAAATAGGAAGAGAGGAAAGTCTTGAGCAGCAAAGTCCTAATTCAGTCGAAGAAGAGGGATGGGGATGAATGCAACAGGTGCACACTCAGAGCCCAGTATATCTTAATCAATGCTTTTTTTCAGCTGGAGTTGACAGGTGCTCTGGCACCTTTCAGGTGGGCGCCATTGCCATTCCAAGAGAACAAGGGAGAAGATCACGCTGAGCACTGGCACCTCTTTTTCTAGAAAAATGGCACTGCTTGGAATATATGAGTAACAAAGTCATCCTGCAAGGACAAGTTTGCCAACTCTCTTCACTTTCCTGGCAGTGCTCTCGTACAAAGCCGACCGGTGCAGCGCAGCATTCCCCGCCCGCACCACGGAGATGCAGAGTAGGACATCTTCACCTGTTGACTTTCTGCCTGCCAGGAGGAAGAAGCAGGAAACTCCTTCTCCGGCGGTGGGAAACCCCCGACCCTTTTACCTTTCTGCGCCAGGTACGTCCTCTGGTGCCGCTGGCCGGGCCTTCGCCGCAGCTCCTGCAGGAAGCGGGACTCGGCGCTGCTGCCCCTGCCGCCGGGGAAGGCGTCGGAGCCGGCGGACGCCTCGGTGGAGCTGTCCACGCTGTCGCGGTGGCGGGCGCGCCCCACGCTGTACAGCTCGGTCAGCAGGCCGCTCACCAGCGAGGAGGCGCGGCTGCGCGACAGCGCCTCCTCGCTTTCCTCCCCTTCTTCCTCCTCCTCCTCCTCCGCCGGGCTGTCCGCGCTGCTGCACACCCCGGCCCGGCCCGGCTGCTCCCCGGGGTCGCCCAGGTCCACCTCGGCGAGCTCCATTCCCTCTCCGGAGCTAGAGCAGCCTCGCTGCGCTCGCTCGCGCCTCTGCCAGGCGACTGAGGGTGGCGCGCGCCCTGTGGCAAATCCCAGGGCCAGAGTTCCGGGTCTGGCCCATTGTCCTCGAGGCGAGGGGGGTGGAGGGAAGAGGAGGGGAAAAAAGAAACTCGCTTTTGTCAAGGAGGCTTTGCGCAGGTCACATTCGTCGGTGTCCCCTGGAGAATGGAACGCGCCGTCGGCGGGTCTGTGGCTTCCAAGCTCCTCCGTGCGGTGCACCTGCCGCCGCCAGCCAATGGGGTCTCCCCAAATCACCGCTCTGGCGCGAACTTCCCAGGGAAAGAAATGGCTTACGGAGGAAGTGATCGTCGAGTTTGGTGGTTTTGTCAGTTTAGGGTTACAGTCCGTTTTTGTGGTTGTGTTTCTTGTTGGGTCGCCAGTGTTGGCATCCCAGCATTCAGGGTCAAAATCCTACCAAGGTGGCTGGAAGTCAAGCACGTGTTTTGAAAGCGCTATCAAGGTTATTTATATACTGTACACTGCGGCCCCTGTTTGGTTAGCCCAAAAATGGAAATCGAGCGAAGAATGGCAACTTAAGCGGATGGAATATGCACAGCTTGCAGACTGCAGACTTAACACAGAATAAGAGAACAAGAACATACGTTTAGAGAAGGTTAGGTGAAGGGTAAAGGGATCCCTGACCATTAGGTCCAGTTGTGGACGACTCGGGTTGTGGTGTTCATCTCACTTTATTGGCCGAGGGAGCTGGCATACAGCTTCTGGGTCATGTGGCCAGCATGACTAAGCCGCTTCTGGCAAACCAGAGCAGCGCACAGAAATGCTGTTTACCTTCCCGCTGGAGAGGTACCTGTTTATCTACTTGAACTGGCATGCTTTCGAACTGCTAGGCTGGCAGCAGCAGGGACCAAGCAACAGGAGCTCACCCCGTCGCGGGGATTCGAACCCCCAACCTTCTGATCAGCAAGCCCTAGGCTCTGTGGTTTTAACCCACAGCACCTCCCGCGTCCCTTAAAGAAGATAGGAAAACATTTATTGAATATATGGGGAAAATTGTGTACATCTGAAAACGTTGGCAACATTAAGATAAATTCAACAGTGTAAATAAGTTTTGGTGGATGTAATAATGGAATACTGAATGGTTTAGTTTATGTAAAGTATGCAGGGATTTATGTTATGCAAAATGAACCATGGAAAGAGAAGAAAGTGAGTCGTTGATACTTTAAGTTTGTTTAAATGAATATTCTAAAATGTAAAACAGAAAATTTAATAAAAATTATAGGAAAGAAAGTGCAATAAAGAGTTTGGACTGACTAGGAAAGCGTCCGTCCGGATCCTTCCCACAAGACACAGGTGATGGCAGGTGGTCGCAGGGAGGTGAGGGGTCCAACTGCAACACACCTGGAGGTTGTCGCTGCCTGCCTCCGTCTTTCTTCTGGAATTTAGAGCAAAGCACAGGAGCCAAATCCAAGGAGCTGAGGTCCCACCCAATAAAATATTTGAGAGGGCTGGGCTCCCCCCTCCAAGTTTTTGGGCATTGCCATTCAAAGTCTGTGTGTGATCAATTATTTGGGATGGGCTTACCTGCCCTCCCCCATATTTTATTCAAGTTGGCATCCCTGGAAATATTAGTAAATTAGTACAGCAAAACCAAGATGATCATGTTACTGCTCCTTCCTGCTGCTATGAATGGTCATGGTGTTTGTCTCACAGAACTGTCTCAGTTAAAAAGTTAAAAGCTGTCCCATCAAAACAGGATCAGAAAACAGCAGTGGCAAAATTGCCAAAAGTGTGTGTCAAGGAGGCTGCAATCCTAACTCCACTTCCTTGGGAACCCCGTTGAATTGAATAGGACTTATTTCTGAGTAAATATGGTTAGGCTTCTGCTATCACTGTTTATTATTAGTATGCCAACTGACAATAATATTTCATGTATCTGATGAGTAAGGCTGTCGTTCTCAATAGTTAACAGTGATGCTGAAGTTTCACAAGCACAGCTCCTCCATCACAATGCTGTAGTGATTTTAATTTTTTTTCAAAGCTATGCCTGGTGAATATTGTCCTGCATGACCATTCCCAAAGAATCTTAACTCTGTTTCTTTTGGGAGTATGGGCGAGTTATTAAGACAGATTTCTGCTAAAATGTCCTGGCATCCTTAATTCACATGTGACACTGAAGGTATCTCTTTTGACCTCAGTTCCGTCAGCATAGGAGTATTAATAGCCTTCCTTGCCAAGCTGGATGACATACTAATCACTTATAAACATAGGGAGAGCCCTGCTGGATTAAACAAATGTTTCATCTTGTCCAGGCTAACCAGTTCCTCTGGGATTCCACAAACAGGACCTCAAGGCAACAGCTCTGTTGCTCAGTGCTATCTCTGAACCTGAAGATTCAGTCATGAGTAAAAGCTATTGTTTACCTATATGCTGATCTATGACAGTAATAAAGATTTGTATTGTATTGATTACCTTATTCCCCATGGATTTGGCTAATACCCTTTTAAAGCTAAGTTGGTGGCTATTGGCTTGCCTTGTAGCAACAAATTCCATAAATTATGTACTGTGTTTAAAAGTCTCTCTCTTTTTTTTATCCTGAATCCTCCAATACTGTTTTATTGGGTGACCCCCAAGTTCTGGCATAATAGCAGTGGAGGTGAGCCTTTGACCCAAATTAACCCCATCAAGCCGGTACACTTGGCCTGCGGCATGATTTGGTTCAAACTATGACAGCAGCCACAAAATTAAAAGACGCCTGCTTCTTGGGAGAAGAGCGATGACAAACCTAGACAGCATCTTAAAAAGCAGAGACATCACCTTGCCAACAAAGGTCCGTATAGATAAAGCTATGGTTTTCCCAGTAGTGATGTATGGAAGTGAGAACTGGACCATAAAGAAGGCTGATCGCTGAAGAATTGATGCTTTTGAATTATGATGCTGGAGGAGACTCTTGAGAGTCCCATGGACTGCAAGAAGATCAAACCTCTCCATTCTGAAGGAAATCAGCCCTGAGTGCTCACTGGAAGGACAGATCCTGAAGCTGAGGCTCCAATACTTTGGCCACCTCCTGAGAAGAGAAGACTCCCTGGAAAAGACCCTGATGTTGGGAAAGATGGAGGGCACAAGGAGAAGGGGACGACAGAGGACGAGATGGTTGGATACTGTTCTCAAAGCTACCAGCATGAGTTTGACCAAACTGCGGGAGGCAGTGGAAGACAGGAGTGCCTGGCGTGCTCTGGTCCATGGGGTCACGAAGTGAAGGACACGACTAAACAACTAAACAACATGTCCATGTGACCATCATATGACTGCAGATGCTGGACAGCTTAAACTGCAGCATCAAGTTGAAAAGGAAGAACTAGGATCATGTTCTAGGTCTGCTCTTGAGTCTTCCTTTGCAGCCTCTGGCAGAATCCAGTGCTTTTTGAATCGGCACCTTGTCTGTTGCCTCTGTGATGACAGAAAAAGATACCACATTCAGAAAGTGCTGAGTTGCAACTGGAAAGGGAGTATCAGGAACACACTAGGTGTAATGGTGAAGTGTCAAAGTGCCCCATGGAGAATAGGCCAGTTCTGTATTCAGCCTTTTGGCTGGATCTACGGTAGTTCCCCACCCTTGTATTAAAGGAAGAGAAAAATTAGTTCCACCTACTTTCTCCATCCAGGGCATAATTTGATAATCCTCTACTGTGTCACCCCTTCCAGTATGTGTGGCACAATTATTTTGAAGCAAGTCCTACCATATCCAAAATAAGCAATGTCTAGAGCTCCCTCCCTAGAAAATGTGTTTAGGATAACAGCCTGTCTCACCTTGGCAGCCTCCCAAATCTTATTTTGGTGCTGACTCTTCAGGCAGCAGAGGGCGCCTCAACATCTTCAGACAACTTCAATTCAACCACAGCCAGCACTGCACATTTTAAGGATTGCTTGGGCAATGTCAAGATCAGAAGCTGGGGTTTCCAGCCAAGTCTGAGCACAATAAATTAAGTGTTGGCTAAGCTTTCTGACTGTCAGAGATAATTGTGCTGTTTATGTGTGACAAAATGGCTGCCCTAAATGCACCAAATGAGCAGAAACACTGCAGGCAGCTATTTGCAGTGTTTACCTTTTTGAACCATTCCTTTTTCATTTAGCCTTATTCTATTAAGTCGTGCACAATGCTGCTTTCAAAGTGTTGTTTCGTGCCTATCTCTCAATGCTTGCAGTATCAATTAATGACCAACAGCCAACCCTGTCTACTCAGAAGCAACCTCCAAAGCCCCACTGAAGTAGAGCTTATTTCTGCGTAGTCACCCATAGGATTGCACTGTTGGAAATCAGTAATGGTGCTTTTGTAGTCACGGGGAGTGGGGGAACATACTTTTTAATCTTCACACAGCTGCCATTTATCTAGCTCTGTATAAAAAAGGTAAAGGGACCCCTGACCATTAGGTCCAGTCGTGGCCGACTCTGGGGTTGTGGCGCTCATCTCCCTTTATTGGCCGAGGGAGCCAGAGTACAGCTTCTGGGTCATGTGGCCAGCATGACTAAGCCGCTTCTGGCAAACCAGAGCAGTGCATGGTAACGCCATTTACCTTCCCGCCGGAGCGGTATCTATTTATCTGCTTGCTCTGTATACTGTATATATAAAAAGAAGTGTGCATGCACACGAAAGCTCATACCAATAACTTACTAACTTGGTCTCTAAGGTGCAACTGGAAGGAATTTTTAAATTTTATTTTATATAAAAAGAGATACTTTTGCTTCCAGCGTTGCAAGGGGTCCTTTAACAGCTCTGCCATTCTGTGAACTCAAGCTCGGCGGCCAAGAAGCGGGAGCAGCAAATGGCCAGTGGGCGGGGCTTGCGGCCTGTCGTCACCGCCGGCGCCGCAGGAGGCCTCTGGGTCACGTGGCCGGGGCTCCTTTCGCTTCCATCGGCCTCTTCTCGGCGTACTTAAAAAAGGGGGCGGGGAGAATGGAACGGGGAAGCGCGCGCGCCTCTCTCTCTCGTGACAGTCCAGCCCGGCTCGCCTCTCCCCCTCCGCGCTCCAGCTCGGCTGCAAGGATGGCGCGCGCCCCTGCTGCTTCTGCCTGGACTCTCCGTTTCCTGCTTTTGTCGTCGGCCCTCGCTTTGGCCTCCGCCGCCTCCGCCCGGGCGCGGAAGCCCAATGTGGTGCTGATCCTGACCGACGACCAGGACACCTATCTGGGCGGAATGGTAACGCCGCCGCGCCTCCCTTGGGAAGTGGTGGGCGGCGGGGGGGGGGGGAGCTGTTTGTGGATTGGGGGCCTGCGCACGCGGAAAAGAGAGGTGGGGAGGAGAGAGGGGTCTCTGCAATGGGAGAGAAGAGGCCGGAGAGCCGAGACCCGGGAGGGAAATGGCTACGGCCGCCTTTGGAGAAGGAGGAGGCTTGCCCTTCTCCCAACCCTCGACGTAGCGTACGTGCCTGGAGGGGAATCTGCTTGTGTCCTCGGTGCCAGAGGAGCCAACTCATAGGGAGCTGAGGCCCCTTCGCCCCCCCTAAAATATAAGAGGGGGCCGGGCCCCTCCAAAGTTGATGGGCATTGCCATTCAAGTGGT
The DNA here is from genome assembly GCF_964252035.2 of Podarcis erhardii. NCBI lineage: Eukaryota > Metazoa > Chordata > Lepidosauria > Squamata > Lacertidae > Podarcis > Podarcis erhardii. Next base: position 47,419,316 of record NC_138500.1, read on the forward strand.
GTGCATGCACTGCATCATGTGATCGGTTGTGCAGGGCGGGGCTTACCTGGGGTCTTACCCCACCCCCCAAAAAAATATTTTTTCAACCTCTTGGTGCCATCCAGTGCCTGATTTACGTATAAGCTAAACAAGCTATAGCTTAGGGCCTCACTCTCTTGGGGAGAGTGGACATATTAGGTCCATAAATTACCATATAGCATATATTCAACACACAAAAACAGCGACAATTCTTTGTTGACAAAGGACAGCTGGACATATAGAGGGCCACATTACCTTCGGTAGCTTAGGGCCTCATCAAACCTAAATCCGGCCCTGGTGCCATCCGATTAGAAGCCAGGCTAAGGCTGCGATCCTGTGCACGCTTCGGCAGGCGTGAACTCCAGGGAACAAATTGAGTCATAGGATTGCATTGGCAAGGCTGGAATGCCCAAGGAGCAGTTTGAATCCACTGGGGTGGAGGGTTAACCAAGGCGTGAAGGCAATGTAGCTTGGCTTTCTCATGCATGTAAAGAGAAGAAGCCCCAATATTCTGTAATGGGGAAGTGTGCCCGAAAGGCCCTTGGGTGTGAAGTAGTTCAGGAAAGGGCTGTTGCGTCTTTTGGCTCCAGAATTGGGAAGAATTGGTTGCGTTTCATCTGATACGTGGTGCAGCATGGTCAACCTTTGGTTTTCCCTCCCACAAATGCCGAGAAAGAGGGGGCATGTGGTGGTTTACTAGAAGGTAATGTTGGGTGTGGCAGTGGAAGTACACAACTGGATCATCTCCATTGGAGAATCAACATGTTCAAGTTTTGCCTGCACATTCCTTATGGCCAGGTTGTGTAAACTGACCTTTCTCTATGCCAATTAAGCTAATGCATTTATCATAGGTTGCATAAGAACACATTGTGAGCCTATTCAGTGAAACAGAATTTTGTACATTTGAGAAATGATCTGGGGTTTGTTTGTTTGTTTGTTTCCAATTATGGAAATGTGTTGAACAGGTTACAACAGCGTATCACTTCCATTAGTGAAATAGCACTGGGTGTAGGAATGTTCTTCCTTGTTAGAAGGATTCAGCAAGAACCTGAAGCAATACACTCCTTGGCCTTTTCTACATGGGCAAAGCTAACTTTTTGTTAGACTAGGCCTCAAAAATGGCCATGACTGTTTTCTTCTTCTAATCCTTCTTCCATCATACCAGTGGGCACATTTTGGCTTTTAAGACAGTGCTGTGGGTGCCAGTCACAAAAAGGCTGCCATGTGGCTGTGGCATAGCAAAATTTCTGCTGTTGGTCGGGGGGCGGGCAAAGCATAACTCAAAATAGAGGTGGGGCATTTCTGCTTCTCCTCCCCTCAGACAACCTCATACTTGCTTTAGGAAGTCACCTGTGTCCTGCTGGTTGTGATTGATTTCTCTCTCGCAACACTCACAATAATGCTCTTGCTATCTAATAACATGGACCAATCCCCAGGTTCAGGAAAAATACACAAGATGGCCGCACCACTGTCTCTACTGCATACTCACTGCACACATACAGCCCACAAACACTTACATCTCTCACACAGACTCATGTACTTCACAACCACAAACTTCTAAATTTTTGCCCACATAAATTGCTCTCTTAGAGAGACACAGAGCATACATGAGCACACCCACATTTGGAAAAGGCCCTTCACAGGTGGGCCATTTACAGTTAAAAACAAACGAAGCTGCACACACACACGAGGGCCACAAACCTGGCATCCACAGGCAATCCCTTCAGAATAAGACGGAGAGTATCTATGAGCTATGGAACCATGTGCTAATAGAAGTAATTGCTGGATTCTAGAATGAAGGGGCGGGGGCTTTTTAAAGAACAGATAAGACATTTAAGTTCCTACTCACTTTCCAGCACCCACAAACTTGCTCATCACCTGCTTTCGGAAGGTTGGGGCCTCTCCTTCCTTGGAGGTTTTTAAGCAGAGGTTGGGTGGCCATCTGTCATGGATGCTTTAGCAGAGATTCCTGCATTGCAGGGGGTTGGACTAGATGACCCATGGGTCCCTTCTAACTCAACAGTTCTGTGATCCTATGGCCATCTGTGGTGCTTTGTTTTGCTTCGTTTGGGGAAAGAATACTGTTGAGGTTATTTAATTTGTTTGTTTTTATATTTTTTTATGCATTGTTGTAAGTAGCCTTGGCTATTTGGACAGAGAAGTGTTTAGTAAATAAGGTACAGTATTGCTTATACTGTATTTAGCAATAAGTGCTGGTTTCCCTTTTAACTTGCAAGCCTGAAAGTTTCCTTTTAGTATAATAATAAATGAAACACTAACAGCTAGAATTTGTTTTGGTACTCTTAAAGTTGGTATTGGGTGTTAGCAATCATTGAAATTGGTTACTTAAGTAGCAAGTGCAGCATTGAAAGTATTTACTTAAGTAACAAGCCCCGTTAAGTAACAAGCGCAGTCCTCTGTGTATTTAGTCAAAGTAAGGCCTACTGCGTTCAGTGGGGCTTATTCCCTTCTTGTGTGTTCAGGTCTGCAAGCATAAACACCTCAATCTTCCTGTGGAGTCATATTATAGTTGTAGGTCTTTATACGTGTTTCCTTTCTTTCAGACACCGCTGAAAAAGACCAATGCTCTTATTGCAGAAATGGGGATAACCTTCTCAAATGCAGTAAGTACCAAATCAGGCTGTGTTGTTGAAAATACTGCCATTTTTACCGCTGAGTTTATTGTATCATTCTCACAAGAAAACATAAAAAGGGAAGAAGAAATGGACCCAAGGGATGAATCGACACATTGTTTATTAAAGGCATAGAGAGACCTGGCAGAACTGTTACCTTGGTCTCCACTGTTTCTCCATGGTATAGCATTTAAGTGGTGACTTTTGCTGTTTCTTAGATAGCAATTTTAAGTCAACTGGGAGTTGGAGCATCTTTCTTATGAAGAAGAGTCATTCTCAAACGGGGTTACCACCTGAGTGCTACAAAGTACAGAAAATGGCTGGTGATGCCACCTTAGTCTTCTCTGGTATTGCTCTATGTTTTCCATCTTTTGTTTTCAACCAGAGGGACAGCATAATGTTTCCCAGAATCCCGGTTTGTTTTCTAGCTGGAAATGCAACAGAGTGCTCTGTCAGCTCCTAGTTGGGATTCAGCATTGCCATGTTAGGATCTCTGATTTCCATCTGTTTCAAAGTCTACTTGATAATCTTTACATTAATGATTGACAACCTGTGTCTATATGCTAGAGCCCCCTTCCTGCTGTCAGGAATGGCTGTGGTGATACTTTGGCTATAAACAAAGGTTGATATCTGATTTGAGTCTTGGTTAGCTTTAGATTACTTTCAGTTTCTGCAGCCTGAAGATGGGCACAGGAGTCCTGAAGAGGTCGGGTCATTTACTTGCATTGTGATCCTTGCGCTGCATGGCTGGTTTAAGTGGCCAGCCCCGGGGTGGACTGGTTAGAAGAGTCTGAATATCTCCCTAGGAGAGGTGTAATGACACTGAGTTTAAAGAAAGAGGTTGTTTTGAAAAAGTCCTACCATTCTAGTCAACTACACTTTGAAGCATCACATTCTGGGGCAGGATATTTCAGCGTGCATGGTGGCAACCGAATTCGAAGCTTTTCTGGGTCCATTTCAGTCTAACTCATAACGTGGTTTCTGGACTAAAACAGCTTTGATCACCCTGGTAGAAAAATTGCCCAGGAGCTCGTTGAAAAGTATCTTCCTTTTGATTTTGCCGGATTCCTCAGTGCCCATCAACCATGGTATCCTTTTCAACTGTTAGGCAGGTATGAGATTTGGAAGCAGATTTCTGGTGGTTCCCGCCCCTTTCGAGTGCAAAGGGGTGTGTGGATTGCTACTTGACATCTTGATGTTTGGCTTATGCTATATAATGTCTACAAGAAACTGCCGTCTTGAATATATCAATGATACGGTAGTCTAACACCCGCTACATGGGGCTGTCTTTGAAAAGCCTTCTAAGTAAGTGAGGCCAAAGGGCTGATGAAACAATCAACTATTCAAATGATTGCTTTTTATGAGGCTGCTGTATGCTACCTTGGGCAATTTAGAAATTAAGTTGAAGAGGCAGGAAATTTATTGCTCTTAGAGCCAGGCAAGTAACCATTTATTTGCTCCCTGCCAATAAGATACAGATCTTTCTAATTTGCTTGCAGGTTAGTTTCAGGTGGATAGTGTAAAGATTTTAAGGGATTTGCATACTAAACATTTCATAGACAGAAATCTCGAGTGTTATTAATTATATTGTAGATATTTCTGACAATATGCAACTTGATTTTCTCCCCGTGTTCTTTTAACTTCTTCAGTATGTGCCCAGTGCGTTGTGCTGTCCCAGTAGAGCAAGCATCTTGACAGGAAAATATCCACACAACCACCATGTTGTCAATAACACACTGGAGGGAAACTGCAGTAGCAAATCCTGGCAGAAGATTCAGGAACCATTTACCTTTCCTGCCATCCTCAAATCCATGTGCGGCTACCAGACGTTCTTTGCTGGGAAATACTTGAACGAGGTACAGTTTTGTGTGTGCTGTGCATATATATCTTGCAGGAATGATCAGTCTTAAAATGCTTCTGCGTGTATCAAGACTTTACTAAAAAGACACGCAAAAGTAGCAGTTTGTGTGAAAGGGAGGTTAGGATATGCAGTGGGCAGGAGTAGTTTGTTAAGCATAATAAAGCTGACTTTTATTGCATACAGATGTCTGCTCTGAAACACTTGCATTGCAGCTCTCACATATAAGCACTCTTAGGTCGCTGTTTCACCAGAATTGCCTTTTTCCAAGCAAATGGATCTGCTTTTAGTGGTAAAGCTCTGTGATAGCGCTGGTGCCATCTAGCACGGTGTGATCAGGCACAGTTGGTGTGTCATGTACAAAATCTACAAGAGACAGTGTAATAAACTGAAGACTCTCTTGCAACTAAACAAAGGCTGGGTTGCTGCATTAGCCACCTGTGTTGCCGCAAGTCTTCCCTCTTTTCACTCCTTGTGTGCCCCCACCAAACTGTCTAGAGCAGTTTTGTCCTGGCATGAAGGAACAAGAAGGAAGTCTTGTCACACAGGCTGAAGTCCTTATACTAATGGGACACAACCCATTTTCTGTATGAGTGAACCTGAAACTGTAAGCAAGCCCTTCCCATACCCTTGTTTAAAACTCAGCATGGTTCCCAGGATAAGATGATTTTGAAACCCTACTCAAGTCCTCAGGCAATAGCCATCCATAGGTTAGACCAGCCTTTCTCAACCTTGAGTCCATAGATGTTTTTGGACTACAACTCCCATCTTCTCTGACTCCTCATCCTACTAGCTAGGGATGATGGGTGTTGTAGTTCAACAACTTCTGGGGACCCAAGGTTGAGAAAGGCTGGGTCAGACAAAGGCTTTCTGGTTGGGATAATTATAATACTAATGACTTGCTTAATGTTGGATTCTTTTCATTTTCAGTATGGAGCAGAAGATGCAGGAGGAATCGGTCATGTTCCTCCTGGATGGAGTTTTTGGTATGCATTGGTAAGTGTCCGTTAAATATCTACAGTTTGCTTTATATGTTTTACCATCGTATAATATGCCAAGCTCTTAATTCTTGAAACTGAAACGATGGGGGCCCTTCAGAAATAAAAATAATTAACATGGAACCTTGCAGCCTTTAACATTGGCCTTTTATTCCTGCCATCATTCTAGCAGACTATCTGCAGACCTGCACTTCATAATATTAATGAGTTTAGAAGAAGAAGAAGAAACACTAACCCTGAAACAAGTACAGTGGTGCCTCGCAAGACGAAAATAATTCGTTCCGCGAGTCGCTTCGTCTTGCAATTTTTTCGTCTTGCGGAGCGCGGATTCCCCAGGTATTAACAGTTTTATGAAAAAGGAAGCAAACTTGCAAGATGTTTTCGTCTTGCGAAGCAAGCCCATAGGGAAATTTGTCTTGCGAAGCATCTCGAAAAATGGAAAACCCTTTCGTCTAGCAAGTTTTTCATCTTGCGAGGCATTCGTCTTGCGGGGCTCCACTGTAAACTGATCAATCACTGCAGTAGAATTCCCAGAAGAGGAGTCATAGCATGGTGGCCACTAGTGGGAGTTTAACAGAGAAAGTTCTCTCAACTCAAATGCCATATTAGCCACAAACTCACCAGGTAGCCTTAGGCAAGCCATGATTTTCCCTCTTGGCCCCTCCATCTGCAATATAGGCCTGGTTCTGTTGTATAGAGTTGCAAGATTACTGAGAAGGTATGTGAAGCATTTTAAGCCCTGCACCATATGATTATTTATTTATTTATTACCAGTGTGTTAGTTTGCTAAGTCTTACTGGGATTTAAATTTATCTCATTGTGACTGGGGACACGTAACATTCTAACAGCAAACCCCTTGGATGTCTCCTTTTGAATATATAAAGTGGCTTTTGTTTTCTTCCGCAGGAAAAAAATTCCAAGTATTATAATTACACACTTTCAGTAAATGGAAAAGCACGGAGGCATGGTGAGAACTACAGCGTTGATTACCTGACAGATGTACTGGTAAGGATTTCTCAGCAATTAGGTGTTTAGCAAGATGAATTCTTGCTTGTTTCCAAGACTATATTGGGTCGAACTCCTAGTATAATTCTGAAGCAAAGTGTAAATGAACACTGTGTATCCTACAGCGCAAAGCATTTAAATGTACCTTAAATGTACTTTCTAGAAAGGCAGCAAAACTGCCCAGCTATAACACAGGTTGTTGTTTTTTTAAAATTGATAACCATGAGGTAATAGAAAATTTTATATTTATTTTTTAAAAATAAAAAATTGTAAGCCTTGTTAGGCTTGTCATTCAGTTATTTTGGTCAACCATTTTGAACCCAGGACAAGAGCTCAAACTAGTTATGCCCCAGTAACCAGTTTGTTAATAAGCTATCAGGATGACAGTTGAAAAAGCAAGAGAAGGTTAAAATGCAGAGCTGTGATAATAAGATTAAATTATAATGAGATTAAAGGTCACAGTTAAACAGGATGACCAACCTGTGTTACAAAGATGATTTTATTTTTAGCAATGCTCAAAAACATGTGCACTAAATGTTTTTACAATACCAAACCCTTCGTGTTTCATGCTACAGTCTTTGGGATGAGGGTGTGGCTCAGTTGCAGAGCACATTTTACACAGGAAAGATCCCATATTTAATCTTCAGCATCTCCATGTGGTTGCTGGGAGAGATCCCCGTCTGAAGTCCCGGAGGGCTGCTGCCAGTGATAAAATCATAGAATTGTAGAGTTGGAAGGGATTCCAAGGTTCATTTAGTCCAGTTCCCTGCAATGCAGGACTGCAGAGTCGGCAATACAGTCCAACATGGACCAATGGTCTGACCATTGGTATAAGGCAACTTCCTAAAATAATAGCAATACATTGTGATTCGAGGACCCGATCCCCGCTTTGTGGAATAAAGACACACGGACACAGTCTATAAGGTTAATGGGCTAGAAAAGGCCACAACTTCATTGATTACAGCAAGTGAGAAGGTATTGGTTTAGGCATTGGACCACGGCAGATTGACTCCACGCACTCGGAGAGGGGTGAGCCTAAAGGGGGTTTATTCACCAGTAGGTGGAGCCTGTTGATCCTGACTCGTGACAAGAAGGTGAAAAGTGAGGCAGAATGGCTGGCGCAGTAGTATCTTAAACCGCACACCACGGCCCCTCCAAGCCGCCCAGTTGGACGCTTACCTGTGGGCATGGTGCGCCAGCCAGGTGAGTGGGGCAGGGGGCATAACGCCCCCTGCATGACACAGTAATCGCGTCCCACCCACAACACCTCCCCTCTGTGAGGAGGAGAGGCTTTGCTGGACAAGAATGGCTGCCCATAGTGGGATGGCATAAGTTTGAAGCAATGGTGTTTTATCAGATTTTCCTCCTCTTTGTGTCTGGACACTAGCATGGCATCACATGTTAGACCTAAAGAACTCTGGTACTTCCTTTGATAAAATAAGAAATAAATATGCCCTGCCTCTCACATAGAATTTAACTTCTGCTCAAAGGAAAATACAAAAGAAAGGAACAGTTGCAGTACATGTAACTCTTCCAGTGCAACGGGGATTTGTAATTTTGGAGACTTGAGAGAATCTGTATCCGATTACTTGGACAGCATTAAAATAGAATTAGCTTTAAGTTAATATTTTTTGGGGTTTTCAGGCCAACATGTCCTTGGATTTTCTGGAATATAAATCCAACTTCGAGCCGTTCTTCATGATGATAGCAACTCCTGCACCCCACTCACCTTGGATAGCTGCTCCTCAGTACAAGAAAAGCTTTCAGAATGTCAGTGCTCCAAGAAACAGTAATTTCAATATCCATGGAAAGGTATGGATTACACTATTACAAATGTGCTAATTGGCGATTGCTAGATATAATGAATTAATCTTCATTTGAGCTTTTGAAACAGCTGATCGCCATGGGAATCTGTCATGAGAATCTGCCATGTGATCAAGGCATAAAAGTATGTAGGTGGAAGTTGCGGGTCTACAGGGGGTGAACTTGATTTCTCTACAAAATACAGAAATTTCTGGCGAGTGTTGAGAGTGTTTAGGCTAAGTCGGCTCCTCTGCCATTCATAATTTTGTTTAGTTTCCTGTTTGTATCCTTCAATATGTGCAGCCCTTATATTGCCTCTAAATGTGTGAATTGTACTCTTGTGATTAGTTGTCTGTTCTTTGGAAATGAGCTTAGTTGTTGTTGTTGTTGTTGTTGTTTTAACAAGTGTCTATAGGGTTGGCACTATTTAAAATCAATAGGTCCTTTTCAGTCTTCTGACTCAAGATGAAAGTATTCAAGCATCCCTTATTTGCCTTTCTAACTTAAAATGAAACTCTGCCAGAATAGTTGTCATTTCTGATGCAGCTTCAGAGAGTGCTTTAGTGACCAATCAGCCTACACACAGAGAGAGAAAGAGAAAGAGAAAGGGGGGGGGGAATTTGGGCATCTAGATCTTCAGAATCTGACCTTGTTGCATCTGTGGCTTGAAGATTGCTAAGTAGTGGTCTCAGGAATTTATATCAATAAAATGGTGCCTAGGAGTACTGTGTTCACAGTGGTGAATGTATAGTCAGCACTGATCTAACGCAGCTAAGATTCTAACTCCCACTTATGTTACATTACTCATCAAAGTGCCTTAAAACTATTTGTCCTTCAGTTCCTGTTGCTGCATAGGCTCCTATCTTGAACAGGCTGTGTTCTACTGTATAGTAAAATGCCTTGGAACGTGGTTAGGCAAGCAATGACGCACAGTTCTTTTCAGAAAATAGTCATTCACGTTGTCAACCCAGATTAGACTGGAGCTATTTGTGCTGTTTCTGAATAAAGGTGAAGGCCATGCAGCTCTCAGCCTCATCGGATGAGAATTAGGAAAGAGATTTCATCAGCGCTTACCGTTCTCTGTTTTTCTACTTCTCCAGTTCAAGGTCCTGTTTGTTTTTTAAAGTCTGAACAATCTCTCAAACGTTCTTGTTCCTCCTTGTGGCCCAAGAGCATCTTGTGTTCTGGCAGTATGTTTTCATTAAAGCAAAACCTTGTTAGATTCCATTTTAGGAGAAGCTTGCTTACATAGCAATAGGAAACGTGACTGCAGAGTCCATGAATAGAGTCATCTGTTAATGGAAGAGGATAAGAAGCTATGTTTGCCAATTTCCCCCTCTCCCTGCTGTTCCAGCACACCTTGAAAATTGGCTCCAGAAAGTTGGGGAACCCTCCAGAACAGGGTGAAAGGTGGTATCTGGCTGCATGAGGAAGAATGAATTGACAAAAAACACTTTCCTTTCTCTTCTGTTAGCAGACATAGACAATCGATCAAAAATATTTCCATGAGCACAAAGGCACCAATTGGATTATAACCCATATCATTTGGAAAATTGAGCTGCTAACATGCTATTGGTTTTTTACGAGAATATTACGAAATAATTAACCAGTGAGCCTGATCAAATGCCAAATATGACGGCATCTTTATATATAAGACAAAAGTTCCTGAAATTAATTTATGACACCAAGAAAGCTAAAGGGAAATAGTTCCAACTTATAAGACTACAATCCTATATCCACTTATCGTGAGTAAGCGCTATTGAACTCAATGGGATTTACTTCAGAGTAGACATGGGTAGGATTGCACATGTTATCTGAACTGGAATAGTTTGGGGTTTTTGTGTCTGTCATTCCAAATCCCAGTGGCTTGAGGTGGGTAAAATGTTGAACACAAACTGAAAATTATGTCGGTTAAACCCAACCTTAGTCCATCCTATCAAAAGGCAATCAAGATAAAACAATATCATTGTTGGCTTTTAAACTGAATCTTAGTTTGTTCCCTTTTTTATATGCTTTAAATTGTTCTTAGGCATGAGGCCTAAATCTAAAGTAACAAATGTTGATAATATGTTTTATAGGACAAACATTGGCTCATCAGGCAAGCAAAGACGCCAATGACTAATTCATCAATACAATTTCTAGATGACGCTTTTAGGAAAAGGTAGGAAACGTATACTAAATTTTTTTAATGTGATTTCTTGCAAAACTGAAACGGAGCACAAACATATATATATAGTTAGCTTTGAAAATCTACACAATATATCCTTTCTTTGGGTTATGAAATAAACTGCAGTTGGTCGAAGAAAGTTTGGTTACACGAATGTCACATCTGCCTCTCCACCTTTTCCTCACCAAAGATTCCTTTAAACAGCTGGTGTCTTTACATACCTTCTGTACCAGAGAACAGCTGTTGCTTTTAAGTAGTTGCTGAAAGGGATAAGCAGAAGTGACTGGTGACCACTGAAGGTGGAGAAGCAGAGAGAGAGATAGCTTAAAGACATGGAACACAGGCACATTCACACCTGGCTAATCTCACCTGACGCTGAAATACGCTCTCATGTTACACTGGCATGCACTCAACCCTTTTCTCTTGTTGCTGGCATGCACTCACATACACTCGACTCTTACCCTCTTCTCTCTCTCGTATATTTCTCAAATACATGTGATCAAAGGGAGGGAGGGAGAAAGACAGCCTGGGAATTAAGAAATTGTTTCTAATGTTTGATGTTTTAGTATGGTTTTTATATGTGCTGGAAGCTGCCCTGAGTGGCTGGGGAAACCTAGCCAGATGGGTGGAGTATTATTATTATTATTATTATTATTATTATTATTATTATTATGCTTTGCGATAAAGGAAACCCCTATCTCATTGCTTAGCACAGTAATCAGAGGGTCTGTTGATGAGGGCAGAGGGGGGAGAAAGTTTCCTTTCCCATGAGCAGATAGGAATGTTTCTCTGCTGTTTGGTGAGAGATGAAGCTCCTATGACATAGCACAGTTAAGAAGGCATAGCCACCTCTTAACCATTAGTGAGCGAGCAGCTGAGATCAGGAATAGTCCCCTATATGTAATAGTCCTTTGTGCCACAGATCCGCAATCAACACCTTCCCTTGTTGGGGGTGGGAGCTCTGCTTGTGTGCATTGCTCCTCTAAATGGCTGCAGCGCTTGTGAGTCAAGAGAGCTTTAAGTAAAAGCCCGGAGCAGAGAAGGGATTTCTCCCTTGCTAAGGCCTCTCTCTGCGGCTCCCTGTGGTCACTTCTGATCTTCTTCACATGCGTGCCTGAGAGTGTCTTGTGGGTCCACATGTGCAGCCTGGCAATGGCTCAATGGTCAAAGAATGTTAAGGCGCTGCTACAAGTGGGTTGGTTGTGAATGATGGTTATGGATACTTAACTTTCATGCAAATTACTGTTTTGGAGGGCTGCGATTGGCTAGGTATTGAAAGTCATCCAAAAAGGAGGCTAAGAGGGGAATCATTGGTTCATATTAGCCTTACTGAAGGTTATCTTTTCAATGGGTAGTGCTTTTAATATAATTTTTTTTCTGGAGAGGGTGGGGTCGTGTCACCTGGGGCACAGTGCATGCACAGCACATCAGGTTTCACTTTCTGTTGACCAGAATAGATTTCAGAGAACAGAGGGCAGAAAAAGAGGTAGTGAATTATTTATGTGCGCAGATGGAGAGACAAAAAAACTGCTTTCTCTCTCTGGCTCTTAAGGGGTTGCTTCCTTTTCTGCCCATTGCAACCAGCTGCCTCTGGAATAAGCCAAACTTGCAGTGAGCTGTTAAATAGTACCTACTCGCACCACTCCCAAAGTTGTGAGTCTTGCAGAATTTTCAAACACTTGCTTGAATTTGCATCCCATGAAAATGGTGGTTCTCATTATCAAACAAACCAGATCAAGGTACTGATAGATACAGGACCTTTTAGAATAGAAAACAGCAGGGCTCAAAAATTTAAAAATATATAAGAAAGTCTTCTTTGAGTTATTAAACTCACACTCCACTTCACATTTGCATGCACATACCCTCATACATTTAACACACTTAAACTTTCCTTGCAGATGGCAGACACTTCTGTCGGTGGATGATCTGATTGAAAAACTGGTGAAGAGGCTGGAATCTCATGAAGAGTTGGATAATACATACATTTTTTACACTTCAGACAATGGCTTCCATACAGGTGAATGTATTTTTATATATAATATTTTGAAAGGCTGTAAACTTTTATGCATGCATTTGAAACGGCTTCAGATAAGTAGGAGAAGTGATGCAAATTTGTGGCTTTGTTGGCATCCAAACATCTTAGTCCTATAATCTCTCTTTGCTAAAAACAATATAGGGGTGACTGAAAATAAAGCGTTTCCCTAATGAATAAATGCAGGCCAGCTGGGGAGTGAACAAACAACAAGAGGGATAAAGCTGAAGTGGCTAAACTGTGACCCACCAAATATTATTAGACTCAAACTCTTACCAGCCTCAGCCAGCATGGTCAATAGTCAGAGAAGCTAGGAGTTGTATTATATCAACATCTAGAAGGCCAAAGGTTAGCCCCTCCCTGGGATAAAATAACAAAAGCTGTCAACGCAATATATAGAATTCCTGTTCTGCATGTTTCTTAGGTCAGTTTTCATTGCCTATTGACAAACGACAGCTCTACGAGTTTGACATTAAAGTTCCACTGTTGGTGCGAGGACCGGGAATCAAACCCAACCAAACAAACAAGGTAAAGTTACACTTACAATAAGTGCAAATACCTGCGACCATGTTGTTTGAAAGCAGCCTGGTTCCAAAATATTCGTTGTTTGAACTGGGAAAAGAATGAAGAATGAGTGACATTGGGAAGAGAGAGAAAATATTGAGAAGCGGAAACAGAATATGAAAGAGAAGTGAGTGGTAAAGCCTGCAGTTGTGTAGAATGGAATAGTCAAAAACCTACGAAGAAGTTACTGCTTCTGAATCGGCCTTGCAAAGAAGCAAGCTTGTGTGATTTAATATTGTGTGTGTGTTGAATTGTTACAAAGCTTCTTGCCTAGGCATTGGCAGTTCTTAGTCACACGAGGGACAGGATAAATTTGGTTGTTTACTGACCTTCTCTAAATATTATGTTGCAACTCAATCAATCTTTATTATGGTCCAGAGACCCAACAAATCGTTAACAAAGCAATGCACAATTCAGACAGCCTACCTCCAGGTTAAACAAGCATTTTGTTCAGACTTAAAGACAGGGAGGTCATGGCGGTCGTGGCTGGAGTAAAGAAGTTGCATGATTACCTCTATGGCCACCACTTCACAATAATGGCGTCATTAGTGGTAGCATCAACTATGTTGCAACTACATAAAGGGTGTGAAAAGTATCCTAATGACATCTAGAAAACCGGAAGATGGACCAGGACTCACACTAGGGATGGCGCTTCATTGCTTCTGCAGACACCCTTTTAAATGTGTGTTCACATTAAATAAATAACTGGTCCCAAATAATAGATTAGCACAGTTGGCCATAAGGTAAAGGGAACCCTGACCATTAGGTCCAGTCATGACTGACTCTGGGGTTGCAGTGCTCATCTCGCTTTATTGGCCGAGGGAGCCGGCCTACAGCTTCCGGGTCATGTGGCCAGCATGACTAAGCCGCTTCTGGCGAACCAGAGCAGCACACGGAAACACCGTTTACCTTCCCGCTGGAGCAGTACCTATTTATCTACTTTCACTTTGACGTGCTTTCAAACTGCTAGGTTGGCAGGAGCAGGGACCAAGCAACGGGAGCTCACCCCGTTGCAGGGATTTGAACCGCCGACCTTCTGATCGGCAAGTCCTAGGCTCTGTGGTTTAACCCACAGTGCCACCCTTGTCCCTGGCCATAAGGTAACATATTAATAAAAATAATAGTCAAGGTGTGTATATTAGAATGTGGACACCTTTCATGTTTTCCCCTCTGTCTTTCTTTTTGCTCTTTTGCTTATGGAATGCACTGAGATGGAAGTTCTTAGAAGTTCTCGTGCAAGATTAGAGGGGAGAATACGAGGGATGGCTCGGATAAGAATTAGTTATTACACAGCAATGATCATTATATTTTCTTGCACCCTTTTTATTGTTAAACAAATGTTAATAACAAATAATTGCCATTTAATAGCAGAAGGCAGGTATCAACTATAGTCCTAGCTTTAAATGGAAGATGTTCTGAGTTGGCAGCTCAGTCAGTGCATGCAGGAAGCTGGCAGGAGGAAATGGCAAGTACTGTTTAAACTGCTCCCCCCAGAGCTTTAGCAATATGTTCCCCCAGATTTTCAGAGCACAGTGGAAGCCTGTTTATGTGACAGAAGCAAGTGTAGACTAACAGGCTTGGACCAATATGCTTGGACCCTGAAAATGTGCATGTTTCCACTTGGACCATAATAGGAAAATCCATAATATTTTTTTATGTTTCCTGCCTTCTAGATGCTTGTGGCAAACGTTGATTTGGGTCCTACTATTTTAGATATTGCGGGCTATGATCTAAATAAAACACAGATGGATGGGATGTCACTACTACCACTACTGGTAAGTACATTGGTGGGGTGGTTATTATTAGGTATTCTGGTAACTGCTCTAAACATTGTTCTTCAGTGATTGTTCTTCCACTCTAGATTATGATGCTCAGCAGTCGTAATCTCCTCTACCTTGTAGGTATTTTCACACAGCCCTTGCTGTTGGTATTGGTAGGAGTGAAAGCTTCAGTGGTAGAACATAGAATTTGAACCCAGGATCTTCTGTGTGCAGACACCCACTAAAACGGAAGGATCAGGCAGCATGTGATGTGAAAGAACAGTGTCTGAGAGGCATAGAATAGCTGATACTGAGCTAGATGGACAAAAAAAATAATACAACCTGGTGTAAAGCAAATCAGAGTGTATATTTATTGAATACAACCCAATTTACTGATTAAATAATATTGTGAAATAATTTGAGTACTGATGCAGCTTACCTGTATCTTTTTTAAAAACAATTGTCTTTATTTTCTTGGGTTACAAATTGCACACATCATCTCTATTTTCATATCATAAAGTCCTTTCTGCAGATCAGTTGTATTCGATGTGAGACATTGTTGTATATATTATAAGGGAAAAAGGAGAAGGAAACAAAATGCTTTATGATAAGTTCCAGAGGAGCTAAAAGAAAGGAATGGTGCATGCTTATAACATATAAACTTAGCATAGTCCAGGCATAGGCAAACTCGGCCCTCCAGATATTTTTGGGACTACAGTTCCCATCATCCTTGACCACTGGTCCTGTTAGTTAGGGATGATGGGAGTTGTAGGCCAAAAACATCTGAAGGGCTGAGTTTACCTATGCCTGGCATAGCATCTCTGAGCTCTGTGGTTGTACCTCACACATTTGCGCCATTTTTATTGTGAATCTGGTGGAGAGCACCTAGTGCATTTATGGGACACTCTAGCAGTGTGAAAATTCATATAAATTCTTTCTCAGCAGTTCTTCTATCTCTAGCATCAGATACTGAAGATGACATCCGCTTTCAGTCATGAAACTATAGAGTGCAAGGACTGGGGCTTTCTTCGTGTTTATACTTAAGTCTCTGCTGCTGCTATCACAAGTTTTAGGCTTAGTCTCCACAGTTCTGAAGGCTAAAAGCTCTTTTTGTTTTATGAAGCTTCCATTCTACTCGGTCTGACCCACACAGTTGTTGACATTTGCTTTATTTTAGAGAGGAGATGCAAATGTGACCTGGAGATCAGATGTTTTGGTTGAGTACCAAGGAGAAGGACACAACAGCAGTGATCCTACCTGCCCTGCCCTTGGACCTGGTGTCACCGTACGTAGTTCTGTTTTCTTCCATTTGCTTTTAGAATCCTTATCTGAAGAATGCTGAGAAGCATGGGGTCGCTGAGGGTTTGTGTGGAAAGATTAGGAGTGGCATCTTGTACATGGGCCCCAAAAAAGGAGGAGTTTAAAGGCAAATTTGCAGTTGCGTCTAGGACAGTCTGTGGGCTGGGTCTTAACCTACGTCGCTGTCCACTGTCGGTGCTCTGTATTGTTCATGTTTAACAATGGATGTGTGCTGCATTGTAACAGAACCTTTGTTTTTATAGCATTGTTTTCCAGATTGTGTCTGTGAAGATGCATACAACAATACATATGCATGTGTACGAACACTCTCTTCTTCATGGGATCTGCAGTACTGTGAATTCGATGATCGTGAGGTAATTGTTCTGTTTTTGGGGTTGTTGTTTTTACAGGACCATGTTAACTTCAACTCCTGATGTATTTATTCTGTGCAGATGGGAATAACGGTTCTAGGAGTTATTTATGCAAATCCCAGAACCTGGTTAACCAAGTAGGTTAAATTTAGTGTGATCAGCTATTTTCCATTTGACCTGAAAGCTCCCTCACCAGACAGCTGGTTCAGATATCTATATTTAATCATCCTGTTCGTTTTGGGTTTGTAACTTTCGTTTCAGTTATGCAGTTAGCAAGACTCCCGGGGCTGCCTCTGACCCCAAACGACAATTCTAACTCGTTAAATACTTAGGTGAACTTTGACAAGGGGAACCACGACCCACTCCTGTAAGAATTTATCCCTGTGTCAGCAAAATGCAATGCAGGAAGCAACCTCTAGTAGGGGTATATAATTTTGCGGTTCGAATCCTCGTGACAGGGTGAGCTCCCGTTGCTCCTGCCAACCTAGCAGTTTGAAAGCACACCAATGCAAGTAGATAAATAGGTACTGCTGCGGTGGGAAGGTAAACGGCGTTTCCATGCGCTCTGGTTTCTGTAAGTGTTCCGTTGCACCAGAAGCAATTTAGTTATGCTGGCCACATGACCCGGAAGGCTGTCTGTGGACAAATGCCGGCTCCCTTGCCCTGAAAGCGAGATGAGCACCACAACCCCAGTTGCCTTTGACTGGACTTAACCGTCCAGGGGTCCTTTACCTTTTTTTACCTTTACCTATAATCTTGCTAGTCCAGCACTTCTGTCTTCTGAAGTAAACTCAGAGTCGGCTCAAGAACTCTGAAAATTTTCTTTTACAAGCAGAATCTTGCAATGAAAAGATACGTAGAGAAAGCTGTGTGAGTTTAGCCAAATGAAGCCGGTAGAGAGATGTGTAAAGAATATGACAGCACTGCGTGACAGAGAATTGCCATCTTGACAACAGGTCACAGCTTAAGAGAATATCAGTTTTAATAGAATACTATTATTCTGTGTTGTCGTTATGAAAGAAGTTCTCTTCCTACACTTCTACAGCAATCAATCCCTTATTCCCTCTTCTGACTGTCACTCTCAGTTTCTAGTTAGATTCTTCAGAGGGAAGACTTTCCGTTCTTATTTCTCAACCCATGATATATATATACCCCACATCCTAGTGGACATGGTTATATTTTCAGTTGCTTTTGGTATAAGTAGTTCCTATAACATTGGTGCAGAAGTTTAGTATTTCCTTTTGTGCAGAGCAATCACACACCAGGTAACTGTGTAATGGCTAGAAATGGGTTTTTGGCATGTTACTCCTTACTTGCATTGACAGTGAATACTGCTCTGTTTGGCTTTAAAGAGGCAGTAATTTTAATACTAGGAGAAAGAGACCTGCATGCATAGCTTGCTCTGGATTGTACACTCAGCTATATCTCACTGCTGGCGTGAGCAAACATTGGGTAAGGTGCTGTTTGCTACATGCCGCAAGGGATGTACGAAAAACAAGGCTGGGGCTGAACAGTATGGTTCTTGTTCTAACAGGTGCGGCTCTAGCAGTAGTTGTTAATGGTGAATGTAAAACTTAAGGTTTGATGAACCGGTAGCATTGTATATTGAAACAAGGCAGGCAGCTTGAACACTGAGGAGGGAACACAGGTCTGTAAAAAGATCCGGGACAATTGGCTTTGAGAGGATTTTAGTGACCTACCTCTCCCTTTAGAAGCGAAATTTAAATCCCATTAGTAAGATGTTGGCTGCATGAACACCTGCTCGTGAAGCGACATCTGTCACCCCATAGATGTCCACTCCATAGATGGCCGCTTGGTGAAAGAGGGCGGCCATCTCACTTGACAGCGCCTCCCAGTTATCGTGAGGGTGATCCACTATGAGTGGTGAAACTAGAAGACGATGAGAAAGAGATTTGCTTTCTGTTTACTGTTGCACAAACCAAGCTGAAGTTCAGATGTATTGCTCCCACAAAAGGAGCTACAGGATGGGATCGACAAATGGATTTATCCATGTGGCATCTACAGTGGTACCTCGGGTTAAGAACTTAATTCGTTCTGGAGGTCCGTTCTTAACCGGAAACTGTTCTTAACCTGAGGTACCACTTTAGCTAATGGGGCCTCCCGCTGCCGCGTGATTTCTGTTCTCATACTGAAGCAAAGTTCTTAACCCGAGGTACTATTTCTGGGTTAGCGGAGTCTGTAACCTGAAGTGTATGTAACCTGAAGCATATGCAATAGACCATGTTAAGATGTAATAGCAATCTTCATCGTAGTATCTCTGCCTATAAATTCTCAGTTCCATATTATTTAGCCTGTCCTGTCTTTTTTTTTTTTTAATGCAGGTGTTTGTCGAAGTTTACAATTTGACTGCAGACCCGCACCAGATTACCAACATCGCAAAAACAATAGATCAAGAAATTTTAGAAAAGATGAACTATCGGCTAATGATGTTGCAGTCCTGTTCTGGAGCAACTTGCCGCACACCAGGGGTATTTGATCCGGGGTAAGCCTGCACTTATTGACCTATTTCAGTCATTATATGGCTTTGCAACTGTTTTTGAACAGTTCAGGCACATAGACCTTCCCTCTTGGTCTTTTGAGTTACTGTAAGTAAAATTCAGTTACAAGGTTTTAAATCGGAATTCTTGCAAGTGAGGAAAGTCTTTTTAATAGTGAAGGATATCCAACAAAGGAACATCGCCCTGCAGTGAGGCGTGAAGGCTGCTCCCCGAAAGGCCCTTTTCAGCTGGGCTAGGGGGCATGGCCCATACTCACCAGTTCCACTAAAGAGGCTCCTCATGAGGCTGGAGGAACATCACCTGGTTAATGCTTTATTTATTTAATATGCTGTAAACCACTTTGCCTGTGGGTTAAACCACAGAGCCTAGGACTTGCTGATCAGAAGGTCGGTGGTTCAAATCCCCACGATGGGGTGAGTGGGGTGAGCTCCCGTTGCTCGGTCCCTGCTCCTGCCAACCTAGCAGTTTGAAAGCACGTCAAAGTGCAAGTAGATAAATAGGTACTGCTCCGGTGGGAAGGTAAACGGCGTTTCCGTGCGCTGCTCTGGTTCTCCAGAAGCGGCTTAGTTATGCTGGCCACATAACTGGTACGCCAGCTCCCTCAGCCAATAAAGTGAGATGAGCGCCGCAACCCCAGAGTCGGCCACGAATGGAACTAATGGTCAGGGGTCCCTTTACCTTTACCTTAAACCACTTTGAGATTTTTATTAAAAATATAAAGCAGTAAAGAAATTTACTTACACACACACACACACACACACACACACACACACACACACACACACCTGAGTCCTGAATACTAAGATCATTTATCTTGAATGAAAGGTTTCTCATAGATTTTGAGAATTGGAACTAAACAACGGAAACAGTTGCTTCTTTGAAAATACTGTGTTCAACTAAATGCAGCATCTATATAGCCGCCATTCATTTTAACAGAGTACGGGTTCTTGCATGCATGTGATGTAACTAATACAGCAGAGGTTTCTCTCGAGGAAAAGATCAGCGAGAGATTCTGTAACACACATAGAATGCTGATATTTTAAAAAACTGTAAATACCAGACTTGACTTGAAAGCACTTGTTTTCCCCCCCTCTTCTCCCAAACTCACCCCTTTCCCTGTAGATACAAGTTCAACCCACACCTGATGTTCAGCAATCACGGGACTCAGGCTCGCAGACTTTTTACACGGTCCCTGTAGCTGCAGTGACTAGCCTGTTTTGTTAACATTTCTTCAAAGTGACTGCAGAATATCTGCTGAATCCACTATGACTACATCTGAAAGGCATGATTGGCGGACTCTGTTTGGAGAAAATAACCTCCCCAGCTGGTTGTTTTGTGCAATACGTGCTAACAGACACGATCGGTCTAGTTCCCTCAAAATCTGATTACATCAATCTGAAAATGGCATCCTGAAGTACAATGTTGACTTGTGGCCAGGAATCTCAATTTGTTTGGTGTTATGTGAAAGACCTCAGGTGGAAACTGTGTTAACTGCTTACCTTTGAGAGCTGGTCCTGATGTAAGTTTTTTTTTGGGAGGGGGAGCAGGGTCATCCTGGGCCTGCCCTGTAGGCAGAGGCTATAGATCACCTCCCTACAGCACTACCGGCTAAGCTTTTTAAGAAGATGCATCATGCTTCTGGGGTTGTGTTTAGAAGTCTAGTATAATCAAGTTTTAACCAGGGAGGTTGCCACTGTTTTTCTTCTCAGCCTTTCAGGACTCGTCTGGAATTGCTGATTAGAATGTATGTGCCTGTTAGATTGTCTCAATATGTATTAATCAACTCTCTTTTCAGATCAGAACCAAGTAAACCACTAAATGGAGAAACACCCCCCCCAAAAAAAAAAACAGAAAATGCGCTGAATGTGCCATTTATTTTGTGTGGGAGCCACTAATTTAAGAGTGATATTTTAATTGGAAAATGTGCATTCTCAAAAGTACAATAGAATCTGACTTCCCAATGTAGCAATATATACAGAGGAGAGTATTTCCAGTGCCTCATCTGAGAAAGTTGCTTTAGGATATAATGCTTACTGTATTAGCCCTTTATGCCAGAAAACTGCAAGTCGTATTTATTTGATGCCCAGACTTGACGCTTCTTATTCTCGATTGCCCTATGCCTGTGAAATATATTGTTAGCACTTGCTGAACACTTGGTCCTATTTTTATTTAATATCCAGAGAAGCTGATCAAACTGTTTTGCTACCTGTTATCGACATTTGCTTGAATACCAGACCAGTTCTCTTCAGTTGGCCGACTGAAGAGAATATGCCCCAAAGGGCATATCTCGTTAAACACTTGGGCAACACAACGCCCCCAAACAGTTTTGTCCCAGTCGTATCCACTTAACAATAGATAGGAGCAACAAATATAAATGGACCTCTTTTATAGGAATGGCCTATTTGGACATATGCTGTGTCAGATGATAAAGGCTGAGGTCACATAAAGAGCAGCAGGGTCAATGAACAATAAGGTAAGAAGGTGGCTTGAGTCATCCTGGAAATGGGGGGAGAGCATGAAAGGAAATTGCTTCAGAGATTTAGGCTCCAGCCAATTTAAACAACCTCTGAAAACCAGCAAGGGGGGGGGCATTGCTTGTCAACTTTAGTGATTTAAATCAGAGCTAGAAACATGTCAGTTCTGCTGCAGTTAAATAGATTATGTGTTTTTATTTTCTGTTTGTCATACATAACCTTGAGAAAGATTACTCGTCTCCCCATCTGCATTTAATACCTCTAGCTAGAGTGGATCAGAATGAGTTCCAACATATTTTAGTAGCAAGCTCCTATACCATATTAAGGTTAACTTCTAATATATTCATTTGTAATATTCTGTTTGTGTGGACTTGAGAGTAGGGGGTGGGAGCCTGTAATCACCTGGAGGTTGTTGGATTCCCAATTGCCATCAGTCCCAGCCATCACATTCATCAGTCTGGAATGATGGAAGTTCAGTGGTATCTGGCAGGCCACCAGTTTGCCACCCCTGACTTAAGATAAACATTTAAGAGTTAAGGTGTTTTACTTGGTCTGAGCAAAAGATTCTGTGCTGCATGTCTTAAACAATGTTCATGCTATCGAAACTAACCATACAGAATGAGTGGAACAACTTAGTAGTAGTTTGGTATATTTAATACTATGAAATCCACCAGTTGATTCTTCACAAGGCACTTATGAGCCAGGTAATATACAATAGCAATTCAGGAAGAAACTTGGGATCTTGTAAAACATAGAATGGAAAGATTTTACTTGTTTTGTTATTTCTTTAGGTTCTTACTATTATTTTATTTCAGAACAGTGAGCTTGCATCTCAAAATGTCTTAACTGTGTTAACTTCTAACTATCCTATCCAAAGCTGCATATCTTCTGTTAAAAAAACAAACAAACCACAACTTGTGCTTGATTTTAGTTCACGCAAACAGGACTTTCCCTTTTCCTCCACCTGCAGATCCCTATACAACCCCAAAATTTGTTCTGTGTGGAGATTGGGGGAGCTCTGGGGGTGTCAGGGAGAGGAAGTCCAATCATGTCTCAATGCACAATGTTGGCATGGGAAAAACAGGCTGCTTTGAACTTGATGCCAAGTGGAATCGTAAGAATGAATAGAAACCTACTTTTAACCAGTCTTTGCGCCTAAGCATTTACCTAAAAGTAACACACAGCCCCACACAGAGATCTAATCACTTCTTTCTGTAAGATTCTAGCTATTGTTGTCTGTTTGCACTTTACTATGAAGACGCTGTCCTCCAACTGTTGGATACCAACAGAGGCCTTACACAGTATTAGTTTTAAAGAAAACGTGACGGTAACATTCACATTGCTAAACTGAGAGCTGCTTGGCAGTGATGTGGGAGCAAACTATGCAGTAGAAAATGAATCTGCCTGGCAAGCCAATTTGCACACAGTTACTCATGACATTGCATAGCTGCTATATATTGTGAGCAGGAGCCCAGAGTTGACTTGTGGATTTTTAATTAGATTTTTTTTTTCACAGCTCACCTCTCTTGTGCAGAGAAAACAACAACTTCTAGCTCAATTAACAGAACCTATCAAGTTTTTTCAGGGCTCGTTAACGTTTCACAGCACTGCCCTATCATCTCAGAAGTTTCTGCTAAAAAACAACTCTTGGCCAAAATGCAAGTTCTTTTAAAAGGCAAGTTATTCTGGAAGGCTGTCTGTTCATATGTAACTCACCAAATAGACAGTCACTGCATGTAATTGCTAGGGTTTTACAAGTGCTTATACTAGGTAGGTCTTTTTGGTACTTAGGCCCCACACCACCAAATCCATCCTGATCAGTACAAAACAAAAACAAAAAAACCCCGGTAAAATGTTGTTTGTAACGCTGCTCAAAACCATGGCATTTTCTGTTCAGTTTTCCTTTAAGTGTTGCTGTACGACAACTATGTATGCTAGTTTTCTTAACTCATGAATCATAGTAATTTTTTTAGAAAGTGCCCTTTGAAGGACCCTGTATTATTGCTGCACTTTTCAGTAATTAAATTTATGTACAACAAAAGTAATTGTTTGTGATGAACTGAAATTAAAGGCACACACATCTGAATTGTTGAGTGACGTATCTATTTGGTGATCATGACACATTGATTTAGCTTTGTGAGGAACAGCTTAAAATTCTGTAAAAAACACCATATCCTGCATCCACATAATGTTCTGAAGTATACACACCGCTTGGCAGCAAGAGGCAGGACACCCCACTACACAAGACCACTGCGTGTTGAAATTACACAAGTGCTGCGCTCTGTGGCATTGGCACAGTTCTGACTCCCTTTGAAGTGCTTTTAAGAACCTTCCATAAACACAAGCACAATTAACACTTCATCTGTTTTATTGGGCCTTATGTTCTATAGTGGTACCTCGGGTTAAGTACTTAATTCGTTCCGGAGGTCCGTTCTTAACCTGAAACTGTTCTTAACCTGAAGCACCACTTTAGCTAATGGGGCCGCCGCCTCCTGATAACCTTGTCTTATTTAAGGCTTTAAAGGGAACAATCAACACTTTCATTGGCTCTTTGAAAGCAGAAGAGGTGGTGTAGAATATGTGCTGTATTGGTATTGTTTAGCCTGCACATGTAACTCAGCAGCTGTTTTCTATGCAACTAAGGCCTGGGGGCCGGATCCAGCCCAATCGCCTTCTAAATCCGGCCAGCGGACAGTCCGGGAATCGGCGTGTTTTTACATGAGTAGAATGTGTGCTTTTATTTAAAATGCATCTCTGGGTTATTTGTGGGGCAAAGGAATTCGTTCTTTTTTCTTCTTCAAAATATAGTCTGGCCCCCAAGGTCTGAGGGACAGTGGACTGGCCCCCTGCTGAAAAAGTTTGCTGACCCCCGAGTTAAAGCTTCCAGATCATCCTTAAAAGACAACATTTAGCACATGTGACAGTAGTCTAATGTGGTTGTAACCAGGGCATGAATAGCTATGCATAATAAATAGCATAAACACTTCAATAAATAAAATGTCTTTGTTAAATAGGGGAGGGGGAACCCCAACACCCATGACCACCCCAGTGGAAGTTGGTTGCTTTACCTATAAAGAAACCTCAGGAAAAACCCAAATTAGCACTACAAATTATCTTACGATTGTAACATTTAATGCAGAGAGAGATCCCAAGCTACTGAAAATTCTGGGCCTGCTCCGTGGTTTCTGAAGTGAGATTTGAATAAAGAAACTATACAGAATGTCATGTGTTCTTTTTCATGATGATTTCTACGAGAAATCACTTTACAGCACACCAACCTATTTTTCAGCATGGTTTAATTTTGTTTATCATTCATTTGCTTCACTTTTGTAACAGAACTCCAGCTTCAGTTGGGTTGCTCTCACTTAATAAAGCTCTAAAGACTCCAGCAGCAATGATGAATCTTTTATAACCAATGAAGGAGGTCTGTGGTTAAGTTTTCGTTAGACGTTATAGCATCATGTTAGAGCCCTGAAAAACAATTTTGGATAAATGCAGGCCCTACAGTTTCTCAAAGTATAAAGGGTTGTGATAATAAGCAATGGCTACAATATGACAACTCTCTCAGATTCTAATGGGCCATAGCTGCTTAATGTGTTAAGCACCTGCCATCCCTAAGCTGAAGAATACTTGCTGCAGGCTTGGTTATGCCTTTACTAGGACGCGTGATTTGAATTTGTAAGGAATTTTCCTGATTGCTGGAACATGAACAAATGGTTTGCTTTTTCTTATCCTTGAACATAGCAGAATTTTGTGTCCTGGGAAAGTCACTATCCATCTCTGGCATGTGGAAGTATAACTGTAAAAACAACAAAAATAATGTAAATATTGTACCCCTCACCCTTGGAGATATTGAGGGAAATTTAGCTGGTGTCAGATGCCTGGTGCTGATTCAGGATACTGCTGTTACGAAGTCCCATCAAGTTAGCAAAGATTGTTGTCATTAACTTTTAGTTGGAAGTACTATAAACTTAAACCAATAATTAAACAATGAAAGCATCCATATCGGTGTCAATTTCAGCTTTAATGATGGAATTACAACTTGCTATAACAACTTCAGAGGGAATCATTAAGGCTTCCCTATTTAAAAAAATCAAAATAAATAGTAAAAGTTTGTTTTTTTAAAAAAGAAAACCTTTTTTCAGTGTTTTCCACATCACCCTCCAGTCAGCTACTACCAAAGTCAAAACATAAAACAGTTTGCAATACATCTTTGACAGACTGAGAACCTGACAAGAAAACAAAATTAAAGCCTTCCAAAAAACCCTACCTTTGGATCAATGTTGACCTATTCTTTGAAGCTTTGGGTTTTTTAAACAAAAAACAAAAACAAAACACCTGTAGTAACCACTGTGTTTTCAGCTTGAGACTGCTTGGAATATAAATTCTGTTATTCCTGCAGTTCATAAAACACACCAAGAGAAGATGTAGGGGTAAGGAAAACACAAAGTTCAAGTAAAAATAATAATTAAGATTCACATACTTGTAGATTGTCATTTCTAGACTGAAATACAGTATTTAAATTTCGCGCAACCTGATTAATATTAAGATTCCAAACATCAACTTTTTATGAGTTTCAATAGAATTAAGTGACTCCGAAGGCCAGTTTAGAATTCAGCTGCTCCCAGATGCAAGGCATGAGCAAAGAGCTAAGCCAAAATGCACTCCTCTTCCCCAGTTTACCACATCCAAGTTGGGCAGCCATTTTGGAACTGTGCACATGAGAATACGAACACAAACAAGGGTGGGGTTTTCTCCTGACTTGCCGATGGCATTTCTTCCACTGCATACAGGATATTCTGCTTCCTAGCTCTGATGGTGTCCATTCTGAGGCCAAAACGGGGGTGGGAAATGGAGCTTTCTTCCCTTACTCCACTGACTTCTTAACCCAGGAAGACAACCAGAGTGGAAGCAGGAAGCAGGGCCCTCCTGCCTTCACTCCGATCTGGCTTCAAGACAGATGGAGCCTTTCCCAACCTCTGTTGAACTACAACTCCCATCACCCCTAGCTAGCAAGGCCAGAGCTCAGGGATGATGGGAGTTGTAGTCCAACAACATCTGGGGACCCACAGGTTGAGAACCGCTGTAAAAAAAAAAAGCTGCCATTTTGAAACAAAGCAACAACACTCAGAAATGGGAAAAATAAATGAAAATGCAGTGGAAGGAACAAAAAAAAGTGAGGTGGGGGGTCACCACCGTTATTTTTTGTGGGGTGGCGCTACCCTCTGCACCCCTAATTTTGGCAGAAAGGGCTCAGTGATTAACTTTTGGCTCTGCTCTAGTGAAAAATCTCTTTCTGTGACAATGCTTTATGCAGAAGCCATGTTTGATGCATCTTGCTAAGAGGATGGCGCCACTGTGTGCAAAGTGTACACACTCTGCCAGTTAATGGTGTGTTCCTAGCAGGGTATATACCCTTGCACACAACTGGCCAACATGTGTGCCATAAGAAGCATTTAAATGTTAACACTTCCCTCAACAAAGGGCAAAGGTTTCTGGGTGGCTGGCACATAGAAGCAGTTAACACCTAAACCTTTCCGATAATGTGACACATAGCCTTTGTAGAAAAATAATTCCAAAACTGATGTTCAACGCATAACCTGTACCCACTACCCTATGTGACTCTTGATTAGGTCTCCGGTAAAAAACAGTAAGACACACACAAAGCACTACAGTATTACACATGAAATAATAATAAAAACTCCAACAAGATATGCCTTTGATTGATACCTAATTCTACTTTTAAGTTATTGCTAACCATTTAATATATCAAGATTGTCTTGGCAAGTCTGAGATTAGAACCTCTCCCTCAAACCTCAATATTTTGAGGGGAATAAGCAGCCAAAGTTTTAAAAACAGTAAAAGGCACACTTTCCCAAGAGAACATATGTCTTGGAGTTGCATATAATTCCCACCAGGTGTCAGCAACTGGCAGATATTACTCAGAAATTTCAAAATTAATGCCCAAATAATTCAAAGGAGGAGGGATGGTTGCTGCTCACGATTCCTTAAATTATATATATTATTACTCCAAACCAATATCTTTTTTTCCCCTGGGTGGTCGCAAATATAAACTTGAAAGTCTTTTGATACATTTATATAAAGGTTTGAATTGCACACCCATTTCTTTGATTTCATTTACACCTTACATACTTTAGATAAAAATAGTTCTGGGGGGAAATGCAGTTACAGTCAAAACACAAAATTCTTCCTCTTCCAATTATTTACCATGGTTCAGCAGCATACAGAATCCTAGCCAGTTTTTCAAAACTTGTATAGTTTTTAAACACAGAAACCAAACCAGAGATAGCTCAAGTTTCTCACAGCGCAAAGCTACTTTCCCTCCTAGCCTACTTAATTCAAAAAGATTTTCTTTCTTCCTTGAGTTTTTAAATAAAACCAGGAGAATGGCACTATTTTGCCTCTTTCTACACAAAGGTACAAAGTTTTGTGGTGAGATCAAGGCAACTGCACCTTTCAGCATTGCAACAGTTGTGGATTAATTCCTTAAAAGCTGTTTTTACTCATGAAAACCTCAACCAAGAATCTGAGTGTATTTTAACAGCACATGCAAGACTGTGACTAAAGTGTGTTGCTGGTCGCACACAGCCTCTATGCAATTCAGCTTTTACTATATTTAGTAAATTCTCTCTCAATAATAGCATCTGAATATATTAATTTCAGTAATACTAATCAGCATAAACACTCAACCGTCTTTACAACACACTAACCAACTTCTCTCCTGTTCCAACATTCTCACTTCTCTCCTCTCTCACCTTCTTTTCTACTTCCCCTCTACCTTCTCCAGCTCAGACTACTTCAACACCTTCTGCATAACATTTGGGACACACCTGTTCATCCCTTCTACAAATAAAAATAATACGTATTTCAAAAATATCAGAAGAAAGGTAGTGCAAAAATCAATTTTGGTATCAAATAGTGTGATAATCCTTATTCTAAACTGAGCTGAGATTTATAATAAAATCTAACTTGCACACCCCTTTAAGTTTTAAAAGCTACAAATTATAATTAAAGCACATAATGTCTCGTGTTTCACAGGGTCTTTGAAAACAGATTCATCATACAATCACAGCATGATGTGATTTTGAAAAGACTCGTGAAGTACGCACACAACACAGGTCTGCAAATACTGCAAATTCCCTTTGCTGCTACCTGCAAGATGTAAAAGTATGTCAAATTTACAGAACCACCTCTATGATAACAAAAAAAGGTCATATGTTTTAATGACACAGGTACTCTTGCTCTTGCTCTGGGGGTTGGCATGCTATGCAATATTTGGTAATTTGTATTTTTCCTGAGTGTTCTTTGGCCCCATTTTAACCTGGTTTCCAGACTCCACCAAGGGCTTCTTCAAGTTTGTCTCTGTATGCTGCGTAGCGTCTTTGTAAGATTTGCAGCTGCTCATCTTCTTCCTTGTCCAGTATACGCAAGAAGTTCTGTAGTTCAGGAACACTAAAGGCTTCCCACTGTGGAGGGGAAGGGGGATAACAAAAGCATGTAGATGATTAAAAAATCTTAAAATTACAGACTGGTCTTTAACTGGTATCACAACAGGTCCTTCTCTGGTCTACAAAAGAGCCTGAGAGTAGTACACTTGACAAACATCAATTGGGAAATAGCCCAAAATCCTGGCAATGGAAAAAAGTAGGACTTGAAAACCCTCAAGAACCCCTCCAAGCTGTTTGATGCTATAAACAGAGCTGCCAACTTACCAAAAACTCTCCAGTTTCATGCTCGCGCAGAACAAAACTCAGCATGTCTGTCCTTGGGCCTGCCACCAACCGCAAATAAAGGGGATGTTCAATTTCTGAGAGCTTGCACATATACACTGAAAAAAGTGTGAGATTAAAGGGGTGGGGAGTAAATATGCATACAGAATTTCTGCTGAACTAGGACTAGAACTAGATCAACATACACACAAAAGACCTGCTGCACAAACTGTTGCTGCACAAACTGAGAATTATGAGCAAAGTTCATTATGTGAGGCACAGCAACAATTACAACTGCTAAAGCAAAAAAGGAAACACCAAGCAAAACACCCAAACTTAAACATATTCAGAATACACAAAACTGACAAGTGTATATGCAATTAGTTTCCTGCAACTTGTGGTAAAAAAACCCACAACCACTTTATTTTACAGCCAAGACTCAAGTATATCTAAGGGACCACTTTTGCCAGATGAACATTCCTAAGCACTGGAATGAAATCTTGCTCCTTCTGTTTGGCATGTGAAGCAATTTAGCATTCAGAGAAGATAGCCTTCTCAGTGGTGGCCCAACAGCAAGGGTAGCAAGAACCGTTTCCAGAGCCTTTTTCAAAAACAAGAACATTTATGCAGTTTCAGAAGGAAGATAAGAAAGGCTGACTTATACTAGCACTCAGTTCTTTATACCTTTTATGGTTCTGGTTTATGGCTCCCTTGCTTGCTTGTTAAAGAGTCTTGTAGCAAATGTATGCAATTTTATTAGACAATATTATTTATGTGCTTTTTCAATTCGTACACCACCTAAACAGAAAGATGGTACTGTATTTTCAAAACATGATACAAGTGCATGTTGTGTTTAGTAGGCCTAGTATTTAGATGTAAACAGGTCGGCCTATACAGTAGTGCAATGTGGCTGGATCTAAACAGTGTTTGGAGTGAATCTATGGGTTGTGTATCTAATGACGATTTTGCCTTAGTAGAAAGCACTCACCTTTTTGCTGTGACTTCTTATCTACTAAAGCCCTCTGCAGTAAAATCCATCAAGCTGAATAAATCTAAGTATTTTCCAACACACTCTAGTGTCCTCAATGGGGCCGGATGATACTTGGTTTTCAACATTGTGGTATATCACCAGCTAAACATTGTGATAAACTGATATATCACAATGTCTGAAATAAGGATGGAGTTTTGTAGAGGCATCAGGCATGGGCTGGCTTCATGGTTTTTCCCACACTGTGATTTTTGCATAGCGTGCACGCACACGCACACACACGTAAGGATTCACAATATATTGGGAGGTCAGAAATTATGAAACCGTTATCACTATATGGCAGTGGTTTTCAACCAGTGTGCCATGACCTCCTGGGGTGCCTTGAATGATGGTCAGGGACGCCACGGGCAACTCTGTCCCTCTTTCCTTCCCTCCCTCCTCTGATGCCCTCTCTCATCTCTGCCTCCCAAAGGCTTGGCACAGCTGTTTGCTGCAGCAGCCCTGGCTACAAGTTCCACAGGTGAATGGTGCTTCTAGGGCTGGCTAGGGGGTGCTTCCCAGGCCCCTGTGGGGCAGTGGGAGGAGGCACCTCTCTTTGGGGCAGGGGAGGGGCAGCTCAGAGACCAGGGCTGGCAGCTGCAGCTGCCCAGACGACTCCTCTTGTGAGAGGAGAAGAGACAAGGCTGAGGGAACACTCCACAAGGGAGTGTGTTCGAAAAGGGCTGAGGGGTGACATAACTGGGCTCCTGAGCCCCACAGGGGTGCCGCAGAAAGAATGTAGTTGGTCAAGGGAGCCGTGGACCCAAAATGGTTGAAACCCTCTGCTAGATTGTGGGAATATGGTCATTTGTCCATAAGAGCATGGGCAAAAGTTTATTATTGCAAGGTGATTTCATAAGCAGAAAGCATTGCTTGGAAGCATGAGCAGCGTGTGGACAGCTCTTGCCATCCAATGATTGGTCCACGTAGTATAGCATGATCAACTGTGTGGTCTGGTGTGAGAACATGAGACGAATGTATTGATTGTCTTTTATCTGCTGACTGAGGCAAAGCTCTCTCCTTGAATTTGTATCTTTTCTGGGACTCTCAATAAAGGTTGGGGCAGCAGCAGCTTCTGGAGAGAGCTGCGGCCAGATTTCTGCAACCCATCTTGGTGTGAGACTGATTATTTACGGATGGCGAGCAGGTTCTCGTCATTTGGTGCCCCGTGTGACTACCTTCGGACTCCACGTTGTTTCTCATCGTCCAGCGCTCACCACACCTTTTTCATCTGCTTCGGATCCCAGTGAGTGCTCCCTGTCCTTCTGCCTTTGTGGGGCAGTCTCTTTCGGACTTCGACTGATTTCGGACTTCGCGAGCAGGTTCTCGTCACTAGATGGGACTTCAAACCGGGGAGCCCCCCTCCCCAAGTTTTAAGAGTACAGAGTGACTATATGCAGAACCTCTTTCTTTCTCACTCACCCTCCCTGATCATTCAAAAGATTTAGAAGCATACCTTGATCCTCCTTGTGACAACGTTTATAAAGCGCAAACTTGGCAGGGTTATCAGCCACCATGAACTTCTTGAGCAAAGCTTCAATAACTTCACGAACAGTGTTAGTGCTGCTGATGTGAAGGGTATTTGTGTAGCCATTTGGCAAGCAGAAAGCTGTCTCCGAGTTGTTGTTGACATGATTCCCGGGACTCACAGGAGCCCGTACCGTGATGGGCCTGCACAGTTCCATCTGAACTTTGATGAAGCCGGTGTATACTCCGCTGGAGTGCTAGAATACACACAAAAACTACAGGATTAGTTTCAAAATAACCAGAAGCTCAAGGATCAGATACAGTTCCGTACTTCCATTTTTGCTCCCCCCCCCCACACTTTTCTAATGCTTCCACATCACAATGTCTCAACAAAATCAACATAAAAACCCAACACAACACAGACGGATGCAGACATAGCTCAGTTGGCTAGAGCAAGGTGCTGAGTTTGAGTTGCAAGTTTGATCCCCATGTGGGACAGTTGTATATTCCTGTACTGCAGGGAGTTGGGCTGGAAAATCCTCAGGGTGCCTTCCAATTCTATGATTATTCTACGATAACATGAAAACCAACTCAGAGGGGCTGGGGGAGACTTGTCTGCCATCCTGCCACGTAAGGCAAAAGTCTGGCATATAATTTCTTTCTAAGTCTTTACTACCCAGCAAGAAAGGGAGCCACCCAGGTTTTGTGGGGCAAGCGGATATGCAATGGAATGCGGCCATTGAAAGTCACACTCAAATTTGCTTCCATCACAGATGAAACGTAGAGAAGGCCCCTCCACCAGATGTTAAGGCAGCATGCTCTTTAGGTAACCTGGGCCCAAGCCTTTTAGGGCAAAGGTGGGGAACTGCCAGGCCGCAGATCAAATTAGATCCGCCAGGTCTTGGAGGGAGACAAAGCACAAACATCTTTCCTATGCTTGATAGCATGTATGACGTCAAGCACAGGGGAATTTCAAGCCACAGCTAAAATGAAGACAAATCAGAAGCACACCCCAGATTCCACCTTTGAATTCAAGTTGGCAATACAAAAGATCTTCCTCTGCGAGTGAGCTTGCCGTCAATGCCAATCAGCTGACTGAGGCTACAGCAAGGCCTGCTGAGATCTGCTGCACTACCTTATCCTTACACAAAGCAGAGTTTGCTCTCAAAGTATGGCTTGTTGGGTCACCCTAATTGTTAAAGGTAAAGGGGACCCCTGACCATTAGGTCCAGTCGTGGCTGACTCTGGGGTTGCGGCGCTCATCTCGCTTTATTGGCCGAGGGAGCCGGCATACAGCTTCCGGGTCATGTGACCAGCATGACTAAGCCACTTCTGGCGAACCAGAGCAGCGCACGGAAATGCCGTTTACCTTCCCGCCGGAGCGGTACCTATTTATCTACTTGCACTTTGACGTGCTTCTGAACTGCTAGGTGGGCAGGAGCTGGGACCGAGCAACAGGAGCTCACCCCGTCACAGGGATTCGAACTGCCGACCTTCTGATCGGCAAGTCCTAGGCTCTGTGGTTTAACCCACAGCGCCACCTGCGTCCCTACCTTGATTGTTAGGGCCAGTCAAAATGGCCCTGAGAAGGGTAGGGGAGCTCAGGATTTGGCCTGCCAGCCAGATCCCATTCTCTGCCCCTGTTGTAGGGCTTTAGAGGGTTAATTTTCAAAACATTGACTTGTGCCCAGAAACAAATTGGCAATGTGCAGCTCTTGCAGAACAGGTCTCACATGATCCCAAGGGCAAGTACCCAATACCATCCTTGCTCCTGCATACTAAATCAACTGGAACTTTTGAAGATCAACTGGAACTTTTGAAGATCCTAGATCCACTGCTGGATTTAACAAAGGCATATGCTGAATTTGCTTGTTTTCCTCTCTTTGACGGCAAACCAATAAGGTAGCACCATTCTGCTATATAGTGTTTAGGAATATTTTAAGTACAAATACACAGAATGTGAAAAAAATGAAGTAAGTAATATGATAATAAGTATTTTTTGTCTAAGCCCATATACTCAAAGCATACAGTGGTGATTTGATGTTGCCGCCATGCACCCCTTTAAACTACCAAAACTAAAAAAAACAACTTTACACAAAGTCTTACCAATGTCATCTTTAGCTTGTCAGTGACATCTGAATTGTACGTCTGGACTTTTTCCTTGATTGCTTCTTTGGTGAGATACGTGTGAGCTTCTCGCTCTTTCTGAACATCCTAAAGCAAAAGAGATTTGACGGTTTTAAA
This sequence comes from Podarcis erhardii, assembly GCF_964252035.2. NCBI lineage: Eukaryota > Metazoa > Chordata > Lepidosauria > Squamata > Lacertidae > Podarcis > Podarcis erhardii. Next base: position 47,453,285 of record NC_138500.1, read on the forward strand.
GATACCAAAAATATATACTGTATACTACTACTTAATATTTATTGAGCATTTCTAGCTACTGAACTAGAGGTTTTAAAAACGAAAGCTGATGTACAAAAGTTTTAATATAAATGTATGTGTTCCATATTAGGTCACATATCCACCATGCATTTAAAGCACTATTGTGTCACTGTAAGAGTCATAGAGAATTGTTGGAAGTGGTAGTTTCTGATGGGTGCTGGGATTTGTAGTTCTATGAGATTAGTAGACTACAGTTCCCAAAATTGTCTGTAGCTCTTAAAATGGTATAGTAGCGCTTTGAAGGTCTGGTGTGGATGCGACTGTCACATTCCACACACTACCAATGTATATAGTGGAATCAACCTTTAGCTTTCAATGAATGGCTTAGGAGCAGGCAGCAAGTGGAATCGGATTGATGCCCTTATGCTCACAAAAGGACCATGTAGCAGGCGTTCTGCAGATTGCTTCACTCCCCTGAATTCCCTAGCATCTCTGAAAATCAGCTCCTGAGATTTTCTGCAGAGAGAAATCAGCAAAATATGCCTCCTTTGCTAGTCGGTTAAAAGGAAGCATCCAAATGAGTAACAAGCCTATGGACACCAAATGGATTCCTACCCAGAGAGTGGAGGAACAAGTCACTCACATATCTAATCATCATGTTTCCATGTTGTCTCACTCCCTACCAGACTAGAAAATGAATTTATGGGCTTTGGACAAGATGCAGTAAAGGTAAGGGGAGACTCTTCTGTCTCATCCAAAGAAATATGAAATCTATGCACTGCAATATTCACATTGCAGAATACAAAGCACCAGCAAAAGTAGTGCACTTAAGAGAACCACTTTGAAACAAAGCATGCCCAAATCCAATTGTGTTCACTTGTCCACTATTTGCATGCCCCCAAAAAAAATATTGCTGGGGTATCTTATTTCATGATACGTCTCTCCGAAGCCATGCAGTTTGAGCATGTAGTGACTGATTTACTTTGAATCATTTAACGTTGGGTGACAGCTGTTAGGCAGAGAGCTAATGTGGTACAGAAGTAACTGGAAATTGCGGGGCAGGGAGAAGAAGAGACAGAATTCCTAATGCCCAGTTCTAATCCCCATTTAGCTATAAAGCTCACAGGGTGAGCAAACCTGCTCAAACTTGGCATGAGAGTAAAATACCCCTAAGTTCCTTAGACACAAACTGAAGACATTAAAAAAATGATTCTCAAGGAATTGACAGGGGGAAAAACCTTTAACAGACAAGCACCCCAACTGAACCATTCTTGAAATGAAGATTAATCCTTAAACGAGGAAGGTATATTTTCCTCACCCCAATTTGACCATGGCCAACAAATAACCAAAAAGCAATGTGAAGAGCTACTATTTAATGGGAGGGCAGCTTAGGCCTTACTAGATTTCCATTGGTTAGTTTTAAGCTTGTTGTAAAAAAAAAAAAAAGTTATTATCCCAAAACAGCTTTCTCCAAGTGGCATATTGATTTTTATATTCCAATACAAATATGTTCCTTAAGCGCAGGATATCTTTCAAAGGGCATTTGCTCTCAACCCATATGGAAAATTGGTGCTATTAATACACTTCCATTATTTGCACGAACACACCATATATAGCCTGAAATTATTGCAGCTCTCCACTTTAGTGAACTGAAACTTCTATTTAATTGCCTTCACTTGAAAGTCGTCTTATCAGGCGTATCTAACACAGGATCAAAATACTCAGAACATACCCAGGAATGGTTACTAGGCCTTTGCTCCCCCAAACAGAAAGCTTCCACTTAAGCTGCTGGGTGTGTATCTAGACCCTATCAAAGAATCATAGAATTGTGGAGGATCATCTAGTCCAAATGCAAGAATATGCAGCTGTCCTTTACGGGTATCAAGCCTGCAACCTTGCCATGCTCCAACCAACTGAGCAGGTTGATCTAAGAAGCATTAAAAGGTAAAGGGACCCATGACCATTAGGTCCAGTCGTGACCGTCTCTGGGGTTGCAGCGCTCGTCTCGCTTTACTGGCCAAGGGAGCTGGCGTACAGCTTCCGGGTCATGTGGCCAGCATGACTAAGCTGCTTCTGGCGAACCAGAGCAGCGCATGAAAACGCCGTTTACCTTCCCGCCGGAGCGGTATCTATTTATCTACTTGCACTTTGACGTGCTTTCGAACTGCTAGGTTGGCAGGAGCAGGGACCGAGCAACAGGAGCTCACCCCGTCATGGGGATTCGAATCGCCAACCTTCTGATCAGCAAGACCTAGTCTCTGTGGTTTAACCCACAGTGCCACCCGCGTCCCGTCCCCCCGCAAAAAAAGCGTTAGGGACATGAAATTATGAGAATACCAAAAGCTCTGCTTATCCAGCAGAATAAGGGCGTTAACATACTCTCAAAGCTTTCACCACTATAAATATCATGATGTGGACGTATCTTCGGCAACCCTGACCATCTTTTGCCGACATCTTTAGAAGATAAAAAGGGGATAAAGCTAAGGTGACTTCTAACAGCATAAATCAATCAATATGTTTCTATTAAACACACACATACACTACAACTGGGCGATATATCAATATATATCATCCATAACCAGTTTGAAGTCCGTATTGAGATATCGGTTTCATGATTTTTAACCTGGCAATATATTGTGAATATGCATGTGCATGTCCCATACAAAAATAAAAATGTGGGGAAACCAAATAAGCCAGCCAATGCTCTCGATTCCTGCAGCCCCTGTTAACTCTGGTGGCTCAGTTGTCCCCTGCCTCCTGCAGGGAGCAGCGAATCACAAGAGCAGGCGCCAGCAAAAATCACAACGTGGGGGAAAATGTGAAGCCAGACTATGCCTGATGCCTCTACAAACCTCTGTCCATATTTCAGACATCGAAATATAGTGGTATTTCACGATGTTTAGCTAGTGATACATCACAATGTTGAAAACGAGGTATCCCCCAGACCTACCATGATTGCACGCGCACACACACACCAGTTATCAAAACCTGTTTATGTGCAAGCTAGTTTTGTGACCCTGTGGGAAGGCCAGTCAGCTACTATTGCTCCTTCTTTTGTGCAAACTAGCGTGCAAGTTTCTGCTACTGCAGAAAACCAAACCATAAAAAGAGCCAAAAATATAACACAATTTATTTGTGTATGCCCGTGTATGTGAGAGAGTAGGAATACGAGAGACTTATATGTACTTGTGATACTAAAGTAACTGATCACGTTTATCATGCTCTCACTCCAAAACCACAAGTTCTGCCATACCCTATATGGTTGTGCTTTAACTGCTGGCACACAACCCAGTTCTAAACAGAGTAGGTTGTTTAAAGTTTGAAGCTGCAAGAATAGCATTTAGATTCCTGGCACTTGATTTACAGCAAAAGGCACAGCAGGTTACCCATCCATTTACAATGGAATAAAGGGTTTTGTTTTGATGAAATATACTTTTCATACAGGCCCATGTGACCTTGTGTCAATTTGTAAAAAGAATGAGAAAACTTGGAACTTGGTATGTAAAGAAATAATTTACCAGTTGGTATTTTGTTACCGGGAAAGAGAGAGAGAGAGAGAATGAACCTGGACTAGAACTCTGGAAGTGTTTTCATCACATTTTACTAAGATTCAGGGTAGCAGACATTTTACGATAGCGGTGTCTGAGAGAGACCTGCCCCCCAACGAAGCAATGAATCCCCCAACACTATCCACTAAACCACATTGGCTGAGGTGCAGCACAACACTTGAGACTTTCACAAGGATGTTTACTGACTTAGTACATTCACATCCTGCTTTTTTACCAGAGTCCTCAAAGCAGCTAACATTTATGAAGTACAGAAGATACACCAGGAGCCAAATGCTCGCAAAACAGAATAGCCAACATCTTTCCTTCCCACCACAGGAGGAGAGGGGATCCGGTCTGACTGCAGCAGGGCCAGATGTTCTTCTATGTTATTCAATGAGACACCCTACTAACACTTCCATAGCACACTAATAGGGCTGGGTGATATATCGATACAGTATATTGCTTGAAGTCCATATCGTGATATCGGTTTCATAGTTTTTGACCTGGCCATATATTGCAAATCATGGGTGGGTGTGCATGCGCTATGAAAAAAATCACAATGCAGGGAAAACCCTGAAGCTGGCCAATGCCTCCGCATAGCTCCACCCTTATTTCAGATATCATGATATATCGGCATATCAAGATGTTTAAGCTGGAGATATATCGCAACACTGAAAACCAGGTATCGCCCAGCCCTGCACACTCACCTGTTGCTTACAAAACCATACACGGCGCATCTCTAAGCAAGATCATCAACTTCCCCTCTTGAGAGTCCCATGTTTCCTCAGGCTACCACCCTGAAAACAACAGTGCTCATCTGAAACAATCCCTGTGATCATGCACAGATCCTGATACAAGCTTTTCTTCTCTGCATACCGTTGTTATGCAACTATGACTATGTCAACGTGCTCTAAATTGTATTCTACAGTGGTACCTCTGGTTACGTACTTAATTCATTCCGGAGGTCCGTTCTTAACCTGAAACTGTTCTTAATCTGAAGCACCACTTTAGCTAATGGGGCCTCCGGTTGCAGCCATGCGATTTCTGTTCTCATCCTGAAGCAAAGTTCTTAACCAGAGGTACTATTTCTGGGTTAGCAGAGTCTGTAACCTGAAGTGTATGGAACCTGAAGCATATGGAACCAGAGGTACCACTGTACAAGCTAAAACAGAAAATACAGTGGTACCTGTATTACATACGCTTCAGGTTACATATGCTTCAGGTTACAGACTCTGCTAACCCAGAAATAGTACCTCTGGTTAAGAACTTTGCTTCAGGATGAGAACAGAAAACGTGCTCCGGCGGCGCAGCAGCAGCAGGAAGCCCCATTAGCTAAAGTGGTGCTTCAGGTTAAGAACAGTTACAGGTTAAGAACTGACCTCTGGAATGAATTAAGTACTTAACCCGAGGTACCACTGTATTTTGGAAAATACAAAAGGGGCTGAAAACGCTACCTCTGCTCAAGTCATCGTGCACAGTGAGAACAATGCACCAATCCTGAGCTGAAATCGCTGTGTGTGATTCCTGCCTCATTTACCTGGGATTCTGATTTCCAGTAATCTTCTCCCTGTATCTGCTCTGGTACCAACCATGTGGTGTCTGGGTCACCCCCCACCCAAGGGCTGCATTACTTAGCCCCCACCTTGCTGCCAACCTTGGGGTCCCTCTGCAATGAAGGGAGGATTAGAAATACTTTTAAATAAATTGGGGGGGGGGGTAAAATATCAGCTTTAAATAGTATTTACATGCACCAGCAGGAATGAAACCTGCATTGCCAAATAAGCAGCAATTGGATGCATTTAACTCACCTTGAATGAAAAAGGATGCTCTTTGAACTGCACTGGAAGAAAAACAAAACCACACATGCGCGTGCACACACAGTGCTTTTTGGACACAAGCCACTGGATCAGATTGTAAATAAACAAGTTATTCTACTAGCTCCGGAAGGAGGCCATCAGGAAGCACAGCGAGAGTGGCTTTGTTCTTAAGAGTGCAGGGAATAATGTGCGTTGACTTTGTAATTCAAGGTTCAAACACTTTCTTCCTTTTAGAACAGCAGCTTCCCTGTTTGTAAGCTCAGGAAATCACAGTCACAGGGAAATTCGCTGCTCCACCCATCCTTTAAGACAATTTTTAAGATTTCAAGGTAAAAATGCCATAAAGCTCATAATAGCACAACACTATTCTGCCCTGAGTGGAATAATAAAAGAAGTCTTTTTAAAAAAAAACAAAAACAACCACCCAATAACCATTTATCAAGATTTGATAAAACAAGAATATTCTTTCCACCAATCAAAATAATCAGTTCTCAACAATATATCCAGAAATACTGGTTTAAAGCACAGTGGAGTTTTAAATATTAGTTTTTAATTTCTTTCCGTCATAATCTTTGCTTTGTGTCTTCTCACTATTATTTTTTAAAATCATAGGTGCTACTGCTCTTTTAGAAAGAATTTCAAATTAGATGTCAGCAACTTAGGTAGCAATCCTATGCACGAAAAGCTGGTGCAAAGTTATGCCAGATCCTAACCTGCTGCTCTGCTTAAACCTGGCAGGGAGAAAATTATCTTTTAAAATACAGTGGTACCTCTACTTACGCGCACCTCTGGTTACAAATCCTTTGGGATACACACACGGCAAACCCGGAAGTATTTTTACAGGTTTCGCCACACGCGCAGGACCACTCTACTGCACTGTGCGCATGCGCAGGACCACTCTACCGTGCTGCCACATGCGCAGAACAGGCACCTCCGGTTGTGATAACCTCGGGATCCGACTAGATGATATGCCAGATCATCAGGTCACATGACTTAGGCTTAGCATCCAGCCTATGTCCCTCCCTCTGGTCCCTCCCTGGGGACTTACCCTTGTCTCAGCTCAGCTGGCTGAGCCCCAGGTGAGATAGTTCTGTTCCATCTGATCTAGCATTCCATTGCATACATTGCCACTAGTGAAAACTTCTGCACTAGGAAGTTCAATCTCATAATTGTGGTTAATTCCAACACAGCATTAACATTTTCTCTCTACCGGCCATGGATCTTGACTCTGTACCTTGAGAGTGTTCCATTTTTAGCAAACAATTCCGAGCATGTCAGGAAGTGTGTGACCATTCTTAGCTCATCAGCTGAGAATTCCATTCATCCAGCCTTGTGTGCTCACTTCATATTATTCAACAGCACCTCAAAATCATAATGTGATTTCAAAAATACAGTGGTACCTCGGGTTACATACGCTTCAGGTTACAGACTCCACTAACCCAGAAATATTGCTTCAGGTTAAGAACTTTGCTTCAGGATAAGAACAGAAATCGGGCTCCGGCGGTGCAGCAGCAGCAGGAGGCCCCCATTAGCTAAAGTGGTGCTTCAGCTTAAGAACAGTTTCAGGTTAAGAACGGACCTCCGGAACGAATTAAGTACTTAACCCGAGGTACCACTGTATAATCTACTGAGAAATCAAAATAAAAAGTATGCTGTTGGAATTTCTTCCAATACACGAATTAGAGACATTACTTTGAAAAATGAAACAGGAGTTTGAAGCAGAAATTTCCAGAGCAATAGCTTTTTAAAGACACTGGCATTGTATTTTAATTGTCTGAACAAATCAAGGTGTTAAGAACATAAGATCTCTGCTGGATCTTATAGGCCAAAGGCCTATTCTAGTCCAGGATCCTGTTCTCTCTTTTTATTTTATTTTAATATGGTATGCTTTATCCATCCTGAAATGATACTGCAGTGTTTTTCTGTAGACAAAAATTGTGAACTGCTGAACTCAGGGTGTACGTGTACACACACACACACACACACACACACACACACACACACACACACAAACAATTTTAGGAACAGAACCACCCCCTGCACTACAAGCATAACCATTTAAAACTGACTGATAACATACAGCAGCTCTAAAATGTATTATTTGTATAATTCCACTTAAAAAAAGGAAATTATTACTACTACTCCCACAGGCCAAGTGAAGATCCACAACTGTCACACAACTAGTTCTGCATGTATACAGAGTGTTGGAGCTTTTGTTTCTCTCTCTTTCTTTTTAAATAGTTTTTATTAAGAATTTCAACACCATAAATTATCAAAAACATATCATCTTCATTCCCCCACCCACCCAATTTTCCCCACCCCCACCCCAGACTTCCCTCAGCTCCTCTCTCCGGTTTTTCAACACATATTATACTCTGCATATTATAAAATTGTAAAAATCCTTAAATTGTCTATCTATTATGTTAACAATAATAAATTTGTGTATGTTTATTCAAAACCTGCCAAGGAGTCAAAGTCATTTTACTGTTGTTTTTAAGTAATTTGTAAAAAGTTCCCATTCTTCTCTAAAGCCATAGTTGTCCTTGTCTCACAGTTTGTATGTCAATTTCGCCAGTTCCGCATAGTCCATCAATTTCCCTTGCCACTGTTCTTTTGTCGGGATTTCTTCATTCTTCCATCCTTATGCTATCAAGACTCTTGCTGCCATTATCGCATACATAAATAAGTTCTTTAATTTCCTTGGCATGTCTTTTCCTACAATCCCTAACAAGAATTGCTTCTGGTTTTTTTTACAAATGTTAGTTTAAACATTTTCTTCAACTCACTATATATCATTTCCCAGAACATTTTAATTTCTCTACATTCCCACCACATATGATAAAACGTCCCTTCTTTTTCTTTGCATTTCCAGCATACATTTGACCCAGTTTTATACATTCTTGCAATCTGTACTCGTGTTATATACCATCTATACATCATTTTCATATAATTTTCTTTCAAAAGAGAGCAATCTGTAAATTTTAGATCTGTTTTCCACAATTTTCCCCAAACTTCAAATAGTATGTTATGGCCTATATCTTGTGCCCATTTAATCATGACCGATTTCACCTCCTCATCCTTTGTTTCCCTTTCTAGCAGAATATTATATGCACCTTTCAGCAACTTCACTTTCCCTTCTATGACTTCCTTTTGAAATCGGAACTTTTGTTTCTCAATACAAATGAGCCCCAGGCAGTGTTGCAAACTCAGACATTCTCAACAGCAGTTTTGTGATATGGTGCAGCGATCTGCCATTGCAAGTCAACAACTGCACATGGACAGAAACCTTAAATTATTTCTTCAGATGCCTGAATTCCAAAATCCCTGATAAGCAGCATTTTAATTGTCTGAACAAATCAAGGTGTTAAGAACATAAGATATCTGCTGGATCTTATAGGCCAAAGGCCTATTCTAGTCCAGGATCCTGTTCTCACCATGGCCAACCAGATGCCCACAAACAGAACACATGATTCCCAGCAACTTGGTATTTAGAGGCATGCTGCCTTGCCAGTAGAGGTGTCTGGTGTAACTGCCTATTCATATGCAATGCAATGAGATCCACTGGGATACCAAAACTTTCGTGATCTTATCTGAAACCCGGATTCAAATGGAGCTAAGGAGTTAAAAACCCCATAGGTGTAGCCCATGGGCCTTAGGTTGTCTACCACTTGCCAAGATGCTATGCTTAAATATTTAAGCTTTTTGCACTGCAACTGTGCTGGGCCTGGGGATTAACCTGAGCAACGCGGTCCAGGTCCAGTCCCAAATCCAAGGATTCCACAAGGAGTCAGTCCAACAGGGCCAAGGCAGGAAACCAGGCTAGGTCAGGCACAGGGTAACAGGCAGGTTCCAGCAAGCAGCAATGTTGCTCCCGCAACCTGGGGTGGGGTCCGGCAGCCTTTTATCTCTGACAGGGTAACGGCCAGTCCTGATCCCCCGGTGACTCACCTCCCTGTCTCGCCTGAAGACGGGCACTCCTCCTGTGAGTACTCAGGTCTCTCCTTCTCTCAGACCCGAGTCTCTGCAACTCGGGAGACGTTGGTGGGTTACTAGACCCAGAGGCCGCCTCAGCCTCTCCTGACCCAACTGGTAGTGGAGCAGCTGCATGCGATTGCCCAGCAGAGGAAAATGAGGTAATCCCCGCATCTGGAGCCAGGGCAAGCTCAGGCCCCTGACTACGCCCAGCTGGTACTTGTTGCAGGGGAACCTGTGCAGACTGGGGCTCTTCAGAATCAGGCCCCAGACTCGGTTCAGATGCTGCCTGAGGCAGAGGATCCGATGCGGACTGAGACTCCTCCAGTTCCGAGTCCGAGGCCATCAAAGCAACCAACTCCCCAAAGGGCTACACACAATGCAATACCGCACTAAATGTCCATACCAGGAAATCTGACACAATTCTTGAACAAAGACACAATTTCAATTAGTAAAAACATCCATAACTTGGACAAGCACACTGGGTTGCTTCAACTGTGGGATACCATAGACTGGAAAGAGAAGCTGCTGAATTACAACTTATCACCAAACTTAAAACCATGGAGAAACCTGGTCTGAACAAAGACCTTGGATTCTTATCTCATTATACATGACAAAGCCATTTTTCACCTTTTCACCCCTTGCTTTTTCCTGTAAGACCTATTGCAGTCGTTAAGAGTCGTCAACAGGCTCATCACAGCTATCTGCCAATCACCCATTCCCACCACCCTTCTGAGTAATACCCCTCCCCACCTTCTCACTATATAGAAGGGTCTGGAAACTTCTGTTTCAGTGTATCTGAAGAAGTGTGCATGCACACGAAAGCTCATACCAAGAACTGACTTAGTTGGTCTTTAAGGTGCTACTGGAAGGAATTTGTTTTGTTTTGACTATGGCAGACCAACACGGCTACCTATCTGTAACTGTGGGATACCATATTATTAAATACAGTATGAATCCACGCAGTATATAAGGATAGCATGTTGAAATGCTGAAAGCATAAAGCCCAAATGCATGTGAAATGGGAGCATAGCCATTATGACAGCATTCCTACACTCAAGACACAGATAGCCTCTCTTTTTTGGTCAAATCTGAAAAATATACCAGTCTCCAGCTGCCTTAAATTGAGAATTATCTTTGTTTTAACTTCAGAAGACCAAGAGAAGGAAAGAGGGAGATGCCTCAGGAAATAAGACAGAAGGAAACATGCCAACCATATGCAGTGCCAACTCTGCAAGTACAACTAAAGTGCTAGCAGATGGGTGGAGAGACTTTTATTTGCTGCCTCCTTTGACCTCATTGCCCATGTGCCCCTCCCCTTCTCCAAAGGGAAAATGCAGGCACGCAAACTGCAGGAGCGAGGCATGCTTGCTTATTTACTAAGAACATATGAGCCCCTACAACTCCCTGCCTTCTGTGTACCTTAAGCAATACAAAAACAATTCATTGTATGTACTCAAAACAAGGTGAATCCCCCCCCCCATGAAACTAACAATCCACAAACTAAGTTTGCTGCTGCTGCTCTCCTGGGTAGGCGAGGTGCTAAGAGCCTATTTTGACTCAAAGGTCTTTTCTCCTGGCAACATGCTCAGAATGATTCAATGTGCGCTGCTGCCACTGTTCACCCTAGATGCCCCCTGCCAATCCCCCTTCAACAGATTTTGCACTGGTGTGTTGAACATGACCTATTATGTGACTGGCTCACTAGGTATGGGTCAAGTAGCCATACACCTGATCGGGTGAGAACAAACCAAGTCTTTAATTATAAACGCTAGTTACCAAACAAACGCAAAGGTGTGTGCTTTTGTAAGCGGCTTTCAAATCTAATGAGGGCATAGATGAGATCCTTTGGGTTGCTTCACAAATACAAATACAAATAAGTGCCAATCCAGAGTTCAGCACTGGATCAATCAGACTTCTACACTTTACACATTTCTGCTTTCTTTCTCCCCTTGCACACACTTTAAAAAAAAAAATCCATGCAAAGCCCTTTGCCATTACACCCAAACACACAAGTTATGGTTTCCACAATCCCCCTCCAAGCTGAAATCAAACTGTGGTTTCCAGGGGATGCACAATTCACAGCCTGTTGATTTGTATGCGAGACGACCTATGATTTCTATGAAAGCAAAAGTAGCTAACTGAAACAGAGACTATAACAGGAAGGAGAGGCAATATACAAGCAATTCCAACCATAGTCCTGACCTTTACAAGGAAACTCATCAGCTTTCTAAATGAGGAAATCAATAGAAAAAACTTTAATGTCGACAAAACACTCCACTCCAGATTTTCAGGAACTGAACGTCAAATGCAAGGTAACAGGTTTCCCAGTACCCTGCAGCATTATTTCAGAAATGCAGCAACCCTCAAATATTTGTTCTAGAATCAGTGTTAGGAAATAGTGTGGTTTAGAGGTTGAAATGTTGGTACAGGACCTGGAAAGCCAGGTTTCAAAACCCCACCCAGCCATGAAGCAACTGGGTGAACTTGGTGACCAGTTACTGTCACTTAGGCCTAACCTAATAATAATAATAATAATAATAATAATAATAATAATAATAATAATAATAATTTATTATTTATACCCTGCCCATCTGGCTGGGTTTCCCCAGCCACTCTGGGCGGCCCCCAACTGAATATTAAAAACACAATACAGCATTAAACATTTAAAAACTTCCCAAAACAAAAAAGAGGGGTTATAAAAGTAATGAGGAAGCAGACGGTTCCACTGGTCTCAACATATTTAAGGAGAAGTATTATGCTCATAAGGGATGTGGGTGGCTCTGTGGTCTAAACCACAGAGCCTAGGACTTGCCGATCAGAAGGTAGGCAGTTCGAATCCCCGCAACAGGGTGAGCTCCCGTTGCTCAGTCCCAGCTCCTGCCAACCTAGCAGTTTGAAAAGCACATAAAAGTGCAAGTAGATAAATAGGTACCACTCAGCGGGAAGATAAACGGCGTTTCCGTGCACTGCTCTGGTTCGCCAGAAGCGGCTTAGTCATGCTGGCCACATGACCCGGAAGCTGTACGCCTGCTCCCTCAGCCAATAAAGCGAGACGAGCACCGCAACCCAAGTCGTCCGCGACTGGACCCAACGGTCAGGGGTCCCTTTACCTTTATTATGCTCATGAATTCTAAGTTAATCAGTTTATTAGACCCCAGTTCCTGACCACATGAACAATCTGTGCCAAATACTAACTGTAGGGCTTAATAGATATTTATAAACCAGTTTTGCAAGAGCTCAAAGCACTTCCAATATGGTACCACACTAAAGATAGGACACTAATCTCCTTATCACTCAGGTCAGGCACCAAAGAAAGAATAGAGTATCAGCATAGCTCACTCTGAAAAGCTCACTCTGTCATTTTGGAGGCCTAGGTCTTTTAGATTCTAAATGCTACATATGGGTTTAATCTGTTTTATAGTACAGTATTTTCTGTTCCTAGTATTTCACATTGTTTTATGTGGTCTTCAAGTTTATTCTTGTTATTGTTTTTACTTTTTCTGCCAAATTAGACACTCAAGAAAGGCTTCTAACCTGAGAAGTATAATATACAGAAACCAAAATCCTCAGCTTTGAAGATTTTATAACAAACCACACAATACTAAAGGCCACTGTACTTTCTCTGCATGACTAGTGGAGTATCAACATGTTTTAGTCAAAGTGGGAGTTCCAGCGATTGACACAGAACTCTCTCCCACAGGTGCATCAAATGCCAAGTTTAGAGGAATAGGAAAAGATCAGCTTAGTGCACAATTCTTTAAAATAGAAATAATCTTTGGTAAAATCCACTTTGTCCCTCTCATATTTCTATTTGTTTCACCAGAATTCTGTGTTGCTAGTTCACAAAGCTTCCAAACCCATAAACTCCTTGTTCTTCCGCTGTGTCTCTGCCCCTGATCTTTCTTTCCTCCAACTTGGGCACCCTCAAGAACACCTGTTGTCCTCTTCGGTGATTCTACCCATTGTAGCCCAAAGTTTGTCTTATGCCTGGAGCTTCCTCCAAGCAAATCTGCTTGGTGTTACTTTTCTCTTCCAAATCACAGCTCACAGCCTGCTCTCGTCTTCAAAACCTTAGCCTTAATTCTTTAGTCCTCATCCCCAGCAGAAATGAACCCCGTAATTGCAATTGCTAGCATTCATCCTCAGCTATTCTTCCTCTTTGCTTTTTCTACACTGCATTGCTTTGTTACCCTTGCTTCTTCCTATCAACCTCCTAACTTTCTTTCTGTCCTCCAGGGTAAATTCAGAATGTGAGCTACTTCGGAGGATGGACCACTCTTGCTTATGTTACTCTATAGAACACTATGTACACTCAGGACAGATACAACTTAAATGCAGTGTGTTGCTCATACTCTTATCTGCCTATTCCTGCCCACTTTTTAATCACTCCTGAATCAGTGCCAGGAGTGGAGGCTGAACACTGCCCTGTTGACATCATTAAGGACTGCTGCAACATGTTGCCTGCAGCCATCTCCTAGCAACTATTAAGAATCTCTAAATATTGAAAACCACTTGGGAATAGCCAAAGCCAATCTACATACTGACATGACAAGGTTATCCTTACCTTAGGATGTATAAAGCCCAGGAATTAATAATAGCGGAATTCTTAACCGCTGCTGTCACCCTGATCCTCTCTGAAACTGCTGTTTCAAAACTTTAACACAAAGTTTGGAAGAACTTTATTCCATTATCATTCCACTATGCAAAAGCTCTGGCACCCTGAGAGTCAGATGGCAACCCCGCAATTCACAGCCAACTCAGCTTAGTTTAACAGCTTTAAGAAATTAATAGCAAAATATTAGATGTCCATTAACAGACTATCAAAGCATTTAGAATACCACATTGTCACCACTGCATTTTAAATCATGACATGCATTCTTGAAATTATTTTGAGAAGGAGAAAAAAATAACCTGCACATGATGACGCTAAAAAGAACCCTGGAGTTTATGATGTCCAAATTTAAATGCAACACTGCCGTATGAGAAGCACTTGCTCATGCAGGTGATCCACACAACTGACATGTTTTAAAAAATGTACTATTTTTCCAACACGTTTAGAATAGCGTGCTAGCATCATATTAGTAAAAAACTCCATGCATGGAGTTTGGGGTAAAAGTATTTTAAATGCTTTGGTTAGTTGAAGGCCTTTTACACATAAATTCCCATTTAAATACAACTACCTGTGTCAGGTGCATATGGTATTATTGAAATAAAGTGCAGCAATTAAAAAAACTATTTGTACAGTACTTTCTAACTATTAAAAATCCCTGGATATTGAAAACCACTTAGGAGCAGACACAGACAACCTCCACATCATTATGAAGGGAAGATTATATCCCAATTAAGGCTTCGTTAGTGTGTTAAAAACAGTTCTCATGATTATGATTGACAGGGTCGGGCTGAGAAGACGAGGCAAAAAATCCGTTACCTCCCAGGGAATTATAACTTTTTTCTATTTATGCGCTTTCCCAGAAATCCTACAACGGTTTGCACGAAAGTGGCGGTTGCAAGACCATGCGGTTTCAGGAATAACGCATGAGCAATCAGACTTCTTTTTTCCCCGGTCGCATCATGGGAGATCATTTTTTTTTCCGCCGGGAGAAGTTCTGGCTCACGAGGAAGTTGATCTACTGAAAAAGCACGCTTTTCATCATCAAAGGTCGCAGCAACGCTGCTCGAGCTAGCCCAACGGCTGGAATCCACACGTGCAGTTGCACCGCGCGGGGTTGCGAAGAGAAACCTTGGGGATCCAGCCCCCCACCCCAATGCTTCTGCTGCCTGGACTCTGCTCCCTCTGCGATCATCCGGAAGTGGCACCCGGCACCCTCCAGATCCCGCTGGAACTTGGGGAAGGAACCGGGAAAGCGCCACGAGGGGCTCCCCAGAAACTTAGGACTTGGTTTGGCGTGGGGCGCGGGGACAGGGAGAGAGCCTGAAAAGAGCACGTGGGGTTGCAGCGGAAGGCGCGGCCTGCTGCGGGTCAGGCCAGGGCAAAGGCGCTCCTGCTCAGGACAGGGAGAATTCCCGCCCGGCGAAAGGAGGGAGATGGCGGCTCGCTTACTTGCAGACTCGGCTTGGCTTTGGCGGGGCAGCTCCTGAAGAAGGAGGTGCGGGCGGTGAAGAAGAACTCCTCCGACTCGGACTCTTCCCAGCTGCTGTAGCCGCTGCTCATGCTGCTAATCCCCGTGGCGCGCCCTCCGTGCAGCAGCAGCAGCAGCAGGGGGGCCCGGGCGTCCCCGCCGCCACCGCATGGAGACCCGCCCGGCCGGAGCTCGGCGGCGGACAAGTCCCGTGGTCGCTGCGCGCCGCAGCCTGGCCGGCGGCGCACTGAGGCCGGCTCTCCTCTCGGACGCGCTTCCGCGGAGGCAGCGCCGCCTCCCGCCCAGCCAGCCAGCTAGCCGGGCCTTCCTCCCTCCTCCTCCCTTCCCCCGAGTGGCCGCGACTTCCCTGAGCCGCCACCTGCCTTGAAGCTGGGCGGGAGCTTCTGGCTCGCCTCCCTTTCCCCTCAGGAACTTGGCCGGCTCGCGCGCGGGGACTGCGCCCTCTCGCCTTGCAACAGGTGAGCCGGGAAAGGCGAGGCCGCCCTTCTTCCTGCGGAGATAAGTTAGTGTTCCTCCCCAAGCGCCCTTTGGCTCCTGGGCACCTCGACGCCAAAGTTTCGGCCCAGGCCGGCTAGAATGAGCTAATATCCGTCGGAGATAGCGAGTGTTGATAGGCGCGCATTCTTGCAAAAGCGCTTCAAGGGTTGGCAAATGGCCCTCATTGTCAAGGGCACCTCCTTAGTTCCAGAAGAGCTCATCTCTCTTAAGAAACAAAATAAAAAAATTCCTTCTAGTTGCACCTTGGAGACCAACTAAATTTGTTATTGGTATGAGCTTTCGTGTGCATGCACACTTCTTCAAATACTCTTTTTTAAGAGAACACGACGGGTGTCACTTAAATCTGGTCCGACGCACCTCTGGTTTTCTGAATGGCACCAAGCCTTGACAAGTATCAAAAGCACACAGAATAATACTGGTGTCAGAACCTCAAAGGACCACACAGGTGTCAGCAAAGCGGGTGACACCTTTGCATTTTAAAAGGTGATATATAATGGAGCTGAAGCAATCAGGACTGCAATTCCAGGCTCATTTTGGAGTAAGCCCCATGCAGACTTCCAAGTAAACATGCAAAAAAAAACAACAGCAACAACAACAGACTGCACACTAGGTGAGATTTTAGTACAGTTCCAGAGCCCCGTTTGCATCCAGAAGCAAACGCAACCCACGTCCATGCGCGGGTCGCGATTCGCCGCTTCTGCGCATGCGCGTGACGTCATTTTGATCGTCTGCGCATGCGCAAGTGGCAAAACCCGGAAGTAATGCGCTCCGTTACTTCTGGGTTGCTGCAGCTCGCAACCCGAAAATACTTATCCCAAAGCTACTTCAACCCGAGGTACACAAACTGGGAGCAGATGGTGAAAGGCAGGTTAGAAATCCCAAAAAATACTTTAGAAGTACCCATATCCTAATGTAAAAGACACTATACTCAACAAAACTAAACAGTGGGGCAGAACAGGTTCAGTCCGTGTGTGTGTGTGTGTGTGTGTGTGTGTGCAAGCAGTTTTTAAAACCAGGTTATCCCACAAGACGGACAATTAGTAAAGTTGTGGACATGGGAGTGTCTTATGGGGTGGTGGGAAGCAAATCTCTCCTCAGATAAAAGATAATACTTCTGTAGATATTTGTTGCCAAGTGGCTGAATCATAATTCTGAACTGTTAGAAGATTTCCACAGAATACCCTGATCCTAAGCATGGTTATGCTGAAGTGAAGCTGACTCTTTATTGGGTCTTTTAGTCTAAGTTTCCTGAAGCCTTAGATGAGGAGTTTGCCACCTGTACATTCCCTGGCACATTTTGAACATGGTTAAAAACACAATGCTGAAATAATACAGCAAAGTAATATAATCTCGAGTCTTTAAAAAAAGATGGCACAAACATGGTAGGCATTTTAAAAATGCTCAGTTATTAATTCCACAAAGCCAAAGCAAGTATGAATATGTTCTAAAGTTGAGTTGCAAATAGGGACTTCCGGGTTAGCGCGATTCCGGACTTCCGGGTTAATGGTGGATTCCCTCCGAGCTCCGGAGGGAATCGGCTCTGCTGAAGACGGGTCTTACCGCGCCGGCGACGCGGGGACCCTTAGAAACCGCAGGCGCGGAAGCCTGCGGACTTGGTAACTCGGCGGGCACCTTTAAGCGCCTTCCCCGACCCACGAAGAGCCTTTTTAAAGGCTACGGAGAGGGTACGGAGAGCGGCGTGGTGCTGTGAGTAGACCGCTACTTCAGTGGAGCAAAGCCCCGAGCCATGGCCGGAGAGCGCTGACTTTTTTCCCAAAATTTGGACTGGAAAACAAACAACCTGTGAGTAGAATGGAATTTGGACTTTAAAATTTTTACCTTTGAATTCGGCACGACCGGGGGATGTGCTAAAGGGAAGTCCGCACCCTCCCTACCTACAAACGATCTAAAGCAAGGATTGGAGAACTAAGGTGGAGAGATTACTGTCTTTTTGGTGCTAGATAAAAGATATTTCCATGAATTTGACAGAAGAAGTCTTTGTGCTGGAGAGAAAGGGAGGAATTTTGGAAGTTTTTGTGTAACCCCTCCCCCCGAACCCGGGAGCGTCCTGTGTGTGTGCCGGAGGAAAAAGAATAAGGAGTTTGACAGCTGTCAAAGGAGCTGTCAAACGGGCAGTTAAAGTCAAGAACTTTGCTATTTAATAACTCTCTGAACTAAAGGTGTTACATTTGAATTGAGGTGGTTGGAAACAAAGTAGTAATAAACAACAAAGTAACGGATTGTTGGAAAAGGACTATTAAGCAATTGGAATCCCCCTAGGGGGATCTAGAGACATTACAATGGCTGCAGAGGGAAAATTACTGGCAGAGATAGAAAAAATGTTTTTTCTCGTGGGAATCTTGCAAGAGCAGAGTACGGCTATGAACAAAGAACTTATGACCTTGAATTCTAAAACAAACAACTCTGCTGAATGCATAAAGGATTCGACTGATAAAAAATCTGCAGCTGAACCAGAAGAGACATCTTTGGAATTGGCGGAGAGGAAAGAAGGAGTGGAGAAAGTACAGGTGGAAAATACCAACCAGAAGCCCATATCGTCAGAAAATAAAGAAGAAGATCTTTGGATTACAAATCTGCGAAAGATGAGAAAGATGAGGAAGGAAGTCCCTGGAGTACTTGGAATACTGGAATTTAAAAGAATAAAGAAACATGATCGGGACTTCCTCTTTGAGTATGGGAGAGCAGCTGACCTTTTGCAGCAATTGCTTTTAAACATTTTGGATGGAAGGAAATTTGATGTGACTGTGACAGAACTCCTTCGAGACCTGAGGACCAACAAAAAGGATTACCAACAAAATCGGCAGAGAGAGACTGACAGAGAATTGAAGGCCTCGGATGTGAGGAATCCGGGCTAGGAACTGTTTTTGTGGACATTTGCTTGGGAAGGGATGGAAACCGGGATAGGGAGGGAGGGGAGAATAGAATTTCAAAATTTTATGATTTTTGTATTTGGCCATTGTGACCTATAATTAATATAATAAAGGGAGAAATTCGTGGAAGGGAAGTTAGGTCGACCTTAGAAAAAGGATTTAATGTTTATAAGAGAATTGGATAAATTAAATGTGGACAAGTAAAAAGAGCTAAGTTTTAAAAATAATAATAATATGTTTAAGATTATAGATAAGAACTTGCTGAACTAATTATCGGAATTGGGATGTATGAAGAGGGGGTGGGGGGAAGTCAGGGAAAGAGGGTAAAGAAAGTAAGGGTATGAAATTGTATATGTGTTGTCTTTGTCTTTTTGTGTGTGTGTGTCTTTATAAAATGTAAAAACCCAATAAAAATTTTATAAAAAAAAAAAAAAGTTGAGTTGCAAATAAAGTTCCATAGTCAGTGTTTCCATAACTTTGAATATCTAATTGCATGTTGTCAGGATGAAAAGGAAGGAGAAAGAACAAAAACAGTTGTTATATGAACACTGTACTGTCTGGTTTGTAACAACTAATACCATGCTAAGATGCCTGAAGTTATATTGCTTCAGTGTCTGTATTTGCATTTTTTAAAGCTACTGGCAAAACACTTAACTGCATCAACAAAGGAATGAGCATATACGAATCAATGCTTTGTGTTAGCTTTCTGCCAAATTTCACAGTAAAGCAGAGAATATCATCCTCTGTGTCCTCATAGTACAAGTTATGCGTAAGTACTTTTTCGGTGGACAGCATAGCACTTTTTTCTATCCACCACTGAGTTCCACAGCATGCTTTTTATAAATTATGGGCCAGGCATGCAAATGGAGGTTGAACTGCAGGCTGTAAAATTTTAATTGGACTTTGAATTATAGTGTGTGAGACAGACAATATACTTCACAGGGGCCTTATGCTTTGCTTATGGACAACCACCATAACAGAATTGCTGGACTATAAAGAAGGCTGATAGCCAAAGAATTGATGCTTTTGAATTATGGTGCTGGAGGAGACTCTTGAGAGTCCCATGGACTGCAAGAAGATCAAACCTCTCCATTCTGAAGGAAATCAGCCCTGAGTGTTCACTGGAAGGACAAATCGTGAAGCTGAGGCTCTAATACTTTGGCCACCTCATGAGAAGAGAAGACTCCCTGGAAAAGACCCTGATGTTGGGAAAGATGGAGGGCACAAGGAGAAGGGGACGACAGAGGATGAGATGGTTGGATAGTGGCATGAGTTTGACCAAACTGCGGGAGGCAGTGGAAGACAGGAGTGCCTGGCGTGCTCTGGTCCATGGGGTCACAAAGAGTCGGACACGACTAAAGGACTAAACAACAACATTCTTTGGGCCTCTTGCTCTATAAGACAATGGCAAAATCACATTACAAAAGAAGAAAAGTAGCTTTCTTACACCTAAAATGGATGGGTCCTTTAGTAAAGTATCAGGAATGTAAATAGCCATTCATTTGTGCTATGAATTCCTTTTGTGAGGAGAGGCTCCTTTTTGTAAGGAGGTTTTTAGGAAATGCAAGACAGTTGTATGTCATTTTATTTCAGGCCCAGGTTAATTTTCCACAACTGCAACTCAGGCATACAGTAAAGCAGCATTTGAACTAACGGCTACCGCAAAGTTATTTGAAAGGGTGACATGGATTGAATTTTCGACTTCCTCTTGCCTATTTATTTCCAAAGCCTCAAGTTAAATCTGGGAACTTCCCTTTCTCCCTGTGCACTTACTGGATCATTCCTACCAATTTCTTTGATGCAACTTTTAAAATTTTGTCTAAGGTAGTAATCCTAACCCACCCCCCACCCCAATGTTGTTGGCTGGGGAAAGGTAAGATGTAGCGCTGTCTCTCTGCCAATGATGAGAAGCAGACACCCAAACTACTCCCTTGCAGGTGGGAAACATCACTGGTGGGTCTCCTCTATTGTTTCAGTGGCTTGAGGGTTTGGACCTGTAGGATCCAAAACATGGCTCCTCAGACCCCTCAGCTATGCCAAATATGGCTAAAAACTGCCTCTCCGCTTTCCTTTCTGATCAAACTTCATATGTGTTGTGGTGACTCAGATGCTTCTGTCTTTCCTTGTCCCAGTTAGGATTGTTCTGCCCATCTACTTATAAGTGGACCTGATCAGAACCTTTAGAATCACATTTCATCTTTAGAATAAAGATTCCTGTATGTTTTTACAGATAGCCAATCAAAAGCCAGTTTTTTCAATGCACAAAATTAATGAAATGTTGTATCAGAAGACAAATAACATGGCAAAAATAGGAATTTAAAACACACCCTTAGAAATCTGTAGTGCTCTGTATTTAGTCCCGGTGAATCACTTTGAACTGTAAATGTTTCAAGAAGTTTTAGTTAATACTGTGAATGTTTGAAGGAAGGAAGCAGAAGGATAATTATCCGTCTAGGAAAAATGACTAACCATAGCATCTGGTGTTTTAAGATACAAATCAGCTGGCTTGGCAAGAGTGCAAAATGAGCCAGTGCCTCCCAGAGGTATATGGATTATGTGTGACAATTCTAACTGATAACTAAGCAATTATAACAATTTAAATTTGTATTTACTAGCACCAGCAAGTCAGCATGTAAGCACATGATTTTCTACATCTACTTCTAACATCTCCAGGAACCACCTGAAACTGAATACCTTTCTCTTCCTCTCTCTCTTAAACATATACTGTTTAGCATGGACATCACAGGCTTTAACTTGCAGTAAAATATAAGTTTATTCAAGATAGAATAAACCTTGATGTTGGCAGGTTTCAAAGACCATGAAGGGTAGCAGAATATATGTAACAGGATCTATAGCTTAATTGTTAGGTTGAAGAGTTGCAAAGATGGTGAACAGGGTTGACTTTGAAGTGTTCACTTTCAAACTGACAGCTATTGTTTAGGTAAATAAATGGGAAACAATTTTGAGAGAAGGGCAGCAGACTGGATTCAATCTGACAAAAGCAAACTTGCTTAATTTTTCATACAAAGAGCACTAAGGCATCCTGGAGGTGCAAAAGTTATGAATTTTGGAATAATCTCCTTGGAAGAACTGTGGAAGCAATAACTTCTTTAGGAATACCAGGGATCTCCTCTCACCTGAGAAGTCAAGACTAATCACTGAAATTTTCAGAAAGGATTGAGGAATTGCAGTGAATGGAGAAATGGGTGGTTTCTTCCCATCCACACTGTGCATGAGGCTATCCTTGAAGAAGACCCAGAACCCTCAACTGTCCCAAAATATGGCAGCCAGAATACTGGCTGGGTTTCCATTTAGAACTCACAGAACCCAAATTTTAAAATAGCAGCATTAATTGTCAGTTCACTCCAGGCCCAATTCAAGATGCTCAAATTAGGAGGTGGGAGGCTGGTTTGATATATTTTGGGTCCTCTCTAAGCCTCTGGTTTTATATCTAAGCTGGGAGTGTGTGATAGAAGGAAGGGCTAAAGTGGTCAAACCAGTCTCTGTTAAGTTAATGGCCCAAGCCAAGCCTGTTAAGCATCTTTTTTACATGTGTAAAGATGAAATAAAGGTGTGTTGTCATAAAAGCAACTACCTAGCAATTCTTCCAGGAGGAAGCAGAAGGTCTCCCCCCCCCACCTGGCTGGAAGCCAAGCCATTCTAGAAACAGGGAAACAATAGGCCAAAGCAATGCTTTTGAGGATTCTCCTAAAAACAGGAAAGCAAAATCTGTTGGAGTGTTAATGCTGTAAGAAGTCTTTGTATATATGTGTAATTAAGACAATATTTCAAAAAGACACCACAGTACCCAGAGACCTTCACCCCAGAGAAACCAAACCTGAGGTAAGCGTTGGACCAGCTGAAGTCTTTCGCCACTCAGAGAATGGAGTGTGTGTAGCAGTGGGTGGAATTCAACATTGTACTATAGCGGCACCTTGGTTTTTGAATGCAATCCGTTCCAGAAGTCCATTCAACTTCTGAAACGTTCAAAAACCAAGGCGCAACTTCTAATTGGCTGCAGCAGCTTCCTGCACTCAAGCGGAAAGCCACTTCGGACGTTCGGCTTCCGAAAAACGTTCAAAAACCAGAGCACTTACTTCCGGGTTTTCGGCATTCAGGAGCCGATTTGTTGGTCAACTAAGCCGTTTGAGAACCAAGGTTCCACTGTATTATAAGCATGCTGTCTGCACAAGCATATCAGCTTCCCAGCTTCAATGACCCCCTTCCAGTCCTCCTATGCCTCCTGAACTGTTTTTGGGGTTCTCCTTAATCTCCCAGAGTTAATTTCATGAGTCACGGGGAAGCACAGAAGGGGAGAAAAGTTGTTGTTGTTGTTGTTGTTGTTGGCAACCTTAGCACCCAAGAAGATGATGCTTGCCCGCATCAGAGGATACTGTACAGTGATATCCTCTTCCCTGCACCACTGGGAAGCCTTGAGAGACACATTCTTTCTAAGCTTCAAGACTTCCTCTTGTTCCCAGTCAGTTCCCAGGCCTTGTGCTTCTCTCACTCAAATTGGATTTTGGCACTCCTAGGTAACAGTTTCCGATTACTGTGTTGATCTTGTTTGCCGCAACTCCTTTTTCCTGTCTTGCAGGCGGAGATCTCTGGCAGCTTACAGCAAATCAACCTAGGTTATGCTTTACTTGGCCTCTCCCTCCTTGTTTTCTGGTCCCCATGGTTACTGCAGCCATATTCCCAGTGTCCAGAGCTTACTGGGTATGCTCATTAGTGTTTGAAACCATTTGCTGGCATCACAATGCTGGCAAGTCTGAGTTTTAGATTCCCTGCCTCCCTGAACGAGGTTTTCTTATGGAAGTCTTTTAATTGTTTTGTTGCACTGTTTTGGTTTTATTTGTAAGCTTGATTACAATGTATTCACTGCATATTTTAAATTCCTGTAAGCCACTCTGAGTACTTTCTGGCAGAAGATTTGGGTAAGACAAACACGTTTTAAAAATATATCAATAGTAAACGTCTGGCTGCAGACCTCTGTATTAAGTCCTAAATCATTTTCCATTACCCAAAGGAAGTATTTATTCCAATAACCGTATCAGTTAGTGGAAGATTGCAAAGAAAACAAAGCTGTTTACTTTTTTTAGAATGCAGATTACTCAACCTTTGCATCCTTTTAATCTCATATTTAAGGATTAACCTGCATTTCCTTGTGATTACTTATCAGTAGTCATTTTGACTCCTCAATGGGAGTCAAAAAGCTACAAAGCTACAAAGCTGGTAGAAGGATTTCCAAGACACAAGCAATTTTGTGACACTTGACAACACCCTCAGGCTCCTGTGTCAAATCCTGACACCCACTTGCTCTAAAATCCCTGATCCTAATTATTTGAAAGGTCTGGAAACTTCTGTTTCAGTGTATCTGAAGAAGTGTGCATGCACACGAAAGCTCATACCAAGAACTGACTTAGTTGGTCTTTAAGGTGCTACTGGAAGGAATTTTTTTGTTTTGACTATGGCAGACCAACACGGCTACCTATCTGTAACCCTAATTATTTGGATCATCCTCCATCCAACACAGAGGCATGCTTAAGCCAATTGATTTCAATGTACTTAAGCATGCCTACCTCTGTGTTCAATTCTCCCACCTGCGACATTCACATTATTTGTAACATGGATCAGCAATATTATTTTTAAAAAATATTTGTGATAGCCCTGGAAAATCTAATGTATCTCTGACAACCAAAGTTTTCAGTTTTACAGATAATAGATAAGGTTGCAATGATGTTTAAACTGAACTTCACATTACCGCATCTAACCATCAAACTGATATAAAAACAATGTTTCTGTTTTTGAAATCGCAGTAATCTCTGCTTAATCCCTTCCTGAATCAGTAGATATCAGTAAATGCATATCTAGTATTACACGTTAGCAATGGAGTTTGAATTCAGCAGTAGTGTGCTGAACAAGGTCATCCGAGTCATGAAAACAAACAGAAACAGGTTTGACAACTTCTCTCTATTAAACGGAGTCGACTTCCTTGTGTAAGATCTGTGAGGATACAAACACCTTTGAAATAACATCTCCCCCTGCCATTTATTTTGACTTTTATACCAGCCTTTCTATGATAAATCATACTCAAGGTGGCTTAGAAATATATGTCACAACAAATTAAAACCATCCTAAATATAAAACGATAGTAATATAAAAGAGCATGAGAAAAGCATATTAGCAAATCACAACCTTGAAAGTATAAACATAGACACTGAATAAAAATGCTTGATAAAATAAAGAATGAAGAGATGATGAACACTCCCTCAAAACTGAATGCAAATTTCAAAGAGATTCATATGCTTGATGATGATGCTTCCTCAGAAACCGTGGCCCAGGTTTTGAAGGCCTAAGCCAAGAAACCTGAATTGAGCCTTGAAAGAAATTGGCAGTTGGAACAAAATCAACTTACTCTAGGCTTGTTGTAATGGTCTTGCTTCTTACACTTGGAGTTAGAAACTAGCCACTATATAGGCTGTGTATTGATATGCAATCTTCCTTTCCTTGCGTATTTATGTTTAGCTCTTCCCTTCACGGGTGGCGCTGTGGGTTAAACCACAGAGCCTAGGACTTGCCAATCAGAAGGTTGGTGGTTCGAATCCCCACGACAGGGTGGGCTCCCGTTGCTTGGTCCCTGCTCCTGCCAACCTAGCAGTTCGAAAGCACGTCAAAGTGCAAGTAGATAAATAGGTACCGCTCCGGTGGAAAGGTAAACGGGGTTTCCGTGCACTGCTCTGGTTCGCCAGAAGTGGCTTAGTTATGCTGGCCACATGACCCAGAAGCTGTATGCCGGCTCCCTCGGCCAATAAAGCGAGATGAGTGCCGCAACCCCAGAGTCAGTCACGACTGGATCTAATGGTCAGGGGTCCCCTTTACCTTTACCTTCCCTTCATACTGTCAAATTAGGAAAGCAGATTAGAGCAATGAATCTGAAGAAATTAATCATATGGTTCAAGATGTTTCATACTGTGAGAGTTCCTGTGAAATGCAAACATTTACGTAGCAAGATGGACGTAAAAATACATAATTATGTAACGTTGTTGTTTGTTTGTTGCATGATACAAAGTATCTCTAGGAGATTTACTTACACAGTTAAAAACAGCCCTCAAGTTTCACAATAATTAATTTTGTTCGTAAAAAGATCATGGCTCTAACTTAGAAATATACACATATGACGGTAAAAGGAAACCTGCTCACTGACTCAAGGTATACTCATAGATGGCTTAGCTCCTAGTCATAGCAGCTGGCTACCTCAGATAAGCAATGCCCTTCCTCTGTGAGGGGAATCTATCCTAGCAACTGCTGACTCGACCCTGTCTCTTGGTTTGTCCTTGCCTAGAGATAATTCTTTCAATCATCTACGAACTGGGACCACTTTTGACCTGAGAGACAATCATCAAGTCTTCCCATAGCCTCTGACATCTGTTAGATGAAAATAGGTAGCCTAATTTTATATTCAGCAATCTCTTTGCGTTAAGACAGATAGCAACAGGCCTGAAAAAAGTCTTCCCCTGTGACTGGCAGACACAGAAAAGAATGCATGCAGTAGGAACCTCCTTTCCTATAAAATACTGGTCTGTTCTGCTGGAACCAATCTGACTTAAACATGTCCCACGTATTTATGTTTAGCTACATACCCTCCAACAATCCTCAGATGTAAATAGGGACATTCTATTCTACATTAGTATCACTGCTGGCTCCCCCCTCTTTAAAAAATAATTTTTATTAAAGATTTTTCTTGGTTTACAAAAGTATGTGCATTGTCTCTTTTTTCAGGTTGTAAAGTCTTTTCTATAGATCAGTTACAATTCCTATGAGACATTGGTGCTGAGCACAATATAAGGATAGGGAAGAAAAGGGAGGGGTGCTGCCCCCCTCTTTAAATGTATGGGATTCCTGATGCCCAAGAATACCTAGTGCTTTGCTCTTACTCATTGGGCCATGGTGAGGAGCTTTTGCATAAAATGGCAGGGCATACATATTCTAATAAATAATAAATTCAATAAAAATAGGCATGTTCGAATGTAAAATCTTCTACATCTTCCAAAAGAGCTTGTGTTGGCAGAGCACCTTGAGAATGTGCCAATAGTTTTTCCTCAATTGTTAGTTCTATTCCATGGCAGGAAGAATGGGATTATTTAGTGGTAAAAAATGCATCCTTCCTTAGCTTCCTTCTTTCCATAGTATAAATCCATAAACCTCTCTATTATAAGTTCTATTCTAGTGAACTTTATTTGGTAGTGGGGTGAACTTAAAGGGGACTTTCCATCTCCCACCCCACTCACTAATGGCATGTAAAATAAAATAAAAAGACTTGCAGCAATAAAAACACAACTATAATACTTTGTGGTTTAAATATAGAATCCCAAACGTGAAATCTCAGCATGCCTGCAAGCACCAAGAGAATTCCAGCTTGTTATTGCATTGCAATTGCAATTTGATTCCCAGCATCTGTCTTGAAACAAGCGACTCGACATGAAGAGGGAGCCATCAGAAAATCAGACCAGTAAGGTCTCTATGAAAGAGGGAAGCTCCATTCTTTTTCCTGTTCAAGCTTGCGTGAATGTCAAATAATGTCAGCAAGATTGGCTATCACTGCCCCTGCCTAACTTATAATATTGGAATGTAAAATATGTAATTACAAAAGACTGAGATGTGATGTTTGAAAAAAATATCCACATCAATCCAATGGTGTGGCCATCACCACAGATACCTGAATTGGCTCCTCCCCACCCAACTGTCACCTCAGAGGCAACTGAAGGACCATTTTTTCCCAAAGAGAGTGGAGAAGAAGCAGTAACAGAGTTTTTTAAATAAGCAAATTGTGTTTTTCATTCTGTGGTGACTTTAAAAAAATAATTGATGTTTATTGTTCTAATAATCTTAAGTAAACAACTTTTAAAATCCACCTGAAAGTGCTATATAAATACTGTGAATAAGTCAATAAACTGAACAGATAATGAATATGTTAACTGTTGGCTGGTTGGAACACATGGCTCAGATTCCTACTTTACTCCCATAAAAGGATGAGGGGCAGAGAACAAAAAGGCTGAAAAGATAGCCATCAAATGGAAAATCAATACAAGCAAAGAGCATCTTCAAAAGAGAAAGCTTCAAGAGCCAAGTGCGGAAAAAGAATCAGATTGTAATCCTCCTTTCAAGTGCTTATTTTCAGCAGCGATGTATGTGTCTGCGTGAGAACCTCAGCAGTCAAAACAAAATACTCTGAAGGTGTTTCTCAGCTCACATTTGTCAACATTAAAAAATTGTCCTATAGCACCTTGGAGACCAACTAAGTTTGTTCTGTGTACAAGCTTTCATGTGCATGCACACTTCTTCAGATACCTTTGCCAACATTGTTATCCAGTATTTTTCCCAAACTTGGTCATGGATGTACTCCATTTGAACTGCACATTTGAAGTGTGTTGAACAGCTAAGAAGAAAATGGAAATGTACTGTAAATACAGGGCAGATATGCTATACTGGAAACTGAAGCAGCTGGCTAAATACGCCTACAAGTCTTACAACGAATTTACCTTTTTTGATAAAATCAAACATGTCAGTTTCATGCTGCAAGGGGTAACGACTTGGCAAGTGATGAAAAGAAAAAGCAGGCATTTATTAAGGAGCATGGAGCTGGCACAGCCAAAAAAAAAAGTGGATTTACAGTACTGCCTCTCCACCTTCTGCCGTGTCAGGTGGATGTGATGGCCAGAACAAAACTGCTCAATGCTCCTCAGACACAGTATGGTTGTTCTCTTAGGTGGTAATTCTGTGCATGCCTCTGGGAGGAAATACAACTGGTCACACTAGGAAATGTCACAGATCTACTACTATCTTTATAATTTTATATAGCCTCACTGTTTACATTTCGCTGTGTGTGTGTGTGCACGCATATAACACTTGTCAAATGGATAAATTGAGTTCTAGACCACAAATACATCCACCACAATAATTCATTCATCCTGAAGGTGCCACAAAACCCTTTGCTGCCATTGCTGCTACAGACAACTACAGTACTGTACCATTCTGGAATATATTAACTAATAGCCACTCTCTGTGTTTCAACATGCAGCACATGTTCTAAAAAGAGGAAGGAAACTCTTAGATGTGAAGGCTTTTAATTGTTTTCAGTGCAGATAGTTTGGATCAGAGCAAATCAAATCAACAAAGCTCAGGGTCAATGCCTGTAGCTTGAGAAGCATGTTAGTTAAGCTTGTTTACATTCTTCTGGGCTATCCTTTTCACCCATATTTTACTCCATTAACTTTGTAGAGGCTTGTCACAATCACAGCAGGTAGAACACAAACTGTGCACTGCGAAAGCTACTTTGTTTTGAACTTCTGCTTCAGGATCTCTTCTGCTCATTACCATACAGTTGAAATAACCAACTTTAATGTCCATGGGCCACATTCAGTTACCCTGGGACACGGGTAGTGCTGTGGTCTAAACTCTAAACCACTGAGCCTCTTGGGCTTGCCAATCAGAAGGCTGCCGGTTCAAATCCCTGCGACAGAGTGAGCTCCCATTGCTCCGTCCCAGCTCCTGCCGACCTAGCAGTTCGAAAGCACACCAGTACAAATAGATAAATAGGTACCGCTGCAGCAGGAAGGTAAACGGCGTTTCCGTGCGCTCTAGTTTCTGTCACAGTGTCCCGTTGCGCCAGAAGCGGTTTAGTCATGCTGGCCACATGACCCGGAAAGCTGTCTGTGGACAAATGCCGTCTCCCTCGGCCTGAAAGCGAGATGAGCGCTGCACCCCATAGTCGCCTTTGACTGGACTTAACCGTCCAGGGATCCTTTACCTTTTACCTTACCCTGGTGCACTAGTGGAAGCCAGAACAAAAACTCACACTAGTGTAATGGGGCTTCCCCCCTCTTTCCACCCCAATGCCTCCCCCAAATCGCTTTGGAGAACCCCCAGAACAGCAGGGAAGGAGAGGGGAGATGGTTCTATCTGTCAAGTGGAAATACTTGCATTGACAGAACAATCTGAGTGTTGGACCAGGTCCTGCGAGAGCAGGGTTCAAATCCCCACTCAGCCAGTTGGGCCAGTCACCATCTCTTAGACTAACCTACCTCACAGGGGTGTTGTGAGGATGAAACAGAAAGAACCATGTACACCACCTTGAGATCCTTGGAAAATAAAGGTGGAATATAAATGTAATAAATAATAAAATTAAAATGATGTTGGATTCCACCCTATCTCCTGGTATTTCACCCAATATACAAAGTGAGTTTGGCTAGGCTAACAAAGGCTAACCTATGTTTAGAACTAGGTGTAGCTAGTCAGCTAAATGTTGTTGGTTTAGTCTAGGATTGCCACCTGACAGCCCGATACATAATACTGAAATGTCCTCTTAACTTCCAGGGGCAGTGAAAAGTCCTAGGTCAATACTGAATTTCTCATGAAGTGGGGAGAGGACTTTTTACTGTCCCTAAAATTTAGCAGTCTGGAAGGATAACCACCTGGAAGACTTGTGCTACCTTAAGTTCCAACACAGAAGAAAGTCAAGGAGGGAAGCATTTGACATTATACCTATATTTTTGATGAATAACCCCCTGAAAGGCATGTGAAAAGTGACACATCTAGTTGTCTGGAAATTCCCTTAAGCAGCTGCGTCAAATGTTTGACATGCAATATTAAGCCAAGAAAGGGCTCAACTGCCTGAAGCCCTTAACTTTGATTAAAGATCTTGCTTATAGTGGTTTCTGTTGGTTAACAGGGAAGTTGTTGCTACAAGCTGGTTTGTGTGTTCACCTCCAGAGTTAATTCTACCTCTTATTTAGCTCAGTGTAATTATGACACGGGATGCTGATCCTAAAACTCTTTCAGCAGCTGCCTTACTCGAGAGCTTCTCATAATTATATCACAAACCAAAGTGCAAGAGAGAAGTCACATCCAGAATAATCATGGTGATAACTGCACAAATAACAAAGGAAAGCATTGTCAATGTTGTGTATTTGATGCCTTCGACTATAGGCTTAGAGTAAGACATGCCACAATTTTTTTGGGTTTTTTTAATCCGGAGTCTGGACATTGGTGTTCTGTAAAACTAAATACTGAATCACACTGCATAACAGACAATCACAGCACCTGTGGCTCTCTGGCACACGTCCACTGTGTTTCCTCACATATATAGAGAGTTGCCTCACACATTCACACATGGCACAGGAAGGGAACCTGTGTCTCGTCATATGTTGGTGGGCTACAATTCTGATCATCACCTGACTACCGCCTGTGCTGGCTGGGGCTGATAGCACAGTTGGTTAGAGCATGGTGTTGATAACACCAAGGTTGCAGGTTCGATCCTTGTATGGGATTCCTGCATTGCAGGGGGCTGGACTTGATGATCCCTCAGGGTCCCTTCCAACTTTTATTATATATACTATACATTTAGAGCAGTACCATACCACTTTAAATATCTGCGTTACCCCCCAAAGAATCCTGGGAACGGTGGTTTGTTAAGGAGCTGCAGATCTCCTAAAAACTATCGGCACACAATCTACAGCTTCCAGGATGCTCTGGGAGAAGCCTTAGCTGTGATATGACACTGCTATATATATATATATAATGCACTTGGGGCCAATGTTAAGAGGACCACAGCTTCCCCAGCCCTACTCTATGTGGCTCAACACACGTTGTTCACACAGCAAACACATCTATTATACACACTATGAATAATCTCCAACATGGAACAGCCATACAAAGGTCCGAGGAGATTCTGTCATCGCAGCACATTTAAATTTAGTGATGCAAAGCAGTCTGCAAAGGAATAAATTTCCAAAACAAAATATGAGGGCATTTTCACAAAAAGGGCAATTGGAGAAAAAGTGTCACAGGGAGATAATTGCTGGAAGTAGCAGCTATAATGAACATACCAGATCTAATTATAAAGAGCTGTTGCTAAAAACAGTTCCTTTCTTTTGCCAACCTTTGGGATTTGATAAACCCCAAAACGACAGCCATCTTGTGGTGGGAAACAATCACTGCCTGCAGAACAGATTTCAGGGACAATGGATCTGTGTATCTGATAGCAACTGGACTGGCCCATAGTCAGAGATCTTGTGGTGGTAAGTGTTGGGAGCGAGAGGGCTAATAACAGACGTGTAAATCAAATGCTGAAAAACCGAAACCTAAATACAAGTACCGTAGCAATAATGATTAGACCGCATTACTATATGAAGTACATTACACATTTTAAAGTAAATGCCTAGTCCTTGAAAAACATTTCAGTGCCATTTGCACTCACCATCCAGAAGTAAGCAGAGTTATCAATTACTGAGAAATTAAACATAATACTGCAGCATGCTTTTGCCGTATTCCCCCTCCCCAGCACCTGCTAAAATCTTTTTTCTTTAGGCAAGGATACCCAGACATGTTATTTTATATGTACATTTGTTTTAAAACAGGTGCAAGGGTTAGGAAATATTTAAATATTAAAGCAGAAACAGACCTAGATTATGACGATAATTAAAAAGCATTTCTTTTCAAAATCCCAGAAGGGATCAGGGGCCCCTTCACACATTTCTCCATAGATAATCCTTGATTTAGAATTATTATTATTTGTTCGATTTAAATACAAGATTGCATGTACAGTTGTACCTCGGAAGTTGAACAGAATCCATTCCGGAAGTCCGTTCGACTTCCAAAATGTTTGGAAACCAAGGCGCGGCTTATGATTGGCTGCAGGAAGCTCCTGCAGCCAATCAGAAGCTGGGGAACCCACGTTGGACATTCGGGTTCCAAAGAACGTTCACAAACTGGAACACGCACTTCCGGGTTTGTGGTACTTGGAATTGCAGATTTATCTACATACTGGACGGGACACACGTGGCTGTAGCTGGAGAGATTTTCTATTTATTTTTGAAACGCAGTACAGTAGTTAAGATTATAGCAAGAACTGCAGACGTGTTAAGGGA
The DNA here is from genome assembly GCF_964252035.2 of Podarcis erhardii. Classification (NCBI taxonomy): domain Eukaryota; kingdom Metazoa; phylum Chordata; class Lepidosauria; order Squamata; family Lacertidae; genus Podarcis; species Podarcis erhardii. The sequence continues at coordinate 47,486,043 of NC_138500.1, forward strand.
AATGCAAGTGCAACACAGAGTGGGGAATTAGCAGGAAACGTTCCTTTTACACAAGCTGCTGTAACCTAACCTATTAGACTCTTTCCATAAAATGCTGACAATGGGATGGGCAGATGCCAACAATTCTTAAGGCTTCAATGGGGCATGGAGAGCCAAGCTAAATTTTCTCCAAATCGTCCAGGCCAGCTGTCTGCAAACTGATCCTTCTGGGTATGGAGAGGAAGGCAAGATCTGCTTTCAGAATGCTGGCTGTCAACATGAGAGGAAAGCATCCATCTCCAAATTCTGGCTACAATAGATGTTTCGCTTAAGAGATGACATTTTTATTACCTATTAAAGCATTTATATCCTGCTTTTCAGTCCAGGGACCGTCATAGCGACTTACTTATTTCTAAATTGTTATGTACTGAAGTTCTCACCCTGGGCCATCAGGGGGATACTGTAGATAGTTCAGGTCCACATATGCAAATAAGGGATTGAAAGTGACGTTCAGTGATTGGGTAGTTACAGAAAATGGTTACTGTTGCATTCTAGTGGAGCTCTATATAAGCAGGCTGGCTGAACCCTTCACTTCAGTTCTGTTCTGGCCTGTGAATAAACAAGAGCTGGTTGAAGAATCACTGTGTCGTCTGATATGTTCACCCACAACTTAACATAAATCATCCTAAGCAGTAGGGAAAAGTAGAACTGTATGTCCTTTTGGTTGCAAGAAAGAAGGAATTAACCGGGGGGGGGGGGGGAGAGAAAAATAGGTTTTCAAAGAGCAACCAAATTTGAAACTGTAAAGTGAAAAAACAAAGTCGTATGAGGAGTATGTTTTGGGGTATGTATGAGGATTATCCAGACCTACTTCAGCACTATCTGTAAGATCTCACATATACAGAGGTTTTTTCCTTCAAGCAAGTCAGCCCTAATACCTTAGACTCCAAAAATGTATTCTGAAAGAAAAAAGCATCTTCCATATTCCCACTCTCTTCCCTTGTATCTAGTGTGGAATGAATGATCAGCACCTGTTACAGTGGGTCAAAAAAAAAAAAGATTGGCAAACTTTCCCTAACGGGTTCCCAACAGCTGCTAAGCTGACAAGCGCAGTATCCAAACAATGACCTCAGCACAGAGCAAAATGTTGATTTCCCACAAATCATGCTTTTCAACAAGCAATATCTATCTATCAATCTGTCTGTCTGTCTGTCTATCTATCATCTATCTATCTATCACCTATCTATATCTATCATCTATCTATCTATCTATCATCTATCTATCATCTATCTATCTATCTATCATCTATCTATCATCATCATCATCATCTATCTCTATCTATCTATCTATCTATCTATCTATCTATCTATCTATCTATCATCTATCATCTGACATCTATCTATCATCTATCTATCTATCATCTATCTATCTATCTATCTATCTATCTATCTATCTATCTATCATCTATCTATCTATCTATCTATCTATCTATCTATCGATCGATCGATCGATCGATCTATCATCTATCTATCTATATCTATCTATCATCTATCTATCTATCACCTATCTATATCTATCATCTATCTATCTATCATCTATCTATCATCTATCTATCTATCTATCTATCTATCTATCTATCATCTATCTATCTAATCTATCTATCATCTATCTATCTATCTATCTATCTATCATCTATCTATCGATCTATCGATCTATCGATCTATCGATCTATCGATCTATCGATCTATATCTATCTATCATCTATCTATCTATCACCTATCTATATCTATCATCTATCTATCTATCATCTATCTATCATCTATCTATCTATCTATCTATCTATCTATCTATCTATCTATCATCTATCTATCTAATCTATCTATCATCTATCTATCTATCTATCTATCATCTATATCTATCTATCTATCTATCTATCTATCTATCTATCTATCTATCTATCTATCTATCATCTATCTATCATCTATCTATCTATCTATCTATCATCTATCTATCTATCTATCTATCTATCTATCTATCTATCTATCGTCTATCATCTATCTATATCTATCTATCTTAAGGTGCTCCTGCTCATTCCATGGGTGAAAATCATCTCCCCTATTTATAATACTTTAAAGTGGATAATGCAAAAACACATGAACATTTCAAATGAGTCAAAATGTGGGTCCCTCGGCACATGTTCAAACTCTGTTCTTACTCTAAAATAGTTCATAGACACCAAAACCTTCTCAAGAAAACAATTCTTTAGCATAGCTTCAACACGTTAATCCTTGGAGATTATAAATGCCCTCCAGACCGGTGGTTTTCTGCAGGCGTATTCTCCAACATGTCCTTGACACAATAATAGTGCATCAGTTGTGGATTTATACTGGACTGGCCATACATACGTCATTCCATTCTATTAGTTGTTCCATGATGTTTCCCCAACGTTACCTGCATTATCGTGGAACGAAACCTCACTGGAACATTTTTTGTGGTATGAAAGGATTTGGGTTTCAGTAAGAAGCTAGGGGACATACACTGATTAGAGAAATGAAGCAATATTCCTACCCCATAACTTTTGCAGGCACAAACAGTACAGAAAACTGGATCGTGATACCATCATGAGCACAAATAATCAAGAATGCAAAACGAAAAGGCTCTCTGGAGGTGTCCAGAATGGTGTCATCTTGCCTTTCATTGACAGCTGTTTGCTAATGAAATGCCCAGATTGTGTCCATTCTGAGTGTCCTAGAAAATGCATTTTGTACAATGATGCTTGAGGTCTATCCATGATGGATGATCAGGAAGACACACCATTGTTCTTATGTGTGATGGTTCTAGGGGTTGCTCGTGCATAAACCGGCACCACACCTGGCTGGGTTGCCTGAGTGAACCTTTTCTGTCCGGACAGCCACTCGCCCGTGGCTGTCTCAATCGCTGGCAGAGTCCGTCAGTGGGCGTTTCTTGAACTTCTTCCAGCAAAGAAGCTCTTTGACGCCTAGTCTCCGCCTACTCTCCCTGCGCGGAAGCCTTCTGCACAAGGAGGGTGTGGGCAGCGGAGGACCTGTGCTCTCCCCACCGGTCCCCGGCGAGGAGTCATGGGACCGCCTCGCCGATTCCCCCATCTGCCCCCCTTCTCCATTGGTGCTACCCTGATTTCCTTCCCCAGAAGATGGGCTGCTTCTCCTCATCCCGGGACGCTCTCCGGAATCCCTCTGGAGCCCTCTCTCTCCCTCTGGCTCCGATGGCAGTTCCCTGACATTATGCTATGGTAATACCATAATGTCGTGCCATCATTGCAGACGGTGTACAGTCACCTGAGCCCATTCTACAGAGGCACAAAAATTGCACCTGCCATGTCAAAACTTCTAACTGACTCTTCTAGGAAACCTGAGCCTTTTTTCAGCAGGGGATGAGCGTGGGTGCCTTTGAAATGTATATTCATGTGAAAGGAAGACTTTAGAAGGGAGGGTTTTTCAAAGGAAGAAGCAGCTGAAGGAGAGAACTATGCAATAAGCTATTTTAAGATGCACCAGGAAAGCTTATAATAGCCAGATACATTGTCTATACATACATAGACCATGTACAGAATATTAATATTATACATCTAAGGCCAAAAAAAGATGGATATCTTCATGGAACATATCATTGGTATTCTTCAGTTTCAATTACTCGGTGACACTACATATTTTAGCTGCAGTTTCATGCTAAATGATACATAATAAGAATGCATGACAAAAGTGTAAGAAGCTTTTCTTTAAACAAAATGCATTAGTAATTCCTTAGTGGCCAGTGTGGCACGTTTTAAGAAGACATTATTATTTGGTAAGTTAATAAGAAAGGCCTTCCATTTGTATGGCACAATTCACCCTAATTATTTGACAGCATTCCAGCTCTGCCCAAAGCCATGCCCATAAGTTTATTCCCAGCTGTTAATGGCTCTATTGAGTGCATACAAGCCAGAGCAGGGACAGAAGAGAGAGACGGCTTTCACCCGCCACAGAACAAGGCCAAACGACATGAAATGTAGCATTTGTGCATTGTGCACAGCTCACACCCTTTAGCATTTTCATGTGGGGGAAACCCCACACGTATTATAAATAAAACCTTTGAATGATGGTAGTGGGAAATTTGGAATGTAAATACAAGCTGAATTTATAATGAATTTAGCCAGCATAGCTCTAGGACTGTGCCATGCTTGTCTGGGGACCAGTCATAGTTCATGCAATATTAGAAGTTCATCTGAACATTTTAGCACATTGATTTGCTTGGTTTTGCATAACAAGAAATAAAAACAATACACACCCCAGCATAAAACTTAGGAGATTTGGGGGCACTTAATGCTGCTCTAGTGACTGAAGGGAAGCAACTATGGCTTTTATGAGTAGCCTGGTTGGGAGATCATTAGAAGATCTACAATATTATATTTTTAATATATTAGAAAGTTGGCCCATGTTGGATACAAAATGAAAAAACTGCACAAAGATGAATGGCTCTTGAGTTGAGTTGAGTTGCAGTTGAGACAAGATCTGTTTAAAAGTTTTTAAAAAGGATAACATACCCGTTGATTTGGGGAAATACAACTAATCGTGGTTATATAGTGGTTAAATATTTTGAATTTGATATTTGAAAGTGTCTTGTGATTGTTGCAAAAAACAAAACCAAACAAAACACTGATGATTTGTCCTTTGTAAAGGTAAAGGGACCCCTGACCATTAGGTCCAGTCGTGGCCAACTCTGGGGTTGCGGCACTCATCTCGCTTTATTGGCCAAGGAAGCCAGCATACAGCTTCTGGGTCATGTGGCAAGCATGACTAAGCCACTTTTGGCGAACCAGAGCAGTGCACGGAAACGCCGTTTACCTTCCCGCCGGAGCGGTACCTATTTATCTAATTGCACTTTGACTTGCTTTCGAACTGCTAGGTTGGCAGGAGCTGGGACCAAGCAACGGGAGCTCACCCTGTCACGGGGATTCGAACCACCAACCTTCTGATCAGCAAGTCCTAGGCTCTGTGGTTTAACCCACAGCACCACCTGTGTCCCTTTGTCCTTTGTAGTTAGGTACAATTAGCAGAGTTTGAAAAATCACAAATGCACCTCTACCCCTCTGTGCAGGAAAATCAAACATGACTGGTACGTTTCTAGCTTTCCCTTTATCAGCTGGGTCAACTTTTCTCTGTTCTCTGGGAAACAGGTTGACTTCTATCTGTGTTATATTTACATTAAATGTTTTATTTAAGGTATTAATGCCCAATTTGTTGACACATGATAATCTGTATTCACCTAAGAACACAACCTCTAAACCGTGGGTCCCTATGACTCCCTTACAGAAGCACTGTTTGATTTGAAAGCAGGTGCCCTTTATGATATGAGAATAAAATTCATTACCTGCCCATCATCAGTGTCATGTATGGAGCCGCATTCCATCAGTTTTCCATTCTGCGTATAGTCCAGATGTACCAAGTCTTGACAGTGAGAATGGCATGTGTATTTGCAATCTGAAACATAAAAGGCATGACACAATTTAGATAACATATCAGTGCTGTTCATGTTGCTTTGAATTCATAGAATTGTCAAGATTCCTATCCTGAACAGCAGCCTGTGCTCTGATTCTGAAGAGTGAGGGGTAGCCAATTATGTTGGACCAGTAACACTGGACACAGAACAGCCTTAACCAGCCTAGGCCCCAGCATCATAATTAAGCCAGTGCCAAATCCTATTAGATTGGGGACCCTTGACCCAGAAACCCTTGAATTGGGTCTGCATCCTTAGAGTCCGCATCCCTTGAAGAACCAGCTCTCTTCATGCTATGGACCCACAGCCTCATGTTGTCTGGTCAGCATAGGTGATAAGTTTGGAGGGAGTAGTCTAAGACGAGGAGGAATTTTAGGCTCCAAGTCAGAGACCTGCCCCTTTAAGGCCTTCTGCTCCTCAAGGAAGAATCATAGAACTGGTTCTGGAGGTATAAAAGTATTTAGTCCAGTCCTAGACTGTGTGGGAGCACTTAGCACACTTGGAGCTTTCTATGGTGCTGAAAGGACCAGTCTACCTCACGCCCCATGGTCCTCTTGTTAAAGTCAGGATAGGACAATAATGCAACCTTATGATTACAGTTACTGTAGTTTGACAAAAAATTGGGGTGTTTCCAGAGGCTTGTGCCTGTAAATAAATTGTTGTGGGGGGACCCAGACACCATTCTTGCAAGCAATGTGTCAGTTACCAATATAAGTTTTCTTGTGATCTGAAGTTGCTGGGAGGGAATAGAAACAATAAAGGTAGCTAGAGGCAGCCTTGAAGGTTTCGAGGCATTTTGTAAGGAAAATACCGAGAGGTTTGAGGCATGGACATTTGGCTCAACAGAACTGGTTTTTTAAAAAATATTATGGCAAGAAGAATATAGACTAGGCCACAACCAAACTGAAGCTCACAGTCATGTGGAAACTGAAAATCATGCTGAGGCTGCCCAACCTGAGGAAAAGAAAAGCCCTTTAGGACAGTGACTTTTTGAAATAGTAGAAATACACCAGCCTATTCATGTGGTCTTCATTGCTACCTCAGGCAGAGCAAGATCACAAACACTGTAATGATAGCTGGAGATTGTGAATAACCATTGTAAGGCTTCCCATTTATTTTGTACTCATTTATTTTTATCATTTGAGCTGACATGTGTTGGGAAGTCAAATTAGAAAGCTGTGATTTGGTTAAACAATATACAATATGCAAAGATAGGGTAGCTGTCTTTCTAATCACATTAGGAAACTAGTGTTGCTATGGCTGTTTTTATTCTCACCATCAGTCTCAATCTGAGTATCTTTGAAGTTGTTCACATAAGAAGCTAATAATTTCTTCCTATTAAAGAGCACTGTGCTTTTGGGAGGGGGAAAAATGAGGTGCTGATAATCATATACTGATAAAAGGTCTGTGGCCGCCAGTACAAAATGGCTGCCATGGGTGGCAAAAATAGCAAAGCCAGTACTCCTTATGACTGCTGTCATAAAAAACACCCTAGAAACACAACTTTAAAAAAATACCCAACTTGTATAAATCCAATTTATGCTTTGTGTTCGAAGTTTCAGTAGTTGTTTTCCACTGTGTTTACTGGCAACAAAATTTTCTCTGTCAAACAAATTCACACCAGTGATGGAAATCTTAGATACAGATGGGCCACAAAAATGGCTACGACAGACTGGAGAAGTTCTACCATATGCCTCTGAATCAAATAAGGGCCAAACCATTAAATTCATTGTGTGGTATTGTTTGCTACTATTTATTTCCATTTTAAATAGCAAGTGGGGAGCAATCAGGGTTGAACTGGGAGCTACATTAAAGTGCTTGCAGCCCCAATAACTCCCACCCCACCCTCAGCTGCTGCTTGGCCTGGCAGTTGCAGCTGGGCCCTGAGAGTGGGAACAATGCACAGTTAGTGATGCAGGTATTCTTCTACCCCCATTCCCATTTGTTAGGAGCTTGAGCAAGTCTACAGTGTTTTTGCAAGGATGAAGAAAGGCAGCAAAGTGTATTTGATGAAGCTATAAGAAGCCAGAGAGTGAACAAAATACACATTGCAGGACCTACTTTGTATAGGCCTGTACTAGAACCATAGAGACCATAAAGCTGAGAAAAAGATAGCTGTGTGTGAAAGCCTTTAAAGAATTATTCTGCCCACTCCTAGAGTACTTATCAATCTAATACAAAAATTATTTGCGTTTGAAATCAAGCTTTGTCCAGTCTTAATTTCTCATTCTTCTTTTCCTGATAACATCTGAAAGATGCTGATCTGGAGGATAGCACAGGCTCATGATGGTGTCACTAAAATTTTACCAAGTATTTATAAAGGCATTCTGATCAGATTGAAGTTTTCCCTCAGCAATTCAGTTGGTGCTGCACATAACAAATCAGTTTGCTGTTTATTTACTGTATTGGCTTGTTTCTAAAAACACATCTGAAAAATACATGAGAAATAGATACAAAACAATATTTTAAGCTTTCCATTTTCAAACGATGAAGGGCTGCATGACAAAACATTACTTTCGATTCTGCCCTAGGGCAAATTAAATTTGTCTTATTTATATATAAAAAAATTAAGAATCCAAGGAGAACTAGCATAACGCTTGCAGCTGAAAAACATACAAATTACTTGCGGTCATGGTAGTTCCTTATATTCTGCCTGGAGGAACAGTGTGATCCTTTTACGGTGTTAAGTTGCCAACCTACCTGCTCTCTGCTTTTTCTTCACCTCAAGCTTGATTTTGCTGGATAGTTTGTATATGGCTGTTCCCATCACAGAGCATCTACAAGGCTGCGTAGGCAAGCAGATCAACAGATACTCTACAAGCAGACGCAGATAATTGAGCTGTGCTGGATCTCATAAAACAACCAGGCTGCTGCTGCTCAAGAGAAGTTTCCATATTCTGCCAGACTTATTTTTCAGCCTTTGTAGCCCTACACGCTGAAACCTTGATTTGAATTAGCTAATTTGACTTTCAAATAAACATTTGTAAATGGAGGCTAAAGTCTGAACAGAACCAAAAGAGGGACAAGCACACTGGATGTGGTATGGGCAGTGCCCCTTTCTTATATCTCTCTTGAATAAATTTTCATTTGAAGCCATGTTATATCTGCCGCTCAGCTAGACAACTCTGTGCCCCAACATTCATGAAGTGCGGATGGAAGGCTTTGCCACCTTCACGAAACATGTGACTGGTGCTGTAATTTCTGGCTAGGCTTGTCACTGGTTGGAGCAGACAAAAGGGGTGCCTAGATTCAGTCACATATTTCACAGTGGAGAGGTGACAGCATCAATCATATTTGGCAATGCAGGCAGTTTGGTAGTGTGAGTGTGGTGCCAATGACCCACACACACTGACCCTTTGTGAGTGACCCTCAAACCATCATCTTGCATGCTCAGGATCCAGTCTAGAAGGATGATCAAGGCACCTGTATTTGAAATGTGCAGTCTGAACCTCTGCACATTTACTCAGAAGCAATTCACACTGATGTCAGTAAGATTTACTTACACACGCACACATGCATTGGTTGCGGCCTTACAATGCAACCCTATACATGCTTAGTCAGAAGGCCCACTGTGTCAATGGGGCAAATTTTCAGGCAAGTGAAGATAGCACTGCAGCCTTGAATGGGATTTGTCTCTCAAGAAAACTCAGAGGAGATGACGACATTGAGAATCACAAAAGAATCTATTATGCCAGCTTTCATTTTCTACAGTACAGTGGTACCTCGGGTTACATATGCTTCAGTTACATATGCTTCAGGTTACACACTCCACTAAACCAGAAATAGTGCTTCAGGTTAAGAACTTTGCTTCAGGATAAGAACAGAAATTGGGCTCTGGTGGCGCGGCAGCAGTGGGAGACCCCATTAGCTAAAGTGGTGCTTCAGGTTAAGAACAAACCCGAGGTACCACTGTATAGGAATGCCTTCAGATTAAGATGCATACATTTTTTTCTGGTTAGAAAAAGTAAAGTGAGATTATAATATTCCATTGGGAAAAACGTATTTGCATATGAATGTATACAGTTTTCTATTTTTTTGGGGGGGGGGATTTTTAAATATCTATTTAGAATACAGAATGTCTCTTTAGGATATGGATTCTAGAATATCTCATCTTTTTAATGATTTGAAATTTACCTGTGATAAACTGGCAGGACAACGGGGAGGAGGAAGAGTATCCCAGTGTGCGGTGTAGCTGGGACTGGGACACACAGGGACACAAGCTGGGAATGGGGAAGGAGAGGTTGGTGTAGGAAGTACTAACGGGTGATGGAGGATGACAAGGAGATGGGGGTCTAGTGCACAGGAACCAGAGCAGCAGGACCCACCACCAGAGGGGTCCCTATCTCCACAAACATGGCATGCTCTGAGGCATAGGGAGCAGTGGAACAGAAGCTTTAGGAGGCTAGGGCAGGCAAGGGCCCACAACCCAGCTCCCTAGCTGGCCACTAGCTCTGGGAGGAGGTGTGTGATTCCTTGACCTGGAGTAGACTCAGGACAGGTGAGGGACACCTGCCTCATCAAGCCCAGATGCTGCAATCTGCACGCGAAGTACCAAAAGGAAGCAGAGATGAGATGCTGTGTCTGCTTAACTGCCCATGTTGATGGACCTCAGCTTGGATGCTCCCAGACCGCAATGGACTGTGCTTTGGACTTTGGATATGTGGACTGACCCTGGACTGGGGACTTGACAAACTGACTTGCCGCCAGGTAGGCCAGGGCTTGACGACATTACCTAATAATACTATTTGATACTGTTTTTGCCTACATAATCTCTACCACCCCTGTTTTTTACGTTTCTTACTCCATGCTGTGCTCCTTTACAAGCTGCAGCGTATAAATTCAATAAATGACTAATGATGATTATGGTAACAACAGCAACAATAACATGCGATGTTACCAGTAGGATATTCCAGTAGGGATGGGGAAAACCTTTCAAATTTGCTATGTGGAGTTTTATCCCAGTACTGTTGTGTCACTGACTTATTCCATAGCAGCAGACACCTCCCTTTTCTACGTCTTTAGGGGAGCGAAACACAGAAAATGTCCAATAAAGAAAACTAATGAATCTTGCAAGTATGTAATTTCTTGACAGGGAGCAGGGGATAAGATTGGAAAACAGGCATCAGTAAATTGCTGTTTACCCCACTCTAAGAGTGAGCTGGTGAAATAGAGCCTTATATCACTTTCATTTTCTATCACAAATTCAATACAGTAATGTTTATGCATCTTGCATGAAGTCGAAAGCATTGAACAGGCCATTTTGTCAAATAGGAGTTGTCAAATTAAGGAAGAATTCTCACTGCTCCATATTTCCCTGTATGTGCTTGAATCAGACATATGGTGAAGTTATGGTCAAATAGGTTTTGAAAGCTTGGCACATTCTAGATTGTCTCAGATATCACTGCTGTGGGTTTTAGTATATTTACTTCAGTGATTATTCACTGACCCCTAGTGCTGAGTTTACAGCATCACAACAACAAAACAGCATTCCTTGCTTAATTCTGTTTATTAAAATGGGTCTGAAGCACATCTTAGACTGGCAATCGGATTTAACAGGTTTGCTAAAATAATTTCTTTCCCATGTGACTCTTAGGAGATATAAAGCCCCAATGGTCTCTGTGAAACTTGCAGCATTCCTGTAAACAAAATAAGTTGCAAGGGCAAACACAGACACACAATAGTGATTAAAAGGTCCAGGTTCAGAACTGCCAGCCAGCCCCAAACCTGAGTCCTCTGTCACTATATCTCTAGATAGCAAAACAGGGAAAGGGCCCAGAGCTGGGAAAGAAAAAGAGGGTGCACTTTCCCCCCTCGCCTCAATATCTCCCTGCCCTCCAGAAACCTGAACAGCACTTCAAGGCTTGCAGCTATCTGGAACAAGAATATCCATTGGATGGGGGAGACACTGTAACATTGCAGGTCCCACTTGCGTTGACTGTGTTCAGAGCAACAAACAGAAAAGCTAGATAGAAAAATACTGCACCGGCGCAGTCTTGGAAAAATGTTCATGTCTGCTTAGGGAGAGAATCACACACCGAAGGTAGCCTCGCACTTTGACACTTCAGATTTTCTCTCTGAAAGGTGGCAATTAACACATTTCTAGTTGGGTTTCTTAGTGGAAAAGAGCTCTGGGACTGCGCCACAGTGGCGTGCTTTGCAGAAGCACTGTCAGAAATGGATGTTGTCTCATTGGCGACTGTGAGAACAGGACACTGGACTGGGTGTGCCGTGGGCTCCACCTCCATCGTCCTGCCCGGATACTGAGGTCCAGCTCTGAGGGCCTCCCCTCACCGTGAGGTGTGAAGTTACAGGGAATCGAAGTTACAGGGAATCAGTCAGAGAGCCTTCTCTATAATGACGCCTGCCCTGTGGAACGCCCTCCCAGCAGATATTGAAGAGATAACTATTTGACTTTTAGAAGACATCTGAAGTCAGCCCTGTTCAGGGAATTTTTTAATGTTTTACTGCGATTTTAATATTTTGTTGGGAGCCACCAAGAGTGGTTGGGGCAGCCCAGTCATAATAATAATAATAATAATAATAATAATAATAATAATAAGCAACTTAGGGTGTTGCATAATACTTCATACATGCAGTGCCATGTCATAGTGGGAGAAATTGCTTGACACTGTGAGCAGGAGGGGAGAAGATGTGAATCCAGTAAATTCTTAAACTCTGGTGACAAACAACTTGGTTTTTCCATTCCATCAGAATCAGGAGAGGCTGAGCAAGTATTGGACCACTGTCTGGAAGAAGTGATGGGCTGGACAGGGGCCAAGACACTGAGGCTGAATCCTGATAAAATGGAGGTGCTGTGAATGGGTTGTTCCCATGACCAGGAATTAGGTGGACCTGTTCTGGGAGAGGTTGCTGAAGGAATAGGTTTGTAGTTTGGGAGTAGCCCTGGATTCTAACTTGTCACCGGAGTCTCAAGCGGCTTCTGTGGCTAGGAATATTTTGCCGTTCCTGGACTAGGATAGCCTGGCCTCAGTTGTCTGTGCTCTGGTGATCCCCTGCCTGGATTGCTGCTATGTGATCTCCCTGGGACTGCCCTTTAAGATGGTCCAGAGGCTGGAGCTAGCACACAATGTAGCTGCTAGACAAATAAGTGGATCAGCCTGATAGAAGCATGTATCACTGGTCCTGAAAGCAGTGGCTGCCAGGGAGCTACCACAAAGTGTTATTACTAGCATGCAAAGCCTTAAATGGTTTGAGACCCTAAAAGAGTGCCTTCCCCAATATCAACCATCTCAGGCTCTACGACTGCCATGGGAGGCCCTGTTGGTGCTACTGCTGGTGGTGTCCCTTCGTTAGCATTGACCCAAGACAGGGCCTTCTTGGTGGCTGCTCCCCATTTTTGGAATCCTGCCTCCCTCGGTGAAGGGCATCTGTACTTTTCTTTATGAACTGTCAGAAAGAATTTGAAAACATTCCTGTTTACCCAGGCGTTTGATGACTGAGCCTTTCTGCTCCTGCAACCTTGAAATTACTAGCTGTGAAAGTATGTCGTCGTTTGTGAATGTTTTGAATACATCGCTGTGCTATTTTTAATTGTTCTTGCTTTAATGCTGATGTGTTTCCCACTCTGGGCTCCTTTGGGAGGAAAGGCTTGATATACATTTAATACATAAATAAATGGGTTTTCTAAAATTATTAACAATGTGTAAAACATGGTGAGGAAGGCATTTCTCTCCTTCTGTCATGATAGCATCTGGGGTCACCTGGCGGTAGCTTCAGGACAGACTATGTTGACCAAATGCATAATGAATGATATTGACTCACAAAAGATGTGGTGGTAGCCACAAACTTAGATGGATCAAGTAAAGGATTAGGCAAACTCGGGAATGGCCATTGTTAGTATAAGCAAAGTATCCCTGGTTCCAAGATGCTTGAAGATATCTTCCTTCCTTCCTTCCTTCCTTCCTTCCTTCCTTCCTTCCTTCCTTCCTTCCTTCCTTCCTTCAATATTAGCTTCCAGAAGAATCTTGCTGGCTGCCATGTGAAGCTGAATGCTAGAGCAGATGGCCTTAATCCACCAAAGCAATATTCTAAGAATATATCTCAAAATAATGCATATGATCAGAATTCAGACAGGAGCACGATGAGCCCATGTACCCACTGCTGCTTGGGACAAGTGTTCCCTAAAGAACAGCTTTAAAGTCTCCATTCAAACTCAATGAGGAGCTCTTCGCTTTCTCTCTCTCTGCCATAGGTGAAGCAGCAACTTCAGACATCTTGTAAATAAGTATATCTTTTTGCCCAGGCTTTCCCTAATACATAAGATCAGTACATTTTTCTCTGTATAAATTTGCTGAACCCGGTTTTTTAATATGCTTTCATGCTATAGCTTTACTGCTGTATTTTTGTTTTAATGAAATTGTTACGGTGTTCATGTTGTACACTGCTTAGATTTTAAAAAAATATTAAGCTGTTTATTATCTATCTATCAATGGAAACGTGCTGGTTCGAAGAGTAAAAATCTTAGTAGGCCTGCTCAGACCCTTAGATGTGCTTCAAGCAACTTGACACAGACTAATTCCTTTCTGCTACAACACTCATCACAAAACTGCAGGAGAAAAGGTTTTAGTTTTGTTAAGAATACATAACTTCTCAATTTAAGTTCATTGCAGAGAAGAGGAAAAGATAAACTTACCAGAAGATGTGCAAAGAAGCTTGATTTTTCTCCTCCTTGGGCTACCCAGTGATTTGGGGAACCAATAAAAAAACTGTGCTATCCTTCTAATTGTTTTGTTGAAGTCGCTTCTTATTGCCATAGCTAAAGTCAGCCGACTGCTCTTGAGGTAACTGCACAGAAGTGCAGGAAGGAAGGAAAAAGCCTCAAATACCCACAACCCTATAAGATCGCCATGAATAGAACCTCAGCCAGCATGTCTCAAGGCCACCTGTTGGTCCTAAATCCTCTCATCTACATTTAGTAAACTAGAGATCTCTATCTTTATATACAGTCACATTACTATAACCAAACTGTATGGTAGTACAGTGAGAGGAATTCATCAGTATCTTTACAAAAATGCTGTTTAAAAAACCATTTCCTGTAGTATTTTTCTCAGGTTATATATGATCCCAACATTAAACAGGTGTTTTCCTTACAGAAATTCGATAATCAAATCAATAGAGCATTCCTCCCACAATCTTATGAAGAGGGTGATGAATTATAAAGATACCTTGATATTGTTACTATTTAGAATGAGGTGCTCTGTTACTAACATGTTTATTTGAAAATAAATCCTTTTCTGATTCTAAACTGTACTGCTGGTATCTATGCTAAAGTTCCCAATATGCAGTCTTAGGCTCAGTCTCTAACAAATCACTTTTGCTGACACTGAAATCCAACAAATGACTAAAATATATAGTGGCTTACTTTTGGCACCTCAAAATGAAAGTCTATAAATAAATGACATGCTTTTATATATAGATAAGAATGATGAATCTGTGCAACCGTGATGCTTATATTTTCATTGTGCTTTTAGATAATTACACTATTCTCATTAAACAAAACAGTGTCCAATTGAAAAGGATGCCCATATTTTTTACATTTGCTGCTGTTTAGAGTTTATTGCCTCCAGCTATCTCATTTAAGTTGACATTTTCTTGGCTAAATCCAGACACAACAGCACACAAAACGTTATAGGAACAAAGATGTTGCATCAAAATTGTAAAATGACTTAAAAACATTTGTGTAACACAGTGCATAGTACTGATGTTTCAGGAGATATTTATGTTTCACTCCTCCATACTAAAACATGTAAGATATTTAGACCCCCACTTTCAGATATTTTTAACTTACTGCCTTTTTCCAGTCTGAATCTTGATAGATTGTATTTCCTGCGTCAATGTGTCCTAGAAGATAAAGCAAACATTTCCACAGATATTCTTTTGTCTGTGTCTGTTTGAATATAAGAGACAGATATCCAACAGAAATACTGTTTCCTAGTTTTCACTATATTGCATGGAAGCCAGAAGGAATGTCGGAGCAAAGTATTTTAATGCAACTGGGAAGCCAAGGACCACTGAAAACATAATAAAAGTTAGGGTGTTTTGTATCTCAACAGCTAGATTCTTTATTAAACTCATAAACTTCTTAGAATCCCATCATGATTTAAGATGCTGAGTATGTCCCATAATACCCCGAGTGATGTATCTTCATGTGTTGTTTAGTCAATTAAGATCTTAATTCTTGGCTAGATCCATACTCTACACACTGTGAAAGCAGGATAATAGACTTGATGGGTCTTTAGTCTTATCTAGAAAAGGTGTCTTCTTATATTTTAAATTCATTATTTTAAATTAAAAATGAAATGTACACCTTTTTAAAAATACTTTTTCAGTGATAACTTAAAACACTGGCTATCCCTTTGTTTCTTTGCAGAATATTGGAAACACAAAGGACTGGAATTTCTATGATGGAATTGGAGAGTTTAAAAATGTAGGATGTGGCAATGTTCAGGCGAACTTGTTCCCAAGACTTGTTAAGGACAAACGCTAGTTTCAGTCATATTGTAGCTGCGAGACTAAGATAAAGAAAATGGAATGCAATTTGGTTGTTTTATTTTCTAGGTCACTTCTGTGTTTTCTTCACTCCTCACTTTCCTCTGTGGGCCCCTAGTCTTGTGCCAAGCCCCCCCCCCCCATTTAAGTGATTTTCACCTGTGGAATATCCTGGGGGCCCCCAGGGAGCCACGTGGCCCTCAGTTGAGAAACGCTGCCCTACCAGATGCATGGTTTTATTATTTGTGGTGACCTAAGCGGGTGGCGCTGTGGGTTAAACCACAGAGCCAAGGGCTTGCCGATCGGAAGGTCGGCAGTTCAAATCCCCGCGCTGGGGTGAGCTCCCGTTGCTCGGTCCCTGCTCCTGCCAACCTAGCAGTTCGAAAGCACATCAAAGTCCAAGTAGATAAATAGGTACCGCTCTGGCGGGAAAGTAAGCGGCATTTCCGTGTGCTGCTCTGGTTCACCAGAAGAGGCTTAGTCATGCTGGCCACATGACCCAGAAGCTGTATTCTGGCTCCCTCAGCCAATAAAGCGAGATGAGCACTGCAACCCCAGAGACTGGACCTAACAGTCAGGGGTCCCTTTACCTTTAAGCCATATTTTGGTGTGGGGCCCTGGTTACATTGAAATTTCCCTTCATATTTGACCATTGTTAGTATGCACAGGAATGCCTGACTGGGCCTTGCACCCAAAGAAAGCCCTAGACTGTATGGGATCTCATGCAGTCCTGTAGAGGACACTCTCCTGAAAGTGGGTGAAACCCCAGTTCCTCCCACCCGCCACCCCCTTATTTTGGTTTTTGCTGATCTGCATAAATGTGTTTCAGAGTGCCATATGCCAGCTCTAGGCCAGGTGAGATTTCAATGGCATCTTGTAGAGGACATTTTCATGTTTGTGTCAGTATATGATTTGTGGTGGAAATAACTGTATTTTGCAGTGGTCACCTCCAGTTACCTGTTGTTGGCTTTTTTTAAAAAAATGGTTGCATGATGTAATCACACATTTATGAGCATTTCACAAGCATGATGTTGACTGAAGAAAATTACTGTTGGGCTCAAAGGAGAGAGTCCTCTGATCATGGAGATATATATCATGTAAAAGGTAAAGGTAAAGGGACCCCTGACCGTTAGGTCCAATCGTGGCTGACTCTGAGGTTGCGGTGGTCATCTCGCTTTATTGGCCAAGGGAGCGGGCGTACAGCTTCTGGGTCATGTGGCCAGCATGACTAAGCTGCTTCTGGAACTAGAGCAGCGCACGGAAATGCCGTTTACCTTCCCGCCGGAGCGGTACCTATTTATCTACTTGCACTTTGACATGCTTTCGAACTGCTAGGTTGGCAGGAGCAGGGATCGAGCAGCGGGAGCTCACCCTGTTGCGGGGATTTGAACCACCGACCTTCTGATTGGCAAGTCCTAGGCTCTGTAGTTTAACCCATAGTGCCACCCGCGTCCCTTATATATCATGTAGGGTATCCCAAATATTATTTTGCAATTCAGGGACATACTTACTCGGAGTTCAGAACATATAAACTTTTCTTTTTTCAGTGTTTCAAACTTTCAACCAAATAAGGAACTGGGAACTAGCAACCAACTTCAGCATCCTGCTCATACATTGTTTTTTTTTTAAATATTTCTTTCAACCCATTCTCTTCCACACACTCTTAACAATGTTCTATAACACTGTGAGTATCCAGTCTTGAAGTCCAATGATGTACATGGCTTACGTACCAAGATCAGCAATTCATCATATCAAGGACAATGAATTAGAAGTGTGAAAAGAGATTTATTTCTCATGCTGCTGCCTAACTTGTGGTACATTGATTTGAAGAGAATTTTCGCAAGACCCACAGCCGCTGCCGATAGAGTTACTATACAGACTAAGAATGGTAGAGTTCCCTCTACAAATTAATATGAAAACACAATGCAAAATATTGAACACTACAAAAAAGCAAGCTGGTATATGTCATATTGTTTGCAACTTATCTTAATAATTTACATGGAGGAAGGGGGAACAGGACCTTTTTTCTCTTGAGTGCTGCGTACCCTGTAATGTAATCTGTTGGGGGCTGTAAGCAGGGGCAGAGACAAAAGCAATATAGATTAATCCAGAATAGACTGTACTGCTTCAATTTTCACCATGGCTAGCACGGATTAGAATTCTCAGTCCTATAAAGGTGTCCTCAGAAATAAGCCCCTCTGGGTTATTTGGGGGTTCCTCTCAAATACATATATAATTTTTTTATTTTAGTATAGGAGACTAATATAGGTAATTTGAAAAACAAGTAAAAGTAATTCCTTTCTTATTTTAGTGTGCCGTATGCACATAAACATATATGATAGAAAGCTATCAATTTGTTCTTGGGCAGCTGAGAGGACCCCCCCCCCCAAAAAAAAGCCCAGAAGAAAAGCTTTAAAAAAGTATTTTAATCAAATAAAACACTGCCCCTCCCCGTTATTCTGAAACTTCATAGAAAGACAGCAAAATCCTTAAAAAATAAAATAAAATGAAACTAATAGAAAGGAAGGAACTCTGAAGGGATGGGAGAATGTGGCAGAAGTGCCTTCAGCAACATAAAAGGCTGTCATCCATGATTTACACTATTCGTTTAAAACTGGTTTCAGTATATGGAAGAAAAATCGACCCTTCTCCATTTCCTCCCTTCAAAAATTATGTTATAGAGTAAACAGGATTATGCAAAATGATGATTCTGTAAAACAGAAAACGATAGCATAAAGTAAACACATTACAGAAATATAATCTCAACATTTCAGAATAGACATTTACATACAATAAGGCAGCAAAATTTCACATAGATTTACTACCTATGATTTCCGTAGTCCTTCCAACTAGGTTATTGGAAACTTGGTAATGAAAATAAGAGCTGCAACAGTGAAATAATATTTCTTTATCCATTTGAGACTACGTAGAGACGGATTATTTTTCTTTGTATTTTGGCATGTCAGAATGGAGGAGACAGAAGGTAGAGTTGATTAGAAATTTGATTAAAAGAAACGAAGGCCTCAATCCACAGAAATCTAGAATAGTCTCAGATCAATTGGGTCTCTCCTAGAACTTATCCAGAATACTCTGGCTTAGAACAACAGCCTTACTTTCTAGACACGTTGGAAAATAAGTTCCACTAAAGTCAGTAAGACTGAATTAGATTGTTTTTGTATGTGTGCATGTCTGTTGAATTAAAAAAATTTAAAACACAGTGTAAGGAAGCTAGCAGAAGCTCACTTCTCTACTACCCTCCTCCCCATGATAGCTTATCAAATGCTGAACTAAATTTTGCGCCTCTGTGCTGAATGAGGTTGATGAGCTGTAAGGAAGATTCCCCAAAACTGGGCCAAGGCACTTTCAGTGAGTGAGGAAAGTACCAACTCTTCAGGGATCCCCTTTTCCAAGGCAACTGCGTAAACACCTGTGCCAATGTTTTACCTCAGTGTCAAATGCTTCACAATAGCTTTAATAAAAAAAGGAAAGAATTCTCCTACTTTAGTAGAACTGACAAAGATTAGAAACCAGTATATGGTCCACAGCAGGCTCAATGTTTAGCATGTAAGAAAGTAAATGCTACTTTTGAAATTGTATGGTGTTTGGGGGTTTTTAAAAAATGCCAGTAAGAATTAATAACAAGGTTCACTGATTTTGAGACACACTCTATGCTAGCGAACATGTTACAGCTTTTCCGTCACCTGTTGATTTAGCAAATAGAAGATTCAATTTGTATGTGCTTTTAAATCCCAAACTGGCAGATTATACATACTCAAACTGAACATGATTACAAACTCAAAAATATTTCCTTCACCATTAGTTAAGAGAGATACTTTTTCAAGAGGTAATCACACTTTTCCCTGTCTCTTTTTTTGTACTTTGTAAGAGACATCTGCTCACAATGAAAGACAGCAGGAAAGAATTTCAGAGGATCATAAACGAGGGACTGTGCATTCATGTGACTTAAGGGGAAGCCCAATCTCCTTGACAAAAATGAAGTAGGGTTTTTCCAAGACCAGTTTCTCTAGCAACATTCACAAGTAAACAGGCAAGGACAGCATTTGAAGCAAATGCATTGCGTCGATGTGCTCACCAAAATATACAGCCGTCATTAATTCACACAGGGGAAAGTTCTGTTGTTACTCCAAATGTTAAGACCACTTGTAACATTACCAAAAGAAATATACTTTCTATTATATACATTATGTACATATTTACATGCTTTTATTAAATACTGAGGGGGAATGCCAAGTTCAGAAAACTCTTTCAATGGATATACGCTATTTCTGTGCAAATTCAGATTGTGTTGTGGCAAACTGTCCAGCTAAATACAATCCACATTCCTTGGGCCACCATCCATCGTCAAAGCACCAAACCTAAACAAAAAAACACAATCATAGCATTTAATGCTGTCTCTGGTACACAGTATTGAGTGATTGTGCTGCAGTGCAGTGGAATGAACTCATTCTGTTGATTTCTATGGGATCAGAGTTCAACTGACTTAGCTGGATCAAGCCCACTGGCTTGAATCAAACAAGTCTTTAAGACGCACCACAAGGAGTGCATCTGGAAGTACAAAATGAGTTTTTTTTAAAAAAAGGTAAAGGACCCCAGGATAGCTAAGTCCAGTCAAAGGCGACTATGGGGTTGTGGCGCTCATCTTGCTTTCAGGCCAAGGGAGCCAGTGTTTGTCCACAGACAGCTTTCCAGGTCACGTGGCCAGCATGACTAAACAGCTTCTGGTGCAATGGAACACTGTGACGGAAACCAGAGTGCATAGAAACGCCGTTTACCTTCCTGCCACAGCAGTACCTATTTATCTACTTGCGCTGGTATGCTTTCGAACTGCTAGGTTGGCAGGAGCTGGGACCAAGCAACAGGAGCTCACCCTGTTGTGGGGATTCGAACTGCCGACTTTCCGATTGGCAAGCCCAAGAGGCTCAGTGGTTTAGACCACAGCACTACCCACGTTGCCTTTCACCACAAGGAGTGCATTTGTGTGAGTGCAGTGGAAGGGTCCACTGTGTCGGTCATTCCTAACTCTCCTTCCTGGTGGGACGCCAATTACATGGGAAACACTCAAGCGACCAGCGTCTCTGCACAGAATTCACACGTGCGCCTCTGCAGGGTGGGAAAGCACCATGCAGAAGTGGCTCCTTTGCTTCTGGTTGCACACAAGACGCCACTTCAAAGCATGGATCTCCTGCAAGCCGTGGGCCAACCCTCTTCAGGTGCACAAGAAATTCTCAAAAGAGATGCACAGCTACGTGTTCACCGTATATGCTTGCTGCCAAACTAAGTTCCATAAAACGCCCACTTACCTTTCCAAAAGGTGATTATTCTCGGCTAATTCTTTAACGACACCTTCCATTTCTTCTTTCAGTTTCTTCATGCTGAAAGTTTAAAAGAAAGAAAGAAAAGAAATGCACCGTAACATGCTTAATTCTCAGTTAAAAATCTTTATAAAACTACTGGCTATTTCTTTAATGTAAGGAAACTGGAAATGAAACAGATTTTTCAAAAAGACACCCAAACTGTGTATAATGACTATTTAAAGAGGACGACTATTTAAAGAGGAACTTTCAGCTCGGCTCACTGAATACCAGGCTCTTCCAGGGTTCTAAATCACATGAGGAGCCTACATGCAGGGAGGATAAAAATCAATAATTTTTAAAGTGGTTTTAAAAAAAATAAATCAATTTTTTAAAATTTAAATTGGATTTTTAAAATAAAATACTTTTGGAGGGGAAATCTTTGTAAATATAGTTTTCTATTTAAGTTACATTATAGTCCAAAGGCTATTCATCAGGAAATAAGGATTTGTTTTAAGTTTTTAATGTGTGCTAAAACTCAGTCTAAGTTTTTTTTTTTAATTGTTTAACCACATCAGTTAACAAACATGGAAATATATGCTATAATGTTATTGTTATTAAAGAAATGATTATTTTCCTCCTTCCAATAAAGTACAGCAGAAAAGTTGTCCAAATATAAACAGTTAACTTATTAAACCTCACAATATTTCCATAATTATCTGTCTATATGTATTTCTAATTGTATAACCAAATCAGTAATTTTTGATATAACTGAAAAAACTACTCTGGAAATTTATTATTACAAAAATAAAACCTTCATCTGGTTGTAAATATTAATATCATACCAGCAAGAATGGGTCTTTCTGTTAAAAAAATGATTTAAATCAAATCCACCCTGCCAACTGTTAGTATTTCATGCAGCCGATGCTGCAGATGTAACTGGTGTGAATAACACGCCTGTCTGAGAAGACTGTGGGAACGGAAGACAGCCTTATCTCTCTTCCTCTGTATGTACTTTGTAATGTACTTTCATTTTTGTCGTTCTCTCGGAACTGGAGAGAACAGATACCATTATGCTGTAGTCTGTATATAGCATGTAAATAAATAGTAGATTAGATCTACGATGTCTCACTCTTCTTACTGTGTTATGCCAGAAGATTAGTGTGCATATATCAAGCTGATATATGTTGCTGGAGCGCCCTGGAGAAGGAGGGAGATGCCTTTTCCAGTGCTGCACACATCAGAGGACGCTTGGAATTCCATGGGCTTGCAGGCGGCCCCGGGGCGTTTTCCAACACTGCTTACATGAGTAGGAAAGGCTCCCCATGGCAGATATTTGGAGAAGAGGGAGAGGAAGGAAACAACTGCCCTTGTCCCTACTCTATGCGATTCTTACTCCATGAAGGATTTTAAAAAACACACCAAATAGGACTAGTGATGGCAGCACCATAAGAACAGCTGATACAAGAATAAGAAACACAAATGTTGCATGGCAATACTGTTTCTAGAACCATGCCATCTTGGTCCTCCAGATGTTGCTTGACCACTAGTACCTTCAGCCTCAGCCAGCATGTGCATGTTGAATGGTCTCTTTAAATGTGAAGGTTCATTATTGTTCCACAAGATGTGTATGTCTTTAAGGGCCAGAGCAAATAACGAGACCCAGTTTTACAGCTGTGAAACAGTATAGCAGGTGCTGCTAAGTTGTGTTAATTAAGCTGTGTCAGCAATTGGGTATAGTATATAAAGAGCAGCACCTAACTCTCTCAGTACCCCGGGGTATGGGTTGGTGGTTGGGTCATGCTTGTTGATATATTTAATGTAAAAGGAGTTTTTGTTTTTGTTATTAAAACCTTGTTAAAGCTATTTTTGAGTTCCTTGTAATGCGTGGTCTCCCCAGCAAGCTTTCTGCAGCACAACTAAACTGCAAATAGCCAACAGTGCAATGGTCAAGGATGATGGGAGTTGGACTACAACATCTGGAAGGGCACAGATTAGCCACCCCTGGGTTAAAAAAACAACTAATAAAGCTTGATGTCAACATTCAAATGTGACTATGCCCAGAGTGGCTGGGGCAATCCAGTCATATGGGTGGGATTCAAATAATAAAAAAATAACAATCTTAACAAAAGCTTGGCATTTTTAAGTAGTTCTGTGAAAAGCAGGTTAAAAAGCATTGCATTCATCCAGGTGAGAAATTCTTACCCAAGAGTCATTTCTACCAAAGTGTTTGAACTTGGATAAACTGGGTTAATTGTATGTTTGATCCCACCGGAAGCTGCAAACATCTTATGGGGCAAATTTTCTTGTAACTGTAATAAAATACACAAAAG
Organism: Podarcis erhardii; assembly: GCF_964252035.2. Lineage (NCBI taxonomy): Eukaryota > Metazoa > Chordata > Lepidosauria > Squamata > Lacertidae > Podarcis > Podarcis erhardii. The sequence continues at coordinate 47,509,690 of NC_138500.1, forward strand.
CCCATCTTAATAAGAAAAAAACAGAAGACATATTTCTAATAAATACTCACTGGATTCAAGGGATGATATTTGGTAACCAAGAGTTGAAAAGAGCATGAGCTCTTGCTCCCAAGAGACTTAAGAAGACCAACTGCGCCTCCCCCTTCACCCCACCTTGACTAACAGTGCTACCCTGACAGCACTGTGGGACCCTCATTAGTCAATTCCTGAAGTCTGTAGTTGCATAACTCTATTTAGTAAGTTTTCCAGATGTACAGTAAGTCTAATGTTAACAAAACAGAATTTATGGAACTGTGAAGACTGCACTAAAAAGGAGTTCTATTAGCTGGCTATCTAAACTGGGAAGGTATTTAGGCACAAATATAACATATCATAAGGATTACCTATACAATGTTAATTTTCCTCTTGTTCTCGGAGCTTTTTTAGAGATCTAAAGAATTGGCAAGTTTGGGGCATTCTTGTTATCAAAGAGAGTGAATTGTTCTGGATTCTGCGGCAAATAAATCCTGTCTAGCTTTTCAATGATCCACTGGTGGACTTAATAAAGGGGGGGGGGCAATGTTTTTTTGGAAAGAGATCTTATATGTTAGGGATGGGAGGCCTGTGGCCCTAGAGGAGCCTTTCTCAACCTGTGGGTCCTCAGATGTTGTTGAACTACAACTCCCATCACCCCTAGCCAGCAAGGCCAGAGCTCAGGGATGATGGGACTTGTAGTCCAACAACATTTGGGGACCCACAGGTTGAGAACCACTGCCCTAGAGCCTAATTTCAATGAACTCCCAAGAAATCTTCCCCCTGTCCACAGATGATCAAAGCTGGCAGCAGAAATTGCTTGGTACATCTGGAATGGAGTCAATCTTTTCTAAATTGAAATGTTTATGATAATTGTTCTCTTCCATAATACATTTCTCACAGTAAGACAACCACTGAGCTCTAGTAATTTTATATTGCAATCCTAAGCACATTTACCTGCGAGCAAGCTCCACTGTACTCCACAGGGCTTATTTCTGAATAAGCATGCATAGGATTACAGTGTTAATGGAGCAATGTTGGGACACCCTGTGTATGCAATAAAATTTAAGGGGAAAATCTGTGCAGGTTATTAGGAATTTCTGCAAAGCACTTATTCCTCTTTTGACTAACCCTCTTTAAAATACTGATACGGTATACAGTCGTCTCTTGAAAGTCAAATGGAATCCATTCCGGAAGTCCATTCAACTTCCAAAACGTTTGGAAACCAAAGTGCAGTTTCTGATTGGCTGCAGGAAGCTCCTGCAGCCAATCGGAAGCCACGGAAGCCCCGTTGGACATTTGGCTTTCAAAAATAGTTTGCAAACAGGAAGTCACTTCTGGGTTTGCGATGTTCGGGAGCCAAAATGTTTGAGAACTAAACTGTTCAAAAACCAAGGTGTGACTGTAATTAAGGAGAACGCTTACTTCATTTACATAGTCCTGATATTTCGACACCTCTTCCTCAATATCGAAGCAGAGTTTTCTGAGATTCATTAGCTGTTTTCTTAAAAGAAGCATCTTCCTGAAAAGGAAAACCAGTTTTAAAATCATGTTTTTGTGTCACTATGACTTGCTCTTGTAGAGAGAGTCCAATGATACACAAAACAAAAAATCTTGCCTCATCCAATCCTCTGCCTTGTCAAAGAAAACTTCGTACTTGGTGACGCATTCTTCCTTGAACAAGGTCATGGCTTTTGTAGCGTGTAGAAAAAGCTTCTGCCTGCAGCACAGAAATAAGAACCATAATGTCATATTGCTCCCAAATATTCCATTCCTCACAATCCTGAACCTTAAAAACAGTATCTCTGCACTCCAAAGAGGGAGAACGTTGTAGAAAGAGTACACAGTAGAGCACACAATTCAAAATGTTGATGCTGACCTTTAAAGCCCTAAATGGCCTTGGTCCAGTGTACCTGAAGGAGTGTCTCCACCCCATTGTTCTGCCCAGACACTGAGGTCAGGCTCTGAGGGCCTTCTGGCGGTTCCCTCACTGCGAGAAGTGAGGCTACAGGGAACCAGGCAGAGGGCCTTCTCAGTAGTGGCACCTGTCCTGTGGAATGCCCTCCCATCAGATGTCAAAGAAATAAACTATCTGACTTTTAGAAGCCATTTGAAGGCAGCCCTATTTAGGGAAATTTTCAATGTTTGATGTTTTATCGTGTTTTTAATATTTTGTTGGGAGCCACCCAGAGTGGCTGAGGAAACCCAGCCAGATGGGCGGAGTATAAATAAATAAATAATAATAATAATAATAATTATAGTAGAGGAATCCCACATATAGAAAATCACACATTGTTTTTTTAGTTTGTCATTTTGTGTCCACTGGTGGGATGCTGGACCTCACCTAAAATATTTATAGAATTTTAAAAAGAGACTTACTTGTCGAATTTGTGGATTTGTTCCTCGTTATATGGAAGTCCTAAAGAAAATAAATGAATAAAATGAAATCAGATAGCAAAAGTAATGCTCAGGGGGTCATGAAGCTTTTTGGGTCTCCCTGCTTATTTAACTTATATGCAGAATTCATCATGTGAAAGGCTGGGCTGGATGAATCCCTAGCCGGAATTAAGATTGCCGGGAGAAATATCAACAACCTCAGATATGCAGATGACACAACACTGATGGCAGAAAGTGAGGAGGAATTAAAGAACCTTTTAATGAGGGTGAAAGAGGAGAGCACAAAATATGGTTTGAAGCTCAACATCAAAAAAATGAAGATCATGGCCACTGGTCCCATCACCTCCTGGCAAATAGAAGGGGAAGAAATGGAGGAAGTGAGAGATTTTACTTTCTTGGGCTCCATGATCACTGCAGATGGTGACAGCAGCCACAAAATTAAAAGACGCTTGCTTCTTGGGAGAAAAGCAATGACAAACCTAGACAGCATCTTAAAAAGCAGAGACATCACCTTGCCAACAAAGATCCATATAGTTAAAGCTATGGTTTTCCCAGTAGTGATGTATGGAAGTGAGAGCTGGACCATAAAGAAGGCTGATCGCCGAAGAATTGATGCTTTTGAATTATGGTGCTGGAGGAGACTCTTGAGAGTCCCATGGACTGCAAGAAGATCAAACGTGTCCATTCTGAAGGAAATTAGCCCTGAGTGCTCACTGGAAGGACAGATCGTGAAGCTGAGGCTCCAATACTTTGGCCACCTCATGAGAAGAGAAGACTCCCTGGAAAAGACCCTGATGCTGGGAAAGATTGAGGGCACAAGGAGAAGGGGACGACAGAGGACGAGATGTTTGGACAGTGTTCTCGAAGCTACCAGCATGAGTTTGACCAAACTGCAGGAGGCAGTGGAAGACAGGAGTGCCTGGCGTGCTCTGGTCCATGGGGTCACGAAGAGTCGGACATGACTAAACGACTAAACAACAACAACAACAAGGGCACACGGGCAAACTTGAGAAGCTGTCTGTGTGTGGACACAAGGACCCCAATGAATCCTACTGCCTACAGAAGAATGATTATTTCAAGCTAAACATCAGTGGGAGGAGGGAAGGAGACCCAGTGAGAAACAGGGAGGACCTGCATGGGAACTAATGAGCCTCTGGGCAGCACAATGGCAGATCAGAATTGCTTTCTCTACTCGCCGTTTGAAACACAAATTGATTTTATAATCAATGACCCCCCCATCATGTCAAATACAGTCGTACCTTGGATCCTGAATGCCACCAACCCAGAAGTGAGTGTTCCGGTTTGCGAACATTCTTTGGAACCCGAATGTCTGACGGGGCTTCCGATTGGATGCAGGAGCTTCCTGCAGCCAATGAGAAGCGGCGCTTTTGTTTCTGAACATTTTGGACTTCCTGGACGGATTCCATTCAACTTCCAAGGTACAACTGTACACATATACTTAGCCATGATCATTTTAACTTGGAACATTATTATTACTGGGGCTTTTTTCTTTAAAAAAAAAAAAAAAAAAGTTTAAGGGTACTCTCATTTTCCTACTCATATTGAAATACTGCCCCTCAATGAGGCCAAACTTAAGATTCACAAAATGTTTAGGAGTATGCGTACCCCTGCAGCCCCTCAGGAAAAAAACACTGGTTATTACTATTATTATTATTTCAATTTATTATCCACCCTTCACCCTAATCATAAAGCATGAAAATTTAAAATAAATACAACATTAAAAACAGTTTACAATCACAACTTACAGTCACAAAAAACAGGATGGGTCTTAAAAAATATACACCTCAGGTGGTAAAGAGGCAAATCTGCAGTACCTAATAACTTAACTAAATATAAACTAAAATTACTTACGGCGTTCTGCTTTGTCTTTTTTGAACTGGTAATAAATTTCTGTAATGGAACTCAGTAGTACTTGCAACCTTTCTGGGCTAGGAGAGAAAAAGTAAAGATATAAATCATTGAACACATGCCAGTATGTCTGAACTTGAAAACGAAGCACAGTAAGAACTTTACGTGGAAATGCCACTCACTTTCTGTCTTTCGGGTGCGTGCCTTCCTGGTTGGTCCAGCCATCAGACAGCAGGCCATTCGGACAGAGTTTGCTTTTGATATCCTGAAGACTGCTCTCTATTGTTCCCCGTGAACTTGAAAGCTGAACGAATGCAAGAAATTCAGCTTTACCCAGCAAAAATTTGCTGAAAGCTGAGTTTTGGAACATATATAGAAAGAAACCTTTTTATCTTTTATAAATATAAGATAAAAGATTGTTTATGTATGTAACAACTGCAGCAAGAATTGTTTTAGCCCAAAAATGGAAACAACAAGAAGTACCAACAAAATAAGAGTGGCAGATGAAGATGATGGACTTTGCAGAACTGGCAAAGCTGACAGGAAAAATCCGAAAACAGCATGATCAAGTAGTCCAAAAGGACTGGAGTAAATTTATATGATATTTGAAAGATTATTGCAAGCAATTAACATCACTAGCAGGGTTGTCTGAAGACTTGTAATGAGAAATTTTCTACCTTTATTTATTTAAATTCTGAGTCATTTTGTAATGAGTGCAATTAGAATTGGAAAACGTACAAAATGCAATGATATTAAGGTTAATTTTGAAAGCCATGAAGCAGGAGGGAAGGAAGTCAATAGGCTCTAAAGAGCCAGGGCAGTAAAGTGGATAATGATGATGTGAATGTGTATAAATGATGATGTGAATGTATATACCGTATTTTTCGCCCTATGGGACGCACTTTTTCCCCTCCAAAAATGAAGGGGAAATCTGTGTGCATCCTATGGGGCGAATACAGGCTTTCACTGCAGCTTGGAGAGCGAGAGGGGTCGGTGCGCACTGACCCCTCTCACTCTCCAGGCTTCAGGAAGCTATCAGCAAGCCTGGGGAGCCCACGGGAGTTCCCGCAGGGCTCCCCACGCTGTGGATAGCAGCTTGCTGCCCGGTGCGTGGGGCTCCCTGAAGCAGAGAGCCCCTTGCGCTGGGAAGACATCCACAGCATGGGGAGCTGCGGATAGCAGCCTGCTGCACGGAGCGCGGGCGCGCTGAAGCAGAGCGCCCCGCGCTTTGGGCAGACATCGGCTAGTCTAGCTGTTCTATTACAAAGGAATTTCAGAAATAGACTGGAAAGAGAAGCTGCTGAATTGCAACTTATTACCAAACTTAAAACCATGGAGAGACCTGGTCTGAACAAAGACATTGGATTCTTATCTCATTATACATGACAAAGCCATTTTTCACCTTCTCACCCCTTGCTTTTTCCTGTAAGACCTATTGCAGTCGTTAAGAGTCGTCAACAGGCTCATCACAGCTATCTGCCAATCACCCATTCCCACCACCCTCCTGAGTAATACCCCTCCCCACCTTCTCACTATATAGAAGGGTCTGGTGACTTCTGTTTCAATGTATCTGAAGAAGTGTGCATGCACACGAAAGCTCATACCAAGAACTAACTTAGTTGGTCTTTAAGGTGCTACTGGAAGGAATTTTTTTATTTTGTTTTGACTATGGCAGACCAACACGGCTACCTATCTGTACATTGAAAGAGATCTTTTTATTTTGGCTTTTAGGGTGTGCAATAAAATTTTCTGGAATATTTCACCAGCACATTAATGCTCAACACCTGTATTAGTTTGATCTCCCTGCAGTGCTGCTGTGAAACTGCTTCAGCATCACATTTTGGGGACGTGTTTCTTCATGCGAACATCCATGCATGTGAAAAAAGCATGGCTCGTTATTTTCCCCACAAGAATTCTGCCGTATGCCACTTCTATACACATAGACACACACACACACACGCATATGCATAAATATCAAGCCAGAAATTTGAGCTATTTTCCCACGACTGTTCACATCTCTCCACATCCAAATTGGAAAGAAATAAAACATACACCAAATAGATTCATATGAAGAAAATACCATAAGCTAATGAACATGCTCAACAAACATGCTAAAAAAATAAGTGGTTTTCCTTTACAGGAAAACACTAAACATATCAGGAATTTGCAAGAAACACCCTTATTTCAAGTACTATAATGCTGCAATGTTAATATGCTTACCCGTAACAGCTTGGAGTGTATGTCTGAAATTTCATCCACTTCTGACGGTGCCAGGTTGTTTTGATACATATTTTGATATCTGTTCACCAGAAGACAAGACACACAAAGTCAACTTACAATGGCCCACAGATCTGTTTAGCATGATCAAATAATTGTTAAAAATAAAAATACAAAACCCTATTTGGTGATATGCCAAAATAAAATGAAAACAATTATTCTGGATCCAACAGAACAGTACATCCACAAACACCTGAAATAGGGAGACCTGGCAACAAAATTTAGGGCAACAAAAATTATTTTATTTATGTTTTATATTTATACCCCACCTTTCTTCCAAGGAGCTCAAGCTGGCATACATGCTTTGCCTGCCCCCCCCCCCGTATCCCTACAACAACCTTGCAAGGTACGATAGATTAAGAGACTGTCCAAAATCAGCCAGTGAGCTTCCTGCAGGGTGGAGGTAAAGGTAAAGGGACCCCTGACCATTAGGTCCAGTCGTGGCTGACTCTGGGGTTGCGGTGCTCATCTCGCTTTATTGGCCGAGGGAGCCGGCGTACAGCTTCTGGGTCATGTGGCCAGCATGACCAAGCCGCTTCTGGCAAACCAGAGCAGCGCACGGAAACGGCGTTTACCTTCCTGCCGGAGCGGAACCTATTTATCTACTTGCACTTTGACGTGCTTTCGAACTGCTAGGTTGGCAGGAGCAGGGACCGAGCAACGGGAGCTCACCCCATCACGGGGATTTGAACCGCCGACCTTCTGATCAGCAAGCCCTAGGCTCTGTGGTTTAAACCACAGCGCCACCCGCGTCCCTACAGGGTGGAGGTATCCTGTAGCAAATACCCATCATTGTTCAACAAGACTAAGACTGGATATTATCCAATGACATGAGAAATGCAGACCTTCCCAGCATGCAGCATTCATTCTAAAAAAGAGCATTTATATACTCACATTTCCCCAGCTTTTTCTATGTTTCTGTTGCAAAATTCCAGCTTGATAACGACCTCTGTCTTTTTGTGTAACGTTTCATTGTAATCCTCTTTGATTATTTCGCTAGAATGAAGACCAACTGTGTCAGCACAGATATGAAAAATACCGGATATGCTAGCCATGTGCTACAATAGAAAATGTCTGCTCTATATAAAAATTGACACACTCCCACCAACCCATGGAAAATAAATATGCATCGTTCAACTTCTTGTTGGTTGTCTTAACTGTTTTCATATGGTATTACAGTGGTATGTTTCGAACGCCAAAAACCCGGAAGTAAATGCTTCCGTTTTCAAACGCGCCTCGGAAATCGAACGGTTTCCGCTGAGTTTTTTTTTCAATTTTCTCTATTGAATTTGCAGGCTGCGCCTCAGTTTTTCAACATTTTGGAAGTCGAACGGTCTTCCAGAACGGATTACGTTTGAAAACCGAGGTACCACTGTATATTGTAAATCACTTCAGTATGCCTCATGGGAAATGATTCATAAATGAAATCAGTGATAAGTAATGAACATCAACTTCTTCCTGAAAAGGTACTATATTCTAAGAAGAGGTGGTGACCATTTTTGCATGATTGCCAACCTGCAGGTCCTTTTGGACCCAGGAGAAGGCAGAACGGAGACAGAATGGGGCATAATGGGGCAGGGCGTGATCTGCTGGTACGCAGGGGAGCCGGGAACAGAACCTCCATGCAAAATGGCAGCTGCCTGTAAACAAAGGCCACAATTCTAAGTACTTTTAATAGGGTGATAGTCCTCTTCTCAGTAAAGAGATAAAGAAAAAAAAAATTATCCCCCCCCCCCCAGCCGCGGGGGAAGCCCGAGCTTTTAAAAACGCACCTACCGCAGTTTTTAGAGGAGAAAAGGATATCTGCCCGATGTGCAGGGCAGGCTGCGGATATCTGCCCGAAGCGCGGGGCGCTCTGCTTCAGTGCACCCTGCGCGGCAGGCTGCTATCCACAGCCTAGGGAGCCCTGCGGGAACTCCCGCGGGCTCCCCAGGCTTGCTGATAGCTTCCTGAAGCCTGGAGAGAGAGAGGGGTCGGTGCGCACCGACCCCTCTCGCTCTCCAAGCTTCAGCGAAAGCCTGCATTTGCCCCATAGGACGCACACACATTTCCCCTTCATTTTTGGAGGGGGAAAAGTGCATCCTATAGGGTGAAAAATACGGTAACTTAGGTTTGTCTATAGCTGGGTGTGCCTGGCAGTTGTTGGGCAGAGATCTCTCTGGGGCTTTCCACCTTTGTAAGTGGAACTTGGAATATCCGGAGTCAGTAAGTGCCAGAGAAATGATTCACTCTGCCCGATCAAGCAAATCACAGCGCCACTCACATTAACCATCTGATTCCCTTCCGCATCAGTTCCTGGTACAGCAGTAAAGCATGGGCAACTCTGCAGGCATAACAAACAACCCCTGTAACCGCCTGGAAGACCAAAGAAAGGTGTGAGCAGCGTACACTACAGTTTGTCACAAGCAAACAGACTGCGATAAAAACTGTAGGAGTAAAAGAAGCATATTTTTAGGAAGCTAAATCATGAAAAGGTTGTACGTTGAGGCAGGTGGGAATACTGAGCAACACACTTATCACCAAGACAGATTTGAAGTTTGAGGTTTCTAAACTTTAGTTGTACAGTTTGGACTTCCTAGACATCTGTGAGGTGTAAAAGGAGCACATACACTTTAGAGATTTTGGGATATTGGGCTGGGACAAAGGGTAACAAAGGCAGCAAGGAACTCAAGATACTACCTGGTAGGCAGGATACTGTATATTAAAGTTGGGGAAGAATATTTGGGCTGAAGGGGAGACTCCATCTAGAACAGGGGCTTATCGGGTGTTCTGCCATATCCTAGTCCAGTACCAATACATGTATTTCCCTTCTAGGAAATGGTCCCATGACACAATTATGAAGAGATACTCACTTTTGCCATGCTTGCATCAGTATCTAAGTCATAACGTTGATGGACCTTTGGAAGCAGAACTAGAACAGAAGTATTTTTTAAAAAATAAGCAAATAGTACTCAAACAAATTCAGAATATAAAAGAAAAATTATGATTAGGATTGCTTTATTTCTTACAATTTCTATTCCATCCTTCCTCACATGATTTTCCAGGATAGCAAACCAATTACTTGCTCACAGTTTTTAAAAAAGTAACTTATTTGGTCACATAGAGGGCTGATGTTCGAAACAGCTCCCACATGAGGATCCAACAAAGTAACGTGTTTAAAATAATAATAATAAAATCAAGTAATAACAATTCAGTTCAAATAAGTCAGCCATTAAAAAATAAAAGAAAAAAACAAGAGACTCCATCATACTTTCGTCATAGAGTAATCCTGTGATTTTCACAGGCTCCCTGCTCACGACGATTATGGGATTTTCTTCAGTGGTTCTGGGGAAAGATTGTGCCAATCTGCTGGGCTCTAGGACCAAACGCCGGCCTTCATATATCAGTTCTTGATTAACTGAAGCTATTTTTGTCTGTTTGTAGACCAAATCATGAAACATGGCAGCACTGTTTAAAAAGAAGAAGAAAAAATACATTTTAAAAATGGCTCCTAATGCCGTAATAAAGACAGAGTGAAAGGAGAAAGAATTCAGAGTTAATAAGCAAAACTGTTCTATTCAGAGGTAACCTGATCCTATCAGTTTGAAATGTCACGTAAGAATAAAGATATGAAAATGCTGAAATACTTACTTATTATGGATGTGAATATAAATTTTGTATGCAGTCATTTGTTGCAGAGAGAAAACATGAATAATTATTCGGTGGAGTATATCGCTCGTCTCTGCAAAAAACTGATCAAATCCCCAGCATTTCTCTTGATCTGCTTCAAGAATATTTGCAAGAACGGGTGTGAGTAGTACTTGCAGGCCCCTAAAATAGAAAAATAAACACATTTGTTTTTTAATTCTGAGTAAGTACGACATTCCTTCTTTTCCTTCTGTCCACTCTTGAATCTGCTGGTTTTTGTGTATGTATAACAGCACTGCCAACAGCATAAAACTCTCTAGGCTGCCTTGCCTAGTATCCGACTGGTCAATGATTACTCATATCCTCTATGAAGCAGGTAAGACATTGCCCACTGAGATATTTCTTCAATGCTTGCTAGGTAAAGATCATCTAATTAATCAGTATTTTGTACAGTGCGAAGGGTGTCAACTATTTTCTGTTAGTGGTAGGACAGTTGGTGGCAGCAACAAGAGAGACGTTTGATGAACACATGCCCATCACATTATGTTATATTGCAGGATTCATGCATGAAATGCCTTTGCACCTATATTGCAAGAGAATGTTCTTCACCTGGGTACATCATTTCTGGAATTTCTCATAGTAATTTAATAGGGGGGAGCAATGTATTGGAGAATAGCCAGTGACAACCCAAAGGCAGAAAAGAAAAGGAAACCAGCAGATTCAAATGTGAAAACAAACTATAATTCTAAGACAGCAAACCCTAGGGCACTTATTTGAAAGCAAGTTCTATTGAAATTCATGGGTTTAGCTTCCAAATAAAACTCTACGTGGACCATACATTTTGCTTTCCTGGTTAAGTGTTGCAACTAAATAGCTGAACCATGGATGAGGATGGGCCACAAGCCAGGATGTGAAACTATGGTTTGCAAGCCACAGTTTGTGCTGATTGAAGCATTTCATCTGTGCCTTACAAGGCATAGATGGTTACAGCTGTTTTCCCAGCTCCTAAGCTAGAAAAAAGAGACTTCAGCTGCACAAATGGAACATTGGCTTCACTAGTTAGGATCTTAACCAGGATTAAAGCAATGAACCATGGTTACTGCCAGACATATCTATATTGAGTCTAACCATGCTCCAAGTTGGGGCAGTGATATATCATCAACAACTGAAGCAAGAAGAAGTAGTTGTTTCTTAGCATTCTTGGCAGCAACATGAAAGAGGGATATGGTATCAGGATCATGAAGTTGAAAGAGTTATTGGAGGTGAATGAGTCCAAACCTCTTGCTCAGTGCTAGCATCTTCTTTGAGACCCCTTAAAGGTAAAGGGACCCCTGACCATTAGGTCCAGTCGTGGCCGACTCTGGGGTTGCGGCGCTCATCTTGCTTTATTGGCTGAGGGAGCCGGCGTACAGCTTCCGGGTCATGTGGCCAACATGACTAAGCTGCTTCTGGAGAACCAGAGCAGCACACGGAAATGCCGTTTACCTTCCTGCCGGAGCAGTACCTATTTATCTACTTGCACTTTGACGTGCTTTCGAACTGCTAGGTTGGCAGGAGCTGGGACCGAGTAACGGGAGCTCACCCCGTCGCAGGGATTCGAACCACCAACCTTCTGATCAGCAAGTCCTAGGCTCTGTGGTTTAACCCACAGCGCCACCTGGGTCCCGTTAGGATAGTGATAAAGCTGGGTATCAAATCCAAACTCTTCTTCCTCCTCCTCCTCTTCTTCTTCTTTACATCTATGTTTACCTACACCCATTTGTCTGAGCTCTAATATTTAAGTTTTAATCTTAACACCTTTCTAAATAACAACCTTGGGCAATAAAACAGTGGCAATAAAATAGCATGTGTGGGAAAGCAAACGTTCTATATGCACAAAAATGGTTTCCAATACCAACACAAATGAAGTGAAATACGTCTGATATCAGCTAAGGAAAGCAGAGGGAGAAAATACTCTCAGCATCAAATTACTTAAGTGAGTCAGCAATTTGATGAACTTACTTTGAAAGACTGCAGGAAACAGGCATGTCACGACTCCATTCAATGGGGCCATTTTCTGCTTTTTGTACTCCAGATATTGCACCGGAAAGCTTTCCAGTTATAATTTTATACCTTTGGGATATTAAAAGGTAAAGTGAAGTCATTTGAAAACATAAGAATTTCTTTAAAAGCTTAATCATAATCTTAATAGGAATTATCTGTTTGCGACCTTGGACCAGATTACTGCTCAGGGATAGGCCACACTGTGTTAACAGGCAAATTTCCAACGCACAAGAGTTTTCCAGAATCTTTTCTCAGGAATGTGAAGTAACTTATGTTGTATAAAGATCTGAGACAAATTCATATGTGTGTGTGTGGGGGGGGATAGAACATGCCTCCAGAACCAGAACTATTAGTTATTAGAAACAGCAATCAATCATTAGTATTTAAATAATAATAATGATACATGATTATTGGACTAGAGGTATAGTATCTGTGTAAAACAAACAGAAGTATTTCATTAAAAATTGTGGATGAAGAAAGCTTGCGTCTTTCCTGAGAAATTTTTGCAAGGTCCTTCTTCCCCAGGCAGTCCCCAATGACACCTCCCTCACTTTTCCAGAGAGCCCTCTAACCCTTTGAAGCAGCTTGGAAGGAAGACTCAGCAAGAAAAGCATACTCCAACAGGAGTACCCCTGAAGCCGAGTTCCCCTAAGCAGAACTCTGGATCCAATCCATTGGCTTGCTTTCTCTAACTTGCTAAAGCGAGTTGGAACTCAAAGCAGATCAATTCGCAGGTACGGCTAGTGATTTACCATATTCTCTCTCATACTAAAAGACACGATAATGTGTAATTCAGTGGCATGACTACTGCATAAATGTCACTCCCAGATTCTGAATGACAGCCACTGCTGATGTGAAAATCCTGCAGGGCTTTAAATTATATTAAGGTTGCCATGTGAGTTGCTGCCATGAGTGACACTTTTTGGAAGTTTTCATCTGGAAGCTGAATGTATGGGTTGGATCTAGGGGTGAGGGGAAGGCCCAACCCACAAGTTGGTGGAAGATTATTACGGGACAAAAGAGAACTGAAATCTTTGGTGCGCTTACGTTTGCAACAAGGTCTAATGTAGCATCTCAGGAGACACACTTGTGCTGTGTCCATGTTTTACAAAGTCTCCTACTATCTCTTCTGCAACAGTCTGCACCAAGCCAGGAACTACCGTATTTTTTGCTCTATAAGACTCCCTTTTTCCCTCCTAAAAAGCACAGTGGTGCCTCGCAAGACGAAATTAATCCGTTCCATGAGGCTCTTCGTATAGCGGTTTTTTCGTCTTGCGAAGCAAGCCCATTGACAGCTTAGCGGATTAGCGCTATTAGCGGTTTAGCGGATCAGCTGATAAGCGGCTTATCAGCGGATCAGCTGATAAGCGGCTTAGGGCTTAGGAAAAGGGGGGGAAAAGGGGAAAAACCCCGCAGGAACTCGCAAGACATTTTCGTCTTGTGAAGCAAGCCCATAGGGAAATTCGTTTCGCGAAGCGCCTCCAAAACGGAAAACCCTTTCGTCTAGCGGGTTTTCCGTCTTGCGAGGCGTTCGTCTTGCGGGGCACCACTGTAAGGGGAAATGTGTGTGCATCTTATGGAGCGAATGCAGGCTGCGCAGCTACCCCAGAAGCCAGAACAGCAAGAGGGATCGCTGCTTTCACTGCGCAGCGATCCCTCTTGCTGTTCTGGTTTCTGAGATTCAGAATATTTTTTTTCTTGTTTTCCTCCTCCAAAAACTAGGTGCGACTATAAGTCTGGTGCGACTTATACAGCAAAAAATACGGTAAAATACGGTACTTCCACTTGGGATTCTACTAAGTGGGTCTGCCCTAAGTTGCCTTCTTTTAATTGATGGCCACAACTTTGGAAACCAGGTAAGAAAATAAGGAGAGCTTGCCCGCTGGAACAGGCCAATGGCCTATTCAGTCCAGCATCCTGTTCTCACAGTGGCCAACCAAATGCCTGTGGAAAACCGACAAGCAGGGCTGAAGCACAAAAGCACTCTCTATGTTGCCCATGTGGCTTCTAGCAAGTTATTTCCTGCAGGGTGTTAACACATATATTCCAAACCCAGTTCTCGTGCTTTGATGAAGATGCCAAATCAAATCTGCTCTCAACACAACTAGAATAAAAAAAAATACCCAGTTCTACATGCTTGTAAAAAAGCAAAGTAATTTGACAACAATTTAACAAATTCACTACAGCTGGTAAAGAATGAGGAAGTGGCTGTACATGTAAAGCCAGTGTTAGGTGTTCAAGAGTTTACCCAAATCACACAAGCTTTTTATTCCCTCAATTCTTATGTATTCGTTTTCTATTTTTATTTGATAGCATAATTTGTGGATAAAGCATTTCCTCTAAATTACCTACATCACTTCCTTGTTTCTACGAGGCCCTTCGAAAGGTCGAAAGGGTAAACTTCCAGTTGCAGCGTGGTAAAATGTCACCCCTATGCTCCACAAATCAACCGTTGCCCCGTATTTTTTCTGATGTTCTTTTCTCAATACTGCTCGTTCGTACATATCGGGATGCTAAAGGAGTAAGGGACAAAGAGAAGCAATATTAGAATAAACTGCTTCATCAGCAAGCGGCACAACGTACTACGTCTCTGTCAGGGAACTGCCATCGACTCAGGGGCGAGAGGGGAAAAGCCAGATGGATTACAGAGAGCCCCCAAAGATCGTGGGAAGCAGCACCTCCTCAGCAGAGGAGAGTAACCACACCTCCAGCGGAGAGGAGCTTCAGGGCTCAGAGGAGGCAAGGCAGTGCCAGGACACCTTGCCTGAGCAAAGAGGGGAGGAGAGAGGTCCCCCATTACCCACACCCTCCTTGCGCAGTAGGCTTCCGCGCAGAGAGGGGAGGCGCAGACTGGGCATCAAGAAACTACTCTGCTGGGGAAGGTTTAAGGACTGTCCACTCTCAGATTCTGCCAGTGAATGAGCGAGCCACGGAATAGTGGCACTCTGCATGGTGAAGGTTTTTTTGGCACCAATAACAAGGCTTTACAACAGACCAGGGAGGCATTTGCCTGATTGCTCTCGAGCAACCCCCTGATACCCTTACAGTGTCCAGACTTTCCAGTTGTTACATTCAATAAAGGCTGACATTATCCTTGAATGTGCCTTTGAATGTGTGCCATGGACAAAACTGACCTCTGTCCCTCTTTTGTTCCCTCCCTCCTCCGACGCCCACTCGCATCTCCATCACAATATGTTGCTGATCAATGAATTCACAACTCAGACTCTGCTAGCAGCCATGCAGGCTGTTGCTAAGATGTTCCCCCAAGTATCAACAAATAAGGCTAAGTAAAAAATAAAATGTGTCTAGGTTTACCAAGTATTCTTCTGTACCGTAGAGGGAGACAAATTGTTCATCATCATCCAGCTCCCTAGCAGCCCCGAAATCTGTCAGTTTATAAACAGATTGACCATCTTCACCTATAACTCGCATGATATTGCCTGGCTTGATGTCACGGTGCACTATTCCATTCTCACGAAGGTGGTTCATGCCAGCCACTTAAATGCATGGGAAAATGAAGAGAAATATATGTAAATTTTAAAAGACAGTTATATTTTTATTGGATTTCTTCCTCTAAATATGTATTTATAAGCACTGAAAGAAAGCATGCAAATATACTGGCTGATATTCTAAATGAGTTTCCACTGAAAGGAGCGTTCCACTGAACAGAGTTCCACGTTCGGCATTCGCTTCCCAGAAGCAGCAAGGGAGGAGAGAGTGATTTCTACTGATTCCCTTCCCACCTTTGCCCTGCAATCCGTTGGAAATCTGCCCCGTAAGGTCGGGGAAAGCTCGGGAACAGCATGCGGTGTGGCACATGGGCAAAGAGAAATTAGCAAAAAATACCACCCTACTCCTTCTCTCCAGTGAGAGCTTCTGCTGCATCACAGCATGAATGGAAGGAGTCCTGCTTAGGGCTTCCAAGGTGATAACCAGCAACTTTGAATAAGGCATAGAATCAGACCAAAAGTCAATGAAACAATTGCACCAATTGAATAGCAGGATCCTGATAGCTGGTTCTATAGTCAATGTTCTAGCTGCCCCATTTGGACCAGCTTTAGATTCCAAACATGGATCAAAAGTACGTTTCTGAGCATAATTCAAAGTGTTGGTGCTGACCTTTAAAGCCCTAAACGGCCTTGGTCCAGTATACCTGAAAGAGCGTCTTCACCCCCATCGTTCTGCCCAGACACTGAGGTCCAGCGCCGAGGGCCTTCTGGCAGTTCCCTCGCTGCGAGAAGCCAAGTTACAGGGACCAGGCAGAGGGCCTTCTCGGTAGTGGCACCCGCCCTGTGGAACGCCCTCCCACCAGATGTTAAAGAGAAAAACTACCAAACTTTTAGAAGACATCTTAAGGCAGCCCTGTTTAGGGAAGCTTTTAATGTTTAATAGACTATTGTATTTCAATATTCTGCTGGAAGCTGCCCAGAGTGGCTGGGGAAACCCAGCCAGATGGGCAGGGTATAAATAATAAAGTATTATTATTATTATTATTATTATTATTATTATTATTATTATTACTGGAGCGCCATGCAGAGTGCACTGCAGTAGCCCAGTCGTGACGTAACTAAGATACGTGTCACTGTGGTTCCATATCTGCATGCAAACACATTCTAACTAGGCTAAGCATTCAAAGACGTATTTTTCGCTCTGTTAAGATGCACCAGACCATAAGATGCACCTAGTTTTTGGGAGGAGGAAAACAAGAAAAAAAAAATATTCTGAATCCCAGAAGCCAGGACAGCAAGAGGGATCTGGCTTCTGGGATAGCCTCTTGCTATCCTGGCTTATGGGATAGCCGCTCACTGCCTGTCCCAGGCAGCGGGAGGAAGGCTCCCCCAAGAGCCGTGCTCCCTTTAAAGAGCCGTGTGGAGCGTGTGTGCGGCTCTTGGGGACTTTTCCCCAAGGAGGGAGAAAGGCAGCCCTTCTCCCTCCTCGGGGAAAAGTCCCCAAGAGCGGCACACACGCTCCACACGGCTCTTTAAAGGGAGCGTTGAGCAGAGCCTCCCGCCTGCATTCACTCCATAAGACACACACACATTTCCCCATACTTTTTAGGAGGGGAAAAGTGCGTCTTACAGAGCGAAAAATACGGTAAGCCCATTATGTGACATTAAAGTACATAAGGAATCAACTTCCACCTACCAACATCTCTCAATACAATTAAGAATTCTGCTTCTGGTAACCCGTAGGCATTAGCTGGCTCTTCTAAAACTGTATATAAACTGCCACATGGGCAAAATTCCATAACAAGGACTTTATGTCTAGATGTTGTCTAGAAAAGAAAAACAAGAAAGGTTTGCAAGTTAACATGCAACAAGTCCCAGTGCTAGAAGGAAAGCAAAAAAGCTTCACTGCCAAAAAGTTTAGCCAGACCCACAGTTAGTCTAGAAGAAAGATCTAAGTTCCTTTCCTATGGGTTAAGAAAGAAAAGCAAATAAAATTATCTTGAGCAGAGATAAAATCAATGTAATTTACAACTTATGTTCTTTAAAAATCAAAGAGAGAAGAAATGGAAAACTGCTAACAAGGATTTTTGTCCATTCTTTTCTCCACCACACAAAAATTCAGTCTTTTCGGCTGCCCAGAATATACTTGATACTTGATTGAGACTATGCACATTTCTTGGAAGTTTTTCTGAAATTGATGTTAGTTATTGCCATCAGATATTAGGAATGACGAGCAATTCTAAGAAGGAAAGCTTCAAGGATGAATTCCTTTATGTGTGTCTGCCACAACATTATGTGGAAGCATTATTTGAAAACAATTCTATTCTGTACTGAATGCAATCATTAAGGGAAGACTCTTAAAAAAAGAAGGGCCATTATTAAAAATCAAACAGATGTTTCATAGTTATATACATCATATGCAATAATGCAATGCAACCTGTTCTAAGGCACATTCATAAATGTTCAAAAACATATCAGAAATCATACACTGTCCCCGTGAACCTCAAATCAAAGAAAAGGCATTCTGATCACTGGAACCCGAAATAAAATAATAAGACAATGCTCAGTAGATGACCAGAGCAATAGAGTTGTTGTTGTTTTTAAAAAAATACCTCTTCTTCTATGGCAAATAATTTGACAATGTTCTTATGATTCAATTTCTTCAACACTTCAAACTCTCTCATCTGAACATCCACGGGACGAAGGAAGCTAAAGTTATTGAACACTTTTACGGCATACAAGTCTCCTGTTTTCTGTAAAACAAATAGAGAGTATTTTTTTAAAAAAGAAAAAGCATTTCACACAATTGACTAGGGAATGAAAACCTTGTTCCTGCATTCATTACAAAACTATAAAAATATACTATGCATATGAATAAAATAAAATAAAAACCCTCAACACCATGGGATTTACTTCTGAATGAACATGTATGTGAGTTTGCTTTAAAAATAATGTGGGGAGGGGTTTACACTTTGAGTTGTATCCAACAAACTCAATGCACACATGGAACAATTTCTGTGGCCACAATGGAACCTCTGCTCTCTTTCCTCAGGTAAAGGTAAAGGGACCCCTGACTATTAGGTCCCGTCGTGACCGACCCTGGGGTTGCGATGCTCATCTCGCTTTATTGGCCAAGGGAGCTGGCGTACAGCTTGGTCATGTGGCCAGCATGACTAAGCCGCTTCTGGCGAACCAGAGCAGTGTACGGAAACGCCGTTTAACTTCCTGCCGGAGCGATACCTATTTATCTACTTGCACTTGGCATGCTTTCAAAATGCTAGATTGGCAGGAGCAGGGACTGAGCAACGGGAGCTCACCCCGTCATGGGGATTCAAACTGCCAACCTTCTGATTGGCAAGTCCTAGGCTCTGTGGTTTAACCCACAGCACCACCCGCATCCCCTTTCCTCAGGAGGATTGGGCAAAAACCCAGAGAAGATTTGGGGGGGGGGCATGTGGGAAGGGAAAAAGAGAGAGAAGTGGGGAAAGGAAGTTTGGTTGTGCTTGTTTTTAAATACTTGGTAACTATGAAAGATGACAGAAAACTTCAAAATGCATGTGTTGAATCCAAGGGTGTCCATACATGAGTGAATAAAATTTCCACTTGCAGAATGGGATTTCCCTTCCCTATTCCCCAAAATCTGAAGGATTTGGGGCCCTTCCAGAGCAGACTTGGTAGTGCAGGGGTTTACAGTGGGAGGAAAGAAAATCCATTCCATGTTGGATTGAACACTGTTACTTCAATACCCAAACAAAAAAAGGAAATAAATGTCATTTTCTAAAGGTTCCAGTGTGAATAACTTGCTAATTACTAACTAGCACTTTACCTTCAGATTAAGAAGGGATGTGATTTCAGTTATCTCCAGTAAGATTTTCTTATACTCTACAGTATGATAAATATTTTATATTTCATGAGCCAAGCAGTTACATGGGAAAAGGGTATGATAATTAGAACCTCTTAGTCATGTCTCCTGTATTTCCAATAATTTGCACTGCTCATTGTATATTCATTTCATAAGAGAAAAAACCTCATCCCATTTAATTTTACAATGACAACAGAGACTACTTTAAGATCGTATAAAAGCCTTTCCAGCAGACAGCTAGAACTTCCGTCTCTATACAAACCTTGTGTCGTCCACGAAAAACATTTGCAGTAGCTCCCTGTCCCAGAATGTCCGAGAGAAGCCAGAGATAATTTGAAGTGCTTTGCATTTTTGCTCCTGATTGGGCAATTCTTGTTTGATCTGAATAGGGAAATAGATACTCTGGAGTTAATTGCCACAGTGCATGTGACAGTAGATGAAAGTTTCATGTTTTATTCAAAACCTAAGGGAAGTACCCTAGGAAGATTAGCCTGAATAGTTTCAGAAATTCCTTTTCACTGAAATCCTGGAAACCACAGGATGAAGTAATTCTAGTTCAAACCTATTAATGGAAATGGAGTTTGAAAGGTTTATTTCTGACTTCTGAATATGGATGCAGAATAAAATGGAGGCCAATAACAGAACTCTATGCGTTGTTTTCAGTCCCCATAGGATTTTTATCATTTTCTACATTTGTTTTCAAATTTAGTCATTTTTATCATTTTCTACACTTGTTTTCAAAATTAGTCAAGTTGTTCACGTTTAAGTGTAAAGTCTGCAAAAAGATGATACAACTGTACAAGTGACCATGGAAATTATGTTACCAATGGGATCCACAATCCAAAACATTATTACAATATTGCTTCACAATATCAGCTTGTAAAAGTAACTGCCCATGTAAAATTCAAAGCAAGACTACATTCATATTAACTCCATTCTGATCCTTTCTTCTGCTTTCTTACCAGCTTAATTCATTTTCTGTGATATATTCACAACTAGCCTTCCATGCTAGTGCTCCTTTTATTTCTATCACTTCTGATTTTCTTTTCCAGCTTTCTGCCCATTTTGTCTTATATGCGCCAAGAGCGGCACACTTATTATTTGAAAGGTGTCAAGTAGCAGACTGGGGTGCTTATAGAGATTTAACACTTGCAGAAACCTATCAAAAGTGAGAATGGGGACAAGGCAACTCCAACATGGATCCTTCTCCCTGAATTAAGAAACATACGAGAGAATTGGCAGTGGTTCTGGCAGCTGAAGCTAGCTAATCGAACAGTCACAGCCCAGCCTGCCTCTGAAAGTCTTAAGAATAGTTACCACTGAATCAGCAATTGAGATAAGTCAGGGGTAGGCAACCGAAGGCCCAGGGGCCAGATGCGGCCCAATGACCTTCTCAATCTGGCCCGTGGTTGGTCCAGGAATCAGCGTGTTTTACATTAGTAGAATGTGTCCTTTTATTTAAAATGCATCTCTGGGTTATTTGTGGGGCATAGGAATTCGTTCATTCCCCCCCCCCAAAAAAAATATAGTCCAGCCCCCCCCCCCCCACAGTCTGAGGGACAGTGGACCGGCCGACGGCTGGAAAAGGTTGCTGACCCCTGAGATAAGATTAAAAAATCTACCCATGTTTGGGTAGATTGGCTTGCTTCTCCCCACCTGTCCTGTTTAGGTAGCTTAATTGTTCTCCTCCAAGTTTATTTACGTAATTCAAGTCAGTTGAAGTGTGAGCTAACATTTACCCTGAGTAATAAATCTTACGTTTTCTTTATCGCTTCAGCCCAAAGGTTTTACAAGACTATTTCTTTCTGCAAGCATGCCGCAATATATTTACCAAACTCCAACAGGGAAAAGAGGTGCAACATGTAGGACTTTGATTGATTGCTCTTTCTATTCTCCTGTAAAAGCGGCCACAGACTTTTCAGCCCTTTCTTGATCTAAAGCTTTGCATGCAATCTCCTGCTGGAGACAGGCAGGCCTTGCCCTTGCAACCATCTGTCTCTAGCAATGCAGCTTGCAGATTTCTTTTTTAAAAAGCATTTGCAGAGATTTATAATTCCAAAAAGGGTTTTCCCCCTTCTTATGCGACTTCAATTTGAAATAGCTTAGGAACAATTGCGGTTCATTATGATACACCTCCTCCTCCTTTTTAAAATGTATTTTATCGATTTTCAAGATGCACTTCCTTCTTCATCAAAGTTGACATAATAGAAGGGTTAGCGTATTGTTACTATAAATAATCACCACTATACTACTGCCCACTTGCAAAGAACTTTACAATCTATATGGTGAAATTCTACGCAGGTGTGCTCAGAAGCATGCCCCTTGACATCATAGATCCAGCTTGGTATAGAAGTTAAGAGTATCAGACCGTCGCTGAATACACAATGTACCTTCAAAGCACACTTTCTCCTTCAAAGAATTTCCAGCTGACGAGTTGCAATCTACCAGCCTAGCCTACCTCACAAGTGTTGGACAAATCTGTCCCAGGGATCTTTCCCAGAGGGATTCAAATTTCTCTCTGAAATAAGGAGATCAAACATAAGCAGATTTATTGTGGGTCGACAGTACTGTGGGCAAAGAACTCCCCCCCCTCCAGCAGCTCCTGCTGGAAAGAGGGGATTGCACATTCCAGTTCACATCACAGGTAATTTATACCCTAAGACCGTTCAATATCCCTACTACAATTCCTATTGGTTAAGAAATTGCAGTTTACAGGCTTCCCGATCCGCCTACATCATGTCTGCTCCTAAACTGAACATGTAAAACAGGTATCCCCAACAATAACATATATCCTATGTCTATTCAAATTAGCAGGTTTTTACAATAGGGGTGTGTTTTATAATATTAATGAAGCATTTGAGTATGCGTACTATCATCTACTATTTCTCCTTGTTATCTTGGCTCACCTCTGAACTATAAATCTGTATGATATTTACAACTCAGGTTGTAAAACACGTTGATAAACAGTTCTGCAAAGGGGGCCTCCTTGGGGCTCCTTTGAACCTCTTTGTTCACAGAATTGGTCTTAAGGCAGGCATGGCCATCCTCACCATACCTTCCTTAAGAATAAAACTCATTTCCATTCATTTATCCCACAACAAGGAAGATAAAATGGGGCTTGGTGAGCACACAATATGCATTACCTTGAGCTCCTCGAAGGAAAGATGAGAAAGAAATTTCACATAAACATGCATGCATGTATACATACATACGTACATTATCGCAGCCTTATTCTTCCTTCCCCATTCTGTAGCCAGCTGATGAAGCAAAGTCATCATATTTACCTTTTCATGGAACATTAGCTAATTCTCATGACTACCCAATGAGCCTATCAGCACAATCATATGCATATTTATTTTGAACCCCAGGTGAATTCACATGGGGCTTACTCTCAAGTAAAGAAAAACAGGATTTAAGTCTTTGACACCAGCCCCCCTGACACAAGGAGGGGGGCTGCATCACTCCAGCTGTTTTGTGATTTTATATTGTGAATTTACATTGTGAACCACCCTGAGACCTGCAAGTATAGGCCAGTATACAAGCTGAATAAACAACAACAACAACTCATCAGTGCCAGGCAATGATCTGGAACAATGGGAGTTAAGAGCCCTGCAGCAACACCAGGTTCTAGATTATTTCATTAAGATATACAAAAGAAAAGTTAACATTGAGTGGCCTAAGTCTATTTGTGAGAGGGTGAAAGCTGAATCTAAGGCAACAAACCCGTCATGGAACTATGGAACGCTGGCCACAGATCTGCAAATCGCCCAATGCTCCACAGCTGAGCCCATAAATGATCTTTACTGCCAAAATGTTATGATTGCACTTGGGCAACAGGAAACTTCTGCTTCCATGCGCAATCAGAGAAAGCCGCTTCTCTGTGCACAAGCTCTTCAATTAGAAATATGCAAATCACACACCTCACAGTTGAGCCCCTTGGGGGATCTCCACTGTCAAATATTATGTTTGCATTCCAGGAAGCAGAAAACCTTTCTGGTGATTGATCCACGGCGAATGCTGCTGCACACAAGCGATCCTGTTATAAATGTGTATCTGTGTGAATACACCCTAGTAAGTAAGTGCTAGGTCACGAGGGGCAGGAGGACAGTATCTGGGGTGCTCGGTTAAGAGCTGGAGGAAGGAATCACGGAATTGTAGTTGGAAGGGGTCCCAAGGGTCATCTAGCCCAACCCCCGGCGATGCAGGAAGAATTCTTGCCCAACGTGGGGCTCGAACCCACCGCCCTAAGATGAGTCTGATGCCCTGCCGATTGAGCTACAATGTGACACTTGCCATCTAAAGAAAATGTCAGCGGGGTGATGGGTGGAGGAGAACAAGAGGAAGGTGGCAGCAGTGCCACCGAGTCCCCGAATAATCAAGGAGGGCCGGCTAGATGCCCAACAGAGGCTCCTGGATCTTTTATATTATTTTATTTTCCATTTTAACAATCCAAGCCAATCACATTAAATATTCCAAATTATACAAATACATATCATATATTCCGAATATTCTGCCAAATTATAAATTTTGGCTCCTGGATCTTTTAGATATGCACACACGTCGGGCCTGGCTCCTCGCTGGGCACGTCGAGAAGACTGCGCAGCTCGGAGGGCGAAATGTTTAGAAGGCAAAGGAGCAAAGACGCCGGGCAGCTGCAACGAGGGAAGGCTCAGGATTCGAACCCGGCTCCCGGGTCGCTCTGCGTTGCGCGGGGTCGCCTCTGTTTTGAAGCGCCCCTCTGCGGAGGGTTGCACCAGAGCAGGGCAGTGCCGGGAAATCCCCGCGGCCGTCGGGCCTGCAGAAAGGCTGGCCGAAGCCTCGTCACTCGCTCGCCTGGGCGAAAACGAAAGCCAGACAGCCACGTTCCCCGCCGGCTTCGCCTCTTCCCTGCGCGCGCCCCTCCCCTCCACCCGCGCCGCCTCACCTGGGTCCCCTCGACAGGCCCCTTCCGACGGCGAGCGCGGAAGCAGCCCCCGGCCGAAGCAGCCCCGCTCTCCTCGCAATCGGCGCGGCCCGCCGTGCAGCCTCCCTCGTCCGGCTCCCGCTCGCCTGCTTCCGGCTTCCTGACGCTTCGGAGGCGGGGCAGCTCCGGGCGAAAGGACCCGGGCGAGGCGGGAAGGTCCCGGGGCTCACGCGCTTGCCTGCCTGCCTGCCTGCCTGCTTGCTGCCGGGCGAGGCAGGAAGCAGGTTTACTCGGGAGTAAGGCGCGCCCAGCCCCTGCCGCAGCCTTCGTGGAACTAGGACAGGCCCAAAGGGCTCAATGGGAGGCGGAGACATTGTCACAAATGTTGGCTCTCGGCGGTGCATCCTGGGGTCAGCCAACTTCAATTCAAAAAGACGGCGTAGGGGCAGCCCTGCCCAATCTTTTTTTTTTTTTAAAAAAAAATATTTATACTTTTAACTGCTTTTACCATAATTTTCACATTTCCAGACTTGACTTCCTTCCCCCTCTTTCTGTGGTTCCTTACATTTATTTTTAATATCTTCTGCATATCCAAAATAATTTTCTTCATTTATTCATCTTCTTTAAATATGTGAAGCTGCAGGTTATTACAATGTTCCTGCCAATGTTTTTATCTTGTTTACAATTTATCTGTAAATATTCAATACGTAAACTGTTTCCGTTCTTTTACAAAACGTTTTGTTATCTTGATTTCTTATTCTTCTGGTATGTTTTGCAATTTCTGCATATTAAGTTTTTGTATCCATTCTTCCTTTGCAAAACCAATCACAAGACATGGTGCACACAAACTATTTGAATGGCAATGCCCATCCACTTGGTGCCCCCCCAGCCCCCTCAAATATATTTTGGGGGGGGGGAGGAGTGAAGAGAGCCAGTGTGGTGTAGTGGTTAAGAGTGGTAGATTCGTAATCTGGGGAACCGGTTTCGCTTCCCCGCTCCTCCACATGCAGCTGCTGGGTGACCTTGGGCCAGTCACACTTCTCTGAAGTCTCTCAGCCCCACTCACCTCACAGAGTGTTTGTTGTGGGGGAGGAAGGGAAAGGAGAATGTGAGCCGCTTTGAGACTCCTTAAAGGGAGTGAAAGGCGGGATATCAAGTCCAAACTCTTTTCTTCTTCTTCTGAAGGGACCTTGGCCCCTACGAGTTGGCTCCTATGCTCTCAGCCTAACCTACCTCATAGGGCTGTTGTGAGGAAAAAGGAGGCCTCACGGATGCCGTGCTGAGTTCCTTGGAGGCTTAAGGGCAGGAGATAACAACTCAGGGTTCTTGCCAAAACAATGTCTTATACGGATAAGCCTGCAAGTTAGGCCTGCAGTTGCCATTGCTTGAAAACTGCAGGGCACAGTTCAAAATGGAATTGTGCCTAAAGGAGAAATAGAAGGGGCTGGCCAGGGTGGAAGGACCTAAAGTGCGGGTGTTGTGAGCAAGTTTTGCAAAGACCAGATATACAGGTGGATGCAAGTGACAGGCATCCCCAAACAACATTTCCAATTGTTTTAAAATGAAAGAAACTGCCAGTAAATGAGCAGGAACAGAACTATTTACCCTTCTCGAAGAAGGCAATCGTAGATTTCAGCAAATTCACCTGCCTGACGAAAACTTAGCAGGCAGCATCTGTGTGCATGTGGAATGAGCTTGCGAACTTGTTTTGTGGAAAGGCAAGCAATACGTAGAATCAATACAATTGGAAGGGACCACGAAGGTCATCTTGTCCAACTCTCTGGAATGCAGGAATCTTTTGCCCAACCTTTTAAATAGTGCTGAAATTAAACCTAGCGCTGGAGTGTATTAATGCACTTGTCCCTGCTGTTTCAAAGTTCTGAAACACGGGCAGATACAACACAAAACACTGGAATCTCAGTTCAATGCTAACTACTGATCAGGTCTCAAAAGGGCAGCTGAATGTTGAAGATACAAAAAGTGTTATGACCATAACAACTTTATTTTGTAATCACCACCGACAGGGGTCAGCAAACTTTTTCAGCAGGGGGCCAGTCCATTGTCCCTTAGACCTTGTGGGGTGCTGAACCATATTTTTTGGGGAAAAATATGAACGAATTCCTGTGACCCACAAATAACCCAGAGATGCATTTTAAATAAAAGGACACATTCTACTAATGTAAAAACACGCTGATTCCTGTACCATCTGCAGGCCGGATTTAGAAGGTGATTGGGCCAGATCCGGCCCCCAGGCCTTAGTTTGTCTACCCATGACCTACTACGACATTACAACATGGCTTTTAGGCATGGTGACTATTATGGTACATCCGTTATCAGAGATGGTGTGCCTCTGAAGATCTTGATGGCAACTCAAGGGGGAGAGGACTACTACACTCATATCCTGTGGTTTGTCCTCTAAGAATCACAAGATGGGATTTTATGGAAATAAGCATGTGGCACAGTGGAGTTCAGCAGCCATAGCTTATCATATACCTATCTCAGCAAGACCACTTCCCCCTAGAAGTTACTGCAGTGCCTATACTTGTGTGTGGTCAAGGGATTGTCAAGGATAATGGAAGAAAACTCCATTGAGCCCTATACTGAGACTTCTCCAGGGGTACAAGAAACTTGTAAACACCACCAAATATCTGCTCAGTCATTATTTTTGGGGGAGAGGGTTAAGACCCCCCAAAAGACCATTCTATGTAGTGTGTGTAGCACAGACACAGCCTTCCATTATTTAGCCACAGATGCCAAGAAAACAACCAATGACTCATGAGAACTTGTGGATTTCATTGAATAAAATTTATTTTTCTGTATAAAAATGTAGAACCAGATCTTCTTGTAAATCTGATCCATTAATAACTGTTTTGTAGCATACACTTCAGCATTAAGACCGCTCCAATGAAACATCTATCTACAAAACCAAGTTTGATTGCTTTATTTTATATCACCGTGCATGAACAAATGAATTTCATTTCTAATATGCAAATATCTTACTCAGTATTTAAAAATGTACACAATATATAACCATTCCTATGGGCTTGGAAGGAATTTATACATTTTTTTAAAAGGATTTTTCTTTTTGCTGTACTAATTACAGCACACAATTATCAGAGTGTTTCTAAGTAGGCAGGCAGGCAGGCAGGCAAGACGCGTTGCCCATATGCCGCATGTGCATCAACCAACACAATGTAGGGCATTTCATTTGCACTTTTACACCAAAAGGCTAATACACATACTGATTGAAGCACAGAGCAATGTCTTCCAAAAGAAAAAGTAAGCCTGAATGGCACAGGAGTTTGCATTCATACAAATTAATATCTGGAGATCCTGATTAGGGGAAACAGTCAAAGGTTTCAGTAGATCTCTTAGGGCTTTGCTCTTTGAAAGAATACCTGTTTTTAAAAGAAAGTAAATATTGTTTTAGAGAAGAAGAAAGCACAGAAGAACAGTACTACTAAGCTAAGAATAAAAGTACATTGCCAGTGGCAGAAATCAGGTTTAAATGGGACCATTTGCAGCTAACAAAGAGACTATCAGATCCCTGGGAGGAATTCAGCGTAGCGCTACAGAAATGTGAAAGTATTGCAGCTTGCCAGACAAGGCCATCTCCCCCCTCATTCCCACATGAACTGGGAGATTCCCCCAACTTCCCAGAACCATTTTGGGGGTATGTGGGGGGAGGAAAGCCCCATTGTGCTAGTGGAAGTCCTTGAGCAAGCTTCTGCTTATGGGACTCATTTATTAGACACCATGAAGAGCAGTAAGTAAGTTGGCAACAGAGTCTCCCACCTGGATAGGAAATAGATGCAATGCTTATATTGTGTGCTGTTTGCCTTAAGGGTGGTTTCAACCCTCCAAGATAAGTTGATAAAATGCTTCAGCAACTTTTCACGTGCTATTTTTAAGGCAAGTCATCAACACAGCTATCTTGGCCATAGTTAAATTGAAAAGTCATATAAAATACTGTAAGCTGCATATGAAATTACTAATTCAACCAACGCCACCTAAAACGTTATGTAATGAAACTTACATACTGCTTGACTAAGAAAACCTCCGAGCGAAAAGAAACATTAAAACTATCAATTGAAAACACACACCTAAAATATTCAAAAGATGAGTAAAATGGGGGTGAAAAGCTACAACCTCAGCCCAGAGCTGTTCAAGGATTTGTTTTACCTTGTGGGCTTATAGCCGAATAAAGTATTATCTATCTATCTATCTATCTATGTGGCTCATTTCCCCTTACAGTGGTACCTCGCAAGACGAATGCCTCGCTAGACGAAAAACGCGCAAGACGAAAGGGTTTTTCGTTTTTTGAGTTGCTTCGCAAGACAAATTTCCCTATGGGCTTGCTTCGCAAGACGAAAACGTCTTGCGGGTTTGCTTCCTTTTTCTTAAAGCCGTTAATACCCAGGGAATCCGTGCTCCGCAAGACGAAAAAATCGCAAGACGAAGAAACTCGCGGAACGAATTAATTTTGTCTTGCGAGGCACCACTGTACATGGATTCCCTTCACATTATTAACACATGAAGGTGGTTTCTATGTTGGTATAATAATAGCTTCCTGTAGCAAGCAGTATTGTTCAGAGTTAATACTGGTTTGGAAAATCTATAGCTTCCCAGATGTTGGGACTCCCACCAGCCCCAGCCAGTAAGGTCAGGGAAGATGGGAGCTGAAGAACATCTGGAGGGCTGCAGGCCCCCGCCCTTAATTCAGAGTTTATGGTAAATGCAAGCAGATACATGCAAGACCTATTTAATCCATGACAAAATGCCTTCACCCGTGAAAGATGGAATACTGATGCAAATTTAACCTACCTTTAAGTAATTTTTAAAAACTTTAGCATCAGGCTGCTGAAGTGCTTGACAAAATTCCTACAAGAAAAATAAGAAAAGCACCATAATAATGAGCAAATAGTTTGCACTGTTGTGTTGAAGTAACATGGTTATT
Source organism: Podarcis erhardii (assembly GCF_964252035.2). Taxonomy (NCBI): domain Eukaryota; kingdom Metazoa; phylum Chordata; class Lepidosauria; order Squamata; family Lacertidae; genus Podarcis; species Podarcis erhardii. The sequence goes on from NC_138500.1 coordinate 47,539,086, forward strand.
TTTTTCAGCAACTACGAATGTGTTCCTTTCAAAATAAGAATAAGAATAATGAAAGATTCAACAATAAAAATGCTGTATGTGGAAACTGTTTCCATTGTACCTGGAAATTGTTTCCAATCCTAATGAAAATGTAACCATTTAGAAATGGGATCTATCTATAGATCTGTGTGTGAGGAAGCAGGTGACTATGTGTGTTTGGGCTCCTGCATGCAATGATCTCTCTGTCACCACAAGGATAACTGTTATCTCTGTGAAACCTTAAATTCTGGTGGTGGCTTTGTTTCTCCCTGCACAAAACCTTCTACAAGCACAGTTCTCATATAGCAAGACAATCTGTGTGCAGAAGTATCTTCTCTAGTGCATATAAAATACACCTTGCAGATACAAGTTAGTTCTCAGTCATCTTTTAGAAAGTAAATGACACTTACTGTTTAGGATAAATAGACTAATGACAAGAACAGTCATGCGCTTTTACCTCAACTATTAGATGTGCTGTGCGCCTTGAGCACCAGATTAATAATCTGCTCCAGCAAAATCATCAAACTCTCTTGCTATAACTTGCAATCATACTACAGTATGTTTTGCTTGAAAATAACAAACGTAGTTACCCACAGGAAAACCCGAACTGGATTAGCTCCAAGGATTTTGGGGATCTCCACCCTTCCCCTCAGCTTAGCATGCTACCTCATTCAACAGGATCCCACCGCCCTCAGGGGAACTGTGGAGCTGCCAGGAAGATGGGATGTAACCTTCACTAGTCCTGTTAGATCAAATCCTATGCATCAGCCAAATAATAAGTTGTACCTGTATTATTTCAGGAGCTACCTGCAGCGAAGGTAGATATTCTTGTTGGAGATACTGAATACATTCAAGGCCCTACAAAAAGGAACATCCAAGCAGTGTTTTTGCAGTTAGGTATTTTATCATTTGAACCTGTTCCACATTACAGGTTTTTATCCAGTTAATAAAATCATAGATTGGCTTTGGCCAGTGTAGCCAAAAACTGGAAGAGGGGGATCTTAAACCAAATTGATTTAAGATCCTGACTTGTTCCAAAGCTGGGAACTATAGTTTTCTATTTCAGATTAAACAGGAAACAATGGCTAATTAGAAACTTCATAGTTTAAGCATGGCTTGAGCAAAGGGGCTGCATGTGAGGGCAAAAAGCTTGTTCATATCTCAGCTTATTAAATCAAAATATGATTATCTGAAGTGGGGCTGTATCACTTCTACATTCAAAAAGGCACCACACAGGCTAAAGAAAAGCAAACATTTAAAAAAACAACGTAACTGTGTAAGTTCCTATGTTAGATAACACCACACCCCTCCTATCACTTTGCATATACAGACTGTCGTAACTCTGACATATGACCATTTTGAAAAAAAGAGGCTGCAAGAATGGCAAAACATTTTAAACTAATCAGGAGGCTCAGTATTTTTGCAGCCAGAAGGAATGCAAACTCAGCTGAAATGTGCAAGTACCCTGTTCCTGTGACTTATTTTTAAAAGCAACATTCAGGAAGTTTACTTGCAGAATTTTCTTCCTGGATTTCATACAGGAGTATGACCAAGCCAATACAGACTAGGGGGAAAACACAAGCAAAACAGGAAATCCACCCTCCACAGAGCCTCCCTTCTACAACCTGCAAATTGTGAACTGAAACAGTGTTTTTGACAAGGTAAAAAAAGGCTATTAATAAAATAGTCACTATTTCCAAAAGCCTTACCCTTTTGAGATGAATTGTTTTTAGTGTCACTGCACACTCGGATAAAGCCTTATAAAAAGGAAACAAAAATACTTCAGCACAAACATTTGAGTATTGGAATTTCGGTAGTTTGAATTACATGCTACATTTGCACTTTCTGGGGCTAATAGTTCATTGTAAAAGTAACCTTTGTTAGCAGCAGAAAGGCTTCAAAATAAAGCCAGAGCTTTGCACATTCTTCAAGAGAGTTTTAAGCTTACTAGAGTGGCTAACTATTTCTACCAATGCCAGAATTCTAAGCCAGATGGAATCTGCTGCCAGATTTCAGGATTGCTGAATTCTCTTGTGGAGTTTATCAGGAGCTCTAAACAATCTACATTTGGCAGACTGAACCCAGCGGAGGCCCTGAATTCTACTACTTGTGTATGGTATCAGCCATGGAGACATGATTTACCAAGAAGCCACATGGCTCCAACTGCTTCTTATGTATAGGAGTTCTTTTAAAAAGCCCCAAAGGCTTCCATATTCTGTGAACAGGCTTTCCAGATTCCTCTGAGCTCCTGCATCTTAGAAGACCTCGGAAGAGCCACCCACTGCCCAATCTGGTGTGCCTACAGGACATTTAGCCATTCACTTCCCAATGTTGTCAGGCTTCGGAATACATACCAATACTGTCTGTGCATCTGCTAAGTCAAAGGTTTGCTTTAAAGGTGCTAAGAAACATGCAGGAACAATGTGCTTGTAGACAAAGTCAGCAAAACCCACAGGTCCATCTTTGCCTCCTAAAAAAGCCAAACAAGAATATTCAGACTTTTCTCTGGTTCTCATCATCAAGGGTAAGCACCACACAGTATAAAGAAAAGGACACATCTCCACAGTGACTACGGCAACATCTGAAGGCGGAACACAAAAAACTGAAAATCATTTTTTTGTGGGTATCAAACTTAAGCCATTATGGTATGAAGGCAACCTTACCCCAGAGTTCCACTAATTTTGAAAGAATAATAAAGCATGTCTTCTGAGAAATAGGATCTGGGTAATCAACTGCTCCTTGGATGATGGTGAACAACACATGTTCTACATTCTCTGCACCTAAAGGAAGGAAATCTCAATTAAATCTTATTCAAACCAATGAAGTGGCAGTAAATAACAAATTGTTCTGGTCTGTCAAGAGCAAAGTGCGAAGCTGGCCAATTTGTTTTCCATATATAAATCATGTGTTACAAAGCATTTCCCCTCCAAGGAATACACACATAATAATTGTACAGGGTTATAGCTGACCTAAGGTGTACTCAGAAAAGATCTACTGAAATAAATGGACTTGGTTAGATACAACCCATATGCATTTTATCTAAGCAAAGCACTTTAAGAACACTCTAGAACTGAACTTCTGAACTACACAGTTCTTTCACTGCTAAAGAACCACACTTCCATACTATAAGAATTATATGGCTACGAAACCAGTCTCCCATCATGAGCCATGCCTTACCCTGATTGGCTATGACTTCGCTCATTCCACTACCAGTGACGGTTTGCAAAAAGGCAAAGTAACTTCTTCGTAACATCTGCTTTTCTAATGAAGCGGATTGGTCATTTTCTTCAGCTGGGCGGTGCAGGACTTCAAAAATAGCACGCAGCAGAGGCATAAACATTTGTTGGAGAAATGGGGAGACCTGGTTCTATTGGGACAGGGAATATATAAATTGACAAAATTAAATTTATGGATGAGCAAGAGCAAAACATACCATAAACAAAAAGGCAAGCAACTTGTCTTTAGTTTATTATACTTCCATATTAAAGATACAAAGTTCTAACGGTAAGTCTATATATCTAAATGTACAATGATTAACATTGCTTAATTCTCTCAACTCAAACTTATTAGATCAATGCAAACTTCCCAAGATAAATCCAAATTTTGTGATAACAGAGAGCATCTACATTAAGAACTTCCTCTGCCTTTTTAGCAGGGATTCCTGTAGTTGAAATACAAAAACTGCACTTTCACATAAAAGACATTTGGGGCTTGAATGGATTTCTGTAGTACACAGAGTGCTATTTTGGATGACACCATGATGATGGCCAAACGATTCTCAAGTCTTAGTTTTAAGTTAGTTAATTTAGTTATAATTACCCATGTGGAATGGCACTTTCAGCCAGCCAAACAAGCCACACAAGATAATTTATTGCTTTATGTTCACAAGGCATTATATTAAAAATAGTGTTTAAAAGCCTATGGAAACTGCTTTACATTCCTTCCCCTTGAACCATGCAATTAATTGGATGATGCAGATCTACTCCTGTTTTACAGAGAATTAACTGCAGCCAACCCATTGGGCTGGTCCGTTGAGAACCCCATCTCTTTCCTTCCCTTGGTTTGACTAAATTCATAGCTTGCTGTTGAAACCAAACTGGGTAATGTATGGTTTGCCCACAACCTGGGGACTAAAATATGATCTGAAATGGGCTTCAGTCCCCTATTTTGGAGCAAATTACAGTTTGCACAAGCAAGAGAGAGAATCTCATTATAAGAAGGAAGCAAGGTTTTTAAAAATGCTGAAGGCTCAACTGCACAGCATCACTGACTGTAGCTATTATATTAGAATTCTGTATCTACCACTAACACATGAATACCCTCACTTGAATACAGTCTCTTTTTCAAATTCCTTTTCCAAAAAATCCACTTTCTAACAGAGGGATTAAAAAGAAAATCGGGCTTTTCTGCAGTTAGACATCCTGCTTCGGAAGGTATCGTTTCAAACATCTTGTTTCTAAAAGGTAACTGCTGCCCATCAATACAAAATATTTCCAGGGCAGCTTGCAAATACAACCAACAGGTAAAAAACAAATGACACTAAATGAATGATAAATTCAGGCACTAGACCGCTAAAATTTGTTAAGGGCCTGGAAAAACAAAAAAAGGGGTATTTGGCACTGAAAACACACTGAAGGAGGTGCCAGGCATTCCACAATTGGGGCACCACCACCAAGAAGGCCCTTCTGACTGCCATCATCCACCTAACTTCAAATGGTGAGAACACTCAGAGCAATGCCTCCGGTGATGATCTCACTTCGTAGGCCGGCTCAAGAGACACTTAGTTTAGTTCCTCACCTTTTACATCAAGGGAGATGCCTACCTTGAACTTAGCTGTGATCTGGTTTATGAGAGGGATGAATTCTTGAAGGTCTTTTGCCTCACAATCCTTGAGCATATGTTCAGAGGCTGAAGGGATAAACGGAAGAACTTCCTCCTCTAAGCAAATAATCATTCGGTGAAGGAAGGTGCGGACACCGCTTCGGAGAACTTCCTTCTGCAAGGGGCAGCTGAGAGCCGGTAAAAAGGTTTGCAGGCAGTCCAGATACACTTCAGAGCAGCCACATTGTTTTACTGTCTGCTTGTTGCTGAAAGCTTTGCTAGTACGGCTGTGCAAAAGAAGAAGTAGTCAAGGTTTTTGCCATACAAAAGCAGGCAGATCCTTAGGTTGAGCCATTTAAAAATATTTCAGCTATGCTATTCTCAAATCAGACCAGTACTAAAAGCAAATCTGATGCAACAGCTAAAACATTTTTATCATCGTTGCCATGTTTTAGTTAAGGTCACACTTAATTGCACTTTGAATTTACAGGGACTTTTCTGAAGAAATTTTGTAAATCTATGCCCAACAGGCTCTTTGGGCTACATCCTACACTATTCGAAGGCACTGATAGATAAATATTTATTAACAACACATTTAGTCATAAGTATTTTTTTCCAGATTTGGGAGCAACAGAATTCAGTTTCCACAAGGCCTTTTTATTTTTGTAGCTCTCAGTATTTCTAGTCACAGAGGGATGTACTTTTAAGAGACTTCCTTCCACCACCAAATCAGATTCCCAAGCTTTATTCCCATAACAGGGTAGAAAATTAAGCAATATCAGGAGGGGGAACCCCCCCCCAGCTTAAGACTTTAGCAAACATGTGAACCTCTGCTAACATTGGAGTTTGCAAACAGCTGTCCGCAACCCTCTTCTTTAAACTTATACCTCTGTATGCATGTTGAATAAACTATATATTGTTCCCACCTTGCAAAGCCAACAGCATGATTCAGACAATCAGCTAATGCCATTTGTCTATCCTCATCTTGTGCCATCATAAGTTTTTCTAACAGCACTTTAAACTTCTCCATTAGAGGAGTCAAAAGATTTCTCATTAAAGCCTGCTTCCGTTCTGCAGAGTAGTCACTGTTCACTATTAGTACTCCAGCAGTCTCATAAATGAACAGTTGGTCATCACTGCTTAAAAAAGCCTGGTAGCCATTTTCCTGGAACCAGAAAACAAAGGAGAGCTTTATGTTCAGATATTTCCTGTTAAATTCTACTTGCAGAAATCTAGAATAGCTTTTTAAATAAAAATCAAACACAAAACAACCTATTTGTACAGCAACACTCCACGCTACCTTACCCCAAACTGCTCAAATCTTTCATGAGGCTGGGTTACCACTATGGATGCTACTTATTTGGAAATAATCACTTCCGTTAGTATATTCCACCTACTTTGCATGCCACAACAACAATGTGATCTCAAAAGTCTCAAATGCCTATGGGACTGTCTATGGGTCTGCAATGCAACATTCACTCTGGTCTGCACTGGAAGTTCCCAATGTAAGAGATACTAAATGGGTCCAGGAACCAATGAGAGATTTACATTCTGAAGGACTTCTTGTTAAATGAAGAAACAATTGTTTAGCTGCTCAAGTTCCATGGATTGCATATAAAATAGTGCTGAGTAATGATTCCCATCAGCGCAAGAATTTCCACTTGCACAATTGGGCTCCCCCCCAAAAAAATCTGTTCTAGGGGTTCCCCCAATTTTCTGCAGCAGATATGGGGAAGCAATGGGAGGGAAGAGGATAAGTCCCACCACACAAGTTGAAATCTCTGCATGTTAGTTGAATAATGTACACTGTATCCTATTTAAGGAATCTGTATCAAAACAATAAGCAGTTAAAGATGTGAAGGCGGGGGGGGGGCAAAAACCTGGGAAAATGGAGGTGGGGAAATAGTCTCCATAGGTAGTACTAATGCTATATGATAAGAAGGGTATTGGTAAACAAAGGATGGCTCAGAAGTTTTAAGCAGCTCCAGGGTTCTAGAAACCCGGGTCATGAACAGCCATAACACCCAGTCTATAATCTGACATTGTATCTATGGAGTGCCCAGGAAGCTTCCGACTTTTTAAGATCATTTAAAGAACAACCCAAATGAGGCATACATTGGTAAGTTGCAGACTATAAGCAACATGACTACCTGACAATCATGCAAGCAACATGTGTACATTTGCATTATCTCCTATATATTGACAGCAAATCAGAATGTATAACGTTGTCCTGCCTTCCTCCCCGCTATTATGGGCCCAGCCTCTTTGACCTTTTCATTGAAGACAAAAGGAAATACTTACAGGTGGAGAAAGTTCTAGGAGATCTTGTATTCTGTTCAGCACATCTTCAATAAAAGGGTTCATTTGTTTGCTGAAACACAGGAGTCGAATATGCTTACAAACATTTTACAGTAATGGATGTGTTGAATTGTACAGTCAAACAGTATTTTTCACCAATTTAGAAGTTATAACATCTTGTACTGCAAGAGTACAAAGGGGGGGGGGAAGTACCCGAATCTTCTCTATTTATTGGAATGAGTTGTTCATCAGTAAATGCAATCTTAAGCCAAAAACGCTTAATTTGTTTATTTAGAATTAAACCTGTAACCTAATAGAAACACATTTACGAAAAACACATTACCAGAATTTTGATGTCCTGGAGTAACACTGAACTGATTTAGAAGAGGTGGGTTAACTAATGAACTTTTCCATAAGTCTCCAGACCCAAATTTTCAGTTGTGTACAGTATTTCTAACAACACATCAAGAAAACAAGAACCTGAATTCATGGCCTCAGTATTTGAAGATAAAAATCAAAGCTGAAGATCGGTAAACCTCACTTCTATTTTAGTTTAGAAAAGATCCTTCTGTAGCGTCCTCCAGACCCTGCACAAAGTGCCAAGCTTATTATGACTATTTATATTTTGTTGTGCCTTGGCATTGCTAGTGAATTAACTTATGTAAACTTTTTGATGTTGTGAGCTGCCTTGAGCATGGCTGGCCATGGAAAAGTGGTTTGCAAATACAGCGGTACCTCGGTTTACAAACTTATTCGTTCCGGAACTCCGTTCTTAAACCAAAACCGTTCTTAAACCGAGGCACGCTTTCCCTAATGAGGCCTCCCGCCGCCAGTGCCCTTCCACTGTTTGGATTCCATTCTTTTTTTTTTTTTTTATAAATATTTATTAAAGTTTTTAAATATAAATGCACAAATAATAAACAGTCTTACTTCTATCACAGACATAATTTCATCACTTCTTTAGACTTCCTCACGTCTCCCGCTCCCATTTACATCGTTAAAAGTTTTTTCCAAACAAATTATCAACTTGTTTACAATCTCATGTCCACTCATTCAAATATAATCTAGCACTTCTTCCAAAAAATTTTATATTTTCTTTAGTCTCACTTATCATCAAATTTCAAATCTAATTTAGTGGTGGCCAGTTTTTTATAATCTAGCATCCTTCTTAACATTCAACCAAATTACAATGTTTTTGTAGATACTTCTTGAATTTCTCCCAGTCTTCCTCCATCTTCTCTTCTGTTTGGATTCCATTCTTAGACCGAGGTCAAGTTCTCAAACCAAGACACTATTTCTGGTTTTGCAGAGTTTGTAAACCAAATCATACTTAAACCAGACTGTTCTTAAACCGAGGTACAACTGTAAAGAATGATGATGCTTCTGAAGCTTCATTTTCCGGGGGGGGCGGGGGGCGGGAAATAGCACTTTTATTTCTGAAAATATTCTCGTTAAGTCTCTAGGTTTCAAGCAACTTACTTGAGGGATTTGACAAATCTGGAGAAAAGATAAGCTGCTCTGCTTCGCACTTTTGGATTACTATGGCGAAGACCTCTGTGATCCAAGAAGGCCATCTGCAATTGAAGACAGAAAGAGTTTGATTGCTGTAAGCCGCATGGCATGATGGAAAAGGGTAATAAATTGGGAAAAGAGGTAAAACTGTTTCCCAAACTCCTTTTACAAAAAACTGTCTGGGGTTGTAGAAGCATTACTGATAACCAACGCACATAAAAGAAAATAAAAGGAAGCAATTACTATGGACTTACTAAAACATTTGGAATGTGCTGAGGTTCAATGGAGAAAAACTTTTCATATCTGACCACAGTCTCAAAGAATTCCAGGGTTACTGATGTATGCTGATAGGTGCTAATACCCGATGTAACCAGCTGCAAGAGAGGGGAAAGGATGAGTCACCTTGACTGAAGAAAGGCTTGCTGAAAAGGAAAACTGTCTTGAGTTCGTTTTGTACTTACAGTCCGCATCATGTCCTGCAGAGCCCCGGCTTTTGTATCACCTGAAAAGTGAGCCCCGTGAGACACTGGAAGAGCTTCAGCCAGCATATAAAGCAGCCTGATTGCGACTTCCACTTCCATAAACGGCTTAGTTTGCCAATTCCTATAAAACATAATAGAATAGGCCCAAGTAAGGCATATGCATGCATACACACACACACACACATTTAAAAAGACCCCAAAATAGCCACAATCAATCTTACAGTGAATGACTTATTCATCCCACGCAGATTGGAACAGACTGATAAGAAACACACAATGGCCAAATTAAGCACCAACGAATGAATCCTGACTTACCAGGTGTTAATAAGATTATATTGGATACCAGAGACTAGAAGCTCCAAAGGAGCATACAAAGATTCAAGTATTTTCTCTGTATCATTTAATGTGGACGAGACAAGTAATCTCTGGGATTCTTAAATGCCAACATAAATTTTTGATGCTTTAAAAAAAAAAAAAAAGCAACAAATGACCAGGATGGACTAGAGAAAAACTTAACAAAGCTAACACAAAACTTACTGCAATGTAGTGTTAAAAACCCTCCGTACGGAAACCAGGAGTAATTCAGGCGAAACCTGTGCAAGTCTGTCCAACAACAGCTTAAGTTGCTTCCGATATTCTACAAACATCGCTTCATCTTCACCCTGTCAACGTGTGTATTGGCATGAACAGGACCAAAGGTGTTACTTTTTATTCTTTGAAATAAGAACAGATAAAACACAAACATACGTCTGATCTTTTTGACTGCAGGGACGTAAAATTTCTTTGTGTAACAATGAAGTGTTTAGCTAACTAACTTGTGATAATATTCTCTCACACTGGCAAGAGTCATTCATTCCGAATCATGGAAGTTTGCAAGAGTTGAGTTAGTACTTTTGTCAAGCTGCACACACCACCGTCAAGTGGTCACATGGAAACTAACCAGAAGTTAAGTCTTTGAACCATCGCCCCACTGCAAAATCCAAAGAGCCCTTATTTGGTTTCACACTGCTTTTGGTCTTTATGAAGACCACCAAACTGGATGGGCCTTCTCAACATAAAGAAAGGAAATGGGCAGTAGCTGTTTATCCTCAAGTTTCTTCAGGGGAAAGCGTGGCTCCATAAAGGTAGGAGTTTCACTTCAACTGAATCTACTCAAAAAGGCATTTGTACAAAGAAAAGAGCTATGCCTTAGAATGTTCAAAGGCCCTTCCTCCTCACTGCTTTGGCTTCTTATGACTGCCTGACACAAGGAGAAGAACAAAAAGCTCACCCACTCCTCATTTCTACCAGGGTTTGATAAAAATAAGATTTCTGGTTCACATGCAGATGAGGACGCATGCAAAGAGCTTCAGACACATGCATTTAAGAACACACGTTTATGTTTGCTGCTTGGCGCTGTGGTCCCTAGAAACTAAAGTGTCCCTTTCTCCCTGTCCTATACGAAATGTTTACATTGGCACGTATTTGAATACTAAAACAATTCCTCAAGAGTTACCAAGACATTATTGAACCACTTCTCGAAAAGCTAAACCATGAAAAGCTAAAACCTGCCAAATTTGACAGCTAACCTCATTTTCAAAGTTGTATTCTTCATCATAGGTTAGTTTCTTCATAACAGCCAACATAATTGCCTGTAGTAATGGAAAACAGTTGATCAGCTAGCATCAAACTCTCGACTTAAAAAAAGAAGTATGCATTGCATCGTCTCTTTTAAAAAGAAAATAAGTCAATTCAAACAATCCCATTAATGCAAGGACTTCCTTCTACCTATGCAACAAAACTTCCTCTCCCTGTCCACTCTCTCCAAAATCTGCTTCACAGGGTATGGGGAACGTCCAGAACAGAAATATAGAGGGATACAAGGAGCATGGTGGAGAGAGGAGGTGCTGTTGTGCAGGCAAAAGTCCTTGCAGCAACAGGACGACGTCACTGGATAGAGCCCAATACATTTTAGTCATAATGAGGTTTTGGGGGATAGAGGACAGAAGAGATCTTTCTTTTCGGTTACAAGCATGGGGGGTAAAATATTTTACTTACTCTTACCTCTACATTAGCTTTCTGCTGTTCTGAAAGCATAGGAAGCTGCAAAAAGAAAGAACAAACTTTACTTTTGAAGTGTCTCAAGCAATTTATTAATCATCACAACAACAACAACAACAATTCTGAGCGGCTTCCAACAAAATATTTAAATACAATAGTCCTTCAGATATTAAAAGCTTCCCTAAACAGGGCTGCCTTCAGATGTCTTCTAAAAATCTGGTAGTTATTTCCTTGACGTCTGGTGGGAGGGCGTTCTACAGGGTGGGTACCACAACCAAAAAACCCCCCTGCCTGGTTCCCTGTAACTTCAGTTCTTGCAGTCAGGGAACTGCCACAAGGCCCTTGGCACTGGACCTCAGTTTCCGGGCTGAACAATGGGGGTGGAGACGCTCCTTCAGATATACTGGACTGAGGCTGTTTCTGCATATAAACACTGGTCATTGGTTTTAGAAACAAAGCATAGAGATCTGTTTGGTTTTTAAAAAATCAGATATTTCAGAGAACAAGATTTCACCAGGCTGCATCTCCTTTGAAATGAAGCTTTACTGTTAGCCTTCATGCAAGAAGAGCAATTTACCTGCTTCAGTATATGCAGATAGTCGTAACAAAACCCAATAATATTAGAAGAAATATCATCATCCTCATGAACCAGAAGCTGCAACATTAGGGCCACTTTTGCTTCAATAGCTTGTAGAGTATCCTGGGCATTCTTCATATCTCCAATTTTCAGAAGTTTAGTCCAACTAGCTATCAGTGCTTGTCCCATCCCATTCACCAGTTTGGAGAACCTGGCTAGAAAGTCCACATCTTCTTCCTGTCAAGTTGGTTAATCAAATTATTATTAAAATTTTAGTTTAAGTCACCAAAGCAACTAATCTACCTGAACCTCTAATTACATCAACCAAAATGGCATACACATAGATACGATTATGATAGATTTATAATTACATTTGTTATATTTACTTATGCTGCAATCCTAAACACACTTCTAGAGAGCAAGCTCCATTGAGCTTAGTGGGATTTCTGAGCAATTATCTGCAGGGAAGTTATCAGAAAATGCCAAAAATGTTTCCTGAGGATCAGAGGCAGAATATCCCTACAACTCACTTGCCAGGGAACAATGGCATGAGACTATTGTCCTCACTTTCTGCTTGTGGACCTACCATAGACATCTTGGTGGCTGCTCTGGGAAACAGGATGCTATGGAGGCCTTTGGTCTTGTCTAGCAGGGCTTTCCTTATGTTCCCGCCAGATGGAAGCATCCTATTCAGCCCTACAGCAGCTGGAGGTCAGCTAATGATACACGCAACTTAACACAGGTTGTACCGAAACCCTGAAACTACCAACCCAGTAGGACTTTCTCTCTCACCCTCTATGTACATTTGCTAGCATATTTAAACGACTGGCATCAGATATGCCATATTTTTCGCCCCATAAGACGCACCTGACCATAAGATGCACCTAGTTTTTAGAGGGGGATTCAAGGGAAAAAAATATTCTTTAAAGGGAGTACTGAGCAGAGCCTGTAAGCACCCCCAGGCTCTGCTCAGTGCTCCCTTTCACGAGCCACATGGAGCGTGTGTGCGGCGCTTGCAGGCTTTTCAGTGACGGGCTGCCCTTCTCCCTCCTCAGGGAAAAGCCTGCAAGCGCCGCACACATGCTCCATGCCGCTCTTTAAAGGGAGCTTTTCCGGGAGGTGGGGGAAGGGACAGAGGGGCTAAGCCAGAAGCTAGAACAGCAAGAGGGAGAACTGCGGAGCACTCCGCCTCGGTGTTCTGGCTTCTGGGATAGCTGCACAGGCTGCACTCGCTCCATAAGACGCACACACACATTTCCCCTTACTTTTTAGGAGGGAGAAAGTGTGTCTTATAGAGCGAAAAATATGGTGATTGCCAATCTCTACATGAGTAGGACTAGGTGCGATTGGGGTGGTGAGAATCAGTTCGGAAACAAGATAGTATTAAGACAGAAATACGAGTTTGGGATGGGAGGGAAGAGTAGCAAATTATACTGGCATAAGGGGAAGAACCACCAGCAGCATACTATACTTCAGATGGCATTGGCAAAGAAATATATGTTACCTATTTCTTACACACACAGCAGCTGCCGACGCTATCACAACACAGGCCTATCAGCAGAAGCTTTTCCCCTCTCTTTACGGAAGGCAACTCACCTGGTCAACACTGAAGAGGCCAGCCGACTGTAACACTTGACACAACGTCTCCACCAGTTTCGTTTTATCAATTGGGTCCATTCCTTTATTTACAATTTCAAACAAGCAGTCACACGCTTCTTCCCGTAGAACCTCTACAGACATGTGACCTAGCAGCATGTTTATAAATCTAAAAGGGATACACATAAGTTTTACTCGGTAGATGCAAACATCTGAGTTACATTTACCAATTTGCTATTGCTTGTTTTGGACAGGAAATAATATAACCCAGCTATAATGCCCAAAGATCTTCAAGACTGTTGCTTCTGGAATTGTATTTGGTTTTTTTAAACCAAATTTTATTTAAGAAATTGAGCTTAGTCTGTGCATTCCTAATTCAAAAGAAATGTTACCTTTCATTGGCGATTAGGCTCAATTCTATCCAAGAGACGTAAGCTCCAACTACTTCAAGGCACTGACACGTCAATTCTGAATTTGTGTACTGATACGTTTGTAAAATTTGGTACCATGATTCCACCAAACTTGGAATGCATTGCTCCCTCATAGCATCTTTTAATAAGGTATTTCGGCGGGCTTCCTGTAAATGTAAGAAGTTTGTCAGTCTTGGAAGGGAAAATGCTGGTGCCAGTCTGGACACTAACATTTAAGCTTTTAAAAAGGAATATCAAATGCCATCTTTGGGGGCAACACCCTGAAGATTTCCCTCACTGCTTTCTTATACACCAAAAAAATGGAGGTAGTGGCTGCAAGAATTCCAAAAGGTTGTTTTAAAAAAGTGTTAAGTGTAAAGCTGGCTGGCAAAGAATCTCTGCTTTGAAATGTCTGTTTAAATAACACAGTTTTTAGAAGGTGTCAAAAAACAAGCAGCCATGACTTCTGCTTGAAAACTTGATTGGCGAGGTATTCCACAAGACCTGCCACACTGAAGGCTTGGCCCCTGGTAAAGGCCAGCTGGCCCTCAGGGGCATGTGGGACCACCAAAAGTGCCTCATCAGAAGCAATGTGTTTGAAGAGGAGCAAAAGGAGTCAGGCAGAAGCTGGGACTGTCCTATTGAACTCAAAAGGACTTAATTCTGACTAGAGGTGCGTAAGATTGCACTGTAAGTTTACTTAAACTGCAGTCAGAAACTTCAGAACAGAAAACACCATGAGAGCAGAAATCATTTTTTTAGAAATGCTTTTCACAGGCAAGGGAAGTTAGGAAAACAGGATTTATAGAACAGTGTGCATTTGAATTGTAAGAAGTGAATTTACCTCTGATGTATGAACAACATCCCTATCGACCAGTTCGGCATCGACTGCCATAAGGATTCTAAGGTACAAGTCCACACCTCGAGGATTGAGACCCACCACAGACAGGATATCAAAGAAAAACTTGGGCCATTTCGTGAGATATTCAGTGACAAACAGCAACGCAAAGACTTGTGCGGCTTTGTTTCGTATAAATGTTTTCTCCGATTGAGAATTCACCATCTGAAAGGAACCAGCATTTTATAGCAACATTTCAAGATGCAGTAGGTTCAAAATATGCAAGAATATATTGGAAAATTTTGGGGAACAGTGGCAAGCAGATATTTGCATACAATATTAATAACCAAATTGTGAAGAAACCCACCTGGGCCTGTAGCCATGCTATGAGTGTTTCCCTAATTAGCTGATGTTGTACCTCAGTCAACTGGGAATACCTGAAACACAGGACAAAACAACATTCAACTTGCATACGTATATTTTAAACCCTGGAACCTGCAGCCCATCAGCATCATCTGTGCCGTAACTGTTGGGTGCTGGCTCATGTTCAGCTAGTGGGATGTACCATGTGCTAAGAAACCACACAAGGGTTAATTTACACCCTCCAGGAAAATATGTAGGCATCAGGAACCACCCCAATTGTCAGGGAGCCCCAAAGGTTTTTCATCGAACCGTCCAGAACAAAACCTCAGTAGCGCTTTGGGTGGCACAGAGTGAAGCTTTGGCCATTTCAGTGCAGCTAAATTACCGTATTTTTCGCCCTATAGGACGAAATGTGTGTGCGTCCTATGGGGCGACCCCTCTCCCTCTCCAGGCTTCAGAAAGCTCTGCGCAAGCGGTGGGAGCCCGCGGGAGTTCCCCCCGGGCTCCCACGGCTTGCGCAGAGCTGCCTGCACCCCGAAGCCCCGGCACCCTGAGCAGTCGCGCCGGGGCTTCGGGTAGCTCTGCGCAAGCCGCAGGAAGGCTCCCACGGCTTGTGCAGAGCTGCCTCTTATGGGGGCTGGGGTCGGGGGAAGCTCGGGCTTCCCCCACCCCAGCCTTGCACCTTGGGGGGGGGGGAAATATATTTTTTTTCTTTATTTCCCTCCCAAAAAACTAGGTGCGCCTTATGGGCCGGTGCGCCCTATGGGGCGAAAAATACGGTAGACAACTGAGAGTGAAATAAATGCATTAAATTGGGGGTTTGAATATCCAAGGAAGAAAATAAATGACACACGTGAATTACTAGAAACGCAAGCAGTTATAATTTCTCTACATTTACTTTCCGTTTGCTGCAATTCTATAAATGTAAAGATGCCGCCTCACTTGTATTTAATTTGATGTTCCAGGACTTGAAAGCAGAAGAACTTGATGTGATCGTCGCTGAAACAAAGAAGAATGGTACAATCAATGCACAATCAAACAATGTATGTAATAGTCACTTGGCGTGAAAGGTGCATTCTGAAAACTGGATACAAGCACCAAGGTTTTGTGGGTAGATTCCATTTGGTATTGTGGCAGAAAACTAAACCCTTGGGGTGGGGACACAGTGATTCCAGTTTCAGTGGGCTGTGCATTCTAGGGCTACACAGAACAAACCTAAAATTCAGTATTTAGCATCCTGAGCACCTGCGCTTTGACTTACAAAATCATTCCTTTTTAGAGAGCTGCAAGTTGTATGAAGTCTAGGGGAGCTGGGCATGTGGAAACTGGAAGCTGCTACCTGATAGTTCTGCTCTTCTGCTGGCAGCTACCGGCTGTGCATATTTTGTGGTGGGTCTAGTTCCAGTCGTTAAGCTGGAGCAACAAGCCACCCATCGGATTCATCTGGTCTAGTGACCTCCCTGAAATTGCTTGGTTCTTTAAACAGAGACATGTACATCACAATAATAATAATAATAATAATAATAATAATAATAATAATAATCATCTTATGTCAAGGTGATATAACTTCAGAACATTCTCAGATTAAATGTAAAAAAACAAAACTATTTATTATCTACCTGTAGATTCTTTGGGCTAAAGCTTCAGCACACACTTGCCAAGCATCTGGAGAGATCTTCAGCTGTTCAAAATAGGCCAATGCCTAAAATGAATGAACAAATGAATAAATAAATTCCTTTATACTGTAAAGTTTCCAGAAACTGTAAAGAAAGTTGCTAGAGTAGCCACTTGAGGGATCTTCTCCAAAATAATGTAAACATATGGGGTTGCACTCAATGAAGTCTTCCCATTAGTGCATGGACTATAAGACTCTCTCTCTCTCTCTCTCCCCCTCCTACCCCAATCTGGGGTGGGAGAGTCCTCTGGAGCAGATGAAGTGGAATGTGGGGGGGCACGTGAGGAGATGAGAGGGAGAGAAGTCTTGTTGCACAGGTAATTCTGGGCACTGGGCACGGGACAACTTTCCTGGACACAACCCTGAATACATAATTTCTCTGTAACTTTAAATCAAGCAAGGTGGGGTGCGGGGGAGGAGAAAAATAGTGTCGACATTATGCCAGTTTTGCAAGTACAGGGTTGCCGATGGAAAGGGAAACAAAGGGGACAACTACTAAGAAAAAGGAATTGGAGGGAAGGATGAGAGGAGGAAGCAACTGAGAAAAATGAATTGGGGTGGCCAAGGCCTAGGTTACAAGATAAATAAGGACCCAAGAAAAGGAGGAGGGATAGTACACTGGTGAACAGAAAATAAGACTGGGGTCTATTAGCTGGATGAACTGCATAGATTGGCAAGGGATTCTGAGTCCCAGCAGCTTAATAACAGCAGCAACAAAAAGGTTACACTCACACACAATTGGTCTGTTAGGATCCCTGGTTGACAGTTAATGTGGATATGTATTTGTTCTTATATATGCAGGTTATCCCAGTGTATGGCTCATGAGGTGCAGCACGTAGCTGATTCCATCTTCTGAACACCAATCTACATCTGGCTATATGTCTCAAGTCACTATTTTGCACCCAAGCCCAGTTGGTGAACCTCAGATGTCTAGAACAAAGTGGATCCTAGACACCTGGAATCTGCCCACACCTGTGATAACATGGACAATGCTTCTCAAAAAAAAATTAGGTACCAACAGAGAGTGGAAGCCTCAAAAAACATGTCATACACTTTCAAACCAGTGGAATCTTCGACTGCAGGTCTTAACTATTTACTCTAAGCTGAAATCAACATCTTGTTCATGTCCAGTAAGCTACCTGTTGTCACAGAGATTATGAGAAAAAAGTATAATTAAACTTACTCGTTGCCTGAAGTCTAAGTCAGCATTCGGGTTTAATCCCAGAAGAGCTTGTTCATCCATTTCTGCTATGCTCCAGCTTCCCTATTTTTAACAGGATTATCCCATTCACCCACAGCAGAAGCTGCATACATCTGCAGAGAAAACAAATCAAGAAAACAAGGAGTGTGAATCACTGGTGCCGATCAATACATTTACTTATTTTCTCATATCAGGTGCTGAAGCCTAACCATGTGAAATGCAACTGCCCTGTTTATTGAAACAGGCAGGGGAGAGGGACCTGTGGCTCTGCCGATGCTGCTGAACACCAACTCTGATTAGTCCTCGCCAGCATGGCCAATGATCCAGGGTGATGGGAATTGAAATCCAGCAACATCTACAGGGCCACAGGATCCCCACTCCTGTTTTAGAACTTCTTGTATATAAACTCAACAACCAAATGAAAGTTTGAACTACAATGGGAGAGATGAAGGCTCTGGGGCAAGGAGGGCGGTTAGAGGTCATAAACACAGCAACTGTGTCCTATATTAAATAATACAGTCGTACCTTGGAAGTTGAATGGAATCCGTTCCGGAATTCCGTTCGACTTCCAAACGTTTGAAAACCAAAGCGTGGCTTCTGATTGGCTGTCGGGCGTTCGGCTTCCAAAAATAGTTCGCAAGCCAGAACGGTCACTTTCAGGAGTCAAAACATCTGGGAACTAAGCTGTTTGACTTCCAAGGTACAACTGTATGCAGTTTAGTCCAGAAAGAATAAAGAATGAAGACTTGCTGCCATATCGTTGCCACAGAAATCTTTAAAGGGTTACAAAGCCACCTTGTACAATTCTCTTCCTGAATAAAATAAAATAAAATAAAAATGAAGGTATGGCCTGGCTGCCAGGTCCAGATTTCTACTAAGGCAACAATGGGTTGTGTGGTTTGTCTGTGCAGTACATATGAACTGAAAGGTGCAGAGATGAATAAAAGGTTTGTGTTATCTGGGGAGCAGTTCATTGTTCCACTGCTGCAGGATCTTCAACCAACTCATCAGGTTTCCTAAAGGACACTCTGGTGCCAAAGCAGCAAGCCTAAGAACAATTGTTAGTCACACCCTTGCTTGGTGCTGGTTTACGGGCTTTGGAAAAGTTATATTTAGAGTGGGATGGCCTTTAATGTTCATTTGAAGTGTCACAGAGATGATCATTTAAAACAAGTCCTGCTACTTGCTAGGTCTGTGGCGTCCTGAGGCCAGATTCTTGAGGCTCAAATGGGGAAGTATGGGAAGTCACCAGAGCTCAGAAGCTCAACTACAAGTGTGTGTCTGGAACTGCAACCTGGTCTACATCAAGCACTGCATGCAGGTGAGATACTTCAGGCTGCATATCAAAAGTTGGGGTTGGGAATGTTTCCAAAAAGCGAAATCATTATATCAACCCATTTCAGCTTACAAAAACATATACTTCAATGTGCCAAAATCTGGATACCCATGTGAGCAAGACATTTTTTTGCGCAGTTTTATTTGGAATGTAACAAAGCAATCTAGTTGTTCACAATTTCATTAGGCATTTATACCACTGCATTAGAAACTACTCGTTGCTCCCCAATATAAAACACACCTGACCTACATCTTTTGGATTTTGTGACGTTGACATCTGTTTTAAATCCTTACATTGTGTGGGCCCCTGCCCATCAAGTACCAGTCAGTATGACCAGTGGTCAGGAATAACTGGAACTGTAATCCAACAGCATCAAAGAATTCCACAGGTTAGCCACCCAGAGATAAAGATTTATCACAAGAAAGCTTTCTGCCCTTCATAGAGATTCCACGAAATGAGCAGTGTATTCCTCTACATGTTTATCCAGAAGTTTGATTCAGTTCAGCAAGTAAATGGGTGTGGAGTTGCATTCCAAGTTGTTTTCATTTTCCTTCCATTTTTGTAGAAGATATAGTGACCCAATATCCTGTACTGGAGTTAGTATTTGATCTGATGGATTTCCACCCTCTGGAGCGGGGCTGGGAAACCTTTAGTCCTTCAGCTGCTAGCTACAATTCCTATCATCCCTATCCATTGGCTGTGCTATCTGGGACCGAAAGGAACCAGCAGTCTGACGTGACTAGTGAAAGAAGACACATTTTCATTTTAGTGCTAGAATGTTCCTTAAGTACACTGAAGTTGAATGGTGCAAGAACTAGGCCTCCCCATGTTGTTGTAGGAAAGAAGGAACACTGGTCTCTACCTCCTGGGGCATCTCATGTTTGCAAAAGACAGTATGACACTGTGCTGAAATTCTTGCAGCACACAGGATTTTATGCAATATGTAATTTTACTCCCTCTACAGACTTAAGGGGAGGAAAGAGCCCTACTCCTATACAAAGCCCTGGTAAAGACTACAAGACCTTAAAGGATTGAATACTTTGAACATGCACCTCAGTAGAAGTGTGAATTATCCACCTTATTTATACCAAATAGTTCAAGCATTTCTAGTGAAAAACAAGAAACTTTTAACTCCTGGACTCAAAAGTGACACCCCTTTATAAAAACCCAGTACAAAAAACATCTATTTTAGACAGACTCAAGACACAGACATTTTGTTTCAGGAGCGAACCTGTGCAAACAACATCGAATTTATCTGTTCCCACACAGATAAATAAAGCGGGACACAAGACCTTAAAAAGTGAGGATTGCCAACATGTGCCCAGTGAGATCTTCCCAGTCACTTACATGGTCCCCTTCTCTCATTGGAATAAGGCTTGAAAGAAGCATTATACCCTAGCCAATAGAATAGGTTGCAATGTGTGCTTGGTTGGGGTGAGTGTGTGGTGTCTGTGTGGGTTTCTCCTAATTGCAGATGTACTCAAGGGCCCAAAACAGCTGTCACCCCCTGCACTGAAGCAACTTTAACCGTCATACAGAAAGAGTCCCAAGCAACAAATTTTAATTTCCCCTTTATTTAAACTGACCTAGGGGAAAAGAAAAGAAACAGTGAACCAAAAGCCTAAAGAATTGTTCACAATCAGACTGACAGCATAATCCTGTACTTGTTTCCTTAAAGTAATTCCAGATGGACGGGGCATAAATAATAAATTGTTATTATTATATTCCTCCTGTAGTCAGGAGGCTCTTACACAGTAGCAACTGTTTTGGGATTGGAGGGTGGGGGAAAGTGTCAGCCTACATTTGGTTGCTGCTTCCTGCTACATTTTTAGTGTCTTTTGGGTCCTGTTTGCTGTTATTATCCAAACAACCAAACTCACAGCCTTTCCCTCTGCATTATTTATTTACAACATCATGGATTAGACTAGAAATAAATGAATCATTTAAAAAGTAAAAATGCAATCATTCATTACTACAGTATTCAGCTTTCCCAAGGTAGCTATTTTAAGGGATGATGAATTAATGTCACACATACTCCTATGTAATGTGACATCACTTTCAACACTTGATCAGGGTGTGTGTGTGTGTGTGTGTGTGTGTGTGTAGGTGTGAACTGCCACCACTATAAACTACTGTAGTCAAGGAGATATGGAGCTTCTATCTATGGTGATTCTTACACATGCAAATATTACTAATTTAGGGCTATCAGTGAGCAAAGAGGTGTTTTAAGGGTGTGTTCTGAACACTAACAGGCTTATCTTAGGTGTACTGTTCAGTGTACTGCAGTTTTATAATTTCAACCCATTGCAGCCCACTTGATTGACTCCTATCCCTAGAGCACATTCACAGCTCAACTGCACCATCACGCAATGACTCGCACGTTATGATGCACAACAAAGGGGGGAAAAGTTTGGCGTCAGCTTAAGTATTGCCTTTGGATGGCTGTATAGTGATGAAACATCAAGCGACGGATGGGCATGTGTGAACCGATTCTTAATGCAAATTAATTACCCCCTTTAAAAAAAAACACCAAAAACGATTCCTGCCCTTGATGCTTCTCACTAGCAACCAACCAGTCGATCGGGCTAAGCAACCGGCCCGAGCCCCACGCCGTACCAACCCAGCAGCTGCTGCGCAACGGGTGCAACGGGTTCATGTGCAAGAGGCCTTCGGGTGCAGAACTGCTTTTATTTCTTATTTAAACCATCCTCTCCCCTCCATCCTAAAACGAGGAGATTAGCCCCCCCCCCGCAACACGTTCCCTAGTAGACACGATCATTGGCCAAGTGGGGATTTGCGAGAGCCGGATCCCCCAACCCGAGGGCGAGGAGTGGGACCCGCAGGGATCCCTCAAGCGGGGTCCCAGCTACTTTCGCCCCCGAGGGAAGAGCAGCGCAGCCCCGAACCTGCCCGACGCGTCGACCCCGCCATGCCCGAGGGGCCTGCCGGGGCCAAGCGCACCCCTTTGCTGGCCCGCCCCCCCCCAGCCCCGCGGGGGCCACCAGGTGGGCCACGCGGGAACGAGCACGCGCCCCGCGCCCGCTTTCGTTACCTTCCCAGCTATTCCATCAGGGAGGGGTGGCGTCGTCGTCCCGCACTCCCGAGAGGCCGCCACAACCGCAGGGGAGCCGGGCAGAGGAAGAGCCGCCCGCTGCAGAGTGTGCGAGGTCCGCCGCCGCGGGGCCACTTGCGCGCCTTGGCTGGGTTGCGGGGAGACGCCGCGTAGCCCACCTCCCCCTTTCCGCCCGGGAAACTGCCACAAGCCCAGCGAGACTACAGCTCCCAGCCTGCCCCGCGGCAAACCCTTTGAACAGGCACGCGGTGCGCCCTGTAATAACCCTGAGCAAGGAAAAGCCCTGAACCCAGGAACAGGTTTTTCCCGACGCTTGCTTTGGCTCCTACCAATCAGGGCGGTAGGCCGGGGTGGGGCGGGGAGTGCTTTCTCCGGGGCGCAGTGCATGCTGGGACTTGTAGTCATCGCGCAGAGATCGAGAGCGCCTCATGTCCTGTAGGTTTTCGGCTGGTTTTTTTGTCCGTAAAAGAGACAGTCATTGCCACAAATAACCCGAAGCTCCGACTGGGATCAGTGGCTATTTTGGCTTCGTGTATGAGATCCACAAGTCATTTAAACAGACTACCACCCCCTTAAGCCTGTCCGGTTGCATTACTTCCTCTCGACCGCATGCGAGCTGACAACCGGGGACGCTCTCGGGGTATGCCAGCGCTGCACACATTTCTGTTTAGCTATCATGGCTTCCCCCAAAGGGACGCTGGGAACTGTAGTTCTGTAAATGAGATTCATTTACTGTAATACATTCTGAAGATCCTCAGCTAAACACTGTGGAAGGAAAAACACAACAGTGCAGCCTATGTTTACGTAAAGAAGACCCACTGATTTCAACGGGGCGTTATTTCCAAACAAGAAGCTACACTGTTTTAATCTTAAAACTAGTATAAAAGCGGATTCTTCTCTGGACTGTGGTTGGAAAGCAAAGGAATGAAAAGTTGGGGCAAATATTAATGGAAGAGTTCACTGCAGGGTAATCCAGAGGGTTTACTGTTGTTGTTACTGTTTCTGAGTATCTGGGTTTATGAAAGACATGCTGTCACATTGCTAATTCCTGTGTTGATCAGTTACTGCTAATCCAAACAATGGACTTACTTACCTTTTACCTGTAGCCTTATGAGGCTTTGCCCTCGGGTGGGAAAAATATTGCGCCCGGGAAAGGGAAGTGGGAGTCAACAGACACTCAAAGAATAGTTTCGGAGAAAAAGCTTTTATTTCTACCATCCATGAACTGGTAGAAGGAGCAAGTGTGATAACTCACAAAAAGCATGCACGAATTCACAGTCATATGCACAGAGCATATATACCCTTTCAGTTCCCTCCCCTTTTCTCCTCCTTCTTCCAGAGTCCTGCCCATGAGTTCCTCTGAGCATGAACAGAAAGCTGTCTTGGGACTATTGTGGACTCTTGGCATCCTTCCCAGGAAAGGGGAATGAGAAGCCGAGGGGGTGGGTCAAGGAGCCCTGGTGGTTCAACATGTCCAAGATGTTGCAACCAAATGAGATAAGATTCGTTTCTCAGGCCTGAGTATTCTTGGCATTGACAGAGGCTATTCATTAGCCTTTAAAAGTAACATTTTGCCTATGCACAGCATCTTGTGATAGAGCAGAGAAAAGCTGTTTTGGATTTTTAGAAGACAAAAGGAAGTCTGGACAGTTTTGAGGCCTGGGGTGATTTCACAGACAGGATTTGGGTATCCTGTCCCTTCATACCCACCCCTTTTGGACTCTCTGTGTATTTATGATGGCTGTTAATTATTGGCCAGGTTAAGCCTTAAAATGTAGAGAAGCATATTCATGGTAACACTTGCAAGCCATGCAGTTGCATTTTCGATAGTAGTGATTACCCTATGCTACCATCTTCCCAGTCAGTAGTGAAAATTCAGGAAAAGCGCCACAGGTTTAAAGTCAAATCCAATTGAGCATATACATTTCAAATGATTGCAGGTGGGAGGTGCAAAGTGCCTTGTAATTTGGACTGCATAGAGATTATAACATCTCTAATCCAGGAAAAGGGGAATTCATGTTTCAATGAGTTCTAGGTCAAGAAGAAGTATATCACTCTGAATTTTGTTGATGGAGGACTGAGAATGCATTTTTACTAGGCCAATCTCTAATGAGGTGGTTGTTGATTCCTGCTGGGTGCAGGATAATGATAATAATTTCCTGCTCCATCATGTGACGATCCTCAAAAGATCTCTGGGAATACAAGACCTATGGCATCTTCCTCTCTGAAACGTGTGGCTGTTGCTGGCTGGAGTGGAGGGGGAAGATTATCTAGCATCATAATTGATGCTTTTCTCATGCCATCACTTACATATTATGGCATGAGTGGCAGCTGTCCTGCCTTGAACACAGGCAACTGGTGGACTGTAAATTTGCTAAGCATAGCAACGCCATCATTTTATCCTTTCAGAATGACAGAAGCATCCGAATTTAAACTTTCAGCTGCCTTATTTGCAGTGACGTGCCTATGAGAGACCTACGCCATTCACGTAGATTTTGGTCGCGCCGCGAACCACGAGCTTTACACGCCCCCCCCCCCTTTGAGGCCGTTCACGTCAATTCCGTTGGAAAACTGACTAATAAGCGACGTGTTCCGTCTCGAGACGGACGTTTCTCGCGCCCATTCAGAAGGCCTTCCGCGCGAAACCAATACGCGGGCGGCAGCTCCCCGGAAAGGCGGGGCGTCGCGTCGGGTTGGTGACGTGCGGGTGTTCGCGCATGCGGGCCTTCCTTTTCTGGGTGGCAGCGAGAGAGGCAGCACCATGAAGGCGTCGGGCACCGTAAGCGAAGCGCCGGTCTCGCGGGCTTGCGGGCGTGTCGGGCGGACGCTTCTAATAAGGCAAAGCGGGCGGGGGTGGGGGAAAGCGGCTGAGGGTGGTGGCGGCGGCGGCCCAGGGAGGAGGCGGCTTTCCGTGGGTCTTTCCTCGGCCTTGTCTGGCTCAGGCCACGAGCGAGCGCCCAATATGGCGGCCCTGGCGCCGTCAGCTCCTCGCAGCGTGGAGCCTCCGGGAGACGCGCTTGGCTGAGAAGCCCCGCCTAAGGCGGATGGTCCCCCCCCCACACACACTCCAAGGCCGTGGAATGGGGAGGCTTCCCCCTTTATATCAGGCCTCCTCCTCTCGCCTCCATTCCACCCTCATGGGAACATGCAGTTTCCAGTCGGGGCTGGTCTTCGTGCATCTTTTGAACTGGGCAAACTACTGATCGTTGAAATATACTTTCCCTGTATGTCAGGGATGGGCCGATGTGTGTGCGCACAATGTACAGAGCTCAGTATGATTAACGTCAAGATAAGGTGGCGCTGTGGGTTAAACCACAGAGCCTAGGACTTGCAGATCAGAAGGTTGGTGGTTCGAATCTCCTCAATGGGCTGAGCTCCCGTTGCTCGGTCCCTGCTCCTGCCAGCCTAGCAGTTATAAAGCACGTCAAAGTGCAAGTAGATAAATAGGTACCGCTCCAGCGGGAAGGTAAACGGTGTTTCCGTGCTGGCCACATGACCTGGAAGCTGTACGCCGGCTCCCTCGGCCAATAAAGCGAGATGAGCGCTGCAACCCCAGAGTCGGTCACGACTGGAACTAATGGTCAGGGATCTCTTTACCTTTACCGTTGCACAAGTAATTCATTTTTTACAATCATCTTGCAGGTAAAAACACCCTGGCTCTAAAAGCAGTATGGATTTTTCATGTTTGTTTTCTCTCTCTTTCAGCTGAGGGAGTACAAAGTTGTTGGGAGATGCCTCCCCACTCCTAAGTGCCCAACACCACCTCTCTATCGTATGCGCATCTTTGCTCCTAATCATGTTGTTGCAAAGTCCCGTTTCTGGTACTTTGTCTCTCAGCTGAAGAAGATGAAGAAATCTTCTGGGGAAATTGTGTACTGTGGACAGGTAAGACCACAAACAAACTTAAATCTTAAAGACCTGTTTAATTTTGTGGTTGGAATGCTTGTTTATTTGCTTAACCCAATATTCCCTAGCTTGTATATATCACCTGTGGGAAACTTCTGTCCCTCCAGATGTTGCTGCATTACAACTCCTACCATCCTTGTCATTTGGCCATGCTAGTTCAGCAGCATTTGGAGGGCCAAAGGTTCCGCATACATATATTTGACCAATGCTTTATTAATGTCTGGTCTAGCTTTTTTGGCTTCGTCAAAAGTATTTAAGTGCTGTAGGTTGGCTCAAAAATTTTGCTGAGTATTTCGCTGCACATTGTCAGTGCAATCCTAATCATGCTTACTCAGAAGTAACTCCTATTGAATGCAGTAGGGCTTCCAGGTAGGTGGGAGTTAGGATTGCAGCTTGAAATGCTTTCCCTCCATTTTGAAAACACTTAAAATTAATGTTGCTGTGTTTCTCTGTATCATGCTACTACTTCTTTGAAGAATCTAACTGGTGTAGCGTGTGGATTTGGCAGGATATTCTGTATTACTGTAATGTTTGGGGCATTTTACAGTTTTTAAAAGGGGTAGACATAGGGCAAGGACGTAGAAAAATATTCCTTATAAACCTCCAAAGTAATCTCTTGATTTCAGCAGAATTTACATAGGGTAGTCAAATCCCAGGTGGTATGGGATGATGGGAGTTGTCCAACATCATCTGGGAACCCAAGGTTGAGAAAGCCTGGTCTAGAGATTGTTTCTCATTTAAAAGAATCCAAATTGGCCTGGAAGGGTTGAGATTGAAAATTGGTTATAAAATTCTAATTCGCATGGAGAGATTTCTTTCTTAAAATACTATAATTTGAGTTCACCCAGTAGAGCTTATTGGCAATAAGCTGGAGTCAAATGAAAGAAAGTGAAACTTAACACTTAATCTGCAGCTAATTTACCACCACAAGATGTGTTGATGGCCGCTAGCATAGTTGCATTAAATGGTTGATTACTAAATGAATCTTTCATGCTACTTCTGAAAATCAGATACTAACCTTCATATTTATATACTATTTTGAGCTTCTGAAAGCATCTTCTGGCATTCTGTCCACAGTTGTTTTTAGATTAATTCTGCAATCATAAGCACACTTACGATATAAGCCCTTTTGAATACAGTGGGGCTTCTGAAAAAACATGCATAGGATTACACCAGGATCTCCGAAACTGGATTTCAGAACTGCATCTCTCATCAGCATTTGACAATGCTTGATAGGACTGATGAGAGATGGAGTCCATAGCAGTTGACGGGCCACAGATTAGTCTATGCTGCTGCAGATGGACATTGGTTTGCTGTACCAAGGAAATTTTACATTCTTACTAGGTTGTTTTGTGATGCCTGCATATTAGTTCCAGGCATGATCCACATACAGTACTTAAAGCAGTACTTTGTACTCAGCAGCATTTTGTAGTAATGAAAGCCATATATACCATATAACAGAGATGAGGAATCTGTAGCCCTCCAGATGTTGCTGAAATAAAACTCCCATCATCCCGGTGTTAGAAACACAGATATGAAAGCTAGGAGCTAAATGGCACCTTAAACCTCGGTTATGAGTACATCAACGGAATGTCTAGGCATGCTTCTTTAATAACAGTACAGTGCTGAAAATGAATGAACAGCTAAAATATTATGTTCATTTTTCACATGGTCTAGTCCTTCCCCTCCCACCACCTAATATTCTTAAGAGGGTCTCTTCTCCAATCTTCAGAGAGTAGCTGGAAAATGGGAGTCAGAAAAATGTCCTCCTTTGCTTCCACTCTGCAGTTTTAATCTGAAATCTTAGGCGCCGTACTGCTCCCAGAGCTCAGAAACTGCTCGCACTAATGAAATTTCCTGCCACAAAATGTGCCTAGAACAATGGGAGTTTTGAACAGTTTATCATCCTGGAACATTGGCCATGATGGCTGATGGGAGTCTAAAACATCTGGAAGTTAATAGGTTCCCTATTCCTGCCATATAAATTTAACAGCAATGAAATCTCTCCATTCTGATCCATTTGTTGATTCTTTCACTTGTTATATAAAGCACTGGTAGTCTGTAATGTGATTTTTCTGACAATGTTATTAATGCAATCAGGTTTTTGAGAAGTCTCCGCTGAAGGTGAAAAATTTCGGTATCTGGCTGCGCTATGATTCTCGTAGTGGAACTCATAACATGTACAGGGAGTACAGGGATTTGACAACTGCTGGAGCTGTTACACAGTGCTGTAAGTAGAGACGCTTTTGGTATTTTTGTTTTCTTTTCGATACCACTATTGAAAGATAATGAAAAAGAGGAAATAATTCAAAGTTTTTATCGTGTCATCCATTGCATTTATTTTGATTAGTTATGCAACCTAAATTGACTAAGCATTTTATATGAAGCCAGGTTATAGTTGGCTGCAACCTATATTTCTGTGACTTAAGAGTTGTGGTGGTAGTTTTGCTCCACCCATGCAGATTCTTTAACATTAAAGGTTGTTTCCAACAAATGCCGTACCACAGACTTATATGTGTGCAACAGAACTTTATCTCCTGACCCTCCCAGCACCTCCTATTCCCTCAAAATTATCTCCTGATGGTTGGGGGACCCCCGCTCAGAGCTGATTTTTTTTTTTTTTTTTTTTTGGGTGTGCACTGGGGGGAGAATAAACAAGTCCCGCACAAGTGGAATTTTGTTCATGCAGTGTTGGATACAACTCTTAAGGTTTTTTGAAAAATAAGTTGCAGCTTTGTGTGCTCTAGTCATAAACAAGTTTGGGACTGATGCACATTCCATTGTTCTTGATGGGTCTTAGTTATGGATAATGTGTCTGGCATTCTTTTCATTGACCCAAGCCAGGTCAAGATAAGTTTCATTCTTTTAATCTGTTCATAGCCAGACTTATCTTGACCTAGTTTGGGTCATCGAAAAGGTTAGCATGGCTCAAAACCAACCTGCTGTTGTCGGACTACAACTCCCATCACCCCTAGCTCCAGGACCAGTGATCAGGGATGATGGGAGTTGTAGTCCAACAACAGCCGGGGACCAAAGTTTGAGAAACACTGTATAAACTGTACTCTGCCACCTAATTCATGTGATTTGTTGTGTGAAAATTACTTTTAACTTTTTTTTTTTGTCAACTGGGAACTTTGGCTGTCCTTTAGGACTATCCACATGTGCAGATTACATGATGGAAGAGCCACAAATTGTTACTGGTGTTGAAATTTAAAACTGCATACAAACCCAAAGAGCATTGTTTATAATAAAATGTTCTTGCCGTGTGTGCAGATATTAAATGTACCTTGTCGCCTTTCAAGAGCTGCTGTGCCTTTGAAAGTGAAATTGAAGGTCCTACAAATAAATACAGCAAGATTGTGTATTTGTGTATGTACAGATATCTAGTTACAGGGCTCAACCTTGTTTATGTTATTAGAATAGTTCATAATTGTCTGGCATATTACAGATCGCGATATGGGAGCCCGTCATAGAGCTCGTGCTCACTCAATTCAGATCATGAAAGTTGAAGAGATCGCTGCTAACAAGTGCCGCAGACCAGCTGTCAAGCAGTTCCATGTAAGTAGATTAAATGCGTACTTTTGACATCTCTACAAAGTTGAGAATGGAACAGTCTTCATCAAAGTGATGTCAATAAAAAACTACAGTACTAAACCAAATCAAATTTCAATCATGTAAAATTGCCTATACTGGGTCTGCATGAGCAGATCTTCACTCAAGAGAATCCCCCATCCTCCTAGAGCAATTTCTGGGACAAGAGGGGGTGCAGATTGTAGATGAGGGAGGGAAAACGCATTATACTCATGCATGGACCCATTTTCTTTTACTGTAAAAATACTTTTGTGTTATATAACATGAAACAACATGCTCTTATTTAATAAGAGAAACCTATTTCTCCTCTTGCTGCTTAGTTTCAAATTTATAGTATTATGTATACACATCTTGTTTTGTTCTTTAAAATGTTCATTTGCAAAATGTCCTCTAAGGATTCAGTCTTTGTTTCTTCTTTGCTGATTAAAACATACAGATGTTTGTTTGGTTTTGGCTTATTATAAAAAAATCATATAATTTTAGTGCAGTGCAGTGTGTCCCCCAGCTGTTTTTTTACCACAATGCAGATTCTGGTGCAGATATGTAAGTGGTACCATGATATTACTGGGAAAAATGGATTTATATATTTTTGTGGTCCCATCAGAAAGGGTATGGAGCCTGAAACGTATCTGATATTGAAGGACACCTAAAAGACATTTTGCACTAGTGACTTTTTAGCAGCTTTGGGATGCTGCCTTTATTACATGTGTGTGGGGATTAGAAAGGTGCATCCCTGTTGCTATTAACATCCAAGATGTTAATTTATTTTTACTAACTCTATTTTTCTTGTGTAGTAATGTCAATTATTAAAACATAGTAGCCATGAATTAATTTTACTAGTTAGGGTCTAATGAACATTTACTAATGCTTTGTTTTCCTACAGGATTCCAAAATCAAGTTCCCTCTGCCACATAGAGTCCTGCGTCGTCAACATAAGCCGCGCTTCACCACCAAGAGACCAAACACGTTCTTCTAAATGCAGACTTGGTTCATTTGCTCTGAGTTTCAATAAAGTTCTTTTTGAACTTCTGATTATTTTTGTTAGGTCTGGAACATAATTGTCCTAACTTTGCAAATACAATGTTGAGGGAAATTGCACATCTGCCTGTCATCCTCTTCCCACCTCTCTGCTGTGCATCTGTGGAAGGACAAGGGAGCTGATGGATCTAGAGTATCATTCACAGAACAGGATGCTCTCTGATAGACCCATACACAGACTCGCTTTGTCAGCTTATCACAAAGAGCCTTTAGAAAAGAGAAGAGCAAAGTTTCTCAGGTTGCTGAGAAACAGGTAATTGTTATTGCCACAAGTAGTCATTTGCTACCTTAAATTGCTAGGCACACGACTGTGGCAGATACAGAAACTACGTATAGAAAGTTATATTTTGTACTTTTTATTATGCCTGTCACTTTCCTTAACATGTAAACAGACTCCAACTCAACAAAACTAGCAAAGAAGAACACACAATACTTCCATTATGAACACAAGAAAATGCTAGGTTGGTGTAGCCTACACATATTTATTGCTCCAATGTGTAAACTGTGTACAAAGAAAAGCAGTCTTGCCTTGTTCTTAGGAACAGCAGATGAGGTACAGAGGCTGGAGGTACCAGTTGGCTGCAAGTAGGTGGGTGGAATGCCAGGCTTAGTGGATCCTGCCAGGACATAGAGGCCTCCCCAAATTGTCCACTATGCCAGGTGTTGAAAGTATCCCTGCATATTTGCACCAGAGTTTGTGTGGGCTATGACTGAGTTGAATACAGTGGTACCTATGCTTCAGGTTACAGACTCCGCTAACCCAGAAATATTACCTCAGGTTAAGAACTTTGCTTCAGGATGAGAACAGAAATTGTGCAGTGGTGGCACAGCGGGAGGCCCCATTAGCTAAAGTGGTGCTTCAGGTTAAGAACAGTTTCAAGTTAAGAACAGACCTCCAGAACGAATTAAGTTCTTAACCCGAGATACCACTGTATTTTGACTTGACAGACTCACTATAAAAATAGTTGAAAACATTGGGAAGGGTAATGTGAGGCGCAAAAGTTGTGGCTATAGCGGGTGTGGAGAACCTTTGGCTGATGCTACACAAAATGCCAGATATGGGGCAGGTGGCGTTACAGCTGACTGACTTAAAGGCAACTGGACAGGCAATGCTGATACCATGATAGTCGTCTTTCGCCTGATGTTTCTACTTTTAAGTTTGGAAAATTTCTCCAGAGTTTAAAAAACAAAACCTGGGGTCGGGGGCTCTATGTCTTTCCTCTTAGTTCTTTCTCAGAATCCAAACACAGGAAGCAAGGACAAATTGACCAATAATCTTGATATTAACAGAAAAATATAGGACGACTAAGAAAGCTGCAAAACAGACTGGTAGCATGTCTTTTGGTAAAGAATTGGGTGCTGAGTTGTGTAAGTGGAATGGAAAAAGGAAGCCTGATACAGTCTTGGGCATCGGAGGCCAATCCCCAGCCTGACTGGGCCCCAAACCTGGCCATTATCAGTGGATGAGTAGAGAAGGAACGAGTTTCAACCCCATCGTCGAAGTGCCTGAAAATGCAAGGTTGGCGACTGCAGCCTTCGGGCCGCCGCTCTAGGACTTGAGCCCTTCTGTCCTCGCTGCGCTCCTATGGAAATAAATTAGTCCCCGCGCCTCGCCTATTATTGGATTCACTAACCAATAGGATTCGTTCCCCTGATTCCTCGTCCCCGCCCTCACCAGCCTCGCTCGGGTTCCCCCGCCCTGTGGCTTCCCTGATAGATCACGTGGCGCTGCCCCTTCCCTACAGCCCGATTGGCTCTTGAATAGGGAAGGGGCGGGCGTGCGGGGGGGGGTTATGATGGCCGCCCTCCGGCTCACGTGACTTGTCCTGTAGGTGTATATGCCTGCGCGCGCGCGCGCGTGTGTTTGTGGATGTCTCCGCGTTGGGGCGCGGGAGAGGTGGCTGCCGTGGCGGGCGAATGGGGGAGTCTACCCCTGTGGGCGCGCCGGTGCCGGTGGAGCAGGCGGTGCTGGAGACCTTCTTCTCGCACCTGGGCATCTTCTCCTACGACAAGGCCAAGGACAATGTGGAGAAGGAGCGCGAGGCCAACAAGAGCGCGGGCGCCAGCTGGCTCTCGCTGCTGGCCGGCTTGGCCCACCTGGCCGCGGCCGAGAAGGCCTATCACAGCATGACCTTCCTGGGCCAGAAACTAGGTACCGACCGGGCCGCTGATGCTGCTTTGGGGCCGCTTTTCTTCTCTCCTCCCCCCTCCTCCGCCGCCCCATTCAACTGAGGCGCAGGTCTCCCCTCGACAGAGAAGGGCAGTTCTTCCTTGATGGGCGGAACTTCTCCTCAGGCCCGCCAGCAGTTGGTCCCGAGGTGTAGCTGTTGAGTGAGGGCAGGGGTGCCAACTTGAATAAAATATCGGGGTGGGGGGCAGATATTATGTGAACTGCCCTGAGACCCCCAGCTATAGGTAAAGGTAAAGGGACCCCTGACCATTAGGTCCAGTCGTGGCCGACTCTGGGGTTGCGGCGCTCATCTCGCTTTATCGGCCGAGGGAGCCGGCATACAGCTTCCGGGTCATGTGGCCAGAAGGACTAAGCCGCTTCTGGCGAACCAGAGCAGCGCACGGAAACGCCGTTTACCTTCCCGCCAGAGCGGTACCTATTTATCTACTTGCACTTTGACGTGCTTTCGAACTGCTAGGTTGGCAGGAGCAGGGACCGAGCAATGGGAGCTCACCCCGTCGCAGGGATTCGAACCGCCGACTTTCTGATCGGCAAGTCCTAGGCTCTGTGGTTTAACCCATAAGAATAATAAGCCGCATCCCTGCCATAGCTGTCAACTTTCAGATTTGAGAATAAGGGATCAGCAGCCTTGAAAATAAGGGATCAGCAGCTTCACCTGTCCCCAGGGACAGTCTACCGGATATCTAACAATCCGGGATAGCAGTGGGAAGCAGTGGGAAATGGCGCTGGAATAAGGGAATTTCCCGTAAAAAAGGGGAAGGTTGACAGCTATGATCCCCGCATAAACAAGGTGTGGCGCACTTACCTCATTTGAATGGCAACACCCATCAACTTTGGCTGCCTCCCCAGCTCCCTCAGGTATTTTATTTGGGGGGGGGGGCAAAGGGACCTCGGCCCCTAGGAGTT
Organism: Podarcis erhardii; assembly: GCF_964252035.2. Taxonomy (NCBI): domain Eukaryota; kingdom Metazoa; phylum Chordata; class Lepidosauria; order Squamata; family Lacertidae; genus Podarcis; species Podarcis erhardii. The sequence continues at coordinate 47,572,958 of NC_138500.1, forward strand.
GGCTCCTATGCTGAGGGGTTGGGCCCATGTCATCCCCCTTCTGCACTTCACTCACCCCCCCACACCTTTCCAGACATCCATATCCACAACAGCCTTGGGATGTTCAGCAGAACAAACAAAACCTAGGGACAGCTCAAAGGTATATTTGCTGGCAAAGGTGTACGTGTTTCATGGAAGAGTTGCTTCATACTCCCAATGTTCATCACAAGCAATACATCCTGTCATCCTGCCTTTATAGGTCCCGTTTCTTGCCCGGCAGAAACTGAATTCAATAATAACAATATTGAGGGCCCCCTTTTTTAACACAATACATCGGCTTTTTGTTCTGTTGCAGCTTGATAGTGAAAGCAAGTGCTGGAGCAACTGCTTTGCATGCAGTTAGATCTGAGGTTCAGTTGGAAACACTGGTGTGGAGATTTTGCCAGTTAATGTAGGCCAGTGGTGTCCAAACTTTTTTCAAAGAGGGCCAGATTTGATGAAGTGAAGGGCCGTGAGAGCTGGCCAAAGGACCAACCAAAGTTGTTGAGCTTTTTTTAAGTTGGTGAGCTTTTTTTAGGCAATACTACTGAGCTAGCTAGAACAGAAATCTGATTCATGCAAGGCAGTCTGTTGCCGAATGGAAACTAATAGGCAGGAATCATTTTGGGTGCTGGACTGGCCATTTAAATGTGATAGAAAGAGTCCCAGTTAATAGACTTGGGAAGGAGAGGGTGGTGAATGGGTCCTTCATCGTTCAGGCTGCAGATTAACTTTCAAATCATTGAGCAACTTAAACGTTTGTTCAGATTTATAAAGCTACTCTAAAACAGCATTCTTTGACATGGCACTGGCAGTCCAGGTAATGTGCTGATATCAGTAACCTGTTAGGGCTTTCTGGTTCTTCTAAGGCTCATGTTTGCAGAACTAGGTTGTCACATAGAACTGTCAGCAACACCAGTTTAATAAAATCATCGAATAGGCACTGTCCAAAAACAGAAAAGCATAAGTCCTTCCTGAAGTCTCATATTCTGAAAAAAGCCTTGAGACAAAAGGAGAGAAGAGTTGCAGAGGAACTTTGCACTTGCTGGAGTCGGAAAAATAAAAGCATGAAAAGAGTTAAAGAATCTTGGACGGATTTTTAGTCCTTGCTTTCAAAATCACAGCTGGTTACAAATAAGAATTATATTACTCTCATGCACTATGTTCTTTGCATTTGATTACTTAACTCTGCTTCCTTCCCTTAATGGGTCTTGTGACTCCCTTGAGGTGTGATGTGGCTCTTGGGAAAATACATGCTTAAGCTTTCTTAATCTTAAATAATTTAAAATGTACTTGCTTGTGTGCTTTTAAGGACTAATGAGCAGGTCTTTGAGTTCATCTGTTCTCTTTGAGTTGTGATTTGCAGTTAGAATGTTGGTATATTCATGACTGTACGTTTCAGATTTCAGGGTTTAAAAAACTTAAAAGTGTTTCGTGTTGTTTGGTCAAAAACACATTCAAAAGTCTAGCTATTAATAGCAACATGAGTTATTAACATTTAATGATGGCAATGCTGTGTAAAATCCTTAGAGAAGAGGTTACTTCTAGGTTGAGTATATTCTTCCCAGCAAACTTAGAAGTAATATTTAGACCTTTCTGAAAACAAGGCATGAACAAGCAATGTGGCAGAAGGCCCCTGATGAAAAATTAATTTGGAAAAAGTAGAGGTTAAACTTGCTAAAATGCAAACTTCTATTACGTAATAGTGAAATCTCTTACAAGTCATTGTTGCTGCTTAATATGCAATTGCTAATTAACTACGGGGGCATATTGTTTCATCTTGTGCGTTTTTCATCCATGGTATGGGTAATACATACTTCTTTAAAAAAAATACAGGTGGACAGTCATTCTTCAGCCGAAAAGACTCTATACGAACCATATATACATCTCTGCATAATGAACTGAAGAAGGTGGTGGCAACGGGTCGGAATGCATTGGGGGGAACAGCCCCTCACCTAGAAGAACTGCTTTCTCACCTGTCTGAGCAGCTCTGTTATTTTGTTCAGGCTCGAATGGAAATTGCTGATTTCTATGAAAAAATGTATAGCCTTAGCACCCAAAAGTTTATCAACTCCGAGGAACTGGTCAACATCTTGGAATCCATCCTTAAAAAATACAGCTCAAGGTCAGTGTGTCCTTTTAATGTCTTTATTTTAAGCAGAAGGATTGAAAAATTGCATTATATCTTTGTCAATGTAAAAGCAGTCCGGAATCCAAATGGTCTAGTCTTTATACCATTTTACATATTAGCAAAAAACGAGTTTAACATGTATGAACAATGCCAACAAAGTCTCTGCAATTCCTCACCCCACCCCGGTGTTTTAGATGACCAGCAGTTGGAACAGGGATCTGGCACAGTTTCTATCTTGTTTGCTATCCAATAATTTCATTAACTTTCATCTTCCCCTACCCCTTAATTTTTTTTTTTTTTTTTTGTGATGGGCTCAGGAAGCCTGCAAATTTATACATAGTGCCTAAATTTAAGAACATAATCACAGATTTAGGGTTGGTACAAAATTGAGAAGCATGAGATCTTTCCTTAAGCATATGAAACATAAGCACATCCTCTCAGCCTTATCATCATGATTTTTCTAAACTGCAACATCCACAAATTAATTTTAAATAGTTCCCCATAATTTAATTTTTTTAAAAATATGGTTTCATATCTGTATTTCTTAATTGCCAGTGTCAGAAGTAGACATTTTTGTGTGTGTAGAAAGCAGGTGTGGAAATGACTTTGTAATGGTGTCTGTGGTAAGGCTTTTAATTAGTACACATTTCTGAGACAGTGTAAGTTTTGTCATTCAGCCGCCTTCATCATCATTCAGTTGGCAATTTTCTGGAATTACAGTTTTTCACTAGATGTCCCCGACAAGGCTTGCATTCAGTTTAAATTCTGCTTCATTTAAACTTGGTTAGCTGAGAGTCTTATATGGTGGACTGAAGGCACATTGTCTCCAAGTAGGGAACATTTTTCCAGACACAATATCAGGAATGTTCCTCTCATTAGGAAACAATTTGAGCACTGGTCTGTGCTTTTTCTTCTTTATCTAGTTTGCAGTAACAATAAAATGGCTGTTGACCTGGTCGTTGGAACCAATTGGAGCTGAAATTTTGTAGAAATGAGTAGCGGGTCACTTTCAAGTGGATGTTTATATAATTTAATTAGTATAACTTATTCTGACCAAAGTTTTCTGCTGCATCCAAATGTGAAGTATTCTATGGTGAGTTGGAGGGTTGTTGTTTTTTGCAGAATTTGGGAGTAAATCATACATTATCCAACACTTGGAAGTACTGGCCCACTTCACATGTATGCTGTAATTAATGGTTTACCTTGAACATACATTTCTGGTCTGTTTATTTCCTCTCCACTACTGTGTGGAGGAAACAAACCATGATCTCTGGCTTAATGTTCTGACTCTGCTTTGTTTTGCTCCCAACAACCATAATCAGTAAGCCAAGAATAAACCTTGGCTAAGATTATGGTTTGTTAGGAGCAAAACATACCATGGTTCCTTGTTCAAATACAACACCTAGCTGGGGATTATGGTTTGCTTTCTGCCAATGTGATCCAAGAGGATTGAAGCGGGCATGATTTACCATGGTTTATGGCTTCTTGTGATCTGTGAATGTGGCTGTTGTGTCCCTTGGAGACAAGCATAGAAAATACTCAACTTTGATAAATTGGTGAGTGGAACATGGGCGAGCTGCTTATTCAGCGTACCTGGTGCATGAATGTAACATGCAGAGTTGCCAAGATCTTAAAATCCTATTAGAAGTAGTGACAAAGTTCTTCGATTCTGTTTTGTACCATGGTGTTGTTTCCGGGAAGGACAGCATTTGGCAAGCATGCTCTAGAACTATACACTCTCTCTGGATTCCTGGCTGATTGAGAGAATAGCTTTTCTGTGCAATGCATCTCATGCATCTCGAAATGTCTTCCCTTCTCTAGATTTCATCATCCAATCCTTAGTCCTCTGGAAAGTAGCTTCCAGTTAGAAGCGGATGTGCTTACCCATCTTTTGAAGGCTCAGGCACAGATCTCAGAGTGGAAATTCCTCCCATCCTTGGTCCATTTGCACAATGCTCACACAAAGCTGCAGACCTGGGGACAGATTTTCGAGAAGCAACGAGAAACCAAGAAACACCTGTTTGGCGGCCAGTCTCAGAAGGCTGTGCAACCGCCACACCTTTTCCTGTGGCTCATGAAACTCAAGAATATCCTCCTTGCCAAATTTAGCTTTTATTTTCATGAGGCACTTAGTCGGCAAACGACGCCATCCGAAATGAAGACATTGACTGCTAAAGCCAATCCTGATTATTTTGGGAAAATTTCCAGCTTTATCAGGAAATACGATGCTGTTAACGTTTCCTTAATCTTTGACAACCGTGGATCAGAGAGCTTTCAGGGACATGGTTACCATCATCCCCATTCCTACAGAGAAGCCCCCAAAGGTGTTGATCAGTATCCTGCAGTAGTATCTCTTCCCAGTGACAGGCCTGTTATGCACTGGCCCAATGTCATCATGATTATGTCTGACAGGGCTTCTGACCTCAACAGTTTGGAAAAGGTGGTCCATTTCTATGATGACAAAGTTCAAAGCACATACTTTTTGACTCGCCCCGAACCTCATTTTACCATTGTAGTTATTTTCGAATCCAAGAAGTCTGAGAGAGACTCCCATTTTATCTCTTTTCTCAATGAAACTTCCTATTCCCTTAAGAACTCAAAAGCATTTGCAAGTCTGAAGCCTGGATCTAAAGGATAAAAGGATTTGCTATTAAAATTGTTTATTGGACTGCAAGGAGACTGGCTTTTAAGGCTTCTAGAAATGCCTGTTTGTGTATGTTGGTCATTTTTTAAAAAAATAGAAGCTATTTTAATATTAAGTATTTAATGTTTAATATTAATATTCAGCATTTTTGGAATGAATAGCTTGAATGATATAAAATTGAATTGGAAGGTGGCAAACTCCTCAAATGTAGTGCACTAAAACTATCAGGATGGTGTTTTGCTCAACTGCTGTATTTTTTTTAAGTCTATATGACACTTGTTTGCCTTTACCTAAATGCACTTTATCTGCTGCTGGTCTGTCACTTAGCATTTGCTGGAAACAGATTTGAATAGGAATACGGAGTGTGAATCCCACCACCAAAAGCAATTGCTTATATTAAAAGTATTCTTTGGTCATATTCACTGGAAAATGTTGGAACTTGAAGCAAATAATTGCAATAAATTAAATGCATAATGGAAAAAATACCTTTCTTTCTCAACTCTGTAAAACCTTGGTCTGGAATTCCATAACCCACATATAAGGCCCCATTTCATCATCTTGTGGTAGTGTCTTTACATATCCCTTTCTCTCTAAGTCTTATGCTTAGTTATGCTATAGGAAGCTGTATATACTTGTTATTATTTATTTAAAAAAAATTATATCCCATATCTTTCCTTGAAAGAGCTCAAGGTGGCTAATAGTAAAAATAGCTCATGGTTTGTATCCAGTAGTGCCACCTACATCAGCTCTGGAAGGTTTGGGGGCTCCAGAGCAGGTTCAGGGAGAGTGCCAGGGCAGAGGAATACATTTCAAGGGGGGACAAAAGGAAGAAGTCCTATTGTACTTGCAGAACTCAGCTTTTACAACCTTGGATCCAAACTCAAATACAGCAATTTAAACCATCAAGCTAATACAGATACATGACAGCATTAAAACGTCACCAGGAAGCAACAACTCTGCCGTGAAATAAAAATTAATCAGCCTTGGGGCATTTAAGGATATGCAAATTTCTTAAACTTCCTTTCCAAGTCAGCTATGTACCTAACCAAGGACCTTAGCTTTTATAGAGGTATTGTTAACTGGTTTTTCTTTTCTGGCATGCTCCCACATGCTGCCATCCTTCAGCTACTATTCCAGAACAATGTACTCAAAATGTTGTTTTTTTCCTTCTAGAAATGAAAAGATCCCGACATTTGCAAAAGATTCAGAATGGATCCTCAGTATTGTCATTTGTGTGGCACCACTCCACTTTCTGTGGGGTGGGTGGGGGCTTGTGTGGGGTGGTTTTGGAGATAGCTGCTTCATGCCACTCCCTCTGACCAGTGCAAGCTGTCAGTTTGTGAACTATTCAGAAATGTGAAGGGAAATCAGGGATCAGCTGTAGCTCAGGCAGACACAGAGAGTTCCTCTTGTCTAACCCTTTATAATTGGTTAGAATTCCAGAATACAAGGTATTATATACCAAAAAATCCAAAGAAAACTTGCACGTGCTTAGAAATCCTACGTTTACTGGTTGGCAGGACACAAGGGAGGGTAAGGAGCGGTGTGCCTACAACCACAGAACTTTTCTCAGTTTGGGTGCAACCTGCCATTAGTGTGGGAGGGGGGAAAAGGCACTCGCTTTGTAATAACAGCAACCATGTGACAAAAGGTGTAGAATATCAGCTCCAAATGCACTTAAAAATGGATTCAACTGCAGTTATAGCACCATAAATGGCAAGTGTGGAAAAGCCCTGACTAATGCATGGCTTTTTTATTTTCTTCTCTTTGGAGAGGTTAGTCATACTTCTCTCGTGAAGAGATAATTACACTGTGCAAACCACCGGCATGGCTCTGTTGGCCACTTTGGAATATTTGGGTATGGAGGGATATTTGAGGAACAATTTACTTTTCTTTTTTTCTTAGAAGATGAGCCATTTTGTATGGTTGGATGCTATCCAGACCCAGTGTTTTGCCAGTTTTAATGTCAGTAAGGCCTAGGATGTTGTCTCTTGTCACCACCATTTGCCTGAGTTCCTCAAAACTCATTTTCTGTGAAAGGGATCTGCCTTACACCCTCTGCTGTGAAGACAAAAGCAATGCATTCAACTTCTCTGCAGTCTCCTTTGGTTGAGATGGAAGTACATTCATTCATTTTTTGCAATGCAACAGTGCCAGGAAAAGATAAATGTTCCAGTATGGGAAGAAAGAGCATATATCTTTCAGAGAAAATTAACAATAAAATAAAGACACAGTATGACTAGAGGGGGAATTTTGTTATTGATACCATGGGATCTATCGGTAGGTTTCTATGACACTCCTTCAACCACCGTCTACACACCACCTCAAATTGCAAAAGCCTCACTGGCTGTGGATTTAATTGCATTTTCCCAATGGTGATATATTGCAGCTGAGTGCTGCAATAATTCAATATCCTGAACAGAAGCCCTTTCTTGAAGGAAAGACAGTTGCGTCCTGCAGAACAAATGAACATCAGCTGTGCTACTTTTGTTCTTTGAAAAACTGGTTGGGAAGATCCTTAGGGACTGGAGAATATAGTGTGCAGGTATTGTCAGGTGTGCAAGCCCCGTGACCAATAGGACTTTTCAGGACTGGGACTTTCCTAAGTTTGTTCTGAAGAGGCAAGGCATGGCCTCACAGGTGAGGCCGATTGGTAACTCACAGCACCTGGTGGCAAGAGCTGGGAAGGGATAGAAGGTCAGCATTTCCCTTCGGCTCTTTGCTACAACAACACGCTTCCTGCCTTGCTGTGTTTAGTTTCTTGCTTCCTGATCCTTGAACCTCAGCTTCTTGACTCCCTGCTTCTTGATCCTGGGACTCTTGACTTCTTGACTCCTTGCTTCCTGACCCTCAGACCCTTGGCTACTTGACTCCAGCTCTCTGACCCTCGGACTCTTGGCTGCTGACTCCTGGCTTCTGGACCCCCATCCCTGCTCCCACCCTGCCATCTTGCCCCCCGGTCCTGACGTCCCCTGCTGGGACTTCGATCACCTGTGAACCGGACCGTGACAGGTATGGTTTAAGTGTTGTGATGTTCAACTCTTTACTCGCCGTTATAGCTACGCATATTACACTGATGGCATTAGCAATAGCCTTTAGAACAATATAAATGGAAGGTTAAAGTAATAGTCAGGCCTTGCGCTGACATTTAAAATCACTGTCCGTTTTCAAAAGAGCAGTTGAAAGTACACCTGTGTACACTTTGGGTTTAAAATGGGTTTTAAAATAATTTTGGTTAGAGTGCCTTGGGAGCTTCATTAAAAAGCATCACATACTTTTATTTACAACTTTACAACGGCAAAAGAACTGTGGTAATGTTTATTACCGAAATAACTACTTTTGGTTGTGTCACTAGGTGCAATTCAGCTGCATTAATTTTAAGCACTTTGACATTGCGTTTGAGACGATTGCACTGACGGTCTCCAGTGCAGCTAAATGCACATCAGGTATGCTCAGGGCTTTTTGTCACCTGGAACTTTTCTGCACTTCTTTTTTTTTTTTTTTTTTTTTTTTTTTTTTTTTTGCATTTTAAAATTTTTTATTAATCTCATTCTAAATACAATATATCCGAAATACAGAACTTTCCATTCATTTTTGACTTCCTTCAGCGACGTTGACATTCCTTCGAATTTGAGTCTTTGAAACACATTCCATCCTTACATATTGCCATACATATCTCCCTTTATACATTATTTCGATTTGAACAATACTTGTTAATTCTTTACAGTGCCTCTTTAAAACCCACTAGCGTTGTGTTTAGAAAACATTTATTCTCCAGATAACCCACAAATTTCCCCCAATCTTCAATAAACTTTTGATCTTTTAGGTATCTTAATTTCCCTGTCAATTTATCCAACTCAGCATACTCTGTCAATTTTGCTCTCCACTCTGCAACTGTTGGCATTTCTTCCTGCTTCCACCTCTGAGCTATCACAATTCTGGCTGCTGTAACCGCGTACTGGAATAGTTTACAATCCTTTCTCCTGATGTCCTTTCCCATAATACATAGTAGAAAAGCTTCTGGCTTTTTAACAAAAGTGTAACCTAGCATCTTTTTCAATTCATTATATACATCCTCCCAGAAGCTTTTAACTTTCTTGCACTCCCACCATTGATGATAAAACGTCCCCTCCATAAGTTTACACTTCCAACACTTATTGTCTGTCTTATACATCTTAGCTAATTTTACAGGAGTCATATACCACCTGTATTGCATCTTCATTACATTTTCTTTTAGTAATGTACAGGCTGTAAACTTTATATTCACTCTCCACAGCTTTTCCCAATCTTCCATTTGAATGTTATACTTTAAATCCCTTGCCCATTGTACCATCACTGACTTCACTTCCTCATCTTTCGTATTCCACTCCAGCAGTAATTTATACATTTTGGAAAGGTTTTTGTAATCACTATTTATTATCTCTTTTTGGAATGTTGATTCTTTTTCTACATATCCTCTTTCCTTCACCTCTGTTTTAAACAGCTCATTTATCTGGAAATAATGCAGCCAACCTTGTGTGAGCATTTTGACCTGGTCGTATGGTTTAACTTTCCACTTCCCTCCTTCATAAAAAACCATATCTTCATACTTTCCCCATTTTTCCTTCATGTTAACTTTCTTAACACCTATCATCTCCTGTGGGGACAACCAGTGTGGTGTTCTTGGTTCTAATATATTTTTATATCTGTCCCAAACCTCTATTAACGGTCCTTTAAAAATGTGGCTACCGAATCCCCTATGCACTCTCTTTTTATCCTTCCATAAATACGCGTGCCACCCAAACCTGTTGTTGTACCCCTCCAGATCTAATAACTCTTTGTTCTCTAACTTTACCCAATCTTTTAACCAACACAGACATGCTGCTTCGTAATAAAGTCTCATGTCTGGTAAGGCGAAGCCCCCTCTTTCTATTGCGTCTGTTAACAACTTAAATTTAATTCTTGGTTTCTTCCCCTCCCAGACATATCTGGAAATCACTTTTTGCCATTCTTTGAAGTCCTTTGTTCCTTTTAAAATGGGCAGTGTTTGGAACAGGAACAACAACCTGGGTAGCAGCATCATCTTCACCATGGAGATTCTTCCCCAGAATGATAGTTTCATCCTGGTCCAGAGCGTCAGATCTTTTTTAATTTTATTCCACACCGGTACATAGTTATTTTGGTATAGATCAATGTTTTTGTTGGTAATCCAGATACCTAAATATTTTATCTTTCTGACAACCTCAATTTCGGTTTGTTGTTGCAGTCTTGTAACCTCATCTTGCTCCATATTTTTAATAATCATCTTGGTCTTACTCTTATTCAATTTGAAACCTGCAAGATTCCCAAATTGTTCAACCTCATCCAAAAACGCCCTTATACTTTCTATAGGTTCTTCCACCGTTAAGACCACATCATCTGCATAGGCTTTAACCTTATACTCATTAAGGCCTAAAGTTACCCCTTTAATTTGTTTGTTTTGTCTGATTGCATTCAGTAACACCTCCAAAACCGTTATGAAGAGCAGAGGCGAGAGCGGGCAGCCCTGCCTCGTTCCTTTACATATTTTTATATCCTCAGTAATCACATTATTAATTATCAATCTCGCCTTCTGCTCTGTATAAATTGCCTTTATCCCATTTAAGAACTTTTGTCCCACCTCCATAGCTTACAAATTCTTTAACATAAATTCCCAAATTACATTATCGAAGGCTTTCTCCGCGTCTAAGAAAATTAAACTTGCTGGTTTATCACATCTATCAGACAGGTATTCAATGATGTTAACTATATTTCTCGTATTCTTTCTTATAAACCTTCCAGGAAGAAAGCCCGCTTGGTCTTCATGTATCAGCTTTATTAGTATCTTTTTTAATCTTTTAGCCAAAACTCCAGCGAATATTTTATAGTCCGTATTTAATAGGGAGATGGGTCTATAGTTCTTGATTTGAGTTAGGTCCGAGTCTTGTTTTGGGATGATTGTGATAAGGGCCTCTTTCCAGGAGCCAGGGATGTCTTTTCCTGTCAAGATGTTGTTCATTACATCAGTTAGCGGCGTCATTAGCGTGTCTTTCATTTCTTTATAGTAACTTGAAGTAAACCCATCTGGGCCCGGGGCCTTTCCTCTTTTTAATTCTTTTATCACTTCTTCTACCTCTTCTCTGCAAATTGGGACATTTAGCTGCTCTCTTTGATTTGATGACATCTTCTTCACTATCTTTTCTTTTAGGTAACTTTCTATTTTTCTCTTATTGTTCCTTTCCTTAGAATTACCTACTCTGGAAGAATGGCAGACCAAGGTGACTGAATTTATGGGATTGGCAGAGATGACCGGCAGAATTCGTGACCAGAAGAAAGAGACAGTGGAGGAGGACTGGAAAAAATTTAAAATCTATCTTAAAAATTGTTGTAAAATTTCGGAATGTTAAGATGTCAAGGGATTGGATACAAAGAATTACAGCTATAAATTGAAATTTATAAAATAGAATTTTTTTTAAAGAGAATTAAATATAAAAATGGGATGAAGAATTGCTAAAAATTTTTAAAATTTGGATGCAGGGAAGGGGAGGTTTGGGGAAGTCGTGTTATGTTTATTTGTTTTTTGTTTATGTTGTAAAATCAATAAAAATTATTTTAAAAAAAAAAAAAAAATATTGTTCCTTTCCTTGTACCTATACAGTTGCTCATAGAAATCCTGAAATCCTTTTCTAATTTCTTTCGAATCAGTTGTTTCTTTTCCATTTATTATTATTTTACTAATTGTATTTTGCTCTTTCCTTTTTTTGACTTGCCACGCAAGCCATTTTCCTGACTTATTTGCATATTCAAAGTTTTTTTGTCTTAATCTTTTGATATTCCACTCAATCTCCTTATTAATTATCATGGCGAATTGCGTTTGAAGGGATTTTATTTCCTGCACTATCTTTTCGTTGTTTGGTTTTTTAATCAGTTTTTGTTCATAGTCCATAATCTGTCCCAAAATCTCTTTTGACCTCTTTTCCTTAATCTTGTTTTTCAGTGCGTTTTGTTGGATGAAGAGGCCCCTCATTACGGCTTTACTTGCATCCCACACCGTACTTGTTTTCACCCCTTTATCTAAGTTATCCAAAAAGTATTCCGCTAATTTCTTCCGCATTCTTTCAGTAAATTTTTGATCATCCCATAGATTATCATTTAGTCTCCATCTAAAAGTCCGTTCTTCTACTCCCTTCATCTCCATTTCTATTGGGTTATGGTCTGATATAACTTTGGCCTGAATTTCAATTTTCTTTATTCTTGGTGTCAGCTCACTCGATATCCATATTTGGTCAAGTCTTGAAAACGACTGATTCGGTTCCGAATGATAGGTGAATTGTTTCTCTAGGGGGTGTTTCAACCTCCATATATCTATTAAGTTGTAGTTTTTAATCAACGTAAAAAAGGTCTTGGGAAGTTTTCCTTCATTGTTCTTTGATTTTCTTAATCTGTCCATTTCAATAGAGGTCACATCATTCATGTCTCCCATTATAATAATTTTCTGGTCCGCATATTCAAATAACTTTTCTTCCAATGAGCTAAAAAATTGTGTCTTATTTCCGTTAGGTGCATAAATCCCTACTATTATCATTGTCTCACCTTGCCAGCGAATGCGCACCGCAATTATTCTCCCTTCCTCATCCTTAAATAGTTGGTGAGCTTCGATTTTATTTTTAATATAAAGAACTACTCCCCTTTTTTTCTCTTTATCTGAGGAGATAAATTCATTCCCTAGCCTCCTATTGATCAAAATTTTCCTGTGTTTCTTAGCCACATGTGTCTCTTGAAGGCATATGACATCTAGATTTTTCTTTTTTAATATATGCTCGATACCATTCCGTTTCTTCTTATCGTTCATCCCATTGATGTTCCAACTCCATAATTTTAGTGTCATTTTTTTTTTTTTTTAAAGAGTTAACCACTAATTAGATTTGGGTTTAAGTTTAAGTTTTTCGCTAAAGCCTTTCTGTTTCTTCTTCTTCTTCCTCTTCTTCGTCTTCCTCCAACTTTCTTCTAATCTGTTCTTCCTCTTCTCCCAGCTCTAAGTCCTCCCTCTGTCTTGTTCCACCTTCAGCTCCTTTCAGTTCCTCCTCTCCTTGTTGAAGTTCTTTATATCTTCTGGTAAACTTTCCTATTTCCTCTGGGCTTGTTAATCTTCTTTTGACTCCTTTATAGAAAAAAGAGACGCCCTCCGGAAATTCCCAGCGGAAGTCTATCCTGTTTTTTTTAAGGAGTTGCACCAGTGGTTTATAAGATTCTCTCCGTTTCAAGAGTCTTATAGGTATATCTTTGAAAATAATTACGTAGTTCCCGTCAATGTACAGTCTCTTCTCTCTATTCCTCTGTAGGATCAAATTTCTCATCTCCCTATCTTTGAATGTGATTAGGCAATCCCCAGGAAATCTCTTTACTTTACTTGACTTAATTTTCATCCTGTAGGCATTTTGTATTGTCTTTGCCACCTCCTCTTCCTCTAACTCCATCCATTGTGCTATCTCTTTTATTAATCTTTCCTTTATATTTTCATTTTGTAGTTCCGGGATCTGTCTAAATCTTAAGTTCACTTCTCTTTGTTTTAATTCATTCATCGCAATAGAGTCTTTTAATTCTTCCTGTGTTTTACTTAAATCTGCTATTTCATTTTTCATTTTTTCTTCTTCTCTTTTCATTTCTTTCATTTCCTGTTTAGTCTTTTTAAATCCCTCGTCTACTCTTTTCGCAACTTCTTTAATCTGTCCTTTAAGCTCGCTTACTGTCTCCTCGATTTTCTTGTCCATTTTTCCAATTTTGTTGTCTACCTGTTCTAGTTTTGTCTCTAAATTTTTCTCACTTTGCTTTATCTTTTCTGCACTTCTTGGCTGGCTCCGGAAGTGGGGTGTGGGTGGGTGAGACCTGACCAGCCTCAGCAAAGCCCTGCTAAATATCCGGCTCATGAGGGACCCTCCCCAAAGCCCAAAGGACACCCTCTACGGTGCACAGTGGGGCTTTGCTGAGGCTGGTCAGCCTCCCAGCTAATAGCTGACGCAGAGGAAGGCTGCACCTCAACTGAGCAAGCTCCCAGCTGAGAGGTGTGCAGGTGTCAAGGCTCAGGGACTACTATCCCTCCCCCAGTGGCAGCCAAGAAAAAGTAGATAACACCTTACCATGTAATTTATTCAGTATTCACAGAGAGTAAAAAGATGTAGTCTGCAATGATGGCGTTGTTCTCCCCTAATCTATGTCAGTCCTGCGCCCGCTAATCTGCGCCTTCTGCCGCTGAATGCTCTGTTCTAGTCTCAACGCCCATCTGGTCCTGGGAGAAGCAGGGTCAGGAATGCTTTCCAAGGACACAGTCTGTCAGCTGTCTCTCCCCTGGTCCTTCTTCCTGCTGTTCCTCTTCCAATATTTCCCAGCTTCTGCCTTCTGCAGCCTCTAAACTGTGCCCTTCTGCAAACCACTGATCTAAATCTATACTGTCCTCCTGTTCTCAGGAGGGGTCAGGAGGAGGAGGGCAGTCCCCACCATTCCTCCTCAGTCCAGCCCCTGACAGCAGGGTGTGCATTTGTACTTGTTAAGCTGCTCAGCTGAGGTTTGGAAGGCTCCCCTTTCTTACCTCAACTGAGCAGCCTCAACAAGCCTCTGGCTAGTGAGGAGACACCCCACACAACCCCAAAATAGATCCTCTTTTAGCTCTGGGATGGGTCTTCTGAGGGAGGTCTGTTCCAGCACCTTTTTGTCTAGAAAAAAAGCACTGGGTATGCTATATTTTCAAAGCATTTAGATCCAATGTCTGTACAACTGGATAGTGAAGCAATAAAACCTTTGTCTCATAGCAACATGCTCAGGTCCTGCCTCCTAGATATGTTTTCATCAATACACACTTTTCTGTTTTATATCTTATAAATAAGCCACTGAACCTCACAGAAAACTAAAAGTAAATACGGCATTCCGACTGGGAATAAACCTGTATATTAACTAGAATTCCTCTTCAGAATTCTGCGGAATGCGTATGTAGTCCCACTCCTTCAAATTATTGGGAGAAAGCAAAAGTACTTAGCTGGAATGGAAGCTATAAGAGTCCAGCTATCGAAATAGAAGTTACCACTTGTTTGGTTTTGGAAAAGGTCTTAAGGCTTGACCCTAACATACACTGATCCAAGGCGTTTTTGGTCAGTGCCTTGATTTTGATATCAGGAAAATAACGAAGGGTTTTCAGGCAACAAAAGTGCATTTGTGCTGCCTCAAAGTGACAGCCGTTCTTGATGTAGTGCAGTGACCAGCAGTGATGAGGATGCCATCGATCTTCAAAGTTTGTGCATCTGATGACATTTTGAGCGCAGCAGCTTAGAAAGGATAATGCAGCAGAAAGGCAGGTTTATCAGGCAAGGCAGAACAAGGTCTACTAAAACACATTACAATCTGGAAGAAATCTGCCAGTTGTCATGAGAGTATAAAAAGTCCTGTTGGATCAGGCCAAAACCTAGCACAGCACCCTTTTCTCCCTGTGGCCAATTAGATGCCTGCGGGAAGCCGGCAAGCAGCACCTGAGTACAACTGGCCTTGTTGCTCTTCAAAATCTGGTGACCATCGCTACATCTTGTAGGAGTAAATTCCATAATTTATCATTTTTTTTGTCCTGAATCCAACATTCAGCTTCAGTTCTAGTATTAAGAGAGCAGGGTGGGCTGGTGGACTTTCCCCCCATCCACTTTCTCCACCTAGGATGGCCAGGCCACACCTACCAATAATAATAATAATAATAATAATAATAATAATAATAAATTTTATTATTTATTTATTTATACATACCCCACCCTCCCCAGCCAAGACCGGGCTCAGGGCGGCTAACAACCAATAATAAAAACAAGTTGATTAAAATACAATTTAAAAAACAATATTAAAATACGACATTAAAACATTAGGATGCAGCCTCTTCACAGGAGGAGAAAGGAAAAAGAAAGAGGGGGAGGGAATCAAACTGATTCTAAGCCAAAGGCCAGGCGGAACAACTCTGTCTTACAGGCCCTGAGGAAAGAAATCAGATCCCGCAGGGCCCTGGTCTCGTGAGACAGAGCGTTCCACTAGGCTGGAGCCAGTGTTGAGAAGGCCCTGGCTCTGCTTGAGGCTAATCTAACTTCCTTAGGGCCCGGGACCTCTAGGGTGTTGCTATTTATGGACCTTCAGGTCCTCTGCGGGGCATACCAGGAGAGGTGGTCCCATAGGTACAGGGGTCCTAGGCCATGAAGGTCAAAACCAGCACCTTAAATCTGACCCTGTACTCCACCGTATCTGTGTATCTATCTAAACCTACCTATGTATCTACCCGGGTGTTGGTTTAATAAGAGAATTAGTCAATACATAGTTGGGGGGGGGGGAGAATTGGCTTAGTCTGGAAAAAGTGCAACCTTTGCAGTTTTGACATTCAAGAACCATTGCCCTCTGTATCACAGTCCCAGACTTTGGTGGCTCTAGTTAAAAATATCTGGGAGACAGGCTAGAGAAGCCCTCTAAAACTGATGATTCATTGATAGGATGGATCATTGGGCTGACAGGTCCAAGCCAGCTCCCTATATCTATATATAAAGCTCCGACCTGCTCTATAATCACTTCAGTTGCTCAGAATAGAACCTAAAAGCTTTTCACATTTCAAATTCCATAATCTTGTCACTTTAGTTAAAGGCCTGCCTTCATGATGGAGTAGATTTTTCTACCAGAAGTACACTTGCAACTCTTACATTTTTAATACTCTTCTCACTTTCAGTGTTTTCCCCTTAAAACACACACACATCACTGCCCCAACTTTGAAAACATAAAGTTCTGAAAGTTGAGCAGCAAATATATGATATACAGTGTGCTTTAGGAACGTTTGTTAAGCATGCCGTGTTATAGAGTCACAGTCATGGCCCTCTGTTGAGATGAGTCTGAACCCCATTCCACCACTATAATGAGATACCTGGTGGAGGAAGAACTGGCTTTATGGCTTATAGTTAGACAATGGTTCAGTTGGCTGATTTGAAACTTGGCGGTGCAGGGAAGGTAGGTTGGAGGATGGCCCATGTTGAATTTGGGGTAGAAAGGATCAGAAATGGCTAATTTCCAAACGTTTGATGAGAGGCTTCAACAAGTGGTGGGCACCAGGGCAACATCTAGTATGGGATGAAGAGCCTCAGCCTTGGGGGCCAAATGGGGCCTTCCAGGACGCTCTCTGTGACAGGTGATGAGACTCTTTGAAGATGCATTTCCACTACACCTTCAAATAGGAGTTTCCTCCATATTTAATTTTAGCACTCTTGTTGATACAAACTACTTCCTGTTTGTATCAGGTACTTCCTGTTCCTGGAGCAAGACACACTCCTATCATCTGTCAGTGGGTGGCTGCCTTGCTGCAGCAAAGCAACGACTGGGAGCTCACTTTAAGCTCCTGGTTGTTCCTTTGAACTCATGTCAGTACCTGCCCACACCTACTGTCAGGTGTGGAGCAGGTGGGCTTGGTTTTCCATGCCAAACTGGTGCTTCAGCTGGGCCATATTTGACCCACAGGCCAGAAGTTCCTCACCCCTGACTTGCAGATTTCTATACAATGCAATAAGCAAAACTACAGTCAGAGTGGATATCACGTTGAGCATGTGTGCTTTAATTTGAGAGCTGAGAACCTAATTTTAAGTGAATTGCTAATGAATCCTACATATATTTTGAAGGCCATGAAGCTTGAGCTAAGACTTACCCACAGTCCCCAACTGTAACACTTTAAAATGGACCCAAGATTTTACAAACAATTTTATTCAAATCTTAGCTAGGAAATCCTTGGTCCAACAACTAATTTTTTTCTGGAATTTTTTGGATCAGTTAGCTATTCTCTATCATTTAGGCTGAAACGATTTTGTCCCAAATTAGCATTTTGAAAGTGCAGCCTGTCTGCACTTCTTCTGTGGCTCAGGGCTGCAGAGATAAAATATTTAATGGTGCTAAATTTTTGACACCATGCTGAGTGCACCATTTGCTCATGAAGTACTGAGGATTTTCCATGCAGCATGAAAAATAACTGCACTGTTTACTGGAGAAAAAAAGTCAATTAAATATTTGAGCTGTTTATAAGAAGTAGCAGATAAAAGTGACACAGTCATCTGACTTCATTACATAACCTGCTAGCTAAATGTCAAAATGTTCAGATGTTGTTGGACTGAAAACCTTTGTTATCTATAACCACTGTGTGGGATAACCAGCCTCATATAACCAACATGCTTAAGTTTAATTAATGCATGAAGGGGTTAATATCATAGAGCAGGCATCCCCAAACTTGGCCCTCCAGATGTTTTTGGGACTACAATTCCCATCATCCCTGCCCACTGGTCCTGTTAGCCAGGGATGATGGGAGTTGTAGTCCCAAAACATCAGGAGGGCCGAGTTTGGGGATGCCTGTCATAGAGTAAGCAGTCCTGCCAGGTTTAACTCGTCTTAGGAAGGAGTAGATAATCAAGTCTTTGTTTTCCTCCAGTCTGCCTAACAAGCTCAGTGTATGAAGCGGCTAAGCTTGTTGCTCCAGCATAACCCCATGGCTTTCACAAGCCACTTGAGTTCCTGTACTAATAATTTAGGAACTTTCAGCACTGTAACTTAGCCAAGTTTTATTTCATGTGCAGCTTTTTCTGAAGACTGCATGGAAAAGGACATGAATCTAACTTAGCTGGAGAGTTTGTAAGTAAACCATTTTCAACTTATGAAACGTGGCTTCTCCAATGCTGGGGGAAGAAGGGCTACTTTGGAACTTCCTTGAACATTTTTAATGTCTTAATCTATATTTCTATTCTTTCCTTTGCTGCATATTTTGTGATTTTAAACCTATGCTGGGGTTCTCTCACCAAAGAGTACCTGTATTAAACCTGATTCTTGGCAGCCAGAGACTTCTCCTTTTATACCTATTTTTTCCTTGCGACCAGCACATTGGCCATGCTGGCTAGAGCTAATCAAGCTCCACAACATTTGCAGTACCACAGGTTCCCTATCCTGGTAGAGAGACTAAAATTCATGCCCTTTGATTGTCAACGGACTGTATTTTACTGGCAGCGGTTTCTGTGCTGCTACCTACAGGAAAGAGATTGATAAAGCAGATTGGAGTCCTCTTGTTACTTGCTTTGCCTTACCAGTGTGGCACCCATGGGCACCAGTGTGCCTGCCAGTACCTCCTTTGGCACTCATGAAAGGTGGCATTAAACATCCGCTTAAAAAATCCACAATGCATGAAAGGCTGATTGCTCTTCCTGCTCAGTTCTTTAAACTGGCTCAGCCACGCCTACTTTGAAGTCATTATGCCACACCCCTGTGGCAGCCATTTTGTGATAGGCCACACCCCCCACTGCCCTATATCAGAATTCCACATGTGATCACTGGCCCCCAAAGGTTGGGGCTCCCTGCTTTACAGACTCTCTTCTAGAGCTGAATTCCTTATAGCGGATCAGATTATTTGTCCACCTACCCTGGTATTGTCTACTCTGTCCATCAGTCGCTCTAGGGTCTCAGATGAGTCTTTCTCATTACCTGCTACCCGGTCCTTTTTTAAAGCTGGAGAGACCAAGTACCAAGGCTTTCTACAGGCAAAGAATATGCTCTACCACATGGGTAGGCAAACTAAGGCCCGGGGGTTGGATCCAGCCCAATCGTCTTCAAAATCTGGCCCGCGTTTATTTTACATGAGTAGAATGTGTGCTTTTATTTAAAACACATCTCTGGGTTATTTGTGGGGCATAAGAACTCATTTATTTTTTATTTTTTATTCCAAAATATAGTCCCCCGCCCCAAGGTTTGAGGGACAGTGGACCGGCCCCCTGCTGAAAAAGTTTGCTGACCCCTGCCTATCATATTCTCTCTGATGGCAAATTTATTCACACCATGAGCCCCTCCAGACATCATTTTAAAGGACTTTTTTAGGGCTGATTATTTGTGCTCAGAGTGGTATCAGGGTGGTTATACATGATCCCACTTTCAATGTCATTTGTGTCTGCATAAGTTTTCCCCATTCACTTTCTTTACGGTAATGAGCTTAGGGTGGTGTACATTGTTTTCTGCCTCCCAATTTTATTGTTTCAACACTTACGTTAGGCTGGGAGGCAATGACTTGCCCAAAGCCACCCAGTGAACTAGGATCTGAACCCAGGTCTTGAGTCCAACATTTTAACCACTGCATTCCTTGGCTGAAAAACCTAATCTCCACCCATGCAGGTACCTTTGGGGGGGGGAGCCTCAGGGTAATGTCCCCCTAAAAACAGAGTCCAGTAAGGAGCTAGAATGGTGAGTAAGGGTTGGGGTGGGGAATGGAAAGCTGGCAGAGGGCAGAACGGAATGGAGAGACTGGGATCCTGGAGAACATTCTATGCTGCAACATTTTGTTGCAGGTACCTCTTGTTCCTCTCCTAATTCCAGTGTAGCTTTACTACTCCCAGGCTGCAGCTGTATGACTTTGTGTAAGGATTCCTGCATGTTCACCTGTGGAGCAGATTATTGAATCTGTGTTGGGGAGCCCCAGAGAATATAGTTTAGGGCTGGATGGGACAAATCCCAGGGTGTATGTGTTTTAAAGAAAGCTCAGCACCGGGCTGACTGTGTGAATGAAAGCAAGCCACTAGGGGGAGATTCTGGATTAGAAACCTTAAAAAAATCACAATGCATCCAGTTTTGAGGCACACCACACTGTCTAGCTCTCGCTATAAAAGCCCAGAATGCAGTATGACACTGTCGTGAAGGAGGCTCTTCTCATGAATAAGGTTGATCCATGTGATGACACACATTGTCACTGCATGCAAGTATGCCTGGACTGATGGGGAAACTCTAAATAGCTGTGGGGATGTACACAATGGATATAGTATTCCCCCCTCTCCATTTTTGAATTAAGTAAAAGATTTAAAGGGGTGGGTGTGTGCGCGCGTACACACACACACACACACACACACACACACACACACACAGTGGATCTCCATTCCCTCTCTTTTAAAGCAACCTGGTGGGATGGAGGGAAGGAAAGTTAGATTCTGGTGCTGATCAGAGTAGAGGTGCTGGGAGAGGAGTCCTTAAGCCTCCTGTCTGTACTCCCTTCCTGATTGTCATTTCTGCACTCTGCTTTTAGCCCTGATGGGAATAATAATAATAAAAAAAAGGCAAGTTGCTGAACCAAGGTGTTTTTCCTCATGTAGGTGGAATTTAATAGTTACTTAAAATGAGGGAGGGAATTGATTTACATCAGGGAAATTACATTGGAGAGTTAACCCGCCAGATTGTTTCAAGAACAAATCACAAGCCTCCCAAGGCTGTTTTAGCCCATCGTCATTTGTGTAAGCCCAGGCTGGGGAATTGGTGACAGGGTGGTAGTTGCTAAATACTATTAGGTCCAAGGTAGCTTTTCCCCCAGACGTGGCCACACTGTCACATCTTCCAAGGTGGTTAGAGCCACCCACTCATGCGAAGACTCATTCACCACACCCTGAACCCACCCAGTCTTGCTAAAGGTAGCTATGGCTACCTTTAATCAGCCATGAAGGTCGAGCATCCAAGCGCCATGTTATTGGGTGCAAATTCACAAATACTCTTGTCAGTGCTACCAGGCTGCAAAGCTGAAGCTTGTCCTACAAAGCATGGCTTGATGGGGCATTAGAAAGCTCACTCAAGACTGCATCGATCGTGGCATCTTGCTTGCAGTGGAGATGACTGATTTTTGTCCTCAAAGCGCCCAACTCTTCAAGGTTTCTGAGGTGTCCTGGTCTCCCTCCCTCAATGTAAGGCTCGACAGCTTATGGATCACTCTTAATAATTCCATGGGCCGATTTATCAAGGACAGAATGCAAACCGTGAAGTAGGTCCTCTTCTGTCAGCCTGGTCTTGACAC
Source organism: Podarcis erhardii (assembly GCF_964252035.2). Lineage (NCBI taxonomy): Eukaryota > Metazoa > Chordata > Lepidosauria > Squamata > Lacertidae > Podarcis > Podarcis erhardii. The sequence goes on from NC_138500.1 coordinate 47,594,594, forward strand.
AGGGATAGATCAAGAAAGCAATCTTCCTACTGAAGAGTTACTGTTGTTAATCAGAAATATTGGACCGCCGTAGTAAATGGGGAAATTATGAATGCTCACTTTCAGAGAGCTGGTCTGTTCAGGATTTTTTTCTTACGGTATCACTCAACCAGTACTTGCTGTAGAAGGTAATGATATTCAATTGGTTACTATGGTAATGATGCACTAGTTGCCATGGTGCGCAAGTACTGTATATATATCTATTTATCAATTTATTTGAAGGCAGCAAACGGCGGCCAATTTTTCAATGTAATCAAATATGCCATAGGTAGTCTAGGGATAAAATGTAGATATGTACCAATTGCACAAAGAAATGGAGGGACCCCAGAGATAAATTCAACACTTCTTGGCACTCCACATTTACATAGTTGCTAAATATGGGTGTTTCCCCCCCACCTCGCCGCACAACTTTGTGAAAATTCAACCTTTCCTCCCTGTCCCTTTGTCTAAAATATTCATTCATCTTCACTAGTGCCTGTTGGGACTGGGGTGGGTCAGCAGTAGATGGAGCCCACTAATTCTATTTTTTGAAATCAAATTTTTAAAATTTGTTTTGTAAAAGAGCATGACATTACGTTTCCCCTTCCCAACCCACTCCCTGGAGCACAGACTCCTATGAGAAAGCGTTGTTCCAAAGTTTCAAATGTATCTAATGCTCCTGCTGCCTTGCAATATATCTTTGTGAGAAGCGAAAGCTAAGGAGTATACCTTACACAGATCTGGAGTGGAGTCCCCAAGAAGGTTGGATGGTGCCTTGTATGCCTCCTTCCAGTAACTCCTGCAGCCAAGCTCTAGTGCCAGGTATATTGCTTTGCTTTCCTTTGCACCACATCAGCAAGGCAGAGAGGGAGGTCTTGTCGTCTGGGTAGCCTAGGACCTCCATAGGCACTGCAGAGGCTTGCATCCCTGAGAGGTCACTAGTGCAATGTAGGAGTCTCAGTTAAAGCATCCATGACAGATGGCCATCCAAGCTCTGCTTAAAAACCTCCAAGGAACTGTCACAGGTTTTCCCCCCAAAAGTTTATTCGGGATCTCCTTTCTTGTAACTTGAAGCCATTGCTTCAAGTCCTACCATCCAGAACAGGAGAAAACAAGCTTTCTACTTCTTCCACGTGATAGCCCTTAAGAACTGTGACAATTCTAAGATTTTATGATCACCATGGAGATTTTATGATCACCATGGCTTCTCGTTTTTTTTTGTGGCCCAGCTTCTTGGATGACAGGATTGTGGTACCCCCAAGAAGGGAGAAATCAGGTCAAAGCATCACTCCTCTCTCCCTTAACCAGGATTTGACCCCAGGTCATGGCAGTTATATGCTGAATCCTCACTACCTTAGACAACTGAACAAGCTTCTTAGGCCTCAGCTTATCATCTCCATAGAATGAGTCAGTTGGCATGTGCTGTGTTATTTGTGATGGCAAGATATCCCAAGCAGACTTTCCAAAGTTTGCTCCAAGTTAAGTAGATGTAAATCAGCTGAGCAGGGATATATTTTCCTTTAACAAAACCACTTCAGAGGGATTCCTTATTCATACCCTGCCTAACATTTTCCTGACACTGTTGCATCCATAATAAGGAACATTTGTATTAGTTAAATATTGAAGCAGGTTTCTTGTTAAGGTACAAAAAGGGATGTGATGGAGATAAAACAAGACAGGCAGGAGATAAAAGGGTTGTGTCTTTGTGACATCAAGGTGTTGGTCTTTAAGGTGCTACTGGAAGGAATTTGTTTTGTTTTGTTCAGAAGTTGTGTTATTAAGCAGTATGTAAGTAAATGAATCTACTGTACATTTTGGAAAATGGCTCATTCATTTGTTCTCTGTAGTTTTGGCTGTCTCTTCAGAGAGTGTTACCAAGCTTGGCACAAGAGTTTCCATAGTGGAGGCAGCCATCTTTGGGAATTTTGGGGCTCTAGCTGCCCTTTTGAATCAAGATGGTGGACCAAAACATGACTCTGGTGTGACTTCACCCTTTTTTTGGCATAGGTTTGCCACCTACTGAAAATTGTCATCAAACAGGGGTTCCTGAGGTGGAGCAAATTTGATCACTGTTAGGATGCCAGGTGTCATTTTGAATCAAAATGTCAGACATCACTTTGGTGTTACTTCACATGATATTTAGCATGACAAGCCCTAACTCACAAATCACACTATTTAGAAACCACAGTATTTTTTGCTTCCTAAAAAATACCTGGGCAGTGCAAGAGACTCCTCACTTAGATAAATGTATATGGAGTCATCTGTGTTCTTTGTCTACCATTTCCACTATGCACCCTTGAATGTGATACAGTTGCTTTCATGAGCTGGAACTGAAAGAGGAGAGTTTGTTTGCTTTGAATCTGGACAAGGAAAAAAACGAGTTCTGAGCCTTTTTTAAAATGGCTGGTAGAAGTGGTCTTTGTACTTTGTGGCTGTCTGGGTTTGCTGTTGGCTTTGGGAACAGCACTACCTTCATGAATGACTGCTTGCTTACCTGCTCAGCTTGTACACTTGTAAATACCGTATTTTTCACCCTATAGGACACACTTTTTCCCCTCCAAAAATGAAGGGGAAATCTGGGTGCGTCCTATGGGGCGAATGCAGGCTTTCGCTGAAGCTTCGAGAGCGAGAGGGGTTGGTGCGCACCGACCCCTCTCGCTCTCCAGGCTTCAGGAAGACATCCGCAGCCTAGGCAGCCCTGCGGGAGTTCCCGCAGGGCTGTCTAGGCTGCGGATAGTAGCTTGCTTCCCGGAGCGCCGGGCGGGCTGAAAGCAGAGCGCCTGGCGCTTCGGGAACACATCCACAGCCTAGGCAGCCCTGCGGGAGGTCCCGCAGGGCTCCCCACACTGCGGATAGCAGCCTGCCGCCCGGTGGGCGGGGCACCCTGAAGCAGAGCGCCCCGCGTGCCGGACAGACATCGGCCAGCCCCACAAGCTCGGGGGACAGCAGGGAGGCGCAGCACCGCCATCCCGCTGTTCCTCGACTTGGTTCGGTTTCCCCGACCTGCTTTTGGGGGGGAAATAAAGGGAAATTTTTTTTCCTTTATTTCCCCCCCAAAAAACTAGGTGTGTCCTATGGGACGAAAAATACGGTAAATGAGATATTTCCGAGCACCATAAGACTCCCAGGCTGCCTCCACTAAAGGTAAATATGACCCTGTAAAGGTGTCTTGGACCTTAGGGAATTGGGCCTCATTAACACTGAGCCTAGAAAAGGCATATGCAAGGATACGCACACGTGGAAATATGTTGATAATTAGACATCATTAAAACAAAACAAACACAGACAAAACTACCCTTATTTATTATATAAAGTTACACTATGAGAAACAAATCTGAATGTATATTGAAGCCTGTAATGGTACATGCCAAAATGTACAGTACTATACATAAAAGTGCATTGCCACAACAGCTTAACAGTACGTTTTCTTCTTTTAAAACTGTGCAATTGTAACTCTCCTGTTGTCTGAGAATGGAAGGAATGCAATGGGAATGCAGCAGAACATGAAATGGAACTGCAACAATACAAGAGCAAAGTTAAAGCTCCTCTAAAAATGTAAAGGCACTTTCACATGTACATACTACAGATGTACATTGACACAATTAGGTAACAGTCAACAAGCAGGAAGCTACCAGCACTGCAATCTATCAAACTGACAGTCAAGGACAATACTGATTCGATTAGGTACACAGGCGGTTACCCTTTTACTATACAGCCTGTAGCTGTATCAGTCTTTCCTCTTAAATATCCATTCACTATACTTCAAGTAGCTATAACAAACCATCAAACTACACACATTTAACTCACGTGAATGTTCTAAGCAGAAGCAATCACTGGATGCACTGTTTCTAATATTTTTTCCCTTCTCCACTAAACAATCTCTAATATAAGCAGTATGGAGGCCGGTACAGTTATTCAGACGTACAGAGTTTCCCTATGCAATTTCATGATACAGGCACCCACCTTAAGTTTTGCCACACAACCTATTAATAAGAATATGAAGTCACTAGGCTATAATGCACTTAAAGGAACGGCAACGCTTCCATTTGTCCCATAGGTCCTAGGTTTGGGCTCGTTACAAAAATAATTCCTAGCCTTGCAGGGGCCACGGCAACACTTCACTATGATTAGCATTAGCTAAAAGCTCACTACAGAGTCCAGGATCTTAGTTAAGCTTCCAGGGTGCAGTCTAGGGATATGGGATCGAGTTCCTTTCTAGATAGTGGCAGCTTTGGTGAATGTAACATTTCCCATGGTCTACTGTGGCAAACAAAATCATTATATATACTGTAGCGCCAAGTGAATTATTTTTCATCTTGTTTTTCAGATTTATGAATTCCACCCAGATCTGCTTTCCAATTTAGGTTTGTAAATAGCCCCTAGCTTCATCAACTGAGATGAAAATGTTTGTCTCTCCCCCATTTTTGGGCACAAATAACTAGCAGAAGATGTGTGAGCAGGGCTGGCTCACAGATGTTCATGTGGGCAACTTGTTTGCAAAGCTACTTACGTCTTTGCCACGTCCATGCTACATGTGATTTGGCAATCCCATTCAGCTAAATATAATTAGTAAACAAACTGCAATGGGAGTAAATCAGTCCCAAACAACAGTGGTAGCTATAATGTCCTTAGGCAATTCTTTCTGCCTAACAACTAGTCTCCTCTTGTTTGATTCTGCATAGTGCGAAGGACCCAAATGAAAACATTCATTTTGAAGAATGACAAGTTCCTAATGTGACAAGTTCTATGACAAAAGAAACCCCTTATTTTGATCAAGTTTTGCATATGTAGACAAGTATCAGCTGAATCAATTCCTTCCCCCAACTCCAGCCTAGTACTTACACGGTTTTTAGTTAAGTGTTTGCCTGATTAGTAACATGCGATAAATTCTCCTGTGGAGTGAGGTGGTGACCTTGTAAAAAGATTCACAGAAATGATATAGCTTACTGTTAAGTTTGTGCAAAACACTTGTTAGTTCATATGTAACAATAACAACAAAGATGAAGCACTATGCAGGTTGATAGCTTCACTCACACATAAACACACATGAAAAAAGTAATGACATGTTAATGGGGGGGGAGTGGTTCTGATACATTTTGTTCAGATTCTAGAGTAGAAAGTGAGATCTTTGCCCTGTGAACAACCTCTCGCCTCAAGAGGAGTTATTCCAGTTTAGAAATCAAAATTCACCTGAATAAATACACTCGAGAAACAGCACACTCTTTTGTACACAGTAGCCCCTTTTGCATGCCACAAGGAGCAATAAAACCATGGCTTATTATGAACGAGCCTTGTACCAGTGCATGGTGTTCAATCTGTCCTACTCTTCTCGGAGCCACGAAATAACAAACCACAAAACTTGGCTTTGTCTTACTTATGAACCCGCACTGGTTTGTTTCTTGCAAACAAACAGCTAGTGGCAAGCTACAAACAAATTGCAAGAACTAGCTACCACTTGTTCCTGGCTTACCACTCATGGTTTGTTTGTTGCTCAAGTCAAGCCTTGTGGTTTGTTTCTTCTAGGAGCTAGCACACTGCTTGTTCACACAAAGCAATAAGCCATGTCTTACTGTGATGTGCAGGCCAATGTGTTTCATAATCATAAGGATACAGCAGCTTTAAAGTGTAGGTTTTCTAGGAATGTTTTGTTACAAATAATTTGATTAGCTAAGACTATCTGCAGAGACATCTAAACCATCGGCTCATAGGAATGTAAACATATTTTTTGTAGTGATTTGTTTGTGTGAACAGTTGTCTGAAAGAACTGGTGGCTAAAAATCTACCTTTATTGCAGTGCAGCAAGCCTGAGTGCAACCATTAGAAACTATTCTATATAGCATTTCTGACAACAGGCTTTAACTTTGATTTAGAGAGCTGCCATCTACGTTGGTGTGAGATGCAAATACATTCTCCATATGCAGTACTAACCCTACCAACACACATACAAAGTATTTTGAAGGAAATGTCTTTCCTGATTCACTTCTTAATAATTCTCAAGATACAAACTTTTAGCCCATATAAAAAAATCTGATCTATACTGGAGCCGATTACAATATAGAAGTAAACAAATCCATTAATTAATCCCTTTCAAATGACCACTCATAAGTCTAAAAACTAGAGTAAGTGTAACTTATTGAACCTCACGGAATGCTGGCTGTGACCTGTGATGCTTTTATTAGAAAAGGTGCAGCGTGGAGTTTTCAAGTAAAAGCATGTATTCCTGTTGTTTTAAAACAACACAACAATTAACTGTCCAGTTTAAAAATTGGACCCATGTTAACGTAGGTAGCTTGGAGACATTACACTAAAAAGAACACATTTTTAAAAAAACGAAACCTCCCCCGTTATAAATTAGAAACGAATGGTGTGATGGAACACAAGACATTGATCAGCGCTCCATCCTTTTGGTAGTTCACTCCACGCTTGTCACACAAACTGCTTGGTTTTCACATTGTGCAAGACTTGTCTGCTGGACCTTGGGAAGGAGAGGAAGGGCCCACGGCTGGGTTTGTTTTTGGAAGAACGATGGGCTTTGGCCTAAGGGCAGGCGGTTTCAGTTGCACCCCCATCCTGGGTGCCACCATGGGCTTGAAGGTACTCATAGTATCACTGGAAGAGCTGGTGCTACGCCGAATCTGAGGCTCCGTGCTTCTCAAGAGGACACTGTGAAGAGGGCTCAGGGATTCCGTGGAGGCGGTGCTGGAGGGGGAGTTTTTCATTTGTTCCAAGGTATCCAGCACTACATCTGGGGCATGTTTTGCAGAGCTTTGACGTTCCAGTTCCCGGAGTTCATTCAGAGCTGTGTTCATTGTTTCTTCAATATCCTGTTCCAAAGGAAGAAGCAAGTTTGCTAAAGATTAATGAAATACCAAACACCAAAGATGGCACAGGCCATTGCATTGAGCCTCCTCCCTACATCATGGTGGAAACCAAATCTCTTTCTCTCTTGTGTGAGAGTTAACATATTAACCAAGCACCAGTAGTACTGAGGCGCAGGAATGCCTCAATAGATAAACTACATGTTTAGAAAATACCAAGAACACCATGTGTAGAACTATTCAGTCACAGCAAGGTGCAAGCAAGAACAATACCAGGTGTTTCCTGCTTATCTGAAGCACAATACCTATTTTTCAGATAATAATAAAAAATACTCATGTTTTTATCCTTAGTACTATACTTGGGGCTACATGAATGAGTGCTACAGTGCTTCTCCTGGGCAACAGAGAAGTGGACACGCTGCAAGAAATATGTGTCATTTGGGATTTGCTGTGCAGACTTGCTACTTTTCAAACTTTAAAAAATAGTTTAAGAAATACTGATATAAATGCTCTTCGCCATGAAGGCAAACCGGTTGGAATTCAATGCTGAGCCTATTCATGAGTACACCCACTGAAGTTAATAAACATGAAAAACTTAGGTTCATTGGGTCTATTCCAAATAGGACTTAGCTGAATAGAATCCCCAAGGTTCAAAAAGGGATGTGAAAACATGTATGTTTTGTAGTTGATTTTTAAGGAGTGGAAGAGACTGGACCACATGAGTATCTCCCGAGTTCCAAATATAAGGTGCAAACAGCATGAATTTAACATTAATATGACAATAAAAGGAAAGGTAGTGCAAAGATCATATTATGGGCAAGGAAGATTAGATGAAATGCAGAGTGAAGAACAGATATCTGTAGTTTAAGATGAAATTGAGGAATTCCAACAAAAAAGGCACTGAAGTAATCAAGTATGGCTAAAATAAGAGAATTAGTAAGAGTCTCATTGCTAACTTCTATCTTGCTCACCTTTATCATTAAATATATCCAGCCATCATGTAAAGCACAGAATTAACTCAGAGGCGAGGCATCCCTTTTTGTGCACCTGCACACATTACCAAGCTGATATGAACACAACACAATCAAAGAACGAGAAATAAACACTAATAGCACAGCCACCAGGTCACACTAACATTCCCTGTTGTAGAAAAAGCAACAACTCCTATGTTAACTCACAAGACGCACCTGAGCAATTGCCTCTGGGTCAAGTGGTTTGTGATCATTGAAAACTGGGTATTGGCCAGATGATGTTGATCTTCTAATGGGTGGGCTGTCAATTTTCTTCAGGGATTCATGCCTACTAATATTGGTGAGGCTGCCATGACCAGGTCTTCGTCTCCTTTCTGGGCTATCTGTATTGAGGCTGCGGTTTTGAAGGGCAGCACGAGAAGCGCTGTGGCTTGTCATACTGGGGGAGCCCAGCTCCAGCGATGAATTGGCAAGGCTGTGCGGTTGATGAACTGGGCAGTGTCCGTCGCTGGTTCTGCCAGGGCGTCTGCCGGGAAGCGAGAGTTCAGATCTCTTGCGCTGCTGCCTGCACAGAGAGGCAAAGTGAAGACACAGGAAATGAAACGAAGAACGTATGAATCATACCTGTCAATCCATGTTGCCCAACAAAATGTGTTGGTGTGATGAGTGTGAGCTGTGAAGCAAGTCCACGAGTTCAAATATTATCTCACCTATGAAGGTCTAGATCAGTGTTTCCCAAAGTGGGTGATACTGCCCCCTGGAGGGTGCTGGATCGATCTGGGGGGGGCAGTAGTAGCCTCAGGTGCATTGGGGGGGGGCACTGAATAAAAATAAAGGGGCAGTGGAAGCATAAAGAAAGAAGCTAATAAAATTTTGAAAAACCATTTGTATAGGTTTCATCTGTTGTGTTATGACACTGGCCACTAGGTCAGGCACTGTTGTGGGATCCCTGGAGGCAATGCCTCCCCCTGGATCTGGCGGTCATGCTGGAGGTGGGGGGCTTTCCCGGGTTTGGGTGAACCCTTTTCAGCTGTACCCAGTCCCAGGAAGTGGATCACAGCTTGCCTGCCTATTTGGCCAATGGCAGGCGGGCTGTGGCACCGCCCCAGGGGGCAGATTGGACTGAGCTGGCAGGGGGGCGCTGAGTAATTTTTTTCCTGAAAAGGGGGCGGTAGGCCAAATAAATCTGGGAACCTGTGGTCTAGATGATCTTTGTCAAGACGCTATATTTTATGCCTCAAACCTCCATGAACGAAAAATCTACACAGTTGTTTCACGGATTGCCAAAATAATACACCTGGTGTGCTTTTAACATTCTCAAATGCAATATAAATGCCACGTATTTAGTTAATGCTGAGTGCTCAGTTCAATTTACCTTCCGGAATATATTTCGGGTTGACGATCTGTGGGTGAGTTCATATCCTTGGAGGAGGACTTGTCCTCCGTTACTGGTCCACTGCTGGCTTCACTATCTGCTTTCTGGCTCAGTGTGTCTGAAAATGTATCATCCCTGAGCAGAAAAAACAGGTGACAATAAAATTCTTGAGAAACCAATATTATTGGGTGGAAAGTGTAAGAGTGGTTCATGATCTCTCCCCTCTCCATTTTTAGGCATCTCTTTCTCGTTAACAACCACTATAACCATTATATTCAAAGGCATTAGGTAGATATATAATCAAACGTCGGCCAATAGCAGGAATGCAATTGAAAAATTAGGAAGCCCTGCGGGGCCAGAAGAATATCCCCAGCTGAGCTTCTCTTTATAATTTGCCTTCTAGCTTCAGCTTTGTAGATGCTCCTAAGTGACATTTTGCCTTCCACGTGGCAACTGAGAAAGTATCATAATAAGGAAGCAAGCAATGTATCTTCCAATTAGCCTAACAACAGTGTTGATACTTTTAGGAGATGGAAAGCATGCTTTTTCAAAGAGGGAGCTGTATTTCTATTCAAACAGAATTCTGTAAAGGCAGAGAAACAGGAAAAGTGAGGACGGTTTCAGTTTAAGACTCTCACCATATTGGATTTAGCAGCCCTCTTCCATTATTACAGCTGCTGTAAGCAATGTTTCTGCTTATTTAAGTTATTTCTATACTGCTCTTCATATAAATATACTTCACGATATTTAGTGCTTTTTGTGTGTGATGATATTCACCAGTTTTTTGCTGCCTATGGCGGCCATTTTATGCAGCCAGCTACAGCACTTTAAGTTATGAGTACCAGCAACAACAAAAAAGCACTGCCAGGATGGTTCACAATAAGAAATTACAGTAAAGTATATCCCTATATGCTACCAGAGGAGAGAGGGAGAGAATGAAGAGATAAAGAAGGAAATGATGCTCAAACATTGATTGGCTCTTGGCAGCATGAAATTATCCTAGGGTCCCAGCTTCCACATGCACTCCTGCCCCCTATCTGGAACCCCACTCCAGGGGCTCTGCCCCACAGCTTTGGTTTATAGGGCCTGCATAATGTCTACGAATCAACCATCAGTACTTGACTAGACTGGTCTGATTTGGCACATGACAACTTCTAGGATACTTTGCACCACTTAGCTGTTCCTTACATATCTTGAACCACTATGTATTGGTGAGGTACAAGGCCATCAATTCCATTGTGTCTTCCTTCCCACCAGTCATCAGAAGCTCGATGATATAAGAGCAGGGAGGCCCCTTTTTTAAAAGACAGCTCTCGTGCAGATCTTCCAACATAGTCAAACTTGGCAATAGCTTCTATTGGTTCACATTCTGTGGAGGAAAGATGAAGCACCATGTATTAGACCAGGGTGGGGGTGGGGACAGTACTCGGGAGGAAGAATTTCTCATAAAGAACACATAATGGATGCAAGCAAAGGTGAAGAGAGAAAGACTTTTATCCAGAAATGACATACTGTTGATCAAGAAAATAAGCCCCCATAGAATTTGTGGAGCTCTTTTTCTTGCCCTTACAATATTTCAAGTGACAGGGACAAAGAGAAGACTTGGGATCTGTAAGAAACTTAAGATTTTTGGAATGGTCAGTCGCACAATGAACAAGTGCTGTTTTCTATCAGCTGTTTACAATGATGCCAGCAATCCTGCATGAGACTTTTATGGGCTGCCTTCAGAGTTTTGATTCCCTGAAAGAAGCCGTTTTAGAAACTAACTTCAGATCCAGATAATACTGTCATCAAGTTGTGGGATAATGATTCTATGATGAATCAGCCTCATGTAGCCAATACCCTTAACTCTAATTAAAGCATGAAGGGGTTAAGACCATAGAGTAAGCTGTGTTTACAAAAAACACCAACACAAGTTACAAAACCCTTTTACAGAGATTTGATAAAATAGGTCTTGTGAGCTTCAGTCAGTGTGAATACAGTTATACCAAGGAACAAAATAGTTCCACTTTTGCAGCTCCTTTGAAATTACAATGACAGAACTACTTCCTTGACCCGTTTTTTATTTCCTTCACCTATCTATAAATACAGAGGAGATAGCATGGTATTCCAACAAAAACATTGCATTTCTTTTGTGTGAATTCTACATCAGCCATGATCCATCTGTTCCGGGCTTCCTCAGGAAATTCACTCAGATTTCCTCTGGAAACGGATACTGTAAACTATTCTATTCGATGCGAATTAGAGCAAAATAAATTCTACAATGCCTCAGATATTGCTGGTAATATATATATTTATATCTACTTTGGAGGCTGCCAGTATGGTGACTGTTAAGTACTGATGTGTTTGCAGAGGACTTCCCTGGTATCCACAGGGTCCTCTCTCCCAACCTTTCCCCCTGCTGAAATTAGACTTGAAAAAAGCACTCTTTTGCAGCCAATAGAATAAGCTAAATCTTGTGATATGTGAGTGGTGCCCAGAACAGAGTCTTAGTTGGGGGGGGGGGTTGAGAGGTCCAGCTGACCCCCCTCCCAGCTGCTATTAAGCCAAAGCAAAATGCACAAATGGCACCTTCCTTCCCAGGACTAATACTAGCTCCCAAGGGGGAGTTTCAACAGCAACACACACGCCGCCCCCCCCCCCGAATCTGAAGCCAGGCTTTCAATTGATGGCTCAAAAAGAGGTGAGTCCCTGACCAGAAAGACGACTTTGGGTAAACCCCACAGTAAAGCCAGTAAGGAAACTTAGGTGAAAAGAACCCTGACCAGAGAGAGGACTTCAAGTGAAGTTCTCTGTATGGCCTGTGAATTAACTAAGATTAATGGTCTTTCTACTGGGATGCGGGTGGCGCTGTGGTCTAAATCACTGAGCCTCTTGGGCTTGCCAATCAGAAGGTTGGCGGTTCGAATCCCCGCGATGGGGTGAGCTCCTGTTGCTCGGTCCCAGCTCCTGCCAACCTAGTAGTTCGAAAACAAGCCAGTGCAAGTAGATAAATAGGTACCACCGTGATGGGAAGGTAAGCAGCGTTTCAATGCGCTGCTCTGGTTCGCCAGAAGCGGCTTCGTCATGCTGGCCACATGACCCAGAAAAACTGTCTGCGGACAAACGTCAGCTCCCTCGGCCAGTAAAGCGAGATGAGTGCCGCAACCCCAGAGTCGTCGGCGACTGGACTTAACTGTCAGGGGTCCTTTACCTTTACCTTTTTTAATGGTCTTTCTGTAAATAGTGGAGGGGCAGAAAGATGAGTGTGAAGGTCTGGGTCCATGGCACGATGGAACAAGCCAAGGCCTGAGTGCTCATGCACACCTGGAGCCAGGTGCGCTAATGCCGGAGGAAACGGGCCTCTAGAGACCCTGCTGACTTCCTCCCCCCCGCCCGCATTTACTTAAAAGCAGCAATGCAAACCACAGCACTGTGCACAAAAGAGTTTAAAATGGCACTTAGAACGTGACACCGAGCCAGAAATTTGTGCTGAAATGCAGAATTCTTTCACTTGACCTTCCTTCTAACTGTGTTACGCAGGAAAGAAGCAAGGAAACAGCTGGCCAATGACAGGCATATCAGTGTTAACAACAAAAACAAGAAATACACAAAAAAAGAAAAAAAGAAATGAGACACTGTGCCAGAGATTCTTCATTTAAAAGGAGAGGTGATGAGGAAAACAGCATTTCCTTCATCAATTACATATACATGGAAGGGGGAGGGGGAAAAGGCAAACAACACAAGGGGCCTACCATCTTCACTGGTGTGTGGTCCTGTACCAGCATCTAAGTCCACTTCTTCTAAGGTACCATGTTCACTATAAGGACTATCACTGTTGAGACAGTACCATATGGATTAATACCTTATGAATGGACACATTTATTATTAAAAAATCAATTAAGCTGCCGTATTATTAGCCTCCTGCTCCTGCAAACACTACTTAACATATTCAGTTAAGACAAAGCACTCCTAGAATCTTAAAACACTTTTATTACCTCTTTTCTTTTTTAATCTAGATGTCAGATAATCTCCTTAGTATTATTTCTCTCTCTCTCTCTCTCTCTCAACATCTTCTTCTTTTTAAATTGGATAGTGTTATGTAACCTGGACAGTGTTTTACCCATATGAAGGGTGAAAAGGTTGCCTTAATGGAATGCTGCCTAAAGAGACAAACTAGAAGTCCTTCTAGTTACAGGCAAACCTGTGTGATATTAGTCTGGGTTTAAAATCCAAAAGCAGTCTCCAAAGAAGGCAACTGGGAGCAGAAAAGAGGTTGTAGGGAAAGGAGGAAGCAAAGAGATCTTTAATCTGTTCCCTGATGGTCATTTTCCTACTCCAAAACAGCTGTTTCTGTACTCTCCTTCCTCAAGATACTATAGATTTTTTTTAAAAAAGAAAAAAGACTGTCAAGATAATGTTACAAGCATCTGTGTGTAACATCTAGTTTGACCCTGAATACTGGCGCCTGGTGTCCTGATCTCAACACTCTTCAGTGACAGAAAATCACAATGGAAAAAGAATCAATTTTGCTCTGTGGCATCAATTTCATGTTCAAAGCCACAAGGCATGAACTGATGACACTTTAAAAACGTGTAAGGCCAACTGCACCAGAAAAAGCTCCAATATGGAAATGGTATGAGTCACAAAGTATTACTCTAATTTGATGTATTTTCAGCTATTCTCATTTTAAAGCCCACCACCTTCTTTTAAGTGAAAGGTCTTTAAGCGACAGGGATAGGGTTAGCTGTCTGAATTTATCAGGAAAAGAATGCATTGATGATGTTTTGCCGTTTCAGAGATTGCATCTTGAAAACGAAGTACCCTAAAAACTTACTAATTTTTTTCAGATAGATGGGAGAAATTTTATTTGAACTATCACTAGATAGGCCAACTGGGAGTAGCTGATGTTCAATAAAACCAGCCAAAAGATCTTATTTATTTTTAATGCAAATAACAATCATGCTAAATCTGTTCAGTCCTAAAGGACACTTTGTAGGCATCTTTCCCACAAATTGGTCCTCAATGCAGCTTGCAATAAAATAATTAAAGACAGAATAACAGCAGCATAAGCACCAAATTTTTAAAAAATAATGAAATGGTGCTAAAACTAAGGAAGAGATAACAAGGCAGTTTGCTTCAAAATGACTTCCTGGAACGCACAAAACCTGACCAAACTGGCATGCTTTTACTAAAGGCACAAACATCTGCTTTTATGTAACATGGCCATTTATGCTGAACCATTTCCCTGTCAAGTAGACCTTAATCAACTGGCTTTTAAAACCACTATAATGATATTAGGCATAATTCCACGTAGCTGACAGACTGGAAAACACGTGGGCCACAAAGAAACATGCTCAACCTGACAAGTTTTATTTTAGGGAAAAAACAGCTGTGGGTCATCAAGTCAGAATATGTTTTAGGTCTGGACCCCAATGCCAGTTTTCTGCTGAAAAATACGGTTTATTTTTATTTTAACCATTTTTTAAAAAAAATATTTTATTTATTTCATAAAATTTATATACTGCCTGGTTGTCAAAAGCCTCCACGCAGTTCACAAAAACCGCTTACTTTTAAGACAGCTTACTATCAATAGATCTTGAAGTAGTTTCCATGTAAAAAAGTAAATAATATACAGCCATGCAAATATCTGATAACTGTGTTGTATATTTATGTACTTGGATTTCCTTTTTCCTTAAGTATACCATAAATATACAACGCAGCACAATATCCATTTGAGCAACAAAAATCCTATCCAGATAAAATTCTTAAAAAGTAAAAGAAAAGCACATTATCACTTGTTTCCTCCTGACTGCTTGTTGCCCCTGGAAGTACAGTGGTACCTCGGGTTACATACGCTTCAGGTTACACACTCCACTAAGCCAGAAATAGTGCTTCAGGTTAAGAACTTTGCTTCAGGATGAGAACAGAAATCGTGCTCCGGCGGCGTGGCAACAGCAGGAGGCCTCATTAGCTAAAGTGGTGCTTCAGGTTAAGAACAGTTTCAGGTTAAGTACGGACCTCCAGAACGAATTTAAGTACTTAACCCGAGGTACCACTGTACTGTTTACTGCAAAAAGGAGGAATCTGGAGCCAGGTAGGGGGCAAATTTCAGTAAAAAGACTGGTGTGGGCCCTGACCTGGTTAAACAAGTGACTAATGTCACACGTAGCTTGGCCCAGAGTTACAGGCATCTATAGCTTTTTTTAAAAAAATGGTAAACAGGGGTGAAACTTTTCACAAACTAAAAGTCATTCATACCAAACTGAAGCAATCCGACCTGGGCAAAATAATGAAGAGCTTACCAGTATTCATCACCAGCCATACATTTCTCATAAACGGGGCCATCCAGCTCCTTAGAATCTGGAAAAATGGTTTCGTGGTGAATGATGATAGTTTTGATTATTTCGTTCACGTGAGCCTGACACGACACTTGCTCTTGAATGTCTGGAACAGGCATCAACGTTGGGCCAAAACAAATAGCCAGGTTATACGGATCCATCATATTTTCATCGCTGTACTGCGAAAGGCTGTTTTTAAAAAGGGGAAAGAAGAAGAAGAGGGTTCCAGGATCGTTATGTGACCTTCCGAAACAAAAACGCATGCTTAAGATGCATACACAATATTACTCAACCCACCCGCCACAAGCGGGTTGCTTCATAGCTGTCAACTTACAAATTTGAAAATAAGGGACCAGCAGCCTCAAAAATAAGGGATCAGCAGCCAAAATAAGGGATTTTCCAAGCACAGGTATGTTCAACTTCTGAGCCCCTCCAAGCCAAAGGCAGAAAGCCCAGCCAGCAGCCAAACGAAGCCTCAAGCGGTGGTTCCCACAGCACAGCAACCCGGCAAAGGGGATGCAGCAAGGAAAACCGTCACCTCTCCGCTGGGAAGCGCTGAGCAAAGGTGAGTCCCCAGGCAACGCGGCCGATTTGATCAGCACAAGGCATGCAAACTCCACCCCCCAGTCATTCTTACGACTCCTTATTGGGTGAGCAACGCAGCCAAGCAACACAGTGGGAGCCTCCCTCCTCCCTGGCCGGCAGGGAGGGAGGGAGGGAGAGGAGCTGCTTCCTTTGAAACCCAGGAAATTTAAGGGACATCATCAATAAGGGACAGCAGAGGGACACAGCACTGGGATAAGGGACTTTCCTGCCAAATAAGGGATGGTTGACAGCTATGGGTTGCTTAATCTTGCACTGGAACGCCGTAAGAGCAATTTAATTAAAAGATCTTTTTGTGACAGGCTGACATGAAGATATACGGGTTACTTGAATGACTGAGAATAATTGGTGAGAAGATGCATTGGGTAACACTACACTGGGGCAGCAGATCTAAAGCTGAGATCATCAGATGGGATGCCCAATGTTGAGAGGTGATGGGAGCTGCAGCTCAACAGTATCTGAACAGAACAGTTGCAGCTCGAAGATAAAACTTGCAGAAATGTAACAGGCGCAACAGGTTTTCTAGCCCTGAAAACCTTGCACCTGGTGCTGCCAAGGACACAGGAGTTGAACCAAAACTGCATTGAAACCAAACTACATTTTGTTCATGTAAATATAGCCTGACACTCTCAAGGGCTATTTCAAACTTTCAGTTTTCAATCTCCTTTCTATAGTGATGGAAATGAGAATTCATATATTGCTATATCATCCTAAAGCAGCTGTTGAGGATAACTTGAGTGTTTATTACAACTGAAGCTTCAAATAATTATTATTATTCTTCTCGTCAATTATGCAAATATTTTGGGCAGTTCATTTTACATTTGCACAACTGCTGCATTCAAGTCATTCCTATTACAGTGAAATCTATCAGTTCAGGGTAAAAATTATTCCAGTTTGTTTGGAAATCATGGCTTTGCTGCCAAACTGAAATATTCTCCTCTGTTAAAATGAAGGAGAATTAAAGATCAATAGAGTGCTTCTGATCGGAAGTTAATGTACTTACTGATTGAGGAAAGCAAAAAGATATCTTAGCACTATAAGGACTGATCTGGGCAAAGTCAAGAGGAGTTTTCTTATGTGAAGAGCTCTCTCATAGAGATTTTCTATTCCTGCAACATACAAGTAGACAACATACAAGTAAAATCATTGGCTATGTGACGGTACAGTATACAGCACTATGAAGAAGAGGAGTTTGGATTTGATATCCCACTTTATCACTACCCTAAGGAGTCTCAAAGCGGCTAACATTCTCCTTTCCCTTCCTCCCCCACAACAAACACTCTGTGATGTGAGCGGGGCTGAGAGACTTCAGAGAAGTGTGACTAGCCCAAGGTCACCCAGCAGCTGCATGTGGAGGAGCGGAGATGAGAACCCGGCTCACCAGATTACGAATCTACCGCTCTTAACCACCACACCACACTGGCTCATTTCTAGGGCATCACTTCTAACATTTCCTACTACAGTGGTACCTCTGGTTACGTACTTAATTCGTTCCGGAGGTCCGTTCTTAACCTGAAACTGTTCTTAACCTGAAGCACCACTTTAGCTAATGGGGCCTCCCGCTGCCGCCACGCCGCCGGAGCCCGATTTCTGTTCTCATCCTGAAGCAAAGTTCTTAACCCGAGGTACTATTTCTGGGTTAGTGGAGTCTGTAACCTGAAGCATATGTAACCTGAAGCGTATGTAACCCGAGGTACCACTGTAATATTGCAGATCTCATCAAGCTGATAGCAAATGGCCAATTAAACTCTTTAGCGTATTTTGCCCATATCCGGAATAAGTCTAAACTGGGGGAGTAAACTCTGCTTTCCTTCTGACCTGAACATCTTGTCACTCAAAGGAACCGCCATTCCCTTTTTCTGCAGGTACATAGGATTCTCAAACACCTTGGCTATGGTCACTTACAAGCCTGTTAAGATGATTTATTCACCTTAAATCTGGTCCAGTTCCTCCCCTCACATGCCCTCCATTGGCTTGTGGGGGAGTCAGGATGCATGCAGGGGGAGAGGAGGGAAAAGTTTTCCATTGGGCAAGCGGAAAAAGTTGCACGGACAAAACGTTTGTAGCAGGGCAGCACTGAATTTCACTATACCTCCTGTGTTCTGGAAAGGCGGTGTGCCTGCTACAATGAGGTCAACGGTACATTGAGAGCAAATTAAGAAATATGTATGAATGCACATATATTAACTGCAGAGGATAGCAAACTGTCTTACAGAAATTGGTTGGCGGGACATCTGAGGTGCTAGTGCATTTATTAGTAAGTAACTTTACAAGCTGTTAAAACAAATTTAACTTACTGACACAAGAAATAAGATCATTAAATCTTTCCTTAGGAAAGACAGGGTTCTCCAGCCCTCGGAAATAGAGCTTCAGTACTCCAG
Source organism: Podarcis erhardii (assembly GCF_964252035.2). NCBI lineage: Eukaryota > Metazoa > Chordata > Lepidosauria > Squamata > Lacertidae > Podarcis > Podarcis erhardii. The sequence continues at coordinate 47,613,080 of NC_138500.1, forward strand.
CAACTGAGTTAATGTCATGATTACTTTGGTCATCTGCCAAAGGATTTTCACCTGCAAAAATAAATCAAGTTAAATACTTAATATAAGCATTCTAGCTGAACAGCATTTTACTACCTAGTCGGATCATGAGCTGTATTAAATAAATAATAGCTGGTTTAGTTAAGTCCAATCTTCGATTAAAGTGAATGTAAGAGAGTAAAATAAACATTCCTCTTAATTGCATAGGCTAGGCATGCCTTGAGTCATCAGCTGAGAATAAAAGTTTATTGGGTCAGACATGCAATACTCAATCCATATGGTCTATTTATGGACTAATGCACCTACTCAAAACTAGGCCCACTGAAATAAAGATCTAATAAACTTGAGAAAAATGGTCTGAGGATTGCAGAATGCATCAAGTAAGTCTTTGCAACCATTTGTTCAGTCAAGTCACATACCAAGCAAATATAGATGTCTTAAAGGTGCACATCTTTCTTAGCGCTGAAAAAAGTAATTAAAGAGATTTCAAGAACATGCGGACTGCTGTGTATTGTGATGAGAAAAATGGATTCTAAATGCCATCCCCCAGTGGAAAAGATCGAGATTTCAGAACGTAAAATGTGTTTAAAAGGGGGATGCTAGTAGTTGAAAGGTTGTTGGTTGGGTAACTGTTTGCAGTTTAGTTAGCTTTAAAAACTAAAGCAAGATGCTTAGCACTTCACTGCAGCTGATATTTGAGAAAGTCAACAATTTATATTGATTTAATACCTAGATTTTTTTAAAAAAAGCGACAAACACTGTAATATTTCCTCATAGGTACTTAGGTAGGTGCCTTATGTGTATTCTTTATATGTAAATAAAGTTGACAAGTACTGTATTTTCGCTCTATAACACGCACCCAACCATAACACGCACGTAGTTTTTAGAGGAGGAAAATCCGTAGGCATGCAACCCATAGGCATTCCCTCCATAACACGCACAGACATTTCCCCTTACTTTCTAGGAGCAAAAAAGTGAGTGTTATGGTGCAAAAAATATGGTATTTTAACCTGTAATTTCAGTCTATTATGTATATTTTTAAACCGGGGGGCCGCTAGGGGGCGCCTTGGAAGATGGTGGATATTAACATCTATCCAGCTCGCACGAGGTAATTAGAGGCTGATTATGGGGAGTATATCAGTCTCCCTTCATCTCTCCAGGGGGGAGAGATGCCGTTTTCACCCGCTGTTGCCATAAATCACCCCCGAGTTTGGAAGAAGGAGGGGGTGAGGCACTGGGTGCATAACCCTTGGCGGGCCTTGGAACTCCTCCGAAGCTGCTTCCAAGAGCAAAACTAGTTGCGTTACTTAAAAGGAAAAAAATTGGGAAAGATAACGCACATGCTTCAAGAGAGGCAGGAGGTTTTTATCTGCTAACAATTTTACCACTGAAAGGAAGAAGACTGAGAAGGAAGATTACATCAAAGTACTACAAATATGGTATGTGGATTGGAATGCCAGAACTGGGGGGGGGGGGGGGGAATGACTTTTTATTTTTTTAGCTCTATGTGATTATTAATAACCCTCCCTCTGAAGATCTGTCACAGAAATAAATTGCAAATGGGACTAAAAATGAATTGTGTGGGAATAATTATGAACTTAAAGGTTTTACTCTGTGAAGGATTTGGAAAGAAGAAGGGCTCTCTCTTGTGACGCAGTAAGAATGGAAACTTGATAAGAGACCTGTGTTGTTGGAGTTGGTCTTGGGGAGGGCAAGCCGAAGATATATTATTTTCGAGGAGATTGCGAACTGGAAGGGGCAGCCCTCCTGCAAAAAGACTAATTTACGATGCAACAGGTCGGAAAAGCTAAAGAGCGAGTTTCTAGACTGTATTTCATTGGAACAACAAAAATGGCGATTACTTGCTCGAGTGGAAAGGACTGTTGGAGGAGAGTGATTTACGAGACAGCAGCACAAAGCCCACACAGAAATACAAATAAGACTGTCTTTTTCAACCCACTTGCGGAGCATATCGGAGGAAAATGGAAAGGAAAATGAGTAATGACAAGTATTGAGAAGAAGAGACTGGAAACATCATTCTTAATATGGAAGCAGAACAAATATTCGAGGACTGGACTCCTGCCAATCAAGAAGCTTGGGTCCCCCCCACAAAAATTTACAATTTGGAAAACAATTGGATTATATGATAGGTATTGTTATAATTTGGACTAATTGATTTGATGTGTTTAATTTGGAAATATGAAATTTAATAGAAATTATTTTCAAAAAAAAATGTATATTTTTAAACAGCTGTTTCTTCGTATTTTAATTTTGTTTTTTATTGACAATTTAGAGTCAACGTATATTTTGTATTACCTGCAAACCACATAGCGGTTTTATTTCATGGTAAAAGCGGCATATGCGTTTCATTAGAGTAAACATCTAAAGTTTTGTTCGATTAAATAAATAAAAACATGTAAGCTCCTCCACTCCCTCGATCTTTTTTATTGCTCCTTTTCTGTATCTTTTCCAGATCTACAATATTTTTGAGGCGAGGCAACAGGAATTGCGCATAGTTTCTCCAAGAGTGGTCGCAATGCTACGACACGAGCAGTTTTGTTTCTGATCTCTTTCCTAAGGTAAAGGGACCCCTGACCATTAGGTCCAGTCGTGACAGACTCTGAGGTTGCGGCGCTCATCTCGCTTTATTGGCCGAGGGAGCCGGCGTACAGCTTCCGGGTCATGTGGCCAGAAGGACTAAGCCGCTTCTGGTGAACCAGAGGAGCACACGGAAACGCTGTTTACCTTCCCGCTGGAGTGGTATCTATTTATCTACTTGCACTTTGGCATGCTTTCAAACTGCTAGGTTGGCAGGAGCAGGGACCGAGCAATGGGAGCTCACCCTGTTGCGGAGATTCGAACCACCGACCTTCTGATCGGCAAGTCCTAGGCTCTGTGGTTTAACCCACAGCGCCACCCCGATCTCTTTCCTAATGATCCTTTTAACACAGAATGTTTCAGTGGGAACTGTTCGAATGAGAAACGAAGACGGTCACTTGCTTTGGCTGGGGGGGGAAAAGTAGCTGCCTTAAGTGAGCAGATGAGTGCATGACCTGAAGCTGCAGCAGTGAAAAAGAGGCATACGTGCATGAAAGGAGAGAGTAGCTAGAAGTGAAAAGAATAAAGTGGTATTAATATTAATGTGCAAAAGAAGAACTGCGTAGGAAAGAAGTGGCATGGAAGCTACAACACAAGTAAGGTTTTGTGGGTGACAATTTTACAGAGATTTACCCATGCCACTTAACATGTAAGGTACTGGAAGCAATTATTACTAAAGTCTTTGGCTGCTCACATGACATAGTAATAATTTAAAATGTACAGTTTGTACAAGGACTTCCACTTGCACGATGGAAGCCCCCCCTCCTTCTTGCTGCATATTTCCTGAATCTATTTGGGGAATCTGAAGAAAGATTTGGGGAGTGGAGAGAGGAAGGAGAGGCAGTTTAAGTTCCACTGAAAAAGCAGGAAGTCCTTGTGCAAGTGGGACAACTTAATTTCATATAACCCTTAATAATAAGGAGGGCTTAGCCAAATTCATTAATTTAAAAAATGGTTGCGCAAAAACAATCCACAAATAAGTGTTTCAGCATGATTTGATTCTTGTGTACTCCTGATTTGGAGACCTGAACTGATCCCCCCACCCCGCTCATTTTATTTAAAGGACTGACTTTTCTCCATGGATCTACTTGAATGAAAAAACAATCTGTAAGTGTCTGGCTGTAAATTAAAATGTGGGCAGCCATATCCCCAAAGAGGGCACAAGTTATTATACTTTTAAGTAACTTTCATAGTTCTGTCAGTATCTAAGATAATTGCTGGAGCCCAAAGGTTCAAATCCTGACGTGGTCACACACTTAAATTTCCATGTTGACTTTCAGAATCTATATTATCATTTCAGTATGCATATGTATGGGAGATAAAACGCCTGAAGCCCCTCTCACTATTGTTGAAAGCTCCTTGTTCCTGAAAAGCTGGAGAAGTTCTGGCTAAGTCCTGGGACGAGTGTACCATATGCTGAATTTATGAATGGGATCATTTTTTTATTCTAGTAAAAGTCATGTCTTGGAAAGCCACTTTGTGGGACTTTACCCTAGTCCTAAGCAGAGTGTGAAAGACATTAAGAGAAAGTCCATAGCTTGCCCATGGCTGGCTTTGGATCTGCTGAACCAGTATGCTAAACTGCTGCCACCTGAATGTGTTGCACCCATGAATTGCTTACACTCCTTCTGCCGTAATCTGCACGTTACCCTAAGGTATTACAGTATCCGTATTGCTGAAACAGCCCCACACAAGGACAGAGATGCAGAATCTGTCAAACGGGCCGCCGCCCGACATATTTGCTTATCAGGACACACCAGGCAATAACGATTAAGTTTCAAGGAACAGAAGCATTTCTGTGTGGTTAAAAGGTTTAGATCGCTGGCTCTCACGTTACCGAAATGGAACAAAATACAATTATGTATGCATGGCAGAAAATATAATTACCTCTCTCAAATGAATTTTTAATATCATTGACTTCCACCTGGGAGCCAGATACTCTGAAAATGCCCTGGTGCTGGAGACCTGAAAAACAAGAGCAAGAAAGAAATATGCGTCATTAAATTGGGTACCAAGTTATTTCAAATCAGGAGAAAATACTGACTTGTTACTGATTTATTAGACATATAACCTGTTTTGTTTCTTTTTTTAAAAAATCAGTTTACAACATTTTGAAACACAATTCTGACTTCTAATGCCACAATTCTCACCAGGTCTACTGAGAAGTAAGTCCTATTGAATTCAGTAAGTGGAGTTAGGACTGCAGCCGTACCCTCCTCCTTTCTCTCAACTTCCTCTCTTAGCTTGCTCCTGACCCTTTTTCCCTGCCCATTCTTCGCTTCTGCCATTATATTGTGTACATTCCATTCATAATTCCATTATTTTTGCTGCCTTTCCACAGCCTCACTGTCCGTATTGTTTTATGAATGTGTTGTTCCACACTAGGCTTTATTCTAGAGCTCCTCACACTGCCATACTGTGAGCCTCCTTAATGCTGGATTAAAGCTTTACGACCTCCCTAGCTGTAATTAGAAAGTGACTTAAGCATCAGAAAAAGCATAATTATTAATAAGCACAATATTCTGAAGAAATCACAACTAGGATTAAGTAAAATTGAATTTTGGAACTCACCATACAAGTTGATAAACCGGATGCAGCTTTCTACAATGAGGGGGATTACTTGCCCAGAGTCCTATGAAGGAAGAAAAATCACCCAAAATATACCACAAATAATATAAGAGAGATTATCTCTGCAAATAGGAATTATCACTATTAGGAATCAGCCTCAAACTCATAATGATCTGTAAACACAAACCTCACTAGAACCATACTCATTCCAGTAATGCATTTGAGAATCAAAGGCTTTATCTTAAAAAAAAAAAAAATCTTTCCAAACTGAATTATCTTCCTCAGTTTGTCGGGAGCAGAAAGTAATGCACAGCCTTTATAAGTATGCATCCTGTATGTTTTTCTTGAAGGCAGCTGACCAAATGTGATAGCAAGTACCTTAAAAAAACTGGACTCTGCTAACACTGACAAGGAACCCACATTGGAAATAGAGAACCTTGACTTGGGAGCATGAAGAGTTGCCAGCATCTTTTTCAGAATTCCAGTTCAGATGTAACAACCTTGATCTAAGAAATCTTACCAAGAATTAATGTTCTTCTGTGTTCCCCCCTTTTCCTTTCTCCTTTTGCTCGTGTATTTCTACGGTTTTTTAAACCACAGTGTAAGAACCACAGTTTCCTGTTATACCTGAGCTGGGAAACTGTGGCTTGATCCCTGTTTATTAATCAGAATATAAAACCAGGAGCAAGAAAGATGTATGGAATCTTCAAAGATGAAGAGTATGCAGGCCTCAATTTTTTCTTAATAAGAAAATTTTTTGTTAATAAGAAAAATGTTCTCACAGATGATCCCGGGGGTTTTCCCACCACCCCTGGAAAGCCCGGTGTGCTTTTTTAATGGACAAATGCCAGGAAGTACTAAGCACCACCCCCTGCCCCAATCACTATGAGTTCACCCCAAATTTCAGCCTCCCACAGCCGATTTTGTTATCCAAGCAAAGAAGCAAACAAGATGCAGGAGGGTCTGCCTAGACATAATTTGGCCTCAATTTGTCAGAGTATTACTACAGCTGTTCTCCTGCCGCTGCTATGTAAACTACATAGTTAGTATTCTGAAGGCATATCTGTGTTCTGTCACTAGCTCTGTGGGGGAAAGCAATTATCCTCTCTCTTTTTCTGATTAATAGTTTTCGCATCCATTGTCTCCTAATGTTTTTTACAATGTTTGGATTTTGACTTTAGTACAAGAAGGCCAGGATAATTTTACCTCCTGGGTATTAGAGACTAGTCACATGCCTGCTATTATGCTTCCGTCTATGCTTTAGTTGAAATTCCTGCATTGCAGGGGGTTGGACTAGATGACCCTCAGGGTCTCTTCCAGTTCCATGATTATGATGGCTAGCATGTTGATAGAGTGCCTGTACCTTGTACGGACCCCAAAGGGAGCAGACAATGAATCTCTGTGTGAAAAGAAACCCTGCACATTAAACCTAGGGTTTAAATCACTCAGAGTAATTAATGAACACAGGCTCATTTCCTTTACTACAGACACTTCCAGGTGCTACAACTAGCAGATAAATAGAGCCAAACTGGAAATGAGAGAAGTGACACTAGGAAGGAGCAAACTACTTTGGAGTTGCCATCGCAAGTTTCTGCATGATGCCTTCTGATCCTGCCAGCTTGTTTGGACTAGCATTAGTTGGTTAATGCTAATGCCCAGTTTGTTTTGGGCCCCACTCATCAAGTAGGCCACACACTGGATCTGATCTTTGGGGCTGGCATAGATGTGATCATGCTCCCCGCTGTGGAAGTGCCATGGTCTGATCACTACGCTATGAAAGCCAAGATTGACTTCCCGCTCCTCCCCGGCTCGGGTGGCGAACCTATTTGGGCTCGTCCGCGAAAACTGATGGATCCTGATAGATTCCGACAAGCCTTGCGGAACCCTGCTCCTCCTGGCGACTCATTACATGACCTTGTTGAGGACTGGAATAATCGGCTCTTGGCAGCCATTGATGAGATCGCACCTAAGCGCCCTCTGCGACCCCGTCGAAACCGGGCACCTTGGTTTACTGAGGAGCTCCGGAAAATGAAGCGGGATCTCAGACGGCTAGAGCGAGTATAGCGACGGACTCGTGATGGAGCCTCAAGAACATCTTATAGGACGCTTATGAAAGCCTATGAGATGGCTATGAAAGCTGCTAAGAAATCTTACTTTGCAGCTTCCATTGCATCCGCTAGCTCTCGCCCGGCACAACTTTTTAGAATAATTAGGTCAATAACATCCTTAGGAGGACAACCAAATTTAAGCACAAATTCGACCCACAGCTGTGAGGCATTCGCGAGCTTTTTTGCGGAGAAAGTCCTGTTGCTCCTTGGTGTGTGGAGTGCCGCAGGGCGCAATTCTCTCCCCGGTGCTTTTTAACATCTTTATGCACCCCCTTGCCCAGATTATCCGGAGCTTTGGGCTGGGCTGTCACCAATATGCTGATGACACTCAGCTCTATCTGCTGATGGATGGCCACACTGACTTGGCCCCGAACACACTGACCAGATGCTTGGAAGCTGTGGCTGGATGGTTTCGTGGGAGCCGATTGAAACTAAATCCTTCGAAGACAGAGGTCCTATGGCTAGGTCGGGATGGCATGGGGATGAGGGACCAACTCCCTTCTCTTGCGGGGGCCCAATTAGTGCCATTGCCTTCCGTTAAGAGTTTGGGTGTAATCCTTGACACCTCCCTTTCCATGGAGGCGCAAGTTACAGCAACAGCCAAGGCGACATTTTTCCACCTTTGCCGCATCAAACAGTTGGTCCCTTACCTTTCCCGCCCCGACCTGGCCACAGTGATCCATGCGATGGTCATCTCCAGGCTTGACTACTGTAATTCACTCTACGCGGGGCTGCCCTTGAAGCTGTCCCAGAAACTCCAGCGGGTACAGAATGCTGCAGCGAGGATCCTCACGGGGTCTCTGCCATGGGAGCATACTCACCCAGTGCTTTTCAAGCTGCACTGGCTCCCGGTGGAGTACAGGGTCAGATTTAAGGTGCTGCTTTTGACCTTTAAAGCCCTTCACGGCCTAGGACCCTCGTACCTATGGGACCGCCTCTCCTGGTATGCCCCACGGAGAGCCTCAAGGTCCATAAATAACAACACCCTAGTGGTCCCAGGCCCTAAGGAAGTTAGATTGGCTTCAACCAGAGCCAGGGCCTTTTCAACTCTGGCTCCGGCCTGGTGGAACGCTGTGCCTCATGAGACCAGGGCCCTGCAGGATCTGATTTCTTTCCGCAGGGCCTGTAAGACAGAGTTGTTCCGCCTGGCCTTTGGCTTGGAGCCAATCTGATTCCCTCCCTCCCTCTCTTTCTTTTTTCTTTTCCTTCTCCTCCTGCGATGAGGCTACATTTTAATATTTTAATGTTCCATTATTTTAATGTTGTATTTTATTTTTGTTTTTAAGTTGTAATCATTCATCTTGTTTTTATTATTGCTTGTAAGCCGCTCTGAGCCCGGCCTTGGCTGGGGAGGGCGGGGTATAAATAAAAAATTATTATTATTATTATTATTATTAAGAAATCAGTACAGTCCCCGTGTGAATGACAGGTGTATGTGACATGCTGATGAGCCACAAAACTGATTAGAAGAACGGCTACGGTCAGGTTCAGCACTTTAAAATCCTACTGAGGGCAATGGATCTTAAAAGTTCAACAGGGTATGCATTTATTTCAAAAGAATCCCATATTATTTGGAAAGATGACCTCCCATTTGTCCATCATGCTGCCATGACAAGGGGATAAAAAGAACACATGGGCCAGAAAACACATAGTAAATGCATACCCTGGATTCAATCGCAGCTGTGAATGATGTATGATGAAAAATATATAGCTTATTTTATAAATTGCAAGAAGATTCATATACAAAGCATGGCCTTCGTTTGCTTATTCTAAGTAGCAGTGCTTTATGTGATACTACAAGCTGTTTGTAAGTCTTTACTGGGTTTAAAAAGCAAGTTACCGTGTTGTGCTGGGGGGATAGGTAGGCAGTTCTGGCATTTAGGAAATGGTAACAAAAACCAGGCTGCATCTGTCAACTTCCTGCACACCTGCGAAAGAGGTACTATGGATCTGGGAGGTTTCACCTTTTATTGCAGAAAGTGGATTCCATCAAGACATTAGGGATAGCTAATTTCTCTAATTTAGAGATCCATTAGAAAAACACCAGGTAAGTGTGACATGTCCCTCTCATTTCTTAATGCAGACAGTCCCCAATAATCAAGAGATGGTAAATGTTCAATTTAATAGGCTTATACCTGATGCCTTGTGTGGGAGTTCCTTCGCCCTCGGCTATAAGCGTTATCAGAACAGGGGGGGAAACACAGGATGAAGATGTAAATATAGCAGTCAAAAAATAAACAGAACAGTACTTTAAGTAGCATAAGGAATTCCTGAAAACAATACAAGCATTGGGTTTTCAGAACCAGCATATTGTAACATAGTCTTTTGAGTCAATCTGAGCAACATATTAATCAGAAAATGTTGCATACCGACAAAAATGTTTTACCTTCTTTTAATAGACTGAAAATGCTAATCATCCTCAGAATTCTGGTATTCCTTCATCACTGTGTATATATTGTGGGTATATTTGTCCTGACTCCAAGAAGCATTACACTGAGCAGCTAGGAAATAAGACCCCCAGGACATCTGTCTCAGCATAGTATAAAAGACCTTGGCCATTATGGCAAGGTGTTGAAATGAGTTGCTCAGCGAGCAAGGTGAATGATCCCAAATCACCATTAAACAAATTGTATTTCTGAGATTTAGAAGGAAGACTTTGTGGTCTGAGAGAAGGGAATATATTTATTAAGCAAAAGATAAATAGTAACAAAGCACAAAATCTGAGAAGATGTTAAGGAATTCAATAAGATTTGCGTATTAATATTCATGGTGGGTGTAACAAGAATGCAACAAAGCTGCTAACATTAATAGTGCATATTTATTTTTTGAAAACGTATGGAACAACATTGCACTCATCATCCACAACGTTTATTTCCCCTGCTTGTGAACGTTATTATCATCACAGCTTTTTGTAATGCAAACCATGTAAAAAAGTTTCACTGTCTTACCTTGTAGTCATATATTCTGCTCTATGACCTAAAAGATAAGGGAACAATAATCTGAAAATGAATGGAACTAAAAATGGATTTTCTATGAAACTATACATATACCATCTAGTTCCTCTTCAATCTTCAATTATTTTTAACTGCGCAAGAGTTATACTTGCATGCCAAGGGAACTGTTTTACCACTTCCAGTGTTAAAATGTTCAAAAAGCAAAGCCGGTATGTGAAGCTGCTGTACTAAAGCTTCTGTCTTATGGGAGTAAAGAGTTTGTTTGTTTGTTTGCTTGCTTGCTTGCTTGCTTGCTTGCTTGCTTGCTAGTAAAACGAAACAAAATTTCAAGCAATCTTGAAGGCTTGCATATTTTAATGAGCTATTCAAAGTTTACATAAAGAGAAAGGGCTGGCAAGGCTGGAAGGCATATTGCCAAAGGCTGTAGAGTTTAAAAATGCATCGTCCTTAGATGCAGATGTAGTTATGAGAGTAAATATTTAAATGTGTGCTGCATAAGAATGCTTAACTGCATATTATATAATATAAACACCTGGTGCACATCTGCCCAACACGGCTACTATGCATCCTTCATGCATTTCAGGGGCCGCAGCACAGCAGTTCCGCAGCACTACCACTCATGAAACAAATGGAGGATGAACAGCAGAAGAAAATGTTGGCTTGCACCCTAGGACAGGAAGTTCAATCACACATGCATAGAACAGATCTGTAGTTCAATGCGTTCTCGTTTACCAAACAGATGCTAGTTCTATATTATTCTAAACAAGCACAATCAAGGCATGTGGGTGGCAGAACATTTAAAGTATAAATTTTCACTCTTGCATTTGCTGCAGTTTATGCCAGAAAAAGTTTAGCACATGTGTTATGAAACAGTGATTTGAAAACAGAAATCTATCTGTGCTTTTGAGGGATGGGATGGTTCTAGTTGCACTAAAACTTCGCTCGACCCACTTTTGAAATAAAGGCTTCCATTAGCGTGCAAAGTTGCTAATTGGGCTCAGAAACAACTATCCAGCCTGTTTCATAACATTTATGATTTCACATAAAGGGAAATGTCACCACTTTCTCATAAGCGCGGTATTATCTGCAAGGGGGCGGGAGAGGAAAATAAAGCACAGAACCAAGCAAAGGGGTTGGCCTTAAAAGCTGCTAAAATATATTTGTGGTTCTTACAGCCTGATCCTGAGCTCTACTACGGAGAAAGCCAGAGGATATGACTATGCAGAGGGCAGAAAATATAGGCAGGCACGTATTACATTCTGTGGCTAGCAGATATTTATAAACTTATTTTTGCAAGCCTGCAACAGCCTGGTTATTAATCCCACTGAAAAGTATGAAAGAGAGATTTTCTGTGATTCATGATAATACAGGAAATCCCACTGTTACAAGAATTACTCTACAAGGAGCACGTTTTAAAATGCAAGGCACATTTTCTCAATAATATAATGAACAAACTGATAATACCATGCTGGTGCATAGAAAGTTTATAATGCATTCTGTTCATAATGAGGCACTATTTCAGCCTACAGGGAAGTAGTTAATAAATTCGGCAGCAGAAGATGCAAGGTAATGCTATTAAGAGACAGAGATACCCAGACTCTTAGGAGTTATAATTTAGAATGTTTCGCACACAAAATAGGTCACATATGACCTTGCACAGTGGGCTGTCTAATTCTGCCAAAGAAAGATTTCTCCATTTTCTGTTCTATTCACCCTGCCTGGGTTTTTTTGTCTCGGTTTTTTGTTTTTTTAAACAATGCCATGTACTCCCCCAACCCACCAAAAATACAAGCCAAATTGAGACAATCCAGTACATAAAATAAACTGGCTTTCAGGTCTCTGTCTGGGGTTTTATATTTTGCTTTGCTTTTGTTTACTGGAAAAGGAACCAGAATATTTCCTAACAGAAGTATAGATTCTGTGCTTAATCTACTATGGTTTCAGGAAAAGCCAGGTTCTGAAACCATCGTTTGATTCTGGCTTGTTTATACTAACTGTAGTTTAAACAAGTCATAGTTTCCTGAGTTTAGATATCATGGGGACCTGTCATTAGTTTCAAAAAAGGAAGCAGATGCATTCAATCTCTTTCCCATATTTGCTAAAGAGGAAGAAGGGGAGGGAGTATGTGAGCCTCATGATCATTCACATAGCTTAAAATCATGGCTTCTGGCTACATCTGAACCATGGGTTTAAATATACGCATTGTAAATATTTTAGCAGATTTAATCTGAGGTTTATTCCAATTCATTTACCTTCTCCAAGTGTTCGCTGCAGTAAATCATGCTTTGCTTGGAGCTTTGTGATGAGATTACTTCCCTCCAGATACTCTCTGAATTTCTGCAAAGACACAGATCAATGCATTTCGCATATGAAGAGGTGCTATCTACATTTCAAGAACGTTGGGGGTGGGGGTGGGGAGAGCGTATCACATGGAAAGCAGGCAACACACCATGAAATAGAACTGTTCCGTCTCCTGCTGGTTCGCTCTTCTCTTCGCAATGCTAGGCTTGCTCAAGTAGGTCTCAGAAACTGTTGACTTCACAGACTCTGTTGAACGACTGTGCTGGAAACATTCAGAAACGTCGTAGTCCTCAATGGTGACCATATCTTGTATTGTCTGTAAAGTAGCTTCAGTCGTCTTCTTAACCTGGAGTTAAAAAGGTGCACTTCATAGTATCAAGCAGAAAAACAGACCAAGTATGTTCCACCAACAGTAGGAAGAAGGGAGCTGCTGAGTGTACTTGTTACAGGTGCTACATAATACTGGTTTGCATTAGTAAGAAATCTGTATTTTACTATGGCAGTGCCAAAACATGTAATGCCTATTGACATAAGGCAACCCCCTTCACTTCACTGTTCAGGCAAGCCCACCCGGAGATTTAGATTGCCGACATGTGTTTTATTCTCCTTTTTAGCTTATCGTTGATTTTAATTATTTTTATTGAGTGTTTTAAACAGCTGCTTTCAACTGTTTTTATTGATAATGTTATTGTGTTGGGATTTTTTTGTGAGGGTTCCCCCCCCCCTTGCAATCAAGTAGTTAAATGCATTTTATGAGATAAGTGCAAAAAATAAACAAACTAGTTCCTGACAGCCCTTTTTGCTCAGTGGGTCCTGCGCAATTTCCCCTTTGAGACTCCCCAAACCACCCTGGCAGCACCTCCTCCATGTGTCTCCCTGGTGGTCTGCCCCTCCCTGCCCCTTGTGAGCTTTCTGGGAAGGCTGCTGAAGGAAGAAGCAGAAGGAGAGGCCTACTATGGAGCTGCCAAGCGCTTCTCCTTTTCGCTCTGGGTCCTATGAAAAGGGGGGAAGGGAAACAGCGCTGGTCCACCCCCCCTTTTTAAAAAACTGGCCCTGAAAGGGAAGTGCAGGGTGTCTCTGAAGGGCCCAACTGGGCCTGGCAGGCAATTTGGCCTCTCTCAGGGTTACAGTAGCCTCCCTCTGAGTGTTCTGGGTGGCAGGGCAAGCAGCAATCTGCTGAAACAAAAGCTGATTCAGAGCCACCTGATCCAGCACATCCCCTTTCAGGGCTGTTTCCTTGAAAGAAAAAGGTCATGTCAACCTGGGCAGTACCCTTGCCTAAGTGAGTGTTACTTTATTCCCCCTTGTGGTGAAGCGGACATGCCACCTGCATCTTCTTTCCTCCAATGGCATCTGGCCCCTCAACAAAGCATGTTTTGAGCACAACACTAAAGTCGCTTCAACCTTCCATCCCACTGTTTTGTTTTGTTTCCCCCCGGGAATCACTGTGGCTCAATGGACAAACATCTACTTAGCACGCGGAAGATCTCAGGTTTGATCCTGGCAGCTCCAGGTAAGGCTGGGAAGGTCCCTTGCCTGAAACCCTGGAGAGCCACTGCCAGTCAGAGCAGGGAGTACTGAGCTCTATGAAACAACTGTCTGCCTCTCCTTTTCGGTGCCAAATATGATATTTTCAAAAATCTTGGAGTCATTGTAAGTAGGCCCTGATATTTGTCAGACACTACGTGGAGTGTCAATGCTACGCCTGACGAACTGCAGTCCATCTTACCTCCTCATTTTCAATTTTCAATGTGGCCAGTCGTGACTGAAGCTGCTGATACCTAAGCATGAGTTCCCCTTGGACTGGCTGCTGGACACTGACCTGAGAAACCTGAATATGAAATATCAAACGAAGAGATTAGGTAAAAATTGGGGGGCAGGGCAGGGGGGAGTTCACGTCAATCAAATCACCAAATACCTGGTTAAAAAGGAACATTTTTGCCTGGCATCTAAAGGTGTATAATGAAGGCGCCAGGTGAACTTCCCTTGGGAGAACATTCTATAGACGGGGAGCCATTACAGAGAAGGCCTGTTCCTTGATTGCCACCCTCCAGATCTCTTGAGGAGGAGGCACATGAATAAGGGCCTCAGAAGATGATCTCAGAATCTGAGTAGGTTCATATGGAAAGAGGCAGTCCTTGAGGTATTGCAGTCCTGAGCCGCTTAAGGCTTTATAGGGTCAAAACCAGCACTTTGAATTGGGCCCTGACATGAATTGGTAGCCAGTGTTGTCGGACCAGGATAGGTGTTAATATGCTCAAACCATCTTGCTCCGGTGAGCAACCTGGCCCCTGAATTCTGCACTAGCTGAAGTTTCTGAACCATCTCCAGAGGCAGCCCTACATATAACACATTGCAGTAATCTAACCTTGAGATTACCAGAGCATAGAAAACAGTAGTCAGGCTAGCCATGTCCAGATAGGCGTGTAGCTAGGCCACCAGCCAAAGCTGATGGAAGGAACTCTGGGCCACTGGGGCCATCGGAGCCTCGAGCGACAGCAAAGGATCCAGGAGTACCCCCAATATGAACCTGCTCCTTCAGAGGAAGTGTAATCCATCAAGAGCAGGCGATCTCCCACCCATCCAGTCTAGGGAACCACCCACTAACAGTGCCTCAGTCTTATCCGGATTGAGTTTCAGTTTGTTGGCTCTCATCCAGTCCATTACTGAGACAAGACACTGATCCAGCACTTCCACTGTCTCACCTGCAGATGTCAAGGAGAAATAGAGCTATGTGTCATCAGCATACTGTAGACAACGTTTTCCAAACCTCCAGATAACCCCACCCAGCAATTTCATGTAGATGTTAAACAACATAGGGTATAGGATTGAGCTCTGCGGAACCCCACATTGAAGGTTCCATGGGGCTGAAAAGTATTCCCCAAGCAACACCCTCTGGGAACAACCATCCTGGAACCACTGCAAAGCGGTGCCACCCACCGCTAGTTTGGACAGTCGCTCCAGAAGGATACCATCATTGATGGTATCAAAATCCGTTGAGAGGTTGTGAAGAATTAACAGGGACATGTTTCCCTTGTCTCTCTCTCGACAGAGGTCATCATACAGGGCGACCAAAGCAGTTTCTGTGCCAAAACTGGGCCTAAACCCCAACTGAAATGGATCTAGAAAATCAGATTCTTCCAAAAGCATCTGGATCTGGTCTGTGACCACTCACTCCAGAACCTTGCTCAGGAAAGGGAGGTTGGCAACTGATTAGTAGGTAGGTTTTCCAAATCCAGGGAAGGTTTCTTAAGGAGTGGTTTTACTACTGCCTCCTTCAAGCAGACAGGAACCACCCCCTCTCGTAAAGAGGCATTGATCACCTCCCAGGCCCAGCCAGCTGTTCCCTCCATGCTAGTTTTTATCAGCTAAGAGTGGCAAGGATCTAGAGCACAAGTGGTCGCACTGACGGATTTGAGCACTGTGTCCACATCCTGGAGCCTTACCAACTGAAACTCATCCAACACAACAGGACCAGACTGTGCTCTGGACACCCCATAAGATTCATCTGCTATTACAGCAGAGTCAAGTCAAGGTTTGGTGGATGCAAGCAATTTTATCCTCAAAATGCTTTGCAAACAAGTCACAGCGAGCTACTGTTGGTTCTACCACCTCCTTTGGGCC
The DNA here is from genome assembly GCF_964252035.2 of Podarcis erhardii. NCBI lineage: Eukaryota > Metazoa > Chordata > Lepidosauria > Squamata > Lacertidae > Podarcis > Podarcis erhardii. The sequence continues at coordinate 47,629,251 of NC_138500.1, forward strand.
AGCCTGTAAAAGGCCCCGTACAACCCGGAAAAGCTCTGCCGGACATCATAATGAGGATGCAATGGAGGCAGCAAAGTATGCCCTCAGACTCTCAGCAGAGTGGCTCCCGCTGGGATGTATGGTTGTTACTGTATGCTTATGTGTTAGTTTGTACATACGTTTATGAGATAGCCATATAAGAAAAAGAAATAGCGGGAATGACGGCAATCACATGGATGTGTAAAATGGAACTGTTTTAGGCATGTGTATTTGAGGCACAGATGGGGAGTTTACAGTAATAATCACCATGGACACATAGGCAACACCCAACAGAGCCACATATTCACACATCTATAACAGAAATCGGGATAAAGCTCTGGATATTGGTTTCATCTCTTTCCCAGCATCGCTTGACGTGGCATGGAAATTTGCAGGTATAGAGTCTGACTAAAGGCCATGGGAAGACACAAAAAATGAACATGTGTACTGTAGGAAGATGGTTCTAATACCGTCTCCAAGTTTCTGAAAAGTTATATGTTAATAGCCAGTGTCTCACCATACTTTTGAAGATGCTCAGGGACGCTCTAGAGAAACATGAGCAGCATAAGAATGCTATAAAAACAACTTTCCTCTTGCTCTGTTTGTATGCCGAAAGCTACTTGGCCAAGCTGCAGAGAGTTTACCCATGTTGTGGCAGATTTCAATGCACAGTAATGAAGGGTTCATTTGGCATGGGATTTGTTTAGAGCAGCTGGCAAATTAAGTTCTACACAAAACATTCTCTTGGTGTAGTTTGTTTGCTGGTCTTCTTGCGTCTGTATGAATAATGTTGGCTCTCGTTTTACCCTAGCTAGACCCTTTGTTTGAGTGGATAAAAGCTAGACATGAACAAAAAGGAAATCAAAGTTCACAACAGAGGGAAGTGCTCATCCAGACAGAAACAAAATTTTTGTTTGGATTTTTATCCTTTTCTGTCTATGAAAAGTCAACAGCTACTGACCTCGTCACCCATATGGGGCTGGAACTCAAATCTCATTGGAGGGCAAAAGGCTGTCGGATACATTTCCATGAATCTCTGCTTGTCACTTCGTGGTTCCAAATTGTCAACAGCATTTTCAATGATGTCCAGACCCTCGTGTCGAGAGGTTTCAAGGTTATACTCTGCAGAGAGATATGTTCTTAAGGCTCTGTTCAGGCTTGCATGATATCCAAGATCGCAACACTAACAGAATATGAAGGAGAAGAAGTTGTGTTTTTTAAAAAAGCAGAAAGCAAATTTCAGCAGTATTATCTAATGAACAAACAAGCACTTAATAAGAGAAACCATCCATAGTAAAAATATTTATCTTTCAATGGGCTTGACAAAATGTTATTTAATCTTTACCATAGTACAATTTATTATACCATTTTGAAGACAGAAAAGTTGGATCACATGGAACTGTGCACTACAATTGTTTGTTTATTTGATCATTACATTATTCCAAATTTATCTTATGCTTCTAAACAGTTTTTTTATTTAAAAAAACACAATTCTTGTATAAGAAATGAGAATATTTAATGAAAATGGGCTACCCATCGTATAATGCATGCGTATTATCACAAGAAAAACTTTAGGAGATATGGTCAACCTAATCATAACATATAGCATATAGACCTGCAGTGCCTGTGCATAAGGGAAATGTTTACAAAACACTGTGTGTTTCCCACACAAATGGTAATATTCATTGAATATACAGTGGTGCCTTGCAAGACGAAATTAATCCGTTCCGCGATTCTCTTCGTCTAGCGGTTTTTTCGTCTTGTGAAGCAAGCCCATTGACAGCTTAGCGGATTAGCACTATTAGCGGTCTAGCGGCTTTTAGCGATCAGCTGAGAAGCGGCTTATCAGCGGAACAGCTGATAAGCGGCTTAGCGCTTAGGGAAAGGGCAAAAAAAAGCGGGGGGGGGAAACCGCGGGAACTCGCAATATTTTTTCATCTTGCGAGGCAACCCCATAGAGAAATTCGTTTAGCGAAGCGCCTCCAAAACGGAAAACCCTTTCGTCTAGCGGGTTTTCTGTCTTGCGAGGCGTTCGTATTGCGGGGCACCACTGTAATAATAATAATAATAATAATAATAATAATAATAATAATTTATTTATACCCAGCCCATCTGGCTGGGTTTTCCCAGCCATTCTGGCCGACTCTCAACAGAATATTAAAAACACAATAAAAGATCAAACATTAAAAACTTCCCTAAACAGGGTTGCCTTCAGATGTCTTCTAAAAGTCAGATAGTTGTTTATTTCTTAGACATCTGATGGGAGGGCGTTTCACAGGGCAGGCGCCACTGAGGTCGGCACCAACTCTCTGACTTGTGCTTGGAAACGTACTGGGAGCCAATGTAGGTCTTGATAATAATCTAATGGAACTTTCGTTAGTATTAGTTTGTCCAGATGTTAAGGGATGCCCTTCAGCAACAAACAACTGCTTCTCCCAAAAAATGGCTTGCTTCCCAACACAGCATGAAGAAAAGAAGCACCTGCATTTTCAGCAGTGTGCACCCACATGCTGTGTGTTCACATTTAAACTGTAATTTAGTGTAAAGGTAAAGGGACCACTGACCATTAGGTCCAGTCATGACAGACTGTGGGGTTGCGGCACTCATCTCGCTTTATTGACCGAGGGAGCCAGCGTACAGCATCCGGGTCATGTGGCCAGCATGACTCTGGCAAACCAGAGCAGCGCACGAAACGCCGTTTACCTTCCCGCCGGAGTGGTACCTATTTATCTACTTGCACTTTGACGTGCTTTCGAACTGCTAGGTTTGCAGGAGCAGGGACCGAGCAACGGGAGCTCACCCCGTCACGGGGATTCGAACCGCCGACCTTCTGATCGGCAAGTCCTAGGCTCTGTGGTTTAACCCACAGTGCCACCCGCGTCCCTGTAATTTAGTGTAGCTCTGCTTTAAAGTGATGTGTGAATCAGGCCACAGTCTTAGGTCCTTCCAAACTCCTGGCTCTAATCAGAGCAGGATACTTTAGCGTCAAACAATTTTTTAGGCCATGGGCACATCTGGATTTTTGAACAGTAGCTGCCTCCACTGGTCACTTCACTCTCTCCTAGATAAGCCTTGCCCCAGAGGGACAGAAAAAGAGAAAGTACATGCACACACACGTACACAACTGTTTTCAAGGGATCTGAGTTCAAGTTAGATCCAGCAGAATTAATGTGAGCTTTACCCTAATGTGACCCACCCTAACCATGTCAAGGCCAAGGGGGCAGTGAGTAGGGGGCTGAGAGGCTTTGTGACCCCTTCATGTAAGAATTGCATGAATACCAGCTACTTACATCAATCAGATCTGAAAGGTCATGAATGTAATACTTGAACACAGTGCCGTTTGTTGCTTCAAGGGTTAGAAGATATTCATTTCTGGCTTTAATGGATTTCAGCTTGTTTTCAGAATATTTTGCTTGACGCTGAGGGGGAAAGAATAGCATTAAAATATGGTAAAAATGCACCAGTTATCTCACTTAGCAAATTCTAAATGAATGACTGTTGTTCAAAAAGTAACAGCAAAATGACTACATGGTCAGTATGTATTAAATTGCTGCTGCTTTCCAAAATATCCTTGTATGTTGCTATTTTCAAGTCTCCATTGTGTATGCCTAGCTTCATTCTGCCTTAGATTTAAGATCTAATCATAATATAAAACAACAAAAGCAGTAATGGGAGTTCCAATCCCCTTTCAAGTCAACCTCCTGTTGACTGGCCATCCTTACAACAGATCTATGCCCCCATCTCAGAAGAATATTAGAACTACAATTCACTAACTTCAAATGATTAAGTGGTATTAATGGATAAATGTACTTTTTCCTTCATCTTTTCAATTTTCTTCACAGAGCTGCGTCTCTGGTGTCTGTCCTCCAGCCGAATGTGAAAAACAGGATCTCCGGACCTCCCAATTTGCTTCTCTTCCTGTTTTTCAGCTTCCTTTAGTTTGCTTTCTGCACTGATGCTTTCTGTATGATACATATGGTAGGTTTTCATGACCTATGACAGAAGAAGTTAAAGGTGAGCTTAGAGAAAATGAATTATTACCTGTTTTAGTCTTTGGACTCTGGGCAGGCTATAGAATTTTTTTAAAAAAATCCAAGTGATAAATAAAACCTCTAAATGGGCACCAGCTCAAACACCTGAGCAGCTTATGAGGAAATAACCTAATAATGGTGGGGCTCAGAGAATAATTCCCTATGTATCTTCACTATCTACCTTGATCAGCAAGGCACACATGGTTGATCGCAATAACTGCATAGCTTCATAGGTTAACAGAGATGAGTTACATGCCATTCACGTCTGTTACTCTGAAGCTAGTATTTTTCTAAGTTTATAGGTGAGTAGTTTTCCCTCCCCTCCTGAACATTATGTTGTTCCCTTCTAGTAGAGAATCATTACCCCAGACTGCTTAAATAAGAAGGACACTTTGCCCCTTAATTCGAAATGCCCAGGCAAATGCCTTACAAAATTACACTTATGAAAATTGCCTCTGGGAGCTTTTTGGCTGAAGAGAGACAAAACTGTGTAAATAAGTAAAATAAGGCAGCTAGTAGAGACAACATTAAAAAAACCAAAAAACCTGACAGATAAGGAGCACAGTGAAAGGAAATGAAAGTACCTGCTGTATTTAATTTGTTAATTATACAATAAAACTCAATATTTTATCCTTTTCAGAAAATGTTTTGAAATCTTAAAAGTAGGAACAGCTACATCAAACGCGTGGAAATGCAAGGCCTTACTTTAAAAGATAAAAAGAAAGTCTATAAAATACACTCCAGTACATTTATGGGCATGGTTTATTCAGGAAAAACAGTCCCATCGTTTCCAGACCTTGGGTGATAAATACAATTTTAACAAAGGAGACTTCCAACAAAATCCTGCAGGGTCTCCATACCTCCTAGCAGGAGTGTTCTTGTTCAGGGTTTCTGCAACCACACATGCCCACCTGCAAGTATTGTAAGCAAAAGGAGCTTAACTACAAAATCCAACATCTCTTTCCATTGCCCTCCAGTTATCTGTTTTTCTTTTCCATTTAACAGTCAACCATTCTGTAGCTACTCAGCATGTTCAATCCTCATTGGGCAGGGGTTTTTTTGTGTATGTTCTGCCATATTAATAGTAGTAGTAGTAGTAGTAGTAGTCGTAGTTCTGCATATCTTGGAGGTCTCCTAAGTATGTCGATATATCCCTATTATTTTTGCAGTGGTCCCATCCTGGCTCCATTTTCTGTCTGCTCCCAACACATGAGTTTTCTCCTAGAGGAAGCCATGGCTGCTTTCTGGATTGTTTTCCCCATCCCCCAAAACCACACAGCCTTTTGTGTAACTGCTACAGACCAGGCTTATTTGCTGCTGTCTGTTCACTGTATCAAGCCTGATCATAGGTCAAAGCAGTGAAACTAAATGCATTTAAATGAAAATAAAATCCATTGAAATACGTCTTGCCTAGTTACTATGCACTGTGCTTGGCTTCATGTTGTAGCTCTGCTTTCACAAGTTCAAATAAAGCCCCCAAACTGAAGTGTTTTCCTGTTGAATGAATAAGCAAGACGACCGTGAGAGGATGGACTTGAAGAACATGCATATCAGAGTGTATGCTTGAACACAGATATAAACAGAGTAGCCTTTCAAATCAATTGTGTCAAGGGACACAGTTCACTTTTTAGAATATTAAAATCCTGCAAAAGGCCTGTGGGCCTTTTGCAGTTTTTTAAAATATTCTTAGGAAGAGGTGGATTTTGGAGATACTTTTCATTCCATTTGCATGCTTCACATGCTATTTAGCTTTTTACTTTTGTACTGAACATGCTGCAAGATCACTTTGTAGTCCATCTCAAAGGATGGGATTTTTGAGCTTCAGAGAGATGCAAGACTTTCAACTGCGTAAAGAACCCTTCAGCAAAAGGGAGATATTTTTCAAAATCAAAAAGGCTTTTCATGCTCCAAGACCATGTTAGCAGGAGGTGTGAAGCACACCAGACTCCAATGACCTCATCTCCTTTAACCTGTTCTTTTTTTCTTAAACATATGACATCCATTATCTACTGACTGCAAGTGTGTGACTAAATTCTCATGTCAGTGATATGGCAATTCATTATCTAATAATGAGGTGGCTAAAAATGAGCTGCTGGCATGAGGAAGTAGTCAACGCATGACCCATTAAAAATGGCTTTTCTTCAACTTTCAGTCTGCACTGAGGCAAGGAGAACTATTAGGCAGCTATCAGGATCACCATTGTGTCGGTGGGACTGTGGAGGGCATGTCACGTGTGCAGTTGTGCCAATGTCTTGGAAACAAGTAATTACAGAAATCAGTATACTTACAGGTAAGAATGTAATCCTGGACACTACACTATGTATTTTGTCTATTACCAATAAAGGCACTGCAGTTAATCATATATATTCTGGAAGTTACTTGATTAGAAATCACTCAGGGCTGAAAAGAATCTTCATACTATACCTTACACCAGTGTTTCCCAACCTTTTTCTGACTGTGATCCCCTTCCAACCTTGTTTCCTTCCTGTGGCGTCCCGTCCCCCCCCCCATGGGTGTAGCCAAGGGGGGGCAGCTGCCCCCCAGTAAGTAAAAGTCATTACAAATATGAGGTTCTGAACCCCCCTAACAAAAGCCTGCTGCCCTAACAAAGATCCTGGCTATGTCCATACTCCCCCTTCTACCAGCAGAATGGTAGCTATTTAAATGTTTTGTTTTTAAATGGAACATGTTTTATCTATAACTTATACAATTTATTCAAAATACAAATACATAAAATAATAGGAGCATAATGAAATATTGTTGACTCAGAAGGACATAGAATCACAGAGCTGGGAGGGACCTCAAGGGTCACCTTTCTACTGCAACCCCCTGCAATGTAGGAAACTCAGCTAAGGCATGTATGACAGATGGTCATTCAGCCTCTGCTTAAAAACCTCCAGGGAAGGAGAGTCCATAACTTCCTAAGGGAGCTCCATCTTCCATGTATTATAAAAAGTAAAAACTTATTTGACCCCAGTTATCTGATGCAGAGGGGGAAAGCTACAGAAACAGTCCAAAAGGTGCATAGGGAGTTCCGTATATATGTGAGAATTTTAAAAAGCAAGTGGTCCTTACTGACCTGGTGCAAAAAGATCTTGTCATCCAGAGGATTCCTGGCTGCCTAGATAAAATATTATAGCCCCACACATCCTTACCTGGGAGTAAGGCCCACTGAACTCAGTGTGGCTTTCTTCTGAGTAGAATCATAGAATCATAGAGTTGGAAGAGACCACAAGGGCCATCGAGTCCAACCCCCTGCCAAGCAGGAAACACCATCAGAGTACTCCTGACATATGGTCGTCAAGCCTCTGCTTAAAGACCTCCAAAGAAGGAGACTCCACCACACTCCTTGGCAGCAAATTCCACTGTCAAACAGCTCTCACTGTCAGGAAGTTCTTCCTAATGTTTAGGTGGAATCTTCTTTCTTGTAGTTTGGATCCATTGCTCCGTGTCCGCTTCTCTGGAGCAGCAGAAAACAACCTTTCTCCTTCCTCTATGTGACATCCTTTTATATATTTGAACATGGCTATCATATCACCCCTTAACCTCCTCTTCTCCAGGCTAAACATGCCCAGCTCCCTTAGCCGTTCCTCATAAGGCATTGTTTCCAGGCCTTTGACCATTTTGGTTGCCCTCCTCTGGACACGTTCCAGTTTGTCAGTGTCCTTCTTGAACTGTGGTGCCCAGAACTGGACACAGTACTCCAGGTGAGGTCTGACCAGAGCAGAATACAGTGGCACTATTACTTCCCTTGATCTAGATGCTATACTCCTATTGATGCAGCCCAGAATTGCATTGGCTTTTTTAGCTGCCGCGTCACACTGTTGGCTCATGTCAAGTTTGTGGTCAACCAAGACTCCTAGATCCTTTTCACATGTACTGCTCTCAAGCCAGGTGTCACCCATCTTGTATTTGTGCCTCTCATTTTTTTTGCCCAAGTGCAATACTTTACATTTCTCCCTATTAAAATTCATCTTGTTTGTTTTGGCCCAGTTCTCTAATCTGTCAAGGTCGTTTTGAAGTGTGATCCTGTCCTCTGGGGTGTTAGCCACCCCTCCCAGTTTGGTGTCATCTGCAAATTTGATCAGGATGCCCTTGAGTCCATCATCCAAGTCGTTGATAAAGATGTTGAATAAGACCGGGCCCAAGACAGAACCCTGTGGCACCCCACTAGTCACTCTTCTCCAGGATGAAGAGGAACCATTGATGAGCACCCTTTGGGTTCGGTCAGTCAGCCAGTTACAAATCCACTGAGTGGTAGCATAGTTTGCTCTCCCATAAATATATTCCTATTTCAAATTGGAATATTCTTCTATCTACTTTCAAGTGGAGTAACTTTTTAATGTCATAGAAATGCTTACTTTTACAGATACCTTTGAACAAAATAATCCACTATACTGTGGCAGCACTGAGATTAAAAATCTCTCCTCCTCACTCTGTTGCAGTAGATTTAAAACTTTAATCCCTTTTTTCCACCAAGTGACTCCACAGTTCTATGGCACACCTGAATGCTAATCAGGAACCAGTCGTTTAAATTTTAAAATAGGTCCTTTTGGGAACTGTTCATTTCATCAAACAAGTACAAGAAACTGGGCAAACCACTGGGGCCACATACTGCAGAAACAGATATTCACCTTTCATTTACTTGAAACAAATTTCTATTTCTACAAAGGCATGGTGCCAACAGAGCTCTGAGTGTTTTCTGGCTTTTGTTACCAATATCCATGGGCTGTAGCCAATGCTAGGCACACTTGAGAGTAGACCCACTGGAATTAATGGATGTGACTTAGGTACATTCACTTCAATGTGCCTAGTCCAAGTAGAACTTAGGTGGATACAACCCTTTATCAACAACAGACAATGCTTGGTAGATATATGCCTACACAGAATGTCTCAAAACGCACAAATTAATAGCTGCTGGAGTTTTATTTTACTATTCATTTTAGCTTTACATCAATTTGCCTCCAAATGTTCAGACGAGGTAAAACATATTTACGTATTTAAAGTAAAGTAAAACCAGTTAAAAATAAAATGCATTGTCAAAAGGATCCCATCTCTGGGCTCCAACACTTAAATTTCTAGGCGAAGGAAGAGTGGTGGTTTTAGGCATGGGTATTCTAGAAGCAGCCACTTGTTGCTTTGCTGTTTCGGACCACTGATGGAATAGCAAACTCTGCTGTCCTACCTGGTAGACAGGTCCTTTACCTGCCCAAATGGTGGTGGTGGCAAAACTTGAAAGAACATCAGACCTACCTACTTAGAGACTTATGTTAGGACAAATACAGAATTTTAGTATGCAAATAGTTCATCTTTTTCTCTGTTTTATTCAGCTGCGAATAACGGCAGGCTTATTTCAACTTGTATTTCATTATACCTGTAACCCACAAACCACAGAAGCCACTCTAAATTACACAGCTAACCTTGATTTTGCACTGTTTACAAACATTCTTATTTACATTATAAAAACAATAAAAAGGGGAGTCAATACGAAATTATCTAAAGGAACGGTGCTGCAGCATCTAATTACTCCGAACTCTACTAAAGGGCTAATATAATATGCTTTATGAAACAAAACATTAAATTATCTTTTCCTGTCGAAATAACACAATTTTATTTATAAACTGTTTAGAACTTTTCTTTTGAACTATTTAAGGAGGCTGGGTTGTTATGAGACATGGGATGGCCCATAGCTTAGAGGTAGAGCTCCTGCCTTGCATGCAGATGGCCTCAGGTTCAAGTCTCAGCATCTCCAGAGAACCTGGAGAGCCATGGCGAGGCAGGGTAGACAATCCTGAGCTAGATGGGCCTCAAAAAGGTCTGACTCTGTATAAGGCAGCTTCCTAAGTCTGGAGTGAGCAAGGCTTAGGACAGCGAGCATCTATGAGACCACAAGTGAAGCAGCACCCCCAACAATGGCATGCGTTTTATTTTTTTCATTTGTTGAACATGGGTTTTGCTCAGAATTTCCATGCAGATTCATGTACTACATTTACTGTAAAATGCTCTGTTTTTTCCATGAGATTAGGACATACAACAATTAGAAGCCAGTGAGCACGAGTACACCAACCTCAGAGGAACTTACGGTCTTCAAATAAAAACATCTTGAAGGTCCCAGGCCACAGAGAGGTTAGGCTGGCCTCAACTAGAGCCAGGGCTTTTTCGGCTGCGGCTCCAACCTGGTGGAACGCTCTGTCACAAGAGACAAGGGCCCTGCAGGACTTGACATCTTTCCGCAGGGCCTGCAAGACAGAGCTGTTCCGCCAGGGCGCAGCCTGACTCCCTCCTTTGGCAATCTTTACTAAACTTTAGTTTATGGTTGCCATCAATTTTGATTTTAATTAATTTTTATAATGTTTTTATAATGTTGCACTACTTTAGTGTTGTTAGCCGCCCTGAGCCCGGCTTCGGCTGGGGAGGGCGGGATATAAATAAAAATTATTATTGTTGTTATTATTATTATTATTATCAATAATATCAATAATATCAAAATGTCCCCTCTCAAGAGTAGTAACTGGTGTGAGGGCAATAAAGGAATTTGCTCCCATGCAAGAAGGACAGAAGCAACCATATTATGCATCCATGTATGTCAGTGAAAAGCTCCGACTGACATAGCACTGTTTCAGGTGGGAGGAGACGTGAGGTTAAGTCCAGGAACACTTAGAAACCATGGTTCATGACATTGCTGGTTCATGACATTGCTGGAAAGGTGAAATTACAACGAACCACCTGTTGTGTATTGAGTCAAAGGATTTTATATCTGTATTATTATTGTCTGTATTTGCATTGCCTTTTGGTTCCAGAGGGTACAGCTACTATTGGTTCATTTAAGCTGCTGTATTTGGATCCTCTGTCTTATTGGTTGCCTCCAAAAGGCAGGACTGTGATTGCCTGATATTGTTCCCTCCAAAATGTATCCTTTCTAGCTAGTTCCCTGTCCCTATAAATGTAGCTCTCCCCTCCTCAAGTCTCAGTCTTGTTGCTTTAAATAAAGAAGTGTTACTAGAGAACTGTCTCCAGCATATTATGTCAAGAGAGCTGAAATCACAAACCCCACGTCACAACAACTGGCGATGAAGGTGGGATCCGGAATGCTGAGGAGCGGTTAAACGCAGCCCTGCCTCAGAGTCCGGATTGTAGCTAAGAACAAGACTCACTGGCCGGCTGAGAAGACGACCCTGCCCACAGGACAATGGAGAGTCCAAGGGTATTGGAGCCCTTCCAGCCATCAGAGCCCCACACGTGGGAAGACTACGTCGAACGCTTCGAGTTCTTCGCAGTGGCTCAAGGGATCACCGATGCCAGCAAAAGAAGGGCCACATTCCTGAGCTACTGTGGGCCTGAGACCTTCAAGCTGGCCAAGGCATTGCTTGCCCCAGCGAAGCTAAGTGAGACATCTCTCAAAGATATTCTTGCCTGCCTAACAAGCCATTTAGCGCCTACTGAGACCAAGATGGCCCGGCGGATGGATGGAGTTTCATAAGAGGCAGCAGCGTGCTGGGGAGTCTGTATCTGCATTTCTAGCTGAACTGCGGAAGCTCGCTCAGCACTGCGACTTCCAAGATCTGGAAGAGACTCTCCTGGATCGGTTTGTCGGTGGTCTGAGCAGCAAGAAAGCCAGAAGACGCATTGTGGCTAAAGAAGAGGTTACCCTTGCTTCAGCCTTGAAGGAGGCCACTGCCACGGAGAATTATGAAAGAGAGGAGCTTGATGCCAGTCGCAGGGCCCCTAAGCCACAGATAGAAGTTGCGCATGCCATGGACGAGCTAGAGGCTACTCCGAGCCAGAGCCCAGCCCGTGGGGTCGAGTCAGTGCGTCAGGCCTGCACAGTGCACAAAGATCACCGAGGGAGGTGCCCTGGTTGTGGCGGAAACCATGAGCGGAAGAGTTGTCGTTTCCGGGATGCTATGTGCCGGACGTGCGGAAAGACAGGTCACATCGCCAGGGTCTGTAGATTGGCGGCGTTGGGAGTGACAGGAGCACCTAGACTGGAGCATCGCAAATCACCCACAGCAAACCATGTTCTAAAGGACTGCCACTACGTAACGGAGATCAACGGGAGGGTCGTGCAGTTTCCAGCGCAAGGCAAGGCACACGTCAAGGTGAAGATTGAGGGTCAGCTGTGCGACATGGAGGTGGACTCCGGATCTGGATTCACTATCGTGTCGGACCAGACCGCGAGGACATTCTTCCCCAGGGGTAAGTTGCCCCCTCTGGAGCCCTTCCCGGCAACTTTGCAGTCATACTCAGCGGGCCGCATCCATGTCATGGGAATGTGTGCCGTGAGAGTACAGTTCTGGGACAAACAGGCGGTACTGAAACTGGTGATTGCGAAGGGCAGTTGCCCCAGTCTCCTGGGCACTAACTGGTTCCCCGCCCTGGGACTGAGTATATCAGGGCTTAATTCAATCCAAACCTGCCCTGAGATGAGCGAGGCATTATGCAAAGAATTTGCTGGTCTCTTTAATGGAAAACTGGGTTGTTATAAAGGGCCCCCAGTTGACTTCGAATTGGACCCTGGGGTGGCCCCAATCCGACTCAAACCAAGGCGAGTGCCATTTGCACTGCAACCCAAGATTGAAGCAGAGCTGGATAAATTGGTCAAGCAGGGAGTTCTCTCACCCGTGGACTCCGCTAAGTGGGAGACTCCAATCGTCACGCCCCTTAAAGCAAATGGGGAAGTCAGGATCTGTGCTGATTACAAATGTACTATCAATAAGGCACTCAGGGGAAACTCATACCCCATTCCAGTCGTATCACATCTGTTGGCTAAACTGGCTGGGGGCAAGGTGTTCGCCAAACTTGACCTGGCACAAGCTTACCAACAGCTGCCAGTAACCCCACAATCAGCGGAAGCACAGACTATTGTCACACATAAAGGGGCGTTCAGAGTTAACAGATTACAATTTGGAGTTTGTGTGGCCCCAGGGATTTTTCAAGGGCTCATGGAACGCCTGTTAAGAGGTCTGCCGGGGGTCTTGCCATTTTTTGATGACGTTTTGATTGCTGGAAAAGACCCACAGGAACTGGTTGCGCGTGTCCGTGCAGTGTTGCTCAAGTTCAAGGAGGTGGGGTTGCAACTAAAAAAGGAAAAATGCAGTTTTGGGGTGCCAACTGTGGAATTCTTGGGGTTTAAAATTGATGCATCAGGCATCCACCCCACAGATGCTAAGGTTAAGGCCATCATCGAGGCACCACGACCACAGAACAAGACGGAGTTGCAGTCATTCCTGGGACTTATTAACTTTTATCATTCGTTCTTACCCCAGAAAGCTTCGGTAGCTGAACCATTACATAGACTGTTGCAGAAAAAGAATGTGTGGCGATGGGGGCAGGAGCAGCAGAAGGCTTTTGACTCCTTGCGAGGAATGCTGAGTAGCAAGAGCGTCCTTGCTCATTATGATGAATCGAAGCCGCTGGTCCTGGCATGTGATGCCTCTCAATACGGCCTGGGGGCGGTGCTGAGTCATAGGGAACCGGATGGGTCGGAAAAGCCCATCTCTTTCTATTCCCGTACGTTGTCGCCCACGGAGCGCAACTATGCTCAAATTGACAAAGAGGCGCTTGCAATTGTGGCAGGAATCAAAAAGTTCCATGATTATGTGTACGGTCGTCATTTCTCCATTGAAACGGACCACAAACCACTGTTGGGGTTGTTCAACCCGAACAAACAAACGCCACAAATTCTCTCCCCCAGAATGTTGCGTTGGTCTATATTCCTGAACGGGTTCCAGTACACCTTGACCCATGTGCCAGGGAAACGGTTGTGCCACGCTGATGCGCTGAGTCGATTGCCCCTTCCTGGCGGGAGCAATGAGGATCCTGCTCCAGCGGAGCACATAATGATGCTGGAAACACTTCCAGGGGCTCCTGTAACGGCTACTGATATTGCTGAGAAAACGAGGAAAGATGCTGTTCTCTCCCGTGTGCTCACTTGGGTGGGGAGGGGGTGGCCAGGTGGTCCGCATGAAGACAAATTCAGGCCTTATGCGACAAGGCAGCACGAGTTATCCATGCATAAGGGTTGTCTCCTGTGGGGAGATAGGGTGATCATCCCAGCACCACTGAGAAACAGGGTTCTTGAGACGCTTCACATGGGACACCCGGGAATGGTCAGGATGAAGTCGCTAGCCCGATGTTATGTGTGGTGGCCTGGAATGGACCAGAACATAGAACAATGGGTACGAACATGTAAGGCATGCCAAGAGGTGCGGCCAGAAGTGGCCAGAGCACCAGTTCACTGGTGGGAGCAGTCCAGATCTCCCTGGAGCCGGCTGCACTTAGATTTTGCTGGGCCATTCCAGGGGAAGGTCTTTTTGGTTATCGTCGATGCATATTCCAAATGGTTAGAAGTGGCGATGGTCCCTAGCATGGCATCAGCTGCCGTAATCAAGGTGTTGAGGCAGCTGTTTGCAACCCACGGGTTACCTGAGACCATTGTATCAGATAATGGGGCAGCTTTTGTATCCCAAGAATTCAGGGCATTCTTGGCTGATAACTTCATAAGAGGGGTCACATCCGCGCCCTTTCACCCATCCTCCAATGGGCAAGCGGAGCGCATGGTAAGAACAGCCAAAGAATCCATTGCGCACTTAATGGAGGGTAACTGGTCAGCTCGCATCGCGCGAATGTTATTTTTGCAGCATGCGACGCCGTGTACTGCGATGGGCAAGTCGCCAGCTGAGCTGCTCTTGGGTAGAAGATTGGTAATGGTGTTGGATTATGTCCACCCGGATAAAATGCCAAACCATAATTCAAGAGCAAACCCCCAGGCTGAGACTGACACAACAAGGTATTTCGCCCCTGAAGATCTGGTCTGGGTGAGGAACTATTCACGAGGTTCGCGGTGGCTGGCTGGTGTGGTCACCCGGGCTAGTGGACCTGTGTCCTATTATGTGACCTTGGAAAATGGGCAAGTTTGGAAGAGACATATAGATCAGCTGAGGCGCCGGGCGCTCAGCAGGGAGGAGTCTGATAATTCATCCCTGGCTAATGACGCAGAGCTGCAAGACCAGAGTGAAAATGGCCCAGAGGTGCAATCACTAGGGGCTTCAGCAAATGAACCAGGGTCTGCTAGTCCTCAGGATGACGAGGTACAGGTAGGGGACCCTGAGATGTCTGGGACTCCATCTGTTCCTGACGAAACCCCTATAGCAGCCCCCCTACCACAGGTGACACCCAATCCAGAACCGGCAACACCAGTTGTCAGGAGATCAAGTAGAAGTTGTAGGACCCCACAGTACCTGAGAGATTACGTCTGCTGTGCTCACTAGGGGGGGAGGGGTGTTGTGTATTGAGTCAAAGGATTTTATATCTGTATTATTATTGTCTGTATTTGCATTAGGGTAAAGTAACTGCCTTTTGGTTCCAGAGGGTACAGCTACTATTGGTTCATTTAAGCTGCTGTATTTGGATCCTCTGTCTTATTGGTTGCCTCCAAAAGGCAGGACTGTGATTGCCTGATATTGTTCCCTCCAAAATGTATCCTTTCTAGCTAGTTCCCTGTCCCTATAAATGTAGCTCTCCCCTCCTCAAGTCTCAGTCTTGTTGCTTTAAATAAAGAAGTGTTACTAGAGAACTGTCTCCAGCATATTATGTCAAGAGAGCTGAAATCACAAACCCCACGTCACAACACCACCTAAGTGCACTAAGCATACCTAGGGAACTGAAGACACCATCCAAAGTCCAGTTAAGCATATGGCAGATTTCAAAGGAACAGCGAATCTTGAAGATGATTAGACTCCCATAAGAATGTCTCTTTTGAGACCACCTCAACAGCCTTATTTGTCAAGATGTCACCAAATGAAACACACCGTATTCTTCTACGACGTGTCAGCTCAATTAAAAACATTCAAACATGTTAAAATGGATTTTCGATGAACAATTCTTTCAAGCAAAGCCAAATCAATATGCTTACCGTATAAAGCTCATTAAGAACCCTCATTAAATCCTCATGAAGCTGGAATGCAATCTCTTTGCTCTGTAATTAAAAATAAATTATTAGGAAGAATCGCTTAAAACTAGAACTGAATCAAGAGGGTTGGGAAGGTACTTTTTTTACTGAAGTTTTGCAGGGAACAAAATTTGAGCAAACACACACACACAACCTTTTATGCCTCCTTGAGAAAGGAAGTGAAGTTGTTATTCAGGCAGGTATAAGGGAAGAGAATACATACCGGCTAGAAAGACAACTGAGCCAACAGTCTTCATTTTGCTACTCTGAAGCAAATAAATCTACTGCATTACAGCCCTGCAAAACAGCCCAGTGTTGGCAGCACTGGCTCAACAATGGGCTGCCGTTTCTTTTTCCTGAAGCTGATTCAGGGTGAAGGCATTGAGGCTTTGTTTGGCCCCTGGTGACATCACCCTGTAGGCTAAACCTGATTGCCTATGTGGCACTGTGATACCATTACATCTCTAAGCAATCTCTAAAAAGGCTGCAATCGCTCAGGGGAGCCAGGAACACTGGAGAAAAAACTAAGCAGCAGCCCAGAGAGGAATCAGTAGCTGAGAAGAGCTGTAAACAGTCATAGCAAGGGAGAAGATGCTGCCCCCCCCCAAAAAATGTATTTTTAAATTTTTGTTGGAAATGTTTCAGGATGAAAATGTGGTGCAGGCAGTGCTTTTTTTCCCAGGGGTTACTTAAGTGTGGCACTCACTTTCTAGAAAAAAAAAGCACCGGGTGCAGCCATACTTCAAACCCAACCAAAATTTGCTGTTGTGCCTTTTTATACCATTCACTCATATTATCTGAAGGGCTGAGCAGTGGAGAGCTTGGCATTTTCTCTTGACAGCATTTCACTATTCCAAATATTAATGATTCAGTGATGCATTGGCAGACAACAGCTGGAGAAAAAATGCTCTCACACAGCTGAACAGCATAATTAGAAGACAGGGGCCAAACTGAAGGGCTAAAGTTCAGGATGTAATAAGCCTTTTGAAAATTAAAAATACGCTGTATTAGACAGAATGATTATACATCTAACAGATTCACAGGTGATTCCATTTTATATTCAAACCTGCTTTTATCTATGAGTAGTACTAAATGTTAGCCAATGGAACTCACACACTATCTACTAAGACGGTAGTGGGCTCACTGCAGTTTTGTGTGAGCTACTTAAAATAAGGACAAAACCTAGACTGTTTGTGCTCCATCAGCCTCAGGATCTCTTAACAGTCAGAATTAACCATGCTGTGTTATGTGATCCTGAGAAGCCACTCTTGCCTAAGAACACAGGGATACCTTGATGGACCAGACCAAGGCCTACCAAGCCTGGCATCTTTAACAAGACTCTCAGATTTGTGTAGTCAACTAGAAACTGGCCAGTGCTCCACTAGTGGACCCTGGTCTACTTTCTAACCATCTTCATATTAAGGTAAAGGACCCCTGGACAGTTAAGTCCAGTCAAAGGTGACTATGGGGTTGCGGCGCTCATCTCGCTTTCAGGCCGAGGGAACTGGCGTTTGTCCACAGACACCTTTCCAGGTCATATGGCCAGCATGACTAAACCGCTTCTGGCGCAATGGAACACCGTGACGGAAACTAGAGCACACAAAGACGCCATTTACCTTCCCGCCGCAGCGGTACCTGTTTATGTACTTGCACTGGCATGCTTTCGAAATGCTAGGTTGGCAGAAGCTGGGACAGAGCAATGGGAGCTCACCCCGTCGTGGGGATTTGAACCGCCGACCTTCTCATTGGCAAGCCTAAGAAGCTCAGTGGTTTAGACCACAGTGCCAACCGCGTACCATCTTCATATTAAGGCCTAAAGCAATACATGTAACACTTTCAAGAATGTAATGTTATTTATGATAAACATGTGCAGCCTTGCATACTTGAGGTTTTTGACATGTGGGTGGCAGCAGGGGCACTTATGAATGCACCGCCCCCAACAACCCTGTGCACAGCATATTCCCCATAGTCTCTGTGTTGCTCAAGGAAGACCTACAGGCAGCTGCTATTTGCATCTGCTGGAAAACACAAATAAAGCCATGTCCCCGAGCACACAGGGGAGTCTACCTGCATTCAGGTGAAGGCGAATGCAAGTCCCCTGCAGATTTTCACTGTGCTATGTAGCATGACATTCACAAGGATGTTGGGGGTGAGGCTTACATGTGCAATCCTGCCCCTGTCCGCACACAGAACATTTGTGTGTTCAGGCAAATAACTGAAAATTTAAACAAACTTGCTGATGACTTCTAGTTTAGCAAGTTGCACAAAGTGCTTAAGTTCTTTCGCCGAAGAATGCTGACTTTCAGGTCAGCAGCAGTGTTCTGAGAGTGTCCTGGAATAAGTGGAAGGGCATTTAAATCTCCTAGGACACTCTGCTGCTGCCTGAAAATACACCATTCTTCAACATTGTTCCTAAACCTGGCTCTCCATGATCTTAGAAATTAGCTGCTTTACAATCCTCTCACACTCTCCACTCTGTAGTCTTGTTGCTGTGTCCCTCCACCACACTGCATAAAACTGCTTTTCCATCCGTACTGGCAGTTTTAAGTCAATTCAACATGGAGGGACTAGCTTATAAACACTACATTTTTTGTGCTATTAATTGGAGACCCAGATGTCACCTTATAAAGAATTAAACAATTTCTCACTCTCATTATCTCCACTTAATCTTTTGGAAACAAGCAATTCTCATTTGCATGTGCAATCAAATTAATGATTACATCTTTGATTGTGTGGGTTTCTCTATTTGCAGACTTGCAGCATGTACAAAGGTTATAAAGGTTGCTGAGAAGCCTGGCTTGAAACCAGTGCCAAAGCATACAAAGAGGGGGCCAAAAGAAGCCTTCTGCATTATCCTGACTTTCAGTGTAATTCTCTCCTTTTTTTAGCTTTCATTACTTTTTGCCCTAACTTTGCGTTTTTGTACCTGTACCCCCGAAACCCGAACCTATACCTTTTAGTACTTCCCACAGGAAGGCCAATTGATTTTACATTAAACTTGGTCCTGGTTTTTTTAAACAGAAATGGGCAGTATCCAATTATTAAATGGTTCCATTGTGCATATGTGGAGAACACCCAGCCCTCTTGACATTTTTGTTCAAGGCCACTAAAAGTCTGCTGATCAAAATAGTTCAAAACACCAGAAAAAGTGCTTAGTAGACGAATACATACTTGTAGGAACTATGATGACGTACATTTGTGCTGAAATTGTAGGATTTGGTGTTATATTTTATTGGTGTGCCATAGTCCATAGGGCTGTTGGCTACAGCTCCCTGCAGGATGTGTGCATGTAAGGAAATGACTGTTTTCCTTTGGCAAATATGTGACAAGACTCTATGAGGTACTCAGTGTGTTTTTAGAAAGAAAGAAAAACCTTGCTGATATAGAATGCCTACTTGTATTGATAATTTCACTAATGAATACATTTAAGGATTTAACAGAGATGACTCATATTAAAACTTCATTGAAGGAGATTAAACCAATCTTCTTGTATTAAATTAAGGCCACTATATTCTTCCTAATTAATTTTCCCAGAGTTTACACTATTTTATTAATCTGCTTTAATAATGTATTTCTTTTAAAAAATATCTAGTAATAAAAAAAATACACATTTCCTGTCAATACAGTAACTGGCTTCATTTATTAATGCACTGAGGAGTTTGAGTGCAAACTGATACTTGGTAAATTAAGTGGAATGACATTGCTTCTTAATCATGTCTACTCAGAAGTAAGTCCTATTAAAATTCAGCAGGTAAGTGGGGTTAAGACTGCAGTCTAAGATCTTCTGTCATTATAATACTAGAATGACCAGCTGACACATTTCAGGGATGGGTGGAGCCTGATGGAGCTGGTCTTTCAGCAAATCTGATGGAGGGAGCCCTGCTTCCCATCTCTCCTATGGAAGTAGTCTGATGAAATGGCTGTCCCCAGCTTGCATGTGAGAAGAGAGGAAGCCCGAGATGCAAAATAATGTTTATGTGCACCTTTCTGATGCTCTGCCTCCCTGCCTCTTTGGAATAAGGGCACCAGGCAGCAGCCATGCCACCTGCACAGTGACCCACTCCCAGTGTCTTCCAACACCCTGGTCACCCTCAGTGAGCAAAGCAAGTGGTAGCAGCTAAGACCATATTGTGTCCCCCAATTCACTAGCTGTTGCTGAATATATCAAAACCCTGGAGAGTCACTTCAATTCAAAGGCACTAGTACAGCAAAATGGGAAATCTGGGAATCCAGGCATCTAATATTGGAAGCCTTTCTCTTGTCCGTGACAGAGGGGAAAAAGACTACACGTAGTGGATTTCTAGGCCACTATGACCTAAACCAGGCATAGGCAAACTCGGCCCTCCAGATGTTTTAAGACTACAATTCCCATCATCCCTGACCACTGGTCCTGTTAGCTAGGGATGATGGGAATTGTAGTCCCAAAACATCTGGAGGGCCGAGTTGGCCTATGCCTGACCTAAACAGTAAAAGCTATTCTGGGGTGTTTTTTACAGCATCTTCAATACAGACGCAAGTTCTCTGAATACGACTCTGAACAGCACCTATCTTTAAGCTTGGCATATCAAAAAAATGCACCACTGATCCTGTGCCCTGCTGACAAGACAGTTTTAACTCTGAGCATCATCTACCCTTTTCCTTCTCTGCTTTTCTTTTTGCAGGTGTATTTCAATTCTAACCAATGAAAGCAAGTTCCTGGGCCCAGTAATCTCAAACACTACCCACAGCAGAGATTCAAAAGATCACATGCATTGTACTGTAACACTGCCTTTGAGTTAAGATCTCCTTGAGCTTGTCCATGACCTAAAAGCTGAAGGAGAAATTGAGTTTAAAAAAAAAAAAGTTTTATTGACTTTTAGATGGCCTAAAAAGCTTTCACAAATACCTACTTGGCATTCATGATGAAAAACAAAGGCCAGTGTTTCCAGCTAACTGGATCCAATAGCCACTGTACACCTCACAGCATTCCTGGCAAGACAGCAAATGGAACGAACGTCTCTTCCCCCTGATCCTAATCAGAGAGTAGAGACAGATTTAATCTAATTAATCCTTTAAAAAAAGAGAGAGAGAGAGAGAAATGTTTATCACTGACATAGAATTAATAGTGCAACTGTGGTAAACATCTTAATTGAAAGGAGAGCTTATTCTAATTAAATTAAATGTGAAGTGATTATATAGCTGTTTTATCTTCCATGCCAAGGAACAACATTAGATTCCTTAACAGGCAAATAAGCAGCATTAAGTGTGAACTAAAAGCTATTCTGCAATGTAACTTTTTGTCTGATTTATACCACAATCCTATGCATGCTTACTCAGAAGTAAATCCCACTGAGTGCCCTGATGTTTAATGCCTAGTACTGCAGCCCTTGACATGTAAATATTATTTTGCATTGGATTACATATTCCAAATGCTGTTAGGAAACCGTAATCAGGAAGGCAAGAAACGTGGAGTACAGACAGATGGCGCATGCAATGTAAGTCTGACTTTCAGCTATGGAGTTATTTACATGTAGCTGAAGGGAGAAGCAGGGTGGATTTTTAAAAGTCTGATCTTCTGACAGCTGGAAAGCCCACTGGAAATGCCCAATCAGTGCTTGCTCTGCCATCTCTTCTGTATAAAAATGGAAAGCCAAAAAATATCTTCAAAAACTAGGCTATAGTTATATGGCTGATGGACATGCCATCATCTAAAAATACTTCTTTAGTTTGCAGAGAAAACAGAATAATATAAAAGGCAACATGCTGGAAGGCATCTAAGCTTGTGATATGGCAAACAGAGGTTCCTCTGACCTTGCTGCAAGTTTTGAAATAAACACAATTAATAGCTAACTACCGTATCTCCTAATTATAACACAGAAATAAAATAAAATAAAATGCCCCAATTCAGAGAGGCTGGGCACATATGTTTCTTCTTCTTCTTTCTTTGGAATACAAAGAAGAGTGTTGTACTTCACTATGTTGTGTAGCTGCAATGGAGCACAGAACTGAAGATCCCCATTTTAGAGCAATTCATTCTCTTTGCCTCAGGCATTTCACTCTGCCACATAATTTTATTATATTTTTATCCCTCTTTTCAGACTAGTATTGTGGCTCTCGGCAATGAGGAAGGGGGTACATTCTTCAAGCAGCAGGATTGTGTTGACATAAGAGAGAGTTCACACCCATCCACCACATGGTCCATTTAGTGAAAAATGGACACACACACCCTCAACCCATTTTATAATCAGATCAGAAAATGTGTATATACCAACTATAAGCACATCTGGTCTGGTCCTGAGGACAACATATACAGACTGTAGAAAACCCATAATAGTTTAATATATTGTCATCTGGACAATAAAGAGCAGCTGAAGTTTGTAGTAGTAGTAGTAATAATAATAATAATAATAATTTGCACCCGCCCATCTGACTGGGTTGCCCCAGCCAGTCAGCTTATAGCATAGCATGGAGGTTTCTTGCTTCAACCAGTTTTTTCTCAATTCTCTACAAATGGAATCTCTTTCAAGTAGTTTAAGAAGAATAGAGTATTATTCTACTTTGGTAGGTTGAATCTATGAACTTCCCTCCCTATTGTGAAGACGACAAATACATCTCTTAATAACAAAGTGTAGGGCTTATTTTTAACCCTTCCTGTATTTAAGAAAAACCTTCATCACGAAAAGCACTTTATGGTCTACATTTACAGTAAGAAATGCTGTCAGCGAGACAGTAATACCCTAATGGAGGATATTACATCCTCCTGCACAGTATTCATTGAAAAATTATGTATTTTAGGCTGCAATCCCACACACGCGTACCAAGGATTAAGTCTCACTCAACTCACAAGGGCTTACTTTTGAGGAAACATCTATAGAATTGCTTTAGGGCACAGCACTCTTAAATTGGGGGGAGAGTGAAGTAGTAGATTGTTTCCTAAGCCCTGTCAGCTAACACCAGCCACACATTTCTTTTTTAGACAGTAAGTTTTGCCTATCTTTTTGCAGTGGGTTTTAAAAAAAATATGGTAGATTCAAGTTGGGCTTTGCAGGGAGCGAAGGAGGTTTGGATAAACTAATAGCAGTAGATAGCTTGTAATACAGAGTTGTTCCGCCTGGCCTTTGGCTTGGAATCAACTTGATCCCCTCACCCTCTTTCCTTTTACCTTTCTCCTTCTGTGATGGAACTCCTATTTGGGGACTTCCCTGGCTTTTTTCTGGCCCACATAGGACCAGTCTGGATAGTTGGCCTTGGTGAAGATTTGACGTTTCCATCCCCAAATAGTTTTTGATTTGAGTTTCTACTGAAATGAGACTGCATTTTAATGTTGTACTTAATATTGTTTTTAAGTTGTATTTTAATCAATTGTTTTTACCTAGTGTTAGCCGCCCTGAGCCCGGTCTTAGCTGGGGAGGGCGGGCTATGAATAAAATTATTATTATTATTATTATTATTATTATTATTATTATTATTATTATTATGTGCCTGTGGAGCTTTCTTTCAATGGGTGTAAATGTGGCCTCTAGAATAGAAACACCCAGCTACTCACAGGCTCCACCCCATGCTGATTCCCTCCAGCTGGGATCTAGGGGCCAGGATTGCTCTCATAACTACCTGGATAGCTCAGTTGGTTACAGTGTGCTGCTGACAACACCAAGGTTACAGATTCGATGGGACAGCTGCATTTTCCTGCATTGCAGGGGGTTGGACTGGATGATCCTCGGGTTCCCTTCCAACTTTACAATTCTATGATTTCAAGATAAAACCCGAACGATCAAAATACAATACCTTCTTGAACATCCTTGTGGAATCTTCACTTATCTGCATAAATCGCATGATGACGTTGTTCAGGTAGATATCACTCAAGGTTGCATGATCTTTGCTTTCCCGTCTCACTTGGTTGAGGAGTAAATACCAGCAATTTACTGGAGACAGCAGATTCTGGTCTTTCCTGTTGAGTACAGCAGATATTTACATCATTTGTATTTGCTACCAGTATCAATAAGAACATGACCACAACAATTTATCTGTATAAGTACATTAAGGAATGGGTAACTTAAGGAAACATAACCAGAATTGTATTACTATATGCAGTAATAATTTCTTAACACTCTTTAAGCAACCACTGACAGTGAACATCAGGGCGACTGCAGGATTGCAAAAGGGATTATTACAATGCATATTTAAGGGTGATGGAGATTTTAATCTTTCATGGTTGTCCTCAACCAGGATATGTTAAGAATCTCAGATTTACTTGATAGGGGTTGTCTATTACATTAGTAATAAAACAAAAATATGCATTTTTAAAGATATAACCATTTAAATGACACTCTATTTGCCACCCGTTAGGGACGCAGGTGGCGCTGTGGGTAAAACCTCAGTGCCTAGGACTTGCCGATCGCATGGTCGGCGGTTCGAATCCCCGCGGCGGGGTGTGCTCCCGTTGCTCGGTCCCAGCGCCTGCCAACCTAGCAGTTCGAAAGCACCCCTGGGTGCAAGTAGATAAATAGGGACCACTTACTAGCGGGAAGGTAAACGGCATTTCCGTGTGCTGCTCTGGCTCGCCAGAGCAGCTTCGTCATGTTGGCCACGTGACCCGGAAGTGTCTGCGGACAGCGCTGGCTCCCGGCCTCTAGAGTGAGATGAGCGCACAACCCTAGAGTCTGTCAAGACCGGCCCATACGGGCAGGGGTACCTTTACCTTTACCTATTTGCCAGCATCATTTATATTCATGCAGGAAGTCACCAAACAACAAAGCAAGATGCTTCCAGTTGAACATTATAGCATGCAACTGGAAACAAGGACATATCTCGGGGACAGGATATCACCACACTCCACATCAGGTGGAAAGACTAATATATACTTTGGATGGTATGAATGAAAAGGAGCATAAAAAGACACACGATTGTTTCACGCTTCTGCTTTCTACACTCTGATTTCATGGAGGGAAATAATGGTCCCATCCACTACACTACTTCCCAACAACCTGGTTATAGAATTACTGCAGAAATAGTGTTTTGGTTAATGGAAATGTTGTAAATTTATGTACTACTTAAATTATAGCCAGCAGATACAGCTAGCACAGTCAATTAGATGGTGTTTAGGATGCATTCTAAACTTAAACCCATGACCCCCGCCAGGGCTTTATGAGAATGGCAGGGCCACTGCCACATTTGCAGAAGTGGAAGCAGTAACGTAGCTGCGCCGGCCTTGAGCTGCTGCCGTGATCAAGCCCAGATCGGCCATCATGCCATTGAATAACAGCAGCGTGACTTACTTGAGAGCCAACCATCCCAGACCAGATCAGTTCCACCTGTGAAACACCCTATTTCGGCACCTTCCACTGACTATTGCTGTCAGGCATCCTGCTGATGGCACTCCTGCCCTGCCTACATGTTTGATGGTGGAAAGATGTGTGTGATGAAGTGGCTGTTTGCATTACTGCATTGGTAATGTCTTACTCAGCTGAGCTGCCCAATCTACCCCCTTGCCCAGCTTAGTGCAAGAGATGGTTGGGTGGATCTGGCTGACAGGAACCTTGGGGATTCGGTATTTGGATCATTGTTTAGTGATCATAAACTCACAGAACGGCATCAGTCACTATCTTTCTACCTCATATCTCCTTCTCTCAAATGACAATCACAGATACCTCCCAGAGTTATCAGGAGGACTCACGTTAAAAATCAGAATGCAAATAAATGCACACTGCTGTTTTTAATACTATATAAAACTGATTCCTCCCCCCAGCAAAAAACAACAACTGATCCCCAAGTAATTTCATTTTAAGAAAAAAGCACTTAAACTACATTGAAATATCATGGTCTTGATCCAATTGGACTAGGAATAAGTCACATGCCTGCACACTTCCTCCTTGCCTGCCTGGTTTTACCCAATAGTTCTTGGTTTAAAGTCTCCCTCCAAGCTAGGACATGTAACCAGAATACAGTCTTTGTTTCACATTGAAAGGAGCCCTTAAAACCGTTTCCTCATTTGGAGATTCCAACTAAACATTAGGAAGAACTTTTTGACAGCAAGAGCTGTTTGGTAATAGAACAAACAACTACGTCAGATAGTGGTGTCCTCTCCTTCACTTAAGGTTTTTAAACAGAGGTTAGATGGCCATCAGAGATTATTTGGTCAGATGGTCGGAGATTATTTAGTTATGATTCCTGTATTGCAAGGGGCTGGACTAGAGGATCCTCTGGGTGCTTTCCAACTCTACAATTCTATGACATCATAAGAAACTGATTTATTTTTTTAAGGAAACCAGGATATATTTGCCAAAGCCAGGTGGGCAGGCACATAGCTTGTTCCTACTCCAATGAACCATGGCTTATCAGACTAAGATTACAATATCTGAACTAGACTACTGAGTGTATAAGGTTTCTTGGCTCACTTGTATTGTTGATGGTCCTTAGTACTTCTTGTTTTCGCCATGAACCTTTCTGCTAATTTTTCTAAATTGCGAGAATATTCAGTCTCTATTTCCGCTTTTTTGCGAAAGAAATCTTGCAGGTCTTGAAGAAGTTGCACCCTCATCTCCGTCTGCTGCTCCAGACATTTCTGTTGCTCTATTAGCTGAGCTCGAATCTCTGGAAAGAAACACACAGAAGGTGACAAATTAAGTATTAACGCAACAACCCTCCCTGCAAATAATATTTTATAAAATCATGAAGGCACTGCATTATACTTTTACCACACTGTACATTACACCATTGAGCAAGAATCACATTACAATATGCTAGCACACTCAGCCTGTCCAGAATATGCCCCCCCCCAGAAGTTAACTGGGGCTGGTCATAGGAAACATGTTGCATTTGTGTTAGAAAGACATCACTGGTTCCCAGTTAGTTCCCAGGCATGATTAAAAGTGCTGGTTTTAAACTTTAAGGAACATCTTTTAAATGAACATAAATTCCCTTGTGTGTTCTGGTCATCCCCAAAAGTCCTGTTTTGAGTACCAGATCCAGTGAAGTTTGTTTGGTGGCTAGGAGTAGAATTTGTTCTCCCAATTTGTGGAGAGCCCTCCCAGAGGATTTTGTTGAGCTTACTCTTATTTTTATCCCACAGGAGACAGGACTGGTTTCATTCTAGAATGATTTCAAGTAAGTTCAATTCTCAAGCTTTATTCCTGTTTTAATAGGTGTGGAAATCTCTTACTTTTGATGGGGGGATTATGGTTGTTATTATTTTTTCTTTGTCAGCTTTCAAAGGAAATTTCAAATTCTGTTTTTATGTAGTTTTTAGTGCATTTGAGTTACACCTTTTGAGTCCTATCATGGAAAAAAGACCAGGTTAAAATGAAAATAAACAAACGGTGAGTGGCTTAATGGTCTTAAGAAAAATGGGTTGGCACTGAAGAAGTGCAAGCAAGTGCCAACTAGATGTTTTAAAAGACACAGAGCTCCACATCTCTTTTTCTTCACTTCTTTATAGCATCTAACACAAACAACATGTGACATGCCATTGCACTGCATGGTTCCTTTCCTCATATCATTTGCAGAGGGCAGAGGAATGCATAGTGCAATGAATGTCACATGCTGTTTGTAATTACAGTGGTACCTCGGGTTACATATGCTTCAGGTTACATACGCTTCAGGTTACAGACTCCGCTAACCCAGAAATAGTACCTCGGGTTAAGAACTTTGCTTCAGGATGAGAACAAAAATCGTGCTCCAGTGGCGCAGTGGCAGCAGGAGGCCCCATTAGCTAAAGTGGTGCTTCAGGTTAAGAACAGTTTCAGGTTAAGAACAGACCTCTGGAACGAATGAAGTACTTAAACCGAGGTACCACTGTACGTACAAGGAAGCAAGAGAAACGAGACACAAAGTGGGTGGCAGCTCCAATCTAGTTTGGCCTGGAAGTGCATGAAATACATATACAGTGATGGATTTATCCCCTTTATACAGACTGGAAAGGGGGAAAAACAAACACGTGCTTTGCATTTCCCACTACAGTTTCATCCTGCAATCTGGCACACAAACACACATTAGCATCTGGGATCCTTTATTTAGCACTCATATTTCTGTAGCAACCGAGTGCTAAGTATGTCTTTGATTACACGAGACCACCTAAAATTAAACCATTAGGAATGCTGTTGCCATAAAACATATTTTATTTTTCATTTCTTTTCAAACACAATTGAAACACCCAACAGGGTAGAGGAGAAATTATAAAACTAAAGATTCAAATCATTTTCCTCCATCTCTCTCCCCCCCCCCACTCTACTGTTGTCAAGCTCTGTGGATACTGGCCTCATTGGTCCAAACTTAATTATATGTGTATAATACACACACACACACACACACACACACACACACACACACACACACACACAAATACACACAAATACATACCCCGCCCATCTGGCTGGGTTTCCCCAGCCACTCTGGGCGGCTCCCAACAGAATATTAAAAACACGATAAAACATCGAACGTTAAAAACTTCCCTAAACAGGACTGCTTTCAGATGTCTTCTAAAAGTCAGATAGTTGTTTTATTTCCTTGACATCTGAAGGGAGGGTGTTCCATAGGGTGGGCACCACTACCAAGAAGGCCCTCTGCCTGGTTCCCTGTAATCTCACTTCTCGCAGTGAGGGAACCACCAGAAGGCCCTCAGTGAACTGAGTGAACTGGGATTAGAGTGAATTGAGATGTGCATATTGCAATGACTGAAACACCAAGCAGTCACACTTCCAGGAGCAAAGCAGCTTGTAGTTCCAAACTCTAGAGAGCTTTCCCATATCACCTGCCATCACCTGAAGCACAATATTTCTCTGTGGAGGCAGCTGACACAATTCAGCTGTAAGTCACTTAGTGATGAAACACGGAGTAACACTCATTAATGTATTAATCAACAGCGTGCGCAGAAACAGATCCAGCTCCTCCCCTGCTTATCCCTAGCTTGGCACCTGCCCTTGATACTTCTGCCTACTCTCAGCTTTCAACACTGCATGCCTGTCTTGCATGTCTACCGTGTATCCTTATTGTTCTGATTTATCTTTGGCTTTCTGAATCTTAAGTCAGAATTTCGCTCAGGCAGCTCCTTCAGCACTCTCGTTTTAGGTTATTTGAGCAGACTGGTTGCTCAGCAGGTGCTGAAAGCATTGTTTATAACCTGCAGTGCACCTGGAGAAAGACATTCCTATGGGAGTATTACAGCATTCCCTTGGTTTCTCTTCTCTTATATTCCCTATTGCACTAGGAACTGGGAGACCAGTGTCCAAAAATCCCCATTCTGCCATGAAGTTCACCGGGTGGCAGTCAACTAAGTTTTACTTAGACCTACTGAATTTAACAGAGCTAACTTAACCATGCACATTAATTTCAAGGGTTGTACTTGAGTAAAATTAGTTGGAGACCACTCATTGTCTCTCCGCCTAACCTACCTCACAGGGTTGTTGTGAGGATAAAATGAGGAAGGAAATAACCATGTACTGCATGCCACCTTCAGGTCCTTGCAGGGAAGATGGAGTATAAATGTAATCAAATAAAAATAAAAATAAATGGTTGCAGAATGTTAAACTAGCTTACAAAAACATATACCAGCTGAAATAACGTGACTTTTTTTGGGGTGGGGTGGGGTCTGATAACCTGTTTTTCTTTAAATGCTGACACAACAAAAAGCAAACTACAGAGCCCTGTCATTACTAACGGTAAACACCAAATTACTGCTAATTACTATGGGGATTTTATGGACCCAGAATTATGTTTAACTCCACCAAGACGACTGTATTCCCATCAACCATTCCACTTACCAGCAAAACAAAATCCTATGAGTATTCCTACCCTCTAAGAGCCTGAAAGCAACAGAAGCTTGCTGTGAGTGGTTGTTTACATAGTAATTATCATCTATGACTAGGTGCTCTCCAAGAGCTGTGTGATGCACCTGAATCTCCTTTTATTGTGCTAGCCCAATGGATCTGTAAAAAGATTTTGTAATAGCAGAGTCATTTAGCATCTGGTAAGCAGCAGTAAAGTGTGCTTGCTCATTCATCGTACATACAAGCTCAGTCCAGTCTAGCCTGACACACATTCTGCCTCTAGGACCTTAATATTTATGCTGCAACCCTATACACACTTATAGACACTTACTCTGGGAGTGACACTGAACACAATGGGCATCACTCCCGAGTAAACATGAACAGAAATGCATGGTTAGTTTGTGTGTGTGTGTAGATTAAATTCTGTTACATTCATTTGCCAGATTGTCCCATGTGGTGGCAAAAACTAAAACTTATTAGCTGAATATTAGCTTACACAACTATTTAAATACAAGTGGCTTCAGTCCTGCAATGTATTACACATATGGAATAGGGACTGCTGGAAGTCAATCAGACTTGATAATTCTGAGGCAAAGATGATTATCATGTTCGATGGTCTGAAAGCAATCAGCACACAAACTAAGCATGGAGTATTCTAGGCATGGAGTTTCCCAACCTGGTGCCCTCCAGATGTCATAGCACCAGATTGCTAGCTCCTAAACATCTAGAAGACACCAGTTTCGGGAAGGCTGAACCACCTGCTGGTCTTGATTGTTTGAAGACCTACTTTGTCTCTAGGACTGTTGTGGCCTACATCTTCAGGCCGCAGCTAGTAGTGTTAGTGGTATTCACCAACTTCACCTTGTGGCAAAGATTCAAATTCCTGTCCTGGGTTTGGATCCAGCAACCATCAAACTTGCCTTTATAATAAATGGTCCAGGAAACTTCAGGGCCTGTAAGCACTAACAAGTCAGACATCATTTCTGAGGGGCTGTATAAGGATTATTGGTGGCTTTCTCGCTTCAAAAAGTTTCTTAGCTGAATGTGGTACACCTACTGTGCTTAGTACTCCTGAAACAGACTGCTACATTATCTTTCTTTCTAATTTTGATAACTTGGTTTTCAACCCATATTTACATTGGCCTAAAGGCCACAAAAGTTACTAGCCTGCAAAAAAGAAAAGAAGGCAGGGAAGGAGGAGGAAGTATTGTCCTGCTGGAGGCTGCAAAAGAAGGAATGGACAACTTCAATACAGCAGCTCCTTGCATTTCTATTCTGGGCATGGGGAGGGCTTCCCTCCTCTGGTAGCCCACTTGGTTTCTATTCTGTGCCCAGAGGCGAACAGAGTGATTCATCCCTCTTCTGCCAGCTCACTCACTCACTCACTCACTCACTCACTCACCTACATGCAGTTTCTTGTCGCCTTGGGCTACCAGGTGTGTGCTGAAATATGAGGTTGAGTTATATATACTGTACCACCATACACATACTTATCTTCTCAACTCATTTCATGCGTCTATTATGTAGAGTTGGCCATGGCCTATGAAAGGACTTGCCCAAGTAAACCAGTCAGTCGCTGGAGGTCCACAGAACTACTTTTATTTTTGTGGCTGCAGACAAATGCAGCTACTCTTCTGAATTAAATATGGATCTTGTATCCCACAAAACCAAATGGATCCTGGCACGCAAAATCCAAAATGGTTGCCTAGACTATATTAAGATGCTACTCACTAAGGTATATTAGGAGTGCCAAAATGCTCCATGTAGCTGCAGGAACCTTTGGGTGTTTTTATTGTTGTTGTTCTTGGCTATTCATAATTACAGCTGATAGTCATTTGGCTGCCTACACCCAGAGGCATCTGAATTGATGGCACTCTGCCTGCCCACAAGTTGGTAGGCCTGAAACATCACAGCGGCAATGCTGAGTTACAATTTGGGAACCATCCCCCCTGCAGAAACTGGCCATCTGTGCCAGCAATTAAGTGCTGGCATTACATCTGTCCTTCATGTTGATCACACAGAAAAGTCTGTATTCTGCTCTCTGGCTGGTGGGATCTGGGAACTTGAGGTCAAATCAAGGGAAGGAACAGAGTCTTCTCTTGCACTGTCTTGATTTCAAAGTGTCACTGCCCAAACAAAGCAGAGATGCATTCTAATATCCTTTCATATTTATCTTCAAATTCTCAGCTTGAGGTAAGAGCTTGGGTATCAATAAAAAGCAACGTTTTTGCTCTCTTGCATTCACACTGGAAATGAAACTGGAGTAGGTGAGATGGAGTAATGCTGCATGGAGAGACCCTTTCATAGTCACTGCTTCCATGCCAGTTAAACTCTGTTCCCTCCTTAATTTCACAATGGCTGCACTGCACTCAGGTAGGTACGATATAATGCACTATCAGCAATGTTCAGAGACATAGTGGACTAGAATGCAGCCTCCTGTTTTGTCTAGTGAAGATATACTTTTGGATATGACGAACACATAAGAGAACAATCCTCCAGAGATATCTTAGGCTCCCGTCAAGGTCAGAACTATCAGAACTCTTGACAACTGTTGGAAGGAAAGCTGAAAAGGCAGAGCTACTACAGTATTATAATCAAATCCCTGTAGAAACCTCTGCCTACAGCTAACGTGGCTGAATTGCAATAGATGCCTAGCAAACACAGGAGAGCAGTCAAAATGTACTTGACAATCTGCTTTCAGTTGTGAGGTGCTTTAGAATTAATATCTATCTATCTATCACCCCTCTTATGCTCTGAGAGTTCTAAAAGCAGGAGAGAAAATTACTTCAATAACTCTCCTTCAAATGACTCTTCGCCCCCCCCCTCCTTTTTTTGTAGCACTGTTAAAAATACCAAGCACTTGGAAATCTTTTGACAAGACAATCTTTTGGAGGACAATCTTCCACTCCTCTGCAGTGGTGTGCCGTAAGATTGATTTACATTTATTAAAATATTTAACATATTTTGCTGCTGGTTCTATTCTCTCCAAGGGATAGATACTAAATCCTCTGCATTTGAGGCACACTGCCAAAGACAATTAAAATAAAAAGGGTAAATAATGGCAAAGAGACGAGACAAATCATACTGCATAAAGCAGTCTTAATGACAGAGCAATGACACTAGGTATAAAATAAATTATCAGGGAAGCTAAGAAATTATTAAAGTCACTATGAAGCACCAGTGAGACCAAATTTGCAAAACTTCCCTAAGCACTTCAGTCAGGGTTGTTTTAATCAGTGCTTGAGGTGGCAAGCCTATGCAGCCTTAAAGCCCAATTAAACATAGTGGGACTTGCACCTCGTGTTGGATTATCAGACTGCAACCTTTAACCACAACCTGTGGGACCAGCTTCCAAGTAAAATGTGTTTAGGGTCATGATCTTTTTTCTTTTTTTTTAATCGGGAGCCTAAGGCTGAAATACGAAGCATGCTTCCCTGGGATGAATGCCAATCAATTCTATGAGTGAGCTGCTCTGAGGCTTTACAATATGGGGGAGGGGGGCAGTTCCAATTGCCTCCCCCTACCTGCAGTGCCTCCAACACATCCCATAGTATTCTAGAGGGTCTCCAAGAGTGGCTTTGGAGGGAGCATAGGGCCAGTGTTAGAAATTAGCTATAAGGCCAGCCTAACTGGTATCTGAAACATGGTGCTATTATCATCAGATTTCTTTAAGTTCAGCATGGAATGTCAACCTATTTGCTAGAAAAGCTACTCTTTATGGACCATAAGGCAGAATAATGTATCGGGTATTGTTCACACTAGTAGCTTGAAACTCTGCAAGGTGGTGGGTTTCCAAGTTGCTTTTTCTCCTGCCACATCATAACAGGAGCAGAGATGCCTTCACCCAGTGATTTCTTCTGAGTAAAGCTTTCATCTGCACATGCGCTGTTCACACCACAAGAGAATCACGGCTTCCATTTTCAAATCAGATGGAAGCTGGTTTGAGGGGAAGTGCGTCAAAGAGGAGTATTTCTTGAAAAGCCACAAGATACAGAGGGACATTCTCCCTTGAGGGAAAAGCCTTCTCTGGTAAGAAACAATATCTAAGACACAGAAGAATGAGGATCGATCAACAGTCCTAGGTATTTTTGAGGTTTCATGAATCCTTTGATATGAAAGAAGCAAGACAGCTCTTGAACATGATACAGGATTGCTTCATTGCCAGGATTTGGGACAGGGATGAAGGCAGACATCTGATGTTTCATATGGGAAAGATTGTATTAATTTGTTTGTTTCTGTTGCTACAGCCTAAGGTCCCAGTGTGGGATGCAGCATTAAAACACAACATTAAGATAAATAAAACAAAACAATTTAATGCACCATCTCTATCTCATTAATCCAAAAGTATAGCTTTTGCATTGGGTTGGACTTGTGCATCTTATCTCCCTCCCCAATTCCTTCTTGTTCAAATTATGTTTTCCCCAGGACATGGGACTTGGGCTAAACTTTCAAATATGCAGAAATGCATACTGAACTCCATGCACACATGGATGGGTATGTTGGATTAAAGGTTTCTTTTATTATGGGATGATAATCTCCTAGCCTAAAGCACTTGCAAATGGTTCCGCCAGACACACTGTTACAGACTTCCCCCTATGATTATCTTACAGACACAAATCCAACATCAGAAGCAGCAATATTCAAAAACTAGTAAGGCAGCATTTCAACCACCCAGGATGCTCTGCTAGTGACCATAAGATGGACATCCCAGAACCAAGGAACTTCAAAGAGAGACTGCATTGTGAAACTGCTGATTTACAATTTATCATGAAGTTTAATTCTACTAACTGTGGTTTGAATCAGGAGAACAGGTTTTTTACTCACTACAAGTGATAATTAGTTTACCAATGTCTGTGAATGGTCACTGTCAAGCTCTAATGTAATTGTCTCTGTACTTTTTTTGCTGACTCTACTGCTTACAGTTCCCCCACATGCCCACCCATGCGCAAACATACCTGCCACTTAGGGTAACACTCCATGCATCTGATGAAGTGGACTTCAGCCCATAAACGTTTGTGCCACATGAAATTTGTTGGGTCTTCGATGTGCCACAAAACTCTCTTGTTGTTTTCAAACACACACGTTTAACTTTTATTGATGTAAGAAATGAGAACTGGGGGACTCAGACATTGAGCTGACCTCATTATAGTTGTGCATACCACCAGCTTTGCATTTAAGAAGCCTGTGGCAGGAGCAGTGGCGGAGCAAGCTGATTGGGCACCTGGGGCGGCGTGCGTGCCCTGTGACATGGGGCGGGGCCAGCCACCCATGGGGCGGGGCCATGCGGGGCAGGACGCTCTGCGGGGCCTCCAAGGAGTCTGCCTGCCTCCTCCTACTCAGCCGCCCTAGAGCTGAGGGAGAGGCGGCGGGCAGACCGTTTGGGGCAGTGCGAAGCCTGCAAGCGCCCAAGCCACCGCGTCACTCCCAGGAGAGACGTGTGGCTCAGGCACGCTGCAGGCCCCGCGGTGAGTGCTACCCGGCATTTTGTCACTCCCCTCAGTGGTGACACCCGGGGAGACCCACCCCCGCTGCACCCCACTTCCTCCACCCCTGAGCAGGAGAACAATTAAAATTGCCTCATGGAAGAAATCAGAATCTTTTAGAAATGTTGTTTTGGGGACTGGAGATATGTAACTAAGTTAAAATAAAACAAAACACCACAATATAACTGCTTCCTTGGAAACTAATAATAAGTTCTGCCCTGAAAAAGCAGAAAGTTTTACACAATTTGGATAATACAGTACAAGTATAGGAGCCACGTTACAGCAGAAACTAGTGGCTTTTAGATGCTCACTGCTGCTTATGAGAACTGTAGTGTTTTTAAAGAATAAAACCCCCCTGTAATATTACAGTTTGCTTGATAAGTTTGAAAGCACAACTGAACTGTAGCACACATTTAGAAGGCAATAACAAACCTAACTGCAATTGAGACGTATTTTATTTTAAACTTCCTCAGAAATCCCAGTAACTGTAGTGAGATTTGCTTAGGAAGAAATCAGCATAAAACCATGCCCTTCTCTGATTATTTTAAATATTTAGGGCTGACAAATCTGCCATGCTTTCAGAATTATAAAATACTGTACTTTTATTAACTTAATAAAGATGTTGCAAGACTTGAGTGGTTTCTGAGTCAGAAAGCCAGGTTCTGAACTCATTTAGAGTCTAAAATGAAACATGAAGGCTAGGTTTGGACAGTCCAAAAATGGCTGCTGAGAGGATAAAGGAGCTGGTGAGAGGATGAAACACTTTTGATTATTGTTGGGAAGGTGCTTAATTCTAGCTTCCCACTGCTAGGGAGCTTAAATTGGATTGAGGAGCCTATTTAATTAAATGTAGCTTTCATTGTTATAAGGGAAGGAGAGGATGTCCCCCTTGGGTGCTGGAGTTAATGGCATACACAGGAAAAGAAAGATTTAGTATCCAGAGCTTGAGTTTTTATGACACTGGACGCCCAAAGTAGAGGTCAACAGGCTGCCCCCTTATTGTCTCATACCAGTGACCTAAATAAGGTATTGTTCATGTGTAGCTTGCAAGAATATTTTTTTAAAGAATCAACTAAAAGATGTTAAACGTCAATGCAAAACTAATGCAATATTAAGAGGAGTAAACTACGCCAGTGTGGTGTAGTGGTTAAGAGCGGTAGACTCATAATCTAGTGAACCGGGTTCATGTCTCCGCTCCTCCACATGCAGCTGCTGGGTGACCTTGGGCTAGTCACACTTCTTTGAAGTCTCTCAGCCCCACACACCTCACAGAGTGTTTGTTGTGGGGGAGGAGGGGAAAGGAGATTGTTAGCCGCTTTGAGACTCCTTCGGGTAGTGATAAAGCGGGATATCAAATCGAAACTCTTCTTCTTCTTCTTCTCAATCATCTCACACACATCACATCTTTTTCTTCAAAGAGGCATACTGCACTAACCGCCCAACTCTCTTTCCTAGGTAGGTAATTGCCAACCTGAATTCTTTTCTTGAAATGGCAGCCCTGTTCAGCCTCCATACGAAAGGACACAGCACAGAATATATGAAAGCACGGAGTCCAAGTTGGAACAATATAAATCACTCCTGTCCCTGTTAACATATGACACTGTGATCAATTTTTTAAAAAACTTAAGGTGCTAGATATTGACACTCTTCGTTTTGCTTTATTAAAACATTTCTAATTTATTTTATACCTAGAAATACAAAAGTCATCATTTGCAACCGAAGGAACAATAAAACGATGCAGAAATGAATAGAAAAGCAGTAGCACACTTGGCTTTATTTGCATGTGCAACTAGCTGGAGTGCCATTCCTCCCACATATGCAACAACTGGATTATTCAAGCAAGAGACATCATATTCGACAAAGAATTGGACATGGGAAAGGTTAACACACTCTCACCCTGCATTAGAAGCCAGATTGATAAAGGACAACATACTTCCCTGTCTGTCAGGTGCTGAATGAAAGCAAGCCTTGTCATATGCAATACTCCTTAATCAAAGGCAAGTTTATCATAAAATTGTATCACCTCAGGTGCTTGTGTGAATGGGCCCTTAGCCACACCATGCACTCTTTATTCTTTATTAAATGACTGTTAAATTTCCAAGTCACCTTCCTCAAGACTGATGCAATCGATGTGAATTCTGATTTGCAGGCACCCTGCATTTATAATTAAAGTGCGCCTATGAGCATGTATGAGCTGAAACAGGCATCTTTATTGAAGGTGTCCTTGGTATTCTGACTACTCCCGGAGAGATCACCTAGCCAGAAGGATCGTTCTGCTCCCTGTCATTTCCAACCTTGCATAGCACACAGACATTTTGTGATGCAGACTCTGTTTCAGGTTACGTGCAACTCATATCCTCATAAATTATTGGAAACCTGCACAGCTAAAATTCTTCTACTGAATGTTAAAAATAAAACGTGCCTTTGAAGGGGATTTAGATTATCCAAGCGTAAAATGCAATGAACATTGACTGCATACACCTTTCTTTAAGCCAGGGATAGGAGATGGACAATGAGATGAGAAAAGAAGAATATATTTGTGTCCTGCTAATATCTGTCAGCTTCTCCACTGACAAGAGAGAAAGCGTCAAAAGTTCAAAGGAGGGCTAAGAGTGTGTGTGTGTGTGTGTGTGTGTGTGCGTACACACACACACACACACACATAAAAAAGAAAAATGTGTGGGAAAACAGCAAGAAGCCATATGACCCCATCTCCAACGCCTATGCATTTAGCATTAGATTGAAAGGGTCCTACACAAGTAGTTGTGTGTTGGGCTCCTCCAATTGCACATGTATGCATGTATGTAGTAGGTCCCTGTGGCGTTCACACAGGGTCCCCAGATGTTTGACAGTCTATTGACCTATGCCACCACTGTAATTGCTTTCTTTACTGCCACCAACCCGTTTCTCACGGGTACACACAGAGTCCAGACAGTTGTTAACATTAACAAATAATCAAGTTTCTTTTTATAGGCATGAACAAGCTTATGGTATCAGTAAATTTATCTTGTCAGTTTCTTAATCTTAGTTCCTTTACTGACCCAATGTTCCTAACAACTTCAAACTGATTATCCCAACTAACTATCTGACTCCACCTAACAATTCCTCTCACTCTCTCACAACACAACTCGACCAACCCACAGACTATTCCTCCCTCTTCCTTCTCCAACTCCCAACTCTCAACTGACTTTCACACAACACCCACTCTAACCCTAACTCCTCCTATCAGTTTCCACTGGCCAATCACATCACACTCATTTTAACCCTTTCCTTATGACCCACCTAGGAGGCAAACGCCACAGTCCCTTTTACACGGACACTAAAATGTGGAGATGTAATATGTGTGGCCCACTTCCCCCTCCATACATTCAGTGAGCATGTGGGGGTTCGGAAATGTGTACGCAGTTCTAAAGTTTACCCTTGTATATATCAGGAAGGGGGAGGTTGCCCACTGCAAGCAGCAGGTTTCAGAGTACAATTAAAAGTGGGGGGTTGTGAATCAGTTTGCTTATTGCCATGTCTTTACCCTCACGCAGTCACCATTTAGACATCTTCAGCATCATGTTCCAAAAAACACATTGAATCATTTCTGGGATAAAAAAAAACCCACATTAACCAGTGTGATTGGTTCATCAATGAAAAAACATGATTTTACACATTTTTAAAACCATGGATTTTATTGAATCTGTTGCAAGTAATTTCCCAAACCACTAACAGTCTTTACTACCTAGCTGCCATGGGCGGGGGGCGACCAGTACCCTCATAAAATATCCTCACAATATCACCCATTTTGAAATACTTTAAATTTAACAGACTAAAATAATCAGCAATTACTTAGAAAAGCACTTAGACTGGCTGATTGCCCAATATAGACCTCGTTGAATTTTCATTATCTAAAATTCAATGCTACGAACAGCAAGCCAAAGACATGTAACTATTAAGCCAAGTGAGGAGACCTCCTTAAAGAGGCAGTCATTTTAGTGCTCGGTGCAGAGAGTGCTTATAAACCTGTCACTGCTCCTAGGCATTTCTTGATCTTTTCCATCTGCATTTTTTTAAGTCGAATGATTTGTTTCACAGAACGAAGGAAACCACCCCCTTGTTTTTCGAACTGTCATTCACCCTGGGTTTAATCATTCCAAAGTGCTCTGCCATATCTCAGGCACTAAAGCCTGAGTATTTGCACTTGTTCTTCCTTTTAAGTGTGTGAGAGAGAACACAGCTTGGCAGCTGCTTAGTTAGAATGCCAAATTTCTGTTCACTTGCTGGTTGTAATTCACCCACGGTCACGTTTCATCTGGATTACCGTAAGAGCCATTTGCTTAGGTAATGTACTTATTTAAAATGCCACAAAGCGATAAGGGGCATGTATTACATTATTCAGGCTGAAAGCCAAGGCCTGCAGTGCATGAGGGCCCAAAGATTCTTGGGGGGGGGGGGGCACAAAACCCAGAAAGCTTTTTAAAACAACCATATACAATACTTGTATGCAACAGTTATATGACAATTTCAGTTTGCTTTTATTTATTTTTCTGTCACAGAAATGTACCAGAGAGGGCTGCAGTGGGAATTTGTAATATTCGAATTTAACTTTGTAATTTTAATTAATATTATGTAAAAAGATGTGTGTTTCTTCTTCTCAAAATCATCTTTCATATCCAATCAGAAAATATGCACAGTGGTAACTCTGGATATGAACGGGATCCATTCCGGAGCCCCGTTCGTATCTAGAAGCAAATGTAACTAGTGATGGCATGTCTGCATGCACGCGCACGCGCTGCTTTTCGCCACTTCTGCGCATGATGTCATTTTGAGCATCTGCACATGTGCAAGCGGCGAAACCCAGAAGTAACGCGCTCAACCCGAAGGGCATTCAACACGAGGTATGACTGTAATTGGTTACTTGGTGTATAATCAAAATAAACTGGGACATACCCCCCCCCCCGCAAAACAGTAGGGAGGGAAGGAAAGAAGGACAGCAGCCAGTATTGCCCGTGGCACCCTTGACTATCATTCAAGACACTGCAGGGTGCCACAGCACACTGGTTGAAAATCACTGCTCTAGAGCATTGTAAAACAAGCTTGCTGCATTATACATGTGATATTTGAAGATGGCTGGGGCTTGGTCACTAGGTGAACAGAAAAATCAAGCCACAGAGGTCACCCGAACTGCTGTTGATCTCAGTGTTTCTTCACTTGAACAATCTTCCCGTTTCCCCTTCCAGTTCTCTTTCCTACCGAACTTTCAACAGGGCTCCATAGTTCAGTGGTAGAGCATCTGCTTGGCATGATGAAGGTCCCATGTTTAATCTGCAAGTTGGACTGGGAATGTCCCCTGTCCGAAACCCTGGAGAGCTGGTGCCAGTCAGCATGGACAATATTAAGATAGATGGACCAATGGTCTGACTCAGCACAAGGCAGCTTCCTATGTTCCTATGAACTACCAGATGCCTCCTAATATGATTTTCCTGCATGTTTCTGGGATCCCTTTAACCACCCGACCAGATTTCCCTGAGAGGCAGATCCTACCACACTCTTTGCCAACTTCCATAACTCTCTGCAGAGACAACATCTTCATGTAGCTGCCTTAGAAAGAGAACGTTTCAGCCAGCAGAGAACCCTTGGAACTGTCCAAGGTTCTGCTCTTGTCTGCCCTCTGACTGTGACCTGCCCTGGCTTCACTGGACACGAAGCCTTAAGCCCTCATGGAACTGGATAGCTTATGCAGCTAGGCTTCCTCCTTCCTAAAAAACACACCAAAAAACCTCTCATAAAAATGCTGTATCTTTTAATATCCATGCAACAGTATTGGTTTCCCTAGCCGAACTTGAACTCTCGTAAGTTCTCCATGCAGCCTGTCTCTCGATAGTGTAGGGCTACAGGAACAACTGTTCTTCCTACCCTTTGTGTTTGCCAGTCATATGCTTTCTTCTGGTTATGCTCCCCAGAAAATTAAACTCCTGTCTGTTAGGGACTGGGAGTTGCCAGCTGTGGGCTCCTGCGGACTCTGCCATTGTCATACATACTTGTGGTACCTTTGTGCCTACTACGTTGTGTTTTGTTTGCGTACGGCGTTGGATCACATCACGGGGCTGTTTTGTTTTTCGTTAAGTTTCTCCATGAACAACATTATAATTGAGCATTTGTCAGTGTCTGTGTTAATATGTCATTTCTTCTTTAAAAAGGTTTCATTTTGCCACCTACTTTGTGGCTGGGAGTATGCAGGATGTAGCCAATGAGAAACATGCCGGATGTGCCAGTTGTTAAAAACTACAGCTTCCGTGCCCAGTGTCCACGCTGGCCAAGGTCAATGGGAATTGTAGTCCATAATGTATGGAGGATACCGCTTTGAATACTGTCCTGATCTAGTCCATATTCAGCAGAGCTTAGCAGCTGCCTCGTGTCATGGGACCATAATACTGCCTTGCCCAAGTGTGGTACTTTTATCTGTAGCTTCAAAATGAATTGCTATGGATGTTGTTTCAATACGAGTCATTTCTTTATTCATTTTGCAAAAACAAACTACTGTATAGTAACAGGAACAAGACAGATGTAATGCTGGCTTTGTAACGTCTGGAATGTTGGTAGTTTGTTTTACTGGGGAAAACGGGTTATTATTTATGAAAGGAGATATGACACTTGGAAATGAATGAGAGGTTAAATCTATTTCTTGCCTGAAGAGACTGCAAGAAAAAAAGAAAACAAATTCCTTCCAGTAGCACCTTAAAGACCAACTAAGTCAGTTCTTGGTATGAGCTTTCGTGTGCATGCACACTTCTTCAGATACACTTCAGTGTATCTGAAGAAGTGTGCATGCACACGAAAGCTCATACCAAGAACTGACTTAGTTGGTCTTTAAGGTGCTACTGGAAGGAATTTGTTTTGTTTTGACTATGGCAGACCAACACGGCTACCTATCTGTAACAAGAAAAAAAGAGTTAGGTGTGAATTAGGCAGAAGAAAAGAAACTACAAATCAGAAGTTTCAGAGCTGATTTTTCACCATAACTATAAGCAGTTAATCTACACATACTGTATGTACATTGGTGAATCAGAAACAAGGATGCAAGCTGAATACAGTGGTACCTCAGGTTACAGACGCTTCAGGTTACAGACTCCGCTAACCCAGAAATAGTACCTCGGGTTAAGAACATTGCTTCAGGATGAGAACAGATCTCCAGAACGAATTATTTCTGCTTGAATAATTCTCATAATTCGCCATTCACCTATTTGCCTTGGTGAGGAAGAATTGCACCAGGCCATGTAACTGAGGCATGGATATCCAGTGGAACTGGGAACTGCTATTTGTGCAGCTCTCACTTCTGCCATAAAAGGCTATAGGTCTAATTTGGTATATGGCGGCGTCAAATATTCATAATTTCAGTAACAGGAAAGAGAAATTAAATGCATCACTGTTTGGGTAGACTGGGATCTACTGGGTTTTGGGCTGTTGATTTGCAAGAGTTTCTGATTACCAAATTCCTAGGCCGCAGATGTGCATCCTGTTCTTTAAGTGTCCCCACCCCCATAAGCCACGATTCCGCATTTGAGTCTGGTTGGTGAACCAAAGGGGTCTTTCAAAAAACCCAAATTCTAGCCAGCCCTTAAGGACTGCTGCAATTCACTGTCCCATTTTCTTTGAAACCGGTGCAACATTTCTTGAGGATAAGCATCAGAAAGCAGAAGCTGAGACAATAAATGGTTAAGACAGATCTACCTGCTGTTCTTGGAGGCTAATAGGATGGCTAGTTGGGGTAGGAAAGAGAGGAAGAATAATAGAATTGTAGAGTTGGAAGGGACCACAAGGATCATCTAGTCCAGGCATCCCCAACCTTCGGCCCTCCAGATGTTTTGGACTACAATTCCCATCATCCCTAACCACATGATCCCTAGCTATCATGGGAGTTGTAGGCCAAAACATCTGGAGGGTTGCAGGTTGGGGATGCCTGATCTAATCCAATCCCCTCCAATGCAGGAATCTGTGGGGCTTGAACCCACAGCCTTGTCTCATGCTCTACTGACTGAAGAAGGAACTAAGCAGGTTCTGTAGAGTTGAAATTAGAGTTCCAATGCCCTGAATCTCACTAAAATTGGAGGTTAAAGTGAACGCTGCACAGTAAAATAAAACGATTCATTGTCACAATAGGTACCAGATCCTGATTGTGCAGAGTCTTCTTTGTGTTGCTCAGTTTTGTACAGAACAAACTTTCCCACTTTTATTTTCAGTGCTATGTGGCTGAGCAAGCTGCCACGCAGTGTATGTGCCTCCTGTATCGATTTTTTTTTAAGGTGCAAAGAAATAAGCGTCTCTGTAAAAAATGTTTTGTCTTGTGCTGCTAGAAAACAACCCGCAGAGAGGCCCAGCAGCTGTCATTGGGATTAAGTACTGAGGAAAAGCACAATCACATGAAAAAAAAAAGCTGTAAAAAGCAAAAGCAAAAAACCCCAGCACCACTGTAAGGAAGGAAGAGGCATGGTCACATTTGATTTCTCTCTTTTTGTGTTAGGAAGAGGAGTATATAACAGTAATCCGCTGAATTATGAGTCATTGAGGGAAAGGGTTTTCTTTCTTTTTTAAAAAAAGTGTCTAATTTACAACAAAATATAATAGGGAAAGCAAAAGCAATAGGGAATCAAACTAGGCATTCATAGGCAGAAATAAATGAAGTGTAAAATATGTATTAATATGCTTGGGCAAAGCCCAAAGTTATGCACTTTGAGGACCTATTTGTTTCAATGAGTATTAAGCACAAGCTAAATTCTGTCTCTATTCATATATAACGCCAAACCACTGTTTGTGCTTCTGCATTACTTTCTGCCTAGCTTCCTGTTTAGCAGAAACCACTGTCTTTACTCTTGAACAGGCAAATTATGGTCACCAACCCAGAACTGGAAAACACATTTTGATTTGTGGTTTCCAGTTGTGGCTAAAAGGGCAAACCACTTTTTCTTAATTCAGATGCAACAGAAAACTATGGCTTCCACTCCATAGTAAGTCAGGGAGAGACTCAAAGCACATATGCGGATAAGAGAATGAGAGGAAAAGTGAGTGTTCAGACTGTCTCACTCAAGTAAAAGGTAAAGGTATCCCTGACCATTAGGTCCAGTCGTGGCCGACTCTGGAGTTGCGACGCTCATCTTGCTCTATAGGCCGAGTGAGCCGCCGTTTGTTCACAGACAGCTTCCAGGTCATGTGGCCAGCATGACTAAGCTGCTTTGGGCGAACTAGAGCAGCGCACGGAAACACCGTATATCTTCCTGCCGGAGTGGTACCTATTTATCTACTTGCACTTTGACACGCTTTTGAACTGCTAGGTTGGCAGG
Source organism: Podarcis erhardii (assembly GCF_964252035.2). Classification (NCBI taxonomy): domain Eukaryota; kingdom Metazoa; phylum Chordata; class Lepidosauria; order Squamata; family Lacertidae; genus Podarcis; species Podarcis erhardii. The sequence continues at coordinate 47,673,795 of NC_138500.1, forward strand.
AGCAGGGACCGAGCAACAGGAGCTCACCCCGTCACCGGGATTCGAACTGCTGACCTTCTGATTGGCAAGCCCTAGGCTCTGTGGTTTAGACCACAGCACCACCCACGTCCTGTCTCACTCAAGTACTCACATTAAATGTCATGGCTAAAAACTGGCCACTGTTTCTTTAATGCTAAAAGAACTAAGTCAGCATGAATCAGCGGCCTACAATGACTCATGCAACTTTTCACCTAATTGTACCTATATATATAGGGTGGTCTGAGGGACGCGGGTGGTGCTGTGGGTTAAACCACAGAGCCTAGGACTTGCCGATCAGAAGGGCGGCAGTTCGAATCTCCGCGACGGGATGAGCTTCCGTTGCTCCGTCCCTGCTCCTGCCAACCTAGCAGTTTGAAAGCCCGTCAAAGTGCAAGTAGATAAATAGCTACCACTCCAGCGGGAAGATAAACGGCATTTCCGTGTGCTGCTCTGGTTCACCAGAAGCAGCTTAGTCATGCTGGCCACATGACCCGGAAGCTGTACGCCGGCTCCCTTGGCGAATAAAGCGAGATGAGCACCACAACTCCAGAGTCGGCCATGACTGGACCTAATGGTCAGGGGTCCCTTTACCTTTATATAGAGTGGTCAATGTTGGTGTGGTGGTGGGTTGGTTGGTTAGTGAAAGCTGGTAGTGTTGATGTGTGTGCAGTTGGTCGGTCACTTTGCAGATAAAGACTTTTAGGAATAAAAGCAGAAAGTACTCTGCAAGGACACTCTTCTCGTGGACTCTTTTATGCTGACAAGGGTCCGAGGACCAGGCTGAGGAGACAAAGGAAGTCAGAACCTTTTCTTTTTCAGACACTGACATTAAATGTGAACAGAGTCTCTGCCACTGAAATATAGGGTACAAAGAGGTGCTTAACTTTAGCTAGGTCATGGCCTGTCTTCTTTCTAAAAATGGTATCTGTGAGAAGAACCAACTACACAGGCATCCATGCCATGCTCTTGTTTTGGAGAAATATTGATTTGAATGTCCTTTAGATACCACCCAGGGTTGAAGATTGAGTAGATGCCCATTTGCTGGATGCCTCCTCAAAAGCAACATGCCCTCTTACATGTTTTTTAACACATACATTCCAAAATACAGCACAGTCACAAGAAATAGTACTACTGATTGAGCCATAGTTCAATACTTAGAAAACAAAAGATAGGGTAAATGATCCGCAAAACACATTTTCAAGTGTTTCTACTGTTCTACAAACACATTTTCAAGATCTAGCGTTACCTGTTTACATTGTTCTTCTCTTTCAAGAGTGAACACGGGAAGCCTTTCCGCTTATGCACTCAAATTGACTGTCACAGGGACAGATGAAAACTGTCCTCGATGCTTCCTTTAGTTTAACAAACAACAAACATCTCCTGGATCTTGAGAGCTGCGTTGTCTAAACTTTAAAAGGCAGGAGTTTCTGGCAGCTGTCTACACCTGAACATTCAGAAACTGCACTCCCAACAACTGAGATGATGTGGTGGAACTAAGGTTATTACAAAGAACAAGAGTGTCTGTTGTGAACAGAAATAAATGAAGGCTGCTTTAAATATCAAAAGAGTCATTCTGCGCACATGTATAGGGCTGCATCCAATCATGCCCTTCTTGGAGCAGACCCACTGAACTTAATGTACCTAAGTTAATAAGATTCATTCACTGCAGTGGGTCTACTTTGAGTACAACTAATGTTGGATGGTCTGTAAAATGATTTTGTTGCTTGTTTGAAAATAAAGCAACTCAATAAAATATGTATAGGCTCATTTTAAGAACTGTCTACAGCTGTTTTTTATTTGTAAATAACATTTGTTCCCCAAATTGTCACCCAGAGATCTCGATTTTAAAAATCTATTTTCGATTATTATATCAAGATGCTGAATAATTTCCACATAACTTTGCATTTTCAATGTTACTGACTCCAAGCCAGAAACGGTGGTTTCTAACCTGATGAAGAGTTGATGTTTATCCTGTAACACAAGACGGAAGTGAATGCAGTGCTAACAAGGCTTGAATTGGGTGCTTTATGACCCTCCATATGTTGCTGGACTCTAATTCTCACCCGCCCATTCCAGCATGACCAATGGTCAGGTCTGGTGGCAGCTGTTGTCTAGGAACATCTGGAAGGCCACATGTTACTTCCCCTCCTTTGTAGCCAAATGTGCATCTCAATGCAAACACATTTTTAACCTAGTTAAAAGATGTTCTCCACAAATTTGGTCAAAACGTTTGGAGCTTTCAAAGGCTGATAGGTATTCAAAATGCTACAGAAGCATGGCTGGACTTGCCACCAACTTCTAAACACACATTAGGACAAAGGTGAGAAAAGGCTGTGCAATTGTAAACTCTATATTTATGACAGGAAATCCTGTGGAGGAAGAAGTCGGGGACAGCCATAATCTTGCTGCCCTTCCACACGATGACTAAATACTTGGAAAAGAATGACGACATAGAGCTTCTGATCCCCACCTGCATCTTATATGCATATGTGCGTTCTCATCCTGAAAAACAAACTGCATCGGTGTCTGTTCCCCCTTATTTATTCCCCTTGCACAGGAAAGCTTCTTGATAGATTGTGCATAGGCTTTTAAATCCTATGGAATATACAAGTTAACTACCTTTTTATCACATTCCAGCGCATTTTCACAAATCCTCATCTGCTTCATCAGATGGCTGTGTTTGCCTCATATCTCAGGTCAACACTAATTCCCATAATGATTACGGCTTCCCCTCCCAAAACCCCCCAGTCAACAGAAATACCCAACACTATTTGCCTTTGTACATGTGCGTGACTTCATTCCAAAAATCATACTAATCTGAGCTACTAGGAATCTGCACCAAATTTAATTTGTGCTGACACAGATGCTACCCAATTCTGGTTGTCCTTGTTGGAACATTTTGAACGGTTTGCAGAAAACTTTTCCTTTTCCCCAGTCGCTCTTTATTTCCAAGTGCCATATTCAACATGTGAAAAGTGTGATGCTATAAAAGAATTCGCTTTGTGGATCTGCACAAGGAAGTTCTTAGGCAGCAAAGGGGAAAGAAGAGGGCTTTGGAAGTGAAAATCTCAATGCTGAACGCAGAGCAGAATTGCTAAAAGTCAGGCACCTGGTGTGACAATCACATATTTGATGGCCTGTCCAACTCACCCCACATCAGAAACTTGTATGTCTCAAACTGCAGCAGAGGAAACAGCACTCATTCCTTCAAGTCACCACTGTCCTTGCATACGTTTACTGTATAAAACATAACCACCGCGACAAATAGAAGTAGCTGCAATGACCTATGCTTTGAACATGGACAAGCAGAACTGACTACTCAACCAATCATTGTTTGGTAACTGGACCTATATTCATACGAATGAATACAATGGTGTTTGGGCTCAAAACATTTTTGGGATTAATAATTATTCATATACTTTTCATATATTCTATCTTTCCCCATTCCTTATTTGCTTCCAGTTCCTCAGAGTTCAGCAATAAGAATAGCCATATTAATAGAAAGAGAAAACCCTCTAAACAGGAATACATTTGGGAATTTTATTATTAATTCAACGCTGAAAATATTCTTATCTTCTTCCACAGTGTCACATTAGGAAAACCCACCATCTTCCAACACACTCTCAGGACTATAGAGGTATTTCAGAAGCTCAGCTGCACTAGAATTTCAGAACTAATTTTAAAACAATACATAAAACAAAAACAATTAAACTGGGTAAATGAGTTGTTGCATTTAATAACAAAGACAAGAATGCACACATTACAAATATGTAATCACCCATTATGAAATGAACAGTGTAAACTATTATTCTCCAGGGCTATAAAACCTACTCCATAAACAAACTTATTCCAATATTTCAGGATTACAGATAAACAAACATTTTATTAAAAAGTGAAAACTTGATTTAAGGACATTTAGTTCTTCATTTAAAAAGGCCATTCCTAACAATAATCAGCAAATGAAAACTTGCATGATTAAAAGCTCCCCATCTGGATTGCAGTTTTAGTTAGATTACAACTATAGGCTTTAACACAGATTGAAAATAACCCGCCCCCCCCCCCAAATCAGGAAAACAATACAACAAAAAATATTTTTAACGCTGCAACTTTAAAAAATGCAATTTTAATCTTCAAAAACGCATCCCAACCTTTTCATGAACTGTGCTCAAAGCTAAAGGATATTAAAAAAACACTACCTAATCTTTCAGACATTAAATATTCATATGAAATATTAGCTATGCATTTGGAGGCTACCATCAGTCTTGATCTATGGCGAAGCTTCTTTATCTAGACATGTAAAAGCAATATATAACTACCGCTATGATAACAGGTCTAATCATTCCCTCCATATTCTTGCTATTCACCATATGCTGAATGTGCATAATTCATAGGTTACACCAGATGCTGTCTTAAGGAAGCACCCTTTAAAAACATTCGCTGTGCTACTAAAGACACGCCACTGTTAATTACATGCCACAAAAATACGATTCCACAAAACTGCAGCCTCCTAAATACTACACAGATGTACTGATCCTCAAGTTATACTATCAAGTCACCCATGTAGGCCATTAAGCTAATACACCAGCAGTCCAATTTGCCTATTGGATGCATTCGACTTTATTTTATTTATTTTTAAAAAAGGTATATCAAGTCATCTCTAAAGTTAAGGAAGCCAGTTCGAAAGCACAGTCAATGGAGGCTTGAGGAGACTTTGAACAAAGTATGAGCTAATGAGAAAGTAGCCACACAGAAATTAAGGTTTGGTCTGGAGGATCTGTTTGATGCTAGTAGAAGACAAGAATACTGACCTACAGATGGGCCAATGGTCTGACTCACTAGAAGTCAGATTACTATGTTGTATTATCGCTCTCTGCTCACTAGACTGTATTCTACCAAACAATTATGTCCATTACTCTGCTCTGCATAAACAAATGGATTGTGGGGGTGGGGTGGGGTGGAGTTAAGTGCCTACATTTCAATGTGCTTAAGCAACTTAACTTAAGTGTTAAAGATTTAGGCCAGGGTATTTTGCGACTGAAAACAAAATGGTCCATGAGTCAAAAGGAAACAGCATTGTCCTTAACAAAAAAACAAGCTTGTGTACTATCAGGAAGGATAATGAAAGGGGGTGGGGTAAGACAGGGGGTAGCAAAATAAGAATATAACATATTGCAAACTTCATTATTATTCTTTTATGTGTTCATTATGAAGTATTAGACAAGAGTCGACAATCAGACATCATGATAAACCATTATGGTGATGAGAATGAGACTGTGGGAGTCTTGGGCTTGCACGCTTCCCCTTCCTTTCCCTCCTTCATTGCAAACATGAAGATTTGAAGCTTTCAATTCCATTTTTTTATTAACCATAGTTAGCATTACATACACGCACCAAACGGTGGCTTGTTGAAACATTGCAGCTTCATAACAGCCCAGTTCACACATCACAGTATAATAAAAAAATTAAGGCCTTATATATATATAATAAATGTTCATATATGTACCAACCAAGCACGTACATAGATATGTGGACCACATGTCTTGGGCAGCACAGGAAGACTATCCTGAAACTATTTTGACTCCCAAACTGACCAAATGTTTTCTCTGCAAGGAGGGAGGGGGTGAGAGAACCATCCCAGTGTCTCAGGAATTGGGTAATCACCATCTCAAAGGAATGGCCAGACTACCAGGAAAGGCAATCAGATAAGGCATTATCAGATAACCTGGCAGACAGGAAAAACAACATTCAAATTTCTGTTGTAGACCGCCTTTTCTGTGATGGAGGTATGATGTTTGTAGGGGGGTGGTCTTGGGTTACACCCCTTCTGTGATGTATGTATGATGTATGAAGAGGTGGTCTTGAGCTCCAGGGCAGGGAATTTAAAATGTCTATATAAGGGCAGGCACACCTTTGTTCTGGGTCCTCCTCCTGCGTTTGAGGGGAGCACCCTATTGCAACAGCTTTAATAAAGATCAGGCTTACTAGCTGCTTTGCTTCTCAATATTCTCTGGTTGGCCTCTGTTATTTTCTCCTACTGATAGGGAACCCACTTAAGGACTCTATATGGGCTCTTGGATACCCCATAAGGGAAGAAGGACAGATATTGTTTACAACAACAGCAAACCAGATTTCCATAGTGTTTTATACATTAAACAAGCCAATCTGGGTTCTCTTGCTCTTGGGTCTGCTAAAGCATGAAAGAAAGAAACCATGATCCCTGGCAGTGTGTTATGGCCAAACGAGGGTATGTGATTTCTTTTGTCTAACAAATCATAACCAGTAATCCAGGAACAAACCTTGGCTACAGACTGTGGTGTTGGGAGTGAAGCAATTCACCATCCCCAGTTCAGACATAATCCTAAAGCAAGTGATTGTACTTTGTTCCCATTTCATGCTAACAGGGAGGAGCAAAATGGCCAAGACTGAAGCACTCATGGTAAACCTCTCAAACTTAAGGTTAACTGCAGTTTATCATAATGGGCCAACAATATCAATCCATGGTTTTATGTTTCATTATTTGAAACAAATCATAGTTAAGATTGACAACAGTTTAGAAGGTTCTGATCACACAACAAGCCACAGTTGATAAAAAAATGAAAGTGAAAATTGCTTTTCACAGCAATATCAGTAAAGACAGAGGTTGGTATTCATCCTCAAATACTGCCTTGAGGTCAATGAATAATATATTCATTTTATTCTTCCAATTTAGTGCCTGAAAAACTGGGAATATTAGAAGTAAAACTGCATAACTGCGAATAAATCCATTATCACCTGGAACTCTTCTCACCAAGCTTTGCAACTCGCAGCTGGTAAGTTTCTGATTTTGGGAATCTCTGCCCTCAAGAGCACTGCAGTGGAAAAAAACCCCAAGATTATACAAATTGTTTCAGGTTAACAAAAAACAGCAAAAAAAAAAAAAAAAAAAGAGCTTTCACCTTTCTGCGCATAGCCCACTTGCAAGTCTTAGCTTTTCACACACACAGTTTGCTACCTTACAGAGATAAGCTTATAAGAAATGGCAGACCGTATCTATCTATAACCAACACACATTTTACAGTACCCATAGAAAACAGCTGTGGGGCTACTTTTAGCTAGTGAAAGCTTCATGCAAAGAAAAGAGCAAAATTAATGGCAAAGCCACCCTGAGTTGCAATAACTTCTGTGCTCTAGGCAAAGTATAGCCCCAGATAACCTTAATTCTATTCCTCCTTTAATCAGAGGAATAATTTACACTTCTGTAACCTAACTTCCTGTTTGGATTTTCCTCTCACTCCTTAAACTGCTATGCCAATATCGTTTCAATGTTATTATCAACTCATTACTTGATGCCTTGGTGACTCAACGGCGGTACAATCCAAGTTGTATGATTGCCTCATTAAATTCCTGTCTCACTTCCATTAGCATTTTATAAGTTCCATGGGATTTTGGTACGTTGTAGTCCAGCTCCATGTGGTTAAAGTTTTCTTTTCCTTGAATGGCTTATTTTAATGATTACTTATGTCCTTTTATTGGAAATGATAGAAACAGTTTGCTCTAAGAGGTATGCCATTAACGAAGCTAAAAGAAGATTGCTTCTTGCCTTTGGACATAAATTTGTAATACAAGCTTGATCCTTTTAGCCATAAAACACACACTATGTGTTTTCATATTGCTGAAGCTCATAATGTGTTATGAGTCCCAGTGTGATGTTGCATCAGGCCTCTGGAGGAATATAGCTGAATAGATATATATTAGTTCCAGAAGATATATGTAACCGTCTCAGAAGACAAAACACATCTGAGCACAATTCTTCACTTAGGAAGGCTTCTCTGTTCACATCAATTGACAAAGCAGCTTGTTTATGACCTCTGGTAAGATAGACCTCTACAGATGTTACTGGTGCTCCTTCATCTACTAAATACAATACTCTGGGCAGGCAGAGGCTTCATCCCATATGCATGTTCTTTTACATGTCTGCAACATGTGTAGATGCTCTGCAGATGTGTTTAGGAATCAACACACAGTAGGGTTCAGAACCTGCCACTATGATAGCAGAATCTGCTCAATGTGTATTGTTTGCATACATCATGCAGAACTGGGTGTGGCAGACTTGAGGAAGTAAAATTCAGATGCATACCACCACATGCCGCAGGTAAGATGTCATACATGCAATGCCCCCATGAATCCTTTTAACATAAAAAGGCACCCCTGACCTGAAGACTAAAATAGTGCACACAAGAATTCTACCCACCTGCTTCTGCATGGAAACAAAGGTCAATTGGATGCTTAAAAGACAAGAATATGGTCTTCTGTATATACAAAGGAAGCAAAACTATTGGGTAACAGGAATTAATTTTTATGTATGCATTATTCAAAGCACGACCACAGAATAAGCCACATTGTGGATGTGGTTTATAATACACTTTACCCACGAGATTATGACAAAAATAGGTATGTTTCCCGCTGCGTTGTGCATAACTGGCAAAAATTGTAATTGTCTTAAAACGGTTGTGCAATGTGTTAAGTGTTTGGGGACTAGGTATGGAATGAAATATGGGACTTGGTTAAGCTTAAACTTTAATGTAAGTTAAAGCTAAACTGCCACGTTCTCTGAAATAGTATGATGGGAAGTAATAGAAGTCATTCGAGTGTTCTTGAAGCTACCAACATGAGTTTGACCAAACTGCAGGAGGCAGTGGAAAACAGGAGTGTCTGGCGTGCTCTGGTCCATGGGGTCACGAAGAGTCGGACACGACTAAACGACTAAACAACAACAACAATAGAAGTCATTATAGAATCACAGAATTCTAGAGCTGGACCCTGAGGATCATCTAGTTCAACTCCCTGCAATGCAGGAATATGTAGCCCTCCCATATGGGGATCAAACCTGCAAACCTAGCATTATCAGCACCAAGCTCTAACCCACTGAGCCATCCATCATCGTTATCAAGTTATTATGCTCAACAGACCAGAATAAAGACCAAAATTGTATCATGATTATAAGAAGTACAGAGCAAAGTAAAAAAGCAAGGTATCAACATAAATGCCTTTGGCTTAAGTCGACGTAGATGCAAGATAGCAAATGCCCCTAAGGAGCTCCCAAAATGATCCTTCCAGTTCGAGATGCTTAACTGCCTCCTTCCACTGATAAAACTTGGCTGCTACTTATGACACCCATGGGATTGTATCTCCCAGCAAATATTTAACACAGGATGAAGAGGACCTTTGTGGTAGCTTGGCTAAGGGGCAATCATTTGCTGACAAGCTGTAGTGTAAAGAATTACAAAACAAATGAACATATCCCACAGATTCCAGTTCCTGGAGTTACAAGGACAGACCCTCAAGGAGACAGGAACACCAGCATTATCTATGCCAAAGAAATGGAGAGAAGGCAACACATTAAATCTGGCCTGAGTAAAAGCCCTGTGATACATGCAAATTTGTAAAATAAGCAGCTAACTTAAAAGGATTATCATAAGAACAAGGTGAGGTAATGGAAGCCCTTCTACATAACATTTCCTGGCAAATAAAAATTGATAAATGACATGATGCGAAGTCTTTAAACATGCCACAAATCCTATAAATTTAGGAGAAGAACAATAATCCAATGAGTCATAATGCTATAGAACTCAAGTCTAGAATACCAAACGAGTATCAGCCTTCACAAGGACGCTGGGTTGGCAAAGGCTGACTTAGTTGGAGCAAAAGCGCTTGCAAATTAAGCTCCAATATTTCCTCCGAAAGAAACAGCTCAATAGTAGCATGTTTTGTGAAAAAATATAACGGGATGACGATGACCATCCTCTTAATGCACTGATGCAGAAATCCAATCAGGTCATATAACGGTGCAGGTATGTCTAAATGGGTATGGCTACGCCAGCTGTGGCAGATGTGCACATTTCTAAAAGACAGGTACCTACCCATGTTGAGACTCAGAAAAGCACCCGTGATAATGAGGGTAAGGAAAATGAGAGGAAGTCAACGTGGCTTAACAGAGTGTTGACACGTAAGATATAGAATCATACAATTGTAGAGTTGGCAGGGACCCCGATGGGTGATCTAGTCTAAGCCCCTGCAATGCAGGAATCTCAACTAAAGCATCCATGACAGATGGCCATCCAACTTCTGCATGTGAAGCTCACCAAATGACCTTGAGCCAGTTACTAAGCTCAACCTACCATGCTTTGGTTCTTTTGAGGATAAGGGTGGTAGGTATAAGAAACTCAGTGGCGAAAGAATGGCATAATGGTTGGTGTGTTGGCCTAGGACCTGAGAAAACAGAGTTCAAGTCCTCACTCAGCTGTCAAGCTCACTGGGCGATCTTGGGCCAGTGACCATCTCTTAGCCTAACCTGCCTCTCCAGGTTGTTGTGAGGATGAAATGGGGGGAAAGAACCATATACAGTACTGTCAGAGCTGCCTCTAGGTCCCAGCTCACAGAGGACCAACGCTAGCCAGTAATAACGTATAAAAGTCTTTATTGAAGGTTAGTTTCCATTTCCAAACCGCAGCGTGCAACTCTACGTCTTAGAAGCTAGACCGGCGAAGCTCCATCTGAGTCTCCGCCTCCTAGACACCAGTTTAAGACTAGCTTTACTCCACCTCTTCCGTTGTTCTTTCCTCCTCTGGGTCCTTCTGCCCCCTGGGGTTTCCTCCTTTCTGGACTCTTCTGACGCTGACCCCCCTGAGTCTTGCCCCTCCTTCCGGCGGGCTTTAGGACCTGGCTCCCTATCCGGGCTGCCTGCTGTGCCGCTCGCCTGTACCTTTGAACTTGGCGCGCGCGCCCAGCCGGTAACTTTCCTCTTGACCGTTTCCCCGCTCTCCGATGGAGGCGTGGTCAATCCTGACTCATCTCCTCTTGCTGGTGGTAAGAACACTGGTCCCGATGCCTGGGACTCCTCCTCCCCACTGCGCTCTGGTGGGGAAGCTGGTCCTGATTTCCAACTGCTGCTCTGGGAGTCCCCGCTGGCCCCTTCCTTCTGGGGTTTCCCCCTTGGCACCCCCCTTGCCCTGGCCATCGGCGCTCCCTTCTGTGAATCTTCCGATTCGCTGGAGAGGCTCATGGGATCCCTCGGACCACTTTCATCTCCTGTGCTTCCCTCGGATTCCTCCCCCTCGCTCTCCATTTCCTCCCTCTCCTGTGCCTCTGCTCCTGAGCCCCTGACAAGTACCTTGAGATCTTTGGAAGATAAAAGTGGTATATAAACGTAATAACTAAATAAATATAAAGTATATGTTACACAATTTATACCAGGCATAGGCAAACTCGGCCCTCCAGATGTTTTGAGACTACAACTCCCATCATCCCTGACCACTGGTCCTGTTAGCTAGGGGTGATGGGAGCTGTAGTCCCAGAACATCTGGAGGGCCGAGTTTGCCTATGCCTGATTTATACCATGCTGTTTCCTTCTAGGACTTTTCTCATGACACACATATATGCCACCCATCCCTAATCAGGAGCTGCTCTCCCTGGCCCCAAATAACTTCGCTACCTCTAAGGCAGGGATGAATGGTAGCTCTGCAGACATGTGGCTGGACTTCATCAGGCCCAGTCCACATGACCATTCATCAGAGATGATGTCACAAGTTCCCCATCTCTGTCTTAAAAGGAAGTAAGTGTGTCCATGGACCTGAACCTCTCTCTGGCTCACTCTTATTTCGAAGTCCAGAAACTAGCAGAACACCTACAGCAGCAGCAGCAGCAGCAGCAGCATTCAAAGCTAACCTGAGCACCGTGACTGACACACTTTTCATTTTCCCCCCTTAAAAAAGCAACATCACACCACATCATGCTATTATTCCAATGTGAGCTAAAGATGACTGAAGAGGAGATCAGGCGCTGTGCACCAATTCTGCTGGAATGACATCGGGGTGACAGAAAGGCCAGAGATATTGTGCTTTTTGCAGACTCAGTGGAGAAATGAGAGAAGAGGGCTGGGCTATTTCTGCCAGGGCCAAGGCAATAGGGCTATGGGTGGGCAGTCAAAGGAGATTATCAAAAGCGCAAGAATGGAAAGATTTGTTAGACATGCCAGTTGCAGCATGAGAACCGTGGGAGGATTTGATAGCCTGCAATCAGCTAAACATTAAGATTTAAGAATTCACAAGCATTTATTTTTATAGCATCTGCCACATAACCAAGGTCAAATGAAAGAGCTGTGAACATTCATCTGTTTGTATTGTTTATTTTGATTTATTTTGACTGACTAATTAGCATGCTAACTCAGCAGTACTATGCAAAGTCCTCATCTTGTCTGGTATGTAAAATAATAATCTCCAACATAATTCCATACATGCATTATATGAATGCTGCACTTCATAGTTCAATTTAGTAAAGGTAAAGGGACCCTGACCTATTGTAATAGATAGCACATAACTTTATTAAGGGACTTAAATGTTCAGGAAAAGCATATGCACTGATCATCTTTTGTCTACAAAGAAACAAAACGAAACTGTATAAAACATTTTCCAATTGTTGAAATTATGTTTGTATACAATGGTACCTTGGTTTACAACCATAATCCATTCTGGAGGTCCGTTTGTAAACCAAAACAGGTTGTAACCCAAGGTGCGCTTTCACCAATGGGGCCTCCCCCCCCCCAAAATGGGTTGTAATCCAAAAAAAGGTTGCGAACCGGGACATGCACTTCCGGTTTCTATGTGTTTGTAATCAAAAACGTAAGCAAACCAAGACACCACTGTATTTAAATCTAACTTAATTTCTTGCTTTGAAGGCAGACACCCGGTTTTCAATTTTTGTAGGAATTATTCTGAGGATGCACAACCCTATACTTGCATTATGCCATATCTGAAGAAGCCCCACTGCTGTCTTAGCGGGATGGCAACCAAATTCAACATGTGCTCCTCCCAGGAAAATGCACTCACCAAAGGGCAGAGAAATGAGAGGCACACTCAAAACATCCCTGCAAACACTTCCACAGCACACCAATCAGAGTCTGCACTAGTGATGCCACCCCCAAATACCACCCCCACGCGGAGGCAACCAATGAACTCATGACACAGCAGCCCCTTGCATTATGACACACACAACAATGCCAGAGAACCACAACTCTGCCAGCTGCACTGGCTAAGCCAGGCGTCAGGAATTCCTCCAAAGGGTTCAAGTGCCATGATACCACACCTCAAGGGAAGGAATGGGAAGACACACAACACAACACCCACATTGTTTCCTGGGCACAGTGTTCACACACAGCCCTATGGGGGGGGGGGAGATGGACGACAAGGTTCAAGACTGACCCTGGAAGAAAAAGATCTTTTTGCCAAACACCCAAGGGAGGGGGCAACCAGGACAAGAAACAAGGGTGGCCAGAGAGAGAGAGAGAGAGAGTGTGTGTGTAGCAGCAGCAGACTCCATTGGCTCAAGGCAGCTGTGGACTATAGTCTTTCAAATTTCAGTGGTGCACACACCAGAGTTGCAATGCCCCACTGCAACCCACTCAGCTTGGCACCCAGTGCGGGGGAACCAGTTGTGCTGCCTAACTCTGCGTCTATTCAAGCCACACAGCACATGGTTGCGAAGTAGGGAATGGATGTTCACGCCTCACAAGGGCGAAGGGTAGAGAGAAATTTAGCCGCACAAACCTTTTCCAAAAGAGAGGGAGCTCCTGGGATGCAAACCCCACATTGCAAGGTCCCTGGCCAGCCAACCACAGCAGCAGACAGCTATCGGACACATCATGGGCCTTTCCCCATCCCAGAGGAATTCATAAATGCCAGCAGCACCGGAAGGAGCCCCAGCCAAGTAAATTGGCCATGTTTCACATGCAGGGGGACCCTGGTCAGAATACAGGGTAGAAACTCCCATCAGAGAGAAGGCCCCGGTTATGCAGGTATATCTGGGCCAATAAAGAGGAATACTGCGTGGACAAATTGCTTGGTTCCTGCATGGACCAGCCAGTGCTTTGGGCTCACAGCTTCCTTTGGCAAACCTCTCAAGCTTCCCAATAGGCCAGTGCTGCCAAGAAGCACCCCAACAGACCTAAATGCCTGTCCTATGCCTCTTTGTCCCTCCTTCTCCCCCCTCACGTCAACCAACTGCCTCATTCTCTATGACAGCAGCACCCATGCCTCTCGCATACCCAGAGAGGCCTGCACCCTTCAACATCCTGGGAACCTAAGCAAGGAGAGAGGAGAGGCCACTGGCCCAGAGCCCATCAAATCTCCCCATTCGTTCTACCAATTACATTCACTGGCAGGAATGGGTCCACCAGTGGAGTCTTGCAGAATATGCTGTGGGACTTCCACGGCCACATCTAGCTCAGTTGGTAAGAGCCTGGTGCTGATAATGCCAAGGTTGCAGGTTCAATCCCTGTATGGGACAGCTGCATATTCCCGCATTGCAGGGGGTTGGACTAGATGATCCTCAGGGTGCCTTCCAACCCTACAATTCTATGATTCTATGATCTGTCATGCCAGCTACATATCTCAAGTTCCATTGGCATTATCAGAACCAAGACTCTCGGTCAGCAAATCTTTTCAACGATGATTGTGCCCTATTTCAGCAATCCTGTCCTGAAAAGACTGATAGATCTTGAGGCAATACAAAGAAGATGGAATCTCTCTCATTGTTCTTGCCAGGCCTTTGCATTTTTGCAGTCTCATTTGTTTCCCTGGCAATAGTTGCTAAGATCACTTTCAGTGCTCAGAACGTAGCTGTCCTGCAGGACAACCTCAAGCCTCACCCCCTACAATGCTGCTGTCTGGAAAATAAATCACATAATTCTTGTGTTTTTCATTAGATTTAGCTCCAGGAAGCTGAATTTGTGCCAATATTTCAACATGGCTGTTAAAACTCTTATTTGTTTCCAATGCATTCTGTAAAAACATTCTGATTTACTGTCTGGTTTATAGGTCTGATTCATCATATACTGCCACCTTGCACTGCTGAAACGGAAGGCGTTTACACAAGCTCGGGATTAGTTTGTGTGCTTGTCAAGACTACCCATCAAAATTCCTGATCTTAATCCTATAGAACCCGACGGGATTATTTATTTCAGTTAACTTGTTGAAACTAGTTCCATACCAACATCAGCCTCTTGAACCTTCATTGTTCTCAGGGCAGATTCTCAAACATGTGGGACAGGAGTTATTCAAGTGATAAGTGATCATCACTTAGATAAAATAGTTTCTCCATTGATAGTCACATTAGGATACCTATTCGAGATAGGTATCTGTGATAGCTATTTCACACAATCAAGCTTTTGTGTGAAAGTTGCAGTTATCACTTGATAACTATCACCCCTCAGAAACTGAAGCACTGATATGTAGAATTTGTTTGACTTTAGTTTGGTTTTTCAAAGACCTGATGTCTTTTAACTATTGACCATTAACTATTAGGAAGGTTGAAATATACTAAACAAAAGTATATACCTATTGGTAAACAGAAGCAACAGCTGCCAATGCCTGAGAGTTTGGAACCCAAAACACCTAAAAAGGGGGAAGGGACTGTACTTTCAAAAGGGGGACACTATTATTATTTTTAAATGCAGGAAGGCTCAGCAAGGAAACAAGCATTTTGTCCAAAATAAATAGTACAGCCCAATCCTAAAATTCGGGTGCAAGTCCTGTTTATTTTAATGGGACTGACCCCCAAACAAGTGTTCATAAAACCACACTCAAAATTTAAATTGAATTTCAGATGGACATGCAGGTAGCGAAAAACAAAAAAACTCAATTTTGTCGAAGTTGGCCAGTTTTGTCTCTCAAATGACATCTGAAATGAAAGCATTCATTCAGAACACAAACATAGCTTGGGTTTCCACAGATTTTTCTTGAAACTGCAATAAAGAGTCTAAACAGACAACCATTTGTGTGTCAAGCTGTCGATGCTCATATGTTTGTATCTGGATTAAGGAATTTCCCTTGATTGAAACAGACTAAGTGCTAGGGAAAGTTGAATTACTCTGTGGTTATTTGAATAGGATCAGCAAGCCAAAGGCTGCACAGGGCAAAAGAGGTAAAGGAATACTAAGCTCTGTCATTCCACACTGTAACCTTCTTTTCTTAACCTCCTGAAAAACAGGGCTTGAAAGGATGCCAGGTGATACTGAATTTATGAGAAACAAAAATGTGGCTTTAATTTAAATGTTGCTTTACTATCATGTAAAGCCCCCAAATGTGGGAGGGGGGATTAAGATTATAGCCTAGGCAGTACACAAACCTCTTACTACAGACCATGCAAGGGAGTCAGAAGGGGAAATGAATTTCCCATTTCACTAGAATAAAGGATTCCAACCTCCACCCAAGACCTCCCTGTTTATGCCAAGATCTGTTTCCCTAAGAACACGAAAAAGAGGCATGGGGAAAATACCCAAAGACTTGATTAAACTATAGCAGGGCTTGTAATAGATACAGTTGTGTCAAAGCAGAACCAAACCATGTCATTTTCCCATTTTTGACAAGGCAGATGAGTCGTAAAGTTTGTTCAAGGGTATCATTTTTGTACCTTGATAGAAAACAGTCTTCTCCCTCTTGCCTGTCTTTCATTTGAGCTGCCAAACAGGGAAAGAAATGCTTAAGTTTCCTTTAAGGAATCTTTTGTGCTTCCTCTACCACTCGTTTCAAAGTGTTTCTTTCACTATTTGCTGCATAGAAAGCATCTCCATAACTAATGTGATTTTCCTATTTTTAAAGAAGCCTATAAAGGGGAATAAACAAAGGCTACTAGGTCTACTTCCCCCCTTGGTGCTAGCAAATCATTTCTTTCTATTGTTTTCAAAACAAGTAAACACTAGGCAGTTCCCCCCCTAGAATTAATTATTAAGGAAAAGGTCAGGGAGAAAACAGTGAATGAATAATTGCTTTGTTTAAAAGCACATCTTTAAGAAGTACCACACAAGTATCCCCAAACCATCTAGGAAACAATCACCCAACAAAGCATCACTGGGGTCGGGGAGGAATACACTTTCACAGCTACTAAAAGGTAAAAGTTACAGATAGGTAGCCGTGTTGGTCTGAAGAAGTGTGCATGCACACGAAAGCTCATACCAAGAACTAACTTAGTCGGTCTTTAAGATGCTACTGGAAGGAATTTTTTTATTTTGTTTTAAAAGGTAAAAGTTAAGTCCAGTCAAAGGCGACCTTGGGGTTGCGGCGCTCATCTCGCTTTCAGGCCGAGGGAGCCAGCGTTTGTTCACAGACAGCTTTCCACTACTGGCACAACGAAACACTGTGACGCAAACCAGAGCACACGGAAACACAGTTTACCTTCCTGCCACAGTGGTACCTATTTATCTACTTGCACTGCTGTGCTTTCAAACGGCTAGGTTGGCAGGAGCTAGGACAGGACAGAGCAATGGGAGCTCACCACGTCACAGAGGTTTGAACTGCCAAACTTCTGATCGGCAAGCCTAAGAGGCTCAGTGGTTTAGAGCCAGTGTGGTGTAGTGGTTCAGAGTGGTGGACTTGTAATCTGTTGAACCAGGTTCACTTCCCTGCTCCTCCACATGCAGCTGCTGGGTGACCTTGGGTTAGTCACACTTCTCTGAAGTCTCTCAGCCTCACTCACCTCACAGAGTGTTTGTTGTGGGGGAGGAAGGGAAAGGAGATTGTTAGCCGCTTTGAGACTCCGTAAGGGGAGTGAAAGGCAAGATACCAAGTCCAAACTCTTCTTCTTCTGACCACAGCACCACAGCTACTACACCCAGCCAGTGATGGTGTCTTATGGAGCTGCAGTGGGAAACCCCTGAAGTTAGACAGAGAGATCTTGCACCACCAGAGTGTAATATCCCTCCCCACAACAGTCAGGTAATTCCCGCTCCCACAACAGCCTCACAGGACACAGCCCACAACGTTTTCTGGCCCAAAGGCATGGGAAGCTGCAGATGGAGAGGAGAGCACAGAAAATACTTTTTGTGCAAGCTGCCTTCCACTTGAGAGCTGGGGGATGTAGCCCAAGGATTAAGGCTTTCTGGGAATGATATATAACGAAATGAAAAAGGTATTTAAATATATCTTCTTGAAGAAACCAGAGGCCTTTCTCCTGGGTATGGTAAGCCATGTGGTGTTAAAGAAGGATAGAATCTTTTTTATGTACGCTACTACAGCAGCAAGGATTCTTATTGCAAAGTATTGGAAGACACCAGATCTACCCACTATGGAAGAATGGCAGATGAAGATGACAGAATATATGGGACTGGCAGAGATGACTGGCAGAATCCGAGACCAGGACAAAGAGACAGTGGAAGAAGATTGGAAGAAGTTTAAAGACTATCTTGATAAATATTATAAAATTAATGAAGTTTAAAAAGATATGGGTTTAAAAATTAGTGGTTTGCAGGGGCGTTGATTAAGGAAAAAGAATAGAATTATTAAAAACTATGGGAAATATGGGAATGGATTTGCTGATAAGATAAATGAGATTAGAATACAGAAGGGGGAGGTGTGAGGAGGTCGGTGAAATTAGGTTTTGAAAATAAGGTTTGAATTTATACTTGTTTTTGTTTTGTTTGTTGGTTTTTGTATGTTTTTATTGTTGTTTGTATTTGTGTTTATATGTGTTTATTTGAAACTTAATAAATATTATTTCAAAAAAAAAAAAGAGAGAGAGAGAGAGAGCTGGGGGATGTGTTGTATCTCAGTGGAAGAACATCTCCAGCATCTCTACGTTGGACTGGCAATGTCCCTTCTAAAACCCAAGAGAGCCACTCAGCTGGATGGACCAATGGTCTGACTCAGTAGAAAGCAGATTCCCCTGCTATATGTGGACAGCTGTACAAGTCCTTGTTAAATCTCTAAGGCAGTAGGATCCAACACAGGAGTGAAAAATACAAGGATATGCCTATGAATGAAACAGAAAGGCGGAAGGGATAGAGGCAGGACACAATAAATAGAAAAGGGAGCAGACAAACGCCAGAGCAGGCCCTCCAGCTGTTTTGGGACTACAACTCCCATGATCCCTAGCTAACAGGACCAGTGGTCAGGGATGATTGGAATTGTAGTCCTAAAACAGCTGGAGGGCAGAGTTTGGGGATGCCTGCACCAAAGAGAGAGGCTAGGAAGTCCACGTTAATTGGAGTCCCCCTTCTAGGTCAGGGTGGATTGGGAGGTCGCAAAGGGACCAGAGACTGGTATACAGTTAAGATTCCTAATCAAGATCCTCTCTCTCAAGTTCACCATTGACTTGCTATGGCTAGTGCTACTAAATAATGCTAGGACGAAAGATAGAATGGAAATCTTTTACCAAGCCAGGAAAATAATTTAATCTGTGAAGGCTCTTAGTTATTTGCTTTTAAAACTGTGCCCATATGGCTATAAAGCACTTTCTCTTGTTCTTCCAAGTTAGATGGACTGCCAAAGTATGAAAAAGTTGCAGATTACAGTAGTCTTCTAAACACAAAATTAATCATGCTTGCCTAATAAAAAAATGGTTCCTTTAATTTAATTCAAATTTACTACCCTTTCATGCGGAATGCATCTCTTTTTCTCTCTGTTTGTGCTACAGGGGGAAGGGTGTGTGTATTTGTGTTTGTGCAGCCCTCTGACCCACCAATGTATGTGCTCTGCCTCTCCAAAAAGGTTACCCAGCCCTGCTATAAATGTTAGGAGGAAGTCACAAATGATTTTTAGTTTCCAGGCAGTATCAAGGATTCAGCTCTGTAGCACTGCATATAAGACATGCAGAAATCTATACGGCTTTTGATACACAATAGGGTGCTTGTTTCTTTGCTGACCACAGGTGCACCCTGAACGAACACACCCAAGATTTGCATTACAAATGGCATTTCTGCGCAGCCTTTTCCACAGGACAGGCATGAAGCAACACAGCTGAACAAATTTTACAAGTTATCTACCTCTATTCATCTACAGAATATATTTACAGTCCTCAACCCAACAGAGAGTATTCCTTTACAAGAAGTTTTGGGTTTGGTTCTTTTAGAAAAGCAGTAATAATGCAAATTGCAGCAGCTCTGTTATAAACATATATATATATACACATGCCAGTATGTAACAATACTCGCTTGCAATCCTGCTGGTGTCACATTGCATCTATTAGCAATTGATGAATTAAGCTTTTAGTAGCAACAGTAGCCACATCCATTCATGCTGCTGACCTCTGCTTTTCTGAATGAATTAAGAGGAGGAAAAGAAAAATGTGACTTCCACAAAGCTTCCCTTCCAACACAGGAAATCCTGTGTAGTTAGACACAGTATGTGTCATGCACCGGGTTTTCATTCTATTCCCCTTTAAACGCCCACATTAGTAGCATGTCACAGGAAATTATTCCTTATTTTCAGTAGTTCCAGAACAGGGCTTCTTTGGATACAAGGTCAGCATGAATACATCACTGCCTCCTTATCATTGCAAAGCAGCTGTGCAGAGGATGCAAGACACAATATAGCCTCACGTTGCTGAATACCTCTTTTCATAGAGCTTAGGCATCAGTTTTGGGGTGCCTTTGTGTCTTCTGAATCCCCCCTTCCCGTCAAGCCATATCCAGAAAGAAACCATTAAAACAGAGTAGTCAATGGTATGCAGAAGAAGGATCCAAATCTAAGACACAGTAGCATTTAGAAAGAAATAGTGACAGGCGGTCATCAATGAGCTGAGAAACAGGAAGGGAAATTTACAAACACAGTGAAAATAAGGTTCAGTCTCTGTGGGAAAATATGTCTTCCTTCTCCTGGAAAGAGAAGGCCTGAACAAAAATTCTGTAGCCATTAAAGCCCTTCCACCTTGTACTGCAGCATCCTTATTTCCAAAAAGTCACAGATGAAGCCTCCTGTGCAGATAAACTAAAACAATATTTTGGCACTGTTTTGTTTATGGCTACCGTCAGAAGAGCTTTTGTGCAAGTGCAGAGAAAAATAAAAATGCATTTGTTGAAAGAAAATGACCCTCTACCTCACTTGGTATCCAGTTAGCACCAAAAAACAACAAACCCAGTCACTGGAAGCTTTACTTAAGTAAACAGTTAAAGAAAATTATCAAAACGCTGCAGAAACACCACTCTGGCTACTACCCAAGCCACTTACAGAACTTGCAAATATCTGGCAGAATGACTTTGCGAGATGTCAATCTTGAACTTGGAAACCTGTAATAAGGATTAGTACTGAAGGAATTGTTTCTATCACAGCCTCTCTCTGTTGTGATTGTTAGCTACTCTGGATGCCTTTGCCATTCATAAAACCAGTTCACATATGCATGTACATCACATGAATTGCACGTGTGAATGAGTCATCACAGGTCAAAGGCCACTAACAGAACTTTCATATTCTCTCATCTCACTTAAAAAAAAAAAAAGGTTTTCGGTTCAATCAGCTTTCATATCCAGCCAAAACCAACGCATGTGCAAATCAGCCTTCAGGGGGTCCACACCAGCATATATCCCAGTTACAGATTCTTTACTGACTTGCATGTAGCCATTTTAGGGTACAGCTGTTTTAAAATACAGTGGACGTTTGGGTTGCGAACGTGATCCATGCAGAATGCACGTTCGCAACCCGCATCTGGGCACACACGGGTTGCAATTTGGCGCTTCTGCACATGTGCAAAGCGCAATTTAGCACTTCTGTGCATGTGGACTGCCAAAACCCGGAAGTAGCCCATTCCGGTACTTCCAGGTTTCGGCAGTCCGCAACCCAAAAAAACTCAACCTGAAGCAGATGCAACATGAGGTATGACTGTACTTTGGTTTTATGCTGTTAATTTTGGTGCTGTTAATGTACTAACTCTCCTGAGCCCACACAATATCATGTAAGGCTTCATTAAATGCCAATAAAAAAATACATAATGATGCAAGTTTAGTCACTATTTGAAATAATCATTCAAATAACAAGAGGTGCATGACGAAGAACCCGAACAACTGTAAATGTATATCTCATGAAAAGTTTTCCTTTGATGAGTTTTGAAGAGCATATATACATTCTGTTTTAAGCTATGAAAGAAACATATCTTAGCCAGATATATCTTAGTATAACAGTCATCTCCGCTCTGAATGAGAAAGACTGCCACACAGCCACTGCACACTTAGTCAGAAAGTATTATTCACCTCAGGAGGAACTCTGCATTTAGAAATAAGCATGCATTTGTCAGAAAGCCATTTTTCCCAGGCACAAAGTCTTTAACAATGTTGGCTACACAGCAAATAGACTTATTCCAATTTTAGGTCAAATAAATATCCTTTCCTGTCATAGGTTTTGTTTTACTTGAATGGCAGTTTTGGTAGCAAGCTGGGTGGGGAGGACAATTGCTGTGACCATCTGTGACTCCAGAATATATTCTTGCAGCTTCTATAGTAAATTTGAATTCAATGCCACCACATTCTTTCCTGCTGAGACTTTCAGGCCCTTTGAAAATGTAAAGAAAACAGATATATTCAGGACATGAAAGAGAGAGGGGGCTCATCAAGCCTGACCCTGAATTTAAGCAACAGCAGACATCATTGTAACAGCATGGCAGATGTTAGTCTTTACTAACTTTCATCTCCAGACAGATTTGTACAATCTCTGATTCCATCCTGTTTGCTGTCTCACATGTGCAAGTCTTAACAGAATATACAAAAGTTTCAACTTAGAGTGCATGAGTGAATTTGCAATTCTAAGTGCCTTAACTCTTTCTGTAAGCCGAATATGTTTCCTACTTTTTTGAATATTAAAGAAGCAGAAGGAAATGAAGTAATGTACTCTTCAAGGCTGTCAATCTGTACTAAACCTCTGGCTATAGTGCCCAAACAAGAGAAATACAGTGATGGAAATGTTACATCCCCTGCACGTAAAAAAAGGAATTGAAGATTACAGTATACTTGTTACCCATCTCAGGTAAATGACGTTAAAACCAGTGTCATTAACATCAAGAAAACTGAATGGAAAGGGTTGTTTAATTCATTAGCTGGTTATTTATGAAATTTCTACAGTGGAGAAAAATGTACCAATGGGTTGCTGGCTTTTGGGAAAGTAAAAACCACAATTCCCAACCTTTAGACAAAATGCAAGCATTTTGCAGGACATGATCAAGACTTTCCTGAGGCACCTGAATCAAGAAAAGGCTAACTAAACTTCTGTTGTTTAGTTGACACACTAATCTATAAGCTAAATACATTTTATCAAAGAGCTCATTGCTGACTTCCTTGCCAAAATGAAACATTTCTAGCATTGTGGAAGCTAACCTGTCTCTTATCACCGTATTTCCAAATTACGGCACTATACCAACAATACCCAAGGAATTATGGCATCAAAGATGGATAGCCCAGTTCAAGGGGTTAAGATTGAGTATCAAATATGTGGAAACAGAACAGATTCCAAATCTTATGTACAGAGAATGAGACCATTGGTTCGGGGTTTCCCAAACATGGATCTCCAGCTGTTTTTGGACTACAATTCTGATCAACCCTGACTACTGGTCCTGCTAGCTAGAACTCATAGGAGCCAACTCCTAGGGGATGTCGGTGCTAATAAAATATTTGAGGGGGCTGGGCCCCACAACATTTGTGGGCATTCCCATTCAAATGATGTGTGTGCACTGTGTCATGTGATCGATTATGCAGGGTGGGGCTTACCTGGGCCCCCACAATACTTTATTCAAGATGGCAACCCTGCTAGGAATGATGGGAGTTGTAGTCCAAAAACAGCTAGAGACGAACGTTTGGGAAACCCTGCTCTAACCCAATACTGTCTACACTAGCTGGTTTCAGATAGGAGTATGGTTTTTTTCAGTCCTACTGAGAAATGCTGAGAATTGAATGAGGGATATTCTGCCTGCATAGCAGTTCCTCCACCACTGAGCTACAGCCCTTCCCCAAATATACACCACCATGGACTGTTTTGACAATATCTGCAGTCATATAATGCACTGATTAGCTATATGAAATCACTGATATATTTCCATTAATGAGCATGACACATTTTTAAATTTCCTTATTTGTCCTTTTCATTTCATAAAACTTTTCTGCACCACATTCATTGTTGCACATTTTTGTTCTGGCCGTATTGACATTTCATGTGTTAATGGAGCCATAAGCATTCTGATTATGCAATAAAGACAGTCAACGCAGCTGACAGAATGTTGTTAACATTTGGCGACAGCAGCTGGAAAGGAATGGCCATGTGTTTGTTTATGTAATAGACCACTATGCTCCATGCAGTTTACGCTTTTATCTGTAACCATTTTATAGCGCTGTTCTTGAAGCAGTGAAAAACCTTCCAGTAAATGCAAAAGTAGGTCTCTTGATGTTACATAGGTTTTAAAAGATTAAAATGTCAAGATGTCAGCCTTTTTTGGTTGGTTTGTAGGTTTGCATTTTATACGAACAGTTATGTGCAGATAAGCAAAACGGTTTTCCCACGTTTCATCTTTCTTACTGTAGTTCAGCTTAAAAACTTGTATGGCTAGGCCCGTCACAGAAATCTTTTGCTCTATTTAGTATTTCATTAAAAGTCACAAAATGTAACATGACACATTTCAAGGGAACACCATGCTTCAGCCAATACGGAAATCGCACAATTGCTTTGTAGTGTTTTACTATAGGAGGCTGAATGGGATTTCCATGGCTAGGGGGGAAAGAACAGCACTGGTTGGTGTGGGTAGGTACAACCATGTTTCTTGAGAAGGAAAGAAAGCAGGAAAAGCAAAGCTGGATCTTGAGGAAAACAGCCTGGTGTGGGAAACCCAACCAAATGGCATTGGTGGTAGGCGAGCAGAGGGTTGTGAGGCAGAACGTGAACACTGGGAAGCCTGTGTGGCCCCGAGGTCCCTGGACCTACGCAAAAAGTCTTCTTCAGCCTCCTTCTGAGGTTAGAAAGGGCAACGCATATTCTGTGCCTTATATAACTTGTGTAGAATCACATGAAATATGCAACTGAAATTTGCAATTGATTCCCCTTGTCAAGAGGATGAGCACAAGAACCGAAAAAATTATGTAAGGAATTATACTCTACATAGGTGCATGTATGGAATTAAGGCAATGAAGTTTACTGGGGTGGCAAGCAGCAAATTTAAATGTCTCCTCTTAAACGAAGAAGCAGGCACAAGGCAGATTCCATCTGGATGTTGTAGTCAGAGAGGGTGCGGATATCTTCCAGCATCTTGCCAACAGAGATCAGCCTGTTTGGTCATGGGGAATGCCTTCTTTATCTTCAAGGTCTTGGCCTTGATGTTCTCAGTGGTGTCACCTCCTTCCACTGGAAGACTGCTTACGCCACTTCATGAGGAAACATCTGTAAACTTTCAGGCGCATACACACACACACACACACACATATATGCAAGTATGATGTAGCTGGGGATGACAGCAAAGCAGTTTGGCTTCTTGCCCACAGCAGCTGTTTGGAATGAAATCCAGGTGTGCTGAAGGGTTGTGGGGGGTGGAAGAATATAGACACACGGGAGGGGCTTTTTATATGCAGCAAAGAAATCACTAGGCAAACTGAAGAGAGAAGAAAGGATTAACGAAGTTAAGAGTGTGAGAATGGTTAACTGGTGTTTAGAAGGGATAAAGGTAAAGGTAAAGGGACCCCTGACCATTAGGTCCAGTCGTGACCGACTCTGGGGTTGCGGCGCTCATCTTGCAGGGATAGGCTGTGCTCAATCCTACCTGATGAGTTGTGGTTCTTAGGCCCAAGAGCAGAGACCACAGGTGGCTGAGAACAGTCTGACAGCTGTGATCTTGTGAAGAACATAGTAGCAAGCCTACGGACTAGAAACTTGTTTACACACACATATGGAAGTAGAATGTCCATACCTGTATGCTGCAATAGCATCAGAACTGAGACGTAACCCACAATCTCTTATGGGTGCAAAATGGCAAAAGAGAACAGACTGTAGGACTGAGCAGGGCCTTTGCCTCCGCATGATAGTAAATGCTGTTTAAATATTGTGAAAACAGGTCTATGGGAACAGATTATGCAATATTCTGGAAGATTCAGCGAGATGTTGTTTAGCATCTCTATGAAGCCACTGAGTAAGATAATCTGAAGCATTGAGTGAAATGTCATCAGAGTCCGGATGAAACTTGGTTCTGTGCTTTTCATTAAATAAGCATTCAGGAGCAAATGACAAATCTAGATCAGCGGATGAAGTTAAACTGAAATAGGATCATTAAGATGGAGGCAACGCTGATGGGCAATTCCAATGCTCAGAAAGAAAATATTATTGTCTAGTGTTTGAAATGAGATGGTAGTAATAGCCACATCTGACTATAGTGTGGAACTTGGGGATGGCTCCTGAATCCTGCTCAGATCAGAGTGGCTATGGTGGCACCTTTTACTATTTGCATTTGTGTTACCAACAGAGATCTTGACACAGTGATCTTATCCATGCTACTGTAACATCAAGGACCGAATACAGCAATATTCTTGACATGAGGCTCCCCTTGAAGATGACTTACACTCCAGGTGGTACAGAATGCTAAATCTCACATACGAGATTATTTATTCTGTCACTTGTGTAGCAGCTGCACTAGTTGCCTGTGATGTGAACTTCTGGGCCCAATTCAAGGTGCATGTTTTTACCCTTTTAAAGCAATCCATAGCCTGCATACAACATTCCTTAGATACAATCTCTCCCGACACATTATGATAATTTGATGAGGACATGCTCTGTATATCTTTGTTACACGAGTTTAAATAAGTCTGCTTTTAGGGGCCAGGCCTCAATTGCAATTGCCTCAAGCCTCTGGAATAATTGCCCAATCGCTGCGAGTAAGAGCTGTAAATCCCACTTAATTCATGGGTGGCTTTTTGGCAAGGTAATTGAAGGGCTGTTCTGATTAATTTAATGTAAGAACCAGGACTTGTTAACCACCAGCTATTCACAGTTCTCTTAACTGCCAGGCACGAGCCGTGGGCAGTAGCCTAGGTGAGTCAAGAGCCATGAGACAGCTCGGAACCGAAAAGCAATTCTGATTAGAAGGAACAATGGAAACCACAGGTCTATAGAAGTAAGATGCATTCAACACCCATCAGCTGATGGGCAGCAGAAGCATGCCTTACTAGCATAGGAACAATCAGGAGCTGCCCCATACCTGACATCACATATGGTATCAAGTGTGGGGCTGCTGTGTGCGTTTTAGGGAAAATAGCCTGGTGGGACAAATGGGGAGACATGGTAGGCCCAGCTTGACCCATGCAGCAGAGGTTCCCCACCCTTCACTAAAGCTTGAGCAAGGCTCAGTTGAAAAAAGAAAGTACTTGTGTTTTCCTGCCTGCCCAGAAACAGCCAGGTCATGATCCAAATGTTTTTTCCTGATAACTTTCCCACATGGAGCAATAGTCGGTAGTTCATGACACCTACATTCAAATAACGTATAAAAATAAGTGTGTTTTGAGATTAGCATTTAAACATGCCTCCCAGGACAGCTTATTTTAACTATTTTTCTTAATCATAGGAATAGGACAGAACAGACTTAAGAAGAAAATATGCAGAAGTGATAATGACTGATCAATCCATTTCTAACCGTAAACCAGTCTTTGTTGTCCCATCTCTGTATCTGGAACACAAATTTGCAGATGTATCTACAAAGAGAAGCCCATTAACCACTTGGTTCATAAGCCTTCTGTTCTCAATATACTTGCTTTGCAAGTATATACACGAATGCATAACCCTCTACTCATCCAGCTGGAGGGATTGATCATTATTCTACCATAGCAATGTACATATGGGCACTGTGAATGATAAAAACTTGCCTGGGATACTGGAGCGCAGAAAGAGACGACTATGAAAGCCAATGCAAAACCATAAACCTGTAAAATACAAGTGTGAAATCCTGTGATACAGTGAGCCTCTGATCTATTACCGACCTAAGCAAGACTCTAGTTGGCAGCCTTTAGCCTATATATTCCATGTCCCGTCACTAATCTCCCCCAAGCCGTTCTGGAACTATCTTATTAGCATTCTGCTTCACAGTCCATAAGGGAATTAAAGATTTAGAGAATTCTCGTTTACCAAATGTTTCACTGACTTTAACCTTCTGACCCACTGTGGCTACATTGACCCATTAACATTATTAAAATCAATTGCAAGGGCAAAAGGTCTCGCAGAGCAAGTTCCCTCTTTGTACAGGGCAGAAACTACCCTACACTGGGTAGCTGAAGTCAGGACACTCAGCTAGGCACATGCTGTGCTAGATAACCAGCTCTTTAATTAGCAGAACAGCTGTGCTAAAAAAATGGTGTTTGAACTGTGGTAGCTTTCTGTAAGCTATGCAATACATAAATACAAATGTGATCAGCTTGAAAGAGTATGTAAACACATTTCTTGATGAGCTGCAGGAACTTAATATATAATAAAGACATTCGTAAGTGAAAGGGAATCTAAGCTTGTTAATTCACAGGCTTTCAGGCTAATAATCATTCATGATGAAACGTCAGCATGTACTGGCTCAGCCAGTTTCTGCTAGGCAGAAATTCTAAGCTAATGCCACACAAGAAATATATATTTATATATGTGTGTGCGCTGCTCCACTGGGAGACACTCTGGGTTCGAAATGTATCATTTCTTTATCATCTCTAATGCTCTTGCTCACATAGCATAAAAATATAAGCTTTCTTGATCTGTTAAACCACAAGTGTGTGACAGCAGTCTTTTGAAAGTGTGTCAAATCTCAAATTAAGAAGGAAACAGAGGGAAAATGGGAAAATGCAAGACAATTTTAGTATAGGCTCTAGTGTGCCCATTATCTACATTCTGAAACACTCAAATGCTGCTATAGTTAAGCTAGCTGCGCATCTCCTGTGGAGCCTGATGTTCCTATAACTCTTTCCCAAACAAGCTGCCATTATAATCATACAGTACTTCTAATGCTCTGGTATATGTATCTAGACACAACTTCCCACAATGCGCTGGCTGAGGCTGGAAGGAGTCACAGTCCAAAAGAAGCCTTTTGAGGGCACCAGGTTGGTAAAGCCTGTTCTATCTTATACCCTTTCTAACAATGTGTTTTTAAGAAGGGTTGCAGATTCCATGAAGGCCTTTACATGCATAACCATAGCTGTGAACCGTCCCTTATTTGGCGGGAAAGTCCCTTATCCCAGCGCAGTGTCCCGCTGCTGTCCCTTATTGATGATGTCCCTTAAATATCCCGGGTTTCAAAGAAAGCAGCTCCTCTCCCTCCCTGCCGGCCAGGGAGGATCCAACTGTGTTGCTTGGCTGCGTTGCTCACCCAGTAAGGAGTCTAAGAATGACTGGGGGGTGCATGCCTTGTGCCAATCAAATCGGCTGCGTTGCCTGGGGACTCACCTTTGCTCAGCGCTTCCCAGCGGGGAGGTGACGGTGGTTTCCCTTGCTGCATCCCCTTTGCCAGGTTGCTGCGCTGTGGGAACCACTGCTTGAGGCTTCATTTGGCTGCTGGCTGGGCTTTCTGCCTTTGGCTTGGAGGGGCTCAGAAGCTGAATATACCTGCGCCCTGAAACTCCCTTATTTTGGCTGCTCATACCTTATTTTCAAGGCTGCTGTAACTTGACAGCTACGTGCATAACCATATACATGAAGGTGTCCTTGGTACATATGCTTGCATTGTATGTCCAAATACCAAGGAAGGAGCCTGCAATGTCCATACTCAGGGATACTCACGAGTCATATGCACAGATGTCAAGGAAGGAATGCACAACAACAGGGGCAGGGCTGTTCATGAACCTGCGTCGCTCGACATGGGAGCAAAGAACACTGAAACAGGGTTGAGGTGCATGAAACGCAAGTTCTAAGAGAAACTTATTTGGAAATGTTTACATAGTAGGCACATAGGCAGGGCTTACTCTACTGTTTTGTGCAATACTTACGATATAGAACCTGCATTATTAAATTACAAGAGTTATTTATAGTGAAGCAAATAGATAAACTTCTAAAGCATTTTGTTTAGGATCCAGGTATGAGAGAGAGAACGTAATTAATATGTATTAAGCCATAGCCCGTATATATGGCATGAACTTTGGTGAACAGTGATTTGGAAGCATATATACATGCTGTCAAAGTAGCAAGACTCCTAACTCAATGCTCTCTGCTAATAGATATTATATGGAGTGCTTTAGAAGAAAGACTGCATCTGCTTAAGAGCCCGGAGACACAATATTCATGGATCTACTGTACTCCCGTTATTTCCCCACTGTGGCCAAATGTAAAGAGTTACAATTATTACTTCATGGAAATCATCTTCTGGCAAATCCGACGGTGTTTGTAGTAATTCCAAACGTGGTTTACAAGAACTGCCACATCATAAAGAGTTCAATTACAGCACTCTTCTTGTAAACTACTACTTCTGCCTTCCCTGCAACAATTTTAGAGGGGGCATCTTTAAATTCACTTTTAATCACTGCGCTCAGTAGCACCGCTTCTTCTCTATCCACCCACAACATAAAGTGCATGCAATTGCAGTTAGCAATGTTTGTGGGCAAAAGCAAAGGATCCTGCCGGCTAGAAACAGGAACAGCATGCATCGTAACTTAGTTCCAAAATTCTCATTAATACGTCTATAAAGTGTGACGTGTGTCAGCTATAGTGAGGAAATAGAGGCCCAATTCAGATATAATGGGGAAACATGACTTCCTACCTTCTGAATAAACTATGGCAAGACTCAGGTTCTCAAACTTCCTATGTTCTCTTGCGCACCCAGGATGGAAGCATCCATTTTCCGTTTTAAAGTTAGGAAACGGCACTTTAAGTGCAGTCCAAGAACAGTTCAGGATATGGAATCATTGATTCATATACTGGCTTGTTCTCAAATGGTAATTTACAAAGTTTCCCAAGTCTGGATGTTGCAGGGGACCTGTTGCTTCTGAAAGTGGAAGAGAGCGGAAGGTTGAACATGTGAGCCTTGGCGCACTGTGACTTGTTCACCCAGTAATATCTGAACTGGAACCAAGCGCTCTTTTTATACACCAAACTGGCCACATTCTACACGTAGATGGCAGTTCAATGGCTTATAGCGAAACATGATGGATCAGTATGGCTGGGTGATAGCAGCATCACCCAGATTTTTCCAGAGCTGCACAGCATATCCACTGCTTCCCCAGTATTTCTCAACCATATGACACCATTATATCCACTACATGTGAATATAATAACATTTTCCCACTCTCTTTCACTATGGCATGAATAACTAGGAGACTCAGGGACAATGTAGATTGGTCATGTAATGTGTGATTCAAATGGGTCTACTGTGGTTTATGTGGCAAAATGCTAGCATGATAGCCAAATGCTAATTTTATCTTGGGGTGCTCCAGAAGTTACAATAATTACCTTTCCTTCCCAAAAAAGGGGAAGATTATTAAAATGTAAGTTTTGCTTAATCATTTGTGAAGATGCCATTCATTTTCATCTTACAAATAATTAAGGAAAGATTTGTCCTCATTCATATTTCTTGCCACAATACTACCCACAGAATCAAGTTGGTTATTCTTGGTTACAATTTTGTGCCAAACCAAAACTGCCACCTAGAGATCCTAAATATCTTGGGATAAATTTATCTGGAAACATAAAGCACAATTTTATTGCTGCAAAAAAGCCAGAGACTCTGGACGTCTGAGACAGCAGCTGTGTCTCTCACCCAAACACAGCCATAAAGAAATTCACAGCTCTCCCTTTCACACTTCTGCAATAAGTGTTACCAAATGTTCTCCCTACAATATGTGTTTACTTCTGAGAAGCAAGCTTAAGAAGTATAATATAAAGCAAGTGTGAAATATCAGCACTGCCTTTTAAACAATCAAAAGTAAGAATAGGGAAAGATAGCTTCTGTGTTTGATTTCTGACAAGTGGCTGTGGCTACACAACACTAAATAATTGTACAGTGGTACCTTGGTTCTCGAACGGCTTAGTTGTCAAACAAATCAGCTCCCAAACGCCACAAACCCAGAAGTGTTCCGGTTTGCAAATGTTTTTTGGAAGCAGAACATCTGACATGGCTTCCGCTTGAGTGCAGGAAGCTTCTGCAGCCAATCTGAAGCCGTGCCTTGGTTTTCAAACGGTTCTGGGAGTTGAACAGACTCCCAGAACGGATTAAGTTCAGGAACCAAGGTACCACTGTATAGTGTAACATGCAAGAGCAGAACAGACCCTAAGCAAAGATTCAGGCTCTCATTCCCGTTCCCACCTCAGAGTCTTCTGCTGCACAGCCAGGAGGAGGACTTTGTTCACATTTAATTTCACTTTCCACAAATTCTGGCTTGGTGTGTCCTATGAACCACAGATCATTGTTTAAAACTTACTCAGAACAATGGGTTACATGGCTTGCTTTGCTTAACTAACTAGTTTGGTTTAAACCATGATTTCCAAATCATATAGCACAACCACCATGGAAGCTAAGAACTGGTGACGTCCTTCTGCTGGCCACATGGGGGTTGTAAGGAGGAGTATGCAGACCCAAGGCTTTGGTTAGGCTTCTTCTTAGTCATGCATGTAGGGTCAAACCATGGTTTAGCATCACAGAAGAACAAGGCCAGTGTGCTATTTTGAAATGCGGCACACAAACCTCTTTTGGAGCCTAAATGAATGGGCACATTACTTAATACAATTCAGAGGGACAAGCAGAAACAAACTCCTGCACTTCATTGAATAGAGAAAATTTGCAGGTTTTCTCAAGGCTGCATGTGAAACTGTCCATTGCAAACTTAAGTGGATTTTTTCTGCCTTCTCACACATGCTACATTTGACCAAATTTAACTGTATCACAATTTTATTTTCTTCCCTGAAAAAATGATAGCTCTCTTCTAGTTTAAACAAATTTTCATCTACTTTGAGATTCTTGGAAGAAGATTTTGTATACTTTGTTCTGCTAAAACTTCCTTCCTAAACAGCTGCTGCTAATACAAAATCTTTTAAAAAGTAGAGCACGGAAGATTCAAGTAAATATTAATTATTACACTGAGGCTTAGGCAAATACTAAATGTTCAAGATCAGAAAAAGCAATATACTTTAATGTCACTTCCATAATTTCCAGAATTCTGCAATGCAGCTTTTGGATCTTATCATTTAGACATAGATGTTTTGTGTTTGAGAGAACTATCATGGTGCAATGACTAGAATATTAGGTTTGTATGTAGAAGCTCAAGTCCATTCAGATAATCACTATCTCTCTTGTTTCACAAAACTATATCATGAAGTGGCCTGGCAATGATGTCACAATTACAAGCAACTTATCCGACGAAAATCCAGAAAAAGAAACATCTGCACCACATATCTCTGACCTAAGAACCTGGCCATTGTTGTTAGACAAACTCCAGCTATTTAGACAAATTCATTTAATGGTGCATAACATAATGTGCATTATTTCTTGGACTCCATGATCACTGCAGACTGTGACAGCAGTCACGAAATTAAAAGACGCCTGCTTCTTGGGAGAAAAGCAATGACAAACCTAGACAGCATCTTAAAAAGCAGAGACATCACCTTGCCAACAAAGGCCCATATAGTTAAAGCTATGGTTTTCCCAGTGGTGATGTATGGAAGTGAGAGCTGGACCATAAAGAAGGCTAATCACCGAAGAATTGAAGCTTTTGAATTATGGTGCTGGAGGAGAATTATGGTGCTGGAGGACAGATCCTGAAGCTGAGACTCCAATACTTTGGCCACCTCATGAACAGAGAAGACTCCCTGGAAAAGACCCTGATGTTGAGAAGGATTGAGGGCACAAGGAGAAGGGGACAACAGAGCACGAGATGGTTGGACAGTGTTCTCAAAGCTACCAACATGAGTTTGACCAAACTGCGGAAAGCAATGGAACACAGGAGTGCCTGGCGTGCTCTGGTCCATGGGGTCACGAAGAGTCGGACACGACTAAACAACAACAACAACAATGATGATAATGTTCCATCCCTCCCGGTTGATGTTGTGTTGAGTCTATACTGCCTCCTGTACCATCTGCACTGTGACTGGAATGGATACCGGATGGGTTACAATGGCAAGTACAGACTGCATGGTCAGAAAAGTATTTCTAAACTACACTGCTGCTGTTTCTTCCAGATAATTCCTGTTTCTTCAGGAAGTACAGGAAACTGCTATGCAGAAGCAGTATTATAATATTGGGATATTTTGTACATTATATGGTCACCCACACCGATACTGCCTTGAACAGCAGTTACCAAATGTGAAGTACAGCATTTCACCATGTAGACTTAACAATATTCACTACAAACCTCTTTTTCAGGAAGTTTGCAGTAACCTGGAGAAGACTGCCAAATCAGCACCTCGAATTACTGAATAAATAGAGCTTGTTATATGCCAACAGCTGCCACATGGAGTAATCTGAAACGTCTTTCAAATGGCAGCTGTAATGCATAAATTGGCCTTCAGAAGTATAATTGCTGGGTTCCTGTAAAAGTTTGTTCTCCATAGGTTAGGCTAGGCCTCAATCTGCAGTTACAGCCTAAGATTTTTTAAAAAATACTAATAAAACACCAGTGACCTATGGAATTTCCTTGTACTCAGTCCTCCAACTGAAACATCTCACTAAATTATCCAACTAGTTTTAGTAGAATGCAAGGCACATTCTCTCAACGTGACATGCTAATTATTTTGGTGTTTCTTCAATAAGTCAAAATACAAGACTTGAACGAAGTCAAGCTCTAGCAGCCCTGTAGAACACTGTGGAACACAGATGATGTTTTACATATTCTAATACTAGCAGATCTCATACACAATGACTGACTTTGAACTCTGTTTATATATTATTAAGGTTAAATATCATTTAATTGTTACATGTTAACAATGATTCCATGCTGTTCTTCTTGAAGTATTCTTCCAAGTTTTACCAGGACATGGAAAAGCACAGATGACTGACTTGAAGCAGAGTGGCAAAATGAACTTGGTAAACTACCAGTCTCATCGCCCATTTGGATGCAGAGTTCAGCATGCCATATCTAATTCTGCATACAATGGCAGCCTTGTATACTTTGGCTTAGACCCAGCTACAGTCATGCACATCTAGCCAAAGACAATCAACAGCTCCAGGATGTGGGCATCCATCCCCAAAGCACACCCCTACATATCTAACTGGTCCAACAGGGGCAAGCGCAACCATGGATTACGATACACATTTCCACCTGCCTTAGTTGAAGGCACAGAAACATATTCCTGTACACATCTCACTTGCCAGATATGGCATTTAACATCATAGTCCTTTATTAACAAAGGCTATTTCTGCAAACTGAACACTTCATTTTGTGACGAAAACAGTCTATGTGCACTAGAGTGAGTAGCACGTCTATTTTCTTGTGGCCAGATATAAGAAAAAGTAAACTAGACTGCCATGTTGACATGCCACAGCCATGTGAGTGAAACTTATTCTTCATGTGTTTTGTAAGGAAAATAACTGAGGAAAAATAGGATAATTATTTCCACTGGGATAAACTACACATTTGAGACTGTTGTTGTTTATTAAAAGTGTACTGCAAAGAACAGCCCCAGCAACCACTTAATTGGCCAAATTTATTTACCATGTTTCTTATTCCTGAATTCAACGATATAGCCAGTTATCTAAAAACATGACAGCCCAAATCCTCTTCCTTGTATGGTTATTTTATTATTATTTATTCCTACTTTGGGAGAAAGGTTGGTATATTAATGTATTAAATATATGCATACATTCCTAGACCACCCCTTGGCCCAAGGCAACACACAATATTTCCAATAAAATTCGTAACATGTTAAAACCATTCTAATACAAAATTGTCAACCACAGACCAACAGCCCTTGGGTCAAACTCTCCCCATAAGCCTGCAGGGGAAGAAATATCATCTTCTGACTTCACAAGCCTGGAAGTGATGACACAACTATGCCTTCAATGGAAAGGAGTTCCACAGTGAGAGTTCCACAACAGAGAAGGCCCAGTTTCTCATCATCATAAACAAATCATGGCCATTGATAGGAGCACAGATAGGGCTCCCCTGCAGATCTTAGGAGCTCAGACAAGCAGATGCTGGGAGAGGTGCTCTAT
Organism: Podarcis erhardii; assembly: GCF_964252035.2. Classification (NCBI taxonomy): domain Eukaryota; kingdom Metazoa; phylum Chordata; class Lepidosauria; order Squamata; family Lacertidae; genus Podarcis; species Podarcis erhardii. The sequence continues at coordinate 47,709,669 of NC_138500.1, forward strand.
CAAGTACTTGGGACCCAAGTTGTGTAGGACTTTATGTGCCAAGTTAACATCAAGTCTGGTATTGCTCATAACAGAATATTTTCTTTTAAAAAATTGCTCAATTATCTGTTCAATCTAGTATGCTCACAAAATCCACAAGCCAAAAATCATTTGGTGGTATAGATAGCTCGGTGTTATTAGTTGTTGGAGAATTTAGTACCTCTGTAGCGTTTTCTTCTTTCCCATGTTTAGCAAATGCAAAAACAAAGCCCATTAAACTGTACATAAATTTGTTTCATCTGAATAACGTATACTTTCCCCACTAAATTTTGTTTTCAACACAATACACACAACCATTTAAATTATTTCTATTTTAGTACTGCTACTTTGTATCTGTGTTCTGATAGGTGTCCCATATATCCCTGCAGAGCAACTGAATTCCTCAGATGGTACACTGCTGAGAGTATAGTTATGTCCCAGAGGTGCACTTGGCTTGTACAAGAACTCCCAGGCAGTTTGTGTTACAGAGTTCCCTAGGAAAAGAGATTGATGGTTAAACCACTCTGCAAGGGGCAGAAAGGTATCCTAACAACTCTGAGCATCCCTAACAAACTACAGTACAGTGGTACCTCGGGTTAAGTACTTAATTCATTCCGGAGGTCCATACTTAACTTGAAACTGTTCTTAACCTGAAGCACCACTTTAGCTAATGGGGCCTCCTGCTGCTGGGGCCTCCTGCTGCTGCCACGCCGCCGGAGAACGATTTCTGTTCTCATCCTGAAGCAAAGTTCTTAACCTGAAGCACTATTTCTGGGTTAGCGGAGTCTGTAACCTGAAGCGTATGTAACCCGAGGTACCACTGTACCAGAGTTCTTTGGGAGAAAGGCACGACTCTTGAAGCAATATAATAGTGTTTTAAATACATAGTGTGGAAGTGGCCTCGATTCAATTACCAGCTGAAACTAGATAGGCTCCTAGCATTGCGATACTAGCCACGTATTGAAACTTTTTGTTTAAGAAGGCTTTCCTTCGAAATCTGATTCGGTAATCTGTGCAGCAATTGCATATCTGAAGAAAGTGGGGTTTTCATACCCCCATGCTCTGGAGGCACCAGCTAGGCACTCATCCTTCAAGCTGAACAAAGTCACATAAGCTTCTGAGACAGTTCTGGCAAAGAATTGGAAGGCCAGTCATACATTTCAAAGCCACGTGTGACTGTACAGTAGACAATGCATGCCTGGTCTTTTTCTGGCTGCTGCTCCACATTAAAAAGCTAGTAGGGTGGAACTATAGCCATAGGTACCCATTTAGGTACCCACTAACACCCTTAGTGTTGAGATCAAGGTTTCCCAAACTTGGGTCTCCAGCTATTTTTGGATTACAACTCCCATCATCCCTAGCTAGCAGGACCTGTGGTCAGAGATGATGGGAATTGTAGTCCAAAAACAGCTAGAGACCCTTTTGGGAAACCCTGGTTGAACAGAGTTTCTACCAAAGCCAACAGGACACTATGTGAAACGGAGTTCCTGATGACATCACATGTTGGATTTGCATATGCAAAGGGTATTTCATTACTATGGACAAACTCAAAATTGCAATATAAGCTTTTATTATGTACGCACGCCGGAGCAAATTAATCTGTATGCTCCAATATAGCCCACATTAGTTTGCGACCAATGAAGTGAAGAACTTAAATCAGCACATACAAGGAACATGAACTAGCATATTTCTAGAAGGAAGATCTTGTTTGTTTTCAAGAGACATTTTATTCAAAAGCTGCCAAGTGCTAGAAAACAGAAGCTGCAGATATAATGGAGCCACAGAACAGGAAAGTGAAACTCTTAAAATATTATGTATGATTGTATAAACACCGTCTTCTGCTGTGACATTAAAATAAAAAAGCAATCACAGAGAAACAGAACTGATGTACAACATAGGCAGGGAGGATGTTGTAGCATTGTTTCTACTGTTAAAAGACTGCTTTTTAAAAGGCTACCAAACATTTGTAACTGATTAAATAGAAGGTGCATGGTCTAAGCCAGCCATTCCAGATACATGGGAGCAGTCAATCAGTTACAACCCTCCCTTTGCCAAATCAAAGGGCATCCTGGAAGTAAATTAAGTGTAGCAATTGCAATCTACGCTGTTAAAACTGCAATCAAGCAGTATTTTTAAAAAGAAAAACAAGAAGAGAGTCCTCACTTCCAGTTTAACTGTGGCTGGGAAAGAGAGGGGCTGGAGAAGGCTATTCAAAGAACGGGTCTCCTAGCTTCCCTCTTGCTATGCAAGCCCGTTTCCCTTTCCACACTGGATACTGTGACTCTATTAACCAGATGACTCTGTGATGAGTCTTCAGCTGGAAGCTGGGGCACTTATCACCTAAAATGGTTTAAGCTTATCCCCCATGACACACACTCGCCTACCAATTTATCACACTCTCAAATCAGCGAGTGGCCTGAGCAAGTACAAAGGTGGACTTTCCCCCACCCTTTCAAACCCCTTTCAATTGGGGCGCGGGGGGGGGTCGGATTTAGCCAGGATTATAACCCCCGTTATAATCTGAGGATGCCAGTTTTTTTGGGGGGGGGTAATTACTGGGAATGGAAAGATGTGCGCTCTCCTCCTTGCACTGGAGTTAAGGCAGGGTAAAAACCAAGAGGGGAGTCAGAAACCAGGAGGCGGCTTCCCTGTCCCACCCCGACGGCCACCTCCAGACTTCTTACCTTTCACTTGACTTTCATATTCGGCCACGATCTCCTTGTCCTTCTTGAATCTGCTCGGGGTTGACATATTATCCTCCCGGTTCTTCTTTCAGAGAGAGGGTAGGGAAACACTTGGCAGAGTTTCGCGCGGCACAATTTGCAATTGCGGCGCTTACAGCAGAGATCTTCCTCGAGGTGGGAAGGACTTCGCGGCGCGTCCCAAGCTAGATCTGCCGGCGATCGTAGCTGGAAAGGCGAGAGGGAGAAAGGGGGGACTTTTAGGCTAATCCCGGAGCAGGCACCATCTCCGGGGCGCGGCAGCAGCAAGCAAAGGCTGGGCGTCGAAGCGGCCGGGACCAGCCCTTCCCCTCGAGGCTCGGCGAATCCCTCGCTCTTTTCTTCCTGCGGCCGCTGCCTTTCACTCAGTCCGCGCCAGAGCCGGGACGGCCGCCCGCAGCATCGCGGGACCGAGGCGGCGAAATTTCGCCTGCGGGCCAGGAGTTTCGCCTGCGGCTGCGAGCAGGGGGCGCCTCAGAGCGGAAACAAAAGTTCTCGCTCCCCCCTAATGGCTTCTCCGCCTTCCCGCTCTCTCCGGAGCCAAGCCCCTCGCGCCGCCGCCGCCGCTGCTGCTGCTGCTACCACGCCTTCAGCCGCCCTCTCCGCCTCTTATCCGCAGCTGCCGGCCTGGGAATGCTGGCGAAGGAGCGCAGCCCACCCGAAGCCGCCGCGCGCAGGCAAGAGACTAAGCCACCAGCCCGGGAGCTTCCAAGCGCCTCGCGGGTTCTCCTTCTGCCGCCCCTCCCCTGCGCCGAGCCGACACCCCTCGCGGCCAATGGGGGCCGCGCCGCCTCGGCCGCTGCCCAATGACAGGACGGCGGAGGGCGGGGCTTCGCGGGCCAGGCTGCCCGGATGCCTCCCGGGGTGAGCGAGGAGCGGACCCTGCCCAGGCTCGCGCCTAAAGCGCCCGCTTTGCCGGGCGAGATGCCGCTAGGAAGGAGAAGGGAGGGTTATTGCTAGCAGCTGCGAAAGGGGAAGCGGCGGCGGGAGAGGAGGAGGAGGGGTGGGGTGGGGGGTGGGGGGTTCTCCTCCTCCCGCTTTCTCGCCCCAGGAGCATATGGTGAGCGGGGCTTTGCTAGGGAAAAGGGGTGCGAGGCAGAGATAAGGTGTTGCAAGAGCCCTTGATCCTGGCGTGGAAAGTTAAACCCGCCGCTGTCTGGCTGGAAGTGGGAGGGGGGGGGAGGCTGCTTAGTTTGGGGGATCACGCTTTTGCAACCTTGTCGCGCCACCGCCGGAGCATTGTTTCTGTTCTACAGTATTGGCTTGGGAGCCCCAGTTCCTCAGGCTGCTGGTTGCTGCTTGCCACCAAGACGTTTCGTTGAAACTGCTAGAAGGCGATAGCGGGGCTCAAGGGTTAATCGCACCCGCCCAGCTTCGCTCCCTCTGTATAACCTGAGATGCGGGCAGCTTCCCTTCTGATGTGACCACAGTCTCGATGCGAAGTGACCACACCCATCTTTGTGGAGGGGACGCGCACACACAGTCTCGGTAGACTGAAATCTGAATAGGAGGCGAGGCCCTTCTTGCCTGTGGATCTCAAAAGTGTGTATTTTAAGCAGCACGGACCAACATAAAGCAGCTGGGATTTTGCTATTGTTGCTCAGTAAGAAGCAAAATCAACCAAGCCTTTCATAACATTTTTATTCAGGCTGGCTCTGGCAGTGACTGAACATCAGGTCAATAATTGTTCTTTTTTTGCAGGGGAGAGGAGTATTTTTTAGTTTTTCTCTCACTATGTATTTTTGTATTTCATTTTTATCCTGCATTTGCTCCAGGCAGCTTCCAAGGGCAAACATCTGCCTCCCCCTCTCTTTTATTCTCACAACAGCCCTTAGTTAGACTGAGAGATATAGCAACTCGCCCAAGGTCAGTGAGCTGAGTGGGGAAGTGGACCCAGGTCTGCTAGTCTGACACTCTTAATTTACTGGACCTCAAAGGTTCCCTAATATAAACAAAGCATTGTAATTCCATAGAAAGTTTAGGAATCAGATATGGGCCAGCCCAGGACGTACAGTGGTACCTTGGGTTACATACACTTCAGGTTACATACGCTTCAGGTTACAGACTCAGTTAACCCAGAAATAGTACCTCAGGTTAAGAACTTTGCTTCAGGATGAGAACAGAAATTGTGCTCCGGCGACACGGCAGCAGCAGGAGGCCCCATTAGCTAAAGTAGTGCTTCAGGTTAAGAACAGTTTCAGGTTAAGAACGAACCTCCGGAACGAATTAAGTACCCAAGGTACCACTGTATTGTCATTTCAAGCAAAACAAAAAATGCTGCACCTGCCTTCTCCTCTTCCTCCGTCGGTCATGGCTGCCACCACCTCCCATCCCAGAGACCTCAGTGGTGGGAAGAAATCTGGGTTCAGAGAAGTCAAGAGTGAGCTTTGCCTGGTGCGTCCACCAGGAAGCCCATCTCATGCTTTGAGTCACACCCCCCCCGGTCCATATAATTTAAAGCAGTGGTTCCCAATCAGTGGTCCACGGACCCCAGGGGTCAACGTAACTCACCTGGGGGGGGTGTGCACCATTCACATAACAAAACTAGCATAGGCATAACATTTCCTAAAAAGTAAGCAGTCTACACACTGGTGGAGGAACGGGAGTGCAGAGGGAGTAGACTGCCCCGGCACCACTATTCAGGTAGGGTGCTATCGCTGCAGCCCCCCCGACACGCGCTGTGCACCGTGCACCACGCCCCCACAGGCAGAATGTCACGCCCCCAGAACATGCACCACACCCCTGCGTGTGGCACGCCATGCCCTCACGGGAGGCGTACCACGCCCCTGGGATGTGCATCACGCCCCCACCTATACACCCTATACACCCCCCTATACACCCCGCCCCGGTAGCGGAGCATGCAGCTTCGCCACTGAGTCCACAGCTTGACCCTAGAAAAGCAGAAGAAGATTCATTTATTTATTTCAAAGTTCCATCCCTACCAGAGAGGAGTGGCAAACCAAGCTAATGGACTATGTCGAGACTGCAAAACTGAATGGAAAACTCAGAAATCAAGAGGACAATAACTTTATAAAAAAATGGGGGAAATTTCTAAGTTACTTAGGAGAGCACTGTAAGCAGATGGAAACATTAGCAGGATTTTGATCTCACTTATAGTGTAACAATTACCATGGATAATATGGTTTGATATAAAAATCGGACTATGGAAGAATAAAAGGTAAAGGGACCCCTGACCATTAGGTCCAGTCGTGGCCAACTCTGGGGTTGCGGCACTCATCTCACTTTACTGGCCAAGGGAGCCGGCATACAGCTTCCGGGTCATGTGGCCAGCATGACTAAGCCGCTTCTGGCGAACCAGAGCAGCGCACGGAAACGCCGTTTACCTTCCCACCGGAGCGGTACCTATTTATCTACTTGCACTTTGACGTGCTTTCAGACTGCTAGGTTGGCAGGAACTGGGACGGAGCAACGGGAACTCACCCCGTCGTCGTGGGGATTCGAACCACCTTCTGATCAGCAAGTCTTGGGCTCTGTGGTTTAACCCACAGTGCCACCCGCGTCCCAGTATGGAAGAATATGCAGTAATCAATGTTTAAAATGGGATTCCATGGAGGAGGTGGGAGAAAGTCCTGAAATTTGGAGGAATCTCTTTATATGGGTATGTTTTTCTTTTCTTTTTTGTATATAACTTTGTACTTGTAAAACCAAATAAAAATTATTTTTGTAAAAAAACATTTCAAAGTGCCAAATTGTCTATGACGACAGAAATTTGACAGCCATTCTGGGATCTCTTGCTTGCTTTCCTGCCTGATGGCTACTTAACTGTGCAGTACTTTCAGCAGAGTTCCTCATGTGTTACAGCGGAAGCCACGTTCCATATATGGCCATTAGGGTGACGTATACATTCATGTTTCACAGTAGGCTTGGGAACATGCCAGAGGTCGAAGCTTTCTTTGAGCAACAGAGATAAATGTTAGTTTCTGGATTATATCTGGACTCTAGGGCAGCTTGGCTGAATTAACCACAGTAACCATTTCCCTCCCCTCTCTTAAGGATTGCAGAAGGATTGTACATTATTACATTGGTGTAATCTTCTTCCAAGATGTTTGAAGGAGTCAATAAGCTCAGGGCTTCAGACTAAAGTCGTCTCTGACTTACATGCCACGCAATCACATTGCGGTGGCTTGGATCACAGGGAGTAAGTCCCGGGAGCATTTAGGCTTTTAAATACCAGAGGCAAAGATGGGAAGAACTTCTAAGGACACATGCAAGATTATTGCAGAAAACCTATTTTTACATGTGCTGGCTCAGGAAGACACTTCATTAATGCTTTCATTTAAAACACACCGAGAGACAGAAAATTGTTGTGTTTTGGTTCCACCCACACCCAAGTTGGTCTTGAAGCCTCACTAGTTAAACTTTGTTTTTTTTTATAGCGTTTTTGGTCCAGCATCAGACAATGCAAATCTCTTCATTTGCCCCTGAATCCTGCTTACTTAACAAGTAACAAAAGGAAGTCCATCTGCCAGCAGGCAAAATCTAGAGCAGGATAGTCTGTGCCTAGTCATTGATGCAAATCACATAAACACACCATAATGGGAATGAATGAGGCTGCAAGAGATAATGAGGCAATAATTATCTAAAACTGGACAGCAGGACTTCTTAAGTTTCCTCCTAGAGTACCAGTAAGTGTCACGAGTCTGTCACATCTCATGGGCTAGTTTCCTTTTTACTAACTGCAGTCTTTCTTTATACATGCTGTATCCTGTTCAGAATATAGAACATAGTATATAGTGGTTCATTTACTTATTAAACCTTTCTGCCATATAAAAAGAATAGAAACCAAACAGAAGCTTATTTTCTAAGATGCAATACTCGGTACCCAGAGATAACTTATTTCTTCTACATTTTTGTGACATCACATGTAGCACAACTTACCCAATCTAAGAAATAGATCTGCTGTGATTTATACCGGTGTTCACCCTTTTGAAGTTAACACTCGTATTGGGATATGGTTGTCAGTACTGTATGTAAATATATGTTAAATATGAATACTGTAGTAGTATTTGTAAGACTGGTACTTAGTGACATTTTTGCCAACATATACAGTACTTGTATATTGTTGTGATATCAGTGTAATCTTGTGTCTAGTTTCCAACTACTTGTGGGCTGGCACAGTATGGCTTATGGCTAGGCTGTAAATTACTGTGGAGTCTTAATGGTTAGCTATTTAGATAGCATAGTAAAAAGGAAAGATAATCGAGACTGCAGTCCTATCCCTAGCTGAACTCCATGGGACTTACTTTTGAGTAATTTGGATTACACTGTACAAGGCAGAATGGGTTTTGCAATAACAATAGCAAAGGATTTGTTAGTGGTTTGAAATACTCAGCACCTACACAAAGGGCACTTGGTACTGCTGTGTTGTGGATATATGTAGCATTTATTATCTGAGGGCACCTAGATTTGGGAGTGTTTCAATGCAATGACTTGAATTTAAACATATATATTTTATACATATATGCAAAAGAATAACATCCCGATGGTACTTAACACTAATATATGTTCTCATTAATTGTTGGAATAGTTGATCACCAATTCTACTTATAAAAAGACACCCACTAGCTGAGTGCTTTTCCTGGAATATCACTGAGAGACGAAGCATCCAGCATAATGAATCCTATCAGCCTCCTTGAATGAGAAAGCCAGACACTAATTTTTCAAGGAATGGGCAGATGACAGCAATAAATTCATTAAGCCTTGTGAAAATCTTTAATAAATTATCTGCTGGCTGTATGTAGCCTTCATAAAACACTCTTCCTCTTTTAAAAAGCAAGACCTTTTATTAGTATATCAAATAAGAGGAATCCAATAATTGTCAGTGTTATGAGATGCATCCCATGTGCAATGCCAACAACATTGATAGATGTATTGTATCTTTAGAGCGTGGCTATTTATTTAAAAGGTGTTACTTAATGTACAAGTGCTTTCTTTGTTGCAGTTGCTGTTCCACTGTGCATAAATCTCACAGTTACCAAAAGAAAAGCTGAAAGATTTGGGTGTAAGTAAATAATAATGCCACATCGCTAAATTCTGACTTGATAGTTTTTTTCAGTGTGTACAGCAAATCTGATTAATGCACCTAGAAATCTTTAAAAATCTCGTTTTCTTTCATCTCCCCTCTATACTTGTGTTACTATAGAGGAAGTACACAGAAAAGAACTGGTCATTTTGGCAGGGGAATCTTTCAGAAATCACTATCTAGAGCCCTGTTTTAATCTGAAGTGGGCTTTCAGAATAAAAATGGAAAGCCCATCTATCTTACTCATTGAGTGTTTTTAGAACAGTAGCTTGAATCCATATTCTTATTAACTATTAATAAGACAAAAGTCTATATGAAAAATGAATCGCTTCATGCTACTGAGGGCTAAGTGCATTTTTAGTAAGCCAACCAGTGAACACATTACTGTTTGAATGGAAGATGCATGCTTGCAACCTATGTTGTATTGTTATAATGGGCAAACACCACTGGCTGCATTTTCCAGCACAGGTTCCCTAGATGACTCCATTCAAACGTGGGGTTTATTATGTTAGTTTTACTGGTTATAATGCTACCCCCTTCTGTCCCAATTTCTGATGTTCCTTTTACACGGCAGTACATACTGAGTAATGGGATGGTGGCTTTTTCAACAATATACTACCATGTAGTGCTAACTTTTAAATACCAATATCCGGAAGCTGTCTGCGGACAAACGCCGGCTCCCTCGGCCTATAGAGCGAGATGAGTCCCACAACCCCAGAGTCATCTGCAACTGGACCTAATGGTCAGGGGTCCCTTTACCTTTACCTTTAACATGCTGGGAGGAAAATGGAAATTATTGTGTTAGTAGTTTTTTCTCGTTTCCAGCATATTGGTCTTAATGCTTCTAGAACTTCAAAAATACTGAACCTCCTATGTTCTATTTAGGTAAAGGTAAAGGGACCCCTGACCATTAGGTCCAGTCGCAGATGACTCTGGGGTTGCAGCGCTCATCTCGCTTTATTGGCCGAGGGAGCCTGCGTACAGCTTCCGGGTCATGTGGCCAGCATGACTAAGCCACTTCTGGCGAACCAGAGCAGCGCACGGAAACACCGTTTACCTTCCCACCGGAGCGGTACCTATTTACTTGCACTTTGACTATTTAATTTGACTATTTAAAAGAGTGCAAATCAATTTACTGGCATAGATAACTAAATCTATTTGCATCACAAAAAATTTAATGACCATCATAAAACCTTTAAATATTACTAATAGCAGATCCATTCTCCAGGTGTAGATTCTTAGACAGCTAATTGTACCACCCACCTAAAGGAGGGGAGGTATCAACAGGCTTGGGGGAAGCAGCTTAGTGAGGACTGAAAGTAGGGAAATGGGCAGGCCTCCTTGTCTCTGCAAGAAGGACTCAATCTGCAACTTATTTACTTACTTGTCCTTCCAAACCGGTAGCAGAGACAAGCTGTTGTAGTTCATGAATAGGGCAGACCCATGGTTTAAGTAAAAATTCATGGCCACTAGAGTTCAAATTATAAACTGAAAGGTTTATTTAAGATCAGTAACAGACCATGGATTAAACAGAGATGGCAAACAATGCAAACGAACATTTCTGATCTCTTATCTTTAGAGAGACTAGTAATTACACAGCATCAGACTTGCTAGACGCAAGGAACTCAATAATCTTTTGATAATTCTTGAGAGACATAATGGGAAAACTTCGTTTTATGTTGAATGAACAGTTGGGTGGGGAGAAGGCATCCAAACAGTTTGAGTCCCAGAACTTGCCAGGTCCAACTTATGCAGAGAGATAACACCGGTTAGCACCTTGCTTAGACCATGGAGGCAGTTTATTTAGATTTAGAAGGTGTAAATTAGAGGGGAGGTCCTTTCTTTCCCAGCAGACAAAGTGTGTGTATTTAAGAGGCCTCCCAGGGCAGGACTTGAGAAGACTCATGGCATGGAGAAGCCATTCTTGTGGCCCAGATAGAGATATTCTAAAGTAACAGACAGGCCTCACCATGGCATGATCACAGCATATGGACATCGACCAGGGTCTGTAAAAATATGCCACTTTTGATACAGTGTAAACAGATACACGTCTCCAGCTTTTTATAAGTTTTGTTGATTTCAAGCAAGTGTCTCTGCCATCTAAATCAAAGTACTTAATTCTCACTGGAAGAAGGCACCCCTTAATTCACTTATCTGCATTTTCAGATACCACAGCTCCCTCATGTGGCTCGCAGAAAGAGAGATGCCCTTTCTGATTATCAGAAAAGTGTAAAATAAATAAATAAATAAATAAACCTCCCTTCATCTTCCCACACACCCAGCCGTTAAATGTATATTTTAAGAGACAATAACAAGTGACAAGGGTTACCTGAGAAGCTGCCTTCGTCCATCTGCTGACATCACCAGAGGAGGTCTTCGTTACTGACAACATTAGAGGAGAAGGCCTTCACAGGGGTGCCACATGCCCATGAAATTAATCTTGGGTCTTCCTGGAGTCATGCCTTTCCTGCCACCTGGAACATTCTTCCTCCTGAAAATAAGGCCTGCACTGAATATCTTTTGTTTGTTCTTCAGACCAGTTGTCAAGTCTGCTCCTCTCCCGCTGGGCTTTTATATCATTTGGCGTATTTAGGAGAAATATCACCTTATGTCCTTCGCTGTGTCCACGAACCCATCTCACATTGCTGACACGTAGGCATCAGCATTTTGAATTCCAGGAGGTAACCAGCTTATCCCTTGAGATGAGAGGTCTGGGACAAATTGACCGAGCCAAGATGAGAGGACTAGGGCAACTAGGATGGGCTAGAACGGAACACAGGTTTCAGATCATCAACATCTGTAAATCAGCATGACTTCTAATTCTACACTGCCCTATGTTATTTTCTTGCTTTCCTATCTATGTTTCCTGCTGTGCCCTCATTTTATCGCACCACATTCCTTACTTGTCTCACAGTTTATAAACACTCATCCACATTTCACACATGTACACTAATGCAGCAATATTACCTGATGTTGGTTTTGGTCTCAACTTCAGATACCTATTCAGACAAGGCTACAGATATGTAGAAAAGCTCTTCATTTAGGCCCTGGAGATGTGTGAGGCTAAACTATGCTAAACTATATATGTATATAAACTACACATTTAAAGCAAGCTTTCCCCAGCCCTGCCAAAAATTCCTGGGAATTGTAATTTATTAAGGATTTTGGGTATTGTAGCTCTCTGAGGGCCAAACTACAGCTCCCAGGATTCTTGAGGGGTTTGTGCTTTAAATGTGTGGTATGAAAAACCTTCCTATCGGGCATTTACACTGATAGTGCCTTTTTCAGCAAACTGCACCCTTTACTTCACCCTGCGGTGATCAAATCTTTAACAAGTGAATTTGAGGGAAAGTAATTTCACGAGTAGGTGGAGCTGACTCTCAAGCAGAGGAGACAATTCTATGTGGCAACAGGCGCTCTCAACCATTTCAAATACTATACTTTAAAACACTTTGTGGTATATGTAGCAAGAAAAGCTGCTATCTTGCCATCAGTCAACCTTTTCAAGTTTCACTGGGTAAGATAAGAGTGGTATGATATCAGGTTGAAGGGTGCAAGGACCTTTATTTTCCGTCCTTTTCAAAACCACAGTGAAAAGTGTGTCCAAGCCCTCTTCTTCTGTGCCTAAAACAATGTTTCCAGCAGATACCTCAAGGCCCATGAAGAGGTCTGAAGCTGCAGGAGTGTCTTCCACAAACATACCTTCTCTTCTCACACAAAGAGGTCACAAAAGGGATTTGAGCTAAATTAGGCAAACCTGGCAAGAGTACAATTAGGTAAAGGTAAAGGGACCCCTGACCATTAGGTCCAGTCGTGGCCGACTCTGGGGTTGTGGCGCTCATCTCGCTTTATTGGCCGAGGGAGCCGGCGTACAGCTTCCATGACTAAGCCACTTCTGGCTAACCAGAGCAGCGCATGGAAACACTGTTTACGTTCCCGCCAGAGAACCTATTTATCTACTTGCACTTTGACATGCTTTCGAACTGCTAGGTTGGCAGGAGCAGGGACCAAGCAACGGGAGCTCACCTCGTCGTGGGGATTCGAACCACTGACCTTCTGATTGGCAAGTCCTAGGCTCTGTGGTTTAACCCACTGCGCCACCCGCGTCCAAGAATACAATTACATCATACCAAAATAAAAAAGCACGTGTCAACTTTCTGTTAAGGTAGTAACTGAGTTAACGAGTTAATATACAGAGCTGGCATCACCATTAGGCACGCTGAGGTGACTGCCTCAGGCAATTGAATCCCACCAGGACCTAAAGGTGGAAAATCCCGCTAGTGTGCCTGCCTGCCGCTGAGGCCACCCATCCCTACTCTTGCAGGAGAAGTGAGGAGAAGCAGCAGCAGCAGCCAGGTCCCGTGAGCTCTTGCTGCTGGTGGCTTGCCTCCCTTTCCAGCAACGGCTCCCAAGTTCTGCAGACGCCTCTCCTCCTGCCAGACAAGCAAGGAGAGGTAGCACCAACAGAACCCCAACTTCTGTGGCTTAAGGGATGGGGAGGCAGCAACTTCCTATTTTGCCTCAGGTGGCAAAATGGGCCGGGCCACCCCTGCCTACTTAACATGAAAACATGACACCAAGTTCAATATTGAAAATCATGGGGAGACTCTTCATACGCATTTCATAACAGAATCTCCTGCACAGCGCATCCAAAGTGGCCATAATATTATGTCTCTTATTCACTTCAGGTTCAGTGCACTTGTGAGCATTCCATGTCTGTGTGCCACTTAAATGAATGGATGCTGCACTGAAGAATAAATGTGATATTTAATTCCCCCACCATGGGCTATTTCATAGGTTTTGGTGGGTGACGTTTGTAGGTTAACATTTTGTGCAGGCTGCTGGGGCTCCTGGGAATTGGAGATCATCAATATCTAGAAGGACATAGATTTCTCATTTCTCCATATATTTATGGATTTGTGAAATGTTTCTGTACCAAAGACTCAGAAAACAGGAGGAAATAAAGGCTTCTTCCAATATATATTTTCTGATGTATGACTGAAAAGTGTCATATACTGTATTGGCCTGAATATAAGCTTCACTTTCCCCCCAAATTCCGACCATGAAAAGTTAAAGTGTGGCTTATATTCTCAACCTTTTGGCTTATATTCGGGCCAGTGCGGGAAATTACGACATGGTATTGTATGCTTAGAAATATGTGTAATGAGACTTAGAACATCTTTAATTGTTTAAATAATCAAATTTAATATGGCATGACTGTAATGAAACATGAGTTGAAAAAGGAATCCAGGATATACTATTTTTCTAGAAAGGGAAAAGGTATGCTAATTTTTAAAAATTACAGGGTTACAGCTTTGCTTCCAGTACTGCTGACAAAGCAGTTATACAACATTGCGAGGCGTAGTTAGTGCTTTGCACTCTGTAATTTTCTTAAAATGAAGGGGTATTTCAAAACTTCCTGATGATAACTTGTTAAAGGGCAGGAGGGGATTCTAAAAACCACAGAAGCCCAGGATTGCCTAAGGCTGCATTATGCAGACGAACTCTGTTATAGTCAGTTAAAACAAGCAAGGCCTCAAAGACGCTTTCACCTAAAACACACATCAAAAGAATTTGCTATCATGAATATTTGATATTTCACTTACTTCATCGTCTCATATGTTGTATGAGATATGAACACATACAGCGTTTCATTGAGAAGGCAGGTGATGGTAAAACGTTACATGGTTGATTTCAAGGCAATCTATAAATCCTGTACAGAACAACTGAAACACCTGATTCACCATGCTGGAGGGGGTCCGGATGGGGCAGAGATGACCTGTTACCCAGCCCTGGCCAGATCTGTTGGCCTTTGCTACTGAGGGACTTCCACAGTCAGCAAGGAAATCTCATTCGTGAGGAGCACCCCAGTGCACCCAACCAACCAATTTGTGGACAGGCAGAAGCAGTGGTAACCAGTGAGGGGGCATTTTGAGGGAGTGGGCTATTCCGGCACAGGATTAGATGGATCCTGTGCCCACCTTGTTGCTGTCATGTAAAAGCAATGAGCACACTCTGGGCCTCTTTGCTATGCCAGCCTAGGAGGTAGAACAACAAATGAGTCTTCCCTTCCTTGTTCCACCCCTGACCAGTGTGAGGGGCAGGACCATGGAAGCATTGATGCATATACCATTCCATCAAGCCCTCGCCACTGCCAGCCAGGGCTTTGGATTGAATCCTAAGTCTACTAGAAGTATAGATTACGCTTCTATGCCTAAACAAACTAATTAGCATTGAAGAAGGAAGAAATATTGCAATAGATAGATGGTGCCATATATCGCAGTAGAAGATGAGCAGATGAATGAACCCTGTTGTTGTGGATGGCATTATAAGGTCCTATAATAGTCTTGCCAGAGTAGACCTGAGGACAGAGTTCGCATCTGGGTCTGCCACAGGATCTAGTCTCTATGTCTGTACAGTGGTACCTCGGGTTAAGTACTTAATTCGTTCCGGAGGTCCGTTCTTAACCTGAAACTGTTCTTAACCTGAAGCACCACTTTAGCTAATGGGGCCTCCCACTGCTGCCAAGGAACACAATTTCTGTTCTCTGTAACCTGAAGCGTTTGTAACCTGAAGCGTATGTAACCCGAGGTACCACTGTATATTTATTGTGTGACCTGTTGACTCTGATGAATACCTGTCTTAGGTTGTGGGGTTGTAAGTTAAGTGCAGGCCTACCACAGACCCCCCAAGTATCTCTATTTTCTAAGGACACCCCTAATTTTGATAAGTTTTCTGATTTGATCCTTGAATGCCCCGCTTTTCCTTAGGATGTCCCTGTTTTCATTGGAGAAATGTTGGAGGGTATGGAGTTATCCACCCCCCAAGCCATCTGAAGGCAATCCTGTACAGGGAAGTTTTTTAAATGTTTAATCTTTTATTATGTTTTTATATATATTGGAAGCTGCCCAGAGTGCTCAGGCAACCCAATAAGATGTGTGGGGTATACTGGTAAATAGTAAAATTATCACTATGGAACAGGACATCCCTATTTTCATCAGAGAAATGTTAGAAGGTATACTACAATTCAAGACCTGGGAGAGGGAAGCATTATTGTCCAGATTATTGAAGTTACATTAACTGGGAGCTTAAGTGACAACCACTGGTGGCCTGTCATTTTCTCTTCTGTATCTGTCCTACAGAAGATTTTTCCCATGTACCAGTCTGGCCCTGATTATCTGCTTTCTCCACGGTGCAGATTTGGAAATAATTATCATCATTTAACCAGGAATATATCACAACATGGTAGGGAAGACTGTATGTGAGCCTTCTCAGTCTGCTGTCCAGGTACTAACTGTTTGTGTGCAACTCCAAGACCCCTCTTACGGTTGTTGTTGTTGTTGTTTAGTCATTTAGTTGTGTCTGACTCTTCGTGACCCCATGGACCAGAGCACGCCAGGCACTCCTGTCTTCCACTGCCTCCCGCAGTTTGGTCAAACTCATGCTGGTAGCTTCGAGAACACTGTCCAACCATCTCATCCTCTGCCGTCCTCTTCTCCTTGTGCCCTCAATCTTTCCCAACATTAGGGTCTTTTCCAGGGAGTCTTCTCTTCTCATGAGGTGGCCAAAGTATTGGAGCCTCAGCTTCACGATCTGTCCTTCCAGTGAGCACTCAGGGCTGATTTCCTTAAGAATGGATAGGTTTGATCTTCTTGCAGTCCATGGGACTCTCAAGAGTCTCTTACGGTACTTTCTCTTTAAACTAGGCTTGGATTGGACAGCCCTTCAGATGGAGGATTATTTCAATCAGTGGACTGCACTCTGTAAACTAGAATAAACAGCCATCCTAGTTGGGTCCGGTGAATATAAGGTAATAAAGGAGCAACTAAAGAAGCAGGAAGAGGCAGCTGGAGCTATATCTAGGCCTATTGGAAAGGCTGGGCCAGAAAAATAATCATGGGCCACGCTAGGTTTGAGGACAAATTCACCTTGGCCCACGCACAACTTCAGTTGCAGAGTGATGGATGTGATTGACACATTTGGAATGTTTAAATAGCTGATCCTTGTTGTTTTTTAAGCATCATGGCACATGGGGGTCTTTCTTTAGCTAAACAAGGATACACTTCGGTTATAATAGTGCCTTAGAAGTTGATTGATTTCTCCTTCCTCCCTACCCTCAAGTCTCTCAAAAGCCCTGCTGAGCGAGAATTGACTCTGAAAATCTATAAGCTGCTCAGTGTAAATCTCTCCACCGTTTTGTTTACAGAACATGTTAGTAACTAGCACTAATGAAGGAACAAACAAAACCCATTTGGGCTTGCTGAAACATACCCAGATACATGGAAGCATTATATGGAGTGGTGGCAAAATTAATTGGGCCATATTTAACTAAGGAGGGAGGAAATAACTTATTCCAGATAAATACATTAATCCATGCTTCTCCGACCTGTCAAAAAGCAGCTATAAGGATATGCACATCCAAAACACCATCTGTGGATTTATGAAGCTGAAGTGGCCTGTTAAACACAAATGAAAATCATGTCTTCCCTCCAGCATGAAAACCAAAGTCTTTCCTGTTTCTTTTGATGTACAGCTGTGCTAACATAATCCCATATGCCTCTTGTAGGATGTGATAATATGCATGCCATGGGAGCAATAATGTGACCTTGGAGCAATAATAATTTCCCCCTCAAAAAAGAAACACAGCAAATCATGATAATTATCCTTTAGTTTATTAAGGGGAAAGAACTGGGCATTTATTGCACCACCAAAGAGATTATCAGCAGACTTTTTAGTACTAACATTCCCTGATCAGAGGGACTGACTCCAGACTCCACATGGAGTCTGAAAAGCTGATGGGCAGTGTCAGAGGTGGCATAATCTCTGATTGGTGGATGTAATCCTTGAAGGAGTGCAGAAAATTATAATTTGAGGAGCGCTTGTTTAATAGAAAAGCATAGCATAGGGCTGGCATACACCCAAATTATCCCAGACATTAATGGAATTTCAAAGGCAGAATTGATGTCCGGTGGGGACTTCCGAAAGATGGTGCTTTGTCCTGGATCTTAGGCAAGTCATCAGTTTTGGGGTCTTCCTAAAAAAGCTTTTTGAAATATGGCAACCCTAGCATAGCAGCAAAATAGCTAATGGGAGTCCAAGCCCGGCCAAAAATTCCAAGTTCACTTATTCAGCTCTAGGTTATTTGTCTGTAACCAATCAGGAAAAAGGAGCTTGCAGTCATAATGCGAAGTTCAGTAAAATGTTAGCTCTGTCAGTCATATAGTCGACATTAACCCATGTGATTGCAACAGCGGAATTGCAACAGCGGAATTGCAATAACAGAATTGTTTTATGTTGAAATCATCTGTGTCAAATTTTAGATTGTAAACTCTTTGGGCAGCAACTTGCCCTTTCATTTTTGTGTTGTTGGTGTGTGTGGCAATTGGCAATCTAAATGATAAGTGACAGCACCCTAGCCATATTAGCAAATTGCATGCATATATATATATATATATATATATATATATATTCCTGCCTACCTAGCAGTTCGAAAGCACCCCTAAGTGCAAGTAGATAAATAGGTACTGCTTTATAGCGGGAAGGTAAACGGTGTTTCTGTGTGCTACGCTGGTGCTGGCTCACCAGCTGCAGCTTTGTCATGCTGGCCACGTGACCTGGAAGTGTCTTCGGACAGCGCCGGCTCCCGGCCTCTTAAGCAAGATGAGCACGCAACCCTAGAGTCAGACACGACTGGCCCGTATGGGCAGGGGTACCTTTACCTATATATATATAGAGAGAGAGAGAGAGAAGAAGAAGAAGAAGAAGAAGAAGAAGAAGAAGAAGAAGAAGAAGAAGAAGAAGAAGAAGAGTTTGGATTTGATATCCCGCCTTTCACTCCCCTTCAGGAGTCTCAAAGCGGCTAACATTCTCCTTTCCCTTCCTCCCCCACAACAAACACTCTGTGAGGTAAGTGGGGCTGAGAGACTTCAGAGAAGTGTGACTAGCCCAAGGTCACCCAGCAGCTGCATGTGGAGGAGCGGAGACTCGAACCCGGTTCCCCAGATTACAAGACTACCGCTCTTAACCACTACACCGCACTGGAGAGAGAGGGAGAGTCTTTTGGCTACCACTGTAGTACCCTAGGTAAACGTAAAGGTACCCCTGACCATTAGGTCCAGTCGCGGACGACTCTGAGGTTGCGACGCTCATCTCGCTCTATAGGCCAAGGGAGCCAGCGTTTGTCCACAGACAGCTTCCGGGTCCTGTGGCCAGCATGACTAAGCCACTTCTGGAGAACCAGAGCAGTGCACGGAAATGCCGTTTACCTTTCCACCGGAGTGGTACCTATTTATCTACTTGCACTTGACGTGCTTTCGAACTGCTAGGTGGGCAGGAACAGGGACCGAACAAAAGGAACTCACCCCATCATGGCGATTCGAACCGCCGACCTTCCGATCGGCAAGCCCTAGGCTTGTGGTTTAGACCACAGCGCCACCCGCGTCCCTAAGTACCCTAGCTTTCTCTAAATTCAGACTAACCAAGATTACATCATCCTGCCCTCGTGGAAATCACATTCCAGGAAACAGCAAGAGGCTTCCCCAGGGGTATTGTCTCACATCCCTAATGATTGTAGCAAACCAGGTTGGAGCAAACTCATTCTTCAACTCAAGTTACTGTGGAGGTAAGATTTATTTGATTTCTCAGCAAAGATAATTTGAAAATTGTCTCCTGGTTCTGTGTTGTACCTGGGAATTGTAGTTGTCAGCCGCCACCACGACTCACAGCTGCCACAAAGACTTGCAGGAGGGTGGCAGTGGAATAAGCAGGGAGTTTTAGATATGGTGGGGAGAGCAACTGCAACCACAAAATCTATTTGGAAGGGACAACTGAAATAATGGACTGAAACAGAGAGAAGATATTCACAAGATTGCTGTTGGGTTGTGTGTTCTGGTCATGTGGTTCTCAGCAATCAGCCAGAATTTAATCATGAGAAAGGCTTTCAACAGGAAGATCTTTGGTGCACTCATCTGTAGAGCAGCCAGGTCAGCCTGAATGCTGACCTCAGACATGCACAACTTTGCTTTGAGTCCTCAGCCAGAGTAGGACTCATGGAAGAAATGATACTCAGTTTCCAATAAAGCCAAGCATGGCACATTGAACAAATTCATATTACAACTCAGGATATGATGAACTTCAGCGACTTTGCTATAACGTTCTTTCTAAAGCATCAACTGATCAATCTCTGGTAACTGGTGATAGCCAAGGAAGATCTACATCCTGATAGTTATAGTTTCTTGATCTCACCCATCTTCAACCAGGAAGGCCTGGTCCAAATTTGCAAGTGGTCACTAAGCTCTGACTCTCAGGTCTGATCAGTATGAGAGTCCCAGAGGATAATTTTACCTTCCAGAAGCCTTGGTTTGAAAAAGAGAGAGAGAGGGGTGTTTATGGGTTGTGATGAGGTATGTAAGACAAAGCCCCTCTTCATATGCAGGTTTCTGAGCACTCACAATTTATTAGGAAAAAATGCAGAGCTAGAGTAAATGGCTATATTGTGTTATAGCTCAAATTGCCCCTTTTGTTGGTCCCTGTTCTCATCACACACACACACACACACACACACACACACGACAAACCAGCTCAGCTAGATACCCCATTTGCCTCCACATACTGTGTGTCTTAATGTTATAAGAGGTGAAAAAGCCCCACACATATGGATGCCAACAAAAGGCTTTGCTGTTATTTTTGTTGTTGTTCTTTTTTTAAATGACTGCGCTTTCCATTTGATAGGTTTAATGTGACCATAAAACTTCCACTTCTCATCAGGTAGATAGGCTTGGTTTGGCTTGGCTTGACCAGCATATGACATGAAATTAATATAGTGTTGTGTACTTCACAGATCACAGATGGTGTCCCTGGGACTTGGGCTTGTGATATCTTCCTATACATAGATTTTTCTACCACTGTTTTGCTGTGGAAAAAAAATCAAACCTCCCTTCCCTCTGAATCCATTTTGATGATGTCTCCTGTAGGAGACATCTTTATTATAGGAAGAAAATTATGTCTAAAACACCACTCGTACAATTTTAAGAACTACTTTTTAAACTCACCTTGTAAGTTATATTCCATTTCAGGTCTGCAATATTATTATTATTTTTTAAAAGAATAAATATATATATAAATAAATTACTATTTACAGCTGAAACCTCTATGGAAAGTCTTAGGCTAGAGGAAAGATGATGGAAACTGCTTACAAGCCCAAGTACTCAAAACCCAAGAGACCTGATTAGAGACTTAGGATTTTACGTTACTAAATGTAATTAGTAGAGAGAAATCACTGGAACAAACAAGCATGAATGGCTGCAGGCAGAAGAAGCTTCAAGGCATGTGATGCACTCATCAACAGGGAAAGCATAACATCATTTGATATTTAAAGCTGCCTTGTGGGAATCATTCTACAAAGGTAAAAAAATACAAACACAACTATCAGCAACCACTATATTTTCATCCTTGATATGTGAAAGAGCAGGTACCTTCAAGAGACATGAAGACCACTTGGAAAGGATCTGCCATCTTATTGCTGTACGGAGACAACACAATGAACCAGCCACTGGGCAGTATTTAAAGGACAGGCAGAGAACAAAGGTCCTATTTTTGTCCTTATGCCCCAACATTTGCGTTTGTTCATTTGCATGTAGCATTAAACCTGATACTGGCCTGTCTTGGATATACAGCTTTCCATTGTGTATGAAACAAGTGTCTCTATCCAAGAAATAAAATAAAATAAAGCTTCCATATGGTTGCCTATTTAAATGTTTCGTTATTGACTGCTTTTAACATTTGAGACAGGCCAAAATTCAGAATGCAACATTTCCCCCTGCATGTACATGCAGTGATGGGCAACAGATTAATCTGTTGTTTTCCTTGTGCAACTGGAAGACCTGTTGAGCCCAGATGGGGAAGAAACCTTGGGAGCCCTAAGCCACTGCAGTCATGTAGTAAATGGAAATGTATGAAGGTATGAGTAGAATAAATATTTTGAAAGCAGCAACTTTAAAACAGGTCAGGAATTCAGTGAATAAACATTGTACAGCAAAATGAATACACTATTTAAATGCATTTCATTAGCTGAAGCCGTTTCCTTGGTAACAAAAAACAGAAACCAAGGGAAAAGCTTGCATCCATCAGATAATGAAAATGTTGAAAATGAACCTGCTATTGTAAAAAATAAATTGACAAAGCGTTCTACTGTATTGTGGTAGTAAGAGGGGGCGGGGAACCAAGACCAGCCCCCACCTCCTCCGTTCCTGATCTAGTATTTCTTACGATTCCTTCAAGATTAATCTTCTTGTGATCTCCAGGCAACTCTTGACTGGCAAGAGCATGACTTTCAAGTGGGGTTTAGCTGCATCTAATTTCACTTTACAGTGTTGGTGGGCCAATGTAGAGTACATTGGGAGTGGTTTTGCACCCAGTTGACTGAGTTGCATATTGTACTATATGCAGAACCTTTTGTTAAATTTCTGAACGCTGTATTTTGTTTTCTGGGGAAATGCTATTTGCAGTTCAATGCTGGGCATTCCCATTTTGGACAGATAATAATAAATGCCCCCCAAATTCAGGGGACCTCCCTGAATACCGACTGTGCTAGGCTTAGCTATGTTGCACAGCTGCCCTACACAAGGGCCGCCCACGTACCAGCTGCCTCCTTTTAAAAGAAAACAGCTGCCTTGTGGCTAGCTTTCTGCAAAAGCCAATAAAGAGCACCACTGAAGAGGCCATATGCAATGTTTTATTTCGTCAGACTCCCACTTTTTCATTCATTAATGGTTTGGGGTCGTTTGGGTTTTTTTGCATGTTCCATATTGCTATGGGTGGATGGAAAAAATTATTAGAAGATGAAAAATCCTTGTTATGAAAAACTTGGGATTGAAGATGGTATTCAGGGAATGTGTGGAAACAGCTATGCTCAGAAACCATGAAGTATGGAAGTATGATTTAGGGTTGTATCCAACCCTAAGGAAGTATGATTTAGGGTTGTATCCAACTAAGTTCTGCTCAGAGTAAACACACTGAAATTAATGCACCTATGATAGTCAAGTCCATTAATTTCATTGGACTGCTCTGAATATGAGTAGCATTGGATACAACCCTTTCAACTCAGAAATAAACTAGACTCCATGGCACAATGACCAGACTGGATAGCATACTGCTCAGAGAAGGCTTAGCCCCCTTGTTTGAGTCAATGAACATAGGTAACATCAAAATCACAGACCACACCCCAGTAGAAGCTACCCTTAAAATACGAGATGAAACACGAACCACCCCAACTTGGTCTTTCAGTCCCATCCTAAGCACAAACAAATTAATCGGAGAGTCTCGAGAAAACTTTCCAGAACTACTTCAAAGAAAATGACGCAGACAATATTACAACTTCGATCCTTTGGGACACAATGAAAGCAGTCCACCAGAGGAGCCTGCATAAAAGAGAAAGCATCCCTTAAAAAACAAACCTTCTAAAAAATTAGCAAAATAGAACAAGACATCACAACCCTCTCATCACGCTACAAACAGGAGCTAAAAGACTCCTTAAACTTATAGGACAAAAAAGAAGGGAAATAGACTCACTAGAAATCAACAAAACAACTATCAACATCCTATATTCAAAAAAACGCTTCTATGAGTAAGGAGGGAAAAACTCCAGACTATTAGCAAACAGGGGGGGGGGGAATCACTCAAAACAAGAATACATTGCATCACCAAAAATGATGGTAGCAAAGCATTCTCCTCCAAAGAAATAACCTCAGAATTTGCAAATAATAAAAAAAAAACCTCCCACAACTCATCTGAGAAGGAAATCAGAAAATTTCTAGCAGGACTGACCATGCTAACCTTAACCGCTGAAGAGCAAGAATTAATGGACAGTCCTATCACCCAGGAGGAAATAGATATGGTCCTCAAAAATCTGAAACCACACAAAGCCTCAGACTAAGTAAAAGAACATAAGCTTTACCACCCTACCCCTCTCCCTTCTCTCCCCCTCTTTTCTTCCCAACCCTACACTACATATAACACCAATGTCTCACAACAAATGTAACTGATGTGTAGAAAACACAACCTGAAGAAAGAGACAATGCATGTGCTTTTGTAAACAAGGAAAATCTTTAATCAATATTTTTTTTTAAAAAAAAGAAATAAACTGGACTATATTCAACTTACTTGTAGGGTAAAGTGTGTATACAATTGCAACACAACTTTTCTTTTTAATACTTTAAGTTCATCTTTTTAAAAATAGATTGATTCTAAACTGCATGTACTCTGTAGAACCCTTAGTAATGTGGAGTGTGCAAACACCTGCCTACACATATATGAGGGCCCTTCCACCCAGACCTGCAAGACATTAGCCCCATTCATATATATGGGATTGGTGACATGGCAACCAAAAATGCAATCACATAGAGGCTGCTCCTTGCAGCAAGTTGTTTGGCTGAAGTGATTCCCCCATGCATTGGCAATGATTTTTAACCATCCTATGAGTATGCACCTCATGAGAAGAGAAGACTCCCTGGAAAAGACCCTGATGTTGGGAAAGATTGAGGGCACAAGGAGAAGGGGATGACAGAGGACGAGATGGTTGGACAGTGTTCTCGAAGCTACCAGCATGAGTTTGACCAAACTGCGGGAGGCACTGGAAGACAGGAGTGCCTGGCGTGCTCTGGTCCAGGGGGTCACGAAGAGTCGGACACGACTAAATGACTAAACAACAACAACAAATGAGTATGCATTCTCAACATTAAAAAAGAAGAGACCCTCCCTGGAATACACTTCATACAAATGGCATCTGGACTCCATAGTCATTATGTAGTTGTGGTGGTTGTCCCCACCCCCACTCCCCATAGCTATTACTGCAAAATTACCACTCAGAGTGGATGGCAACCCAGTCAGATGGGCGGGGTACAAATAATAAAATTATTATTAGTTTGCATGAATTGGGTTTTGCTATGACCTTGATTTTGATACTGTGTTTAAGTAATTTGTATACCACTTTATGAACACAGAAAGTCTTTTAACACACAACCATAAAACAAGTTGTAATAAAAATTGAAATACAAGAATAAAACAGCTAGTCAGCAGAACAAAGACCCTCAAATCAACAGCAAGAAAGTCGTCTTAACTTGCCTCCCGAAAGATAACAGGGAAGAAGTCAACACGGCTCGCCCACGGTAGATCAAATTCCAAACTATGAGGTTACAAACAGGGAAGGCCAGTTTAGTGTGCAGAGGCCAATATGACCTTCACAAAAAAGCAGAAGCAAGTCATTTTTTAATGCTGATGGGGGGCAGCGGGAGATTGCTGTATTTTTCATACTAGAAGAGAGGCAATCAGGACCTGAGCTCTCCAGGGAAACAGATTGGTAGCCAATGCAGGAGTCTCAAAAGAGCTATTACAGGATGGTGCCTACTTGTACATGTCAACAGCCAAGCGGAAACATTTCACACTAGCAGAAGCTCCTGAACCATATTCAAATGCAGCTCTACATAGATTGCAATACGGTACTCCCATCTGAAAGTCACCACACACCTGTCTCTATGTCAAAAGTGGTGAATTCCTGTTACGAACCCCACCTTCAGATAGAAGTGGTAAAGTGTCTTGTTTGTGGGGGGACAGGAGCTCATCTGCTGTGGAAGAAATAGACTGAAACTTCCTGCCCACCAGCAGCTTACAGAGTTTTATTAATTCTCTTTGCTGGAAAAAGATTAGTTTCGATAATTTTATTCTGCTCACTGAACCTGTTTTATTCCACACTCAAACAAGCTAATTAAAACCCCACTGTGTTTTTAATCCTATTTTCAGAAAGTCAGGAAAACAATGAAATACCTCCATCATTTTTCTAAGCCTGTCCATCCTGTTGCACTGATGATCTTTGTTGCTGGTGATATTTTGCGGCTGGTTTTGTCGTTGCTTAGATTTAAGATACATTTCATTATATGTTCTATGGTTTTAATTTTTACTGACGAACCGCTCAAGGAACTTTAGTTATTGGATGGTAACTAAATATTGAAAATAAACAAATAAACTTATTGACGTGATTTGAGGCAGATTCTTCAGTGACAAGACTTTTTTTTTTTTTTTTTGTAAACTGAGTTCTTAATTAATTTTCAGGCCATTGGGCAACATCTAACACTATACAAGCAGCCTTCTGCTCATGCAAAACAGCGTCCTTTCCTCTTTTTCTCCCTGCAGTCTCCCACCAAATCTGCTCAGAGAGTCCCATAGTGGATGGGACTGCAAGGTGGCATGCGAATCCATTTCGTCAACACTGACAGCTGGTATTCATGCAGGATCCTTATATTATGGACATGCATTTATGTTTACATTTTTATTTCGTGGGGGGGAAACCAATTTGGGAAGCAGCTCTGGCTTCCAATGATCCGCATTACACTATAGCCTATCAGAGTAAGAATTAACCTCCTCCGTCCTTAGCTAAAAATGAATTTTCCAGTGTGCTAATAATTTTTTGTCTCATTTGTGCTTTGAATTGCCGATACCATTCCATAAGCTGTTTCCTCCTCTGAATCTTTTGTTGCAAAGTCATATTTTGCTCTTTTTCTAAAACGGCAGGAAGTTCTCTCCAGTTTTTAATAAAGATAAAGGGAGCTCCCGTGGTCTTTAGTAATTGCAGTGGGGCACTGTGGGACACAGATGAATTTCCGCAATTGCCTGGTGTCATTACATCTTCTACAACAGGAACGGAGCCAAATGAGCATGCCTCATAAACCCTGTAGCATTCTGTATTTACTCCCACTGGGCATAACGTGAGATCACTCTGTAGCAATGCGTCGTGGTAGTTTCGACGGCTCTCATTTGTTTCCTGAGGCCACCACCTAGAAAAAAAAGACAAAAGGATGCTGAAAGTGCATACTTCGTCAACAACAGATTTTGCGGAAAACAAAAGATTCACACCACATTTTTAGTGCAGCCGTTCGGTGTAGCAGCCACAGCTACAACAGTAATATCTAAGAACTGGGGAGTGGATAGTTTACATCACTGTTTCCCCAGTGCCTTCATCAATCATTACTGCCTTGTTTTAAAGAGCTTAATGGCTTGGATCCTAAGATAAGTTAACGTAAGGAAGTTCACAAAAGTAATGTTTCCTGTCCTCTCCTCCATCTCAGCAGCCTCCGGACTCTCATCCCACATTGTTCAGGTGACTATTAGGGGGCAAAGCGGGCTTTTGGGGGACACACAGAGATGGAACAGACCCAAGTCATTATGTTGATTTTCACTTATTTGTGAGGTTGATCAGAAAGAAAGAGTGCATATTTTAAACGATTTATAAAATAACAAACTAGAATAGTCAAGAGAATGAACAACAGTGCTTTGACCTTGAATGCTGCACATCTCAAACTATTTCTAAAGGATTTCCATTCAAATTCTATGCGTTCATACACACAGCTCAAAAATAGAGAGTGGTCAGGGATGATGGGAGTTGTAGTCCCAAAACATCTGGAGGGCTGAGTTTGCCTATGCCTGCCCTAAACGGCCTCAGCCCAGTATATCTGAAGCGGCGTTTCCACCCCCATTGTTCAGCCCGGACACTGAGGTCCAGCTCCGAGGTCCTTCTGGCGGTTCCCTCCCTGCGAGAAGTAAGGTTACAAGGGAACCAGGCAGAGGGCCTTCTCGGTAGTGGTGCCCGCCCTGTGGAACGGCCTCCCACCAGATGTCAAGGAAATAAACAACTATCTGACTTTTAGAAGACAGATGAAAGCAGCCCAGTTTTATTCTGTTTTTAGTATTCTGTTGCCAGATGGGCGGATCATCATCATCATCATCTTGGAACTCTACTTGCACATCATGATGCATATAGCAGTTTTATAAAGTGCTGGTATGGTACCATTATTTGAACCCTTATCATAAAGCCATCATCCAACAATTTTGGCATTTCAAAACGCGCAAACGCGCACACACACACACACCCCATGCGGGCAATTATTGCAAATTGGTATCAAAATTTTGATGCAGTCAACATAAAACATTGGAATTTTTAACTGTTAATATTTTTGCTGTTACAGGCTATAGTTCTTACTCTTCTCTGGCTGAAATCCAACAAAGCTTATCGAGTCCATTTTGCTTCAGGACGTCCACTAGGATCTCTCTTGTTGAATTCTTATAAATGGTTCCTAAGAAATTACACTGGTACGGTCTTGGCGTGTGGAGCATTGACCAACTCGGTTCAACTACAGGAAAGTATCTGTAGCTGTAATGAAAATAAAACATGTCTCTGTGTATGAAGCAGTTGTCAGGGGGGGAAAAACCACGAATGCAAGGATTTGGAACTATTCGTTTATGAAGGTTGCAATCCACAGCGTACTTACAGGACTGTAAAACACATTTCATTATGCCTACTTCAGACTGTAATCCTAAGCATGCTTTCCTTGGAGGAAGTCTCATGAGGGACTTATGTCTTAGTAGACATGCATAGGAATCTGTTTAGCAGTCAAACTTATCTATCTGTCTCCAACTCTGCTCACAGCCTTTTCCATGCTAGTCTGCCCCTTCATTTTATTCAAAACTTTCTATTCCTGATCTACATCTACTTTCTTGCTAGCAGAAGTGACTGGCTTCTTTAAAATTGACACTCCTGATTGTTTATTTGGTTACATGAGCCTGTTGAGAAGATGCAGAATGTAAAGCGCTGTTCATCCCCCCCTAATAAATGGTGCGTCAATTCAAAGGCTCTTTCATTTGGCTTTATTCTTTCATTTCCATGTAAGCCATTCACAAAAGTGAAAGGCATTTCCTTTCCATCTTAGTACAGCATTCACGACCACATTTACGTCAGCGGAGTACAACTCCCCAAGTGCAACCTTCGCACACAAGAACTCTCCTTGCTTTTTTTGTCTCTGTGATATTATTATCAACCTTTGATCCAAGGAAGGGCAGCCTGTGATCCCCCAGATGTTACTGGATGACTGTCTATGGCCACTGACCATGCTGGTTGTGGCTGTGGGGAGCTGAGCCCCACAACATCTGGAGGCCATAGGATCACTATTCCTGTTTTAGCCAATTTTTAACACAGCACAATCTACTGAGCTCCTGAAGAAATGGACCAGCAATGCATTCACAATCCAAGAACTTATTATTATCATCCATTTGACAAGTTATTCCACTTCATTCTAAGATTTAGGCTGCAAGGGAAGACCCCATGGTGAAACTCTTTTATAAGCATCTTCCATAGGATATACTGGTGATGGGAGGAGCCCTTCTTCTTGCCCCAAATCAGCTAACATTAATGGAGCAACAGAACAGTGGCACATGCTATAGTTATTTCCATCCCACCAAGAGTGCGGTCTGGGGGACCCAAATATCTGCAAAACTATGTTTCATGCAATTCTGTTGTGTTCAGATCCACTATATTACCAATATAGTTATGCAGCTGCCCCTCAGTGAGAAGAAGTAGTATACAAATATAAAATCAGATCTCTTTAATTTAAATACAATCCTAACTTTAAAAAAAAAAAAGAATCTCAATGTAAATGCTGGTATATATTAGCTGAAAGAATGCAACCTGTGTAGACATCACAGCAATCAGCCCTGTATACCTGAAGGAGCGTCTCCACCCCCATCGTTCAGCAGGTCCAGCTTCAAGGCCCTTCTGGTGGTTTCCTCCCTGCGAGAAGTGAGGTTACAGGGAACCAGGCAGAAGGCCTTCTCGGTAGTGGCACCTGCCCTGTGGAATGCCCTCCCACCAGATGTCAAGGAAATAAACAACTCTCTGATTTTTAGAAGACATCTGAAGGCAGCCCTGTTTAGGGAAGTTTTTAAGGACTGATATTTTATCGTGTTTTTAATATTCTGTTGGGAGCTGCCTAGAGTGGCTGGGGAGACCAACTAATCCAGAATGCGGCAGCTAGACTGGTGACTGGGGGCGGCCGCCGAGACCACATAACACCGGTCTTGAAAGACCTACATTGGCTCCCAGTACGTTTCCGAGCACAATTCAAAGTGCTGGTGTTGACCTTTAAAGCCCTAAACGGCCTCGGCCCAGTATACCTGAAGGAGCGTCTCCACCCCCATCGTTCTGCCCGGATGCTAAGGTCCAGCGCCGAGGGCCTTCTGGCGGTTCCCTCATTGCGAGAAGCAAAGCTACAGGGAACCAGGCAGAGAGCCTTCTCGGTAGTGGCGCCTGCCCTGTGGAACGCCCTCCCATCAGATGTCAAAGTGATAAATAACTACCTGACATTCAGAAGACATCTTAAAGCAGCCCTGTTCAGGGAAGTTTTTAATCTGTGATATTTTAGTGTATTTTTGGTTTCTATGGAAGCCGCCCAGAGTGGCTGGGGAAACCCAGCCAGATGGGCGGGGTACAAATAATTAATAATAATAATAGTAATAATAATAATAATAATTATTCTGTACAAGTTGACTCAGAAGGAAGGGCCTATGTGCCCAGTGGAGTTTTCTTCCAAGGAACTGTTCACAATTGAATTCCCACCCACTTAAAACTGTAGTTCAATCAACAAATCATTTCTGATTCTTAAACACAATAATCCTAATCCCAAAGTGAAAACTAGCACTATCAACAATAGGAAAATACTACTTTTTGCTTAATACAGCTATTCTATAAATCATTGTGTATTCAACGTATATCCCATCTTAATTAACTGTTATACACGTAAATACATATGACATAATTTTTAGGCATATGCAAATTAAAAATATTTTCCTGAACGTTTTCAGGACTTACGTAGCAACTCCCAAAGGCCACTGGAAAATATCTTCTTCGTTCACTAAGGGGCTGTCGTATATTACGAAGAGCAGGTCCACAAACCCCCCGTATCTTTTTAAGTAAGGGGAAATCCATTCATTTTTGCACTGTTCATTTCCAAGCAACACAACAGCAACATGCTGCAGCTTGTGAGTTTGTACTAATGTTTGTGCATAATGCAGCCACTGAGTGGCGTAGGAGATCTTTCCTTCCTCTCGGCCATTCAGCACTAGAACCACATTGTCAGCTTCTACTGAGAAGTAGCCGGGGACAACAGCTGGACCCGTAATGAAGCTGTGAACGACAAAGCACAGGCATTGCAAGGCTTACAGGTATTACAAATAATGCAATATAACACACCAGGTGGACATTTTAAATAATAGTTATCACTGATGCTCAAAGGATTTTGCTCTATTGTTTTTGTAATGGAATGAAGAGGAACTGTGCAATTTCTCCCAAGCAATTAAGACCACTATAAGGCTTTGTCCTGCACTGTCTGTTGCTGCCAACTCTTCATGGCCTGACCCCAAGGCTTGTTGTACCAGCAATATATATATATATATATATATATATATATATATATATATATATTTACACACACAGAGAGAGAGAGAGAGAGAGTGTAATCACATTATTCATTGTTGAATAAACATTCTGTTTGGACAATTTCACTAACTAATGCACAAAATTACCTTAAGTATGTTCACTGAGCTAAGAAATACTGCCACAACTAAACTTAAAAGAGGTATCATACAATTGGTACCTGAAGAATGATTTCCCTGCTGTGACGCTTCCTTCTCTCCACTGGGCTGACACATCAGCAGGCTCAAGAAGACCTTCAAAGATATGCTGCCACAGGTAAAGGCCTATGAAAACATGATTTATAGTTTGAACAATATGGGACGCATCTGAACTCCTAGATACCTTAACGAGAAATGAAGACAAAAAGAAGCAAAGCAGGCCAACTCCAATAAAGCAACACAACTTGGCAAGGTAAATAAAGGTCTGCAATAAATAAGAGCAATGAAGGGTGCTTTAGAGAGGGGATCTAAGCAGACGAGAAAGCAGGAAACCTACAGGAGTGCTGATGCATGCAAGGTGGACTTATATCTGCAAGGTGATATAAGGCTTTGGGATATTTGGCATGGAGAGAAGCCCTGGCCCACTAGGAGGAAAACCTGATAGCAGAGCTGCCTTTGACAGATCCCACTCTCAGGCTAATATTCCACCCCATTCAGTATTGAAGAAAGACACCCTCAGAAACCTTAGAAGCATCATAGAGAGTGTCCGTCCATTTACCACTGCAAAGGGCTTTATACCATCAATGTGAAATCAATGAGAGAAATACAGAAAAATAGGAAAGGTGTCAGGGACTGGCGGGGCTCCAAGGAAAGGGTGGAAAAAGAAATGGGGCCAAAGGCTAATCCAGCAGAAGGGGGGAGAGATTTATGGAGGTTTGTGCCTTCCACAAGGCAGGAGCCAGAGCTGAAGGAGGAGTCTCAGCAAGGTAGCAGGAATGGACTTTTCCTTGGGGTTTACTCCTGAAGCCTTTCTCATGAATGAGTATAGCCGCAAGGCAGCGGAGTTTTAGGATCAGGGTTTTCCTTCTCCTATGGCTACCCTCCTAGGTTGATGAGCCCCATCTGCCCCTGTACGTTCAGAAACTTTTAACATCTGTAGTCAAATTAATTTTTAAATCACTGGGCAGGAAATGTTATGCTCCATTTTACAAGATATGATCCTAATAATATCTACTAGGAAGCTAGTCCAATGGAAGTTAACAAGGCTTGCTATCAGCAAAGTGGGCTTGGAATCCTGCCTAACATTATAATCCTAAACTCAAGTTATGAGGAAGTAAACCCACTGAATGCAATAGTTCAGTAATGAAATGTTAAGGATCGAACCAAAGGAGTGAAGCAATATTATTTAGAAACAGCAATCACATTGCTAATGACAAGCGCTTACCAATAGCAGCTTTCCCCCAAATTTGTACCCTCAGGTCTGTTTGTTCCTGTTGCACTTGCATCTTTTTTAACAGTTGAAGACTATTTGCAGACTTCCGCTGCAAATCGTTTTTCTCATCAACTTCCCAAGGATTCCATTCTTCAGTTCCCAAAACAGCATGTTCTAAGAATAAAAAATGTAGACAACGTGAACCATTACACCAGAACTTTGTTGAATGTGTTGTTACAGGCCCGTGCTGTAGATATACTAAAACTGTGACACCTGAAGTGCATAAATACTTTTTTATATAATAAAAAAAAACACGGAAACATAGCTCAGCATATGCTTTCTATGCAAATAGTCTGTCATGACCCCAAAGTCCAGCAATGATCAAGAGACCAAGCAGAAGGCTACAACATCACTGGTTAAGAAGCCAGATTTTGTTCCTGACAGTGATCCTAATGCTGGTAATCAGGGGACCACTGAATCCAAAACAGGCAGGAAGGAGCCACTGAACCAAATGCCACAGCATCAGAGCCCATAGATTGGAGCCAGGATCCTTGGAGATACTTTCACTTGAATCAAGGGTCCCAATAGTACCCATCCAGTTCAACAGGTCATGGAATACAGTAGAAATGTCCACCCTCATGCCACAGGGTTGACCCTTTAAGAGGCTTTTTCTCCCAAAGGGGGAAGCCTGGGAAATGTGGATTGGAGGCAGAGACTCAAAAGGCCTCAGTTCACTTCCAACCCTTGTTTAGAACAAGTGGCTTACTAGGAGCTTTCCACGGTGCTGAAATTATTCTGTGGGCTCCTTTGTGAAACCAGAACAATACATGGTCCCAGCTTCTAACCCTGGCTGCAAAAGATTTCTGTCTGAAACACTGGAGATCCTCTGCTGGTCAATGCATATAATGTTGGGCTAGATAGACCAATGGTCTAACTTGGCATAAGGCAGCTACCAAGGAGTCAGTTATAACTCTTTGTGATGTGCTTCTTTCAGTGCTGTCTCTCATGACTCACAGACACACAACTGTCAGGACCATCTTCAGGACGCTCCCAACTACGGGGCACGGTATTGCCACCTCCTTTGGTTCAGATGACTCGTGCATGGTGCCCTTGCCTCCTCAGTTCCACAGGAGCAAAAAATGGCAGAATAAGGTAAGAGCCATTTAACAGGCTGGCGTGCAGCAGGTACTTGTCAAGAAAACAGTTCACAAAGCTATCATGTTAGAACTCTGGGAGCTCTCCAGGGTCCTGCAGGTGTTCTGTGTGCCTTGAACTCTTGATGGGACACAGGTGTGAACCTCAGGTGTGTACTGTCCCACTCCTCTCCAACTCCTCATCCCCACCAGGCTTGCCCATTCATTTTCCCTTTCCTCCATCCTAATTGTGGTAAGCAGTTCTTCCAGGAGGGAGTTTCACTTGGCTCAGCTGGTAAGGCTGCCTCTTGTTGGCTTTTCTACCTTCTTTATGAACGTGTGTTTACATTTTTGCTCCAGTCATTTAACTTCGTAGAATCAATATGTAACAGCAACATACACAAGAGCTCAGTAAAGTCACAGCAGCTAACCTATTAGTCTTAACCCCTCTTGAATTTTTGGAAGAAGGGAGAGATTCTCTCAGGTAGCTGCTTACGTTATTATGGAGAATGTAATAAATCACCCATTGCATGCCTGCCTGGCTACCTTACGGGGCATGCAAACTGCCTTCCTTAAAAAACTGAGCCATGGAAAAGCAATACCACCCAAGAAAATATGATGAGCACTTTTACTGGGGTAGTGGTAATGGCTACCCAACAGGCCAACACAGTTTAAACCTGAAGCTCTTTCCTTCTTCCACTTTACACACACAAGAAAATAGAAGAATGTAAAATGTAGCAAAGTGCCCATTATTAGAGAAACTAAATCCCAAAGTGCACTATGGCAACATGCATGTGAGAGTTTCCTTCACCATGCACACACTGATCTTACGAAGCAGGAGAGAACTATTGTAAGCTTCAACCATGTTAGAAACACACAGTTGAGGTGTTTGCTCAATATTAGTAGGCCTTGTGGCTCTGACTTGGCTGAAGCAGGAACTCAGAAACAGACATTCAAACTAGACAGCTGTTTCACTAAGCAGTGTTATTCGTACCTATGCACACCAGAGGGCAGATGAGCTTGTGTAGGAACTGCAAGCCTATATTGGATGAATGAAGAAAGGATTGTTTCTTTGCACTTCTCCTTTCAACAGAGTATGCATCCAAAGGAAAGCAAAAAATTGCTAATAAATGACATCTGTGCTCAGGTGCACATTTAGACTGATCCTACCTAAAGTGCTTTTAGGAGTTTGGAAGAATTTTCCTGCAAACCTTGGTTGTTTCACAAACTGTAGGGACCCTCTCCACAGTCTTGTCCTGTCCTTCATTTTGGTTGCCACACATAATAGAAGCTTGGAGAAAACTGAAGTGATTGGGGGGAAAAGGATTCAGGGGCATTCAGGGGGAAAAGGCCCAACTTTTATTACAAAGCTTGTAATTTCCAAACTCTGCCCTGCTTCGACCACTTGGAAATTGCAAGGGTTTGGCAGACCACTTAATGAATTTTCTGCACTAGGTGCTAAAGTATTTTGGAATTCAAATTTCAACGCAATAAAATACAATAAGTAATAAAAGACGTTATAAAAAAAATACGGATAAAATCAATATGACTATTTCAGTGTGATGGATATGTCTGTTGTGCTAAACAAATTTATTTCTTACTGTTTCCATTTCCATATGTATTAACTCTCCATTCCTCTTCAGTGCCTTATCTGTCTCTTTTCCCCATTTGGGTTCTTCCTTTGTTTTGATGCCAGCCCTGAACTTATTCCTGTGAGGAAGTCAGAGCCTCTCTGCCCCTCGTCATTTCTGGCCCATCCCATCCATCTTCCAGGCAGACTTCTGGGTTCAAAGAAAGACAGAGCAGCCACTGTGCTTATTCACAAAGCATTCTTCACACATAGCTCCACTGCTCCACAGAGCTGCCACCAGAGAGTTGAAGCTCACAGATCACTGGAGGTCTGTGGACCACACTTTGGGAACCCCTGGTTTACTCAACCTGCAATTCAGTACCAACTGTTTCCAAGCAATACAAAGTAATACTAACAATAACACAAAATATGATAGACAATCTACACCACTTTCTTCCTATGCTACTACCTTAATGAAAATATAATAAATATAATGAATACTTATGCTGGAAGCTGCTGACTTTACTCCAAAACGTAAAATTCTTGTTCTAGGGCCTAATACATAGTCTACACCAGGCACAGGCAAACTCGGCCCTCCAGATGTTTTGGGACTACAACTCCCATCATCTCTAGCTAACAGGACCAGTGGTCAAGGATGATGGGAATTGTAGTCTCAAAAAATCTGGAGAGCTGAGTTTGACTATGCCTGGTCTACACCAGCCTTTGCTAACCTCCAGATGGCTACTAGCCAAGGCTACAGCTACTCGCCATGATGGCCCTGCTCTGCTCCACAGACAGAGGAGCTGATTGAAACCACAGGAGGAGAGAGTGCTCTTGTGCTCAGGTCTTGCTTGTGGGTTTCCTGCAGGCATCTGGTCGGCCACTGTGAGAACAGGATGCTGGGCTACATGGGCCACTGGCCTGATGCAGCATGCTCTATGTATGTTCTTAGATGTTGTTGGACTACAACTCACATCATCCCATCATTGGCCATGCTAGACAGAGTTGATGGGAGTTGTGTTGCAAAACATCCGTACGGCATCTGGTTTATACTATGAAGTAATCACCTGATAAGGGACGCGGGTGGTGCTGTGGGTTAAACCACAGAGCCTAGGACTTGCCAATCTGAAGGTTGGTGGTTCGAATCCCCATGATGGGGTGAGCTCCTGTTGCTCGGTCCCAGCTCCTGCCAACCTAGCAGTTCGAAAGCACGTCAAAGTGCAAGTAGATAAATAGGTACCGCTCTGGCAGGAAGGTAAACGGCGTTTCCGTGTGCTGCTCTGGTTCGCCAGAAGTGGCTTAGTCATGCTGGCCACATGACCCGGAAGCGGTACGCCGGCTTCCTCGGCCAATAAAGCGAGATGAGCGCCGCAACCCCAGAGTCGGCCACGACTGGACCTAATGGTCAGAGGTCCCTTTACCTTTAATCACCTGATATTAACATCTGCTTCAACAGTTAAATACCAGTTTGTGACATCTGCTTGTAATACATTTGCTTAATGAAAACAATGGTGGCAACCTTAACCTGACACCGTTCCAACCTCTGCATGAATCTCGTTTCCTATACTTTGTTACCATTTTCTAACACAATCAAGCCCCAAAGAATCTACAACAATATTTACCTATCCCTTTCTCTTCTTAAAAGCACTTTGGAGTTCTTGGGAAGCGCCTGATGGTACAAGACTGTGGACTCTCAGAATCTGGCCAGCAGGGGTGCCAACATGAATAAAATAATGGGGGTGGGAAAACGGGTAAGCTCTGCCCCCACATAATGGATCACAAGGCAGGCATGCACACCATTAGACTGGCAATGCCCATCCACTTTGAGGGTCGGCCCCTTCAAATATTTTGGGGGGCCCCTGGAAGTGCCCTTGGCCCCTAGAAGTCTGCCCCCAATGTTGGCCAGTCCCCTGGATACATCACTTGAAGCACCATATAGGAACAGAATAG
Source organism: Podarcis erhardii (assembly GCF_964252035.2). Classification (NCBI taxonomy): domain Eukaryota; kingdom Metazoa; phylum Chordata; class Lepidosauria; order Squamata; family Lacertidae; genus Podarcis; species Podarcis erhardii. Next base: position 47,746,765 of record NC_138500.1, read on the forward strand.
GACTTGTATGTGCCTGTCCTATCTTGCAACATTGCATTTCCCCATAAACTCTAAATGCAAATCCTGCTGTGACGGGGAGTGCAGAGAGTCAGCCTCTCAAGGAGCCAAGACTGCAATGCTATACACACCTAAAACTAAATACTAATAATAATACAGTAATAAATGACTGTGGGGATGCTTGTCATACAGAGAGCAACAGGGCAGGTGGTGGGGCAGCGGAATTAGAGGAGGCGGCGGCGGCGGCGGCGGGAAGGAAGGAAGGAGTCCCCTTTACCTCGCCCCTGCTTCTCCCTCGGGGCGGCAGCTCGCGAGGCGGCCGGGCGGCGGGGCTTCAGGAAGACGCTGTAAGCCGCGTAGAGGGAGAAGAGCAAGTAGGCGGCCAGCAGCGCGGAGCACAGCCGCTTCCGAGTGAGCCGCATCTTTCACGGCCCCGCGGGCGCCGCCATCTTGCCCGGGAAGTGACGCGCGGAGGGAGGCTTTGCTGCCCTCGCCTGCCCGCCAAGAGGCGGGCGGAGAGAGAGAGGCGGGCGCGCCCGGAGGATTCGGGACACGCGCGTCCCGGACGGACCCAGGGGGGCTCCGTGGGTCGCGCGCGCTTGGCTCGGGCCTGGTTCTCCCGGGGAGTCTCGACAGCAACGGGACGAGGGAGGGGAGCCTGCCTGTTTGCGCAACCCTCCCGGAGAAGGCGAGGGTCTCATCCTCCGTGCGTGGTTTCAGTCCGCAGCGTCTTCAGATGGGGCTGGGAAAATCTCTTCCCCAAAAAACCCAGAAGAACCTTTACCTGCCACAGGCTGCATGCATTACGCAGCATACATTCAAAGCATGGGCGTAGCCGGGGGGTTGGGGGGTTGGGCAGCAGCCTAAATCAATCAAAACCCTAAATCAATCAAAATGAATGCAAATCTGAGGTTCCCAACAAAAATCCTGCCTACACCCATGATTCAAAGCACACCCACCCAGGAACCTGCAGTTTAGCCATCACAGAACTACAATTTCCAGCACCCTTAAGAAACTATCGTTCCCAGGGTTCCCCCCCCCCCCCGAGGTGGGTGTGCTTTGAATGTATGCACATGCAGCACATACCCTCCAACATTTCCCCAATGAAAATAGGGACATCTTATTCCAGGGTCAGCAAACTTTTTCAGCAGAGGGCCGTTCCACTGTCCCTCAGACATTGGGGGGGGGGGCGAACTATATTTTTTGCGGGGGAGGGAATTAACAAATTCCTGTGCCCCACAAATAACCCAGAGATGCATTTTAAATAAAAGCACACATTCTACTCATGTAAAAACACGCTGATTCCCATACTGTCCGCGGGCTGGATTGAGAAGGCGATTGGGCCACATCCAGCCCCCATGACTTCCATGGCAGCAGCAGCAGCAGCAGCAGCAGCAACAACAATATTATTTATACCCCACACATCTGACTGGTTTGCCCCAGCCACTCTTAACAGCTTCCAACATATATAAAAACATAACTAAACATTAAAAAAAAAAAAACCATTTCCCTGTACCTTCTAAAGGTTGTATGGCTATTTATCTCCTTCGGGGGTGCATAGCTCCATACCCTCCAACATTTCTCCAGTGAAAATAGGGAGGACATTCCGGGATCAAATCAGAAGCCAGAACGGCTTCTGTAAATCTGGGATTGTCCCTGGAAAATAGGGACACTTGGAGACCAGTGGTTCTCAAAACTTTCCCCGCGAACCACTAGAAGATTCTCTAGGGTCACAGCAGCACTCTTAATAAATTTAGGGCACATCCACACTTTCCTCTGCTTTTTCCAGGCACGGTCTGTGATTAAAAGCTTTATGTCCGAGTGTCCCTCCACCCCGCCTTTTTTTGCTATGGAGCTTTCCCTGCAAAAACCTCTTTGCAGCTTAATCAGAGCAAATGTCAATTTGCAGAAAACCCAAATTGACGTTTGCTCCAACTCAGCTTTATAGAGCAGGTTTTCAGGGGGAAAGGTTGAGGCAAAAAACCAACAACACTCAGACAGAGTATCATAGAATTGTAGAGTTAGAAGGTACTCCAAGGGTCATCTAGTGCAACCCCCTGCAATGGAGGAATCTCAGCTAAAGCATCCAGCTAAAGCGCAGACCTCTGCCTGGAAAGAGCGGGCCGGAAGGTAACTTTGAGGAGGTTGTACAAGTCAAAGCACATATCTCTCAGTCCTATCTCCCCCCATTCCTTCAGTGCCTTCATCATAATCAAAGTGAGGGCCCAATTAAAATATCAGGACCTAAGCCAGCTTGCTGAGAAGAGTCCTTTTAATTTCAAAGATAAAAAATACTGGTCTACAGCACTGTACTCTATTATAAAAATCACAGGCACCAGGTGAAATACTTGTTAGCTTAAAGATCTGGCCCTAATCAAAATGTGACCGGCCTCCCAAAAGTTAATCAAATGCTGGTCTGAATATGTACAGATATTCTTGAATGCTTCATGGCTTTCTGGCAGGTGACCTAAATAAAGCCTGTGAATCACATTTTGAAAACCTTTGCTGTAACGCTGCACTGGACTCGATGGGGCAACTTGATATAAAACAGCTCTTTTCATTTTGGACATCCTTGATTAATCATATCCATGCCATCAGTTTTCCTCTTGACCGTCTGAAGCTGAGGTACAACTACTTTTGCATCCACATTTCTCTTCCTTGTTGTCACCCTGCCTGCATGACTAGATCCTAGCCTGTAGATTAGACTCAAATTTAACAGACTTCTCTCTGCAGAACAACAGTTTATGGAAGGCTGACTTTGGGAAGTGCTCAAAACAAGAGATGGGAATGGAACTCCCTTCTTGGACAGCACTATTCTATCTGCTTTGTTTGTTTATTCCATTTATATCCCACATTTCCTCCAATGGGTGGAGCACATGGTTCTTACCCCTTTCTTTTATCCTTATAACAACCCTGTGAGGTAGGTCTGACTGAGAGACTATAATTTGCCAAGGTCACCCAGAGAGCTTCATGGTTGAGTGTGGATTTTGAACCCTGGTCTCTCAGATCCTCCTCCATTTCTCTAACCAAACTGACTGTGTCCTCATTGCAATGTTTTGTTACAATTATTTTCCCCAAACTAGTCTAGTGTAGGTATGCCTAGGCATAACCATTTAGGCTTGTCATCAACAATTTAGGCCTGTTGGAAAGAAGGAAAGAGTGTGGTTTGCTCCCACTTTGATTTTTGGACTTGTGATTGTATGTGTTCCCCAGCATTGAGTGACAGGTGTGGTGTAGTGGTTCAGAGCGGTGGACTTGTAATGTGGTGAACCGGGTTCGCTTCCCCGCTCCTCCACATGCAGCTGCTGGGTGACCTTGGGCTAGTCACACTTCTTTGAAGTCCCTCAGCCCCACTCATCTCACAGAGTGTTTGTTGTGGGGGAGGAAGGGAAAGGAGATTGTGAGCCGCTTTGAGACTCCTTAGGGTAGTGATAAAGCGGGATATCAAATCCAAGCTCTTCTTCTCCTAAATGCCACCTGCAATCCAAGATGAGCCTCTATTCAAATGTTATTCAGCCAGATGTTTGACTACAGTTCCCATCATCCTTGAGTACTGTCCTGGCTACGCTGGCTAGGGATGATGGGCGTTTTGGTTCAAGATCATCTGGGGCTCCAGGGTTGAAGCACAGATGACTGACAGTAGTTGCTTTATAATTATGGGACTTAATTTCTTTGGAATAAACTTTTGGGAGTAGTATAAAGTCAGTATCTAGAACAGAGTAGATAAGGGATTATTCTTAGTCTAGAACTTTGCAGTTGGCTTATGGTTGTTGCCTTGAATTTATTAAGCTGTTTAGTTGAAAATCTACTTTTGCAGATTCTTTTCTTTTCTTTTCCACTTTGCAGCAAAAACAATCATGGTAAGGCTTCCAAATTTATGCATGGTGTCCTTTGCTGTTGGATAGCCTCTTTATCTGCTGTTTACTGTTTTAAGTTTCTTAAGGCCAAAGTAATTGGTCATTATGCTGTGTTGATACATGGTTTCAATTATGCTGAGAAGAATGTATTCACTGATGGAATTTCAAGATATGATACCTTTGATAAAAGTTCTTTGGAAATCTTTTTAGACTAAAAGAACACCACATATTTAAAGTTTTCCAAAGTATCTGTGTATGTAATTCCACAAATCCCTTGCCGATTGTTGGAGGGTGAAAGATGTTTATTTAAGATGGAACAAAATATGTTTCCTTTTAAAATGAGCAGGTGGGAGGAATGGTGAAATAAATATTGTCACTTGGGAGTGGTTTAAAAATAAGTTAGAGAACAACAAGTAAGCACTAAATTATAACTCTGTTGATGGGTGTATTTCTTGAAATAAGGGACAGAAGAAGAAAAAAACATTTTAATTGATTTTAAAGTGTTGTCATTGATTTTTGTGATTGAGAATAGTGAGCAATAATACCCCATTTATGAAGTAGGTGTGTTTTAAGTTTTTCAGAGGCAATGCTTTTGCAGCCATGCAGAAGAATCAATTATTCAGGTTTTATTAAAACTATACAGAAATGAAAGGCAAGGCTCCTTTATGCTACGTGAGCTTTAATACATAGGAAATATATAATGGAATCACAGTAAATAAAACCCCAAGAAATAGCAGCTCAGCAGAATACTGTTATTAAAAAGGCAGTCTGGCAGATATTTGTCTGCAGATACCCAGCTGAACGAAATAAGGTGCAGCAGTCCTATTATGCCTGTTGAACAGCCCTAGGAAGTGGGGCAGTAGCTGCTCCATTGGCATATTTGTGACCCGGCATTCCACCAAAAATATATTCAGAAAAAAGGAACCCATATAGGAGTATGACTAGGTTCTCTCTCTGTGTGTTTCTTTCTCTCTCCCTCTCTCTCTCTCTGTGGCACACATAGCATTCGTGGATGATTTTTTTTTTTTTTTTTGCTTTTTTGCATTTGCTGTTATAAACATTCGTTTATTTCACCATAATATTCTATTAGCTCTTTCAATACAACAACAACTGATACATCTAATGGTAATAGTAATTATCTATTACAACCACAAGACATATCTAGTTATTTCCTATCATGAGCAGAGGCGTAGCAAAGCCAGGTGGTACCCAATGTGAAAAACTTTTTGTCACCCCCCCCACATTGCAATTTTGGGGGGTGCCAGTGCTGCCTGCCACCCATGAAAATCCGGCTGCCAATCGCATAAAACCGTCCACCGGGGATGCAATTGCCGCGGGTGGATTTTCGTGATTGGCCCGATCGCCGTTGTGAAAATTACTGTCGTGAAAATCCGTCCACTGATCGCACAAATATGCCCGGCCACAATCGGTGGGTGGCACTGGCACCCCCCAGCAGGAGATGGGCCTAAAGTCTTTGGGATTTAGTATATCTTTCTTCCAACTTCTTCCAAGTTTCAGGTAGACCATCCCCTTTTTAGAGCTCCATTCATTACTTCTTTCTTGAAAAGTTTTATATTAAATAGATGAGAGTCCATCTTGTCCTGGCGATTTTCCTATTTTTGCTTGTTGTGTGGCAATAGTTATCTCTTCCGTTGATATTGGTTCATTGAGGTAATTTGTTAGCCGAGGTAGGTCACTTTCTGTAATGTATCGTATAATGAATTGAAAAAAATGTTTAAAATAACTTTTGTAAAAACAAACAAACCCAGAAGCCTTTTATTAGCTACCCCAAACTCATCGTCAATTCACATATCATGTCTGTGGCCACAGCATGTACCACAAAAATCATACATCCACTGTTTCCTTCAGAATATCTTTTTTCTTGTTTTCCTCCTCTAAAAATTAGGTGCGTCTTATGGAGCAAAAAATACGGTATGTCTCCATTTTCTCTTCATCTTCTTTTCCTTTTTCACAGTTTACTTGAGTACTTTTGGAATTCTTTACAAATGTCATTGGGATTAGAGATTATTCTATCTTCCACTGCAATTTTGTTTAAGGTATTTGGTTTTCTTCCTATTTTCAATTGCCATGCCAGTAATTTCCCAGGTTTGTTTGCCCATTCAAATTGTTTCTGTTTCAGTGATCTAATTTTTTGCTGTAACTACTCATCTTGCATTATCACAAAGAACTGTGTTTGTAGGACTTTCAATTGTTTTTCAGTTGTTGAATCCACTGGTTTATCCATAAGTTTATTTTCATGCATAAGCATTTCTTCCATTAATTTTCTTTTCCCTTCTTCTATCCCCCCGCCCCCATGGTATACATTCTGTTATATGAAGAAGCCTCTTACTTGCTTGTATCCCAGACAGTCTTTAAATCTGTCTCATTGTTTAGATTGTACTGGAATTACTAATTTAGTATTTGTGAACATTTCTTGATTACCTCTTCGTTTCCTAAAATGTTTTCATTTAATATCCATCTTAACCACGTCTTCTCTCTATTCCGCAAAGTCATTTTTATTGGATTATGATCCGATAGTGCACAATTTGTTACAAGCCACGGATTTCAGCAAATATGAAGTACTTCAAGACTGAATAAGAATGGGTCATTGGTAACAGATAATATTGCATTGCAAAGTATTACATTGTTTAGAAGATAAAACCATGGTTGCCATTTCTTTTTAAAACAAAGCTAGTAGACACATTTTTAAAAGATGAACAGAAATGATCAACACCTGCTTTTGTAAACTGTGTATAATCTCTACGACAAGGGCCTCCTCCTAGGAAGATATTACTGTGCTATCTGCCTTCTTAAATGCAGCCCCTTGAGATTTCATCTCCCTGTCAAGTACTTGGCATGAAAAAACAGAACATTCCTCCCTCCCCAAGACAGGGTCCTGCTGTAGAGACTGACAAGTTGTTGGTGTGCAGAATTTAATGTAATCTATGGGAGACAAGCAGAGTAAATAAAGCATCCTCTTCGTCTAATAAATTTTCTCCCTTCGGTTCGTAACAGAGCAAGATTCTTTCTTTGAACTGCAGGCAAAAATCAGGAGAGAGTACATTGGGTTTCTGCTTTTTCATATTACCCATAAGCAAACAATTTGATCACCGCAGAAAGTTTTCTGTTACATAGATTTCTGCTTTTAAGTTTCCAACACAAACTGCAAGTCATCCGACTATTGAAAGGACTTGGTAGCCAATGTGGTGAAACTTCAGGTGTTGTTGGACTACAATTCCACCATTCCTGACCATAAGCCAATTTAATACAACTTTCTGCATTCTACATCTGTGCTAAACTATTATTTTTTCTTCTAATTTTATCCCCATCTCTACTAGTTGCGAGTGCTAATGTACCAATATCTACCATATTTTACACTTAAAAAATAACCATTTCCAGGACTGTTTCCCATTCTTTCCCCTATCTTTAGCGTACTCAAATTTCATCAGAAGGCATCTGTCAGTTGAGGCAAGTTCTAGATCCAGCTCACAGAGGGCCTTCTTGGTAGTGGCACCCACCCTGTGGAACGCCCTCCCATCAGAGGAAATAAACAACTATCTGACTTTTACAAGACATCTGAAGGCAGTCCTGTTTAGGGAAGTTTTTAATGTTTGATGTTTTATCGTGTTTTTAATATTTTGTTGAGAGCCGTCCAGAGTGACTGGGGAAACCCAGCCAGATGGGTGGGGTATAAATATTTTTTTTTTAAAAAAAATTATTATCATCATCATCATCATCATCATCATCATCATCATCAAATGCAAGTTTTTGCAACACCAACAGGCATGCCCACAGCATCCCTTGTGAGCAAACATGAAGTCCCTCCTTAATTATGCATCCCCATCAGCCATTCAAAGAAGAAACCAATCATGATCCTATGCACCAGTTATACCTCCCATTTTAAGGAAGCATCATTCAATGTAGAGCAATGGCTGGATGATCCCAGACACAAAGATGGCAGCATTGATCAAAGCTCCCTTGCTAGTGCAGACTATCATTGCACAGCACCCAGAACTATTCAGTTGCTAACTCCAAGGGTCTCTACCTGAAAGATCCTAACAGAGGCACCAGGTGAACTTCTCCAAAGGAAGCTGCAAGACTGGGTGCCACCACTGAGGAGGCCATTTCTCTAGTCATCATCCACCTTGGTTCACTAGATGAGGAATCTGGAGAAGGACTTCAGATGAATATCTTAAGGTCCAGGAAGTGATTTGCTGGGACTATTGGCCCAAAGATGTGATAAGAACGAGACTTTTTGCAAGAGAGAGTCTCTCTCTCTCTCTCACACACACAAGGAAGAGCAGAATATCACAACAGGAAACCTCACAGGGAGCAACACAACAAACCACCTGCCAGCTCAGTGGGAGAAAGGACTGAAATAGAAAACCAGCGGGGTGGGTTTAAGTGTTGCCATGGAAACATGTTGATATGACCTCCACACAACATCATTTCCCTTTTCTGCTAGCAACAATGATTTTAGGGCTAAAGAGCATCTGACATTAGCTATACTGCTTTATCATGGAGGGCTTTTTTAATTTGTCTGTTTCTGTCTTGGGGAAATAGCTGGCATAGTTGTCCCCCCAAGTTAAATACCACACACAGGTCACCCATTGTCATCCCCGTCTCCCAATTTGGACCCCAGTGTTCAAAGAGTGGAGATTTAAACCTTCCCTCACCAACCATGAATTCCAAAGATCCCCCCCCCCGCTTCCTGTGCTGCAATTAGAAGGGGTAAAAGCTCCCAGTTGTAAAAGCTTCCCCCCACCCAAAGTTGTGGGTAAGTTTTGGATCATGACTGGCAAGGGAAGGGTAAAATCTCATTTCTTTGCATGCTGTGGTCCTGAGGATAATCAAGACTTCCTCTACCTAGCATTAATTCATTTATTGTTGTTGTTATTTAAAAAGCCAGGTGTAGTTGTTAATCACACTGTTAATATCTGCTTTGGCCCTGGCTTTCCAGTGACTATTAACGTAACAGATGGGACACAGAGCCTTATGAATCATACTGCTTAGCATTTGTATAGCACCACTGTTAACACAGCATTCAGAAACCTACACACACACACACACACACACACACACACAATAATCTTCACAACCACCAGGTAAGATAGGCCTATGAAGGATAGAAGGTGACTTGTCTAGGGTTGCCTATCAATTTAAGTTTTAGGTGCATGGGTGTAGCCAAGGGGGGCAGCTGCCCCCCAAATCAATAAAAACCAATAAAAACCAATACAAAACTGAGGTTCTGCCCCTTAACCAAAGCCTGCCCACCCCCCAGCAAAAATCCTGGCTATGCCCATGCTGAGGTGAGATTTAAGCTAATAATATCTCAGTTCTCACCCTCTCACCTCTCAGATGCATATTTGGAAAAATGTCATCTCACACTTCTAGATTAGATGATCAAGTGGTAACCTTTCTGTTCCATTTTGGAGTTGAAAGAAATCTCAAGTGGCCAGACTACAATCAGAAATGTCAAATTGCAGGAACCAGTGATACAAAGTTCTTCAGGTAATATCTTTCAGTAGCTAAAAGTAATTTCAAGGGTACCTGTAATGAAATTGGATTGCAAATGGCAATAAAATCATTTTCACGTAAAGTTTCAGCCCACAGATACAAAAAAGGCAGTTGAGTCGCAAAAATAAGCAACGCCATACAAGTTGCACTACAAAGATGATTTTATAAGCAGATATGCCAAAAGGAGAACTGGAAAAAAATGATAACCCCCCCTATATTTTCCACATTGCTTGATCTCCCCCTCCCCCTTGCATTAGGATTTGTTTATTTATACTTATATCCTACCCTTTCTCCAAGGAACTTGTAATGGTATTCATGGTTCTTCCTTGATTCACTTTTTCTTCTCACAACAATCCTTTGAAGTAGGTTGGGCTGAGAGAAAGAGTGCGATGGACCCAGAATGGAATGCCACACAAAACAGAAGGTATATATTTATTATAAGCTTTCCAACCAAAATTGACTTATGTGCACATCTGAATATAAAAAGAAATGTTTCTCTTTTAGACACATGATCTTATTAAGCTAGCATTTTAAAGCAACTTTCTTTACTCTGTCACGTTATTCTTACAATAAAAAGGGATGCCAAGAAAGCACCTGTTCACAACCATACTGTATATTTGTGACACCAGCATACAGAACACTGGCATATGCATATCTGGATAAATGAACGTTGATTTTTGAAAGAGACTTGCTCATGGTACAATAGAATATAGCAGACATGATCTGAGAATCATGGTTGTAAGGTATGTTTCTTTTCTTACTTTCTCAGCAGAGACTGCTAATGGCCATCCTATTTACCAGCGTCATGTTATGAGCCTAACCTTTCTGAAACCACTGGGCAATTAAAGTGCTCTCAGTTAGCAAAAATGATCTATAATAGGTATACATTTACACATTGCTTCTAATGATAGCTTGCATGTGTGAAAATGCAATCAGAGTGAACAAGCAGGACTCTTATCATAAAATGAAATCAACATGTCATTATTATACAGTCACAGACCTGGTAAAACGACGTCATTATAATTCCCTCTGTTCCAGTTGTCTTCCTGTGATAGTGGCCAAAACCAGAGCAAGTGAGGATTGCAGGAGTACAAGGGGAAAGAAAAGTTGCAGGACTTTTTAGTATAGAGAAAAAGTGAATAAAAGGTGACATTATAGAAGTTTACAAAAATTATCATGCATGGCATGGAGAAAGTGGATAGAAGAAAGGTGTCCCCCCTCCCTCTCTTAAAACTCCACAACTTGGGACTTCCAAAGAAACTGAATGTGGGAAGATTCAGGGCAGATAAAAGAAAGGATTTCTTCATGCAGCACATAGTTTAAACTCCCACAGGAGACTGGGATGGTCACCGACTTGGATGGCTTTAAAAGAGGATTGGCCAGATTCATGCCGGATAAGGCTATCTGTGGTTTCTAGCCATGATGTCTATGCTCTGCTTCCAGGGCCAGAGACAGAAGTGCTTCTGAATAACCGTTGCTGGTAGCCATAGGAGGAGAGAGTGCTTGGCTCCTGCTTAAGGTTTCCCACAGGCATCTAGTAGGCCACTGTAAGAACAGGATGATGAACATTGACCTGACCCGGCAAGCTGTTCTTATGTACTCACCTGTGCTATGTACTGAAGTTCCCACCCTGGGCCAGCAGGGGGATACTGTAGAAAGTTTTCACTCAGGTCCACATATGCAAATAAGGGATTGAAAGTGACGTTCAGTGATTGGATAGTTACAGAAAATGGTTACTGTGGAGCTCTATATAAGCAGGCTGGCTGAACCCTTCAGTCCAGTTCTGTTCTGGCCTGTGAATAAACAAGAGCTGTATCACTGTGTCATCTGATATGTTCACCCACAACTTAACAACCTGCACACTTTTCTGTAGGTTATAGGGGAAGTACAAGCTCCCCAAGAAGAATGAGCTATTCTCTGTGCTACATCTACGCTTGGAAAGGAAACACTTTTGATGTAGCTGGTAGCTCAGCACCAGAACAGGAGAGGTTTTCCCCTTCCCCCTTTGCGGTAATGTCAGTCGTCTCAGTTAAATACACTAGAAACGGTTTTTACATTTATTTTTCTATAGCAAGCTAGCCAAAACACCACACTGACTGCAGGTGTGCCTCAGACTTGCTAATGTTTCTATAATTGCAGACCCTCCCTTGTTCTCAATATGTGGCAATGGAGCGAGTCATAATCATATTTAGTATTTATCTAGAACACCTGTGCAATCCATTTTTCCGGAAGGACCAAACTGAGCTGTTTCTATTCTGATTGACATTTCCTAATGATGCCTTGCTTATTATGCAAAGCTTGAATAGCTTTCATTTTGGTAAAAAAGATACTATTTCTGTTCCACTCAGTGCAAGCTTCTGAGTAATTGCAAGTTGTGTTATTTATGCATGACCACACCCTGGTGCATTATTGAAAAATGTATGAGTTGATTTATTTAACTATTGACCATGCACATTATCTCTAAATTTGCTGGTTGTAAAAACTGGTACACTCATAAAGAACTGTCTGGTAGTTTGACAAAAGGAATAAAATAGATGTAGTCAAAGTTCTTCCAAAATTTTTCTAAAAAGAAGGGGTGATGTATCATTGCCCAGCTTGCAGTTCCTTCATATGCTTCTTCAAGACTCGTGGCAATATCCTTTGCCCTAAAAGCCTGGACGTGGGGTGAGCTGTCTCTCCAGTGTATGTGCAAAACAGAGAAGTCTAATACGACTCAACATTCATTATGACCAAAAATGATTCAGCATTTCAGAATCAAAACTCCAGAAGCCTTTGCCCAATATTCCAGATTCCACAGGCTATGCAAGATCAATCAAACAACCATACAAAAGAGGAAGCCGTAATTAAACTTGCAGAATTACAGTACAAATGCAGAAAACCCACTAGTGATAAATATTTGTAGGGCCACAGGCAAGAAAACAATACACTTCATGAGACAAACGCCTGGATACATATTTATTATTATAGCAATGTCTTTAACCTTTGCTTGAAAAATTCAACTGCAGGGGAAAGACTGGATGCTGCCTGGCATGGGGGGGGGGGTTTACATAAACAAAGTGCCACCACCAAGAACATGCTGCCGCATGTCCTCACATTTAAAACATTATGAATTTTGTAATTTTAGGGCAACATGATATTATGTAGCAATCAAAAATCACTTACTGAGCAACCTATGTATGAAAATGTGATTTCAGGCAATAAGAAAAGTATTAATGTATGCACTAATATTTATGTAAAGAAAATGGGTTTTTTTTGGTAGGATATTCCTTGCCCTGGAATGGACTTACTCATTTTAAGGTGAGGGTTGTCATTCTGCAAATGCCTTGTTCACCGGGTATAAAAAGGTTGTACTTATTTTCCTCTACTTGGCACGGGAGAGTATTAAAACAGGATTTTGTGAACATCAACCACAGACTGAGCATCATCATTCAAACTACAGTGGTACCTTGGGTTAAGTACTTAATTCGTTCCGTAGGTCCATTCTTAACCTGAAACTGTACTTACCCTGAAGCACCACTTTAGCTAATGCGGCCTCCCGCTGCCGCCGCACAATTTCTGTTCTCATCCTAAAGCAAAGTTCTTAACTCGAGGTACTATTTCTGGGTTAGCGGAGTCTGTAACCTGAAGCGTATGCAACCCGAGGTACCTCTGTAGTAGTTAAGGACACAAGTTATCAGAACTGAATGTACCTCATCCTACTGATGCCTGCATAATTTTAGAAACTCATTTCCCAACCCTGCCGTTGTTATATCTTGATTGTTCTAGCCATATACCTAACAGCAGAACAGAATGTAAATCTCCCCTTGTGTACCGCAAAGGAAGTGGACTTCAGAACATCCTGAAGAAAATGCAGTATCACATCTGACCCCAATGCCATCCTAGAGACTTAAGGAATTCTATTCCCCAGTTGGGACTGCAATAAACTACAGCAGAGTGCAGAAGGTCAGCTTACTCAAGATGATTCATATCAGAGACTCCACTTCCTGAATAGTTATGGAATATCCCAAGGTAGTTCTGCAAAGTTTGGTGAACAGTAGATGACCTCTTTTGCCCCAGCTTGCCCTATATAGGGAAGTTTTTAATGTTTGATGCTTTATTGTGCTTTTATATTTGTTGGAAGCTGCCCAGAGTGGCTGGGGCGGCCCACTCAGATGGGCAGGGCACAAATGTTGTTGTTGTTGTTGTTGTTGTTGTTATATATCAGGAGTCAGCAACCTTTTTCAGCTGTGGGCTGGTCCGCCCCTCAGACCATGTGGTGGGCTGGACTGTATTTTGAAAAATATATATGAATGAATTCCTATGCCCCACAAATAACCCAGAAATGCATTGCAAATAAAAGCACACATTCTACTCATGTAAAGACACCAGGCAGGCCCCACAAATAACCCAGAGATGCATTTTAAATAAAAGGGCACATTCTACTCATGTAAAAACATGCTGATTCCCGGACCGTCCGCGGGCTGGATTGAGAAGGCCTTAGGTTGCCTACCCCTGTTATATATGATCCCCCTTTATGCTCACAACAATTCTGTGAGGTAGTTTAGGTTGACAGATAAATGACTGGCCCAAAGTTACCCAGTAAACTTTGCGGATGAGCTGGGATCCAAACCCAAATCTGATAGCACACTGGCTTTCAGAGTTGGAAGCTGTTTTTTCCTCAGTAAGTGTTGTTGTTGTTCCCCGCCCATCCGACTGGGTTGCCCCAGCCTCTGGGTGGCTTCCAACACATACACAAACATAATAAAACATCAAGCATTTGAAACTTCCCTGTACAGGGCTGCCTTCAGATGTCTTCTAGAACTTGTAGTTTTTAATCTCCTTGACATGTGATGGGAGGGTGTTCCACAGGAACGGTGCCACTACCATGAAGGCTCTCTGCCTGATTCCCTGCAGTGAGGAAGCCACCTGAAGGCCCTTGGAGGTGGAACTCAGTGTCTGGACTGAACAATGGGGGCGGGGACACTCCTTCAGGTATACAGGGCCATTTAGGGCTTTAAAGGTCAACACCACCCAAAGGTGAATTATGGAAAACAGAACATCCAATACTTTCCACTGGGCTTTACCTAATGGCCTTTATTTCAGGTCAATGGGTGGACTGTATAACTGCAATGAACCAAAGTTGCATTTTCACACAATAGCACATTAGGAAAAAGCTGAATATAAGCTCTTAACATGGTGTCACAAGTAATTTTTTGTCAGCCTTTCACAGAATGTTATTCATTTCTACAAATTGCTACTTGAAATTATGATTTCGTAGTTCAATATTGTTAATAATCTAATTAAATCACAATAGCCCATTTATGGCAAGAAAGTTAACTCTTAAAGAGCTAACCTTCCCCCTTTGCTATTTTCCATCTGTTTTGGGTAATAAGTAAAGTTTTCATCTGACTGGTAGTCTTGGGTTGTCCTTCCTTCATTAGTTCAACAAGATTCACAAATTAACGGAGAGTTTGCACCGTATAGCTAAAACGCTGCAAGTAAATTGAAAAATTCTCTAGGTGTTTCATTGTAACTGCAATTTCACCTTTTAATAAATTTATAAAATCAGTGGAGGTGAGAAGCAAGAAAAGCAACCACCATAAACCCTGTAAGCCAATTTCTTCTTGTAGGCAACAAGCACAATAGTATCATTAAGGGTTGTGGCTCAAAGTGCAACTGGCCAATAAAACAGACTGTATTTCTAATGAATGGATAACCAGATTTTGCATGTTACAGCCATCAAAATTCAACAGTCTGTTCTTACCATGAGAATCCTACTTCATTTTCTAGGATACTGTGTGACTTGTTGAACCTTTGACTACTGATTCAGTCCTCACCACACAGGTGCTTAGATTACCTCAGGTTTGTTAGGGTTACATAGCTCACTGGCAGCGTCCTAAACATAAGCTCACAGCTGGGGTATTTTCCACTCCAGGGGAGGGGAACCTACAAAGGGCTCATGAAGACAAAATAGGAAAATCTCATGGAAGACATTCCGAGATCCTTGTGGGAAGGGGGCTCAAACTGTGGTATAAATTATTATTATCTCTCCCCAAATTGCTCATTGTCAGTCTTACAGAAAGCATTAAGTTTTTGTCAGTGAATGCCTTCTGAATAGTGTTCTTGTTCCCAAGCAATTTGTAAGGTAAATGAAAATATAAAATTGTCTCTTCGTGACAAAAGGGGGGGGGGAGAGATGCCATTGAATGTTTTGAGCCAATTTTATGAGCATTTTCTGAACACTTGGAAAATTGGCTCAAATGCACAGTTATGTTACCTCTCATCAACCTCACTCCTTCAGAAAAGAAAGAAAGAAACAGCACACAGCTGTCAGAAAATAAGAGATCTATTTGGAAATTGACCATATTCTGTCAGTGTTACCATCCAAAACAGAAATGTGTGTTGCTGTCAGTGACTTCCTTTAATTAAGGAAAGTAGCTATTACCAATATCCAAATGGACAGTTTTCTGAGGTCTGGCTAGATGATGTGGTAAAGTTATTCAGCAAGGAGAACCACTGATCTTTAAATTCTTGACCTTGTAAGACCTTCCCTCCTGAATCTGCCCCTTTAATGTTCATGTCAAAAACAGGCATAGGCAAACTCGGCCCTCCAGATGTTTTAGGACTACAATTCCCATCACCCCTGACCACTTGTCCTGTTAGCTAGGGATCATGGGAGTTGTAGTCCCAAAACATCTGGAGGGCCGAGTTTTCCTATGCCTGGTCAAAAACTTCTTGCTGAACTGACATTAGCATTGTACAGTGGTACATGGGTACAGTGGCTTACAACGCTTCAGGTTACATACACCACTAACCCATATACAGTACATCTACCCATGTACATCTACAGGCTGAAGCATCTTAGTATCTTAATAGTAATTTTAATTGCAATCTTGCATTTAAAAATAAATAAACATGGTTTTGATCAGGGCTTTTTTTGAGCTGGAACTTGCTGGAACTCAGATGGGTGCTATTGCCATTACAGTGGTACCTTGGTTTGCATATGTCTTGGTTTGCATAAGTTTTGGATTACAAACATGTCAAACCCGGAAGTGCGTGTCCCAGTTTGCAACGGTTTTTTTTGGATTACAACCCTTTTTTGAGGGGGAGGGATTACGGAAAAAAATTTTTGGAGGCCCCATTGGTGAAAGCACGCCTTGGGTTACAACCTGTTTGGGTTTACAAACAGACCTCCGGAACGGATTGTGGTTGTAAACCAAGGTACCACTGTATAAGAGAACAGCGGAAGCATTCATGGTGCGTTCCAGCAACTCTTTTTCTACGAAAGTTGCAGTGGCTTTGATATTCCCATACTGGCAACAGAGAGGATGCCTAGCTTTCTGAAAAAAATACCAATGGATTTCTTTCATGGCAATTTTTCCTGCAGCTGCACTGCTAGGTTAAATTTAGCAAACTGCATTATGTAGCTATGGAATTTCTTGTGCTGAAATAATTGCCTATCTGCCATCTTTATAATTTTTAGTATAACACAATTTGACTGTAATTGGATTCAAGTTTCCACAAATCAACATTCTGGGCATGGCTATCTGGCTTGCAGATCTTCAATTCCTGCTAATTGTGCTGGCTTTCGACAACTACATTTGGTTACTTTACTGCATTACACATAAAAATAGATATAATATTCAATGCACCATTGAGTAAACTCAGTGATTTGCCATTTCTAGTTAAGCCCATTATTACAATATACTATAGGAATGCATCCCCTTGTTATTAAGACAATTGCTACTTCTCCTGCTATCCATGATTGGCATTTTCCAGAAATAATTTCTCTCTCTCTCTCTCTCTCTCTCTCTCTGTTTAGGTTTCCCTATCATCAAAGTTCTCTGGCTTTCAGTGGTTTACAGGGATTAAAACACAGTAACAATAAAGGAAAATATAAAATCACAAGTTGCATTAAACCAGAAAGTTTGCACCAACAAACTGGTTTAAAACTGAGGGCAGAGGAATACAATTGACAGAGCTAAACCAGTATAAATCTGTAACTTCATTTAAGAGGCCTGGGGAAATGAAAAGGTGTTTTCCTGGTGCAGAAAGATATTAAAGGAGGCATCAGATGAGCCTCTCTGGAAAGGACATTCCAAAATAAAAAAGCCACTAATGAAAATACCTTTTCAGGGTGGGAACACTTGGTGGGGCTCATCCAGACAACCTTTTTGTTGAGCAACAATCCTGATTTGCTTGCAGAAAACTTGTGTGGAGATATATCAGCTCTTTATTGACCATTTATTAAGTTTTGCCTGTGGGGAGGTTACATGGCAATGAATATTCATCGTGAATTGCTTGCAGGGTGTCTATATATTTTCCCAGTGCTTTTTTTCTGGAGAAATACATGAGTACTCATACCCCTTAACATTTTGTGAATCTAATAGGAGAAGAAACTAATTTTAAAAAACAAAAACAAAAAACCAACACAATACGTTTCTTCTCTAGCAGGGTGAATCGCTAGTTCCATTGAATAGCATGGTGAATCGTCAGTTCCGTTGCTACCCCTGATGGCGGCCTCATTTCCTGTCACAGTGTTTCCCGAGTCTCAGACAGAATGAGAATACCCCTAAACATTTTTAAAGAAAAAAAGGCACTGTATTTTCCCATTAATTATTTGTTCCTTCCCACACTTTTCGATTCATTTCTAAACCACAAATAGTCTTTATCGTTTTTTTAAAAGTGCATTTGTTGCGCTTGGGCAACAGAGCCCATTAATCCACATTAATCCTGCAGAAACCTAAAACTCCTGTATGCACTTGAATTTCTCCTGCAAAATATTGACAGTCTGGCAGCACCCCAAGGCGTCTTTTCAACTGCCACACACTCTTTCCCTACTTGATGCCCATTCTACAATACATATGTGTATAACAAGAAGGCTGATCGCCAAAGAATGGATGCTTTTGAATTATGGTGCTGGAGGAGACTCTTGAGAGTCCCATGGACTGCAAGAAGACCAAACCTATCCATTCTTAAGGAAATCAGCCCTGAGTGCTCACTGGAAGGGCAGATCCTGAAGCTGAGGCTCCAATACTTTGGCCACCTCATGAGAAGAGAAGACTCCCTGGAAAAGACCCTGATTTTGGGAAAGATTGAGGACACAAGGAGAAGGGGACAACAGAGGACGAGATGGTTGGACAGTGTTCTTGAAGCTACCAACATGAGTTTGACCAAACTGCGGAAGGCAGTGGAAGACAGGAGTTCCTGGCGTGCTCTGGTCCATGGGGTCACGAAGAGTCGGACATGAGTAAATGACTAAACAACAACAACAGCTTCAGTCCAAGTTCACAGGACGGCCCAACTTTCCATATCAAGTGCGAAAAGTCCTGTGGGTTGCACACTACTTTTGACCCTCACACCTCTCCCCCCCCCCAAAGCCCAGCACCTCACTTACCTGACTTTGGGAAGGCAGTGTGAGTGTGGGTGTGTATGTCTGCATCAAATGTTGCCAAGGGCCACACACGGCCCTCAGGCAGCATGTTGAATCACTCTGGTCTAGGAGCATGTTGCTATAGGATGCTGAGTGTTGCTGATCCTTAATTATGGTGCCCTCTCATTCACACACTCCTATACAGATAGCTTTTTTATTTCAATGTTTTTTTATTAAAGGAAATACAACAAAATACACAGTTATTTTTCACTTCACATTTGAAACAAATGAAAAACAAATTCTGAGTATAAACAATGATAATCTGAACGGATCATATTAATGATAACTGAAAATAGCGTACCGCCAGAGAGGTAGTAATTATTTATTACTCATTCCTGTTTTATTTCTATAGGGAACTGGGGGGCAGTTTGGGGTTATATTTTAGCAGTTCACACATTGCTAAGAAAATGAAGAGCTGAATGTGTGTTGCTTTTGATATTTATGTAGAAAAACCAAGTATTGCCATGTCTAAATATATACATATATATTTCTTCATTTGGTCTCTGTGCAAACATAGGTTTTTTAGTCAGGTGGGTTTTTTGTTTTGCTTTTCAATGGACGATATTTTATTTACGATCCTTCTTTTGTTACTCTCTCTATGTGTTTCCAAAATCTTGTAATGATAATTACTGCAGTAGTTGAGCAAGTGTTTTGTTAGGTTGTGGCTGGTACCATCCTTGCTTGGTTCATCTCATATACCCAAAAAAGATAACTTGGCAACTGGTACTAAATTTCGTTTTGCAATCTGTTTAATTCCAACAAATGCAACCTCCCAAAATCGTGCAGTCCCAGTAGAGATGGAAGTAGGTGATTTTTGCTTTTTTGCTCTCCAGCAGAGAAGGGAGAGGTTTTTTGTTTGTTGGTGTACAATAGCTTTACATGCATTTTGTACCACCTAAACACAATTTGTAACATTGATTCCTTAATCGGGCTGAGACTGGATCTGCTGACATTGTGGACCAGATTTTCCTCTTGTAAATAGTTTTCCCAACAGGCTTATAGACCATACGGGTCACCTAATTCCAGTCCAGCTAATACAGTGGTACCTCAGGTTAAGTACTTAATTCGTTCTGGAGGTCTGTTCTATGGAGTTCCCACAACTATTCCATTTGATGAGACCAGAGGGTTTGGAGCCCACAGCACTTGCTCAAAGATCCAAACGTTCCCATGGGCCTAAAAAGGCTGGTGACTCCTTGGGATAAGTCACTGACTGGATGATATGGTGTACAGTGGTACCTTGGGTTAAGTACCTAATTCGTTCCAGAGGTCTGTTCTTAACTAGAAACTGTGGTTAACCTGAAGCACCACTTTAGCTAATGGGGCCTCCTGCTGCCGCCGGAGCACGATTTCTGTTCTCATCCTGAAGCAAAGTTCTTAACCCGAGGTACTATTTCTGGGTTAGCGGAGTCTGTAACCTGGAGCGTATGTAACCTGAAGCATATGTAACCCGAGGTACCACTGTATTTTGTTCAGTTGAGCTATCTGTCCCCTGGTATTTGCATAAAATGTTAAAAACAAGCACTGAAAAGCAGTTATTATTTATTAAATCTGTATACCACCCTAAACTGTAGATCTCAGGGCGGTTCACAACAACAACAAAAGACCCCCTTTTGCTTGCTGTACTATGTGGTCCTTCATTATCATAATGTGCTTAATATCTAAACAGTTATGGCCCACACTCACTATAACATGCAGCTTCATTACAGTCCATGAATGTAAAAGTCACTGAGTCCCTTAGCTGAGCAATTCAAGAAGCTTACTGACCTGCTTTTACTTTTTTAAAAATTGGGTGAAAAAGTCTGAAGGTTCCTTTGGGAAGAAGGATGGGATAGAAAGGGTCCCCCCCTGAAATTCACTATACACCCAATCCATATTTTTTAGGCTCTTCTCAAGGAACAAAGCAGCCCAAACAAGTAATCCATTTCATGACTCCTTTTCAATACTGACCCAATTTTTGTGCCATCCTGTTTAAATATCAGGAGCATTTTGGACAGCTGGTCTGTCACAACAATGTAGCCAGATAGTTGGGGTACCCCAACCACTGTCCCCTTTAGTTCTATATAAATAATTATTTCTTAATTGAGCTCAGCCCCTGAAAACCTCCCTTGATTCATTTTTGTGAGGGTGGTAATATTTTAGATGGATTAGGGGTTGGCTAAATGTAGAATAATGATAAAAGAGAAGGCACGCCAGACTTAACATTTTCACAGCCACCATTTCCCCAAGTAATGAGAAGTTAAATCTATTCCATTATGTCAGGGTTTTTTTAAAAAAAGGAAAACAAAGGCAAGCCTGGAATGGTTTGTTTACGTTCTTTGCTACATTAACTCCTAAATAACAGAAGTGCTTGGCATCTGATAGGAATCTTATATCATTTTTACTTACACTTTGAAATTTAGGGTTGAGATTAAACATCATTATGCTGCATTTGGAGTTTTTTTTTATTTCAAGGCCTGCAACATTTTCATTTTTCTCAAATTCATGTTGCAGATGGGAAGTGTCGGTTAAAAGGTCTGATGGCATGGCGGCCATGTTGTCTGTGAAGAAGAGATTTATTAGGTGTTATTTTCCATTTATCGCAAACTCTTTCATGTTATCACCATGGAAAGCAGCTCTAAGGCCAAAACAAATAATATGGGGAATAGGGTACATCCCTGTTTCTCCCTTGGGATATGATGATAGGATTAGAGCCATAGCCATTAATTCTGATTAATGATGTGGAGGCTTGATATGTAGGTTGGATAGCATGGGTCAGTTTGGGGCCTAGATTTAGGTTAGTAATCTGCAGAAGAAATCTCCATTCCATACCAAGGCCTTAAGGCACCTAGGCATAAAATTCCAAGCAGACCTATTTTTCTAGAGAAAGAGGTGCCAGAACTCACCATGAACACCTCCCTTGTTCTCTTATAATGGCAATGGCGCCTACCTGACAGAACTGTGTTCTGGCAAGTTCCGGCTAAAAAACAACAACCCTGATACCAAGGGATACTCTGTGTTCCTTGTGGTGGGGGATTACATTTAAAATAAATGTAATTAACTGGAGCTGCAATAGTTCTACCCAGTGGTTTTCCCCCCCGGGGGTATGCGGGAGTACGCATACCCCTAAACATTTTGTGAATCTAAGTTTGGCCTCATTGAGGGGCAGTATTTCAATATGAATAGGAAAATGAGAGTACCCCTAAACATATTTTTTTTTAAAAAAAGCACTGGTTCTACCTAGCAGAAGGCTGGACTGATCTTGATCAATATATTGAGGAATGAAAATTGTAAGCCTATCAACTATAAAAGGCAGCCAAAAAATTATAGCCTACATTAAGCAATGCAATCTAGTTGTTCAATATCTGTATCGGGTTTAGTGATTAAAAACTATTCTATCCAATTTTTCATCAGTGGAGTCTCTCCCGCCAAACTGTGACTCTTCCCCAGCAGTAAGTGCTCATATTTTAGCAATAAGTCTTAGTCCTGGATTCACAGCAGTTATAGCTATGTCATCGACTGTGGAGATTAAATAAGCATTTTGTTGTTATTATTTCAAGGGTTTGAAAGGCTTGTCCCATTTTTCTGTGAGCGCTGCAATGAGCTGTTGGAAGTGTGCCATAAAACCTTGCACACTGAGGGGCCCTCCTCTAAGGACTGAGGAGTTTTTGAGGGAGAAGTAAGCACCATTTTGGAATGAGTCACGCGATTGCCTGTGATTTCCGTCATCTGAGTCTGCGCAGATGCAATTTCTGGCGCCACGGAAGCCAGTCCCCGCGCCACACTGTGCCGCGCTGGTTTATTGCAGTGCGCGAGCGGGCAACTCGGTTCGGGGATGGCTCATGGGCCAGTCAAACGACCTCTGCGGGCTGCTTCTGGCCCATGGGCCTTAGGTTGCTGACCCCTGACCTAAAGTAAGCAGAACAGCTAGTCGCCTTTCTTGGTTTGCTCTAGGACCAGGGTTACTTCCACATTGCTCCTACTTGATTTGGGAGCATTTTAAATTGTGGGTGGTAGGTTCCAAGGTCTGTTTTTCTCCCACTGGTTTCTGAGACCTGGGATTAAGCCTCTGTTTTCTTGTTCCTCATGATGACAAAGATAGGTAAGCAGATAATCAGTAGAGACTAATATCCTATTACAGTGGTACCTCGGGTTACATACGCTTCAGGTTACATACACTTCAGGTTACATATGCTACAGGTTACAGACTCCACTAACCCAGAAATAATACCTCGGGTTGGGTTAAGAACTTTGCTTCAGGATAAGAACAGAAATCGTGCTCCGGTGGCGCAGCGGCAGTGGGAGGCCCCATTAGCTAAAGTGGTGCTTCAGGTTAAGAACAGTTTCAGGTTAAGAATGGACCTCCAGAACGAATTAAGTACTTAACCCAAGGTACCACTGTACTTTCTTACATCTGCATGACAATAATATGTGATGTGTATGTCTAGTTTGTTTGTGTGTGTGTGTGTGTGTGTGTGTGTGTGTGGCTGCTGCCTCCCTCAAGGAAAGATCCTGCAGAGAAATGCACAGAACAAAAAAGAACCAAAAACTGTGAACGCTTGTGCAATGTTCGGCTGTGTATCTATATCCACGGAACATTCTTTCCCCTGAATAATCCTGTGAATTTACAGAGTTTTGTGAGCAGAGAAAGATCCTGAGGCTACAATGCAAAGCTGTTAACTTTGCAGATTAAAAGTTGTGCTTTATGCCAGTCTTCCTTCTGTAATATTTATTATTGGACCCAAAATCATTACACATATACTAGTGGAGCCATAAACACCAGTAAAGGAAGCAATATTTTTGTCAATATAGAGTCTGGAGAGAAGCCTAAATGCCTTGCAGGGTTCACCTTCATTGAGTGTAGGAGTGTAGGCAAACTGAAACATAGGTTCAGGCTTGTTGAGATGGTAGTTTGTGGATATTGGATGTACCTGCAAGGTTATAAAGTTTTTCAAATGGTTTTGGGTTGTCCTTAGGCTTTATTTTTATTTTTTAGTCAATTATACATTTCTGTTCAAAAGACCACTATGGAAATTAAGTAAATTTTCACATCCATTAAGTAAATAAGCAAATAGGCTTTTAAGCTGTTATGCATTTATTTCTTTTTAATTCTGCCTTTCCCCATGGGCAAATATAAGCGGGGAGAAAAATCAATATGTTATAAGCAGAAAGCAGCACAATGTCAGGCAAAGATATATTGGAAGAAGTTTCAAGTGCTTTGTGAGGCAATGTATTGATCATTATAATAATAAACCAGACTATAATATCAGTGGAGGCCCATGGCTGATTGTTTCAAATTGGTGGGTAAAACTGGTAAGGAGATACCTATCGAGTGGTAGCAATGTGGTACTTTGCTGAGGGACTGTGAAATCTGGAGCCAGCCCTATTGCTTTAGCGGTTTCCCTCCACTATAGCCATAATTTGTTAACTCAATTTGTGCAGGGAATCCAGATACAGTGGTACCTGGGGTTAAGTACTTAATTCGTTCCGGAGGTCCGTACTTAACCTGAAACTCTTCTTAACCTGAAGCACCACTTTAGCTAATGGGGCCCCCTGCTGCTGCCGTGCCGCTGGAGCACGATTTCTGTTCTCATTCTGAAGCAAAGTTCTTAACCTGAAGCACTATTTCTGAGTTAGCGGAGTCTGTAACCTGAAGCGTATGTAACCTGAAGCGTATGTAACCCGAGGTACCACTGTAGTTAAGGATAGCTTGTGGGTGTTGCTGTTGCTGTTCAGGTTAAGAACTTTGCTTCAGGATGAGACAGCAGCAGGAGGTTAAGAACAGTACGGACCTCCGGAACAAATTAAGTACTTAACCCGAGGTACCACTGTAAATGGGCAGATATGATATTCAAGGTAAAGAGGTAATGGGTTGAAAGTTACTTAAGTCTGCAATCCAGTACACACTTACTCAGGGCAAGCCCCCTTTGAATATAATATCTCATTCTAATTGTTCAGTGCAAGGAACTTGATGAATTACCTAATTTGGGACATTAAGCAATACAGTATAGTCATGCTGTTACCACTGCAGGCTAAAATGATTACCATATGCAGATGTTATTTATCTGAAACATTAGGCCTCAAATGATAATTCCCTTTCTTGAATTATGGAGATACAAAATGCAAAAGAGAATGCTTCTATTGTTATTACTATTATCGGTACTTTCATTTTCACTTAAAAAGCAAAACTTTTCATTTATATAGTGCTTTTGAGTGTTCGGTGCTTCGCATATGTTATGTCAGTGTGATTTGTGTTATGGAAATGACCCACCTATCTTCATGACCAGAATGTTTCTATTTCTCAGTTTTTGCCAGAATATGAAGACTGAAAATTCATTCGGGGGGGGGGGGGAATGGGACCTGCAACAAAATACTACAGTGCAGAGGATTCCAGCCTGCCAGAGAAATCCTCTTCCAGAATGGTCCATTGCATTCCTACTTCCAAGAACATGCATGAATTTGAAATGAAGCAGTAAGTCCATCCCAAAGCTTTATCAGTTATATTGAAAGTGGGTTCACATATAGCCACCCCAAAACCATCATGAACACATAATCATGAATGCACAATAAAAAAGAGGGGCCATCAGCTAGTCTCATTCCAAACAATCAGTCACATTTCTGTATTCCAGATTCCTAGCTGTTCCTCCAGAAGCCAGAATGATACCCCGCAATCCTTTTCTTTACCTCTATCTTCCCCTTACTGGAAGGGTCTGCTTCTGCTCCCACCTGACAAATCACCAGGTGTCATTCTACAAAAGCCTGGTAAAAGATGGTAGCCAAAACAAGTCATATTTTTGGTTGAAGTAGATGGGGAAATTTATGGAGGAAATTGCGCAACATCTCACTGTCTCAAGGCATTCCACCCAGAGTTCCTTCAAGACCATGAAAGAACACAGAGAGATGGAACTTTGTTTATTCCAGGCACCAAAATGCCAAATATGTCTGCACTTACAAAGCACAGGGGAAACACGCACACAAAAAGACCCTCTGATATATGCAGGGTCAATTTATTCATATTCAATGAAGCTGATGTGTTTCAAGCAACTACAGCCTCACTATCCAGGGAAAATGAAAAGGAATATAAAATAGCACACTTGTTATATATAACATCCCAAAAGAGACACAGAGGTGCTTATGGCTCACAAAGAAGGAATAGCAAATGCAAAGCTTTAGCTGCCTGCTTCTTTTAAAAAAAAAATGTGGGGGGGGGGGAAACCTAAGGAAGATGTTATTCCCATCCCACTGAATCTTCTTTTAATGACTCATGGTCAGATTAATATTTTTCTCACATTTGAATCTGCCATAAACACACACACACACACACACACACACACACACAGAAACAACCTAATTGTTATTACTACTCTGGATAGTGTTCAGCAAAGAACAATCTATCATTTGCCTTCAGAAATAACTGGGTTTTGGTTGCACCCCGGGGAATGTTGTTTCAGAGTCTTAAAGTGCAATGCCTTTAAATTGGTTTATGTGACCTTCTTTTTATTTTAATAATATTCTTATTGGGGATGTTTTGAAAGGGCGTATAGCTGTGATTGTACCTGTGTGCTCCATGGGAAGCTTCATTGCAGGCTAATGTTCTTCTAAAATAACAAGACTAAAGCCAGTTCTTTTTTGTTTATTGACAATCTTAAAGGAGTAATTTGCAAAAGAAATGTGCCATTCGGGTGCAAACCTATGGAGAAGATCTTAGCTGGAGTCTCCTGCATCCAACAGATAGTCTGCTATGCTGTGCTTGAGATGTGCTGCTGCTTGAGATGTGCTGTCATTATTTAGGCAATATTGGGATGGCTAGGGAAGTGTACAGCCATGCCAAATCCTATAACCCTTCAATGCACACCCATGTACATTGGTGGAATATTACACCAGTCCTAGGCTTGGTGAAAGAGCCCTGTTCCCCAGCTGCCTTAAATTGTCTTAATTTTTTTAATTACAAAAAAACAGCTGTCCCCACCTTTTGTAATGCCCACATTGTGATGGTAAGGCATAGCATATGGTATAGCCTAGCACCCAATTGCAGCAGAGCACCACAGGTCTATCAACCCACAAATGAGGACCAGAAGCCATATAACAGAGCTTGGGGCTCTTGCAGTTCACAAAGGGTGATGGGAAACAGGAGAAAGAGGTAGGTAGCCGTGTTGGTCTGCCGTAGTCGAAACAAAATTAAAAAATTCCTTCCAGTAGCACCTTATAGACCAACTACGTTTGTTATTGGTTTGAGCTTTCGTGTGCATGCACGTTATCTGAAGAAGTGTGCATGCACACAGAAGCTCATACCAATAACAAACTTAGTTGGTCTCTAAGGTGCTCCTGGAAGGAATTTTTTTATTTTGTTTTGAGGAGAAAGAGAACTTTGCACATGAAAGGGGCACTTCACACATAACAGCCTGGCTTCACAACACACGTGGGATCTTGAGCTCATGGCCAACACTTCTTTGTCTACCACCCTAATGCAGACTCTCCAAGTGCCCCTATTTTCCAGGGACAGTCCCAGATTTACAGAACCCATCCTGGTTTCTGGTTTGATCCTGGAATGTCCTGCTTTTCATTAGGACACCCCTATTTTCATTGGAGAAATGTTGAAGGGTATGGAATAGGACATCCCCGAGGCTCCCCCCCCCCAGCTAGAACTCACTTCTGGCACCTCTCAGGTGGGCACCCTTGCCATTCTAAGAAAATGAGGGAGGTGTACATAGTAAGCTCTGGTACCTCTTTTTCTAGAAAAATAGCACTATCCACCTCTATTTTCATCAAAGAGATGTTGGAGGGTACAGATAGGATGTCCCTATTTTCATTGGGACTACAAACACAAGCACCCAATGCCACTGGAGGAGTGCCAGGGTGGAGCAGCCAACATAGGTAAACATGGAGGGAACCTGCTCTCCCCTCAGTGCCCCCTTTGGCATGTATGAATATTGTGTCCTTTCTGAAGTCTATAGCTCCAACGCTGATCCCTTCCAACAGTGGGGAGCAGGGTTCTGCAGACACAAGGGAGGTCCACACACAAACAAGCTCTCCCTTGGCAAAGGCCAGCCACTCCAACCCAACCATCTCCACTGCTGGCCCAACATTGCATTGGCAGTGACTCCACTCACCTAGCAGTGAGATAGATTAGGCTGTGCCCAAAGCAAAGTCCAGAATGGTTTGGCTTAGTTATGAATCTAAAATAATACTTTGCATGTCTTGGTACAGGTTTGTTTGTTTTTTAAAGAAAACATCCTACAATGGAAACGGTTGCGAGAAATCATGCATTACTTCAGGTTCAAAGACATGACAGAATAATTCTGAGCAAAAGAAAATTGCACTGGGAGATGATTGGGCAACAGTACAGTGGTATCTTGGGTTAAGTACTTAATTCGTTCCGAAGGTCCGTTTTTAACCTGACACTGTTCTTAACCTGAAGCACCACTTTAGCTAATGGGGCCTCCTGCTGTTGCTGCGCCGCTGGAGCATGACTTCTGTTCTTATCCTGAAGCAAAGTTCTTAACCCGAGGTAATATTTCTGGGTTAGTGGAGTCTGTAACCTGAAGCATATGTAACCCGAGGTACCACTGTAAAGTCATTATGATCTGAACATCTGCCAAATTATTATTATTCGTTTCTGTAGAGCTTCAAGCGTACAAATTTATTTTCAACTGCAATTCCCTCCCAATGAAATGAGTGAGGTGGTATAGGAGCAAGCAGATAATTTGAGTACTCAGAGGCAGTTTAGGAGTGGCCCTAAAGTCCTGTTGGGGCATTATCCTTCATATGATCTTATGTGGAGAAATAGAGCAGAGCCGTAGGCACTGGATTCCCCCAATGGGCATTGCATTGGGTGGGCCTGAACAGAGGGCTTCCTGTTCTATGTGCATAAGATATCTTCTGCGATTCAGAACCATGCACAATCAGCATTCCACATCATGAGGGGAAGCCAACATGCACAGAGCAGGTTCCTCTGTACAGATGTGCCCCCCCAAAACTTAAATGATTGGGGCAGGCTGGGTAAGGATAATGTCCAAACAGAAATATAGTCTACCATCTCTTCAAACTATGCAGAAAACAAGAGGAGGAGGATCATGGGTCTGAAGACCATATAAGAGGGAGAAATGATATTTTTCAATGAAGTCAACAAGGGTTCCAAGGAGGAGGAGGAGGAGAAAACGGAGGAGACGACTTTCCTATCAGGCCATTCCTTGATCACAAGAACTTGAAGAGTGGGCCTCCTCCTGACTTTCCTCAATATCCATCTACCCATTACAGGTGAATCCACCATACTATGGGAATAGAATCTTCTGTGTGGACAGTAAGGTCTGGGGTCCTCCAGGATATCCTGGGGCTTCAAAGCTCCTGATCCAAATCCTTCAAATATGAGATTCAGTAATTTTCTAGGCTCTACTGACTTAAGCATGATCAAAGTGGTTGACGGTACTGACGAGTTCCAAGTCTAATGTCACAAAGATTCAAATGAGATTCGAGAAGATCCACTCTTGTCACATTGTAGAAATCAAATCCTTGTTTCCGCAAGGAGAAAAGGCTTGGAAACACAGCAGTGAGAGATACAGGGATACAGGATAAATCTGTTGAGTTTTGCTTCTTGTCCTATTACATGCCCATTGTAACAGGACTGCTGGGAAAGACTGCAAACTTCCACCATTTAAGCTGAAATAAAGCAACACAGTTCTGTTTCTTCAGTTTCTGATTCTTTTCCTATCAAGTAGCAGTGCACAGTGTAATTTTGTTTGCATGCCCTCCTGAAAGTTCTATTTTTAGAACTCATTTCTTAAGGTTCCTGATTTATCGAAAAGGTCTTCAATTTGTCTTTTGTGGAACTGTGGAGCAAAACAAGAGTCTCAAGGGTCTAAAACAACCCTTTTGTCAAATGGAAATAAATCTTCCTTATATGCACCACTGTGTAAAACAAATATGAAGCCTCTGCTTGAAAATTGATAGTAATCTGGTGTGTTAGCAATCTTCCGCTTCTAAGTTGATTACTGCCAGTTTCTCCCTCTTTCTTAAAAACAGGTTTGCATGGATAATTTCGTCTGTTCCTATCAGTTTTCTGTGCATCAGCAGATGTCCTATATGGCTAAGACCCGCTTATGGTGCAGAATACATTCTACGTATAGGGGTGAGATCTTTCACATAGCCTGTTCTGGCCTAGGATGTTTGGGTGGCCTTTACATTTAGGGGTCACCATGTTGGCCTCCACTGGGCTAGAGGGTTAAGCACAAGTCTATCCCAGATGGGCTTCTTAGTGCAGCATTTGTAGTGTTATTTGTAGTATCAGAGTCATACTTTGCAATGGAAAGCTATCTAATGCCGCAATATAGGGCACATGGCTGAGCAACAGATAGTGAGCATGACAACGCTGAACAAACAATGAACAGAGAAAACTGTCTCATTCCTCACTCCCCATCCTGGCTAGAGGGTGTTTTCATGTTGGCCATCACTATCTTCTCTTCCTCATGATGTCTTTTAGATATGGATAATATATTCTTTGGGTGAGGAGAAAAGACACATGAAGTGCGTATTTAGAATTGCTTCGGTAGAGTCTGCTATTCTGCTCATTAGTCATGAGACGTCTGAAGTGTCGGGTCTCAAGTTTGACTTTTTGCATAAAAGGGAGGAAGAATAGAAGGAACATCATTACCAGAATTAAATAAATGCTGTGCCGTGAAAGGAAAAAATGATGCGTATCACATCTTCCCTAGTATGAGTTTTATTGCAGTCAGAACTGCTTCATTGTTTGAAATTACCACGAAGCATGTTCTCCGAAGAAGTTCCCAGTGCTTTAAAATTGTATTTTGAAATAGACCTTCCAAGGCTTAGCTTCCAAGTGCTGTAAGTCACTTACACATTTTTTTTGCAACTATCCAATACAATTCACCAATTGAGAAGTAACTGGAGGTAATCTCAGTGGTGTCAGTAAGAGGGCACACAACATTCTCAGCCATTTTATTACAGTGGTACCTCAGGTTGAGAACTTAATTCGTTCCGGAGGTCCATTCTTCACCTGAAACTGTTCTTAGCCTGAGGTACCACTTTAGCTAATGGGGCCTCCCACTGCCGCCACGCCACCACACGATTTCTGTTCTCATCCTGAAGCAAAGTTCTTAACCTGAAGTACTATTTCTGGGTTAGCGGAGTCTGTAACCTGAAGCGTCTGTAACCTTGGGTTGTAGCCCAACCTCTGGCAGACTTTTCCTCCTGAAGCCCCTGGCTGTCCTCCTCTGTTGGAGATCAGAGCTATGTGTGCCACACCCACACACCCCTAAACTCACCTGCTGCCTTCAGGTACACTGGAAGATGTTATCCATTGTTGAATCAACTGGCAGTCCAGTCAGTTTATGTTCATGGAATTGGGTGATGGAGGTAAATCTTGTCCTTTGACCAAAGCAGCAAAATACCTTTGGCCAGCCCTGGCGCTAGAGTAGGGAAGGCAAACCAAGAGAAACTCATTTTGGTATGCTTAAGCATTTTGAAAAATAGCCATGCCCACCACTATGTGTAGCCACAAACTGGTTTTAAAACTTTCACATGTAGTCCAGTTGAATTATAAGCTATTGGTGATAAAGCTGGAAATTAGTCTACAGAGAGAGTTAAGGACCAACATTATTACACACACAAAATCCTGCCAAATGTCTATGGAGTTCCCACAACTATTCCATTTGATGAGACCAGAGGGTTTGGAGCCCATAGCGCTTGCTCAAAAATCCAAACGTTCCCATGGGCCTAAAAAGGCTGGTGACTCCTTGGGATAAGTCGATATGGTGTACAGTGGCACCTCGGGTTAAGTACTTAATTTGTTCTGGAGGTCCGTTCTTAACCTGAAACTGTTCTTAACCTGAAGCACCACTTTAGCTATTGGGGCCTCCTGCTGCTGCCGCACCGCCGGAGCACAATTTCTGTTCTCATCCTGAAGCAAAGTTCTTAACCTGAGGTATTATTTCTGGGTTAGCGGAGTCTGTAACCTGAAGCTTATGTAACCTGAAGTGTATGTAACTCGAGGTACCACTGTATTGACAAAAGAAGCAAAATTAAAAATGTGATAACCTTAAATAAGCATCAATTAAAGTTCATTGCGTTGCCCAATGCATTTAATAAAATCACAACTATATTTGGTGAGGAAATCATTTTATGTATATGTTCTGGTGGTGAAGATTCCAGAAGATCCATGCCAATATTCCACTTATACAGATACATTTCTAATGATCTGAACAATTTGGTCTCATGCATGTAACACTTATATTGCATTAGTTTTTCATATACTGTATTCTGAGGTATGGAGACCACTTGCTGGAATAGTCCTGCGACTAGCAAATATATATGGATGAACCCTAAGATTCTCTCCCCATGCTTCTTGCTATGCAGATACAGCATCTATATATCACTTGACTTTGCCATGGTTCTGTTGGGAACTGCTAGACTCTCTTTGTGGCCTTAACTTACCCCACGTTGTTACCTGAACTTAAGCCAGCTGAGCTTTCACTAACATGCGTAGAGGACTATAAACTACATCTTAGAAGCTATGAAATAGCTGCGTAACTATATACAGGACTTTAAAAGTTTAAGAGCCATTTGGCTGACAGCTGTGTTTGTTGCTGTTCAAATAGTGCAGTCTACTAAAGTAGTTTTTATGCCCCTTTCCCCTGTTAAGTGAGTGGGTGTGTTTAAAATTACCAACTTTAGTGTTTATCATTTGTTTTGGACTATTATTTTGAAAGCGACCTGGATATTTGTGTTGCCTACCACTTACAAAATGTGTGGGGTGTGTGAGACAGAGAGTAGACATTAAACAGAGAGCGTATTTTTCTAATACAAAACAAGGCAGGGTAAACATTATTCTTCCAGCTCTCTGTTCATGCAGAATTTCAAACTTGTGCAGCCATGCCAAAAGCAAATAAAACATTGAAAATGGAGATTAATTCTTGTTGGCTTAACATCTCAAGCAGAACAAACTTGTTTCAAGAAACCAGACCTGTTTCAAGAAATGAATGAATAAGGTAAATAACCTGGATGGTTAAGTCCAGTCAAAGGTGACTATGGGGTTGTGGCACTCATCTCGCTTTCAGGCCGAGGAAGATGGTGTTTGTCCACAGACAGCTTTCCGGGTCCTGTGGCCAGCATGACTAAACTGCTTCTGGAGCAATGAAACACTGTGATGGAAACCAGAGCACACGGAAACGCCGTTTACCTTTCTGCCTCGGTGGTACCTATTTATCTACTTGCACTGGTATGCTTTTGAACTGCTAGATTGGCAGGAGCCAGAACAGAGCAATGGGAGTTCACCCCATCATGGGGATTCGAACTGCCGACCTTCCAATCGGCAAGCCTAAGAGGCTCAGTGATTTAGAGCACAGCACCACCCACGTCCAATAGACACATCTAATACTACTTTACAGGTGTGTCTCTTTTCTTCTCTCTCTCTCTTGTGTTTCTTGTAAACTGCTTAGAGGTTTTACTACAATCAAGCAGAACAGAAATTTTGTAAAATAAATGAACATATATCCCATGTTTACTCCAAAGATCTTAAGTTGGCATACATTATTTCCACCCTTCCCCATTTTATCATCAAAACTACCTTGTGAGGTAGGTTAGGCTGGGAAGAGAGTGGCAGCCCCCAAGTCAACCTAGTGAGCCTTATGGCAGAGTGGGAATTTGAACTCTGGTCTCCAAGGTCCCAACTGAACACTCTCACCCCTTCTCCACACTGGCTCTCCTATTCTGCTGCCCCTGTTGCAAATCTTCGTAGAACTTGGCTTGGCTGTAGCTATAGAGGTATTCATTGTCGGAACTCCGCTCAGCTAAGCCGATAAGGCCTCATCTGCCTCCGAGCCGAGCCTTTAAAATCGCCTCCGACGTGTTTAATGACCTGAGCCTTTGATAAGGCCTTAAGCACATTCTATCCAGCAGGGTTCCCAGCACAGGGAAGAGATGAGAGGTTTGGCTACATTGTAAACTACGCAGAACAGAAAAGGCATCCTCTCTCTATGACAGCAGAGAGCAACTGAACAAAGGAACAAAGGAAACAGGAAACCACTAACGTCACATCCCGTCTCCCTTCCCGTGAGACTTCCAAGAGTCTGGACTGTCTCTGGAATGTAAACAGAGTCCTGTGACTCGCAGCAGCTGCACAGTGA
Source organism: Podarcis erhardii (assembly GCF_964252035.2). Classification (NCBI taxonomy): domain Eukaryota; kingdom Metazoa; phylum Chordata; class Lepidosauria; order Squamata; family Lacertidae; genus Podarcis; species Podarcis erhardii. The sequence continues at coordinate 47,780,661 of NC_138500.1, forward strand.
GAAACAGAAACTAACATTCATACACATTTCATTCTCCATTCTGCGAATGTAGAATCATAGAATTGTAGAGTTGGAAGGGACCACGAGGGTCATCTAATTCAATGCATGAATTGTTTTCCCAGTGTGGTGCTCAAACACAAAACTCTGAGATTGAGTCTCATGCCCTGCCAACTGAGATGTCCCAGGGACAGTGTGACCGTGTCTGCTGGTTGTGTTTGTCACACACCATCACACCTGCTAGGTACATCCCCTGGCAGTCTTGTCCTAGGTGTAAAGAGTTTTTCTCACTAACACCCAATGTGTGGCTGATAGGAGCATGGCAAGTGAGCATATTGGCATGGGCAGGGAGTGGCAAGGTTACCTATCACAAATTCAATGAAAAGGTGATGGGGGTATCATATGAATGCCGTAGTGTCACAATAGAATAAAGCAAACTTCAAATCCTGGTAACCGGTGCTGCCCTGTTTGATGTTATAAAGGTAAAGGGACCCCTGACCATTAGGTCCAGTCGTGGCCGACTCTGGGGTTGCGGCACTCATCTCGCTTTATTGGCCGAGGGAGCCGGCGTACAGCTTCCGGGTCATGTGGCCAGCATGACTAAGCCGCTTCTGGCGAACCAGAGCAGCGCACGGCATCGCCGTTTACCTTCCCGCCGGAGCGGTACCTATTTATCTACTTGCACTTTGCCGTGCTTTCAAACTGCTAGGTTGGCAGGAGCAGGGACCAAGCAACAGGAGCTCACCCCGTTGCGGGGATTTGAACCGCCGACCTTCTGATCGGCAAGTTCTAGGCTCTGTGGTTTAACCCACAGCGCCACCCTCTACTCTTAAAGTGGTGTTTTTTTCTGGCATCACGAGGTCAGTCTGCAATGTCAACCTGATGTCTCTTCTATTCTGTGCAATACTTTTGGATAGTTCTTTTCATACTGGTTTGACATGAACATCCCTTTCCTTTTCTATTCATAATTGTCTGACTGCAGCTTTTCAGCACCAGAACCGGAGAAGATAAGAAAGCGCTGACTATACACAAGTTTTGTGTTGTATTCTGGCAGAGTGAATTAATGTTCTTTTCAGTACAAACCAGCCTACAGACTCTCATTTCTCCTTCCTGTGGGACAGCATTATGGGTCAATTTTATAGAACCCTGCTAACAAATCTGTTTACTTATTACTACCTGCATGGAATCTGAATTTAATAGTTAAGGTTCAATGGGCACCCCCAAAATCTCTAGCAGTTAAGTGAAGTGCTAGATATTTTCATGAGTTCAAGCCACAGCCACGGGGTAGTGGTTATTTACTTGTATAAAATAAGTGTGTTTTGCTCATATTTAGAGCAGGATTGCCAGGTCAAAATCCTTGTTGGCCTCACAATTCCTTCATGACTTTTGCTTTGGCTCTCAAACTTGTCTTTAAAGGTCTCTGCTCAGAACCTTCCTATTCAATAGGGTTCTCAGTTTCGTTTTTAGCCATAGTAGCAGGACCCCTACATGTTGCTCAGATTGAGCAGGCAAATGTATTCTGATCACAGCATCTAATATATCAGGGGGAAAGAGTTCAGCACTTTCAAGATGGATATGAAGGATACATCAATGCTCAACTTGTGCTCAACTTGAATATTTTATGGAACTCTTTTGTCAACATCAGAGACAAATGGACGGCCAGCTCTTAAACGCGTTTGTGAAAACTGCTGTAATATTAGCTTTGATCACATTGTGTAATGTAACTTATAACACATCACAAAATGGCTTTCTTGGTTCTGCAGTCTGTTAAGAATCCAAAGCTGTAAGGTTCAATCAATTCATTTACAATCACTATATTTCCTAGTTCTCAGCTGTCATACTTCTAATTTGAAAAGCATTATTTCCAGTGATGAAAGCAGTTTTATTATCTAAAAGGTACAGAAGGGGGGAATGAAGCCCCCAGAATATTAAATGAATCACTATATTGCTGGCCTCCTTTGTCAGAGAATGAATTCGTGAAACCAACGACTATAGAACTGTAATCATTAACATTCATCTTGAATAATAGAGGGACAAGTTAAAGATCACTTCCTATTTCATGGAGAATCAAAATTCTTTTCATAAGCAATAACACTGGGAAAGGAAGAAAAGAAGGTTGTATAAATTTCTCAAGCAAGAAGTTATAGCTGAGCTGAGCTTATCCTTAATGCTACATGACATTTGGGAATGGCTGTAGCTCAGTGGTAATGGTAGAGTATCTGCTTTGAGGCAGAAGGTCCCAGGTTCTGTCACTGACATCGCCAGACAGGTCTGGGAGGGTCCCCCATCTGAAACCCTGTCAGTCAGTGTAAACCAGGGTTTCCCAAACTTGGATGTCCAGCTGTGTTTTGGACTACAACTCCCATCATCCCTAGCTAGCAAGACCAGTTGTTAGAGATGATGGGAACTGTAGTCCAAAAGCAGCTGGAGACCCAAGCTTGGGAAACACTGGTGTAGACAATAGTAAAGTAGAGGGATAGTTGGTCTAACTCTGCATAAATCAGCTTCCTATGCTCCTGCGGCATATTTTACAAAGCATGATTTGTGAATGGGGGAGCAGCAGCTGAGGAGCATCAACTGGAAGTCATGTGACAGTCATGTGACCATAAGATGGAAGGCAACTCAAAACTGGAATGAAGTTCAGGGATTCTGCAGGAGACTCAGCTGTTGACCTGGAGTGTGGAAGAGCATGAGATTGTTATTTAATTACCGTAAATCTCCCATATTCTTCCAGGGGTGAAAAAAGGCAAGCATATCTGGGGAAATGCAAGCAACCTTTTGTAAAACAGGTGTAAAAATCGGCTTGCTGTATGTCAGGAAAATCCTGACCTGTCCCGGTTTCGGGTTGAAAAATGGCATCAGGGAGGAATTTTGCCAAACCAGCAAAATGTCAGGAAAAACCTGGATGAAAAGGTGATAGGAGGTCCAAAATCCAACCAGCTGCTTGTTCTTAGTCACAGGAGGTTGAGCGAAAGTAGAGCCAAGAAAAAGCTACCATCACTAACCCAAGAAGTATGAGATCCTCAGGTTTCATTTCATTTCGTTTCACTTTTAATTTGCATACCGCCTTTCTATATTACTAAACACAAGGCGGTTTACAAGCCAAAGGAACAACAAAATAGACAGCAAAGATCACACACTAATAACAGTCTGATCCAATACAAAAAAGTCATAATAAAAACATAACTCTAAAATAAACAACTTCTATCAAATAAAGCAATATTCAACAATCCATTAGAGTAATGGTAAATAGTGAAATTAAATATAAGCAAATAATAATTAGAGAGTTTACTCTTAACAATTGCAATAAAGAATTACTAAACTATAAACAATAAAAACGGCAAGTCACAATGCATAAAATACCACAAAGCTTAAAAAACCATGCAAGGACACACTATATAGATATAGATATAGATATAGATATAGATATAGATATAGATATAGATATAGATATAGATATAGATATAGATGATATAGCTATAGCTATAGCTATAGATATAGATAATCTCCCTTAAGGTTCTCAGAACAAAAGCATTTTACTGATACTTCTGAATATTTTCTGTCTCTGAACATACACAGCTTTCCTATGATGAGTCAGACAATTTAGCCCAGAACTGGGCTAGATGCCCAGTTTTCAATCTACTCTGAGTGGCAGAGACATCTTCCCCATCCCAGCTACCTGAGGCCCTTTAACTAGAGATGCTGGGGACAGAAGGGCTTCTTGCACCTCCCACCTGCAGCAGACCTCCTTAACCTAATTGTACAAAGGACTACTGCAAAATCAAGCCATTGTTTTCACGATGTTTATGATGAAAATGAATGTTAACAGTACTTACAGACTAGGGGAGGGAATGTGATGACGACAGCAACTATCCCATAACTATGACAGTAAAGAGAAGGATTGCACAGAGAGTTATATGTTTGTTCCAAACTGACAGAAAAATTCAGGGTATGAAATTATACTTTGATTCATTTTGGAAGCATGTGATATCATATTCATTGACACAGATGATTTAAAAAACTGTTCCTTTCTTTAAAATCTCAGTATATAAAGTGAGTGTCCCAAACTTCACCTGTTTAGGTATCTTGGCTGAGTGTAGTAGATTTCAAAAAGTGTTTTATCCTTATCAAGAATAACATTAATCATTGTCAAGAATAATAATGACTCTGAGTTGCCTATTTTTTGGGTGCATAGAGGCCTATTGCATGGATTCAGCTTACTCAGTGGGCAGATTATGTGATTACGTCTGTGCAGCTCTTAATCAATTTGAATACTGACACATTAATTACAGCACAGGGCAAACAAAAATGAAGTGGTTGTTCTTTTTATTCCCATTAAAGAACACTTTCGACATCAAATAAGCCAGGAGCGATGAAGTGAGTTGGAAGGAAGTTATTAATTAATAGCTGTTCGTTAGGTTATGTTGCCAACCATTATTCCAAGACAAATAAAAATCAGCTCATGTGGTGTCATTAATTATAATTCAATACACTGCTCTTTGCTAATAGATTTGTCTACCTGTGCTTTGAAATGCTGTATGGTGTCCTTATATCATTATCTGTAATGACATTAACTCAACAAGTTGACCGTGTGCTTGTTTAGAGGGTAACATAAAACTGCCTTTCTCCATTGGTGGGAGCAGAGTGTCCTGAGTCCCATGGAGATACCTTGGTGGAATTCATCAGATGAGGGGGAAGAGTGAGCTGGGAGAGTCCAAGGGAGGGTCCCAGCAGGCTGGGAGGCAGTGCTCAAGATCCACAGGAGGACTCTGACCACAGGGAGGGGCCCAGCAGGTTGAGAGTTGGACCTGGGGCAAAGCTGAGCTACTCATTAGAAGAATGGCCCTCTTCAGCTCCATCAGATACTCTTAAGTTCTGCCTTTCAGCTGACAGACACGATGCCTGCTCCACCTCCAGTGCTGCTCATTGTCCACAAGAGCTATCCTCGTTAGAGGAAGCCCTTAAGGAAAGATCTGGCAGTGAGCAGGCTCAATTGGCTCCACTCCTGTCTCCAAGTATGCGGAGCTGACAGCACTGGCATGAACAGATGCTACACCCTCGGCCTACTCGGAGGAGTGCTTACTTTCTTGCCAACCACATGAATGTGTCCGCCTCGCTCTTCGAAAGGAGAGCCCAGAGGACATGTCAATTGTTGGAACAACATGTTAGCTTATTCCTGGTGATGTATTGCAGAGCTCTTGTGCCTTAGAACCTTGTAACCTGCCATATGTTGGGATGCTGTGTTGGTTTCTGGGATAAAACCTTTAAACCTAACATCCAAGATGAGAGTTCAGAAAGTGGAAGCCAGGATACAGAGAGATGCTAAAACATTTCTGTTGTGAGTAACACACCTGCTTGATTTGTCTCCTTGGATTATGAATAGTCTCTTCTTACAGTTTGATTTGAATTGTACTGCAGTGGCACACAAACTACCAAGAGGAATGACACTTTGCTTTTATAGTAGTGTTGTGGTGATAAATGGCATTATTGAAATTTTATTCTGTGGAAAAATAATAACAAATTGCATGCTGCCATTTTACCATGTCCATTAAAAGCCATCCCAGATAATAACAACAAAGTCTCACAAAACTCATACTCAGGTTTGGCCTTTGAAGGGGCTTGCAGGAGTTGCAGAAGGAGCCATTGCTGAATTCAAGGCCATGATGCCCAGTCTAGCAAAACTGAACTCTTATAGTATACACAGTTTTTGAACAGCGGTAATAGTGGGATCTTTTCCCACGGTGCGAGCTTGGCTTTGTAGCTTATATGACATAACATTCAAAATGGCAGATGAATGCTGGTTCTGCCATCAGACTTGTCCCGCACCTCAGACTTCAGGCAAGCTATCTGCTTTCAAGAAAAAAGAAAAGAAAGGTGCATATGTTTGTTTACTCATTATCCATTTCTCTCTCCTGTTAAATGTCTGTAGCTGAATAACATCTTTTATATAATGTGATCTTTTTGTAGTGATGGCCCAAGATATTTTGGTGCCTGAGACAAAGGGCTATCTACCCATCTTGTCAGCAACCAGAAGCCAACTAGGGACAGTTGAATCAGATGTCTGATCAGCATCCTGTACCATACCAGCAGGGGCCTGGGGTGCAAAAGGGACACAAGACAGAGTACAGTACAGGACATATAGCTCTGTCCTCAATCTCCCTCAGCATTACTTTCTTCCCCTCAATATCTGCCGCCTGAGGCAGTTTCCCCACTCTGCTTAATGGTAGGGCTAAAATAAGGAAACCTCCATATTTAAACAGCTGAGCACTAACTATTTGCTGAGTGACAATAATGTATCATGTACAAGAAACAGAAAAAAATATTCTGCGCACAACCTAATTTCGAAAAGAATAATACAATTTGATCAAGGCCCATGTATTTTCTTCCACTCCAAAGGCATGACTATTGCTTAACATTTTCAATTTAACAGGATTGCTAACAGTTGATAAGAGTCAGGTAGATTTGAGTTCTCAGAATATCAAAAAATTTACAAGGAGTAAGAAATCAGTTAAGAAAAAAAATAGATGTCATCAGATGTGCTCCAGATGGAGTGTATGTTTCTTTTTTACATATCTGAAGATTTAAAACAACGACACCTTCTTTTATATATACAAGCAGAACCAGATGTATTTATTGTTTTTAGTTTAACCTTTTTAAAACACCTTTTAAAAAATTTCTCAGTGGGAACTGGGAAGGCAATCTTGAACTATATATGGTTTTTATCTTACTATTTTCCAGATTATGTTCTCTAATCTCCCAGAAAGAACATAAAACAATCTGAATCTGATTCAGAGCACAAAGCCATCATCTAGGAATGAGCATCAGTGAGAATTCCTGTAAAAGATTGTGGAAGCAAAAAAAAAAAAAAAGCAAAATGTTAAAATTCCTAACAGTGGCTTTCAGTGACAGAACTTTTCCTTCTGGAGTGATTTAATGAAGCTGTTGTGAGAGATAAAGCTAGAATAAATGTTTTACTAACCAATGTGTGTGCTGAGGAAAGCCAGCAGAACAATTGGAAGTTCTTCCTTTTGCATTCTGGGCTCCAGAAGATGCTACTTATATCTCTGCCTGGAGGCAAAGAAGAGTATTTCTTTTTTATATAGTCCCATTGAGTTACCTCTGCACTTGAGCATTGACTGATGCTGAGCCATTGCTTTTTCGCTTCCTACAATTAGCTGCACACATAATTTAAAATGGAGATGCCACACGGCATACAACAGCACTATATTATCCAGCAGTGTTTGTTCGAGAACTTTTTGCCATTCAGCAAAGTTCCTCTGGGATGTTATTGCAAGTTGCAATCCATGGGAGCAAGTCCTACTGAAGGCATTTGAACTTCTCTATAATTATACATGGGACGCAGGTGGCGCTGTGGGTTAAAGCCTCAGCGCCTAGGACTTGCCGATCGAAAGGTCGGCGGTTGAAATCCCTGCGGCGGGGTGCGCTCCCGCTGCTCGGTCCCAGCGCCTGCCAACCTAGCAGTTCGAAAGCACCTCCGGGTGCAAGTAGATAAATAGGGACCGCTTACCAGCGGGAAGGTAAACGGCGTTTCCGTGTGCGGCTCTGGCTCGCCAGAGCAGCGATGTCACACTGGCCACGTGACCCGGAAGTGTCTCCGGACAGCGCTGGCCCCTGGCCTCTTGAGTGAGATGGGCGCACAACCCCAGAGTCTGTCAAGACTGGCCCGTACGGGCAGGGGTACCTTTACCTTTACCTTTTATAATTATGCATAGGATGGTGCTGGAAGGCCTCAGTCCTACACACACATTCTTGGGTATCTTTCTCCAGCATAGTGCCTACAAGAGAAAGAAAGGTAAAGGATCTTTTTGCTCCCTTCCTTCCACAATTGCCTCTCAAGGTGGGCCAGTCATGTCCAAGACTACCCCTGGCCTTAGCACCCTCTACCTGCAGGAATGAGTGGTTTTTGAGTGTGCAAAGCAAATTATTAGAATGGAAGTCAAGATGGCATCCAACTCACTTATCCATCCCTAGGGATCAGCATGGTTGGCCTTTCTCTGGCGAGTACCACTCAGTTTATGAGGGGGAGCAAAGAGATTATCCAACCTACCTGTCTCTTGCCAGAGACTGGCAAAGCCATCTTTTTTCTGTCCAGCCCCACTTAGTCATACATGTAACATGAACTGAGTGATTAGGTGAGAGGAGGGTTGAAATTCCCTGAGAGTCCAGCACAAAACTGCAACAGCCAATTCTACTTAAAAATTTATTAAGGATTTTAGAAAGAAAGAAGGGGACAAAGGGAAGAGTTAGAAGGTCGATTCAATAAACTCAAATAACCTTTTAGTTCAAGTCCACTAATTCTTAGCTACTTACAAACTTCTGGCTTCTGGTCTCCTCGCGTGTAAAGATGCATGAATGGTCAATTGGGCAATGTTGATGGACTTGGGAGGACTGTGAGGGACAAGGGACCATTTTGCAGCAGTCCACTTTTAAGGGGGACTTAGGTGGAAACTAATTGACAGCTGGCTGTTTCCTGCCAATCACAATTCACAGCAGGTTCATCAGGTGGAGGCTTGACACATTTGGGGAGTTAGAAAGATGGCCATCACGGTGTGAATTGCCACCAGCTTTATCTTATCTGTCCTACCCACAAACAAAGGAAGACTGTGTCTCAGAAACAGCAGCCTTTCTGGATCAATAAAACAAATTCATGCACAGGCATCTTCACATGCAGAGGACATCCCCAGCAAAGTAGATTTGAAGTTCATTTTAAGGGCAAGATACTGACCACTCTGTTACCTTCCAGAGTAAAGATGTGCCCCTGTTTTATGAGCCTCCCATAAATCCCACAGTTACTACATAAAGTGATGTAGTGACGGAGCCAAGGCTCTTAAATAATAAGGATTTGTGGGGTGTTTTACTGATGGTTGTTTTTATATAGCATTAAGGAATTTGTTAGGAGATTGACACAGCTAACAGAAAGATATTATGCGATCTAGAAGGAGACATGAGGTAAGAAATGGGAAATGACGAAGTGTGGACAGATGGGATTAGAGAAGAATGAGATTTACAGCACACATCCCTCCGTTGCTTACATCTTCTACCGCTGACTTTTGCAGTGCTTTATGAGGAAGGCAAATCTCTTGTGCCAAGAGCTATTTTGGAAATATCAACTAAAATTTAGAAACCCATGTAACTAATGCCACCCACTGACTCAGTAGGGTTTTAACACTTTCAAACAACCTGTAACATGTCACTCTGCATGAAGGATGAAGGAATTCCTAAAATACTTTTGCTATTTAACAGGTTGAGGGGACCATAGCTGTTCAAATGTGAAAAGTTCCACTGGGTACATGCAGACTATTTGGGTGTGTCCTGGAGTGTGGCCACTGACAGTAAAAATTATTCACACTGATGTAGATGTACAGAAGAAGTTATTTTTCTGCTGTAGCCTTGATTGTATTGCTTTAGTTGTTTAGCGGTATCTGGTCTGCAGGAACTTTGCAACGTTATCCTTTGACTGGGGAAGATAAGCATCCAATCACTCATTCAGTCCCTCTGGAGTCCATTTTCAGTCTCTTGCGATCAATCGGATGTAAGCTTGCACACAGGGATGTACTCAATGAGCAAACACCAGGGGCAGCCCAGCCTGTTCTGCCGCCTGAGGCGAAATGGGAAGGTGCCACCTCCACGGAAGCCTCGCTTACCTTCTGTAGTGCTAACATTAGTTATGCAAAGGTGGAGATAAACATGATGAACAGCCATCATTTTAATGTCATGTTCATCCTTGCAATCCTTTTTTTTTTTTTTGCAAGGTGGTTATCTTCATAACCACCATAAAAATTCCCAAAGGATCATCAAGTACTATTTCTCTTAAACTTGAGATCCTGTGTATGCTTACTTGGGAATAAATTCCGTTCAACTCATTGAGATATACTTCCAAGTAAACGTCTATTAGATTGAACTGTGTTAACTGGTGGAAAATTCTGTTTTTCCATCTTTGAATCCTGCACCCCAGAACAAAATGAGATTTGAACTGGATGCTGAATACACAGATATCTTGTGTAAAATGAAGGATGGAACTGATTTTATCTCTGTTCGCCACAATGATTCATTCTGTCTTCTGGTTCCCAGGAAAAAATTATGTCTGAAAAACAAGGTTTTGCAGGAAAGAGCCAAAATAAATTAGAGAGGCTTAATGAGCTCAATCTGATCAATGAATGAAATAAAAGCAATTTGATTAAGTACCATCATATAAGAAGATAGCTGTAGGCACTAAAGGGCTTTTAAATGTAGAATTATTTATTTATTTTTAAGTGCCTGGAAAACTTCCTGCTGAAAAATATGTACAAGTTCATCCAGAGTAATTTATCACTCAAAAGGCCACCAATCCAGATTCTTTATATCCCTTATGGTACTTCCAGATACTATACAAGAATGTGTATATTAGGCAAAATTACATACAAAAGAATGTGTGTTAGGAGAAAATTGTCCTAAAATGCTGATACATTTATATGAGGACTTAAAAAAAATATTGCTAAGTGATGTGGCAATGCAAATAACTGAATTTAAGGCAGGAAAAATGAGAAACTGAGACGAACCAAAACTGACAGATTTTCCCTTCCCTAATTGCGCATTCCTAGGGGTTTGTTAAACTTTGAGTGAAAGTTTGTTTTTCTGAGCAATTTTTAAACATACTTTAATTTTATTTTTTGGTGGGCAAGTGGGAGCAGCGATTGGTTGTACAATGCTTTGAGTTTTTGGAAAAGCGGAATTAAAGTATTTATTATTATTAATCAATTAATAGTTATCCACAAGCAACAAGTCAGGGCAAATGCAGTGCCTTCACTAATGGCAGCTATAACAAAAGGATTTTAAGAACGTCTCTTGAAGTAGTCCTTTTGGCCTGAAAATGGCCTTGTGCACATCCACTTATGCTCTCTGAATCAGGAAATCCAGCTGTTCCTGCATAGCTATGACCATAGGATAAAACCCAGTGGCCCAGTGGCTTAATGCCTAATAGCCCAAGCAAAAGCCGTTCTTGTTTGTTCACTTTTAAATAATTAGATTAAGATTTAAGCTATTCATTTAAGCTTTCTAATTAAATGTTGGGTAAATTGCCCAATTTTCAGGGGTGGGAGAGAGTATGAGCAGAATAGGGAATAATACTGAGTCTTATCAATCATCATGCTCAAAAGGGAAATGTACTTTCAACACTTGCCAAAGCTTTTATGTCTAATTTGAAATTAAAAAAGGACACATAAATAATATTACCTGTCTCCCATTATCCAGTATGTTGGCACGAGCCTGGACAATTAATTACTGGGGAACTTCACTAGCTCTGAAAGCCCCCGTTTAGCCACATATTGATTTCTTGCAGTTGCTCTCTCTAGATAAGATCTCAAACCCCAGCACCTATGGAAACAATAGTATTATTATGGATTTGCAAGGGGCAAGGATCCTCCAACATTCCTGGGTGCCAGGTTCTCCCAATACTTCCTGAAATTAGTAAATGTGGGGATTTTGCAACGCCCCCAAAAGATAAGACAAACCAGCTCTCTCAGTCGATTGGCTGAGAGAGGTGCCATTGAAAAACAAAACAGGTGATGTCAGTGTCATTACGCTGACAAAAGGTGGGATATTCACTGTCAGAAAAGAAGGGGGTTGGGTCTCTACCCCAGCTGTGTGTTACTTAACAAAAGACAACAGCAGAGTTGGGAGGGGGCAGTTGCCAGGGTTACAGGGGCGTGATGTCACGACCGGGGGAGGGGGGAATGCCCTTTGTGCACAAGGCTTGGGTTGCGTTTTAACAAGGAGCTTGGGAAGAAGGAGGAGGAGGAGGAGGAGGAGGAGGAGGAGGAGGAGGATGGGGGCAGATGCCATGTAGGCTGACGGATTGACAAGTTGTGTAGAGGAGACATAAAGATGGTGTTTTGGCTGCTTTTGAATCCATTGCTGTGATGCTGTGGGGAGCAAGCTCCTCTTGGGATGTGATGCTCAGAACGCTCTCTCCATCCAGACTCAGGTGTAAATATGTGTAAATAATCCATATTTCATAAAAACACTGTGTCCCTACACAAACTCTGGTTAAGTGCCAAGACCACTCTCACACTGCATGGCAGAGATTAACAATAGGTTACTTACATTCACCAGAGTGCATGGAAATTACCCTTAAGAGAAGTGCACCTTGTCAGGAGCTTTGAGGGGAAAAAGTCAGTTTTAAAATAATATATGAAAATATATACAACAAGCAGTCCCTATAGACCCCCCCACCCCCACCCCAAGAAACATCCCATGCATATGCAATGTAAATAATACAGGTGTGCATAATAGTTTAGGGTTGATTGCATCAGTTAGGTGTCTTCTATTCTTCACCTTAACAGATGGTCCCGTGTTGTAATGGTAGATGATTTAATCTAGACTTGTTCAGGCTTATTCTGATTTGTGACCAAGTCACTTCAGTACCACTATTGGTATAATCATATTAGGGTTGTTAAGCCACCTTAATGGTGCTGTTTCAAAAGTGCGTTATTGAGTGAGCTTTGCTTAAAGGTGGCTGCTGTATGTTATGTACTCATAACATTCCATCTATGCATTTGCAATGAAAATAGATATGTGAGATTGAAGTCCCAATAGAACAGGCACTGCCATTTTCCTGCTGCCCTTCGAAGGCACTTCCCTTCCCATACCTGTTCTACAAGATTGGTGGGGGTGGGGGGTGAAGTCAAATGAAGTCTACTTATTGTTGAGCAATTCAGTAACTGGACAGATTATTGGAGCTGTCAGTTCCACTCATATCTGTATTCTCTGGATGGGAGATGGCCCAGCTATCTTGCAGAGTGGGTGTTTTTGCTATACCATGCAATACTAATGGAACTAGTTTTTTCTCATAATGGGAAAACTTGAGAGACTGAGATGAAACTCATCTTCTACAGATGATAAATACCAGTTCCAGTATTCAGTACAGTGGTACCTCGGGTTACAGACGCTTCAGGTTACAGATGCTTCAGGTTACAGACTCCACTAACCCAGAAATAGTACCTTGGGTTAAGAACTTTGCTTCAGGATGAGAACAGAAATCGTGTGGCTGCGGCACGATGGCAGTGGGAGGCCCCATTAGCTAAAGTGGTACCTCAGGTTAAGAACAGTTTCAGGTTAAGAACGGACCTCCAGAACGAATTAAGTTCTTAACCCAAGGTACCATGTATTCTGATAGCTACAAGTGAGACCTGATAATGCAGTGTGTACCCCATTGTGAGGAGACTTGTAGGCCTATTGAGCAGAATGTGCCTGCAAGGCCCTTTCAGACCTTCCTGCTCAATGCAGGCAGGGAAGGGGACACTGGAGATGGGGGCAGCATGTTTGTACCCATGCCCCCTACACTCTTTATGCCTTCAGCTGCTATTTGAATGCCTTATTTGAAGCTTTAATGTAATTGTCACAGTCTGTATGTTCATTTCCTTCTAACATCCCTGTTTACATCTTCAGGTAACTGCAGAAGAGGACCAGGCCATGTTATAGACTGAGGACTGGTCTATAGAGGACTGGACCCATAGAGGACCCATAGATGTGACAGCAAATCAAAACCCGTTAGGTTCAAAGATGGCATTGCCCTGATTACTGGTTATGAAGAGACAAGCAACAGGGCAGGACTACTGGCTCCATGCCTTGCTATGGGTTTCCGAGAAACATCCTGCTGGCTGCAGTTGGAAACAGGATACTGAGCCAGATGGAGCCTTGGTAGGATCCAGAAAGGCTGTTCTTCTGTTTACCACTCACCAGCCTTAAATGTCAGTGTCAATAGACTAGTAGCAGGCACACAGGCTATAAAACTAGCCCAGGGAAGAAATGGAATGAAAGAGCAATGTGTAACATGCCAAACAATGCGCCTTGACACGCACGGCAGTGGCTCCAAAAACATTTGTCCGGCAGACTATTTGTTTTGATATTTTATTGTTTGAAATGGGGGTGGCTTTTATGCTTTAATTGTGACTTTGCGGGTTTTTATTATAAGCCACCTTAAAGACCCGCTTAAAGCCAGAATAATAGAATGTAAACTAGAACAGTCTTTTTTTTTTTAAAAAAAAAAAAAAAGGGTGAAGGAACCAGAGCACTTGTAAGAGAGGATAGGTGTGAATCTAGGCTCCTGGTCCTGCTTACTAAACCTAGTACTATTATCGCAAACCAGTGCACTAATAATAATAATAATAATAATAATAATAATAATAATAATAATATTTATACCCCGCCCATCTGGCTGGGTTTCCCCAGCCACTCTAGACGGCTTCCAACAGAACACTAAAATACAATAACCTATTAAACATTAAAAGCTTCCCTAAAAAGGGCTGCCTGCAGATGTCTTCTAAAAGTTTAGTAGTTATTTTTCTCTTTGACATCTGGTGGGAGGGCGTTCCACAGGGCGGGTGCCACTACTGAGAAGGCCCTCTGCCTGGTTCCCTGTAACTTGGCTCCTCGCAGCGAGGGAACCGCCAGAAGGCCCTCGGCACTGGACGTCAGTGTCCGGGCAGAATGATGGAGGTGGAGACGCTCCTTCAGGTATACTGGACCGAGGCTGTTTAGGGCTTTAAAGGTCAGCACCAACACTTTGAACTGTGCTCGGAAATGTACTAGGAGCCAATGTAGGTCTTTCCACACAGAAAGAGGCTTGTAAACATTATAGCACAGAAGTGGAGAAATTGTTGGGATACCACACTGAGCAAGAGTCATATGTTCATCAGCAATAGGATGAGTCATTAAGATTAACAAGAAAGGAGAGAGAGGAAATCACAACCATCCAGGTTTTGGTACCATGAAACTGCCACTAGTTCAAAATAAAGTTGCCTAGCTGTTTGCTGAGTCCGGTTGTTGAGAACCTAGCTTTCCAGTTCTGAAAGAACACGGACCTCCTGTCCAGAGTTAGCACAATTTCAGCAGAGTGGGGTTGGTGAGGCAGCACTCTATTCACTCAGAAACATGTGTACATTGGCAGAAAAGTGCACTAAAATGCTGGTGCATTTTCATGCAGACTTAAAAAAACACACCACTGGAGCTGATGTGGAATTGTGGAGAACTTCACTTAAGGAGGGGGAAATAGGAAATGGAGAAATACTGAAATTGACAGATTCCCAGGCGTGAGTCATAGGCTGGGCCAATGAATCAGGACATATTTATTCTTCGTTTCCTTCTGGCCCTCACTCCTCATGTTCACAACAAGGCCTCCTATCACTCCTTGTTACAAGGCACAGTGGAACCTGTAAAGGTAAAGGGACCCCTGACCATTAGCTCCAGTCGTGGCCGACTCTGAGGTTGCGACGCTCATCTCGCTTTATTGGCCGAGGGAGCAGGCGTACAGCTTCCGGGTCATGTGGCCAGCATGACTAAGCCGCTTCTGGTGAACCAGAGCAGCGCACGGAAACGCCGTTTACCTTCCCACCGGAGTGGTACCTATTTATCTACTTGCACTTTGACGTGCTTTCGAACTGCTAGGTTGGCAGGAGCTGGGACCGAGCAACGGGAGCGCACCCCATCACAGGGATCTGAACCGCCGACCTCCTGATCAGCAAGTCCTAGGCTCTGTGGTTTAACCCAACACTGTGCCTCATTTTAAATAAAAAGGTCTTTAAAACGATCACTCTGGCGATGAGGTGCTATACTTAGCATCCTTGAAGAGCATTCTGGAAATACTTCTGAAGATAATCGTGTCCTGCCAGCAATAATGATAATTATACTAGGTAACATAGCATGTCCCCAATTTTCTGAGCTCCCTATTAGATATCTTACTGAAAGGTCAGAATAAACAACTACTGTATAATCTCAACATGCTATAATGACTTGTGCTGGTCTGACATCAACAGCTACAATTATTTTCGTAGCACGAGGGGACTTTGCCTTCTGCTTTTGCCTTCTAGCCTCTTAGAATTATCATTTTAAATACCCAAATGTATGCTTGTGGTTCTGAGTTTCCAGGGCAGAGAGCATGACTGAGCTCAAGATTTATCTGTTTGGGATTGTGTGTTGCACTGCTTTCTCAGACATGAGCTTAGTGGGGCTTATTTCCTTCTAAGCCTGCCACTTAGGACTGAAGCCTTTCACGTTGCAAAATCTCAAATATTAAAAACCTAGGTCATGATTTGGATCCAAACTAAGCTAGGTGAACTTGACTCCTATTTAAATCAATGGGACTAAGGAGCCACCCTGGTTTCAATGGGACCCAGTTTCAATCTTCAAATAGTAAAAGCTAAATGGACCCCTGACCATTAGGTCCAGTCGTGACCGACTCTGGGGTTGCGGCGCTCATCTCGCTTTATTGGCTGAGGGAGCCGGCGTTTGTCCGCAGACAGCCTGAGCGTTAGGTTCAGTCGCGGATGACTCTGGCATTGCGGCGCTCATCTCACTGGCCAAGGGAGCTGGCATTTGTCCGCAGACAGCTTCTGGGTCATGTGGCCAGCATGATTAAGCCGCTTCTGGCGAACCAGAGCAGCGCACGGAAAGGCCGTTTACCTTCCCACTGGAGCGGTATCTATTTATCTACTTGCACTTTGACGTGCTTTCGAGCTGCTAGGTTGGCAGAAGCAGGGACCGAGCAATGGGAGCTCACCCCATCACGGGGATTCAAACCGCCGACTTTCTGATTGGCAATTCCTAGGCTCTGTGGTTTAACCCACAGCGCCACCCGCGTCCCACAATCTTCAAATAGCACCTGGCTATTAAAATACCCAATCACTGGTTCTCATTTTGGTCAGAAGTTGCCTCCTTTGGTCAAAGCTGCAAATACACCTATCTGAACTCTACTCCACACTTTCCTATGCTTCCCACTACATCATCTTATAAAACACTTAGGCTAGTAAATGCTGCATAACTTACAAAAACACAATGTAACTATCTTTAATGAAATAAGAACTACGGTAAGCCTGGGAGCGGGTTAAAACAGATTGTTTTGCAGCTGTGGTTTAACTTCCTTATCAGTACATTGTGGTACAGAAGACAATATATTTGGGGAATTATCTGGAAATATTAATCTGGAAGTGGGAGTGAGAAGCCAATGTGCAACTCCAATAAACCCAATGGCTCATCATTCATCAATTCTCTATGCAGATTGCCATCAAATACTCTAAAAGTAATAAGTCGAGGGTTTGGGAAATGTGTGCATTGTGTGCTGCATATTGTTATAAGAAAAACCCTTCCCTTTCCCTTATGGGATATTCCAGAGCCCATATAGAGTCCTTAAATGGGTTCCCTATCGGTAGGAGAAAATAACAGAGGACAACCAGAGTATATTGAGAAGCAAAGCGGCCAGTAAGCCTGATCTTTATTCAAGGAACTGTTGCAACAGAGTCCCCACTCACCATAGGCAGGAGGGAGGAGAACCCTGAACAATGGTGCACAAGCCCCTATATAGACTTTTGAAATTGCCCACCCTGTAGCCCAAGACCACCTCCCCCCCCCAAAAAAATCATACATTCATCACAGAAGGAGGCGGTCTCCAGCAGAAATTCGAGAGTGTTGCTTCTCTCCTGTCTGCCAGGATACCTGATAATGCCTTACTTGGTTGCTCAGCTTAACAGATACTTGCCAGACTGTATTTGAAAAGGGAGGTGTAAGCTCTTACAGTCAAAAGACAATTTGAAAGCTTTTCCCATTTCCTTCCTCCTTGCAGAGAAATATTTGCGGTCAATTTGGGAGAGTCAAAATGGCTTCAGGATTGCTCTCCTGTACTATTTCAGACACACGGTTTATATACTTATGTATGTGTTTGCCTTGTACATTTATTTTATATTTGAGACCTTAGAATTCTTATAACAATATAAAATATAAGCATTCTTGGTAGGGATTTATTCAAAATGCATGTTTATGCTTTTTTGAGTAACATTCAGTTTAAATTCCTTTTCTGTTTCCTGATGCAGAAATGCAGACCTTACAGTATGACCTTCCATCTATTTGATCCTTGCCCTTCTTGGCTTATAGCAACTTGCTGAGGCGCCATGACTACCAGGAGGTAGCAAACGCCTCATTAAAAGAGGCCATGCTCCTAGATGTCTTGAAAGGTGTGCGAAACTAAAGAAACCTCCTATAATGTATCATCTGGACACAAATACTAGCTTTTGGAGGAAGAGCTCTTCTTTTCTAAGCAGCTGGCGGTGCCTCATATCAGCATATTCCCGGATGATAGGTTGTGGTGAAAAGTGAACGTAATTTTTTTTAAAGGGTAAACTAATTTTACCAGCTGCCCTGGGCTCCTCTTGGAGGAAG
Organism: Podarcis erhardii; assembly: GCF_964252035.2. NCBI lineage: Eukaryota > Metazoa > Chordata > Lepidosauria > Squamata > Lacertidae > Podarcis > Podarcis erhardii. The sequence goes on from NC_138500.1 coordinate 47,798,865, forward strand.
GGTGAGATACAAATGGAAATAATAACAATAAGAATCACAATGATTCCATTATCTTATTGTTGACTGAATATTAGTGTGACCCAATGTGACCCCCAAATCCCACGCCCTCTAGTACTATTAGTCACAAGGATCTCCAATGTGGTGCCCGTGGGAGAACATGGAGCAGGAGGAGTTTGGACTTGATATCCCGCCTTTCACTCCCCTTCAGGAGTCTCAAAGCGGCTAACAATCTCCTTTCCCTTCCTCCCCCACAACGAACACTCTGTGAGGTGAGTGGGGCTAAGAGACTTCAGAGAAGTGTGACTAGCCCAAGGTCACCCAGCAGCTGCATGTGGAGGAGCGGGGAAGTCAACCCGGTTCACCAGATTACGAGACTACCGCTCTTAACCACTACACCACACTGGCTCTCTCAGACATGCACTCTCAGACGTCTTTCCTGACACCCTCAGGGCACCCTCACCACCCAAGCCCATTCACCACTGAAATTAGGCTTGAAAGCTGCAATAGAATAGGTTGTGGGGTATGCTTGGTTGCAGTTTGTGTGTGTGTGTGTGTGTGTGTGTGTGTGTGTGTGTGTGTATGTGTGTGTGTGTGTGTGTGTTTTGCCCATAACGGTTTCTCTGTTTGCAAATGTGCCCATAGGCTTAAATCTTACTAATTCAAAGATAAACTAGACAACTGTTAGATTTTCCCATGTCCTTTTCCTTTTCAAATAACTAGGCACGATCCTCCCCACAATTTGAATGTGGGACACAGCACAGGAATAGGAGACAGTAACAAAATAATGAGTGGAAGAATGATTGACAGTGGGGAATTCTGTCATAATATTAAGTGGAGTCAAGAGTGTAGGAATGGTGGAAAGAGTTGGCTGAGAAGGAGGCCTAGAAGGTTAGATAATTGGAGAAAATTAGACTTTAATCTTAACTCCACTTGCCTGGAAGTTTACCGGATCACGCTGTCATGTCAGAGAGAAGACTTGAAAGGAAAGAACAAGAGGAATCAAAGAGAATGAGGATGGAAATAAGAAGCAGGGAATTAGGATTCAATTACCCAGATATTTGTTGAATGTCAAACTCAGCCAAGAGCATAAGGTCAAACAGATTCCCCACTGGCCTTGCAGACAACTTCATTGTCCAGAAAGTGGGAGAAGCAACAAGAGGAACAGCCATTTTAGATCTGGTCCTAACCAATGTTGATGACCTGGTTAGTGGGGTAGAAGTGGAAGGATCATTAGGCACAAGTGATCATGCTCTTCTGAAGTTTACTATACAGCGGAAAGGAGCAGCCAAGCATACTAGGACTCAGTTTCTTGACTTTAAGAAAGCCGACTTCATAAAACTTAGGGAAGTGCTGGGTGAGATCCCATGGACAGTAATACTAAAAGGAAAGGGAGTTCATGATGGCTGGGAGTTTGTTAAGAGGGAGATAGTAAAAGCACAACTTCAGGCAATACCAATGAGACGGAAACATGGAAGGTGCCTAAAGAAGCCAGGGTGGCTATCTAAAGAACTTTTAACTGAGTTAAGATTAAAAAAGGATGTGTACAAAAAATGGAAAAGGGGGGAAACCACCAAAGAGGAATTCAAACAAATAGCCAGCACATGTAGACACAAAGTCAGAAAAGCTAAAGCACAGAATGAACTCAGGCTTGCTAGAGAGGTTAAAAGCAACAAAAAAGGCTTTTATGGGTATGTCCGTAGCAAAAGGAAGAACAAAGAAACAGTGGGGTCACTCAGAGGAGAAGATGGTGAAATGCAAACAGGGGACACAGAAAGGGCTGAACTCCTCAATGCCTTCTTTGCCTCAGTCTTCTCCGATAAAGAAAACAATGCCCGACCTGAAGAATTTGGAGCAAATGAGTCAGCAGAGGAAACACAGCCCAGAATAACTAAGGAGATAGTACAAGAATACTTGGCTAGTTTAGATGTATTCAAGTCTCCAGGGCCAGATGAACTGCATCCAAGAGTATTAAGAGAACTGGCAGATGTGATCTCAGAACCACTGGCAATCATCTTTGAGAATTCCTGGAGAACAGGCGAAGTCCCGGCAGACTGGAGGAGGGCAAATGTCCCTATTTTCAAAAAGGGGGAAGGAGAGGACCCAAATAATTACCGCCCAGTCAGTCTGACATCAATACCAGGGAAGATTCTGGAGCAGATCATTAAGCAAACAGTCTGTGAGCACCTAGAAAGGAATGCTGTGATCACCAATAGTCAGCATGGATTTCTGAAAAATAAGTCATGTCAGACTAATCTGACACGAGACCTGATCTCGTTTTTTGACAGAATTACAAGCCTGGTAGATGAAGGGAACGCAGTGGATGTAGCCTACTTTGATTTCAGCAAGGCATTTGACAAGGTCCCATGATATTCTTGTAAAGAAGCTGGTAAAATGTGGTCTTGACTATGCTACCACTCAGTGGATTTGTAACTGGCTGACTGACCGAACCCAAAGGGTGCTCATCAATGGTTCCTCTTCTTCCTGGAGAAGAGTGACTAGTGGGGTGCCACAGGGTTCTGTCTTGGGCCCGGTCTTATTCAACATCTTTATCAATGACTTGGATGATGGACTCAAGGGCATCCTGATCAAATTTGCAGATGACACCAAACTGGGAGGGGTGGCTAACAACAGGATCACACTTCAAAACAACCTTGACAGATTAGAGAACTGGGCCAAAACAAACAAGATGAATTTTAACAGGGAGAAATGTAAAGTATTGCACTTGGGCAAAAAAAATGAGAGGCACAAATACAGTGGTGCCTCGCAAGACGAAATTAATTCATTCCGCAAGTTTTTTCTTCTTGCGAGTTTTTCGTCTTGCGAAGCACGGTTTCCCATAGGAATGCATTGAAAATCAATTAATGCGTTCCTATGGAAACCGCTTGCCAGGCTGGTGGTGCGGAGAAGGGCTTTTCTCCCCACCGCAAGCCTTCAGGACAGGTACGGGAACAGAGGGGAAGGCGCGCAGCGCTTCTCCTCTGTTCCCGGGGCTTGCGGTGGGAGGAGGGTTTTTCCTCCCCACACCAACATTCAGAACAGCATTCTGAAAGTTGGCGGTGGGAAGAAAAACCCTCCTCCCACCGCAAGTCTTCAGGACAGCCATCCCAAGGCTGGCGCGGGGAGGAGGTCTCTCCACCCCACCGCCAGCCTTCGGAGCAGCCATCCCAAGGCTGGCGGCGGGAGGAAGTCTCTCCGCCCCACCACCAGCCTTCGGAGCAGCCATCCCAAGGCTGGTGTGGGGAGAAGGTCTCTCCGCCCCACCGCCAGCCTTCGGAGCAGCCTTCCAAAGGCTGGCGGTGGGAGGAGGTCTCTCCGCCCCACCACCAGCCTTCGGAGGAGGTCCGAGGACAGTGGGGAAGACGCGCTGCGCTTCCCCACTGTCCCGGAGATTTCCCTATGGGCTTTCGTCTTGCAAAGGAAGCCCATAGGGAAATTCGTTTTGCGAAGCGCCTCCAAAACGGAAAACCCTTTCGTCTAGCGGGTTTTCCGTCTTGCGAGGCGTTCGTCTTGCGGGGCACCACTTACAAGATGGGTGACACCTGGCTTGAGAGCAGTACATGTGAAAAGGATCTAGGAGTCTTGGTTGACCACAAACTTGACATGAGCCAACAGTGTGACGCGGCAGCTAAAAAAGCCAATGCAATTCTGGGCTGCATCAATAGGAGTATAGCATCTAGATCAAGGGAAGTAATAGTGCCACTGTATTCTGCTCTGGTCAGACCTCACCTGGAGTACTGTGTCCAGTTCTGGGCACCACAGTTCAAGAAGGACACTGACAAACTGGAACGTGTCCAGAGGAGGGCAACCAAAATGGTCAAAGGCCTGGAAACAATGCCTTATGAGGAACGGCTAAGGGAGCTGGGCATGTTTAGCCTGGAGAAGAGGTGGTTAAGGGGTGATATGATATGTTCAAATATATAAAAGGATGTCATATAGAGGAGGGAGAAAGGTTGTTTTCTGCTGCTCCAGGGAAGCGGACACGGAGCAATGGATCCAAACTACAAGAAAGAAGATTCCACCTAAACATTAGGAAGAACTTCCTGACAGTAAGAGCTGTTCGACAGTGGAATTTGCTGCCAAGGAGTGTGGTGGAGTCTCCTTCTTTGGAGGTCTTTAAGCAGAGGCTTGACAACCATATGTCAGGAGTGCTCTGATGGTGTTTCCTGCTTGGCAGGGGGTTGGACTCGATGGCCCTTGTGGTCTATTCCAACTCTATGATTCTATGATTCTAGGATAGCTATTAAAGAAGGGAGTTCGGTATGCTGAGGCTGGATGCCAAAATTATTATTTGTTCTTTTTTCCAAATGACTACTTGCTCTAGTTATTTTCCATTAACTATGCATGTGCACTGGTTTTTAAATCCAGAATTGTGTTCTGGTCCGAGGGGTTGTAAGTTAGCAGGATTCCTCCCCATGTGCTGGCGTTGAATTGCACAACAAAATAAATACAGTAAGATGAGAGTTCTACTGCTCTCCGTTTATCAGTACAGTGGTACATCTAGATACGAACGGGATCTGTTCCGGAGCCCCGTTCACATCTAGAGGTAAACGTAACTAGTGACGGCGCGTCTGTGCACATGCGTGTCGCTTTTTGCCGCTTCTGCGCATGATGTCATTTTGAGCGTCTGCGCATGCGCAAGTAGTGAAACCTGGAAGTAACGTGCTCTGTTACTTCCGGGTTGCCGAGGAGCAAAACTCAAACGCGCTCAACTCGAAGCATATTTAACCCAAGGTATGACTGTAAAGGTAAAGGGACCCCTGACCATTAGGTCCAGTCGTGGCCGACTCTTGGGTTGCGGCACTCATTTTGCTTTATCGGCCGAGGGAGCCGGCGTACAGCTTCCGGGTCATGTGGCGAGCATGACTAAGCCGCTTCTGGCGAACCAGAGCAGCACACGGAAACGCCGTTTACCTTCCCGCCGGAGCGGTACCTATTTATCTACTTGCATTTTGACGTGCTTTCAAACTGCTAGGTTGGCAAGAGCAGGGACCGAGCAACAGGAGCTCACCCCGTCGTGGGGATTCGAACCACCGACCTTCTGATTGGCAAGTCCTAGGCTCTGTGGTTTAACCCACAGCACCACCTGCATCCCCTGTATATCAGTAGGTGGTGGCAACAAACAGCAGGTTATTTTATTGAATAGTAAAGACTCAGTGCTAGTGGATAAGCTGAATGACTTTCCAAATGACCTCTAGGGGCTAAGGCCTAGTAAGGAGACCTTGGGGACATCACAGGGTGGTTTTAACATTTTGCCACAGTTCCCCAATGCAAATTGTATCCCTGAAGCTTCTCTTAGTATGGATGGGAGACCCAAAGGTGCTTGTGTTGTTTTCTTCCCCCAAGTTGTTTCTTTAACAGATGTGAAGCTATGGGGGAAGAAGGTGAAACCATGCCTTCTTATTTACTCTTTCCAAGTCCTGGTGTGTGCAAGTACACCTTTCCCAAGTGCTCTGGGGTAACTCAAGTGTCCTGTATTTTATAGTAGGTAGAAGGGGTGTGTGTGTTATGTACTGAAGTTCCCACCCTGGGCCAGCAGGGAGATACTGTAGATAGTTTTCACTCAGGTCCACATATGCAAATAAGGGATTGAAAGTGACATTCAGTGATTGGATAGTTACAGAAAATGGTTACTGTTGCGTTCTAGTGGAGCTCTATACAAGCAGGCCGGTTGAACCCTTCAGTTCAGTTCTGTTCTGGCCTGTGAATAAACAAGAGCTGTTTGAAGAATCGCTGTGTCGTCTGATATGTTCACCCACAACTAACACGGGGAGCAGAGAAGCCATGGGCTGCATCCTCTTTTTGCATCTGAAAAGCTAATACAGAAACAGATGCAATCTCTGAGTTGTGTCCTGGCAAACTCTATCCACATTTCTAATCAAGTAAAATTTATAACTTCTGGCAAAGTCCTAAGTTATACATCTCTGAAAAGTAAGCAGCCCTAGCAGGTTAAAATCAAAACCAAGAGTTGGAATAGCCAAAACAAATTTGAATCCTTCTTTTCCTTTTCTCTTCACAGCTGCTTTTTTTATATTAATGGGGCTTCTGAAACGTGGACTGCTGTTAAATGCATCTTTTATCTTCTGACTTTTACATTTACTGGAACCATGCATTCTCCTTTCATGATGTTTTGCCAGCTATTGGCTCCACTCTCCTAAGATTTTTCAAAGGTTTAATTAGTGCTTAAGTTATATGTTTTATTTGACTTTTCATGTCAAGCTTCGGGGGGGGGGGGGGAACTAACCATAGAGTGAATAAAAATACTCCTTCACAAATTCTTCCATCTATGAATGGAAGATGTTTTTAAACGTTTCATATAGCTTAGATTCTATATATTTTTTAAACATCTATATTCGTCTGTCTCTCAGTATATACATCTTGCTGAATAAACACATGAACAAAATGTAAATACTAGCCATGCTTCATGGTCCTTTGTTTTCCTTTCTGTGGTTTAATCAGTTTGAACTGCAGTTCTATGAACCTGGAAATAAATCCAACTAAACTTATGGAACTTACGTCTGAATAGACACGAATAGGATTACATTGTGAATTTGACTTGCCCACCCATCTGTATGGGCAACTAGCTGCCATTTAATCTATAATGGTTGAAAAAGAGCAGTCACTTTCCATACAATTCAGTCTGCTCATTTTGTGTACATACTGTTTTCCCCAGACTACAGTGGCAGTCAACGTTAACACCATGTGAAATATTGTATCCTTGGTTCATTTTCGTCCACTGTTGGCGAATGGCGTCATGTTCCTTAGAGTGCATTAGTAAGCGCATAAGATTCTTCTTTGACATTGAAGGAATCCATTCTACCAGCTCTTGCCAATTTCCCATTTCTTCCTCTGCTAACCAGTACAGTAATTTATAATTTGCTTGTAAGTCATTCCTCTTGAACAACTGGGATGGGGTGGGAGTTAACTCTCAGTATGCACACTTTTGATTGGGTTGCAGATATTTGGGCGTCCTGTTTGTGACTTTTCTGTAATCTATTTTATTACAGGAATTACTAAGGCTGAACACTCCATTTAAAAGTATTTAAGGTAAACGAAACAGCACTCACAGTTAAAAAGCATTTGAAATGTGTTTTAATGACCACCAAAATGAAAATGAGCACAGAGACAGCACTGAACAGATGTGTTCAAATAATTAACGTAATATTGAGATGGACGTGGTATCTTTAAGTCTTGTGTTAAAGTGTAATCTGCAATCCATGTGATGTGGGCAGATAATGAAGTAGTCCAATAGGCTTTGAAATCTTACAAAACTCATTTGAAATATTTGGAACGAGCTCTTGATTGATTGGCTTCTGCGATAGAAGTGATAACTGGACTCAAAGTTATTCTTAAAGAAGTAAATGTACCCCCATTCATACTAACCTCCTTTCATTCTAATAAGGGGAAAAGCTTTTCCAGGGTTACATTGTATCACAGGGTCCTTCATTATAAATGACTTTTCTTATTATACAGATTCCAACTAGACATTATTCAATAAAACTGCAGACTGGATGAATAATGTACATTGTGAAGATTTATACTGAACAACATGCGTGTTTCTGCACAATTCCTTATTGATACAAACTATTTCCATATATTATAGCTTTTATGTGGCTTGCACGACAGCAAATATTTAATTAGAGAATAGATCATATTGTTTCAGTTCAATTATATTGAAACAATGCTTAGTAAGTGATATTGACAGATTTCTGAAATCTAGCTAAGGCTAATCAGATTGTTGAAGTGTGGTTTAAAATTTGAAGGGTGTTTTTTATTTTTAAAAGTTGTGTGTGCAATTAGTTCTCAAATAAATACATTTTTGGGGGGCAGGGGTAGCCACATGCAAATTCTGTAACAGGCTCAGTGGTGTCTCTGGCCAGAAAGCAGATCACAAGAAACAAAACAACCAGCAAATAATATATTATGATTTTGTACTATGATATTACCCATTACATGGGGATTGAGCTGACTTGTTTCAAAGTGGTTTGTTTTAAAAAATACTGTGCATACTATGAATGCTTCCCCCCCCCCAAAAAAAAGTTAACTTACAGCTACTTTCCCCTGAAAAATAAGAGAGATCTATCAGGTTTGCAGGAGTACAAGAAACGAAACATAAATAAAACTCCAGATCTGCAGAATCTCTTGGGTGGAACTCTGAACAGGTGTTCCCTAGGATAGAGGAGACACTGCAACAGATTGTTTCAGTTCCCATTAGTCTTAATCTACTTGCCATGGTGTTCATACCTAAACGAGTTGCTAGTGTGAAATTGATTTCCTCTTGTATAAAATTGTACATGAACAAATACAGGCAGATATTCAGGAAATGTCAGATCCTGGTGGGATTCTAACAGCAGGGTGACGAGGATAAACAGAGTCTCAGTATTAACACAAGGCAGATATAGCCTGTTATCAATGGGACTGGGTGCTGCAAAGGCAGCTGCGGAATGGATGTCTATTAATTCACTTCAGAAAATATTTCAGCTATGCCATTAAACTGTTGGAGTAAATTCAACCGCATGATTTACCTGATTGTTTTCTTGTTTCTTTCAGCAAATATCCTTGGCAGTGTTGCTGTGATGCTGTAGCACAAAACACTACTGCCATTTTTGGTGATAATGACTACTATGTTCTTTCCAAGACTTAGGTAAGCAATAATGTATTTATAATTGGATGAAGAAAATGGTATCCACAGTTCCGTGATGGTAAACTCAAAGGATCAAAAGAAGAGGTCTTTAAAGGACAGGAGTTTTAAAGAAGAAAGGCTGGAGTAAGAGAGTTGTGTTACACATACAGAAAAGATAATCAAGTCTCTAATCTGATAAAGAACTACTTGGGAGTAAGTCTCCTTGGATTTAATGAGACTTCCTTCTGAGTACAGAACTGAACTGTAACTGAGGGATTGTTGGCCATTTTGAAATATTTCCTAAGTTGCAAAGCAGAATAAATTATTTTATAACATTTTTCCATGTAAGGAAGCACAAGAAGCAGCAATGTGTTTTGGAGGAGTGCAGAGGAGCGTAGATTTCAGTCAAAACATTAAGAAAGGTTTTAGCAAGGAAACAAGCTGCCAGTCTCATTCACTGGAAGGAAAAAGGCAAATTGGACAAGCATTTATTGGGAATGCTTCAGGAAAAGTAATCTAGGTTTAGGATCAAAAGTGGGACTAGATTATTCCTTTAATAGCTGCAATACTGCAGTGCAGTAGTCAACTAATCATTTTCATAGGCTTTGATTTTATTGAGCTATGTGAATTGCCAAAATCTTTCTTTGTAATTCAGGTTGTTTCCATGCATACAGTTTAGCCTGAAACTATATTTTGTTCCCCCAGTTTATATGGTGAAGCCACGTAAATGACATAATTGTGAGCCCGTTACATTACATTGTTTTGTGTGTGGATATCTCTCTCTGACACTGTGAAGCACAAAAGGTTCCCTGGTTTTCCAGGGAACTCCAAGCTATGAAGTAGGTTGCATGAAGGCTAGAGTATGAGCAGGGTGAGGCTTGATATGAAGTTGATAAAACATGATCTGGAGCACATAGACATGCCTGTTGTGTGGTGGTGAAGGCAGCAAAATTTGTTGACTTTGCTGCCTCCATTACATCCTTGAGTAGCTGGCAAGCAGAGCTATCCTATGTGGTTGAGAGAAGTGTTGACTATGTCTCAGTCTGGGACATAGTGCTGGAGACCTGCTGTAACAAATTTGCCAGGCAATTTGAAGATAAAACAACTCATCTCCATGTTGAGTTGGATGCTTCTGTTACTATGGAGCCAGGTGAGGCTCCCGACACATCTTGCCCTAACTTGTGAGATTGGTTTCCCTTGATGAGGCCCAAGGATGTAGACTAGGGGCTTGCAGTGGTTCAGTCCACAACATGCTCTCCTGACTTTTACAGCTTCTTCAAGCTAGCCAAGGGGGAGTGGCCGGATTGGGTCCAGGGAGTGGATAATGAATATTTATAGTTAAAGCTATGGTTTTCCCAGTAGTGATGTATGAAAGTGAGAGCTGGACCATAAAGATGCCTGATCGCCAAAGAATTGATGCTTTTGAATAATTGTGCTGGAGGAGACTCTTGAGAGTCCCATGGACTGCAAGAAGATCAAACCTATCCATTCTGAAAGAAATCAGCCCTGGAAGTTCAGATCCTGAAGTTGAGGCTCCAATACTTTGGTCACCTCATGAGAAGAGAAGACTCCCCGGAAAAGACCCTGATGCTGGGAAAGATTAAGGGCACAAGGAGAAGGGGGCGACAGAGGATGGGATGGTTGGACAGTGTTCTCGAAGCTACAAACATGAGTTTGACCAAATTGCGGGAAGCAGTGGAAGACAGGAGTGCCTGGTATGCTCTGGTCCATGGGGTCACGAAGAGTTGGACACGGCTAAACGACTAAACAACAAAGGGATTCTTGGCACTCAGAAGGAAATGGTAGTTCAGCCATTCCTAAAGAAGTCCTTGGACCCTGAGGTACTTGACAGCTACTATCCGGTCACAAAAAACCCCTCTGAAGGCAGCCCTGTTCAGGGAAGTTTTTAGTGTTTGGTGCTGTATTGTGGAAAATAACAGTTAGGGAAACACCAGTCAAATGGAATAAGCTGTTGTGTGACTGCAGCCTGATCCATGCAAAGACAAACATGTAATAATAAATCTGCAGTAAAGCTATCCAACTTCTGCAAACAGCTTTATTGAAAGTGCTTCAATTCTTATATATGTTCTCTGCTTGCTAATAAAAAAGTTATTCTCTCTTACCAGGACAGGTCTCTGTTTGCAGTAGAGCACACTGAGGACACTTGTTAATTGATCAGATAGCCTCTCTCTTTAACTGGGATGAATTTGGTAGAGCAAGTGCAAGGCTGATCTTGATGTTCCAGTTCCAAAATTACCATTATCTTCATCTGAGAGAGAAGCACCTTCAACAAAATTATGTTGTTAAATTTCTTGATTGAGTCTAGATCAAAACTTTCCAAAATCTCGAATCTTTAGGATTAATTCAAGTAAGCTAGCCAGGTTCAACCAGGGTCAATACATATGTCATTATCTCTGAAAAGATACTCATTAACGTTGATTTAGCTCACCAGAGGAAACTCAGCAAGCATCCATTGCAGAATGCTATAATACGTGAGTCTTGGAGCTTGAAGCATGAATTAAGGCTATTAGCCTTTATGCCTCACAATGGGCAAAATCCATTTACCCTGGAGAAGAGGGCATGAAAGATGGTGATTGGATTCCATAGGGTTCTGGTTTTACAACCTTCTCTGCCCATGTGTGTCTATGGGCATATTGGCAGACCACAAAGCCAGATGCTAGGAGAAATGGGAGGTCAGCATGTATCAATGGATTGTGCCAAGAGAAATTAAAACATATTGATCTCTGCGTTCAAGGCAGTGATTGATGCTTTTAAGCTTCCATTGCATCATCAGAAAATCCTGGGGTTCATAGTTTTTTTTCTTCCTGGCTGGTTGTTGGTGTGGGGCTTTTCTGGGTGGGTGTATGCACTTCAGAACTGTTATTTTTACCCCTATACAAATGTACAATGATTTAATCAATGAGGCTACAATCCTAAATCAATTTATCTGAGTAACCTCCATAATGTATCCTACTTATTTCTGACTACACATGTATAGTATTACATTGTTAGCTAACCTACCGAAACAAAATTTTCTTTAATACAACCATACAAAATGTATTTTTTTCTAGAACCCCTTATTACTGTCATTATATTGTGATAGATATATAATAATGACTTTATGGTCTGGAAATTGACCTATTTGTCTTATAATGGATTTTGCGTGTTCTGTTAAATTCAACTGATTCTAATATGTAATCTCATCATTAGGCAACAGTCTAAATTGCTGTATTAATGAAAAGAGGTCACAAAAGCCAACAGACCAAAATGTGTATCTCAGTTAGAATAATACACATTAGAAGTAATTTGGATATTTATCAGTTTTAAGGGGGGTGGGGATAAAGCTTCTAAAATGAGGACTTATGTTTTCTAAAATGAAAACATAGATCCAACTCAAGATAGAATATTAAGACATTAAAAAAAAAGAATTGCTCATTCCTAGAATTAAATCTAGACTAGAAAGTATAGCCTTACACATGAAAGTATTAAAAACAGCATTAGCACATAGTTATATGAATTAATGTATGTAACAAAAAGACCTTTGTTTTCAAAAGCGCCAAACATGTCAACAGTATTTTTGTACACAGAGACATTGAGTACAAATTACATAAACTGAATCTCAAAGTCAAACTTTATGAGATTTTGGAAATCTCAGGTCAGTTCTCCTGTCTCTTTAAGGCTGTAGTCGTATTACCCAATGAACCCAACAGGACTTACTTTTTAATAGTCAGGTATAGGACTGTGCTGTGGCAGTGTATGTGTGTGAATTGCATCAGGACCAGTGTGCTGGGAGATTACCAAAGAGGCACTTAAAAATGAGGTGGGAAGAATGGATGGAGAAAGGATTCAATCACCCTTGCACCACACTCTGTTTTTTATTAAATTTCCCTTTCATCTAATTTGGCCATCAGATTTGGTCAGCAGCAGCACCCCAAGAGAGCAGTGGCGTAGCGTGGGTTGTCAGCACCCGGGGCAAGGCAAGTAATTTGCGCCCCCTAACCCGTGGATTTGCGCCCCCTAACCCGTGGATTTGCCCTAACCCCAGATGTTGCGCCCGGTGCGGCCGGCCCCCCCTGCACCCCCCACGCTACGCCACTGCAAGAGAGTTTTTCCTGTGAGAAAGAAAGGTCTAGTCTGTAACAGAGTAAAAGGATATGGTCTTTTTGCAGTCTATTGGAATGGAAAACATACAAATTCTTTACAATCCATAGTATTGTCCTGTCCTTCGTGTGCTCTGGAACGCATATGGAAAAAATCTGGATAGGCAAACTAGAGGAAACTTAAAATACACCTTTGCTGAAGCCATTTTGGTAGTAAATACAAAGTCCTAATAGCTTCCTAAATTAGGCACTGAATCTGAATTTTATTAGATGTTCTGCAGCGCATTTAGACAGCTTGCTTGCATTAAAAGCGGGCTCTGTGGATTTTTGAAACTGCATATATTAACACCCAGAGGGGATGCAACCTGTTTAAAATGAACAGGGCACTTAATTCACCATCTGTGGTTCTTGTTGTGCTCTATATTTATCTGTGGCCAAATGTGGATATGTCTAAACCTGTACTGGATGGTGAATCCAGAGTGTTGGCATTTCTTAAATGCATTTTTTACACTGTGTATTTTGTCAGAAGCAAAATATTTCCCTGACAATACATGTGTAATATTTACATCTCTGCAAAAAAAAAAAAAAAAAAAGATGCTTCATGAACTATGATTTTATATTGTTTTTGTTTTAATTTGTATGCAACTTTTGATGTGATCTGAAGACAGAGAATGCAGTTAATCACTGTGCAAATATGTGCCAAATGTGGTTCTAGGGGATTCTAGCTTAGATGAACCAGACTATTTAACGCAACGTCACAAAACTATAGAAGTAGAAATGTTATAGTACAGAGCTCTTGTTAGTTTCTAATATCAGATTATTTAAAGTCTCACTACAATGCGCTTTCCATTATTTTAACAATTAATAAAATCCCACACCTCAGTGTTCAATGAGGCTTACTCCAGGTAACCACAGAGTAAAACGTTACCGGTTTTCCTCATCCTTACCATTTCTGTTTCTGTGTGATGAGCTGTTTCAAATTCATGTTGAGGAGGATGACTGCAGAACTTGAGAATGGTCGTTATTATGTAAATTATTTGAGCCAGTAGGCGCTTGAGGATTTCCATCACGGCAGTAATGGGTCTGCACTGGTATAAAGGCAGATTCTGTGCTACAGATAAATGACCCCAGAAGGGAAATGAGAGTGTCATCTTCACTTACCTTTGCTCTCCAAATGCTCATGGTCCCCCAAACCAAGCGGAGTCCATCCTGCTTTGCTCAACCTTGTTTATTCTCTTCTTCCTTTCAATCCTTCCTTCAAGTATCGGCCACCATCTTCCTCTATCTCTACGGCCATGTACATGCTCTCTTTTACACTGTGGAGCACGCAATTTGAGCCACAAACCATCCATATCTATCACGTTGTTTCTTAGGAAATTCTGCATTTTGATGCATTTCCCCCCAAAACCAGCTTTGAATCGAATTGAGAAAAAGAATGGATCTAGCTATGTTTTAAACTGGTAATGTGTATACAGCATATTCAGATATACATTCTCTCCCCGCTCCCCGCCGCCATTCAAAGCTTGACAAGAACCCTGCTATCACTTCTACGGAAACAGCTCTGTTCTAAAAACTATAAAAAGTCTGGTGGAAAGAGATTCACAAAGTTGGGATCCAAGTGGAAGATAGGAGGAGCATTAAGATTGCTAGCCATAGGAGCCAACTCCTAGGGGCTGAGGTCCCTTCGGGCCCCCAATAAAATATTTGCACCCCACCCCAGTTGATGGGCATTGCCATTCAAATGCTGTGTATGCATTGTGTCTTGTGACCCATTATATAGGGTGGGGCTTACCTGAGTCCCTTCAGTATTTTATTCAAGTTAGCACCCCTGCTGCCAGCCTTCACTCACTGCCAGGGCTCCTATGTTTTTAATAGGTGCATGAAGTTCAACAGGTAAAGCAGTGGAGCTGAGTTCCTGCAGTTAGAAGATCTAGAAACCTTTCTACACAAAGGCAGTGGCCCTGCTTAGTGAGGAAAGAGAGGGTAGGGGGGAAATCCCCCACATCCATTCTCAGCAGCGGGTGGTAGCAACATCAAGTAATAACTTGCGCATCAACTTTCACGTGTAGCGGGGCTTTTCAATGGAAGGGGCATTTCAACATTTGGAGCGACGAGCACACACAGCGAGGTTTTAAGATGGGGAGCTGCCTTTGTCAGAGCTCACAGCAGGGGTGCCAACTGGAAAGATTGACGGGGGTGGGGGGCCCGATAAGCCCCGCCCTGCCCCCTCAAATGTTTTGGGGGCCCCGAAAAGACCGCACCCCCGAGGGGTGGGCTCCTATAATGGTACACCCACAAAGAACAGGGTTAGAAAAGAAGCAAACACCCAGTGTGACGGCGTGAAACGGAACGAGTTCGTGGCCTGTGTCGGCAGAGCGAGGTCCAGAGGGGAGTCCCAGACGGCCGGGCTGGGCGCCCAAGCGACGGACGGGCTGCCTTCGACGGGAGAGCGAGGGGGCGCAGGGAGAGCGAGGGGGCGGGGTTAGGGCTAATTCCAGAGGAGCGCGGAGGAAAAGCTCGGAGAGCGGCGCGCGGGGAAGCAGAAGCGCGCGGCGCGTCTGCAAGCGAGGCGTCCCGAGCGGGAACTCCGGGGAAAGGAGCGCGAGGAGCAGGCGAAAGAGGCGGGCAACTTGGCGCGCTTGACGGACGGCACCCGTGCTGGAGAAAGAGGCGCCACCCCTCTCGCACCTCCTCTCTGGCTGAAGGAAAAAGTGAGCGGGAAAGGAGCGCGTCGGAAAGGCGGGAAAGCTGAGAGAGCGCGAGCGGGAAGCGTCGCCATGCACTTCGGAGACGGGGCCGGCGGTTTCCCCGCCTGGGGAGCGCCGCCGTCCGCCTGGAACGCGAGCGAGGCGGAGGAACCGGGCGGCAGCGCAGAGCCTCCCCGGTCCGGCGGCGGCGGCGGCGGCGGCGCCAACGGGAGCAGCAGCAGCAACCGCTACGGGCGGGACGAGGAGCTGGCCAAGCTGGAGGTGGCCGTGCTGGCCTTGACGTTCGCCTTGGCGGTGCTGGGCAACTCCTTCGTGCTGCTGGCGCTGCACCGGACCCCTCGCCAGAAGGCGTCGCGCATGCACCTCTTCATCCGCCACCTGAGCCTGGCCGACCTGGCGGTGGCTTTCTTCCAGATCCTGCCGCAGCTGTGCTGGGACGTGACGCACCGCTTCCACGGGCCCGACGGGCTGTGCCGCGTGGTGAAGCACCTGCAGGTCTTCGGCATGTTCGCGTCGGCCTACATGCTGGTGGTGATGACGGCCGACCGCTACATCGCCGTGTGCCACCCGCTCAAGACGCTGCAGCAGCCCAGCAAGCGCTCCCGCTGCATGATCGCGGCCGCCTGGGCGCTCAGCTTCGTGCTCAGCCTGCCGCAGTACTTCATCTTCTCGCTGCGCGAGGTGGAGAGCGGCTCGCAGGTCTACGACTGCTGGGCGCAGTTCGTCATGCCCTGGGGGCCGCGCGCCTACATCACCTGGATCACCGGCAGCATCTTCGTGGCGCCCGTCGTCATCCTGGTCACCTGCTACGGCTTCATCTGCTACCACATCTGGAGCAACGTCCGCGACAAGACCCGACGGCGACAGAGGCGGGAGGCGGCTCCTCCGCGAGGGGGCGCCCTGCGCAAGGGGCTGCTCCTCACGCCCTGTGTCAGCAGCATCAAGAACGTCTCCCGCGCCAAGATCCGCACGGTCAAAATGACCTTCGTGATCGTCTCGGCTTACATCGTCTGCTGGGCGCCTTTCTTCACCGTCCAGATGCGCTCCGTCTGGGAAGACCACTCCAACTGGCATGGTACGTACTACCTGCTGCGCCGAGTCTCTCTCTCTCTCTCCCCCCATCCTTGCCCCGGGAGTCTTCCTCCTCTAGTAGGAATCCAGAGTGACTCCGGATTTCCACTCTACTAGCGCTGCTGCTGGCTTCTAGGCACACAACCTGTTGCTTTCTCTAAGCGATCAGAGTTGAATTTTGCTTTGGCAGCAATCTCTGAACCCGTTTCTCAGCTTTGCACCCCAAGCCTAAGGCAACATATTTCAATTATTTGGAAGCAATGTGTGGCCCAGTGCTGCCTATGTTTCACTGGAGCTCACTCCAGAGCAAGTGGGCAATTTATTTCAGGCACACATGCAATCTAAAGTTGCCCACTTAAGACCGACTGCTCTCCGAATGGAGTTTACTTCTTAAGGCGGTATGCTTAGAATTGCAACTTAATGTTTAGAACACAGTAATGTTCATCTCCCACGTTAGTTTCAGGCTTACTAAGGAGGAAATGGATTTAGGCGAATCATATCAAATATTTAAAACTGAAATTTCACCATTGGACTGCGGTGGACAAGGGCACTGATGTTCTGCCAGAAATGTTCTTGCATGAACTGAGCTCCTCTGCCTTCTCCTTGCATTTGGGTTATAGATGCTGGTTTGAGTAAAATGCCTATCAGCAGTGCAACCCTGCACATGTTTGCTTCAGCCCAACACACAACAATGCCTCCCTCCCTCCGTCCCTCACCTAAGCCTTGGTACAAATTTTCATTTGGAAGTGTTTGGTATTCTAGCAACTGAAAGGAGAATAATGGGTTGTTGGAAGGAATATAAGCTTTCTGCATTTCAAAGTCAGGATTGCAAGCTATATTTCAGTGTCAACTGGTTGACTCTAACTCGCTCACACGCAATCTCACCCTTTTACGGGCAGCACAAGTTATACATTTCTACTCAGAAGTAAGTTAGTTTGAGCAAACTCTCATGTAAATGGATGTATGATTCAGCCTCTATCTGTATTGATTTGGTAGCCCCTGGTGGTAGTATATACAAATAGGGGGCATATATACTGAAAGAGCAGCAAAAATACACATTCTCATACAGTAATTGTAAATAAAATTCATAGGTACCTATAATGAGTGTCATTTTAGTAAGCACCCTGAGTCTTTAGGCATGAAACCAAATACATTTATTCTAAAGGCGTGTCTGAAGGTCCACCAAAGTAAAATATTTCTATTTTTTAAAATCATTCTCTGCAGGTTATGCTCCCCCTCCCCCAAGTCACTATGAGGTAGTTTAGACTTACAGAGAACAATCAGTGTAGTGAGCTTAATGGCTGAGTGATGATTAATTAGATCGTATCATGTGATTATTGAGCTTATTCTATTGGTATGACCTGACATAGCTATAACAATTCATTTGCCTGTGTCAAGTCAACTGTTCCACACAGGACTTCCCTATCAATCATAGGCTTGAAGAGGTTCTTTAAAACATTGGTTATGTGATTTGGTCTTCTCTGCCTTTATTTTCTTTTGTGCAGCTGTGAGGAGATGATGACGGTTTGTCTGCTACATTATAAAAAAAAATGTTTAAAAGAGTCTGCAGTAAACACAAATAACGTCCAGTTCTAGTGGAAAGTACAGAACGTAAAATATTTAGGGGGAAATCTTGCTTGCAATGTAATTTTAAAATCACATAATTATGTAAATAATAATTTGATACGTTCATGATCTCTAAGCCCCGCAGCTTTCTCTAATTTTTTTTTTTAAGGCTCTGTGATAGCTAGGGTTGTTTGCGGTTAATTGGTCTGATGAACAACAGACAACACAAGCCAAACTTTGCACTTAACTTCACAAGGGACTCAAAATGTATCTGCAGAGTTTTGTTTCCTTTTGCAGAAGCTAAATATCAAAGTATAGCACCAGACAATTATAATGGATGAATTTGTAATCATACCTCTAGAAGCTGTCTGAAAGGTTCTCCTAAGCCATGTTTGCTATTGCATACATATTGAAAAGAATAATACATACAATTAAAGCCTTATCCATTAGAACCACGATAAGGCCATTAACTTGTCAGATTGTGTGAGACACTCATGACCAAAAAGAGTTTTTTTTAACAAGCTTGCAAAATGTTTATTTTGAAATGTAGAAAAATGAAAACTCAATAAAAATATTTTTTTAAAAGAAGAGTATTATTATTTTTTTACCAACCTCCTATCTTGATATTCGTTTCAGGTTAACAATACATGCAAACCTATACTTACATACACAAATAGCAGTTATGGGAACAATACCTTGCTTTCTGCTCATTGGACATTGCAGTGCCCCAATGAGCCATATTAACCTAGGTTTGCCATATTTCAAAAAGTAAAAAACCAGGACACCCCAAAATTGTTGACCTTTTTTTGATTGACTTGCCTAAGTTCCAAGGCAAAGCAACGCCTTTTGGAAATCCCCCTGGACATAAGTCCCACCTTTGAAATCCCAGTAATGGCAACCCTAGATTAACCCAAAATGTCTATTGATCAGCAGTGTGTAAGCAGTAGATAGAATATTTCAGCACAGGTAAGCACAGCATGTTTAAATCCAGTAACAGGTATGTGTGACAGATAGATAGATGTGTGTGTGTATGACTGTTAAATCAGATCACCTGAAATTCAAAACATAAAAGAATACAGATTTCAGATTTCTTTAGGCGGTTTTCATTCCTCACTTCTTGGTTGAGCAGTACCAAGCAGAGCTTTTTGAAAACAACAACACCACCACCCATAATCTGAAGTACTTTGATTCAGGCTGTTGCAAACAGTTCAATATGGCTTCTGCCATATGTAATATGGGATCCTGAATAGCCTCAGCTCCATAATTTTATTTTTGTACAATATCAGGTCAATGGGTGAAGGTGATGAGAGGTTGCTGGAGGCAGGGCTTGTCAGAAAACCCCTGAAGAGGATTTTCTGAGAGGTTTCCATTGCCTATGCTAATACAGTGGTGCAGTGCAAGACGAAAATAATTCGTTCCGCGAGTCTCTTCGTCTAGCGGTTTTTTCGTCTTACGGCTATTAGCGGCTTAGAAAAAGGGAAAAAAAAGGGAAAAGACTCGCAAGACGTTTTCGTCTTGCGAAGCAAGCCCATAGGGAAATTCGTCTTGCGAAGCGCCTCGAAAAACGGAAAACCCTTTCGTCTAGTGAGTTTTTTGTCTTGCGAGGCATTCGTCTTGCGGGGCACCACTGTAAAGGTTGATTTGAAATCACAGGAAGGTCAAGTACAGTGGTGCCTCGCAAGACGAAATTAATCCGTTTCGCGAGTCTCTTCGTATAGCGGTTTTTTCGTCTTGCGAAGCAAGCCCATTGAGAGCTTAGCGGATTAGCACTATTAGCGGTTTAGCGGCTTTTAGCGGCTTATCACCTTAGCGGATCAGCTGATAAGCGGCTTAGCTGCTTAGAAAAAGGGGGAGGGAGGGAAAAAATCTCGCAGGAACTCGCAAGACATTTTCGTCTTGCGAAGCAAGCCCATAGGGAAATTCGTTTTGCGAAGCACCTCCAAAATGGAAAACCCTTTCGTCTAGCGGGTTTTCCGTCTTGCGAGGCATTCGTCTTGCGGGGCACCACTGTATCCTACTTGACACCATTTCAATAGAATCAGAGGCAAATGAAATTTTAGTGGCTTCAGGGAGGGAAGAAGCAGCCTGATTATAACGAACAAACTCGCTTCCAGATTAAACGAAGGAAATGCACGCATGCATATCAAATAAGACCACTTGCTTAGTCCTGCTGGCTCCTAAAATAGATGGTTGCCCTTTTAAAATGACAGTTGCTATGTCCGAACACACTTTATATAGCAAAGTACACCGCAAGGTTGATTTTAATTTTAAACTGTGTTGAGAATTTATACCTCATTTACCTGCAGTGACGCTTAAGGAAACATTTGCATAATCACAATGTACCAAGACAATACAATAAACAAGAAAAATCCATCATAAAACCAGATCTTATGAAAACCAATAAATCATAAAAGAAAAGACTTGTCATCACAGATATGCCCCCCATATTAACATTAAGGAGATCAAGCACTAAAATAAGTTACATTTTTTAAATGTAATGTATAAGTGGGAGATCAAAGGGGTTGTATTATTTGCATATATCAAGGCTAGCCAATAGAATGACCTGAAGTTGTAGGACTACAGCTCCTATTAGTTCCAGCCAGTATGTCCAAAGGTCAGGGATGGTGGGATATATAGTCAGAGAACCTCTGCAGGGCATCTCATCAGCTACTCTAGGTGTAAATATTATACTGCTGAATTTCTCCTTAATTTGAGGGTTTCTGAATTACTGGAAATTTTTAAATAGGAGCCATACTGATTAAATGCTGGAGTTCATGGGTCTACCAGATATATATTCTGAACTGCTGGTGCATAAATGCGAACCAAGTTTATAAAAATTTATAAGAAGAAAATGCACTGTGAGGAAAAGACGATTGCACATGCACAAAATCTGTTATCGGTATCATGAAATTATCTTTTATCTGAAGGCAATTTATGTTGGGAAGATGCAATAGCTGATGGAGTCCTGTGTCTTTAATAGTTGGGTAGAAGAGGAATTTCAGTAGGTAATAGCTTGCAGGTAAACCACGCCTGCTGAAATCCGCCCCCTTCTGCACAGCTATTAAAGGCAGGGGCAGAGCAAGGGGGGTGCGGCCGGCCCGGGCGTCACCACTGGGTGTGTGTGACAAAATGCCAGGTAGCGCTCACTGTGAGGCCTGCAGCATGCCCAAGTCACGCGTCTCTCCTGCGAGAAACACAGTGGCTTAGGGTCTTGCAGGCTGCACACTGCCCAAACACTCTGTAGGGCGGCTGAGTGGGAGGAGGCAGGCAGACTCCAGAGGCCCCGTGGTGCACCCTGCCCCGATGGGTGGCTTGCCCCGCCCCTGGGTGTGCCATCCCAGGTGCCCGAATGGCTTCCTCCACCGCTGATTAAAGGTGAAGGAGTCTGGTGTCTTTTACACCTGGCCTCTGTAGGGCAACTGGAGTGGGATCCATGAAACTGTGGTAAAATAATAGCAGAGTGAGACTAGGAGGATATCCCTGTTCTTTTCAAAAATGTTGGGACCCACCAGTTAACTAACTCTGCACCAAGTCCTTACCAAGTTTATATCTGTGTCACAGTGGCAGACATACTCTTTTGGGGACAGGTGCATGATTAGTTATTTGTAGAAAAAGACAAAATACCACCCTTGAACAAAATTTCTCTTAATGTCCACAGCCTAAGCCTAGAGATGGCATTACAAGGAATTAATGAGCTGTCTGTTCAGTCCACTGAACAGTTGTTCAGAATGTTTGAGGTTGTTTGTACCAGAGTATAACTAAAGCAGAATTGAGTTTACAAGTAGCTGTCTGGATTAAGTAGAGACAGAGAATATACTGTACAAACAAGATTTAAAGAGGCATTTAACAAAGTACCAGAGCCTCTGTTCCAGCAAGTAAGTTTTCAGGCTGGTGTGTAATAATGGTTGCGTTAGTAAAAACATTGCCAACCTGTGGGACCGAACTGGTGTTGAGGGTCAACTGGGAACACCTTACTGGTGAAGCAAGCTGGGTTGCCTCTGCAACATCACGAGCAACCAGCAGCGTTAGATGTAGTTAACGAGCATCTCACGTTTGCATGAGAGAGAGGGGGGCATTATACTAATACTTTCCTGGCAGGAGAGATACCATGATCGCACACCTTCCATTTTGAAGGAGTTGCATTCTAGATAATTTTACATTCCTTTATTTTAAGCATGTCTAATACTTTTTATTGCTATGCAGTGCCTAGTTTGCTTTAGCAAGTTAATCCTGGGACTAGGCTACATTAGTCAAAAAACAGTGTTTTGAATGTATTATAAAAATGCAACACCAGATGGTGCTGGAGAACAAAACAAAATTTCTCTAGGATTTTCCATAGTGTTTTTTTTTCTTAAGTTATAACAATTTAATTTTTGACTTATTTATATCGGTCCGTCCACCCCCCCCCCCCCCCGTGTGTAGATCCACACCTGAATTTAAATTACATTGATGGCAAACTGCCTTGTACATTTTTAATTGAAGGGCACTGTGTGTGTGTGTGTTTATATGTTCTATAATCAGGAAAAAAATCCTTTTAACAAAAGGAGCTTGTGAAAGGTATTGAGAACAGCATTCTTGTTGTTTAATATTATTTATATAACTCCCTAAATTACACAAACTTCACAGTGTCTCAAAAGAGCCTCAGATAGGCATCATGCGTGTTAAAAATAATTATATTTGTAAGAATAATTATTACAATAAATCAGAGCAGCCTAATCCTATAGTATCTATGCAGGATATATCTTTATGAAACAGAATAAATGCATAAACAAGGAGCTACAGTTGAAGAACGTAATGTGTATTCATCTGCTATGGTGAGCATCTTCATATCCAGTCTTATTTAGTGATTTTCTCTGTTAATGAAATGGTTAACCACTGAATCAACTAGTCTTGGTATGGTGTATGAAATATGAAATGGAAGTTTTCTGTTTCATTTGAAGGAATAAAACAAGGCAATGTGTTGGCCTTGTGTCATTATCTACATATAAAAATATTAAGCATTTTTAAAAAAATATATATATCACAGAAGCAATGGGTTAATGGCACAGATATATGCTAAGTAATTCTCTGCTTTGTATTGACAGAGTCAGAAGACATTTTAATTACTGTCACTGCCCTTTTGGCCTGCTTGAACAGTTGCTGCAACCCATGGATCTACATGTTCTTTAGTGGGCACCTCCTGCACGACTTCATACGAAGCCTCCTGTGCTGTCACAAAACTGGGCAGAGGCTGAATAAAGAAGATTCCGAGAGCATCAGCAGAAGACATACTACTTTCACCAACAACAGAAGCCCAACAAACAGTTTGGACATGTGCAGAAAATCTCCAGATTTAGCACAGTCCATTAGGTCCATCCCCATTACCTCATGAAGCGTATATTTAAAAACTGGCGTCCCATTGCGTTCCAGAACAGCACTTTTAGCACTTTAGCCATTTGTTACCATGTGACCCATGAACGAACAAGATGAGAGTAACTTTTTTGAAAACAACAACAACAACAACCCAAATATTATGGTTTTGCATCAGTGTAAATAAAGTTTGTAAATCAATCTATTAAAAAGTATGGGAATATATACATGTTCAATGAAAAAGAAGGGAAACAGTAATGCGTGTAAATATTTTTCTACAAAGCTGCAGTATTAACTTCACGGTTGTTTGTTTGTTTGTTTGTTTGTTTGTTTGTTCTCAGACTCAATTAGTACAAATTAATGCAATGTAACTGTAAATGCAGTTGTTACTTCAAAACAGTCAAAATAATTGCCCAGATCCTCAGCTGGAATGCAGTCCTGGACACTGTTTACATGTTTACATGTTTACATGTTTACATGCTCAGAGAAACAAGTGAGCCTGACATATGCAACTTGAGCACAGGACTGCAACATTGGTGCATTAGGTATAGCTTCATGGTTGGTGCCGTTGAATGGTAGCATTTGCAAAACAATGCAAGTGAAGTCCTGAACTGGAAATCTGTAGGCGAAATTAATAGTTCTTGGTTGAGGAACATCCTGATACTATACCAGTGTAGCCCCACAAAATTAAGGACATTTGACTAAGTGTAGACTAAATCTATCGCTGCCTTTTTACCCAAATCCTGTGGGAAACAATGAGATCTTGAGATCTAAGTGAATTGGAATTTTCTAGATGATACAATCGGATGCACATGGAACCTCCAGCTAATACACACTTTCTCATTTAGTGAAGTGTCAGGGGAAACACTTTGTAGTGGTGAGAGAGGGAAAGAGTGGTAATATAGGGTGTGAACTGGGAAATGGTTGCGTGTATTGCATCCACTGTGAGCATCAGAATTCCTTCTCTTTCAAGAAGCCTATAGGCTGGTGCTGTGTGTGTGTGTGTGTGTGTGTGTGTGTGTGTGTAGGATTCAATCCTTGCTTATAATGGGCTTTGGAAATGTTCTTAAAGAACTCAAAATGGCAACAGGGTCCACAAAAGAATGGCAATATCTTCAAAAAGTTTCAGGTCAACATTGCTAATGCTGATATGCTTCTTCCACCCCTGAACAGACTATACACAGATAGTCCATTCAGAGGGCCTGATAAAAGCCAGGATCATGTAGGCACTCATAAGATGGCCGTGCCCTCTGATCTCTTTTTTAGATTTTAGTGTGGAACACAGTTTTATTTAGGAAAGCAGCTGAGGCCTGGATGATTGAATTATTATCAGGTGGGACTGTTCAACTAAGTTTGACTCTGGGTAGACGTGTTGAAATCAATAGACAACTTAGTCACATTCATTCATTTCAGTGGCTCTGTTCTAGTTTAGTTGAATGCCATCCTTGGATTTCATAATCTGTAGAAAATGACCATAATCCACCCAGTGTACCATATGTCACAAGCCATCTTTATATCAAGTGATTTTTGTTAATTTGTTGTTTATTGGTTCTCGCTACATTTTCTGCTTGTAAGAGCAGAAAAGCAATATGCCCTGCCTTTGCGACAAAATCACTCTGCTGGCTTATATTTAGTTAGTGGATCACAAAACAAACCCCAGGCTTTTCTCAGCAATACCACTGCCTATGTAATTATCTCACTGTGCATTTCTTTTCATTTAATTTTATTATCTATGGTAGCACCATATGTTGTCTTCCCCCAAATTGCTTCTTGTTGGTTTCAAAACATAATATCTCAGCAATGACTTTGTACAAATTTCCAAGCATGAAACATTCTAAGAATGCTTGCTCTGCGGCACAAGGTTGAAAATAATTTACAGAAAGAAAAAAATAAAATGACGTTTTCAAGGAACAGTGCAGGATTAAAAGTCTAACTCTGACTTTTGTGGTATTTTCTCACATTACTAAACTGCTGTGGAATGTAGTCGAGCTGCGTCATTTTTCTAGTGATATACGTGAACACTCAAATGAAAAGGATGTTTTCATTTTATTTCCGTTTCCTTGTCCTGACTTGGAGCATATCAGACTCTCCTACTAGTAGACCCTCCTACTATGAATTATAGACATATATGCAACAATCAGCAATGCTTTTTCTCTCTTCTAGCTCGATTGTGCTGTTATAATTTGTCTGGCTTTAATTTACAGCTTGTTAAACCTTGTTTGCCCTTAATGTACAGCTTGTGATGTCCATGATTATGTCTTGCTACTTCTGTTGTCCTTTTGCATTGCTTGTAATTTCTTTGAAATTAGTTAGTGGGGTTTTTTTTAAGGTACCTCTGGGACATATATATTAAATTGCCTATGTCCTAGATATGGGTGTATTACAGGATCTTCATTTAATTTGGTTTTTAGAGTATTCCTTCTGTATTCAGAGGTTCCATCCATATCTAAACATATCTATCATCTATCTTTCTATCATCTATCTATCTATCTATCTATCTATCTATCTATCTATCTATCTATCATCTATCTATCTATATCATCTATCTATTCATATATTCCTTCAAGGAATTACCACTATGACCTCAGCATTTGGATTTATAGTTTTTTTCCTGACTGAATGTCATATTGCCATGTAAAACAGATGGGAGTTAAAATGTAGGAACAAAGAGGGGAGTTTCCATTTTCAGAAGAGTCAGTAATACAATTTGATACCATTATGGGCTGCAGGGATGTCATGCAACAGCAAGGAAAGGCTGTTTAAAGTAGCCATGAGTAGTATGCAGTGCAAAATAGCTCCACTAGCACAGGGACTACAGTGGGACTTCCGCTCCCTCTCCTCTTCCCACATATCCCCGTACACCCCCTAAATCTGTTCTGGGAATCCTTTCAGGATTCAAATCCTTCCAAGGCAACTTACAAGTAACATTGAAATACTTTGAGAAAATTACAGTACTATAAACAGTATAAAAACAGAACAAGTTATCAGTTGGTGGTAGATGGCCCTGTCAGGGGGGGTGTGCGTGAAAGCCCCAGCTGGAACAGGCGCTGAGGTATTTTCACAGGGTGGTTGTTGTGGGAGAGGCTTCTGTTCTTTCTATCCTGTCCTTTAATTGTATGACAATCAACTCTGCTACCTCAGCAAAGGAGCCGTCTTAGGCACCTGCTTCTCCCATCCTCTGAAGTCATCATCATTCCAAAAGGTAGGGGGGACGCATTGCATTCTGGGACAAAACGGTGTCTGCCACAGACAATGCTATCCCCCTCCAAAATGCCCTGAAATGATACAGCATTCTGTGGGTGAAAAATGGCAACTCCTAGCTGTTGATCTCTTAAGAGAAGTTCTGCCTTGTTCTGTTGGTGGAAGGAAGGAGGAAAAGAAGGAAGATCCATTGTGCAGTGAATTGTATGCCCCCTGAAATTTTAGAATAATTTTGACCCTAGTTTCAGGGAGACCTGAATTTCACAACACACCTCACTATATTTGAACTGAAGCTACTCATTATTTTTAGAAGAAAGAGTGCTCAGATTTATGGCAGCTATGGTCCTTTTCCCAACAGTCGTCAACCTGCCGAACAACTGAGGAGATTGGCAATGTGAAAGCATCTGAGGATTCAAGAGGCACTTAGACAATCATCTTTGTTGTGGACTGGCTTCACATGCACAGTTATGCACCCTTTTTAAAAAAAAAAAAAACCAGAGACTAATTATTTGTCTCTCAGAAGCTTTTTCTGGCTGGAGAGAGTGGTTTTTATTTTAAAAGGGGGGTTGTTCTTTGAATAAATGAATAAAACCCCTGAAAAGTATTGTGCTGGAGAGACTGTGCCTGAGGTGATATGAGGTGATAAGTCTGTGGTGAAAGTTCTTTGTTGGCTGTTTTGCAAATACAACTCGTCACTTTAAAATGTGGCCACTGATTTCTGAATGTGATTTGCTGGTTTTACATTTTTTTTATTTTATGCAGCTGGAAATGTGTATGCTGTGGCTTATATTATTCACTAAACAGATGAAATTTTGATTTACTGTATCGTCTTGGATTCAGAAGAGATAGCACATCACTTAGTCAGCCTAATCCTAAAGGAAGGCTTTAAGTCACATTTACGAAACGCATCTCTTAGTACCTCTTTACTGAAAATAATCAAAACAATTCTGCAGCATTTTAACATATAATTTTATAGTGCTGCAATATATTTTTATGTGTATTCCTAATATTTCATCCCTGTCAGCATTTATGTCAATTCAATCCATTACTGCTTTTACTATCTTCTACTGAAAATCTGTGTGAGGAGGGCTGAGGCTGGAGGCGGAGAGTTTTGCCTTTCTGTGCAGAAAATAATGCTATGACTTTGGTGTCCTCCCTGGAAACCTGATGAGGCAGCAAGATCTGCTACAGATCTTCCATCTTATACTTAGGCTGTATATATGTGTAAATAAAACAGCATATCCTAAGACTCCTTTGACCTTTATCCCTGATTGGTGTGTGCTCATCAGTAATGTACAATATTTATCTTTTAAACACATGTAGTTCTCTTAGTCTTTCATCACATTGGCTGCCTTTAGAGCAATGTTTCTTAAATTGGGAGAAAATATAGGATCCCAGGAAGGCAGCAAACTGTTTTTCAGTGGAGGTTCAACACTAACCAAATTGTAGGTTTCCCCTAGGCCTAGGATCACCAAAAAGAGTCAGGGGACTTGTGTGACCTGCTTGCTGCTGGTCCAATCACTTCATGAGGTAATAGGTCACCTTTTTCTAACCTGGTGTCTCCTCAGTATATTTCGACCATCATCAGCCCCAGAGATGTGCCACAGTTGTGGTCCCAAACATCTGGAGGGCACCAGACTGAGGAAGGCAGCAAACAGCTCACACTGGATTATTTGGCTAACTAAATGGCTTTGAATGCTCTTCCACTTAAAGTCCTCTCACAAAACGAAGAAGTAAAAAGTGAAGATGGGGAAGGGGAGACCTAACTTTTCTTTACAACCCACAGCTGGTGCTTTTCAGAAGCAGCAATTCTTATCTCAGCAATCCTGAGAATGACAAGTGACTTCAAAAAATGCCTCAGTGGAGACCTTGCAAATAAAACAAAGCCAGAACAACTTAACATAATTTCCGGCAGAGTATTTCTGGTATTTATCTACTGCTCTCTGTTCTTTATCTGTTTGTTTTTTTATGTTCTTGTTCCTAATTTTTTTGAACATTTCAATGCTAGCATCATCATCATTTCAATGCTACCATCCTCAAGTGGAGAGGAAAACCTCATATTTGCTGAAATAAATAAATATTGCTGACAGATTGCTTGTGTGCATATTATTTGCTGTTTCCACAGGCAGGTACTGCCCGTCTTTGCCGCAGAGTGGTGCCTTGTTCAAATGCAATGTGCTAATATGTATCCAGCATATTATTTTTCTGCAGTGTTTCAACTTTCTCTTTCTGTGTTTCGATCCCGGCAAGCAGCAACTAGTCTGGTTCAGCAGCTAGCAAAACAAATGAGAGCTGCGAGCTGTGTATCTGCTCTTTCTTGCTTTAGGGTGAAGATGTCAGAATCTGACAAGACGGAATTCTATAATTCTATCACATCTGGCCCAGTGAGAAGATGGGAGAGCATCTTCTCATTGGGTAGACTACATTTACAGCATTCCCCCGATTCACCAAGCCTGTAGCACTATTAGAAAAAGAAAGAAATGAGATTCATCTTGCATGACTTCTTTTTGAGAAACGCATGCTGGGTCTTAATAGTGCTTCATTTCCAATGAATGCGCAGCCCATAACTTCCTGCTGAAATCCTAGACCTTTTCATACCACAAATGTTCTGGGATTTTTGTCCCACTTTTGTGGCACTGTAGGCCCTCCAGGCAGCAATAATGTTGTAGCACTGGAGAAGCCTCACAGAACTAATAAAGCAGAATACATCCACCACTAATGCACTGTTATCGCATCAAGAACATTTTGCAGAATACTTTCTCAATAAAACACCAGCCTGGAAGGGGCCCCCTTCTGGAACGGAGGGGGGAGAGAGATAGAGCTGCCCTCTTATGGCTGCTTCAGTCGTTGGAGGGGAAAGAGTTTAATGCCACCCAACTCCTTCTCTTATGGCCCTGCCCTGCCCCTTCTGCTCACAGAGAAGAATATGGACTCATTTATATGTGTTGTATTTGCAATATAACACTGTGCCACCAGATGGCATTGTGGAGTCCCGTTTTACCCTACCGGATTTCCCTGTTTACATTTACAACGCATTTAGCTGGAACACTTCTTTGATGTTTCTAGATCCAGCTTTGGAGCCATTTCATCCTTGGCAGTTCCTCAATACTGTGGTAAGCCTCTGGCTTTAAAAAAAAGGAAAAAAAAGAGCTAAGAATTTGGCTGCCTTTCTGGTGCCTAAGAACCCAGAGTGTGGCCTCCACTTGCTGCCACATCAACAGGTACACCACAAACCCCCTTCAGCCCTTTCAGCTGCTGCCTTGGTTTCTCTGCCCTGTTCGCCCACCAACAAAGACTGTGCCAATGTGTCTGCTCCCTGTGACCTGTGGGAGTAGGAGCCAGATGGCCATAAATCGTGTTTGATGGTTCCTCACAGTGATACTCTAAATCATAAGTGATCACTTCATGGACCTTTTTTAAAGTGTCTATAGTCTTTTGCACTCATTTGTCACAAACCCTTTGTGAGATATATTGCCTCTGCCAAAACTGGCTTTGATAATATGTGACGTCTCATTACGTGACATGGCATTTCACTTATCCACTACTTGACAGATGAGCTCTTTTCTAAACCTTTTACCACAGCAGAGCAATGGAATTAATCTCCATACTGCAGCTTTCTCCTCAGGGTTCCAGGGCATTTCACAACACCTCATGTTCAGAAGCAGCGGTTCTCACATCATAACATCAGCTCGCTCGTTTAATTGACTCTCATTATGGAGATATTTATGATTTAGTTAGTAGAAACATTTATATCCGGCCTTTCCACTCGAGTCAGATCCATAAGGTGGCTTTACAGCACTCTGAAAACAATACAATAAAGAAAATCATAAAACACTAGAGCATAAAAAAGAGCAGTAAAAATAAAAAAGCACAGCAAAGGCAGAAGGACAATAGAGACAACTAAACTACTGAAACTAATCACCCTCTGAAATAACAAGGTGCAACCCTTTGCTTGAGGTACGTTGGCTGAGTGGTCTTAGGAAGCTGTTTAAGTGCTATCCCAACTGTGGAAAAGAGAGTTACACCAGGTCTTGCGCAACAGACCCACTTCTTGAAAAGACCAGACCTTTTGTGATAAGAAAAGTGATGAGAAAATGCACCGGAAAATGTGTGGTAACACTTACCGTGTAAGGCTAGGTTTTTCTCCTAAAAAATAATGTCAAAAATTAGGGGGCGTCTTATACTCTGGGCCATCTCCCCCCATTTTCTTAAATCTGAACCTCCAAAAATATACTTATACATGGGGGTGTCTTATAGACAGAAAAATACGGCACTTTAATGCAGCATCATATTCCAAGCAGACAAATCATGATGAATGCTCATTAAATAGCCAGTGATGTCTAACCTCCATGCAAACAAATTAGAATGGATGTTCAACAAAGAGGTTAGATGCATTCCTTCTGTCATGGGTGTGCAGCCATTTTGACGTATATGTGGTATGGAAGAAGAAGGGAGTGTTCTTCCCAACTTTCATCTCTATCTACTAATGAAGCTCACTAGCCTTTAGATTCAAAGTACAGTGGTACCTTGGGTTAAGTACTTAATTCGTTCCGCAGGTGTGTTCTTAACCTGAAACTGTTCTTAACCTGAAGCACCACTTTAGCTAATGGGGCCTCCTGCTGCTGCTGCACCACTGGAGCACGATTTCTGTTCTCATCCTGAAGCAAAGTACTTAACCCGAGGTAATATTTTTGGGTTAGCAGAGTCTGTAACCTGAAGCATATGTAACCTGAAGCATATGTAACCCGAGGTACCACTGTAGTTGTCCCTTTTCCTGAAGGCGGTCTCAAAAATAATCTCAATACTTCACATTCTTTCCAGTTAACATGTAATATGGGATCATCTTCAGATCCCAGCACAGATGTTACCTGATTAAAATTTTGTATATAAAATGGCAAAAGTTTTCACTATGTACGTTCTCGCATAACCCAAAGGTACTTTGTGGTTCTCTATAGCCTAATCATCCAGAAATAGTTTACTAAAACTTATTTTTCTTGTTTGCAATGCCATCTGCAGTTGCAAGAAAAAGCGTCCCATATCAATTAGGCAAAACTATAATGGTCTCTTGGTGTATAAGATGTTAGCTGAAAAGTTGAGAGGTTATGGGTGATGAAGCATGAGACAAATCCTGTTGAATTAAATAAAGTAAAAAATACAGAGTACTGTACATAAGAGAGCATCTTGTATTTTTAGAACACAGAGAATATATCAAGGTGTTTGCTATGGTGCCTTTTGAAAACCAGTGAAAGGCAACACTTTACCTGTACAGTATTTTGTATTTCTTTTTCCCCCTTTTTTAAATTTTCTTTTCTCTCCTTACAAATGTACTTATAACATACAGCTTACATAAACATCTCTCCCTCCCCCCTTTTGGACTTCCCTCAACTTCCATTTCTGATTTATTAACCTCATTAGTATATTCTGCTGTTTTCTACAAATATCATATTTTCCTTTTTATTACAATATCTATTCTCTATCCAAAAAGTTGTGAGTGTTTATTTAAATCCTACCATCAGGTCAGTAGTCTTTCTTTGTTTCTGCAAATATAATATAAAAGTTTCCTACTCGTTTTTAAAATCCCTTTTGTCCTTTTTCGGAAGTCTGTGTGTCAGCTTCACCATCTCTGCATAGCTCATCAGTTTTTCTTTGGTATTTTGTATTTCTAACACACCTCTTAAGACTGTGCAGAGATGTTCCAAGATGATAACTTTAGTGTGGTGCAAATTCGCGTTATCTTAAGAACTTAATTAGTGATGCTAATCCTGAAGTGGCCACAAATTTTCTTTATCCACTGGTGCAAAAATGTGGATAGCAGCAAACTGGAAGAAAACTGGCGTTGCTGATTTTTGCATATGGGAGAATATGGAACACTGCAAGCTTATCTGAATTAAATATATAAACACACACACACGTTTACTTGCAGCATATGGTTTTTAAGTGGTTACAGAAGGCTGATTAATAAACAGCATATAATTGTGTTTGTTGTGTTTTATTTGCAGCATTTCAGAGCAGTAAATGGACAATATCTCTCTATTCTTTGCATTAATGTTTTCTCTCTCCCTCCCTTTCCTTTTCCCTGTCTCTCCCCCGCCCCCCCGGGATTTAGCAGTGCATTAGTTTCTTCTGCATTTGACTCTGTCTGTGTAGGTGTTTCTATGAGCGTACATACCATGTAGACGATATTGTTACAGTGGTACCTCGGGTTACATATGCTTCAGGTTACATACGCTTCAGGTTACAGACTCCACTAACCCAGAAATATTACCTCAGGTTAAGAACTTTGCTTCAGGATGAGAACAGAAATCGTGCTCCGGTGGCACGGCAGCAACAGGAGGCCCCATTAGCTAAAGTGGTGCTTCAGGTTAAGAACAGTTTCAGATTAAGAACGGACCGCCGGAACGAATTAAGTACTTAACCCGAGGTACCACTGTATTATTATTATTATTATTATTATTATTATTGGTGGATCAATGTCAGATGTTGTTTCTAAAAAAGAAGAAGAAAAAGAACCCAAACCGGTAAATAAATAAATAGCACGCTTGAATACACACTAGCCTGTCACTTTGTAAAAACAGTACTTATTCTAATTCTTAAAGTTCAACATAGAATAGATTGAAATCCCAAGAGGAATAAGCCCTGGAACTATTCTGCAGAGGGCTCAATCAGAAGCAGCTATTTTTGAGTTTCAGTGTGCAGGGTCCTGCAGGTAGCAATTAATTAGTCAAGCAGTAACAGTATAAGCACACACCAGGGCTGTGGTGTTCTCCTTTTACTGTGGAAGTATCTGTTTCTCTTCTGAACTTAATGATGTTTAATAAGCTATAATAAACTGTGAGTTAAAACTAGTATAGAATTAATGGCCCGTCTTGCTCACCTTTGCTGTCTGAACCGTTGTCAGGTGCAAGGTGACGTGTAACTAGGAAAAACCCTACAAACTCTTGAGTTTGGTGCATAAGCATTCAGTGTTTGTACAGTAATGTAAACATATGCTGTGCAGTGCTTATCGCAAAGTGTTTTCTCGATAAAGTGCTTAATAAAACAAAAACAAAAACCAGAAGGTCTGCATGCTATGGATAATGAGGGAGGGAGTTGTAATAATCATACGTGAACCACCTCTGTTTACCACTAAAATCTCCACACGTTTGAAGACAAAAATCTGATTCAGTGGGCTTGCATGCCTATAAAATCTCAAGCAGAATTTTACTCACGGTGTTTGTGAAAAGTGGGGTTTTTAATGCCAGTAATAGCACTGCTTTGAGCCGCAGGCATGATAAAGCACAGATGTCCCAGGACAACTTTAAAAATCCCTTATTCCATAAACACCAATTTAAACAGTTGGATAAGGAAAGGTTTTTTAAAAAAACTAGCAGGCATGGATCGTAAACAAATGTCTCCGTAATGAAAGTGTGTATGAATATCGAGCTTGTCCTATAAAAAGAAAGGGACGCAGTGTACATTTTCAAAACTTTCACAAGGGAGAAATCTTGCTAACAATACTCATGGGACGTGCCTGGACATGGGAAGTTTTATGCCACATTGAAAAGAGAGAAAGAGAGAGAGAATATAGTTAGATACATCTTTTATAAAGATTTTAAAACACACAGCTATCACCAAGCATCACCTTATATAAGCAAAACCATATTCATGATTTTAGAGAGCAGAATGGAAGCATTTCTAGTCAACCACATTGATTTCAGCATGTCAGGAGTTAAATCCTGGCACTCTTCCTCAGCAACAGGATGGGAATCAATGTGATTCCCACAGGGGAAAAAGAAAGGAAATAAGGGGACAGAGGTATCTGAGTAGCATTTGACTCAGCTGAATTAGGGTTGCCATATTTCAAAAAGTAAAATTCCTAACACCCGCAAAGTTGAGCTTCTTTTTAGGAAACCCACCAAAATTGTTAACCTAACCCCAAAACTGTGATTTTTAAGTTTTTGACCTGTTTCCAGTGCTTTTTCCATCACGTTGCCATGCACCCAGGTTTTCCCTGACATTTTGCCGATTCTGCAAAATTCCCCCCTGACGCCATTTTTACACCTGAAAAACAGGACATGTCAGGAATTTCCCTGAAGTATGGCAATCCTAAGCTGCCTGCACATTACAACACATGTAGACTGAGCTTGCAATGATCCATGTGTCCTATACCCAACTCCCTCAAAATATGCCAAATTTGCCTTGGCCCACAGCTGAACCCAGTACTCAGTCCTAGATTTTACAATGCTTAAATCATTATCATTATTATCATTATTTTATTTATTGATGTGTTCGTTGCTCTCAGCTCTTTTGGGAGCAAGGGCAGGATACAAACTGAATGATTTTATGAATGTAGGGCCAAGCCCAGGTCACAGAAACTCCAACATAGTTTTGCTCATGTCAAGTAATAAGGCCACTATTACTTGAAAATGTCAAAACTCAAAGTAGCTGCAGCCCCCACAGCTTGTATTTCTCTCTCTCTCTTTTATGGGATTAGCTGTTTATTGAATGCAAGACCTTCAATTTATCACTTGATCAGCTTTCCCTTCCTCAGCCTTCTGCCTTGGTATATTCGGTGTAAAACAGCAACATTGCCTTATAGAGCCTCTTTTCGCAGGCATGCTCCAGAGATGCTGGACAATTTCAACCTGGCTTTGGGCCCACCCTGCACTCACATGGGACGCTAAACTACACGAGCAGCTGGCCAAATGGTAAGTTTTGTTTGGACATCTATATTAATGATAACATGGTATTATACTTTCTGCCATAAATTCTAAGGGTGTGGTTAAGTTTTGGGGATGGAGCATATCAAGTGGTGATGCTTTCCTGCACTTATTACTTGCTAAAATGGTCATCATCTGTATTCGTAGTCTGTGATGCGTGGCTGCATACACACCGCCCAACCCCTCTACAAAATAATAATAATATGGGAACTGTTGCTTACTCCTCACAGAGCTATAATTCCCAGCACCCACTATAGTTCCCTGGATTCTTTGGGAGAGTTGCTTTAAATTGATCAATGTGTACACAGCCAAGTAGCAGAGAAGGCACTGCCTTGAGCAATAGAGTCTCATGGTTAGAGTTGCGTTTCCGAAACATGGGAAGTCACAGTATTTTCCACACTGATTGGTAGCAGCTGGTAGCAAAAGCCTTTAGCCTGGGTACCAACAGAATTCACACCTTGGAAATGTGTGCATAATTGTACACACATCGAAACATGTGTGGATAATTTATAACAACACATACACTATGTGGCTTCAAGGGCTTAAAAGCAATGCAGTAGAGGATTTCAAATGTTTAAAAGAAAGGCAAGGGTTTGGTTTTGGGTTTTTTTAAGCCAGAAATTGCCCTAAGGGAACAACTCTAAAGAGAAGGGTAAATGTTTTCATAACCTCTTGCAACAGCACCATTATAACTACAGGTAGATATAATATTTTAAGAATGTGAGAGTGTAGTAACTATCTACTTCCCTAGATAACGAATGCTTGAACCTGACAATTTCATATTCTGTCAGTTTCTCATTCCCCCTCCCCCCAATCGTAGCGCCAATTCTCCACATTTCTGCATAAGCTTGTGATTTATTTGGATTATATGATTGTTGTTAGCCGCCCTGAGCCCGGCTTTGGCTGGGGAGGGCGGGATATAAATAAATAAATTATTATTATTATTATTATTATTATTATTATTATTATTACTATTACTATTACTATTATTATTATTTCTTTTTCAAATAAAAATTCTCATGAAAATTCACCATCTTTTGGGTGCATTCTCCCTCCCACCAAAATACACATTGTTGTATGCAAACTTGCCTAATATGCACATTACTGCAAATCGTATTGTCACCAACAGTTTTACCCCTTCTACTACAGAAGGCATTTTTTCTAGGTAATTTTCACTAATATATTTGTATCTGTGCCCTTCACCTTAGTGCATGCCTTTTTGTACACATTATTTAGCTGGGGGAACTGCATTCCAAAATCTGTGGAAATGTGAATGCCAAAGGATGGCCGAGCTTTGGTTTGCATCAGAAAGTGCAGCTACGGGAATCCAGATTGGGAGTGTTTGGAATAGGTAGGTTAATTTTCGTGGGGGTGATCATTTTGGTCATGGCTATTTTGTCTGAGAGAGCAAAGTTGGTATTGTTCCGTCTCTTCAGGTCTTTGTTGATTTGTCACCACAAAGGGTTGTAGTTGTGGAGGTCTAATTTGTGGAGGAATAAATCTGGCTAACTTGATCCAAAAATACACACTCACACCCTGCTCACAGACAAAAACAATTCTCACTACAGCCAACCAAAAGCAACCAGCCACACCCTAAGCCACACCCAACCTCTCTCACCACTAAGGAAATACAACAAGTGAATAGCAAGAGAATAGTAACGCTGACACAACCCCTCACACACACTAAGTACAGTGGTACCTCTGTTACGAACTTAATTTGTTCCGGAGGTGTGTTCTTAACCTGAAACCGTTCTTAACCTGAGGTACCACTTTAACTAATGGGGCTGCCCGCTGCCGTTGTGCCGCCACCGCACGATTTCTGTTCTCATCCTGAAGCAAAGTTCTTAACCTGAGGTACTCTTTTTGGGTTAGTGGAGTCTGTAACCTGAAGCGTCTGTAACCTGAAGCATATGTAACCCGAGGTACCACTGTAGAATTATAAAAGCATAACCACCCGACTCCACCCCACTTGCCACTCCCACTCCCCCTCTTTCCTCCTCCTCCTCCTCCTCCTCCTCCTCCTTCCTCTTCCTCTTCCTCTTCCTCCTCCTCCTCCTCCTAATTGTTTAAACCAATTCATAAACCAAGAATCTATACACTGATCACTAATAATGAAACATGTTGTAGATATTTTTACACTTTTATTATGCTATTTTTGTGATATACAAATGACATGAGAAAACTTGGTATACTTATCTGTATAACATTATTATTGTTTATAAAACCCAATAAAGAAAGTGCAGTTACGATAAATTCACCTTTAAATGCAAAGTGAATCAAATGTATATCCAGGCCCTAGGCATGAGTCAGGATCTATTGCCCCAGGGGTCAGATGCCGTGAATGTGCAAGTTCAATGCTTGCGCACCTTAATGTTAGACTTTACTTATTTGTTTCTTATTTTCCTTTGGTGAATGCATGCAATTACAGTACCTAGAAAACAAAACACTAGCACCGCCTTGTGGATAATATTGTTATAGATGGTTTTTTTGGGGTGGCCCTAAACCCTAGAAATTCATAAATTGTGGGATTTTGATTAATTGGGAAAGGGATGAAAGTATAAAGTGCAGATCTGTGCCAGATACAGAATCCCAGGGCTGGTTTATGCAAACCAGCCTGGCTGACCTAACGAAGAGCAGATCAGTTAACATGACAGGAAATCCTTTGGCCTGGGATGACAGATGTTGCCAGTGTAACTGGGTGTGAGGTGACAGGGAATAAGAATGTTCTGGGAAGTTCTGGGAAGAAGAATAAGGAAGAGAGACTGGGATCCATCTTGAGCAGGCAGGCTGCACAGCTGTGCGGGACAAGCCCCTCTTGAAAAGACCATGTTGTAAGATCTGGACTCCCTCCATGCAGACTGAAGGTTTAAGTAGCTGAAGAAACCATATTTCTTAAAGCTACAACAGCCTTCTTTGTGTCTGTAGTCTCCAAAGGACCACAGACCCTGAATAAGTGCCTGGAGCGCCATAGACTCTTGCTATTGTTTGGCAGGGAGAGGGGGAGGCACATGACTTTTGAAACAATATTATTGTGAAACCCCCACCCCCCAAAAAACCCATCCACAACTGTTGAGGCTATTATTAGAAGTACCTTGCTTTAGGAAATAAGTCATATTACAGTCAGTGGGACCAACTCTATGAGAACATCTTTAATATGATATATGTTTTTCAGCCAGACACTTTACGAAGAGACTTTGCTAACATTTCTTCACGAAACCAAGCTCTTCCTTTTTTATGACCAGGGCTGGATGAAACATTAAGCAAAATAAGCACGTAGTTAGGGCATCGGGGGAAGGGGGGCCACCGCAGAAATTTTCGATTGCCGGATTTACCATGAACCATATGGTGCACCAGTAGTAGAATCCCCCCCCCCCCAATATAAATAAAGTGGAAATATACAAAAATAAACATTATTTTCCAGGTTTTGCTTCATTCTGAAAAATAAAATTTTATTTTATGGTTTATTATTGTTTATATTTTGAATTAGATATACATATGGGGGAACCAGAATCTTTTAAGTGCTTTGGACCTCTAAAATGTCTTAATCTGGCCTTGTTTATGACATTCTGTTTGGTCCTAATGAAAGTATGTAATTGTCCTACCGTGCCTTTTTATATGTGGCTATCCAGGTAGATAAGCTGATCTAAACAGGACTGTGCTATATTCCTGAAGCAGCAAGCATGTAGTTTGGGCATACTCTTAGATCTAGCCTTGCCGCTTGAGGCTTAAGTGCCATCAGTCACTCAAAGTAACTTTGGATGGTCTGCCAGTTATGGCTGTTCCTGGACAGGGTCTGCCTCCCCACTGGAATGCATGCTCTGGTAACTTCACAATTAGATCGCTGTAAAGTGCTCTACAGTACATGGGGCTGTTGTCGAAGCTGACGCAATGGCTGTAACTAGGGCAGAACGTGGGAGATACGCTGCTCAGCGGAACAGCTTGCAGTAGCCACATAACACTGGTTTCAAAAGGAATCGTGCCGGCTGTCGATTTGTTGCTGATCCAGGGGCAAGTGATAACAAAAGCGTCTTGTTAAGTTGTGGGTGAACATATCAGATGACACAGCGATTCTTCAAACAGCTCTTGTTTATTCACAGGCCAGAACAAAATTGAATTGAAGGGTTCAGCCAGCCTGCTTATATAGAGCTCCACTAGAATGCAACAGTAACCATTTTCTGTAACTATCCAATCACTGAACGTCACTTTCAATCCCTTATTTGCATATGTGGACCTGAGTGAAAACTATCTACAGTATCCCCCTGCTGGCCCAGGGTGAGAACTTCAGTACATAACACATCTCTCCTCTGTGTCTGAGCTTTGTGATTTGCTGCAAGAATCTTTCCGTGTCTCCTGTTAGAAGCTACATATTGGGGCAAGGGGGTGTGTGTGGCTCACCTGTGCCCCCCCCCAGATGTTGCTCAGTGACATCACCCCTGACCATTGACTATGTTTACGGGGGCTGATGGGAGTTGGAGTCCAGCAAAATCTGGAGGGTCACAGGCTCCACATGGGTGCATTATGGGGAGATGTGGGAGAGGGCCTTGGCTATGGAAAAGCCGCCCCTCTGCCTGGTATCAACTCTGGACTCATTTTAGTGACGGGTTAAGAGCTTGTTTTTCACTCAGCCATCTGCGTTCTGTTAAGCTGCCTGTTAAATATTGTGCTTTGCTTGGGTGTGTGTGCCTGTGTGTGTTTTAAAAAGTGCTGTTTGACATGATTAATTGCTTTAAATGAATTATGCACCCCACCTTGAGATCAAGCTAAATAAAGGGTTATAGATACATTAATAAATAAATGAAGACGACATTGCAATAAAATAAATAGTAAAATATCACCCAGATGAGGAGTGGGGGGTGGTCAGAGGTTGGCAATTGCCATGCATTCCCCTGTTAATAACTTGTTAGTTAGTTACACTTACATTGTTTTGCTCAAAATGCAAAGCATACTTTCCGCAGCAGCAGATTTTTCTGTTGCCACTAGAGGTCAGTACAACCCAGTTTGTTCTTCCTTTTGCCAAGTAGACTCCTCAAAAGCAGGGAAGGGCGAGTGGTGAATCCCGGGGGTAGGGGTGGGACTTTTTATTTACTCGGTACTTCTTTTTTATTTGGTACTTACCCACCACTTTTCACAGCAAGAAAGTCTTCATGGAGCAGCTTACAATAAAATAAATGCAATTTGAAACTATAACAATTCAGCATAGCAAACAATGGCATGAAAAACCCCGGCCATTTAAAAACCAGCACCCGGTAAATGCTGGAACCAAGAGGATTTCACGTCCTCTGGTGGGAAATCGGGGATAACAGCTATGTTGGCAACCTGTTGCTTCTGTATTTAGATGCTTTGTTAAGGTTGTTGTTGGCCTCTGTGCTTTTACTCTTGAGAGTCCCATGGACTGCAAGAAGATCAAACCTATCCATTCTGAAGGAAATCAGCCCTGAGTGCTCACTGGAAGGACAGATCCTGAAGCTGAGGCTCCAGTACTTTGGCCACCTCATGAGAAGAGAAGACTCCCTGGAAAAGACCCTGATGTTGGGAAAGATTGAGGGCACAAGGAGAAGGGGACGACAGAGGACGAGATGGTTGGACAGTGTTCTCGAAGCTACCAGCATGTGTTTGACCAAACTGCAGGAGGCAGTGGAAGACATGAGTGCCTGGCGTGCTCTGGTCCATGGGGTCACGAAGAGTCGGACACGACTAAATGGCTAAACAACAACAAATGCTTTTAGCAATGTGCTCTTCAAATTTCTTTTTTGCATCCCTTATTTTCTGCTTGCATTTCTTTTCCACAGTTGGTGTTATTTTTTGTTCTCCTCATTGCCCCAAGACTTCCCTTTTCTGAAGGAAAATTCTGAAGAGGCTTCTTGCTTCTAACCTCTTCCTTGGCTCCATCGTCATGTCTGCTAAACACTCCCTTCCAATTTTCATTTACTGCTCATATGTATGGTAGATCCTGGCTTTTTGCTGCTCTATGTTTCATACTTAACAAGCAT
This sequence comes from Podarcis erhardii, assembly GCF_964252035.2. Lineage (NCBI taxonomy): Eukaryota > Metazoa > Chordata > Lepidosauria > Squamata > Lacertidae > Podarcis > Podarcis erhardii. Next base: position 47,840,169 of record NC_138500.1, read on the forward strand.
GTTTAGACATCCTTAGATCCCCCAGACTTCTGCAGCTGTGCTGTCAAGGACCCATTTAAAGATGACATCCGTTCGGTTCATTTATTATTTCAGTACTTCCAGATAAGTCGGAGCACCACTTCATTTAGCCTTGTGGGTATGCTTTATGAAAAGTAACCCTCACAGTGGAGGATTGTCAAAGGCCTGAATTTCAACATTAAGATGAGCAAAATTCTGTATCAGTGTTCATTCTGTTGCTTGGAGACTGAATGCTCAGTTTTGTGCTAACATAAGGAGCTTAGAACATCTGATGAGCACATCTCACATCTGCTTGACAAGTATTGCTCATTTGCATTATATTACTTGCACAGCTAAAGCCTAGCTTCTTCAAGATGGATGTGTGTACTTTTGGAGAAATAAACCAGTTTAAGGAGTTCCAAGAATAAGCAGGTTCTCTTTTCATCTTCTAAGAAGCAGACAGTAACCAATACTGACTTTAACATTAAAAGCTACTGTATTATGCAGTAAAGACCGTATCTTGTATTCCAGTGAATCCCAATTGGTGGTCCACACACCCCAGCGGATCCGTATAACCCACCCAGAGGGTCCATGGTACATACTGTCAACTGTCCAGGAGACCCCATTTGGGGGGGGGGGGCTGTGCTCTCGCACAGGTTATGTGAGTCGTGCGGGAGCCCAGAAGACACCCATTCCAGTTTTGTACTGGTATGTTACAGGCTATAGTGGCACCATTCACATAACAAAAACTACCAGAGAGATATCAACATTTTCAAAAGTAGAGGGAGTGTGGCTTGGCTTTGGAAAAACTGCAGCACTTAGCTAACTAGGAACCACTGATTTATTCTATTTTAATGTGTTGTTGTTGTTTAGCTGTTTAGTCATGTCCGACTCTTCATGACCCCATGGACCAGAGCACGCCAGGCACTCCTGTCTTCTTCCACTGCCTCCCGCAGTTTGGTCAAACTCATGCTGGTAGCTTCGAGAACACTGTCCAACCATCTCGTCCTCTGTCGTCCCCTTCTCCTTGTGCCCTCCATCTTTCCCAACATCAGGGTCTTTTCCAGGGTCTTTGAGGTGGCCAAAGTATTGGAGCCTCAGCTTCAGGATATGTCCTTCCAGTGAGCACTCAGGGCTGATTTCCTTAAGAATGGAGAGGTTTGATCTTCTTGCAGTCCATGGGACTCTCAAGAGTCTCCTCCAGTACCATAATTCAAAAGCATCAATTCTTCGGCGATCAGCCTTCTTTATGGTCCAGCTCTCACTTCCCTACGACACTACTGGGAAAACCATAGCTTTAACTATATGGACCTTTGTTGGCAAGGTGATGTCTCTGCTTTTTAGGATGCTGTCTAGGTTTGTCATTGCCTATTTTAATGTATCTTCCTTCAAAACACATAAAACACTGTATAAATCATCATATTCTCCTGCGGAGTTTCACATGACTCAGTTATTAGAATCCCAATTGTTTGAAAACAATGTATTGATTTTATAATGGAAAATAGTAATAATATAATTATAATAATACTTTAAGGAGAGAATGAAAAATGTGTCTTCTCTGTTGTATCACTCTTGTTTATTCTCTTCTCTCTGACCTGATTAACTTTTTGGCAAAGAGATACATTTCCTTCAGGTGTGAAAAAGTAAGCCATACATCACAGAGAAGAGCCTTCCATACACAAGGGTGCCACAACCACAAAGGCCCTTGTCCACATCACCGCATGATGTATCTCCCCCCCATCGCTGCATACTAACTGACAATTGTACAATCTATCCCAACTGGAGCTGACTCTCAGAAAAGGTTTTATCCTAGCTCAGTTATACGAGAACTTTTAAGGTGAATAGCAGGGGTGTCTGCAACCTTCAACAAAATATAAGCTTTGGAACTATAAAAACAAACAAACAAACCAATATTTTATTGTTCACAAAACATTTGGAAAACAAAATATTCAAACTACATTTTTCAACATAGTAAGATGAAATATTTGTTGCAAGACAAAGAGGGATATCATAATTCAGGCAAGGAGGAATATAATAATCCATAATCAAGGCAAATAACAGTCCAAAATGCCACCTGTGTCTTGACCATTTGTGTCAGTGGCAACTGGCTCTTAAAAACTGGGGGGGGGGTCAATTTTATATTTAAATCTGTCTTGCATTCCCCTCTTATAAACATGCTGTGGGTAGGGCTTCATACGATGATATATCATCCAGTTTTTAAAGCAATTGTTCCCTTTTGAAACTATTTCTCTGCTCCAGCTGTTGCTTCTATTATTAGCTCTTCTGGGTTTTAATATACCATTGAAATCCTGTATTTTCTAGTCATCGAGCATTTAAGAAAGTGCTTGTGTATCTCATCAATAGATAAAAATAAAAATAGCAGCACTTAATTATAGTACCAACTCATTGCATTGTAATTATTATGCAAACAGTCTCACTCTCTGACATGTACTGATAAAGAAAAGCACTCTTTTCCCTCTGCTGATTCTGTTTCAAGGGGAAAGGAGGAAGTTCAGTTTGGTTTTTTAAATAAAAAATATTCCTAAAATAGTTTGAATGCATCTTTAAAATACATTATGGTTACATAGTACTTATTGGTCCTTTGATTACACACAGTTGGCGGAAGTAAATATTTATGGAAAGATCTCCACAAATTCCCTGGAGTATATGTTTTCAAGCATTTTAATATCCCACTGAAAAGAAAGAGAGAGAGAGAAAGATAAATTGTTCCATGATAAATCTGCTTTGTTTTAGAAATAAGCAATTGAGGGCATGCTCAGCTTCTGGGGGTGTAAACCCTACCGCCTTAGGGTCTATATAGACTACTGTACCGTGCTATATAAACCAGGCTTAGTTTGAGTCAGAGCTTGTTTGCCAGGTTTTCCCCTCAGAATCCATCTTCATTGTTAAGGCTTAGCCTTAGCAGAAACCCATGCAGCTGAATATGTGTGTGGTGTTCTCCATAAGTAATCACAGACAGCTGCAACACACACCAGAACCAAGGACGTCACTTCCTGACAAGTATCACTTCAAACGCTTTTTATTTTTCAAATTAAGCATTGCGTGAGAGTACACAGCACACTTGACTCTCTTTTAAAACATATGTGCACATTTGTAAAAATGAGATCAGCTCCATCATTGTGAGGCTTATTCCGTGCCAAGGGAGTCACGATGAGGCACGAAAGAAAGGTTTCACCTCTTTCAGAGCTAGTAGAAAATGCAATAATAAGAAAGCGGACATAGTGTTCTTTTTTCAGGAATCAAAACATTAAAGGGTGGGATTAAGAGTGTATTATCTTGACGGAGGATTACAGAAAAACCACTTAGACAGCTGCTGCCTTTTCCGCAATGAGGAGAGGCAAGCGTTCATAGAGCAACAGTGCTGTTTCACGTATTCTGAGGTAAAATCTTTGAGTTTTCCTTTCCCCTTCCCCTTTAGACCCTTGTTACTTATAAAACTGGTCTAAGGCAGGGTTGAGAAGATGTTACGGGACACCAGCTCCCATCAGCCCCCGCCGGCGTAGTCAGTCTTCCAAGGTGATGGGAGTTGTAATTCAGACCATTTGGAGGTCCACATATTCCTAACTCCTTGTCTAAGGTAGCCTGTCCACCTTCATCTACTGATGCCCCATTTTCATGAGACCCTGGGCCAAGTCACTGCTGATATATCAGAGATGGTTTTAGGGTAGCGTGACTGGTTCTGCTGCACTGGGTGCCGCCCTGCAGGGGGCGCCACAACAATGCTGTAGAATGGAGTGCGAGAGGCGGGGGAGGACCAAATTTTAGCAGGCACCACTGAGGTTCGAGAGCCCAAGTCCAGCACTGGCTAGATGTTGCCGATTACAAGCACAATTTGAAGCAAAGTGCCTGAGAGGTTATATACATATTTACTACCTAAAAATGTATTGATAACATGTATTCTGTGCAGCACAAACTTATGCATGTTTATTCGTTATGTGATGAGACCTATCCCTTGGTAAGTACAGTATGTTTAGGATTGCTGCCTGTTTACTTGGAGGAAACTCATATTATGTTCAATGGGGCTTACTCCCAGGTAAGCGTCCATGGGACTGTAGCTTTAGACTTTGATTTAAAACATACATAAACGTTGCAATCTTTTGGAAACTTACCTGTGAGTACATTCTATTCAGGTCCATAGGATTTATTTCTAAGTAGACATGTGTAGGATTGTTCTGTAATGCTCCTCAATACAAATGCTGTTTAGTTTCCTTAAACACTCACAAAGATTATGCAACTCTAATAAGGATTACTTCTATTCAGTGGATTTGCTGAAGGGCACATGATATTGTAGCTTCTTTCTCATATACACTCTTATATTAATTTCAGTGCTTCATTTACTTGATTTAGGCCAGGGCAGGGTTACCATTGGCTCTACAAATACTGAATAGAGTTAAGATGGAAGTTGACAGTTCAAAAAGGAGATCTGAGCCAAATCTCTGCAGGACCCGAGTTTAAATATTTGGAAGATAAGTGTCACTATAAAACTCTGTGTGTTTGTGCCAGCCTGTATTAATGTATGAGGGCTGCTTATTAACATTTTAGATTTTACCAGTTTTCAGGACCCACCATAAATAATTTCAGAGTCTAAGAACCCATGAAAATATATTTGGAATGCATGCAACATTTTTTCCTATAATATGCATTGAACCGTACATTTTGATTTTATGGCAGGCTAGATATAGGAATCACTCATTGGAGACATTACCAGACAGAAAGATTTACCATTTGATCTAGACTCTTTTCAAGGATGGAATACATAATAAGATATACCCGCCATATATTTTGATAACATAGTGCCTGATAATTTAGAAATAAAATGAAGTAGCCATTTGGTCAGGGTAATTGTATTTAATTTCCCCCACTGCTTTTTTTCTTCTTCAAATGATGCTTCAGACCCTTTATAACCACTGAAATGTAATATGTGTGGTCAATATCCATGACTTCCTTTTAGAGACAATATAATATGATAGAGTGGTACCTTGGTTTACATCCATAATCCGTTCCGTAGGTCCGTTTGTAAACCAAAACAGGTTGTAACTCAAGGCGCGCTTTCGCCAATGGGGCCTCCAAATTTTTTTTGTTTGTAATCCAAAAAAAGGTTGCAGACCAGGACACGCACTTCCATGTTTGACGTGTTTGTAATCCAAAACGTATGCAAACCAAGACGTATGTAAACCAAGGTACCACTGTAAATGCTTATTGCTTGTAGCCATAGGCCATTGCAAACATAAATCATGAGAAAATATACTTCCTCTTTAAGATAAGAGCAAACTCTTGAAGCATTCTGGAGTTACACTTAACTTCAGCTTACTCAAATTAATGAATTGCCTTTACAGTCTAATGCCATGTGATTCAAAGTACTCATTCAGATTTTCTTGGCTGCATTTTCAAATAGCAGCACTTGGTAAAGTATGTACCCATATTCATCAGATAACAACAACAATAAAAATTTGAAAATCACCAGTGCTATTTTTCTAGAAAGAGAGGTGCCGGAACTCACCATGAACGCCTCCCTTGTTCTCTTATAATGGCAATGGCACCCACCTGAGAGGTGCTGGAACAAAGTTCCGGCGAGTTCCAGCTGAAAAAAAGCCCTGAAAATCACTGTATTCTGTATGGACCACTCATTACACTAAAACGGTTTACTTACAAAACCCTTCAAATGTCATTCTTGTGCTTTTCCATATAGCAGTCAGAAAAAGTTGCATAGGTGGTAAAACATTGTTTGCTTACAGGAAGGTAAAAGTTCCTAAACTACTGGTACACAAAAACACTAGTTTCAGACTCCATTACTGTCTGAAACAAAAGAGGCTGGTTAAAACCATGTGGCTGGAGGAAGCAGCTCAGACCTCTTCACATACCGAATTTACATGAGCTTAGTTGCTCATTTCCTCCCAAGATAAGGGCAAGTGATATGAGCTAAGCCAGACAGGACAGCTTACTCTATGGCATTAACCCCTTCATGCATTAACTAGACATGCATTGTGGCTATGTCAGGCTGGTTACCCTACATAAAACAATTAGGTGACACTAGAAGATATTTTTTAGCATGAGTCATTTACTTGAGGGAGCTGGGAAGACTGGGGTCCAGCTCCTCCTTTCATGACATGGGGTACAGAAATATTGCATTTGGGCTCTGATCCCTTCCCAAACAGGTGACTGGTGTTAACACTGACCATCTGTTTGTTAGGTTAGGGCCATGCCATCACTGCATGTGTATGTCTGGTATTGTTGGGTTGCAACATTAGTTTTGTACTGTCCATGTTATGTATTGAAGTTCTCACCCTGGCCACCAGGAGTGTCGTGTATATAGTTTTCATTCAGGTCCACGTCAGTTACCGATACTTTAGGCGGGAAACCCTGGGTTGTTGTTGCTACAATGTTGACAGCCGGCTGCCTATAAAAACAGGCCAGCTGAGGTATTTGCTGTTCAGTTCTGTTCCAGCTTACAAATAAAGAGCTGCTTTGGAGAAATCGCTGCATCGTCTGCTATGTCTACCCACTATTTAACAGTCCAAATGATAGGATGAGTTCAGACTCTATCCCTCTTATACAATCTTGTTTTTCACCCATGTTGTGATGACTGTGTGAAGTTAAACCAATTTTCTTTTCCTGCATGATATATTTTTATGGGCAATCCATGTTCGGGGATTAATGCTCCACAGTAAAGTTTTATTCTTTAGCGTTAAGCGTGTAAGAGTTCCCGGAGTGTCTATATAATAATAAAGGCAATGGTGAAGAAAGCAGAGGAGAGACACATCTGAACTTTTGTTCTTTGGCGTCATAATGGACCATGATTCAAGGCATTAGGAAGCAGATCACAGAGTTTATATTGCATTCATAATCCCTACTGTAATGACAGTCGAAATGATAGCTGAGAAATACTTAATGCGACTATTGCTAAGATATGTCTATGTCACAGTACCTTCCTATCAAATTATTGTCCTTGTGTCAATAATAGCAGAGCTCTAATGACTGCTTATATATTTAAGATGGGCTATCATTGCTCTAAAATGCATTTCCCCAAAGATATAGCTGTCATACTTAAAGCAGTTTCCTGTTCACAATTAATGCTCCCCCTCCCACGATCAGCGAGTTTTACTCTTTTTTATGAGCGTGTTTTGTAGCTGAAACTGATTTAATTGGGAAATGAGCTAATGAGTCACACCTCCAGGGGAGCAGTTTTGTATGCATATTCAATATCCTGCAGGTAAAAAAGCTTTTTGATTGCCAGCATTTGTAATATGACGTCTCAGATGTAAACTGTGTTATGTGCCTACCTGGATGCCTCTCTAAAACTGCCAGAGGAATTGTTTTTGAAGAAGAACAGCCCTAAGTGGAGCAGCTCTGAAAAGACTTTATTTATCATTACTACAGGTAGTTTGGCAGGTGGCACTGTGGGTTAAACCACAGAGCCTAGGACTTGCTGATCAGAAGGTCGGTGGTTCGAATCCCCGCGATGGGTTGAGCTCCCATTGCTTGGCCCCTGCTCCTGCCAACCTAGCAGTTCGAAAGCACATCAAAGTGCAAGTAGATAAATAGGTACCGCTCCAGCAGGAAGGTAAACGGCGTTTCCGTGCGCTGCTCTGGTTCACCAGAAGCGGCTTAGTCATGCTGGCCACATGACCCGGAAGCTGAACGCCGGCTCCCTCGGCCAATAAAGCGAGATGAGTGCCGCAACCCCAGAGTTGGCCACGACTGGACCTAATGGTCAGGGGTCCTTTTACCTTTACCTTAGTTTGGTGGTGTAGGTGCAGTTATCGGAAGGTATGTAGCTTAGTGCTCGGGCAAGGCTCAGCATCTCCAGGTACGACTGGCAGATAAATCTGTGACTGAAAAACCTGGAGGCAGCTGCCAATCAGTTCAGACAATACTGAGCTGGATAGATAAGTGATTTGACTTGATGTGAGATAGCTTCCTATGTAAATACTACCAGTGCTATTTTGCCTCTGAAACTAGGGCTCGGCACAAAGTTACCTAACAAAATTACATGATATTATTGCAGAGAAACTGGTAACACATGGGCTGCGTCACAAAATGCATGTAAGTGCAAGGTTTGATGGATGGCTGTATCTCGGTTCTCATATTGTTTTGGAAATTGCATTTGCCAATTTCCCCTTTAATTGAGACCTGAATCAAATTCCTCCCTAGCTACAGCAGATGCATATAGGAAGAAGACAATCGGGAGGTTTGAATCGGGAGTGTTGTTTCTCAAATCAGCTTCTAGCTGATTGGACTCCTTAAGCAATTCCTAATGCAACAAGTGAGGAGGAATTAAACCTTTTAATGAGGGTGAAAGAGGAGACTGCATAATATGGTGTGAAGCTCAACATCAAAAAAACTAAGATCATGGCCACTGGTCCCATCACCTCCTGGCAAAAAGAAGGGGAAGAAATGGAGGCAGTGAGATATTTTACTTTCTTGGGTTTCATGATCACTGCACATGGTGACAGCAGTCACGAATTTAAAAGACACCTGCTTCTTGGGAGAAAAGCAATGATAAACCTAGACAGCATCTTAAAAAGCAGAGACATCACCTTGCCAACAAAGGTCCGTATGGCTAAAGTTATGGTTTTCCCAGTAGTGATGTATGGAAGTGAGAGCTGGACCATAAAGAAGGCTGGTCGCCAAAGAAGTGATGCTTTTGAATTATGGTGCTGGAGGAGACTCTTGAGAGTCCCATGGACTGCAAGAAGATCAAACCTATCCATTCTTAAGGAAATCAGCCCTGAGTGCTCACTGGAAGGACAGATTGTGAAGCTGAGGCTCCAATACTTTGGCTACCTCATGAGAAGAGAAGACTCCCTGGAAAAGACCCTGATGCTGGGAAAGATTGAGGGCACAAGGAGAAGGGGACGACAGAGGACGAGATGGTTGGACAGTGTTCTCGAAGCTACCAACATGAGTTTGACCAAACTGCAGGAGGCAGTGGAAGACAGGAGTGCCTGGCGTGCTCTGGTCCATGGGGTCACGAAGAGTCGGACATGACTAAATGGCTAAACAACAACAAATGCAACTGTGCCCAAAAAGTGGCGTGGAGTAAAGACATCCCTGCCCTGTTCATGTCCTCTGGTGTGTACGCAAGCAGAAACAAATTGAAATTATGCTGGTGTGAGCAACTGTGTGTAGTTTACTGAGTTTTTCGTATGCTGCCTTTGATTATATGGGGAAAGGCAGGATATAAATATTTTAAATAAATAAGTATGCCTCTTCTTCTCCAGTCCCACTTCAAACTCTTGCCAAGATTGTGCTTCTTCATGAAAACTCTCAAATGCATGTCAGAGGTGAGAAGACGAGAGGGGTTAGTATTTGCATCCCTTCCAGTCCACATGCAGAAGCTTTTAAAAGCCAGATCACATAAGAATGATTTTGTCTAATGCCCAAAAGAAAGTAAACATTCAGCCCCTGACAAGCCTCTCTGGGAAGGGCATTCCATAACCAGGGCACTGTAGCAAAACCAAGAAACCAACAAACTACTTCAGTTCAAGCAGAGAAGGTGCATAAGGAAGGTTGTCAGCAGATGACCTTAGGTCAGGAATGGGGAATATGTGGCTGGACTGCAGTTCTCACTTGCTAGGGCTAATGGGAGTTGGAGTCCAACAACATCTAGAAGGCCACAGATATCCCCTTGCCTTACTTTAGAGCCTGGGCAGGTGGACATTTAACTAATAGGCATTCTCCTAGGTGCTCTCGTACCACCAGAACTAAGCAAATAGCACTATATATGTGCTACCACTTAAAACATCTGTGGTATTCACTCTAGAGGCCCACCATCCCTACTGAACAGTTCTGCTCATGAAGTGAATGAACTGTTAGGTATAGTTAAATTTTAATTGGCATCCAAGTGCTATGAGAGAGGAGAGAGAGAGAGAGAGAGAGAGAGAGAGAGAGAGAGAGATTACAGCCTATTATCAAATTACTGCCAGTTTTGATATTTCCCTTTCCGAGATAATTACATAAATGTTCTTGATGACAATAGTTGCTAGAGTCGAGAGAGCTTCCGCACAGAGTTTTTGCAGTTTTAATGACAGCTCCACAAAGAACCATCAGGACTCTTGTAATGACTTGTGCAATTGAACACATCTTAGGCAGAGCAATCGGAGCACTTACCAGACCTTGGGATGCCCCCAAAAGAAGAATTACAGCATCTGTGTAAAGATGCAAATGGTGTGAAACAGAAAAATGAAAGTGAATTGAAGACCGGAAAAAATTGGCTCCCTTGAAGCACCTTTTGCTATATGTAGATGTAGTATTAAACATGGAAACTGCAGAAAGCAAACTTGAGAGGAGCGGGCATCGGAAATATGAATGTGAAAGAAGGTCTGGGAAAATGGAAGCGTCTTCAGACAAGAGTTTACTTGGGCTTGATTATATTGCCATAATGGGCTAAACTTTAGTTCAGAGACAGGCTTTTAAGATTCAGAATAAGATCCAAATGCATAAGAAAAATCAGGCCATGGCTATAATTTGCATAGTGCAGTGATACTGTAGTTACCAATACTTAGACAGTGATGCAATGATGGCCTCCTACAATGCATACACTGTCATGTCAGATTGTTATCAAACCCAAATCAGCGTAATATATTAGGCTTGCTGCCAGGGAGCAGCCACCGAGAACAATTATTTAGATGCCTTCAACATTTGCGTGCCCAGGCACAGACCCCTCATTCCCGGGATCCAGGCCCAGATAAATAAGACACAAACACAGCGTAATTATGGGATTAAAAAAGACCACAACTTTGTTAACTTCAGATATAGGAAACCTTAGCTTAGGCATTGGGCATAGAGAGCTAGTGTGGTGTAGTGGTTAAGAGCAGTAGATCCGTAATCTGGTAAACTGGCTTTGCGTCTCCACTCCTCCACATGCAGCCGCTGGGTGATCTTGGGCTAGTCACACTTCTATGAAGCCTCTCAGCCCCACTCACCTCACAGAGTGTTTGTTGTGGGGGAGGAAGGGAAAGGAGAATGTTAGCCACTTTGAGACTCCTTTGGGTAGGGATAAAGTGGGATATTAAATCCAAACTCTTCTTCTTCATCATCTAGCCATCACTCTCAGCTGGGGTCTGAGGCTAAGCAGGGGCAGACAGGAATTATGGGGGACACTGCAAAACGTGTGTTTACGCAGCCTGCCTCCCACCCCTGCAGTTCTGGGAGTTTGACCATACACCGAGTGCTCATGGTCAGTGACTCCCACCATGAACCCCTCTAACAGGTCCCTGCTAATGCCGCCATGTGAGGGGTGTGTTACCATGCTACCCTTCCATTCTGTTGACAGACTAAAGGATTCTGCTCAAGGCCTAAAACTGCCACCCAATGACTGAATGGCCCGCTAGAATTCCTGCTCTGTGATTGCATTCACGGTATTGTTGTCTTTCACATGACGTGATATGTTTTGACTCCACCGTGTGGGAAGTGACGGAGACAGGATGCTTGTGTTTATGTTTTTGCTTATGAAGCTCCCGAACGAAAGACCAGGAGGGAGAGAATATGCCGGTAGGGCATGTGTCTCTGCCAGGGTCCTACTCGAGTGTAGGCTGAACTCCTGACATGGCCTGGGTCAATGTAAGCCTCCTTACCTGGCCCCGGCTCTGCCCCCAGGCCGCAGCTGATTGGCTGATTTGAACCAGGGCCAGGCGGGAGCCCTGCAGCCTCGGCAGCCAACCCAGGGGACAGAGCAACGGCCAGCTGGCTATGGCGTGTCTCCAGAGGCCTGGGAAGCCCATGCCAGGTTGCAAACGCCACCCATCGTCCGGACTGGTGAGTGGTCATTGTACACACTTTGGGCACCTCCAGCCTGCCAATTCTCCTTTTGAACTCCACCAGTAGACCTCCTGCAACACTGACCAGATGGAAACTTGGTGGGTTTTATAATGAATACTGAAGAAATTGTGCATCTGATATTTTCAAGGGACACAGGGAATGTGCCAGTCTCCATTTTAACCAATGGCAAAGTCCAGAAAGCAGACTGGAGAATGGGATTTGTGACATAGTACAAAGCAGGAAATCTGACACAAACACCCCATGCTAGCTTGTATCTCTCTCTCTTATGGCACCATCTTTTTCCTAGGGAACTTTCCTGCCTTGCTTCCTGTTCATTATTATATTTCAGTAATACAGGGCTACAGCAGCCATGGACAAACCTGAACAAGCCCTTAGCTTGCCTATGGTGAAATAGCTAGGGGGTCTTGAATGCGCTGCACTTCAAATATTGGATGTCTTTAAATGAGTTCTGATGCCTAGTGAGAATGTTTGAGCTCCTGATGGGAAGCAGCTGTTGGTAATAATGAGCCCAGCAATGAGAAGTGTGTTTTAAAAGAAAAGTTGAAAATAAATTTGTTTGCTTTGTACTTGGAACATTTTTGTTTTTTTGCTCAATCTCAAAGTTGTTCAGCAATGCCCTGAGGCATTACCAGAAGAGAACAGCGTAACCACAAATGCCATGCAATTCCCTTTGCTCCAATATCTGGCTGTTCAGTGGGAGTGCTACAGAAATCTGCTCTGCAAAATAATGTTTGCTATTCCCAGTGAATTAGAAGTATGAACATTTTTTTTCAGTGTGGTGGGCAGAGTAATTAAACTTGTCATTCACCCGAACAAAGAATTGTCATTCCTGCCACTTGTAACCTATGACGAATGCTCAGGTTTTTTCTTCGCTCTGGGCTACGTGGGCTTTCTAACTGTTCTCTTGAGCTTCTCCAAGGATATGGGGTATAACAAGGTACTGATAAGGTACAGCTTTTCCTGTAATTAAAAATAATACTACAGTAATGTAAAGTTTCAGTTGAAAGTTCAGTTGAAACACAGAACCTTTTTCTGTCAGCCTTTTCACTTTACCTTACATTTGTTTTCCATACTTTTAAGTCATTAAGACATAATCTTTATTCATATGTATCTAACTGCTAAGGCTGATTTTCATCTCTTTATAAACTATTTAGTATTCCGACTTCTAAAATAATGGTCTGGCAATTAATCTGTCTGAATTCAGATACTGCACTGACACACTTTTTGTTTTGTTTTGTTTGATTTATATAGTGCTCTCAGTGTAGGATACAGAAAGCTGTCTTACACTGGTCCATCTAATGGTATTGTCTATCTGCACTGGCAGCTCTTCTTCTTCTCTGGAAAGTTGTCTACATATTTAATTCCTTGATCATATAATACATATGTGTGGTTTGATTAACTTTCTGGAGGTACATGCTCCAGAGACACCATCTTCTCTAGTTGACTGGGGTGGTCCGATACAACGTCCTGACATCATGTGTGTGAGGTCACGAGGAACCAGGGGGCGGAGCCAAACTCCCCCTGAACATTGAGGGGGCGTGGCTGAAACTGCCTAGGCCTCTAGGAGCTGGCGTCTATGATCTGCTCATAGTCCAGAGGGAAGGAGGAGGGAGACACATACCACATTCCAGTTTTGCCATAGTTGTAGGATGGATTGTGTTTGGATACCATATGTGTGTAGTAGTGACTAGTGGCAAGGGACTTGTAGGCACATTCATCTTCCTCAACCTGGCACCCTCCAGATGTTTTGGTCTCCGATTCCCATCAGTCCCAGCCTCTAAGCCATAGATGGTGTGAGTTGTAGTCCAACAACATCTGTTGAACATGGTTAGTCAAACATTTGAGCAACAGAAGCTGGAAATAACACACACAGGCTAGTTTGAAATCTTTGGAGTAAACTCAGATTTGGCTTATGCTGGAGCATCCCCACAATGAATGGAAATAAGTCACATATTACGATAAATAAACAGGTGATATTCCTACCGATGTCTTTAAACAATATATTATTCCTGAATTATACTTGGGAGAAAGTGGTCTTTTAGAATTACCGCTTAGCCCATTTTAGAGAGCTTCTAGAAGAGTTTTCGGTTTTATATTTAAATTTATAGTGCCTGGCTCCTTCTGATTACATGTTCTGCAGCTGTTTTATTGACAGACCCAAACAACAGGAAGCATCTTAACATTATATTCAACTTTTCATCAAGGAGACACACAAAACTTCCTGTTTCTTATATTAAGCCAGCTTTGCAGCTGATAAATACCAAACACAACAGGGAGTTCTCAATAATAATAATTCTGCTTGCATTTAATAATGATGTGTTACATAGTGGATATTATAGTGGGAGAAAACGATCCCATATTTCCGGGGCAGAGTAATTTAAAATAAATTGAAGCCATTATTTTATGTCCAATGGGGACTTCCGGGTTGGCGCCATCGCCGAATGGCGGACTCCCTCCGAGCTCCGGAGGGAGCCTGCTCGGCAGGGGTTGGGTCCCGACGCGCCGGCGACTTGGGGACCCTCAAAAACCATGGGCGCTGAAACCCGTGGACTTGGTGACTCGGCGGGCACCGTTTGCGCCCCCCGACCCGCGAAGGAGCCTTTTTAAAGGCTGCGGAGCGGGGGACGGGGGGTGGTGTGGTGCTATGAGTCCTCTGCTTCCCCTGCCGAGCGAAGCCGCATGCCATTCGACGGAGAGCGCTGACTTCTTCCATTGAAAATTTGGACTTAAAAGAACAACCCGTGAGTAATTGGTAAATCGGATTTAAAAGAAATTTTTTTTAAAAAAAATTTGGAACGAGCAGGGGAGGTGCAAAAAGGAAGTCTGTCTCCCCCTGTTGTAGAGGATTTAAAGCAAGGATTTGACAACTAAGATCGAGAGAAGGGTCTATTTTATATTGATAAAGTTATTAATTTCACGATGGAAAATTATAAGACTGTGCTGGAGGAGAAAAGTGGAACGTGTGAGCTAAAACGTAACCCGCCCGGGAACCGGGAGCGATCCGTGAGAGCACCTGGTGAGGAAAAATAGAAGCTTTGACACCTGTCAAAGGAGCTGTCAAAGTTGAAGAATAAAAAGAGAACTTTGTTACGAGGACTTTGCTGGTTATATTTGTTACAATTTGGATATAAATTGTTGAAAACAAGGGATAACAAGTTACTTTGACTGTTGGGTGTGGTCTGGAAGGAAACTGAGTTACCATAATCCCTCTAGAGGGGCTTTGGGACACTACAAGTATTGCTGTACGCATGGAATTGAATAGGACTTTTTATCTCCTGGGAAAACTGCAGAAATGGAACATTATTTTGTCTACAGAGGTCTCTACACTAAAGGAGACAATAGATCTATCTATTGAAGAATGGAAGGGACTTGACGTAAGGTTTTGTTCCTGAACAAACAAAGCCTCTGTAGAGGAACTAGAAGCTTTTGGAATTAGAACATTTTTGCAGTGGAGCAGGAAAAGAAACCAGAGGAAAGTGAGGAAAGAGAACAACAAGAATTGACAAAGCTGGAAGTGGGAACATCTGGGACATCCAGATTTAAAAGGTCTAAAGAAATAAAATTGGAGTTTTACTCTTAAATATAGAGATCTGGATGGAAAAAATGGACCTTCTTGAGATAGAGTCCTTCCAAGATTGGATGTTCGAAATTAAAGATGACCAAAAAGATGGCAAAGACTATTAAAAAGACGGCAAAGTGGAGTTGTGAGGGATTTGGGCCTAGATGTGGGATCTCCAGGACGACAGCAGACATTGATGGACATTGGGGAACGTAACCGGGAAAGAGGGGAGGGAAATTTGGAATCCAAAGGGTGTAAAATTATACTTTGTTCTTTATTTTTTTATTTTATTCTGTTCTGCATATTAAAGAGGGGAACTCGTGGAAGGGAACAGGGGTCGATTTTAGGGGATAAAAAAATATTTTTAACATTGGGTCAATGATAATAAGCTTAAAATTTGGGGTAAGAACTTGCTGAATTTATTTGAAGGAATTGGAATACAAGAGGGGGTGGGGCGGGGAAGTCCTGGAAAGATGTTAATGAAAATAAGGTTTAAAAGTAAATGTTCTATTTTTTTTTTCCTGTTATATTTGGAAATTTTCAATAAATATTATTTTTTTAAAAAAAGTTTATTTTATGTCCAATGGCAGGGTGAATTACACAGAATCTTATTCTGTGCTCCTCAACAATCCCCCCCCCCCGTTTTGTTTTCACTTTAAAGAACGAAGTAATTTAAACATATGACTGGGCAGGAATTATCAGACTTATTGGGCTATTTGCGTGTTGAGTCCCACAATGCCACCCAACAAAAAATTCACACTTCACACATGATTTTTTGTTTAAGGTTTTTGGCATAATTTTGGCCACAACTTTATTAAAATACAAAAAATGTGAGTGGTTGCTTAGGCATTGGTTATGACTATTTGTCCTTGCCCTCAAGGACAGAGCTGGCCCTTCTGGACACCAACGGAAGCCAGCGTGGGAAACAAGTATTGGGTGAGAAAATGAGGCTGGGACACAGACCATCACCTCTCACCCTCATGTTCCGGTGGGGCTTGCACGGCCCAAGTCCGACTCTGGGGACAAGGACGAAAAGAATGGCAAGCCCCTGGATTCCTTTAACGGAATTCCCTTCGCATCATTTGGAGGGATAGGCACTTACCCCTCCAAGCACCAATTTAACCAATGCCTAACCGCCAACCTTATAAGTTGTGACGATTTGCTACGCAGTAGGCAAAAACCAAATGGCACCAGCCAATCAGCCAGATGGCAAAATTCCTACCAGGCCCCCGCACCAAGGCGAACGACCCCATGACAGGCATAGCAAGGTCAAGCGATATGAAAAAACCACCCTATAAAAGGGAGGGAGGGCGGGTGATCCGGTGCAAAAATGGCCAAGAGGACGTCCTACGTCTGGCCCCTGTATTTAAAGACTCTGATCCCTCCTCCAAATTGGCAACAATCAAAACTCCCCAGCAACCCAAAGTTAACCACTTAAAGGCTTGGGTTCCTCACCAAATTTGCCTAGTCACTGCAGGGTGGCCTGTTTCCCCAACCGCAACACGTGCTCTCTGTTATGGAGAACACGCTTTATAAACAAAGAATTTTACAGAGCTCTTATCTGTGGACTCTATTCAGGCCATAACATTAAGGCTGTGCCCCTATCATCTTTCGTCATTTTTTTTAACCTCACACGTCATATTATCTGGAACAAAAAGGCACCTTTTATGTACGTGCATGCTTTTGTTCCTACATGATTCACCCATGAAAATGGCAGGAAATAACTGTATGCCGGAATACCATCCCAAATGTTGTCACCTGACATCATCCATAAAAATGGTGTGTGTGGGGGGGGGTGGAATTAAAGCACAAACTCCCACAATATTCAAAGTTAGCAGGATTGTAAATGTTGTTGTTGTTGTTTTCTGAAGTGGGTGCTAAACTTCTGGCAGAGTCTATGAGATTTCTAAAACCGGCTTTTATATCATGTGAATGGTCACATGAAACACAGAAATTATCAGTCAAGGAAATGTCGAGAAAATGCAACAAAATGCTGTCTGAATGCTGTCTGTTTTCTGAGAACATCAGTAGTGGGGAGGGGACTCAGTTCATGGCTGCTGTATACCAAGGGCTGGGACAATAACTTGTGCTGGAGGCTCAAAATATGTTAAATAAATAAAAAATATTTTTTCTAAAGTGGAGGATTGGTTAGTTTGATTGCTAAAAAAAGAACAGCCATTCAAACCCATACTGTTGTTGTTGTTGTTGTTGTTGTTGTTGTTGTTGTTGTTACTATTATTATTATTAATTTGTGAGTTTTCAAAGAGCATGGTTTATCATTACTGCCCAGCATTTAGAATCAAGCTATCTTAATTACGCAGTCTGACACGGCTGTGACAAATGAAAAGTTTGTGCATTTACTGCATGAACCCATTGCTTGATGTTGGATTTCCACCAGATGTTGCTGACTCCATCGACAGCCCCAGTCAGTATGATCAATAGCATACCCTCCAACATTTCTCCGGTGAAAATAGGGATATTCCATTCCATAGTGATAATTCTACTATTTACCCCCCACACATCTTACTGGGTTGCCCCAGCTACTCTGGGCAGCTTCCAACATATAAATAAACATTAATATAACATGAAACATTAGAAAAAACACTTCCCTATACAGGATTGCCTTTGGACGGTTTAGGGGTCGGATAACTCCCTACCCTCCAACATTTTTCCAGTGAAAGTAGGGATATCCTAAGCAAAGTTGGACATTCCAGGAAACTGGAATGGCTTATCTAAATCAGGGATGTCCCTGGAAAATAGGGACACTTGCAATAGTCAGATTTGATGGGTGTTGGATTCCAATAACAAGTAGAGAGCCACAGGTCCCACCCAGCCAGCCTTCTACAATATTACTGTTTCTAGTATGTGAAATGCTGGTTGGCATTCTATATATGCATAAGTGGTGCCATCCCATCTAATCCCTTCCAAGTACACTTTTGTCATCCATTGGAATCCCTGGAATCTGCATCAAGCTTTTTTCATCACCTGAAATACAAAAATGCAGAACGTATTACCGGAAAATATTAATGTGATGCACTCAGCTTGTCTAAGCCTTTTGGTAGCTAACAACAATATGCTTTTTAATGGAAACACGTCATATTAAATGCATTTTTTAAAGAAACAAAGAAAATAGATATTGTAAAGATATGAGACAAATATTATGACTGGCAGAACAGGTATTTTGACAGTGTATGCAATAGCAATGAAAAGCCAATCTAGACTAAAATACCAACAGGGTCATTCTGCACTCTTTAATGCCCCTTTGCCTGCCTTTTCAAAATGTAATGCGACTGGGGAAAGGCTTTCTGAAATTCATTTCCTCAATATGCTCCCAAAGATAAGTTTGCTTTTTATAAAATTCACTGGGCAAGTTCTGTTTCCATAAATTGTCATCCTCCTACACAATAAGAAAAGGTCATGCTCGACTGACTGAACCATCCATATGAGCAAAAAGGTACAGTCAGGTTGGAAGGCAATTTCCACCTGCCTCTTCATCTTGTGAGCAGGTTCATACACGACAGCATTGTGGAATGAACAGGAAGCGCAAATGCTAGCACATCTGAAACAAAGCGAAGCCTCTCTCCATCCAAAAGATCAGGGCACTGACTCACAAATGTGAGCTGAGAATGCATATCCTCCAACATTCTCCAATGAAAACAGGGACCAAATCAGAAACCGGGATGGCTTTTGTAAATTCAGGATTGTTCCTGGAAAATAGGGACACTTGGAGGGTCTGAGAATGTCTTTAATGGTGGTTTGCACCATTTTGTGATTGATAGTTCTTGAGAGAGGATGCCACATTGTTGTTGTTTAGTCGTTTAGTCGTGTCCGACTCTTCATGACCCCATGGACCAGAGCACGCTAGGCACTCCTGTCTTCCACTGCCTCCCACAGTTTGGTCAAACTCATGCTGGTAGCTTCGAGAACACTATCCAACCATCTCGTCCTCTGTCGTCCCCTTCTCCTTGTGCCCTCCATCTTTCCCAACATCAGGGTCTTTTCCAGGGAGTCTTCTCTTCTCATGAGGTGGCCAAAGTATTGGAGCCTCAGCTCCACGATCTGTCCTTCCAGTGAGCACGTCACATAGAGGAACACAAATATTTCTTGTATCTCAAACAACAAGGCCTAGTTCAATTGCACCAGCATACTCTCTCTGTTCAGATTTGACAATGTGTGGGGTGTATTTTTTGCCAGTGGGCAATGAAGTCTGGTTACTCATTGTGTGCAATGGCATTGGGCATTGGGTTGCAGATGTGACTGGTTTGGCGGTGAGTTGGCAGAGAGGGGCTGACTCGCATGGTGGTTAAGGCATTGGGTTGGATCCTTATTCTAGGTCTAGGTGGTGGCAAGTCAGGAGACCCACCACCGCCTGTCTAAGGAATCAGGGGATCCTGTTAAAGGAATCCAGGAGAGAAGTGTTTCTGTCTGGACACTCAAATGGGGGCTGATGGGCCATAGCACACCCCCAAATGGTGATCTTGCCACAATACGATATATGTTATAGAGCAGTGCTGCCCAACTGGTCTATCACAATCTACCAGTCGATCGTAGGACGTCCCTGGTCAATCCTGGTTTGCCCACAAAAAAAGGCTCAACAACTTTAGGTCTTCCTCCACCCCAAAAAGCTGAACAACTGGTCAATGCTCCCCCAAAAAGGCTCAACAACTTTGGTCAAAACAATGGGTAGATCACTGCCATTTTTTTTTAGTGGGAGTAGATTGCAGTCTCTTGGAAGTTAGACATGTCTGTTATAGAGTGATCCTTAACCTTGGTTAACCCTGCCAAATAATCTACCAGCAGATGGTTTGGTTGGTTCAGGATACACACTCAATGTCTGCGCCAAATCCTGCTGACATCTGTAATCAATAAAGTTCTGGCTTGTTTAAATCCCAAGTGCTTGTCCTGTGTTTATGGCAGCTTCCCCACGTTACTGCCCATGACTTTACCATGCCTGGATGTGCAGTGGGAGATTACAAGCAGAATTAGCAGATCTACTCATGTCATGACTAATCTCCCAATAAAATTGGCAATGTACATCTAGACATCAGTGCATAGGAATCATGTACTATGTGCAGAACCTTTAAAATACTTGGTATAGGAATTAGCAAATAAGATGCTGTGAACAGGTACCCACACACATCCCAACTCAATTCCAGCTAAAACCTAAACCAATTCAAGTACAAATATTATTGTTTCGGGGAACATGGCTTTCAAGCTCCTTGTGATGGCCTGGGATTCCGATTCAGAGGATGAACCAGAGGAATCCCAGCCTGCACAGGAATCCCCGCCTCCAGGGCCGGCTGAACTGGGGCAAGGCCTAGATGCTGAAGAGCCTGCACCTGTGGCAGAGCACCAGGAGCTGGCCCCAGGTGAAACCCTTCTGGCCCCAGAGGGGCTTGAGGACTCAGTGGCTACAGGTGAGCCTCCTCCAGGGCCCAGTAACCCTTCGGCCTCTCCTGATCTGCAGAGGCTTAGGGCAGAGAGGCGAAGGGAACTGGTTGCTCCCAGGAGGAGTGCTCGCCTTAAGGCCAGAGGAGGTGGGGCTCCTGGGGGCCGGGACCGCCCCTGGCCTTAGAAGAGGATAAAAGCCCAGTCAGCCCGGTCCCAGGTTGCGGGAGCAACGTCGTCGTTGGCTTTGGACCTTCCTGTGTTCCTGATCCCTGCTCGGCCTCCTGTTCCTGACCATCCGGTGCTCCTGTTCCCTGCTCGGCCTCCTGTTCCTGACCATCTGGTGTTCCTGTACCCTGCTCGGCCTCCTGTTCCAGCGTTCCTGTTCCCCGCCTGGCTCTCCGCCTCGGACCTCGCCCCTCTTCGTGTGGACTCAGACTACGCTCACGGTACCTTTCCCCCGGGTCCAGCACAGTTTGCTCCCGCCACACCCGCACTCCCCCTTCGTTGGGGTGCGTTCGGGAAGAGCCAGAGGCCATGGCTGACCAGGCGGCTGCGCTGGTGGTTTTGGCCCAGAAGAACCAGGCCTTGACTCACACTGTGCAGCAGCTCAGCGACGCGGTTACGGCACTTCAGCAGCGCTTGGAAGCCCTACTGGCTCCTGGGGCCGACACCCCGGCTCCTGGCAAGTACCCAGTGGCTTTGCCTGAGAAATTTGATGGGGCCCCGGCCAGCTTTCCCATGTTCCTCGCCCAAGCCAAGCTGTATATTCAGGGGCGAGCCCGGAACTTCCCTGACGACCGCACCAAGGTGCACTTTTTGATTAGTTTGTTAAAGGACCAGGCGGCCAAGTGGGCGTTGCCGCTACTCAGGCAAGACTCCCCCTTGCTGGCAGACTATACGGGGTTTTGCAATCTTTTGGAGGCCGCGTTCTGCAACCCCCAGAAAGGGAGTCAAGCCAACCGGGCGATTCGGTGGTTGAAACAGGGCAAGTCCACGGTGGCCGCATATACCACGGAGTTTCGGCTGTTGGCACAGGACATGACCTGGAACGACTCGGCACTGCGGGACCAGTATCTCGAAGGGCTTTCGGACGAGATACTGGACCAGCTGGCCACAATGGAACGCCCCACCACGCTAGACACTCTCATTCAACGGAGTCTACAGATAGACGACCAGCTGGAGGATCGTCGCCAGGCCCGGGGCCGACGACACCTCCAGTTCTCGGCACCAGTTTCTTCCGGCAGCCCCACGATCACAACTGAGTTATCGGAGGAGCCTATGCAGCTCGGGGCAGTGCGGCCACGCCTTTCCCCCGCAGAGAAGGTGCGGCGTCGGGAGGGGAATCTATGTCTCTACTGTGGCGGAAGTGGACACTACGCTCGGTCCTGCCCTGAGAAACGCCAGCCGCAGGGAAACCGCCAACCCCCAGTAGCTGATGGCCCTAGCTACCGGGGGTCCCAAACAGCGCAGAATGGGCCCGCACCAATGGACTTGCAACATCTTATGGTTCCGGTACGTTTATACCCTCCAGGTGGGCCCTGGATTCTTACCCATGCTTTGGTGGATTCAGGAGCAACCCGTTCTTATATGGACGCTGCTTTTGCTGCCCATCATCAGGTGCCACTTCGGAACAAGCCAGAACCGGTCCAGGTGGAAGCAATTGACAAACGGCTTCTACGTTCAGGAGCCGTTACTCAGGAGACCCAGCCCCTGGTCCTGTGTCTCCAGCAGCACCGGGAGTTGCGAACTTTGGACATTGCCTCTATGCCCCGGTTCCCCCTCGTGCTCGGGATGGACTGGCTGGAAGCTCACAACGTTCAGATTGACTGGGTCAAACGGACTGTGCACTTCCCAGACCCATGTTCCCATGCTCAATCCGAGACGCTGGCGGCCGCGCCCACGGAGGAGGCAGCACCCACGCTCCCAGCCGTGTACCAGGACTACCAGGACGTGTTCGAGGAACGGGGGGCAGACCAGCTGCCGCCGCATCGGCCTTTTGACTGCGGCATAGACCTCCAGCCCGGAGTGCCCTTACCAGTGAGTCGCTTATATTCTCTAACAGAGCCAGAGCACGAGGCTTTGCAGGACTTCTTGTGCAAGAACCTGGAGCGTGGGTTCATTAGGCCTTCCACCTCGCCTACCGTGGCACCAGTGCTCTTTGTTAAGAAGAAATGTGAGGAACTCCGCCCTTGCCATGATTACCGAGCCCTGAACAAAATTACCATCCCAGACCGGTACCCCTTGCCCCTTATCTCGGAGTTGCTGGAGCGGGTGCAAGGGGCACAGGTGTTCACCAAGCTGGACCTCCAGGGGGCCTACAACTTGATTCGGATCCGAGCCGGGGATGAGTGGAAGACAGCGTTTGGGACCCGGTACGGGCAGTTCGAATACTTGGTTATGCCTTTCGGTTTGTGCAACGCGCCTGCTGTGTTCCAACGCTACATCAACCACGTGTTCCAGGACTTGTTAGACAAGTACGTGGTGGTGTACTTGGATGACATACTGGTTTACTCCCGTGACCCGGCTCGCCATGAGGGACATGTCTGG
This sequence comes from Podarcis erhardii, assembly GCF_964252035.2. Classification (NCBI taxonomy): domain Eukaryota; kingdom Metazoa; phylum Chordata; class Lepidosauria; order Squamata; family Lacertidae; genus Podarcis; species Podarcis erhardii. Next base: position 47,863,465 of record NC_138500.1, read on the forward strand.
ACCGTGCTGCAGCGCTTGCGTGAGCACCGTTTGTACGCAAAGCTCAGCAAGTGCGAGTTCCATCAGCGGACTGTGGACTTCCTTGGACACCGGCTCTCTCCAGATTGGGTGCAGATGGACCCTGGGAAGGTGGCAGCGGTTCGAGAATGGGCGGCACCCCGGAACTGCAAGAACCTACAGCGTTTCCTGGGGTTCGCCAACTACTACCGGACCTTCATCGCAGATTATGCTCATCGCACCACCCCGTTGACCCGGCTACTGCGCCCAAAGACGCCGTTTTCCTGGGACAAGAAGGCAGAGGAGGCGTTTCAGGGGTTGAAGGCCTGTTTCCAGAGGGCGCCAATCTTACAACATCCTGACCCCTCTCGACCCTTTGTGGTGGAGACCGACGCCTCCAGTACGGCTCTCGGTGCCGTCTTGTCTCAACAGAATGGACCTGAAGCGCCACTCTTACCCTGTGCCTTCTATTCCTGCCAGCTCCTACCAGCAGAGCGTAACTATACTGTGTGGGAGCGGGAACTACTGGCCATCAAGGTGGCCTTTGAGGTCTGGCGCCACCATCTTGAGGGGGCACGACATCCGGTGGAGGTGAGAACCGACCACCGGAACCTGGAGTACCTCCAGACCACCCGCAAGCTGAACCAAAGACAGATCCGGTGGGCGTTGTTCTTTTCCCGGTTCCAGTTCCGGATCCGCTACATCCCTAGCTCTCAGAACCAGAAGGCGGATGCCCTGTCCCGGAAACCTGAAGACAACGCAGACACGGTACAGCAAACAGAACCCACCACGATCCTACCTCCAGCTGCATTCCTGGCCACCCAGGAGGCGGAGCCACTGCAGGCTCGGGTGCGGGAACAGCAGCGGGTCGACGCTTGGGCCCAGGAACAACTCCGGGAGCTGGCTGAAGGGTCCAGCCCACAGTATCCGGGGCTGGTCCTGCATCAGGGCCTTCTGCTGCACCACGGTCGTCTGTAAATCCCGCCAGGGCCACTGCGGCTGGAGGTTCTCCGGATGGCCCATGATGCCCCAGCAGCGGGGCACTTTGGATGGTATCGGACCACCCATCTGGTCAGTCGTGAGTTTTGGTGGCCCCGCCTGAAGGCTGACGTGGCTTGCTACGTTGCTGGTTGTGATGTCTGCCGGCGCGCCAAGGGCCCTACCGGGCGACCCCCCGGCCTACTTCAGCCATTGCCAGTTCCACCGCGCCCTTGGCACACGGTTTCGTTGGACTTTGTAGTGGACTTACCCCCGTCTCGTGGCTGTACCTGCCTTCTAGTTTTCTCCGACCATTTCACCAAGATGGTGCACTGCGCCCCCTGCCCATCTGTACCCACAGCCAAGGAAACCGCTCAGCTGTACCTTCAGCATGTCTTCCGCCTGCATGGCCTACCTGAGCGCGTGGTGTCCGACCGGGGCGTTCAGTTCACATCCCGGTTCTGGCGAGCATTACACCAGACCCTCGGGACAGAGGTCTGCCTCTCGTCAGCCTACCACCCACAGACCGATGGCCAGACGGAACGGGCGAACGCGGTGCTGGAGCAGTACCTCCGGTGTTACTGCAGCTACCAGCAGGATGACTGGGTCGACCACCTGGCATTGGCAGAGTTCGCCTACAACAACGCGGTGAATGCGTCCACCCAGCAGACCCCGTTCCAGGCCAGTTACGGTTATCATCCACGGCTGTTTCCAGATGTGCTGCCGGCATCCGCGGTCCCGGCGGTGACGGAGTGGCTTCAAGAGCTCCAGTCCCAGCAACAGCTTTTGGTGGAGCAACTGCACCAGGCCAAGGAAGCGTACAAAGCCCAGGCCGACCGCCACCGCCAGGTGGGGCTGGAACTTTGCGTCGGTGACCTGGTTTGGCTCTCCACTCGCCACCTCCACCCCTCTCGACCTTCGCGGAAGTTGGACGCCCGCTTCACCGGCCCGTTCCCTATCGTGGACCAAGTCTCTCCTGTGGCATTCCGTCTCCGGTTACCCGCAACCCTGAAGGTTCACCCGGTCTTCCACAGGTCCCTTCTGAGTCCAGTGGCCCCACCCGACGAGTTCCACCCGAACCGTCCCCGACCGCAGCCAGTGTTGGTTCAGGGAGAGCCTGAGTACGAGGTGGAACGCATCCTGGACTCCCGATACCGCAGGGGAAAGCTGCAGTATCTCATTGACTGGAAGGGGTACGGACCGGAGGACCATTCATGGGAACCAGCGGCCAACGTCCACGCACCTGCCTGCCTCCGAGAGTTCCATGCGACGTACCCCGGCAAGCCGGGTCCGGACCCTCGGTTGAGGGGGGGCCTGGGAGGGGGGATGGTGTGATGGCCTGGGATTCCGATTCAGAGGATGAACCAGAGGAATCCCAGCCTGCACAGGAGTCCCCGCCTCCAGGGCCGGCTGAACTGGGGCAAGGCCTAGATGCTGAAGAGCCTGCACCTGTGGCAGAGCACCAGGAGCTGGCCCCAGGTGAAACCCTTCTGGCCCCAGAGGGGCTTGAGGACTCAGTGGCTACAGGTGAGCCTCCTCCAGGGCCCAGTAACCCTTCGGCCTCTCCTGATCTGCAGAGGCTTAGGGCAGAGAGGCGAAGGGAACTGGTTGCTCCCAGGAGGAGTGCTCGCCTTAAGGCCAGAGGAGGTGGGGCTCCTGGGGGCCGGGACCGCCCCTGGCCTTAGAAGAGGATAAAAGCCCAGTCAGCCCGGTCCCAGGTTGCGGGAGCAACGTCGTCGTTGGCTTTGGACCTTCCTGTGTTCCTGATCCCTGCTCGGCCTCCTGTTCCTGACCATCCGGTGCTCCTGTTCCCTGCTCGGCCTCCTGTTCCTGACCATCTGGTGTTCCTGTACCCTGCTCGGCCTCCTGTTCCAGCGTTCCTGTTCCCCGCCCGGCTCTCCGCCTCGGACCTCGCCCCTCTTCGTGTGGACTCAGACTACGCTCACGGTACCTTTCCCCCAGGTCCAGCACACTCCTCTTAATTATAAACATTGTAAAAAGTCAATCTTGGTACCCATCAATACCATGCAATTTATGTAATCTGAACTAAATGGTTTTGAGTTTTGAAAATTAGATTTTGAATGTTCTCCAGAAACTACTTATTATGGACTGCTGCATTAAAAAACACACATGTAAAAATTAGAAATAAATTCAATTAGCGTGCAGCCAGCTTGAAGCCACTCTGAAGAAAACAATAAAAAGAGAGTAAACACAACCTTTCAAATTATAACTGTTGTGAAGCACTATATATGTATCTGTTCAAGGAGCCAATAAATAAATAACAATTGTCTTCATAAATTGGTTGCATGGAAACCAAAGCATATCACCAAATGTTGGCGTGCGTGCAAAATTACTTAAGGTATATGGAATATTTAATATACTTTGAGTTTTCTAATTTTCTGTGCGAGCAACTTTCTAGAAACATAAACACCAGGCTTAACTGGAACAGAGGTGTTAACTGGAACAGATGCTACTGGGGATAATATGGATGGAGTGACAGTATATATTCTTATTAGACACAGTAAATACTGTGGTAAGGAGAGATTATTTTTTATTATATACTCCCACTTCTTATTACAACCTCTGTAATATAAAGAGACCACCTCGTAGCTCTTCCTTTCAAAGAGCTCATTGTTCGCCGATATAGATCAGCACTATTCCAGCTATTTCTGTGAAACTAGTTTCATATCAGAGGATTAAGCTCTGTTCCAAAACATTGGGAAAGGTGCCTCTGTGTAATTTAGATGGTGGGAGGGACACCTAGGGATAAGTACAAAAGAGCTTCTAGATTTATACATTTCATCCTAGTCTTTCATGGCACATAAACTATACAATTTAATGAAAAGTGACATTGTATTCCATAAGGTTGTTTGGATGGCAGCTGGGATGATAAATATTATGTGCTGGGAACTTTCCCATCACCCAAGCTTTAATTTGTACAATATGGGAGCTAATCAGATGTTATTTTCAAAGGTTGATAGCACAAAGCAAAGCAATGATAGGAAGTGTTTCCCTTTTACTGGCACACAGAGCATCTATATAAATATATGTTGGCAAGTCAAACAACCTATCATCTGCATTCATTTTTAGCCCATATTTGCTCACAAAATAATCCCTAATGGGCAGGTTATAGTGCTGTGTTGCCCTTTTGCAACAAATCATTTTAAAGGGCTTTTTGCTGATAGGAAAGTGACAGTGAAATGCACTGGGAAGTGTGAGGAGGACAAATAATTAATAGGAAGACATAGAAACACAGTGCAAACAAATCACAATGGATGCTCATTGTCATATAGCCTCCCCGCAAACAAATGAGAACGTCTCCAGTCTTCAACATTCAATCTAACCTCTGCCTCTAACCTATGCAAGCAAATAGTTATGTACTGAAGTTCTCACCCTGGGCCAGCAGGCGTATACTGTAGATAGTTCAGGTCCACATATGCAAATAAGGGATCAAAAGTGACGTTCAGTGATTGGATAGTTACATAAAATGGTTACTGTTGTGTTCTAGTGGAGCTCTATATAAACAGGCTGGCTGAACCCTTCAATTCAGTTCTGTTCTGGCCTGTGAATAAACAAGAGCTGTTTGAAGAATCACTGTGTTGTCTGATATGTTCACACACAACTTAACACAAATCCTGATGAGTGCTCTATAAACAGGTAATCAGTTTATTGAGCCCCTAGACTGGGGGAAGACTTTTGCTCCAACATTGCTGCATGGGCAGAATGCTAGCACAACTAATTTAAGGGCTCAAAAGCAGATAGAGACGAAGGAATGGAGCTTATAAGGAATCTTTATGGAAGCACCATATAGGACTACCTCACTCTGTCATAATTTCCATAGAGCCCACAACTGGTGAAAGGACACTTTATGCAAACAAGAAGCAGCCAAGGCTCACAACAAACTGGGTGAGACCCATTGCTAACACTTGTCATCTCAGAACCAGAGGTGGGGAGGGCCAGGGGGACTGTAGCCCCAAGCACATGATTTTGAGGGGGTCAAGTCAGGCGCCCCCATGCAGGGAACCCTGCCCTGCCTGCTGCTGTGAGTCTCTGGGCCCCGGAGCCTGGCCTGGCCTTGCCGTCACACGTCTTGCCAGCTCACAGTAGAGAAGCAGAAGCAGAGGGGGAACATGCACATTTTTAAAAAAGGAAAATGTTTTGCAGAAGTTAGCATTACCTAGGCTCTGATGAGTTCACAGCTGTGGGCAGTGGTTAATAAGCAATAGGATGCCAGTCGTGTCCTCAGATGTAAAATAAGTAAGTAAATAAAAGCCCTAGACATATTTTTTTTACAAAATCCTAGGAGTGCAGGAGAGAGATGCAAGGCAATGCAGTATGGCAATGCAGATCTGAATAATTATAGGCATCATGCCATGGCCCTGTTCCCAGAAGAGCCTTTTTAAAAGCACCATTTGGAAAGGAGGGGGGAACCCTAAGACTGCCAGTGCAATTTAAAGGTATTTTATTTGGTTTGGTTTTGCTGGCTTTTCTACTTGTGGGATGGCTAATCCCATGTATGTGACGCAAGAAGACTCTGAACTCGAAACTATTTTAAAAAATTCTGCATAGTTTCACAAACTAGACATATATAGGCAAACAGAGTAATTTGCATGGGCAAAGCAAATGAAGGAGGACAACTTTAATTTTTAACTACTTCTTATCATGAGAAATAACTTCAAGCAACACCTATATAAAATATCAATATTTGGGAATAAAGAACATAAGAAGTGTTGGTTTTTGTGTTTAATTAAAAGAAAAACATTTATGGTATAATAAAAGAATTCTTTAGATACCTAGATTCAGGTTTGGGGGCAAGTATGCTTTGGTAAGAGAATCCCAGCAGAGATAGTAAAATCACAAAATATGCAGCAAAGTAAAGTGTGGAAATACAAGCAATTAGACCTTTATCCTGTTCTTAGTTGCTTCCAAAGTTCCCCTTTTCGCATAGCACAGAAAACTCTTCAAAGGTCAGATTCATGTGCTTTCCCATACAGCATTCAGAATAACACATGCAGTGAAATGGTAAACGTTTCCACATTATTTGTATAGAAACACAGAGATGGCATTCAGGTTAGCCCTTCTTACTCAGAAGGTTCATATGGTGGAATGAGAGAAGGGAAAGCTTGATAACCCTTCCTCCTAAGGTGAGAGGGAGTGACCTAGCTAGGCTTGGCAGGACAGCTAAGTCTATGGTCTTAACTTCTTCATGCATCAATTAGAGTTGAGTGTGTTGGTTATATGAAGCTGGTTATTCCGCAAGAAGAGCCTGCTGGATCAGGCCAATGGCCCATCTAGTTTAACATCATGTTCTCACAGTGGCCAACTAGAACCTGAACACAAGAGGACTCTCCCTTCCTGTGTTTTCCAGCAACCAGTATTCATAAGCATTACTGCCTCTACCCATGGAGGGGAGAGCATAGCCATCATGCCTAGTAGTCACTGATAGCCTTCGCCTCCATGAATTATCGCTTGGTGAAATGTAGTGTATTTGCTTAAGCCAGAAGACACAAATAGTCGTGCTTTCAAATTTCACATTCCTTCTTGAATTCCAAATAAATGTTTGAAAACGCTAATTGAGGGTATATGTGTCCCCCCCCCAACAGCTGTTTTCAATATGCTCTTTTTAGGGCTACAAATTTCACGTAGGTTTTTCTATAAATATGCAAACTGCAGCAGACAAATAAAAGATTTAAAAGCACGGTGAGGCAATCAACAACTTTTGCTACTGTTAAGCATATAAGATGCAGTTAATAGCTTTCTTGGCAGCAAAACTGTCTGTCTTAGACTTTCAGGGCTGTCTAATTTTATTTCAGTATAGTCACAATATGCTCTTCCGAAGTTCAGTCGCCCTTGTATTCGAAAGACGGCTTTCTGTTTTAATATAATAAAATGTACTCAACGTCTCCCCTGCTGTATCTGTTTTCATGGCTAACCAGCTCCTAATGCTCTTTCCAGATACTTGTTCATTTCCTTCCGGCTCTGCTGTCTTTTTGCAGATACGTGGCTGGTAACAGACAGTCAATGCTGATAGGGTTCAATAGATCGTGTTTCATTTATGGCAGCATTTCTTGAGACAGATCTCCTGTGTTCCTGTTTTCAGTTAACAATTTTCTTCTTTTTTCATATTTAATAATTTTTATTTCAAAACCAAAAAAGAAAAAAATTACAAGCATCAAATTCAGAATCCATATTCGTTTTCTAACATAAGCCTATTACATAAAGGTAAACGTAAAGGGACCCCTGACCATTAGGTCCAGTCTTGGCCGACTCTGGGGTTGCGGCACTCATCTTGCTTTATTGGCCGAGGAAGCCGGCGTACAGCTTCCGGGTCATGTGGCCAGCATGACTAAGCTGCTTCAGGCGAACCAGAACAGCGCACGGAAACGTCGTTTACTTTCCCACCGGAGTGGTACCTATTTATCTACTTGCACTTTGATGTGCTTTTGAACTGCTAGGTTGGCAGGAGCAGGGACAGAGCAACGGGAGCTCACCCCGTCACAAGGATTCGAACCGCCGACCTTCTGATCAGCAAGTCCTAGGCTCTGTGGTTTAACCCACAGCGCCACCTGCGTCCCAAGCCTATTATATAGATTACCTAAATTGAAATACCAGTATACATAATTACTCTAGGCTTCCCTTTGCTGTATGTAAATACAACACAGTTAGGAAATTTATATTATAAATAATATTATAGATTCCCGCATGCCCCCCACTCCCCTTCACCCATGTGTGATCTCAATATTTTACTTCTTCCACCTTGTTGTGTTGTTATAATATAATAATTATTCAATTGATTCTATTGGTATTTTCTTGCTTACCCCTGCATGTTTTTACTCATTATCTATTAATATTTCAATTCCGGAACTATATTTTTTCATGTATTCCTTCACTCCATCCCACTCTTTGATTATTCTCTGATTTGAGTGGCCTCTAATAATTGCCGTCAATTTTGTCATTTCTACACAATGTTTTGCCATTCTAATCATGATGGGCAGTTAACTCTTTTCTTCTCATGAATATGCGGGAGAATATTCCTTCCCTCACCTTAGATGGGTATCCCAGAATCCGGTCTAGTGTTGGGCATGTGGATACCTTATGAATGTTCCCTGCTGTTCTCTATCCTTCACATGCTCTGCTCTCTTAACTGTTGCAAGCATAATTTGTTATATGCTTCCCACTCCTACAGCTGGTGAGAGGTAACATGACCAGGGCTACCCAGGTTTGGCTTCCTTTTAGAGGAGAGGTCACTGGATACCTACTGATTAATATTTACTTAAGGGTTGTATCCAACCAATTTGCCCCATTCAGTCAAGGACTCGTGCTTTCCTCTTCCATTTCCTTTTCTCTTCCTGAGCATGCTGTGCCCCCCCCCAAAAAAATCTGCTCCAGAGGGTTTGGGGGGGGGCTAGAACAGATTGGGGGCTGCAGGGAAAGGAGAGCATAGGTAAAATCAAACAGCAAGCTGCCCTCCTTGAATGCAGCAAACCTGCTATCCAACATCACATCAGATCTCCAGGGAGACGCTTTTGAGATAACTTTTTGCTGACAGCTCTCTATCTGTCTCTGCCTTTCTCTAGGTGCTTCGAGACAGTGATCTTACATCAGAAATGGGTCCTGAAGATTATGTTTTTCTCTGTGCATGTTAACTTCCACACAATGATGGGAATGTATGCAAATCTTTCCAAAGGGCAGCATCCAGGATAGGCAAGGGGGTGTTGGGGTAAGTTGGTGACATTTAAAGCATAATTTGTCAACAGTGGTAATCATGCATTTTAACTGAATCAGAGGAAAGTTCTTGACTGAGTCCTAACGTACCTGAAAATACAGGTGTGGGTTAAGTCTATAATATAGTCCCTGCATAGCTGTCTAGACTAGACCTGCTGATATGCTATAAATGGCTAATAGGTAGACTAATCCAGGGGAACAGAGTTCAGTCTACACATTGATTTATTATTTGTGTGAGTAGGCAAGCAGGTATTTCCACCTCCAGGGTGGCATTTTACATCTTAGTGTAATAATAATAATAATAATAATAATAATAATAATAATAATAATAATTTATTATTTATACCCCGCCCATCTGGCTGGGCTTCCCCAGCCACTCTGGGCGGCTTCCAACAAAATATTGAAATACAGTAATGCATCAAACATTAAAAGCTTCCCTAAACAGGGCTGCCTTCAGATGTCTTCTAAAAGTCTGGTAGTTGTTGTTCTCTTTGACATCTGCTGGGAGGGCGTTCCACAGGGCGGGTGCCACTACCAAGAAGGCCCTCTGCCTGGTTCCCTGTAACTTGGCTTCTTGCAGTGAGGGAACCGCCAGAAGGTCCTCAGCTCTGGACCTCAGAGTCCGAGTAGAACGATGGGAGTGGAGACACTCCTTCAGATATACTGGACTGAGGCCGTTTCAATCAATGAGGCAGAGAAATATCAATAATCACAATGAGCATTGGCTTATTTTATCCCCAAAAGCAGGTTGCAACCACCACACACCATGTTTTAGAGACTTTATATACATAGAATCATAGATTCCAACATTTGCAATGCAGGAATCTCAGCTAAAGCATCCATGCCAGATGACCATCCAATCTCTGCTTAAAAACCTCCAATGAAGGAGAGTCTACCACCTTTTGAAGGAGTCGGTTCCACTGTCAAAACAGCTCTTACCGCCAGAAAGTTATTGCTGCCATGCTCTTTACAAGCACATCTGAATGTAACATAGGATACAATTTGCAAAATGGCAGCATATTACAGTAAGATAATGAAGGCTTTTACATGACTGACATTTCTGAAAACTAATGGTTCATCACAAAACAACTATTCACAGTGTGCTGAATATAGACAGGCTGTCAGCTATAGAACAGCTTTTAAAATAATAATAATTGCCATTAATAATTACCATTAAGATGCATAAAATGCAAGCATCCTGAAATAATGTTTAAAATGAATCAAACTGTCAGGTTGGTGCACTGGAATTTAAACACATATCTTCTCTCGGTGCTGTTAAAAGTTAAGAAAATTTACAAAACCTCTCCTCCTTAAAGTAAGGCAAACTTTTATGTTGGACTTTTTTAAAAGTAAAGATTGCACTTTTTTCTTGCTTAATCATCATGTTAACAGCCTTAATGACTTTGTAACTTTGTACGGTTTGGCGGTTAGGCATTGGAGTAGTCAGTTGGAGGTGAGAGGAGGTAGTGGCCACTACCTACCCCTTCTAATTCAAGGGTATTCCGTTAAAGGAATCTGAGGGGTGTGGCCCCGCCCGAAGCCCAGGTGGGGGCTAGTGCCATGGCATGACCCCTAGCAGTGACCCTGGGGGAGTTCCTAGTTGATGTGCATCAACAAGACTCCCCCTACTGGTGGTTAACCCTTACGAGACTTCCTGCAGACAGGCAGGAGTCAGATATAGTCGGTTAATTTCCAATCCCTAAGGCCCTAAGCCAATACCACTCACATTCTGTAACCAATAAAGTTGTGGCCTTTTTAGCCCATTAACCTAAAATACTGGTCTCGTGTCTTTATTCCTTAACATCTTGGGAGGGTTTGGGACCTCGCCACACAAAACCTCTTATCCTTAAAGTAAGGCAAACTTTTATGTTGGATTTTTGAAAAGTAAAGATTGCACTTTTCTCTTGCTTAAGCATCATGTTGCCTTAATGATGAATGCAATTGAAATTTGTGTACATCACAAGGAACGTTATTCTGAATGAGTCTTTTCAACAGAACTACTGTCCACTCGGTATTGCAGAATTAACAGCCACTTCATCAGCTTTAGCATGTTTGCCCATTACATTTACATTCCTTTTTACCATGAAGAAAGTCAGTGAAACACACACTTGCTTGTGTGAAATCAGACCAGGGGCAGGAAATGCATGCAACTGCTCAAGAAACATATAGCAAGGGGTGGATTTTAATGAAGTTAACCCTCTAAAAGTCTACATGTTTGAGGAGCCTGATGTGCAAGACTAATTTTTTAGTGCAGAATATGTGCAGTTTGAAGATCGAGCCTGCTTTGTTTGGCCTAATAAACCAAATGCAACCTATTTATTGTTTGGTACAAGCAATAAATACCTTATCTGAAGAGCACAGTTGGGGGGAGCAGTACCAAAAGGTAAAAGGGGAGAGGTGAAGTAGCAGCAAGATTGTTGTGGTGCAAAGGGATCACAGGCAAGGATCATAAATCTTGTCTGTGACCAGTGCTATTTTCCCTAGAAAAATAGGTGCTGGAACTCATCATGAATGCCTCCCTTGTTCTCTTAGAACAGCAATGGTGCCCACCTGAGAGGTGCTGGAATTGAGTTCTGGTAAGTTCCGGCTGAAAAAAAAAGGCTAGTCTGTGACAATAGGAATAAAGAAATTGATCCAGGTAATATTAAGTGAGGTTTCCCCACCACAATATATATATTAAGCGCTGGTTTGCGGTGGGTAGAATTTTGAGAGAAAAACTATGACCTACTTCAGCTTATTTGAACTTCATTTTGTACTGTTGCAATTTGCCATTTGATATGCGGCTCCTGTCTTATGTTCTTCTAAGTACGGGCACTTATATGCTGCAATGAAGCATTTGTGCTGTCAGAGCACAGAAGTGAAAAAAGAAAAGAGAAAAGATGTTGAGGGTGTGTAGGGGATAGAAGAAACAATATTTTGGCACTGTAGATTAATGGTATCAAGTGCTTAAGTACAGCCTTTTGAATGTCGTATTAGGCCTGTGAGAGTTGCCATTTAAGCTTTCAATCGTTGCTCTGAAATATGAACAGGGAGCCTTCCACAAGTAGCTTTATGAAAAAGATGATTCAGTTCAATTTGTCTTCCAGTTTTCTTTTGTTGCCTGGCTCCCAACCTGTATGGTTAAGTTGCCTTTCAAAACTTTCTGCACTGTGACGTCACTACTGATAACTGTGTGGGCCTTCCTTTCTATTGTGGAGCATGTGGGTATTTTTCCATGTTATAGGAAGAATTCAAACTTTGCCCCTTGCCCTGACTTGATCTTTTTCTCATCCCTAGATAAATAGGGAGTTTTCTGGAATCCCCTGTGCATGTTTTTTAAGAAGTAAACCCCACTGTGGAAGGATAGCAGCTTCAGTTAATTTTGTTATTCCCTAAAGCAATTTCCCCCAATATAATGTATTTCTGTATGCTAGTGTCATCAATAGATACACATTTTGCTGTACCGTATGCATTTTTCTACGTTTTTGTTTAGGCAAGTCTATCTAGACACATAGATGTAGTGGTGTTTTAATCTCTTTTACAGCCAGTGTGGTGTAGTGGTTAAGAGTGGTAGATTCGTAATCTGGTGAACTGGGTTCGATTCCCCGCTCCTCCACTTGCAGCTGCTGGGTGACCTTGGGCTAGTCACACTTCTCTGAAGTCTCTCAGCCCCACTCACCTCACAGAGTGTTTGTTGTGGGGGAGGAAGGGAAAGGAGAATGTTAGCCGCTTTGAGACTCCTTAAAGGGAGTGAAAGGCGGGATATCAAATCCAAACTCTCCTTCTTCTTCTTAATTTTAATCATTTTTTTGATGTTTTGAAATGGTTTCTATTGATAATTTTAATGTTTCTTGTGAACTACTTAGAGGTTTTACTACACTCATGTGGTATATAAATTCCGTGAAATAAATTTATTCAGCTGGAGAACTGTATTGCAAAATTCAGAGTGGTAGGAATTTCAAAGGACTGATATGTTTCGGTTCTCATTTTGTTTTGAAAAGTGTGAATTAGGTAGATTCAGCTTTAAATGCAAACTTACCTAATCAAGTCCCCCCTCATCTGCACTATGAAGTGATTTTAATATAGGAATAAAATTGTGATAGAGAACACAGAGTACATCAGAAGACTGATGCTCATTGTCTAAGGCTGTGCACATGTTATGGCTTAAAATGCTGCTAGGACATTCTGTTTTCTCAATTTGGATCAAAACTGGTTTGTGAGAAAATGACCAAAATGCAGTATATTCTCTGAAATGACAGGATAGATATGGATCTTGGCTATTATCGTATGTACATCACTTCGCAAACCAGCAGTAGGAGCACACTGGATGCAGAATAAACAGAAGTGTGTATACAACCCGAGTCAGAAACCTCTTGAGATCAAGGAAACAGTCAGATATGCAGGCTTAGTAATAGATCTCTGATATGAAAGTTAAAATCTAATGCTTGACTATGCAATTGAATGCAAAAACACACAGCTAAGAGGAAAGGTACGGTACCTTGGTTTCCTACTTTAATTACTGTGGTGTTATATAGTTTTGTCCAGTGATATCTAACAATTGTGTAATTGGCATTTTTAATGTCTGAAATACTCTGAAGATGGGAAGGGAGTGAGCAGGAACAGGAGAAAACACTACCAAGGGAGTAGAAGTAGAAAACCAGGTATTAAGGGTGGATCCTTCAATCAGTATACGTTCATAGAATATGCTGCTGAACATCGCTAGGTACTTTGCAATATTCAGTGCTTGGAATGAACTGCATTAGTGCAAAAATCTCTGAAAGTAGTTCTCATAATTGCCAATGAAATAAATAAATTAAGGTCTTATGTATATATTAAAGGTTCATAAATGTACCAAGCAAACACGTACACAGATATATAGGCCACATGTCTGAAGCTGCACAGGAGAGCAGCCATGGAGCCATTTTGACTCCCAGGCTGACCAAGTGTTTTCTCTGCAATGTCAAATGGAAGAGCCTCCCCATTGTCTTTTCCTTCACAAATCCTGTCTTAAGGGTATGTCTGTGTATGAATAGGGTGAGCCTGTGACCTGGATCAGGAACTAAGTACTTATCATTACAAAAGACTGGCCAGGCTCCCAGGGTATCAATCCAGTAAACATTAACAGGTAACTTGCCAGACAGGAGGTAAACAACCCACTCAGATTTCTGCTTTAGCCTGCTCTTGCTGTGATGTAGGTATGATGTATCTGGGGTGGTGGTCTTGAGCTACACCCCTTCTGTGATGTAGGTATGATGTTTCTGGGGGTGATCTTTGACTCCAAAGTGGGCAATTTGAAATGTCTATATAAGGGCGGACACACCTTGGTTCTGGGTCCTCCTCCTTTCCTGCATGTGAGGGGAGCACCCTGTTGAAACAGTTCAATAAAGATCATGCTTACAAGCTGCTTTGCTTCTCAATATTCTCTGGTTGGCCTCTGTTTTTCCCCCCGACTGATGGAGAACCTACAAAGGACTCTATGAGGGCTTTTGTGTCCCCCATAAGGGAATAAGGGCAGATTTTCATTTATTACACCGAGAAGGCTGAATGTGAATTAACTTTGTTTTGGGGTAGAATGTGTTGGCTGGGAAAAGAATGAAATAGATACGGTCAGGGCTTTTTTTCAGCCGGAACTCAATGGAACTCAGTTCTAGCACCTCTCAGGTGGGCACCATTGCCATTATAAGAAAACAAGGGAGGTGTTCATGGTGAGTTCTGACACCTCTTTTTCTAGAAAAGTAGCACTGGATATGGTAAATTTAAAAGGGGAAATCGCTGGATGCCTAGATCCAGGTTGGGGGCAAGTACTCTTTCGTGAGACAGCCCCAGCAGAGATTTTAAAATCACAAAATATGCAGCAAAGCAAAGTGTGGAAATATATGAGCCTGAGTTCCAAGCTTGATCTCTAGATCAAAACCCCTGCATATTCCAAGAACATATATATTATTAAGGTTGGAATATTAAATCATGAAATACTTCTGGGAAGTTTGGTTGGTAAATATTATTCTGCATAATTTACAGTTGCATAAACACAAGCAAGAGGAATTTAATTCAGCCTATCTCCTGTTTGCATAGCCAGTCTCCGAGCACTATGGCCATTAAAATGCAGTTATGGTTAGTTGATTGCCAGTGAAGTGGTACCAAATGCAAATTGGCAATGACAAGCTTTGATTGTTCTTGTTCTAAGAAGTTTGTAAATTTGTCCCAAACCCAAAGCAGCCAAATGCCAGCAGCTAGAAAATTCACAAAAGCTAATGAGTCCAATGTACAATGTACAATGATCACTAAGTAAATGATCACAATTAGCCATAGTGTTTCCTAATATGCCCCTCAAATGTTGGACTAAATGTTGTTAAAGGCTCTCACCTGGCTTGCTTGCGCGCGCGTGCTCTCTCTCTCTCTCTTTTTTTTCTTTCAGACCAGTTGCTAGAAAAGCAGAGGAGAAGGCCTGTGCCCCCTTCTCCCAACCAGCTGGGTTTTTTGCATTGCAAATTCAGAAAAAGTGTGAATTTCCAAGGGTGTCTCTGTTTTGGTTTGCATATTGCTTCAGAAAGTGACTGTTAGAAAGTTCCCATTTAAATGCAAACTGAATCAAATTTCTGTCCTGTCCCTATCAAGGGGCCACTGTCTGGTGCCACTGTCTGGGTGCCTCAACTTTTCTTCCTGGAGAAGATTCAGCCTAGAATATGCAAGTACATCAGTAGCAGCCACTAGCTGGTAGAACTCTGTGGTATTTTAGGGGCAATGGTGAAACTGCGGTACTGAATCACCACTGTGCCAGCTCCCAATCTTTGCCCAGCCAACTCCCTTGACGTCAGCACTCGTCTTCTTAATAGCTTGGCTAAAACAGTAACATGGGGGAAAAAGAAAGCTAAATTAGGTTCCCTCCTATCATCTATCTATCATCTATCTATCTATCTATCTATCTATCTATCTATCTATCTATCATCTATCTATCTATCTATCATCTCTCTCTCTCTCTCTATCTCTCTCTATCTATCTATCATCTATCTATCTATCTATCTATCTATCTATCTATCTATCTATCTATCTATCATCTATCTATCTATCTATCTATCTATCTATCTATCTATCTATCTATCATCTATCATCATCTATCTATCATCTATCTATCTATCTATCTATCTATCTATCTATCTATCTATCTATCTATCTATCATCTATCATCTATCTATCATTTATCTTATTTGTTTATTAACAAAACATTTAGACCATTCTTCATTACCAAAGCATCACAGAGTCGTTTTAAAAATATTACATATTGTTTTGAGGTGGGGAGGGGCAGTGGTGTGTAGGCTGTTATGTCTGAGTCACTTCTAATTTCTGCATCCAACAAGGATTCAATTGCTGGAATAGTCACGCAAGTTTCTTGGTAATGCCTCTCCCCAATGTATGGATTGTTAAAGTAACAACATACTGTATTTTTCGCCCTATAGGATGCACTTTTTCCTCTCCAAAAATGAAGGGGAAATGTGTGTGCGTCCTATGGGGCGAATGCAGGCTTTCGCTGAAGCCTGGAGAGCGAGAGGGGTTGGTGCGCACCAACCCCTCTCGCTCTCCAGGCTTCAGGAAGCTCTGCGCAACCCTTGGGAAACCAGCGCAACTTCGCGCCGGGCTCCCAAGGGTTGCGCAGAGCTGCCTGCACTCCCAGGCTTTGCGCAGCTCTGCGCAACCCCCGGGAGCCCACAAAGGTGCTCACAAAGGTTACCCTAGGGAGCTCCCAAAGGTTACACAGAGCTGCCTGCATTCTGAAGCCGGGGGCGCGCTGAAGAGCGCGCCCGGGCTTCGCGCAGCTCTCCGCAAGCCTGGGGAGACCGGCGCGGCTCCCTAGGCTTGCGGATAGCAGGCTGTTCTGGGGGCTGGGGTTGGGGGAAGCTTGGGCTTCCCCCGCGCCAGCCCCGTGCCTGAGGGGGAAATAATTTTTTTCTTTATTCCCCCCCAAAAAAACTAGGTGCGTCCTATGGGGCGAAAAATACGGTAAGTGGCTCTGTGCCAGAGGGAAAATGGGTGGGCCTGTTAGAAAGACAAAGGCCAAAGTTGAGGTGTGTGAACTAGAAGCGGGCTGCAGGCTATGTAGCTGAGAGACAGAGGCATGCTTGATTTCTGCTGGAATCCAAGACTGTGGTTATGGGAGACACAAGACATTATTAGAGTGTTAATGCCCCTCCATCGTAGGCTCAGGTTGTATAAATGTGTAAATAAACCATATATATTAAATACACCACAGTCTCTGCTGTCCCTCACTGCTTGGAGAATGGGGTGGCGTACAACAATATTATACATAAAAGTGTTTAACGTGTGTCAAACAATTATTTGCTAAATGAATACAGTAGAATTTTTTTTAAAAATAACTTCAATGGAAGGCTGAGATCTTTTAAGATTATGTTCTGTATTTATAGGACACTTTCCTTTGAAACTGGCACAAAGTGGCATGACCTACTTTAAGATATGAGACAGGGGTTTAAAAAAGGCAAAGCAATATTTATTCTTGGTCTGTAGTAAAGAACACTGGGAGGTTTGGGTGAAACAAGGACCTGGAGCAGACTTAACAATTATCTATAATTCAATTTAGACTCTCTGTGACGGGTCTGAATGATATAGAAGAAGAGGCCATATAATAAATATTTTATATATTTTACATTACCAGCATTAATCCAACAGAAGATATTGAATTGAATAAAACTCAGTACTGACAGAGTCATGCGGAATAGCAGGCTTGCTGGGGAAGGAAAAGATTATGCAGCAACATTTATCACTGACAGTTTCAGATCTAACTAAATGTTGTCTTGCAGCCATTTTAACAATGTTGTAACCCTGTTCAAGCATTCACCTGATAACATGGTGGCTTATTATGGGCTGGGGGCAAACATGTGTGCACCAGGAGTGCCAACTTGAATAAAATATTGTGGGGGCAGAGATAAGCCCTGCCCCACATAATCTAGGAATATATCTGGAATACTGTCCTCAGCAGTGTCTTGGAGAAGACAGGGAACATGTCCCGTGTTGGCAGTGCCGTTTTCCCATAAAAATAGCTCAAAAATGGCATTCTTTGCTATTCCCCCCTCCCAAAAAAAACAAAAAAACAAAACAAAACCTCAACAGCTTTGACAGAAAAATACCCAGATTCTTTTTTCACTGTTTGAAATATGGCAACCCTAGCATAATTGATCACATGACACAGTGCACACACACCATCTGAATGGGAATGCCCATCAATTTTGTGGGGGCCAAAGCCCCCACAGCCCCCAGGAATTAGTTCCTATGGTGTGCGTGCAGGCTCCTCTTCAGAGCTTTGCACAAAAGGGTTTCAAGGTGCAGTCAGCTGAACGCATCTAGTGGTCTCCCTGCAATAGTGAGTCCTGCATGCAGCTGAATGCAAACATAACCTCAATTCAGACCTCTGTAGAGAAACTTGTGAGTGTCGAGATATTTGGGTCAGGAGCACACTTTAGAGAAGGGCAACCTGTCCATTTGGTTTCTCATTCTTACATTCAGTTCTCTGCATTTTCACAGCAGTTGGCTATTTTCCCAAGCAACCTGCCCTCAGGGATCCAAACTAAGAAGCAGGCAGTGGCAGCCGGTGTGCTGAGGTTGTGACACGCACCTGACCTCCAGCCCATTGAGCCCCTGCTACCAGGAGGTTGGGGGTGGGCGAGAGGCAAGGTGAGGTGGCAGCAAATTTGGCACAAATTTTATGCAAATCTATGTCCTCTTTTAATTGGACGCGTGTAGCGCTGTGGGTTAAACCACAGAGCCTAGGATTTGCTGATCAGAAGCTTGGCGGTTCGAATCCCCGCGACGGGGTGAGCTCCTGTTGCTCGGTCCCTGCTCCCGCCAACCTAGCAGTTCGAAAGCATGTCAAAGTGCAAGTAGATAAATAGGTACCACTCCAGCGGGAAGGTAAACGGCGTTTCTCTGTGCTGCTCTGGTTCGCCAGAAGCGGCTTAGTCTTGCTGGCCACATGACCCGGAAGCTGTATGCAGGCTCCCTCGGCCAATAAAGCAAGATGAGCACCGCAACCCCAGAGGGGTCCCTTTACCTTTTATGTCCTCTTTTGTTCTCCCTCCTCCAACGATGCACTCCCTCTCTTTTGGCGATTAAGAAACCAATTGTCCCTTCTCTTCTTTACACGCATGCAGCAATCCTTATAAGAAAGCCCACAACTGAAGACAGCAGAATGGTCTGGGATTTAATTTATATGGAAGGGAATTCATAAAATAATAAAATAAATAATAAAAAAGCAAGAAAATGATGAGGAGGAGGGGGATAAAAATAATAATTGTTCCGGGACTCAAATGGAACGCCTAGCTTATTGTGATGTTCTCATTCTGCTATTTTGGTTTCAATATGCAGCAGAGGGGGGAAAAAGCTGTGCATTTTCTCCCCCCAGAACAGGTTTCATGCTCTATTTGAGCTTTTAATCATAGCCAGCTATGATTTAAAACCAATGGCAGCCAAAGGGCCTTCACTATATTCATAAATCCATATTGATTTACAGCACAAATCTAACCATGCCTTCTCAGAAATGAGCCCTAGTGACTTCTGTGGGGTGTACTCCCAGATAAGTGGAGTTAGGATTGCAGCCTTGTTTATTTCCTGGCATGGTAAGATAACGGCTGTTTTTAGGAATTTTAAGATAGTTGGGTAGATATTAATTTTGCTTTGAGTTGCAGTTTTCATTTTTCTAAACCAATCAGTGCTTTAAACAAATGCTTTTCATAAAAGCGTAGGAATGCTTTAGATAAATTAAGCAAGCCAGGAAGGAGACTCTGGCCACAATCAAATTTAAAGCACTATGATGCCACTTTAAACAGTGACAACTTCCCCCAAAGAATTCTGGGAGCTGTAGTTTGATGAGAATGCTGAGAGTTGTTAGGCAATCCCTATTACCCTAAGATCCCTCATTACTGGGAACTCTGAGAAATGTAGTGTAGTGGGACTAGGGGCTCCTAACAACTCTCAGTCCCAGAATTCTTTGAGAGAAGCCATGACTGTTTAAAGGTGTATCAAAGTACTTTTAATTCATGGTGTGGATGTGGCCAAGGATGGGGAAGGAGATGGAGCTAGAACGGAGAAGAGAGAAAAAGTGAACTACAGTGGTACCTTGGGTTAAGAACTTTATTCGTTCTGGAGGTCCATTCTTAACCTGAAACTGTTCTTAACGTGAGATACCACTTTAGCTAATGGGGCCTCCCATTGCTGCTGCGCGATTTCTGTTCTCATCCTGAAGCAAAGTTCTTAACCCGAGGTACTATTTCTGGGTTAGCGGAGTCCGTAACCTGAAGTGTCTGTTGTTGTGACGTGGGGTTTGTGATTTCAGCTCTCTTGACATAATATGCTGGAGACAGTTCTCTAGTAACACTTCTTTATTAACGCAACAAGACTGAAACTTGAGGAGGGGAGAGCTACATTTATAGGGACAGGGAACTAGCTAGAAAGGATACATTTTGGAGGGAACAATATCAGGCAATCACAGTCCTGCCTTTTGGAGGAAACCAATAAGACAGAGGATCCAAATACAGCAGCTTAAATGAACCAATAGTAGCTGTACCCTCTGGAACCAAAAGGCAGTTACTTTACCCTAATGCAAATACAGACAATAATAATACAGATATAAAATCCTTTGACTAGGGGCTCCTAACAACTCTCAGTCCCAGAATTCTTTGAGGGAAGCCATGACTGTTTAAAGGTGTATCAAAGTACTTTTAATTCATGGTGTGGATGTGGCCAAGGATGGGGAAGGAGATGGAGCTAGAACGGAGAAGAGAGAAAAAGTGAACTACAGTGGTACCTTGGGTTAAGAACTTTATTCGTTCTGGAGGTCCATTCTTAACCTGAAACTGTTCTTAACCTGAGATACCACTTTAGCTAATGGGGCCTCCCACTGCTGCCGCGCGATTTCTGTTCTCATCCTGAAGCAAAGTTCTTAACCCGAGGTACTATTTCTGGGTTAGCGGAGTCCGTAACCTGAAGTGTCTGTAACCTGAAGTGTCTGTAACCCGAGGTACCACTGTATCTTCTTCTGTCTGAATAACCTGGATGGATTGTGAGGTTCCTTGTTAGGCAATCTTAGGCAACGGGGTTGCCCTGAGTTGTCACAACCCTGTGTTTGTGCATGCCTCTTACCCACATTGAAGTAAGTCAAACATTGAGCAAGCGGCTGTTGTTGTTCTTTCTTTCTTTTTTTTTTTTAAAAAAAGGAAGATCCAAGAGCCAGAGATGGCTATTTGATTGCCTTGCTATGGCTCTAGAATTACACAGCAAAGACAGTTCAAAACAGACCAATTTTTTCTTTATCCCATAATTAGCAGATTCCCCCCCCCTCTCTTCCTGCATAGAAGAGCAAATGGAGAGGAAAGCTTTAAAAATAACACTGGGGAATCAATATGGTCTTGTTTACAGCACCAGAAAATATAGAACTGACCGTGCTACCAGTGCTCTTTTCTTACTGCAGTTTGTGGCATCTTTTTGATGACTAAAAATATTTGACTTGGGCTTCTGGAATCAGAAATGAAAGGCTTAATATCAGAATTCCCTATGTTCAACATGATTCGTAATATGGTTAGCGTTAGCCCATATCACCCAGATTGCAGTGCTGATGTTTTTGGGGAACCCTTTCATACGCAATCTAATAATAATAATAATAATAATAATAATAATAATAATACGGCTTTGCAACAGTATTTATTCTGTGACCCAAAAAACTCCTCTCCTGTGACAGACCTAATGGAGAGGCTGCTTGTAAATTTTGCCATCTGATGAATATATGACTGCAAAATTCAGGCGTGGTAGATGAAAAATGTCCCTCAGCTTATTCATGGCCCTTTCTTTTTTTGCAGAGTTGTTTGTATTTATAGAAGAGAACTGACAACAGATCCTCAAGCTGCTGCATGCCAGATCTCATAAAACAATTCACGGCGATTCTGTCCTGGCTGCACTTACAAGGGTAATGCAATACTATAATAAATACAACTCCCTGTGCTGCTAGGGAGAATTGCGTCCTTGGAAATTCAAAAATCATGCGCTCAGTGTGCCCCATGGCACTTGAACTCATGGGTTAGAGGCACCCTAGAGGCAGACACTGAACAGAGGTGTTTGTAGGCCATCTGAGGTAAAGGCCTTTTTAAACAGATACAGTACTACGTTTCTAAAAGCAAAGCATCCATGTCTGGCCCTGAGATTCAGAAAATATATAACAGGCATGTCCAACAGGTAAATCGTGATCTACCGATAGATCACTGGACGTCTGTGGTAGATCACTGTTAGATCACTGGGTCTCCCCAGAGAAGCTGAACAACTGTGGCCCCCCCTAGGTAAGTGCCACTGCCTCATGAGGCTACTGGTCAAAAATGAAAACAGACCCTTGCTCCCAAATTCTCCCTCCCAGATCCTTTTCAGATTTTGAAAATTGATCTTATCAGAATTATTGTACAAGGCTACTTGGCCAATCAGGAAAAGGACTGAAAATCTAGCCAATAATAGAAAAGTAGCCAAATAAGGTCTTCAGAACCCTTGCAGGTGCAGGGGAAATGCTGTTCTACAAGTATGTCTGCATGACATAATTCACATTCTGGTTTTCTTGTGTTAGACAGGCTTGCTAGATAAGAAACTGAGCATATACCCAAGCAATCAGGCTGCTTGAGACTGGGTTTTAGGACAGAGAAATATGGAACTGGTTAAATTACGATGATTTAAGATTGGGAATCCAGCTTATTTCTGTCAAAGATACTATTTCTCTGTATGCTGCTAAACCAACAAACATAAGGAAATGAAAATACAGTGAAATCTTTGTACCTTGATAAAAACAAATGCAATAAAATGTTAATACATTCAAAACATATTCTTTTTTATTGTTATTTTTTATTCATTTTACAATACAAAAATATAAAAACACATAACACAATTTTTCACAAATACAAAATATATTCTTTCACAAGGAATCTTTTAAAACTACTTGATTTACAAGGCTTTTTACTACCCTTTAACCAGAAAAACCAGTCAGCTTGTGGCTCAACGGCCAAGATCTGGCTGTGTTTAGAATAACCCTGCAAAGGAAAAAGCTCCCTGATACCAAGATGAGGGATATACTTAAAATACAGATAGATAGACTTTAATTAGAAAATAATGAACTGTAGTGAAGTTGGCAGAAGTCCACAATTGGTGTGTTTCTTTTTTCATTTGATATGTGTTAGTTTTTGAAGAATGAATTATATATGTTTTTGTGTCTTTCCTCTCCTTTTTGTTTTCTTCTTTTCTTTTCTTTTTTAAGGTTTAAATGAATTAATGAAATGTATATATTTATATTCTTTGTTCTTTTTTCCCTTTCGGTGCTTCTATCTTTATTTTTTCCTATTTTTTTTAAAAAAGATCTTATTATACTTTTGTATTTCTCTATTTTCTATTAAGTGTGTGTATTCTGATTTGAATGTATATATGTGCAATATAAGCAAATAATTTTTTTTAAAAAAAATAATTAATATGACACGATATTTATAACCCTGGAAAAAATAACCCCATGTAGATTGTTTGTTCTCTGTTTTGGCTTTCTTCCAAATCTACTAATCAGTATAAATGCTACAGTGAAAGTTTCCTAGGTAGAATTGTCCCTGACACACCTTGGTAACTTTTGTTTATATAGAAATTGTAACCCTGCCCTATGCACCATTTATCCACAAATTTCTCTTCTATGTTTTGATATAATTTGTTGTTGTTGTTGTTTAGTCGTTTAGTCATGTCCAGCTCTTTGTGACCCCATGGATCAGAGCATGCCAGGCATTCCTGTCTTCCACTGCCTCCAGCAGTTTGGTCAAACTCATGTTAGTAGCCTTGGAAACACTGTCTAACCATCTCATCTTCTATTGTCCCCTTTCCCCTGTGCTCTCAATCTTTCCCAACATCAGGGTCTTTCCCAGGGAGTCTTCTCTTCTCATGAGGTGGCCAAAGTATTTGGAGCCTCAGCTTCAGGATCTGTCCTTCCAGTGAGCACTCAGGGCTGATTTCCTTCAGAATGGATAGGTTTGATCTTCTTGCAGTCCATGGGACTCTTGAGAGTCTCCTCCAGCACCATAATTCAAAAGCATCAATTCTTCAGCGACCAGCCTTCTTTATGGTCCAGCTCTTACTTCCATATATCACTACTGGGAAAACCATAGATTTAACTATACGGACCTTTGTTGGCAAGGTGATGTCTCTGGTTTTTAAGATGCTGTCTAGGTTTGTCATCACTCTTCTCCTTTTGTGACTGCTGTCATCATCTGCAGTGATCATGGAGCTCACTGCCTCCATTAGTCTCTATATTAAATTGGTAGAACCTTGAGAAGACCATCTATCTTCCATTTTTAAAAATTTACGTGTTTTTTTTAATAATATTTTATTTGGGTTTTTCAAACTTAAATGCAAAAATAAAAAACAGTATAACATATATCATAACATCTTTTCATAACATCTTTGGACTTCCCCACGCCTCCCGCTCCCATTTGCATCATTGCCAATTCTTGCCAGCAATTTATCATCTTGTTTACACTCTTATGTCAAATTCATTTAAGTATAATCTATAAATTCTCCAAAAGGTTTATAATTTTTCCTCAAATTTACTTATCATCTTAATTCTCACTAATTTAGTGGTGCACAATTATTTATGATCTAGCATCCTTTCTTAGCATTCAACCAAATTACAGTATTTTTTTAAATAAATCTTGAATTTCTTCCAGTCTTCTTCGACTCTCTCCTCTCCCAGGTCTCGGATTCTGCCAGTCATCTCGGCTAGTTCCATATAGTCCAAAAATTTACGTTTGTTTTAAAGACTTGTATCCACTGCCCTGCAGTAAAGCTTATAGGGTGGTTTATGAAAACAAGATAAAATAAATAAATAGTATAACAATAAATAAATAAATAACAATAGTAAAATACATATTAAAGACTGAGAGAACAAAAACTTAAAGGATAGTAGTGCAGCAATAAAACTGCAAGTACATTTGCAAAGGGATGTGGGTGGTGCTGTGGGTTAAACCACAGAGCCTAGGACTTGCCGATCAGAAGGTTGGCGGTTCGAATCCCCGCGATGGGGTGAGCTCCCGTTGCTCGGTCCCTGCTCCTGCCAACCTAGCAGTTCTAAAGCATGTCAAAGTGCAAGTAGATAAATAGGTACCTCTTGGGTGGGAAGGTAAACGGTGTTTCTGTGTGTTGCTCTGGTTCACCAGAAGCGGCTTATTCAAGCTGGCCACATGCCCCGGAAGCTGTACGCTGGCTTCCTTGGCCAATTAAGCAAGATGAGCACCGCAACCCCAGTCGGTCACGACTGGACCTAATGGTCAGGGGTCCCTTTACCTTTACCTTACATTTGCAAAGCTAAGCAGGGTCTGGTATGCTTTCAAGTTGGATGGGAGACCACGTGTTGAGATTCCTCCACTGTAAAGGGTTGGACTAGAGGACCCTTGGGGTCCCTTACAATTCTAGGATTATATAATATTAATGTTGGTGCCCGGTAAAATTCCCTGGAGAGGATTCAACAAAGGAGGTGCTACCATTGAGATGACTCTGCCTTATTTTCTTACTTTGGATGGTGGATGACTTGGATAAGAGTCCACTACAATTCCCGGAGATCCCAGTAAAGAGGGATTGGATGTTAAATCACTCTGGGAATTCTAGGTTTGTGAGGATAATAGAGGTCTCCTAACTACTTTCAGCACCCTTAACAAACTATAACTCTAATAATTATTCAGGGGAATTCCATGATTATAATAATAATACATAATCTTACATAGTCATACTCCATAATGATGATAATAATTATTCCATGACTGCTCAAAGTCTTATCATATTACTTTAGATGTATGGTGTGAATATGGCGAGAGCGAGAAAGCACATTGTGTTCTACATATGTTGTCATTTTTGTATGGAAGAACAGCTTGTTGTAGGAAGCTTGAAACCTATCCCATTTGCTATGAGCAAATGCCATATGAAACTCCTGTTTTGATATTTTTAAATATTTCCACCCTGTTGCCTCTATGTTGTCTTTTTAGCATTCATATGTCTGCATGCAGCCTTCTGTCTTCTTTCATGGCGAGGTATGGTATGTTTGGGTGGGTGCACAATTGAGTCATCAGGTAGGTTAAAGCTATTAGTATTAAGCTCTGTTTTTCAACAACATAAACTGAGGTGCAAGTGAGTATTTGGAATTGTGAGCAACTTTAGAAGGATGGAGGGGCAGGGAGGTGTAGGTGACTCAAACTAATAAAAGACACAAAATGATTTTATAAGGGGGGCGCAATAGCTCATTGGTAAACCAATGGGGTCCCAAAGGCCCCAAGTTCACACCCACAGTTAAAAGTCCACTTTCCACCCATAGATGAACAAATAACCTTCCTTGGGATAAGGCACCTTTGCCCCTAATAAATACCTTCAGACTGCTGACTTCTATAGGCTGCAATCCCACCTGGGAGAAAGTCCAACTGAAATAGGTCTTACTTCTGAGTATACATGTACGTAGGCTTTGCTCTGCTAACTCTTGCCTATTCTATTGTGATTGAGGGCTTGCCCTCCAACCCAAAGCAGGGATATAAAACTATAAAACCAATAAAGCTTAAGCTTCAAGGCCCCTAATCTTTGAAGGACCTCAAAAGGAACTCTGGTCCACATTGCTTTAATTTTTTTGTGCCTAGTAGACCCAGTTTGACTCATGCACACAACTCAAATTATCTATTTTTGTGCGTGGATATATTTCAGCAATCCCAAAGTTGAAGAGTCGGTAGTACAGGAACAGATGTTGTAAAGGCGTTTTGAGCTGCTTTGGAACAACCCCACTGAAGGAGACGACAGCGCTCACTCTGACCTCACTGCTATGGGGCCCCCATAACAGTTCTAGCTTCAGCCCCCCCCCCCCAAAATGTAGGTCTGCCACCAGGGGTGCCAATTTGACTAAAATATGGGGGGGGGGGGGACAGGGCTCAGGCAAGCACTGCCCCGCATAATCACATGACACGGCACACCCCCATTTGAATGGCATTGCCCATTATCAGACCCTCCACATTTCCCCAAGATTTCCTGTACTAAAAGTGAGATAAACAAATGATGACCTTATGTGCCATCATATAAAGGGTCTTGCTTTACTCTTTACTATGTATGCCATTGCACCACCAGATTTGAAAGAATCTTTAATTTGAAAGACGTGGGGGGAGGGGAGCCGGCCCATTCAAATATTATAGTGGAGGGGGGAGGCTCCTATGTCCCCCCCCAAAAAAAAACTGTCCCGGAGCAACGTCCCTCGAGGTGTTGTCGTCTCCTCGGTCTGCAGGAGACCTCTTCGCCTGCTCCTCTGGCTCCCCGCCCCTTTATCTTCCAGCGCGTTTTCCCCGCTACGCCAACCCGCGCACGGGAAGAGGGCGCGCGCGAGGCGCCTCTGTTGCCGCAGGATCTTCGGGGCCGAGTCCCCCGCCTGCCTCTGCGTCTGCAGCTCGCGGAGCAGGAAGTTCCCGCGTCGTCGGAGGCCAGCTTTATTATCGTCACGTGACTCGGCGCGGGCAGCAGTAGCCGCGCCAGCCGCTCGGGTCGAGTTCGGCAATCCGCGCTGAAGGAAAGAAGAAGAGGAGGAGGAGGAGGAAGAGGGAGAAGCCGGGACCCGCTCGACGCCCCCGCCATGAGGAGCGCTCCCCGGCGACGGCGCGGCGTCCAGCTCGGGGCTCTGTGGCTGCGCGCTCGCCCCTGAACCCCGTGCTGAACCCCCGCCTTGCTCCATGCAGCGAGGGCTCCTCCATTGCGGAAGCAGCAGCGCCTCTCCTGCAGGGACGGCGCTGGCCGCGTCGGCGGCCGCCTCAGCCGCGTGATTCCCCCTCCGCCCCTCCGCCGCCGCTCCGCCACCGCCGCCGCCCTGCGCGCCTGCCTGCCTGCCTCCCGGCGCGAGCTGGATGGTGCTTCCCCCGGCCCCGCCGGTGCGGCCGGCGGCAGGAGTACTATGCTGACTCGGGTGAAGTCTGCGGTGGCCAATTTCATGGGAGGCATCATGGCTGGCAGCTCGGATCACGGCAGCGGCGGTGGTGGTGGAGGAGGCGGCGGCGGCGGCGGCGGTAGTGGCGGTGGAGGAGGCATGGACCTGCCGCTGCGCTTCCCTTACGGCAGACCCGAGTTCCTGGCTCTGTCTCCGGACGAGATCGAGTGCTCCGCCGACCACATCGCCCGGCCTATCCTCATCCTCAACAAGGAGACCAAGCGCCTGCCCTGGACCACGGGATACGCCGAGTGAGTAGCCAGGCACAGACCACCTCCCACCCCTTAAGCCGCCGGGTCGCGAAGCAGGAGGGCGGCCGGCCGCGTCCCGTCCCCCCCTCGGCTGCCGGTGCGCCTTGGAGAGGAGGCGCGCCCACGTCCCCTCTCCAAGGGCGCTGCTGCAGCCGGGAAGGGGGGAGAGGCCAGGGTAGGATCACCTGCCTGAACCTCAGCGTCAGGAGCAAGCCCGGCACACTCCTTTTCCGAACCGGGGTTGGATGGATATAGCCTTAACTTCTCCCATGAGAGGGAAGCCCATCACCCTGGGAGAACCATACAAGTTGGAAAGGGACCACTTGGGTCATCTAGCTCAACCCCCTGCAATGCGGAGGTCTTTTTGACCCTCGAACCCAGGACCCTGAGGGTTAAGAGTCTCATGCTCTAAGGGGCTGAGCTGTCGCGATTGACTCAGCCCTGGAAATGGGGGGCGTGGAGGCGAGGGGAAAGAGCTATTTCAGGTTTTCTGTTGGGAGGGAATGGTCAGCCACCCTGTGGGTAGATCCTGTCGAAGCCTGGTCGCAGGTGGACTCATGTAGTGTGACTGTGTGTTTGTCATCTTCACTTGGAAGCCTCCCCCCCTCATTCCTCAATTCAAAATTTACGACTTGTGGTTATGGGAATGTGCTCTGTGCATACCCCCAATGCCCTGCTCTTCAGGTGTTAGGGTGAAACCTTGAGAAATGCTGCTTCGGGTTAAGTCGTCTTATGTTATGCGCTGGGTTGGTTCGGTCAAATACTCTCCCACAAGTGATTTGGGGCAGCTTTCACTTCTCCATTGTCTGTTCTGAGTGGGTGCAAAAAGTTAAGTTGCTTTTAAGTCCTGTTTACAGTACTTCAACTTATCTGATATAAAATCCAATGCTCTTGAATCCAGTAGGTTTTACTCCCAAGTGGGTGTGCATAGAGGTACAGCCTGACTCTGTAAATATTTACTTGGAAATAAATTCGGTTGACTTTAATGAGACTTACTTCTGGGTGCAAGCGTACATAATGCTGTAGCCATAAAGTGCTTATCTTTGACCGGGTCATGTGCATCATGCACCATCTGGTTTTGCAACTCCATGTGTCTCTTTGAGCTTTTCTCATCTAGGTCTAGTAATTTTGATGGGGTTATTAAAAGGGAAGGGAAATGAAAAGTGGAAAGTTTGCCCTTTGAGTCTCTCTCTCCTCTCCCCCCGCCATGCAGATTTCACCCAAAGACTGTGTAGCATTTTTGTTCTGCCGTGGATCTGTGTTCTGCAAGTCTCTGGATTGTTTATTTCTACTGATGCGGAAGGGGTTTAGGAAGTGTTGTGAATGTATGGGGAGAGGTGGAGGCAGAGAGAAAGAGAGACTGGGTGCTATCTTACTGTTTTGGTAATGGGAGACTGGCATTTAGTGCACACCCCCTTTTCCAGGCCTGTGCTGCGAAGATGATGGCTGGAGTGTGTGTCATTGATCTGTTCCATTCTCAAAATTTTCCATCCTCCCTGCACACGAATCACTCTCTTGCTGTGGAAGCAGGATTCAGGAAGGTGGAATGAAGGAGACTACAGTAGCTTTTTGTCCATATATCTTTCTCCGGATTCCAAACTTCTTCAGTTTTAAGTGTCACATTTTATTATTTTTATGCTTATTGTGTGCTTTTAATATCTGCGTGGAAGGCTTACAATGAAGCAGTGATCTCCTAAAATAAAATGTGTGGATTTTGTTTGCAGGGGTGCATATTTTGATAAGATGGGAGGGAGCTGCAGCTTTTGAACTGGTAGCAGAAAGCTTCACCCTCCCCCAGGTGGTGTTTTTGGGATGGATTATGTTACTGCAGCCCTGGACACAAATAAAAGTGAGCATTCACCTGTGATGAAGTTTGTGCAGGCAGATTAGGATGATCTCTGATCTCTGATCCTGTCCCAACTCCTTATTAGGTCTAGGCTAGCTACGCTGTGTTGCATTCAGCAATAACCAAATTGAATCTTACTGCTGTGTTTTATTTGTTTCCATTCATAATGCTTATTTATAAATTGAAGGCTCTCTAATGGTTAAGCAGTAAAAAGGGAGCAAACTATAAAAAGCTCTGTTGGCCAGTTCAGAAGGAACACATTGTCTAATGAAGTTAGTAGCCAATCTCTCAATATAATGCTGCAGGATTAATGGTTGAAGAACTTTCTGGTCAATTCAGTAGCTGCTTGTGGTTCATGACTTCACTTTGTCATGTCACTGTTGTTTCCTTGAAAAGGGCTTAGTGATGGCCAGCAGCCAAAAGAATCATTTTTGGCATAATCCAGAGGTTAAGCAACCACTTAAGTCCTCATCTGAGTGGATACTTAAATATATGATTAAATTTCACTGGAATTTTACTTACAGTTTAACTTAGCACTGCAGGATTAAATACGATGAGAGCAGTGATTGCATATCTCCCCTCACTGAGAAGAAATAGATAAATTAGAACTCAGAATAAGTCCCGCTGAGTTCACTGGGACTCGTGTGTGTTGGGATATTGCTGCCAGAAATGATAAATCATATATTCTCTATGTTCACCGGTGAACAGTGTCACTTCATCCCAGTGAAGTTAGGGCTTTAGGTCTCACCTGCACAAATTCAGTGTAATGTGGGTGTCATACGACTGTTCGTGTTGCTATGAAGAGCACAAGGAATCAGTCAATGTTTATATGTAGTCTGGATTAGGTTAATTTCGACTATGATGACTTTTTTCAGTAGAGCTGGGGAAGCTGTGAAACTCCAAATGTCCCCAACCACTGGCCATGCTGGTTGGGGTTGATGGGAGATGGACTCCTATCCTTTGGAGGGCTGCAGGTTCCCCCTCTTTGTTTTACAGGTTAATGGGAATTATCCCAAGTACAGTGGTACCTCTGTTTAAGAACAGCCCTGTTTATGAACGATTTGATTTACGAACACCACAAAACCAGAAGTAGTGTTCCGGTTTGCGAACTTTACCTCGGTCTACAAACGGAAACCAAATGGTGGGTGGCCTCATTAGGGAAAGTGTGCCTCGGTTTAAGAACGGATTTGGTTTAAGAACGGACTTCAGGAACGGATTAAGTTCATAAACCGAGGTACCACTGTACTCTAAATATGTCATGTGATTATTTCTTTGCTTTTCACTGCAGGCTCTAGGATGGGGAATAAAGAGACTTATGCATGTTAACTCGAAAGATAACCACATCGCTTGCAATGAAATTTAGTCCTAAGAATTAGCCAGGTACCAGGTGTGTTTTGCAACTGGCACGGGTCCATTTGCGACCACATGGAGATCTATGGTTGCCAGGTTGGCAACTGGGGAAAGCAAATGTCACTTAGAGGAGGATCTGAAATATTTTCCTTGACGCTTGAATTTGTTTTATTCTGGATTGCTTCATTTGATGATTTAATGTGTTGTAAACTGCTTTGAGATTTCTTCTTTAAAATGCAAAGTGGTATAGGAATGAGATGATGAATAATACTACTGTTAATAATAAGTTCCACTGCAAACAAAAAATGGCGCCTAGACATTCCATTTTGGTGGCTGCAACCTAGGCTTAAGGTGCTATTTGGCGATTAGATTATATATCTTGAGTTTCTAACACTGCGTCAAATGGATTGTTGTGTGTCTATATATGAAATGCCCTCCAATTTTTAGATACTATACTTTGTTGAACTGCTCTTCTGTGTACTTTGTTGGGACTTGTAGCTATTACCTTCCATATTCTGTTTGTGATTGAAGTTGGTTTTCCGTAGAAAACAAAATCTCACCCCAGGGACTTTTAAAAGAGTAACTCAGAAACCCCTCTCTACCACTATTGGTATGGGTTCTGCAGAAGAATCACAAATTCTTACTGTACATGCTAGTTCATTATATTGAAGACTTCGCCTGGGAGACCAACTTCTCTTGTAGTTGCTTTATCAACCAGATGAATTGAGTTCTATTAAGCTTCGACAATCTGTCCGCCCCTTTCTGTATCGTAACAAGAGATGGTTATTCCTTGCTGCTAGGCATTTGGTTTTATTCCTCTGGTAACTTGTAATGATCATCCAGTTTTGTGCGGCAAAACAGAAAAGGCTTTGTTTCAAGTCTGCTCTGGGGGGAAAAAGTCGTTTTAAGTCTATGTGAACATGTATTGTTGAAATGCAGTATTAGTAACTTTAAGAAGGGAATGTAACCCTGCAGAATTTTTACTAAGGGCTTCCTTGTAACCAGATAATAAATTGGTGTTTTCTTTTTCTTTTGTTCTTTCCCTTCATTTCTTTTATGTTAGACTGAAAAAAATGTTTATATTTTTACTCTGAATCTTAAGATAAACTGTAATGCCCCTAATGAGTCTCTCCCCCCCCCCCTTTAAGACTGTTAGGCTCATCAGTGAATCCAATTAAAATTGGTGGCACTAACTTGAGAGACCGAATGCTTTTAAGATTATAATAGCTTTAGGACAAAGTGTTGACCTTGCTGAAGTAAATGCAGTTTTTGCTATTTACTTCAGTATCCCAAATTTGCACTGTTACTCTTCTGTGAGCATGGTTTCTACATTATTTTTGGAAAGACAGAAAGCTGGTGCCTAGACAGTTCTTCTCTATACCACAGGCCTGCTGTGTGGTGATCTCCAGCCTTTAATGGATGTAGTAGGTGTAGCATTGCATAACTGTAAGCCTGTAAAACACAATGCTACTTGGCTGCAAGAATAATATTGTGAAAATAGTGAGGAACCAGGAGACTTTTTTTCTTTCATTAGGTGCTTTGTGAAGACATGGCTTTTTGTGTTTTCTCATGTAGATGTTGTTGAGTAGATATTACATGGTGTATTATTTATTTACATAGCATATTATTCATTACATAGCATATTATTATTTTATTAAATTTCTATGGCACCTTTCATCTGAGGATCACAGGGTGGCTTACAATATACAACCACCAAAGTAAAATAAATAAATCAAGAATCACTTGGGGGGGGGGTTGTCAGTCATAATTGACACTTTCCCTGGAATAATTATTACTGTCTTGTCCTTCTTTTGTTTGTACCCTCACTAGAATAAACAGTTGGATTGTGCTGCCCCCCCTCCCTGTCAACTTTGTGATGTCTTGGCATCTTGTATCATTATGCCATGCCTTCCTATGTGCTACATGGAATCTGGCTGGGTTGAATCATATAATCTCATATTCGGGACACAGGAAACTGCTTTCTACTGAGCCAGGTCATTCAGTGGCGTAGCGTGGGGGGTGCAGGGGGGGCCGGGCGCACCGGGCGCAACATCTGGGGGTTAGGGTTAGGGGGCGCAAATCCAGGGTTAGGGGGCGCAAATTACTTGCCTTGCCCCGGGTGCTGACAACCCACACTACGCCACTGAGGCCATTGGTCAATCTAGCTCAGTACAGTGGTACATCGGATTAAGTACTTAATTCGTTCCGGAGGTCCGTACTTAACCTGAAACTGTTCTTAACCTGAAGCACCACTTTAGCTAATGGGGCCTCCTGCTGCTGCCGTGCCGCCGGAGCCCAATTTCTGTTCTTATCCTGAAGCAAAGTTCTTAACCTGAAGCACTATTTCTGGGTTAGCGGAGTGTGTAACCTGAAGTGTATGTAACCTGAAGCGTATGTAACCCGAGGCACCATTGTAGTGCCTACAATGACTGGCAGTGGCTCTCTAGGCTTTCATTTCAGATAGGGAGTCTTTTCCAGCCCTACCTGAAGATGCTGGGGATTGAACCGGGGACCTCCGGCATGCAAAGCAGATAACTCTACCACTGAGCCACAGCCCTTCCCTATTCATGCAAGATAATCTGACACCATGTGAACGAAAAGCATTGAATGCATGGAGTATGATGGGAAGCGCTGCAGAAGAATAGTGACAATGGGATTTCAAACAAAAGTACCCATTGCCAAGCAATATTGAGCTTCCTGCGCTTTCCAGATATCATCTCTGTATGCTGAAGAAAGCCTGGAAGTGCAGTTCAGAAGTGGCACACCTGCTAGATGAAACACTCGCTGGTGTTTTCTTTTTGTTATAGTTTTCAATAAGGGAGACAAGTGGAAATTTACTAATACTTTACCCTTCCATCATGAAACTTTAAGCAGATCCGTTTACACTTAGGAGTCTAAAATCTGTACTTGTTCAACTGCCGTCCCCCGCAAATAATAAAGGTATTTACTCACATTTTAGTACACTAGTCATTAACCATTTACCATTGATAGATCCTATATCTATCAAAGCTCAAAGTGGTTTATTGTGATCCTTCACATTATCTAGCCTAACAACTTCCAATCTTTTTAACTTAGTAAAGAGCTGTACATTTCCACTGACTCATAAAGGTGATTTTGGCATCAGATAGAAATAAGTAGGCTAAACCCTATATTTTATTTGCTTTGTCTAGCTGACAGATTCTGCTCCAGAGCTCTGGATTCCAGTTAGGATTTTGTGTTTTTGGTCTCAAAGTCATGTGGTGTAGAAACACCCAGGTTTTAGAGTGCATTAGTAGAGTTAAATGTATTAGTAGTCATTTTGATGGTGCTATCAGCAACAGAAAAAGAAAGCAAGGAATCTAATCACTATTGTTTGTATCCAATGTTAGGGTTTTCTGTGGCGATGAAAGTAAAAAGTTGAATGAGACTCATACAGTGGTACCTCGGGTTAAGTACTTAATTCGTCTGGAGGCCCGTTCTTAACCTGAAACTGTTCTTAACCTGAAGCACCACTTTGGCTAATGGGGCCTCCTGCTGCCGCCGCACTGCCAGAGCACGATTTCTGTTCTCATCCTGAAGCAAAGTTCTTAACCTGAGGTAATATTTCTGGGTTAGCAGAGTCTGTAACCCGAAGCGTATGTAACCTGAAGCGTATGTAACTCGAGGTACCACTGTACCTCTCCCTACATGCAAATAGAAAGACTTGTCCAGTGTTTACTTTCATTTTTGAAGAAACCGGGCTTAGCATTATGTTTGAACCAGATACTGTGGCTTTAAGCAAACTGGTTAGTTAAACAAGCTAGTATCATAACTCACACGTTTTTGGTGTTTTAACAATGCCTTGTTTGGACTGGCCTTCTCTTTATAGAATTTTATCTTGTAGCTATGTGAAACACTTACCTTTGCGGATGTGTTAATCTAGGTAAAAGCAACTATTTGCTTTGTGGTCTTCTTATCGTTTAATGTAATAAGATATTCAGATATGCCCCAGAGTGCAGCTTTCCTCTCTCCCCCCCCCCTCTTATAAACACACAGGCATTTCTATTATCAGACAGTCCAGCAATTCATTGAGGGCCACGAGGTACGTTGCCATCAACCCTGCTGAGTCACTTTCACACTTTGTACTGCAGTAGGTGTTGCTCACACAAGGATAGATCTTCCATCTGTCACATGGAGGTTATGCAAGGGTGGTTGTTGAACTTGGTCCACTCGGAAAGGTCTTTAATTGAACGTTGTTTTCAAATAAAAAAAATGCAAAGGATACCAATTTACTGCCACATCACTTAAGGACAGGACAAAAAGTAATCAATATGAATTGTGAGATGATAGCTTTAGCTTTCTTCAAAGTACTGTGCTTTAGGATTGGGCTATAAGAATGCTTAGCCACGTAATACAATATTTATATAAATTATCACTTTACAGGAGGCTATAGCTTGCCAAGAACTTGTTTGCTAAAACATCATAATGCTTAGTAACGGTTCTCCCTGGTTTTGCCAACTTGTTTTGGCTTTAAAGGACACGTAGCTTTTAAGCAGCAGAGGATTTGTAATATTATTTACAGTGCTCTCAGTATTTGAATTTTCATTACCATGGAGAGGAATCAGTGATGTTCCGTCCCTGATGTTTTACACATAAAGCATCAGCTTTGTATTCCTAAGCTAATGTGTTTATTTACAGAATTTCTATGCCATTTTGCAACATAAGAGTTTTCTGGGTGGCTTCAATAAATAAGACAATTTAAATGTAAAATAAATCCTAAAACCAAGATCTACATAAATACAGCAATGGAAAACTCTCGGATGACTTTTGAACACTGGAAGGGCAAGATTTGTGCACACAGAAGCCTATATGGTTTCTGCATTCATAGGCGTTGTAAGTAGGGAGATGCAGAAAATAACAAAAGTTTGAAACTTTACCTCATCCATCTTTAGGAGTCCTCTGACAGTATTAGCAAGCTGTATAAACTGACATTGTTATATTATTGGCAAATTGTCAAAAGCTTTGTTGGAAATCCATACTTTCTCACCAAGAGCTCCTGTGTAAATTTAACATATCTTCTGTATCTGTTAAATGGCAGAAGAAAAGTCACACAATAAATTTTCTGTGGGAGACAAGGGAAGCAGCTGAGACTGAAGGATGGCATCAGTGCTATTAAACTTACTTTTTAAATGATTTGAAGTTGGAATGAGTAATGAAGTGGCCATATTATCAGATGGTCCCTGAATGGATTCAGAAGCAAATTGTCAAGAATGTTGGAATGGTATCTCCAAACCGAGTGAATGAAAGTGCACTTTATATTTAATGCAAGTAAGTTCACTGGGACAGAAAGAAAAAAAATCTTCCCATGCTCTGAAGAGGTCTGAACTGGTTGTGAATATGAGAGACAGAGAGAGAGAGAGAGAGAGAGAGAGAGAGAGAGAGAGAGAGATTGTTAGCACAGCTGTACAGGTGCAGGCAAATAGGAATAGGCATCCAAAACAATCAACAGTGTTTTGAATGTTGGGATAATTCACTGAAAGTGTCTACCCAGTATACAATAGGGGTTGTAAAAGAAAGAAAATGACAGGTTAGGGATAAGGAAAGAATCTGTATGGGAATGACTGCATTGGAGCATGAAAGGCTCGAATGTTTGGGGCATTTTGGTTTATGAATTGGCATGTTTTACCAAAATGTATGTGAACAAGTGGTAGATAGCTAAGTAGGAATGCGTTGGTTTGAAAAAGGGGAGAGCACACTCTTTGACTCTGTTGTCCTGATTGGAGCACTTCCCAGTGAGATTTAGACACGCAGTCTGCCGTGGGGTGGTGAGCTTATTTGGATAACCCACCCCATAGGCTGATGGATTCCCGAGAGCCTTGGAGAGTTTACAATCAAAGCCCTTGTTCTGTGGGGAGAGGAGTTAGGCAGTTGACACAGCAGCTCCTAAATGCTCACTCCCACTGAACAGAGATTTTTTTGCTTTGCCAGGGAGTTGTGGGCAATGAAACAGGGAGGCGCCTCCAAAGCGAATCTGACCCAACATGAGAGCTCACTTCAGAGCCCATCGTGATGGCAGCAGTGGAGAAACTCAAGTTCACCAATGACGTTCATGCATTATAGTTTATGCGTTGGCATTCATTTACATGAAGTAAATACCGTGCCACCCAGTAGTAAAACTTATTCATGACACCATATCTCGCCAGCTCGCAGTAGTTCTTTGAAACCGGTAATCAGCTGCCATATTATATTAACATATTTGAGTCACAGTCAGAATATTTCATATATTCAAAACTGTGGTATTTCTAAGGTAAAAAGGTAAAGGACCCCTGGATGGTTAAGTCCAGTCAAAGGCAACTATGGGGTTGCAGTGCTCATCTCACTTTCAGGGTCATGTGGCCAGCATGACTAAACCGCTTCTGGCTCAGCATAACACCGCGATGGAAGCCAGGGCGCATGGAAATGCCATTTACCTTCCTGCCACAGTGGTACCTATTTATCTACTTGCACTGGTATTCTTTCAAACTGGCAGGAGCTGGGACAGAGCAACAGGAGCTCACTCTGTTGTGGGGATTCAAACCGCCAACTTTTTGATCAGCAAGCCCAAGAGGCTCAGTGGTTTAGACCACAGCGCAACCCACGTCCCACTTATATTTCTAAGACTGACTGAACTGGGACTCAAAACTGTCTCTTTGCACAGTGGTATGGGCTGAAAACTTCAAAATATTATGTTCCTACCTCTTTTTCCTAATGGTGATATAGACCATTCATAATGTAAGAATATTCTTTACGGCTATGAGCAGAGCAGTAGGGTGGGTGGGGTAAGTGAAGCTACAACAATTAGCTATAGTGTTGTTCATTGTTTCTGCTCAGGCTGCACAGAGAAAGCATTTTGGTTCCTGAAATTCATACTGACTGTGCAGATGACTGATAAAATTCTACAGGATGTGGTATTAGTGTGTGCAAACAGTCAAGATCCAATGATCCCCAGGCATGTACCTCCAGATGGCATCTTCACCCGGGTGGTAGTTGAGTACAAAATGCGCTTGGCGCCTGACTAGGTACAGTATAGTTTCTCAGGTGAATAGCTATGTGCTAAGGAGTTGGGAAGAAGGGTGCCTCTGAGCACATGTTTAACCCAGTAACCTGTACTCACATCTGGAACCAAGCTCACAAGTCCTTTCACAGAAAACAGACCCCTTGTTCTTCCTCCAAGTGTCTTTTTTCCAGCAGCTAATTTGGAAGGAGGAATGGACTTTTTGATTGTTGTTACTGTTGTTGTTACAGTTGAGAGTTAGAAACGCATGGCAATCTACTGCAAAATTATCCAGTAGATCCTGATCTGTCTTGCCTGATTCCCTGCTCTAGAGCAGGGGTGGCCAACTTCCAAGAGACTGCAGTCTACTCACAGAGTTAAAAACTGGCAGTGATCTTCCCCCTTTTGGGGGGTTCAGGTCAAAGTTGATGAGATTTTTTTAGGAAGGAGGAAGGCCCATTTTTTAGGGGTGCAGGGCAAAGTTATTGACCTTTTTTTAAGGGAGCCAAAGTTGTTGATCATTGTTGAGGGGAGCCAGTGATCTGCCATAGATGTCCAGTGATCTACCGGTAGATCACGATCTACCTGTTGGATATGTCTCAACAATGCAGCCTTTTCTGCATGTCCCACCGTCCCCATTAGAACTACATCAAGAGACTTGCATCTATTTGTGGGATTTTGGATTGCCTATGATAAAATGCTGTTTGGATGGGATTTATTTCGAAACTCATTGTCGTCTTCGACTTTGAGTCATTGAAAAGGAGCTTGTGAGCAAGTGGACTGAAACAATTTGGACCCCCTTTCACACGTTTGTAACATTATGTCACAGTGAACTTGATCTTAATCTTGACACTGCATTTTCAAAGGAGTTGCAGGTGTTTCATAGCAGTTTAATTCTTCAAGCGTTCTTGC
The DNA here is from genome assembly GCF_964252035.2 of Podarcis erhardii. NCBI lineage: Eukaryota > Metazoa > Chordata > Lepidosauria > Squamata > Lacertidae > Podarcis > Podarcis erhardii. The sequence continues at coordinate 47,902,494 of NC_138500.1, forward strand.
AGGTGGAACGGGAGTGGCCTCCGTAAATGTCAGTATTAATGGGTGAGTTGTGTTGTGGAATCTGTTCCTGAGCGTGGAATGTTGCCTTCTGATAGTGTAACTCTTGATACTGGATTTGGGCTGGCACCTTACACAAGACCTCGAGAAGGGTACAGTGGTGCCTCTGGTTAAGAACTTAATTCGTTCCGGAGGTCCGTACTTAACCTGAAATTGTTCTTAACCTGAGGTACCACTTTAGCTAATGGAGCCTCCCACTGCCGCTGTGCCGCCGCCGCGCGATTTCTGTTCTCATCCTGAAGTAAAGTTCTTAACCCGAGGTACTATTTCTGGGTTAGCGGAGTCTGTAACCTGAAGCATTTGTAGCCCGGGGTACTACTGTACTTGTTTCCCAGCCTTCCTCAACTTGGCTGCCTTTAGGTCAGCCTTTCTCAACATCTGGGTCCCCAGATGTTGTTGAACTACAACTCCCATCACACCTAGCTAGCAATGCCAGAGTTCAGGGGTGATGGGAGTTGTAGTCCAATAACACCTGGGGACCCACAGGTTGAGAACCGCTGCTCTAGGTATTGTTGCATTCCCAACTCCCATAGTCAGTGGTAATTAATTATGGGAGTTGGGAGTCCAAAATATCTGGAAGGATCCAGACTGTAGAAGGCTTCTTTCAATGTGGTTTTGACCTTCAAGATTTTGAGAGTCACATTATCTTGACAGGCAGCCAGAGAGTGAATATTAAGAGAAAGCTTTTGTTTTGTATAATGAGTAGCTAGAAGAGTTGGCAACTCTCCCTCTCATCCTTTCTTTCTCTGTTGCTGTACTTGAAATTTCTTATTGTGTCTCCCTTGTAAGTAATATACTGCTTATGTGTCCCAGTTGTCATTACAGATTTATGACTGCTTCATATCAATTATTGCTACTTCATGTTATCTTCCTTGCTAAATGGCTGCCTTGTAATATTGTTTGTCAGGGCAACCGAAATGAGACGTTATCCTCTGAGAATGGCAGCTCCGAAGAAAGAGAGTTTATAAAGTTGTTGTTAACACTTTGATTTGAAATGGCATGAGGAAGAAAGTTGGTTGCAGTCAGTAAGACGTCTGTGCTAGTAAACATAGTCGCAGTACTTCATTGATTATTGCTTTCCACATATCCATAGGATTGTTAGCTAGCAACAAAACGTCAAAGATGGTACTGATGCAGGTGGATGTCTATATAAGCAGAAAGCCTGGTCTTCATGCAGCATTGCCAGCGGTACTTAGAATAGAGTGAGTGCCTGGAGGTGGTTGGAGGATGGATGGCGGCTAATAGATTGAGGTTGAATCCTGACAAGACAGAAGTACTGTTTCGCGGGGATGGGGTGGGTGGGTGTGGGGGACTCCCTGGTCCTGAATGGGGCAACTGTGCCCCTGAAGGAGCAGGTACGCAGTCATTTTGGACTCACAGCTGTCCATGGAGGCGCAGGTCAATACTGTGTCCAGGGCAGCTGTTTACCAGCTCCATCTGGTACGCAGGCGGAGACCCTACCTGCCCGCAGACTGTCTTGTCAGAGTGGTGCATGCTCCAGTTATCTCCCACTTGGACTACTGCAACACACTCTACATGGGACTACCTTTGAAGGTGACCCAGAAACTGCAACTAATCCAGAATGAGGCAGCTAGACTGGTGACTGGGAGTGGCCGCCGAGACCATATGAGACCGGTCCTGAAAGACCTACGTTGGCTCCCGGTACGTTTCCGAGCACAATTCAGATTGTTGGTGCTGACCTTTAAAGTCTTAAAGCCAGATGGGTGGGGTAGAAGTAAATTATTATTATTATTATTATTATTATTATTATTATTATTATTATTATTGAAATATGCTAGCCTTATTAGTGGCTGTGAAGATTGTTTTTTTTTAATTACTCCAAATGGGGTTATGACTGAGACTCTAATTGATTGAAACTAGTGAAGCTGCACAGAAGCTAGAGATGTCTTTTCCCAGAACAGCTCCAGTGACAGCAGGGTTTTTTTAAATAAAAAGAACCACACACATCAAAACCCAGCTGACATTCCTTATCAAGGTGCCATTGTCACAGAGATGATTAGTGTGATGCTTAGAGTGCCTTCTCTGACTTGCAAAGTAGAATCTCTACTGCTCAAGAGAGAAACATCACACTCTCTTTTCAATCTTGACAGCTGGAAAAAAAAAATCCCAAGGCATTTTTTTGCAGCTAGGAAATGGGTTACTATGGGTCTGAAGGATCAGTCTGCTCCCAGTGTCTACCTATTAGGTCTTCAGGATGTGATGTGCCATAACTGTTCGTTTTCATGTAAACCAAAGTCATCTTCATGCTTTGGTCTAGTTTGTACACCACAGTAAAACATGGTTAATGGTTTATCCTCAGCTTCTGGGTGGCTTTGCCACACACACACACACACACACACACACACACACACACACCTGTGTAGGAAACCTTGGCTACCATTTGTGCTTAGTTTGGAGCAAAACAAACTTCAAACCCTACTTTGGACATAGCAGTAAGTCAGGAATCATGGTTTTTCTCCCTAGTGATGGGGCAGTTTAGGACACTCTATGTGTGTGTGTGTGTGGGGATGGATATATATATATGAGACCACTTGGTTGTAGAAAAACCTCAAAGTGCTTATATTATACACACGTCTATAAAAATATTTAAAAAGTTATAAACAGTTTTAAATATACAGTTCATAATACAAAAGTTTAAAAACATGAGTTACCTTATTTTCTCGGGTGAAACTAAAGCATAACACACATTTAACAATAGTAGCAGTAGTATTAAAAAATGTGGGTGGTGGCGGTGGTGGTAAACAAGGTACGAAATGCATATATGCTTTCTTCAGCAAAACTAGCTGCTAATCAGCAAAATGGCAGACCCTCCATCCATCTCTCACCTAGGTGCTTTCGTTTTCTTTCCTAGCTTCTCACCCTGGGATATCTCCACTTCCTTACCTCACTGGTGTCCTTCTGCCATTTATCAGTGAATTCCAGTGGAGTGGCCTTCTGGTGTGACCAAATGGGTGACAGACCCCATTTGATCTTGACCTGTTGCAAGGTGCTTGGTTTTATCTCGCCCCATCTCAAAACGCACCCTCAGGGCAGTTGGAGTTCAGCTGGCCTATCTCTGCTGCTACCAATATGTTTCTTCAACTATGGGAAGGAGTAAAGCAGGCATAACTGACTTGCGCATGTTACCGCTGAATTATGGAGGCTCACCTTCTTTGACCAGCCATCTCTATAATACACAGGTTATGAACCCGTTTTCACCTCAGCACAATAGGAAGTTTTCCCTTCACTTGTCTCAGTTTTTGAGACATGTGTAACAAGTCACAGGGGGTCGGTGTGAGCTATTGAGGTGTGAAAAGAAAAGAAAAAGCGTTGACAGAACGTCCGGGAATACTTCCAGATTAGAGGACAAATATATTTGCTCCTTTTGCAGTATCTGTATTTTGCACATGTATGCATATTATTATTATTTTAACATAAGAAACCACACATCTTGTTTTTAGAGCTTTCACAGACATACAGCCATATGTTTTGCTGCTTTAGTGTTTGAATAAATATTTGAACTGTTTGCCTTTAGTAGCTGTTCGCCTCTCTTTTTTTGCTCTTGCAAAAGCAAAGAAAAATAGACTGCTTACTTTCGTATATGAAGGAAAGCTTCTTTATTCCATACCGTCCAACATTTATCCGATGAAAATAAGGATGTCTTTTTTATAATAATAATAATAATAATAATACTCCACCCATCCAACTGAGTTGCCCCAGCCACTCTGGGCAGCTTCCAACATATATAAAAACATAAACATTAAATATTTAAAAAACCCTTCCCTATACAGGGCTGCCTTCAGATGTCTTCTAAAGGTTGTATAGTTACTGTATTGGCTGTAATAAAAGCCACACTTTTTTTCCAAATTCTGACCGTGAAAAGTTAAAGTGTGCCTTAAATTCGCAACCTTACAAAAATGGGCTTTTATTTTATCAGTGCTGAAACAGACTTATGGTAAAATGGAATGGGTGTGAGTGCCTATGGAATTTTAAGGGAGCGGCTTATATTTGGGTATTGTCTTTTTTCTCTCCCCGCCCCTTGAATTTTAAAGTTGCGGCATATATTTGGGTGCGGCTTATATTCGGGCCAATATGGTATATTGGTGGTCGCATAACCTTACCCAACCCCCCCTCTCTCCCTCATCAAGCACCACAGGACAAACTAACTTGGGCCCATTCTTAGATTTGCAGTCTGGACCCCCTGAGCTCCATCACCCTCTTAATCAGAATCCCTCATTACCTTCATTCCTGTAGCTCAGCTACAATTTTATAAGCGGGAAGACGAATATTTGCTTTGACATCCTGTTTTATGGTTCTCTTGCTTTACAGGAATCAAATCTATACATAGCTCTTGAGGATGGATTTTGGCTGCCTTCCTGTTAAGGTTTATAATTTCTGAAATCTTCATCTAATCCCCCCAAAACTGATAAAAAGTGGAGGAATACAGATTTATATCTGTACACTGATGCAATCAGAGTTAGATCTTCTGGCGGAGGAAATTCTCTGCATTTGAGAGTTAGCAATCATTTCTGAAATCCAGATTAATATCCTTAAAAAAGAAAAAGACAGCTGAATGTTTATTCGAGCTAGAATGTTGATGGCACAGAGTCATCAAATGTGGTCAAAAGCCCTGATCTATACCATCATGGAAATTACATTTGATAAGAAATATATATGCTGAATCCTATCTTGAAGTTCTACCAACTACAAATCCTTAATGCAGTCAAGGTGACTGGGTGGGTAAGACAATATATTTGTGGATTTTATTTGCATTTGCAGAATTCTACTGGTTTGCAGCAAGGCTTTAAAAAAATTAAATGAAGTACACATTTATCAACTGAAAGTGAATCTGTTCCATCAGTTCACATAAAGCAATCACAATCTGATGAGCAGCTCTCTTTTGGAAGCTCTATTACATGAGCTTTTAAAAGTTAAAAAAAAAAAAAACCACCTCCCATTTTTCTGCGGCATTTTTTTTTTTTTAATTGTAGGCAGGGAAGCATACTGTTGAATGAGAAGGCACTGATCACACGTTAAAAATAAACACAGCAAGCTTAATATTAGATGGAGCAAGCTGGTAGAGTTGTCAGTTCAGGGGAGATGTATGTTACTGCTGAAGTTCCTTCTGGAGTCAATTATTGCTGTTTGGCAATGTAAGCTTTAATGCTGCTTGCAGCATGTTAAATAATAAATTAGAGCAACACTTTGTGGTAACATTTTAGGAACCGAATTGATCACACATTCCAACATGCTAAGAATACTTCCCTTGAAAACAGTACAGATTCAGTTGAGTCATGGGCTGCAACCGTATTAGGCTGATCATATTGAACTTGAAGACAGAGGATTTGGGCAGAGGATGTGGGCAGGGTTGAGTGAGTAACCCTATATATGTTTACCCAGAAATCAATTCCTATTGAAGTAATTGTGGATGGAATTGCAGTATGAAGACTGTGTTGTCCTTCGCTTCATTTATTCTCATTTTAAAGAAGATGGAATGAAGCTAAGAAACCTTGCCAAGGGCACACCCAAGATGGTGGCTCAGCCAAGAGCTGAAACACAACCTCATCTTCAGACTTGGCAAGGAATACCAGCCCCTCCAAGTGTCCCTATTTTCCAGGGTCACTCCTAGATTTACAGAAGCCGTTCAGGTTTCTGATTTCATCCCGGAATGTCCTGCTTTTCCTTAGGATGTCCCTATTTTCTTTGGAGAAATGTTGGCGGGTATGCGGGTAGCAATCCCAGGAGCCTTTGCAACTGCACCCCAACAGCCAAGTGAATCTGACCCACAGCCAAGCACTTCGGGGTACCAGCCTACCTCTGAATCACAGCCAGGTACTTTAGTGTACCGTCTACTCCTCCCGTTGTTTCCAGCGATGAGAAAGAGTGAGAGCCACCATTGATGCCAATCTGGGAAGTGCTACTGGTTTTTCAAAGGTTTCAAGGGTTTCCAAAGGTTTAGAGGGTGTTTACAGGCTTTTTAGATGGTGTTCCCCACCGTACATGATTCCATGTACAGTGGACCTTCGGGTTACGTTACCTTTGGGTAACGTAATCTTCGGGTTGCGAACACGGCAAACCCAGAAGTGGGTTTGCCGCTCACGCGTGCGCAAAAGCGGTCCTCCGGTTACGAAATCTTCGGGATATGGCTGGGCCTCCAGAACGGATCCTGTTCGTAACCAGAGGTACCACTGTATATGTATGGTCCTGGGAACATAACCCCTGGGTAAGTGGGGAGACCCCTGTATTTGTTCCCAAGTTACCACTAAGTTCTTAGAGAGGAATGGAGATTGGATGGGCCGTTTCTGGGTTCCTTTGCCTTCTACTAACGCTGCATCAGCTGGCTCATGAAACCAAAAGCCTTGGCTCTTCCCCCTTGCCTTTCTGGCAATCTATCAGAAGTGAAAAAACCACACAGCATGACAATCCAAGCTGTTATCTCTACAAGGGTTTTGAAATCCTGACTTGTTTGTTTTTAAGGTGCTGCTATGGCGTTTAAACGGTTGTCTTAGCTGTATAAGTTACCTTTTTAATATCTTACTGCAGTTTTTAGTGGATTAAATAGAGAGGCCACAGTATTTGTGATATTTAGGGCTGGCTGTATGAGGCAGAGTCTAATATTTACAGGGCCTTTCTCTTCCTTTTGGAAAATTAAAAGCTTGCCATGTTTGCAACCTTAAAGGGCATCTGAATGTGATTTCTTTAAGTCTCTCATTTTTAGATTCCTCGAAACAATTTTGCATCCTTATTTCACATGTTAAATTTTTTTAAGCTGCTGATAATGATATTGCAGGCAGATTGGGTTGGGTTGTTGCCCTTTCAAAATTTTGTTTGCCTCTCCTCTGCTGGAGATTGGCAGCTCTGGTTCCTGAAAGAGGATCTACTGCTCTATAATGCAGGAGCAGTTTTTTCTTGGTTTCCATCTGCTTTTATAGGCATCCAGATTTCTTTCCATCTGACGATGGGTGGTAAGCCAGTTCTTTGCATCTACAGAATCGGGAAGTCATTCTTCCCTCGCCCTTCTCTGGTGATATCCATAGGATGTGTGTGGACACAGGCAGGGGGAGGTTTTTATATTATTATATATTTTTTAAAAACCCTAATGATTAGGACTCAACTGAATTAACATGGGAAATGGTCCTGCAGAAGAGATTGTACAGTAGGGCATTAGATTAACAAAGTAAAGTCTCAATACAAAGCTCAAACCCTCTGTTCTTATAAAGAATTTTTTTACCATGGCATATATATTTTTCACAGTTCAATAGTTGCTCATCCTGGTTTTTTTTATTATCCCACGGCTACTGATGCCAAACCATTTCTCATAAAGCAAAACTGCTACTGGCAATTCACAGAGGAGACAGGAACGCAACTTCAAAGCATTTAGCGTAGAGCAGTAAAAATTAATTAATTACATGGAATTATGTAAATTGATTGCAGAAAGTAGCACATATGATTAGAGCTTAACTTCAGTTTAAATTTTTTTTTGCGTGTGTGCTGTAAATTCAAACACATGGCTAGGTGTATAAAGGCAATCTTTACAACTGGGTTTTACACATAAACCTACTCGTTTAGTTGGCAGTTTGAACTTGTTATCTCTGGTTGCAGAAGAACTGTGCTGTGCATGTAGATGTCATTCCGAGTTCTCAAATCTTCCACCTTGACGAGGTCTAGGCAGTTGTCGTATCCATGCTGCTTCTGTGGAGAGGATTGTATTGATGTGAGTTTCTTTAACCAAATTGGGAAGGGAGGCTGCCTGAGAACCAAAGGTACATTACCTTCGAGTTTTTGATAGCAAAAAGGCAGGATATAAATGTAAGAAAATAAAATAATAATAATAAATTGTGCAAGCTCCAAACACAGTAGCTTAAAGCTGCTATCCTGTGCACATTAAGAACAAACACAATTTAACTCCATGGAACTCACTTGTTTCCCATGCCTGGCCAAATCTGATTAGCTCCATGGCATTGGGAGGTCATTAATTTTTATTATTCTGTTCTTCATTGACTAGGACAGGGTTTCCCAAACTTGGGTCTCCAGCTGCTTTTGGACTACAATTCCCATCATCCCTGACCACAGGTCCTGCTATCTAGGAATGATGGGAGTTGTAGTTCAGAAACAGCTGGAGACCCAAGTCTGGGAAATCCTAGGCTAGAATCACTAGGGAAGAACAAAGCCCAGGGATGGTGGTAGTGTCGCAACAGTATTGGAGAGGGAAATAGCAGTGAAGAAATGCACCACTGTGTCTTTCTGGGAAATTTCCCCAAACATGTTAAAAGGGTAAGCATTTCGCACAGTCCTGTTGTACATATAAGCAGTTATAGGGTCTAAGCCTTTGCAGGCTCATAGGCCTTTGCAGGGTTTCTAGTCATAAATAGCAATTTTCATTGTGGCTGGAAGGCCAAAGAACGTCATTGCACACTGAAGCTCTGACAATGTATTTCTAGTAGGCTATCTCTCAACACGCTCCTAATAGACACCAACTCAACCAATTATGTTAGTGTAGCCTTGGACTGTACCAAATTTAAATTCATCTAGATTTTTACATTTCATTTTAAAAAGGTTGCAGTGTGAATCAGAAAAGCCTTAATCATTTCAGCCTTGCGCATAAAGATTGAAAGGATTAAAATAGAGTTGAGTAAAACGTTAGAAGTTTAAGATCCTTTTGAACGGAGATAAGGAATGTACCCTCTTGACATCATTAAAATACTTCCCTCCCCCCATTTTTCGTACAACTAACCCATTGCCCTCATTTTCAGGGCTCAACTACCTTGCTGTTCGCACAGCTGGGAGCACAAGCAAGCTTATATTTTCAGAACTGAAAAGAGCTACTGCTGTAGCAATCTGTCCACAACTGAAAAAACCTGTGTTAGCTTCAAAAGCACTTAGGTTCTACCGGGTGGATTAGATAATGAAGCATTAAGGTCATTTGCCACACCTGTTTTCTCTGCAGTGTGGCTTTGTGTATGGTATTCCTTTGACAGACTTGAAGTGAAGGAAGCAGCAAATACATGGATCTTTAAAATGCAAGTGTTTGAAGTGTATGTGTTTAAAAGGATAACCCTCTTCGGTTGCATCTGATGCAAGGTGGAGGTAAGAAAGGTGAGATATGTGGATTTGGGAGCCCCAAAGACACACATACGATGGTGATCTATCGTGGAAGCCATTGTTGCTTGCTTTCTATGTTACTTGGATTTGCTTGAACCCTGTGTGTGATCAGGTGGCTCTGCAGACCTTGTTGTTTAGTCGTTTAGTCGTGTCTGACTCTTCGTGACCCCATGGACCAGAGCACGCCAGGCACTCCTGTCTTCCACTGCCTCCAGCAGTTTGGTCAAACACATGCTGGTAGCTTCGAGAACACTATCCAACCATCTCATCCTCAGTCGTCCCCTTCTCCTTGGGTCCTCCATCTCTTCCTCAGTCGTCTCCTTCTCCTTGTGTCCTCCATCTTTCCCAACATCAGGGTCTTTTCCAGGGAGTCTTCTCTTCTCATGAGGTGGCCAAGGTATTGGAGCCTCAGCTTCAGGATCTGTCCTTCCAGTGAGCACTCAGGGCTGATTTCCTTCAGAATGGATAGGTTTGATCTTCTTGCAGTCCATGGGACTCTCAAGGGTCTCCTGCAGCATCATAATTCAAAAGCATCAATTCTTCGGTGATCAGCCTTCTTTATGGTCCAGCTAACCCCTCCCTAAACATGAGGAAGGTCAGGGACAAGGTGGGCGGGACTGTGCACTTTGGGACTTTGTGGGGGTGGGACTTGAGCGCATACCCCTCCATGCCCTTGTTCATGGCTACAGCATCTGTGTAATCTCCAGAAATCTCTGTGTACAGAGTCTCATTCAGCCCACAGTGCTTTGTTTTGGCCACAGTACACAGTAAAGGATGATGCAGTGGCCAAAGAAGAAAGAAATCAATAAGGGCTTGGAGTCTGCTCCCAACAATTCACTTTGGTGTGGTCAGGCAAACCATGATTAAGGGAGGATGCTGGGACTACATGCAACACCAAGTCATATTTAAAACAATCCAAGGTTCGAAAGCCCGCACCAAACCAAGCCTTCAGGTTGTAGTTCATTGGCAGTAAATAAACCATAATGAAACTATTAGGCAGGGGTCACACTTGATAATAAGCTATGGCTTAATAAGCCATAAATCAGTAAACCACCAGCTGCTCCTCTTTCAAACATGTAGAAGACAATTTGATTTTCTGGTCTAGAATTTATTTGTTTTTGTTTATTTTTTTCCATTTATACGCATTGGTGGAAGTACTGTTAGGTTTTTCTGAGGTCAGTCCCGCTTTTTCCTTACTGCTTTTGTGCATTTTGCAAAGTGGCAGAATTAACTGTCTTGCTGGAGAGGCTCCTCTTGAGTTGAGGATTCTCTCTCTCCCCCCCCCCCCATCCCTTTTCTTTAGGGATATGCTGAATTCTGCAGTGAGAGAGAAGATGTAACTTGTCAGCTCTATATCCTGCCAGAACGGCTTATGTTCACTTACCTTTCAAACTGATGCTAGAGGAGAAGAACCAGGCTTCTTCTAAAGTTCAGCTTCTCTTTTGTAGCAAGTCCAGAAGCTTTAATAATGCTGTGTAAAAATCAGGGCTCAAAATTGACAATTGTTTTGTGGCTGGTGGCAAGTTGAAATTGTGTGCAGGTGATCAAGCAAGGAAACGTTTGTGAACTGGGAAAGTTTGTGTGTTTTTCTCCCCAGTTTATACAAATGAGTACCGTAGGCATTTGGGCTAATAGCTTTTTGTGAACCTTTGTGCTAGACTAAAAGGTATTAGCCTTCCTTTGCGTTCATCTTGGACTCTTACTGCTTTTGAAGACGATTAACTAGGTGGAATGAAAAGTTGATTGCCTCTCAGTGCATGCATTTCTGGTGTCTTTCCTTAAAAAGGAACTGTTGGCAGGTGACATGGGAGAAGTAGAATGGAGCTTTGGTTTGCCGAATAATTCAATTTAGAAATCCCTGTTGTTTCACAGAGGTTTTAGTTAACACGGTGATTTAAATATCTCTAGTCTGGCATTAACACCAAAAAATTACACAAACAAGTCAAGAGCTTTGCAATAACTTGAATGTCTCAGTTTTACTTCCAAAAGTATGCTAGTCCCTTAGAGCAAACTATCCCATCAGTGCACCTGGTTTCTGAAATGTTCACTGAAAGAGGAAACATCCAGCTGAACTGAGTAGAACTTAATTTCCAAGTGAGCATCTTCAGGCCTATAGCCTTTGTATAGATCAGGGGTCGGCAACCCGCGGCTCCGGAGCCGCATGCGGCTCTTTTACACCTTTGCCGCGGCTCCGCAGATCCTCGGGGACCCTGAGCAGAAAAGCAGAAGTGCCAGAAAGAGGAGGGGGGTGGAGCTGGGCAGCCGAGCTGGGCAAAGCAAGGCGGCGGCGGCAGCAAAGCTCGAGAGGCGGCGGCTGCTGGGATGGAGGAGGAGGTGGAGGCAGCCGGAGAAGGGCTGCTGCTGCTTCTGCCACCGGAGGGAAGTTCTGCCAGGCGGCTTCATGGCTCATAGCTTCCCCCGGGGTAGGATGGGCGGCAGCGGCAGCGAGGGGAAACGCTCTCCCAGGCCACACTCTCCTCAGCCCCGCGCGCAAGGCACCTGAGGCGAGGGAGAGAGAGAGCGCGCGCATGCGCGCTTGAGGGAAATGGCGGGGCGGGGGTTTTGTGTGTGTGTGTGTGTGTGTGTGAGGGGTGGCGGTGGTGCTTCGGGATCCTTTTCCGTGCCTTGCTTCTGACTGGCCGCCGAGTTGAGGGAGAGTACCTGAGGTGAACCACAAAATGGGCCCGCCCTCCCTGTCAGGGTGGAAGAGGTGAATAACGTCAGAAGGGGGTCCAGAGGTAGCCAGCAGGTGCTGTGATGCAGCATCTCGGCCTCAGAGAGAGGCGGGGGAGAACGAGAGCAATTGCAGAGGGAGGGGGGCTGTTAGGCACCAAAATCCTGCATGTGGGATTTCCCCCGTTCTCTCATGCCTATGCAATTCCTGCCCTTCTCCCTTCCCCCTCGAGATTTGCTGCAGAGACAAGCAAATGAAGAAGACAGGGAAGAGTATTAGCTGACATGGCCCCGGATCCCATGGAAAGCACCACAGATTCCTTTGCTTACCAGCTCTTTTTATTTTAAGTTGGCTTCAAACCTGTAATTGTGTAGGTGTATGTATGTATACATATACACACATAAATATTCATATCTCTTCCCTCTCACCTTCCTTTCACCCAGTTTCTCTGGCACTGGTTTATAAATGCTGCTATGTAGAAATGATGAGAAAGTTGCACCAGCAGAAGGAATGGATATGCTCTGTTAGTAAAAAGAGAGGGAGTTGAACTGCAGGGAGGGACAGACACTTTTCTATGTATTAATTTGTATAATGCCCTCTATGCACATGGTGCTTTGCAAAAAATGGATATGAGAGGTACCATACCCCTCTTTGCTATCTGAAATAGACTCTGGGAAAAGAGAGAGAATGGGGGAAGGGGAAGAATGTGTGGTTATTTACATTTGGCTTGTTTTCTGGCTCCCAGTTTTTTTTCTCTTTGGAAACGGGTCCAAGTGGCTCTTTTTGTCTTAAAGGTTGCAGACCCCTGGTATAGATGAGTACAGGAAGGGGGTTGGGGAAGTGATAGTTGAGTTTAGACTTTCAGAAGACATCTGAAGGCAGCCCTGCTTAGGGAAGCTTTTAATGTTTGATGTATCACAGTATTTTAATATGTTTTTGGAAGCCGCCCAGAGTGGCTGAGGAAGCCCAGCCAGATGGGCAGGGTATAAATAAATTATTATTATTATTATTATTATTATTATTATTATTATTATTATTACTATTATTATTACTATTATTATTATTATTTAGAGCATTCTAAACTTTGAGCAGGAGTCAAAACTTTTATTTAATGGGTACTTAATTAAAACTAATGAACCATGTTGTTCATTACAAGCTTTTCTTGGAGAAATGTGTGCTTCTGAACGGTCCTGTCATCATGATTACTGTTGCCATCCTGTAAAGCTCAGCAGGAAATTCTAGGCATGCTTATTTAACTATCAGGGCTTCTTAATTAGCTTTGAATATGTTTCTCTTTTTAGAAGGCCCGAGCTATTTCATAATGCTGGAAATAACTGTTCCTTTTCCAGTGATAACTTCCTGTCAAAAACACAGTGCCTGAAACACTTGATTAATTGGAAAGGTAAATGATCGCCATGGTCCCATGTCAGAAGTGCTTATGGTACAGAAAAAACATTAGGTGCGACTCGTACCACCATTCATCATAGAAAGAATTTCAGAATCGCAGTTGCATTGAGAAATATAGGGAGAAGTGCACCTTCTCAATTTTCTGCAGGAGTGCATGCATTTGTATTGAAATGAGCACCTTATGAACAAGCAAAGGCAGGTGCAGGAGCATACAGTCAAGTGAAACTATTTATTATTATTGTTATTATTATTATTATTATTATTTGTCATCATCTCTGGCTCACATAGAAGATAAATCTCTTTGATCTGCACTCTTCTTTCCAAGTAGTGTAGGATCCAGTACATATTTTCATGTGCTGAACAGTTCAGTGTTCAAAACTCCCATTTTGCGACAGGGAATTTCATTAGCAGTTTCTGAGCTCTGGGTGCAGCGCCTAAGATTTCAGATGAAAACTGCAGAGTGGAAGGAAAGGAGGGCCTTTTTCTGCCTCCCCACTTCCAGCTACTCTCTGAAGACAGGAGAAGAAACCCTCTTAAGAATATTAGGGGGCCAGTCAGGAGAAGGACTAGACCATGTGAAAAATGAAGCTGCAGTTCATTCATTTTCAGCTTTGTATTCTTATGAAAAAGCATGCCTAGACATTTCATTGTTGCGCAGATAACCTAGGTTTAAGGTGCCATTTAGCTCCTAGAAACTAACATCGGAACATCTGTGCTATATCAACAAAGCCTTTTACTACGACCATATGCTGATTGCTAGATCAGGGTGAATATTTTGAAGATCACTGTCACATGTAGATGCAACAAGACACAGTTAAGAAAAAATAAGGTAAAGAAATAACGGGATATGAACCTGATAAATGAAGTAAGGTGAACGTATAACAATGTGCTTTTGGAAGCCCAGCTAATTTGCTGTCTCTCAACTGGGCAGCTACCCTGTTTTGTAGAGGTGCTTTTCCCCTTACAAAAACACACATTTTTCGACTTTGATAGCAAACTGTGAAACACACCCAAGCATGCAGAGTTAAAATTGACTTAGCAGTTTCTGAAAAATGTGAAGCGATCTGTTATGGTTATCAAATCAGGCCTTCAGTTCTGTCATCTTGAATCAAAGTGTGCATGTTCTGTAAAAGCTTTCAGAAAAGCACTTCAGGACCAGTTCTCCTTTAAAACATTGCAAAACAAATATCCATTACAGTTGCTGATTGTGCTTGCAATATACTTTGTGAGCTTTTAGCAAAACTAAAATAGGAAAACAAATTTTGGAGTTGCTAGTCCTCCCCAGAGAGAAAAATGTTTGTGTACAACACTATTCTGTTTTGAAATTAGAAGCTTAAGTTATTGCTACCGTTCATTTGGAAAATTAACCAGTTAACAAACTGAATCAAGTACAAGGGAATAATCAGAATGCACAGCACTGTAACATGTTGATTTGGGTTGCCCATCAGCAACACATCATTCAAGAAAAACTGTAAGTATAAATGACTTTGGACGAATGTTTATCTTACCAGAACAACCTGGAAGCTTTACTTGTTAAAAGGGTTTAGGTAACTGAGATCAGGGTGCGCTGAAATGGGAAGAAGCTATGCCCATCTCATGAGTGATGTGCTTGCTTTAGTGGTGTAGGATCCATCCGCAACAGAGACGTTCCATTGCACTGCTAAGCGTAACATGGGAATTGGCTCCTAAATGGCACGCCCATGTTCCACTGCCCCCTATTGTAATTCTAAAGCCCTATATTGGGGTTCCAAATTGTGTTTTGATCCTACAAACTGATGCCAGCCTCTCCAGTACACCTAGGAGGTGTGCAGACTCAGGCTGGGAGATACTCGGTTTTCAGCATTGTGATACATCACCAACTAAACATTGCAGTATACTGATAAATCACAATGTCTGAAATAAGGATAGAGCTATGTAGAGGCATGGGCTGGCTTCGTGGTTTTTCCTGCATCGTGTTTTTTGCTGACATCTGCTCTTGTGATTTGCTGCTCCCTGCATGAGGCCAGGGAGAGCTGAGCTGAGCTGGCAGAGTTAACGGGCTGCAGGAATCTAGAGAAGCATTGACTGGCTTAACGGTTTCTCCCACGTTATGATTTTTGCATAGTACACACACTCACACACACTGATTCATGATATATTGCCAGTTCAAAAATTAAGAAACTGATATCACATTATGGACTTCAAACTGGTTTTGGATTATATATTGATTTATCGCCCAGCCGTAGTACAGACTGTGGTAATCTGTATATAACAGGGGGCAGACGCGGGAAGTGCAAACCTGCTCTTGCTCCTCATATGATTGTAATCAGGTAGTACATGCCAAATATGTACCTGGTGTCTCGATGGTTATCTCAGTGGTAGGCGGAGGTGGCGAGAGAAGAGAAGAAAAGAGGGGAGACCTAGGGTGCTGTCAGCGGTAAAGGTAAAGGACCCCTGACTTTTAAGTCCAGTCGCGGATGACTCTGGGGTTGCGGCACTCATCTCACTTTACTTGGCCGAGGGAGCCGGTGTTTGTCCGCAGACAGCTTCCGAGTCATATGGCCAGCATGACTAAGCTGCTTCTGGTGAACCAGAGTAGTGTACGGAAACACTGTTTACCTTCCCGTTGGAGCGGTACCTATTTATCTATTTGCACTTTGATGTGCTTTTGAACTGCTAGGTTGGCAGGAGCAGGGACTGAGCAATGGTAGCTCACCCCGCCACAGGGATTCGAACCACCGACCTTCCGATCGGCAAGTTCTAGGCTCTGTGGTTTAGACCACAGCGCCACCCGCTGTCAGCAGTAGCCTTTCCCAATTTAAGGGCAAGGGAAAACTTTATCTAACATTTACAGATACGCTCCAGATTAACAGTATGTGATTAATTGGAACATGGTTGAAAAAGAACACTATCTGATTGCTTCAGGTTTGATCCTATGGGCTGATATGGGGTCAAGATTGAGCCCAGGGCTGCCAATCCAGGACAGCACTGCATCATGTGGCTTTGCTTTGATATCCTAGGTTATCCTAGGGCATAATGATCTTGTTCAAGATTGGTTCCCAAGGATGGCATAATTGGACATTTGCTAGTGCCCCAAGCCTGCCTGGGGGCTGGCTGCCATAACAGAAGTGACCATTCTTACTTTGTAAGGAGTGCTCAAGAAGATTAGATGCAGCATAAGAGAAGTCTTGGCTTCCATGTCCTGTTCCTTTCAGGTTAAGGAGGTCCACCAGGTGGTAGTTTACGCAAAGGGCCCCCAACATTGCTCATGTTGCAGGATGCATGGATTGCTTTTGTTCCAAATGGAAGGAGAGAGAAAAAGGAAAAAGGAAGGGGGGGAAATCTCAAGATGTGGATTTGGTTTTATTTATAAACAAGCCCAACACGTTTTAGATTGCATAAATTGACACATTGGGCTTGCTTATAAATAAAACCATATCCAGCATCTTGAGATTTTCCTCCTTCCCCTTTTTCTGATTTATTCTGGGTGCTGACCGTTTTCTTACTATTTATATAGATGGGGCTGAATGGCTTATGTGCCACAATGTGGATGTTGTCACTGTGACAGAGCCACTGCCTCTTGTAGCCACATGGTACAGGATTGCAACAACCAGCGAAGCAAGGAAATTTGCACTGCTTCTTTCTGTTACATACAGTGCAGTACAGCTATGCCATCACATCTTGGCATAGCTATAATGTACTGTATTGTGATTGGGAAAGCCTGTTGAAAAAGTTTATGGATTTGTTAGCCGCTCTTAATGCGCTTGGTTTTGTTTTGTTTTTAATTTGCTTCTAAATCAGTCTTCTGACAATATAACTAGGGCACGATGTATGCTACAGATCCACGAAGCATAAATATCTCAAGGATATAATTATCATGTTGTGGTGGTTTGAAAATGTTAATTGGAAGCTAACATTTGCCTTCCGAGCAGATTCCTTCTAAATATTTTATCATCTTCATGCTAGAACTTGTGGGGAGATTAGTGGCTAAATTGTAATAGCCGCTGTCTAGCATCTATAAATTGATGTAATAAGCATAGCGAAACCTAATTTGCCAAACTGTATGATATCATTATTAGTAAGTGTAGTTCATCTCATGCTTGTAGGCATATAAAGATGTATATCTGACTGGAGGAAAGGGAAAAGTTATTGAACCGCAGTGACCTTAACAAAATATGCTTAGTCTCAATTCTCCAGTAGGGAGCTCTTGCGGGACCTGGGTGTTTGCCTGCATGCACATAAATGCCAGCAGTGCTTTAATAGGAACTGGTGGTGTATGTAATAGATAGTTTGCAAAGAATTAACTCTTCTTCATTCCATAAGGTTAGTGACCTCTTGCTGGATTTATCCTGGATACTTTTGTCATGAAAGGAAAGTAAAACTGGCAGTTCTTCTCCGGCTCAGATTTTTACCTCAGCCAGATAAGTATTTGGGGCCTTGTAAAGTTTGCCTTTCCTTTTGAGAGAAACTTCACTGAGTCTCTGAAGTTCACTTCATTTGGGATGATTTTGATAGCATCCTCTACACGTGCAAGCAGTGCAAAAATCACAGCGAAAAGACATATGGGAGTTTTCTAGAGGATGACTCACAATGTGCTTAGGAGGAGTTACCTTGCTGAGTGAAAAGCCACGTTTTACTTTGTTTTTTATTATGTCTTTGTATTTTGATTTTTATTGTTGTTATTATTATTATTATTAATAATAATAATAATAATAATAATTTTGTGCTTTGTATACTGTAATTTTCTGTTCTGAACCATCCTAGGGCAGTACAGTGGTACCTCGGGTTACATACGCTTCAGGTTACATACTCCGCTAACCCAGAAATAGTATCTCAGGTTAAGAACTTTGCTTCAGGATGAGAACAGAAATCGCACGACGGCGGCGCGGCCACAGCGGGAGGCCCCATTAGCTAAAGTGGTGCTTCAGGTTAAGAACAATTTCAGGTTAAGAACGGACCTCTGGAACGAATTAAGTACGTAACCAGAGGTACCACTGTATACAGATTTAATTAATTAATTAATTATTGTTATTATTATTTATATATTCTTTTCCCTTATTGAGTGTAATGAACATAAGAAGAATCCCGCTGCTGAGTCCTCATGTCTGTCTCGTAATAAGACAAAAGCTGCCCAATCTTAATTGCAAAAGCAAAAAATAGATTTCGTTTGCTAAAACTTCTCGCCACAACTTCTCACCATTAGAATCAGGTTCCAAGCAAACATGTGTATGTAGGCTAGAACTTCACACAAAGTCTGATTTTGCTGCAGTAGTTTTCTGATAAACGGATGACATTATTTCGTGCTATATATATGTTGCAGGGAGTGAGTACTGAGAAAGGAACAAATCCTCTGTGGGCATATGTGAACTGGTTCCAGTCACGTGAATAGCTGTGTGCTAATTTAAGTTGACAGCTGTATCAAAATGGATTAGCGCCACCACTGCCAAACTCTCAGAGTTTAAACTTTCCACACATATTAAACATGAAGGAGAATTTTAAAAGCTTGAAATAATTTTATATAAGCCATTTATCTTGTTTTCCTTGAACCCTGGGAGACCCCAAGTCTGCAGATTGCCACATTGCTATTATTATTATTATTAATTATTATTAATCCCCCTCCACCAGCAGGTCACAGGGTGAGTTATAGAAATTTAACATTCAGTATTCAAAACAGCTAAAACAAATTACAGTCTCAGAAATAGGATGGGGGTCCTGAAAGCACAAGGCACAAATGTTCCAGGCCAGGGTAAAGATGTTTGCCTTCAGTGGGATGTTATATTATTGTGATATTTATGTTGCGGTTGTATATGAACTACTTTGGGAGTAAGTATCAAGGAAGTCAATAGAAACTTTCACCTATATAGTTTTTTAAAATTAATATTAAATAATATAAGTATGATAAGTCCCAGGGAGCCGGGAAGACGTGGGTCTCTGATTGTGTATTGTAGATTAAGATATAAGGCTGATAGAATATAACATTTTGTGTTTGTGTGGGTGTGTTTCTTTTTTTCTATTCCTCTCTCTTTTCTTTTCCTTTTTATTATTTTTCTCTCTTTAGATAATAGCTTTGCTTGTTTTTTTTATGGTATTTGTAATGGTTCTAGGGGTTGCTCGTGCGTAAATTGGCGCCACACTTGGCTGGGGTACCTGGGTGAACCCTTTCTGTCCGGACAGCCACCCACCCGTGGCTGTCTCAATCGCTGGCAGAATCCGTCAGTGGGCGTTTCTTGAACTTCTTCCAGCAAAGAAGCTCTTTGACGCCCAGTCCCCTCCTACTCTCCCTGCGCAGAAGCCTTCTGCGCAAGGAGAGTGTGGGCAGCGGAGGACCCGTGCTCTCCCCGCTGGTCTCCGGCGAGGAGTCATGGAGCCCCCTTGCCGATTCCCCCATCTGCCCCCCTTCTCCACTGGTGCTACGCTGATTTCCTTCCCCAGCAGATGGGCTGCTTCTCTCCCTCCTGGGATGCTCTCTGGAATCCCTCTGGAGCCACCCTCTCCCTCTTGCTCCGATGGCAGTTCCCTGACAGTATCGTATCTTGAAAATGTTTAATAAAATTTATTCAAAATTGAAACTGTCTCCAAGGAGACCTACATTCGTTTTTTCTGTAAATATGGGGGACAGTTTTAGAGATGAAGGAGAATAAGGTAATAGGGCAGATTGAAGAATGTTTTAACATGTCTGCCTGGAGTAGAGGGGGAGCAGGAAGCTACCTTTCATACAGGTCCCATCTGAAAGGCCTTATTTGGAAAACGTAAAAGAGAAAATTAATGAAAAAGTTAATGGTTCCTCTCATTTGTCTACTTGCATCTTTGCTGCGTGTGCAGTCCCACACTTAAATATTTTGTTTGTTTGTAACATAACAGCCCAGCTTAGCTCTTCTCCACCCATTGGGTGTGAATTGACACCTCCACATTCTACAAAGGTGTCACAATTTGCATGATTTTGATAGCTTGGGAAGAAAGGGTTGACTATCTGAATGACCGGTGCTAAAAGCAAGCATTTGGATGCATCAGGTTTTCTTATGATTAAGGGAGGTAATAGAACAGTCATCCTTCTTATTGCTGACTGTTGAGACCCATTTGTCCCAAGGGCCGGCCCTGGGTGTCTGGACTGCATACAGTCTGGGGCCAGAATGCCTAAATCTCTCTTTCCCCTCCTTCTGTGAACTTCACCTTGAGATCAGGTTGAGCAAGCTCCATGTTGTGTCCCACTGGTATCGGAGGTATGTTTGACATGTGGGAGAGAGCCTTTTTGTAGCTACGGTCAGATTTTCAATGGTTTTTGGGTGCCTTTTTAAAAGACCTGTTTATTCCAGCTGACAGTTTTGTCTGCTGCTCTATCTGTAACTTCTTGAACTGTTTTGAGTTTCTTTTGTGTTCTAGATGGGGACTTGTTTTGGGCATCTTTGGGAGGAAAACCAGGGTATAGGTTGATGATGGATAAATTTTTAGTTTCTTGCTCCTGGCACCTCACCACTCTCAGTTTTCATGATGCATTGAGATGGATGGATTATCCCCAGTATATGAGTGTTCCTCTTGTCTCCCTTTTCTTTATTTTACTGTGCTGTTTCATAACGCTTTCTCCCAGGTGTTTGCCGCTGGCATTTACAGCACTGCAGAAACCTTTGTTTAAAATCTTGTCGTCCAAAGCAGCTCTGCACAGATAGAGCCCCACCAAGCCAAATGCAGGTTGTTGGTTATCTACTGTGGTTTCCCTATTTCTGTTATCACAGGCAGGCAGCAAAAAACAAGAGAGTTCTTAGTCTCTAGTGGGGTGAAATGCGAGGCAAGGGGGAGTATGTTCAGCTTGGCGGCTTATATGCTGTGTAGGCTTGATCTGAAGAAGCCTTTAACAACTTGGTGCCCACAAGATGTTTCAGAAGACAACTCCCAGCATCCCTGACTCTTGTGTCTGGGGCTGTTGAGAGTTGTAGTTGAAGGTTGGGGTAAGGCTTATTTTTCAACATAGTCAAGAAAAACCCATCTCATTCATAGAATGTCTGGAAATGGTGCCACGAGGCCCGTTTTGCATGTTACATTATTGTAAAATAATTTAGCCATTCTGAGATCTCAAAGTAATATCATCATGGCTTTCAGAAACAGCATGACTATTTACTTTTCAGGCACCTCAGGAGATATAGATTGAAATAACTGCCATGGTGTCCAAAATATGAATTATGACAGCATGAATGATTGAGATTTTCCCTCTGGCCATGTATACTTGGATAACACAATCGAGGACCCATCCCTAGAAAACTTTATAAAAGCTGCAGCAGGCAATGTCTTTATTGGGACCAACCAAAATGTCACAAACAATGAGCCCAGGAAATTCCTGAGTTTGAAAGACTTCACCATGCCACCTTGGAGTTCCCTGGCAAGCCTTGCCCTATTGTATTTTGTGGTGCCATTGCATTTCACAGTGTGGGCAAAATGTTGGGATCAAGCCTTTTCCATATTGAGTCACATTGGACACAGGAAGGGGGTGGATAAGAAATAATCTTGTACTGCAGTTGGAGCTGCCAGTAGCTGTTTTCATCACAGTGGATGGGTGTATGGCAGAAATCCCTGTAAATAAGTAGATTAGATGAATACATGAATAGGAATTTTGGGTTCTGCTAGCCATGGTAGCCAAAATGCAGCCTCAGTTTTCCGAGATAAACAGTTCTTATCTACCATATGTTCAGGATTAAAAGCAGGGAATGGGTTCCACCATTGTGTCCTCATTTAAGCATCCATGAAACAGATGTTGTTGATGGGCAGACTTCTGTGGTAGATGAACCATTAATTTTATCCGACATGGATTTTGTGCTCTGAGCTTCCTGTTCCTTCAGAAGTGTCCCAACAGTGTGATTCCCTCCAAGTCAAGAAATGATTGTGGAGAATTACAGAATCATAGACTGCATTTTCTGGCTTTATTCTCAGCAGCCCTTGCTCAGGCCAGAGTAGACATCTGGCTTATTCCAAGTGAATTGAATCTGAATGTTGTATTTTTAAAATTTTGTTTGTATTCTTTCTCTGTGTGTATATTATTGAAGGGTGGTGTACAAATTCATCAAATAAACACAAACACATGTTGTTTTTAAAAACAACTTCTTACGCTGCTTATTTCTATTTTGTTTATTTATTAGGGTGATCAATGCGGGTAAAAGTACACACAATGAAGACCAGGCCAGTTGTGAAGTACTTTCAGTCAAGAAGAAAGCAGGAGGAACTAATTCCACACCAAACAAAAACTCCTCTACTAAACGGAGGTCTTCGTTGCCAAATGGGGAAGGACTGCAGCTGAAAGAGAATTCAGTAAGTTGCCACTTCCTTCTTTAATCTGTCCACAGTGAGATGGTTGCTTCACTTGCAGAATCCTTGTGCAAGTAGTCTATGCTACAATGCTCTCTAGTAAAACACATGTGTGTAAGCATGGCAGTTGTGGATAGAATGGGCAATAGCTCCCATTCTTTCCAGCTTCTGGTGCTGTCTTTGATCGCTCAGCTTGTTTTGCACCCCTAAGAACAATTGTGTTGAAAATGTGGGCTGATTTATAAGCTCTGGGTTCAGCTCCTGAAATTCTTCCAATGATTGCTTCAGCTCACAATGGCCACCAACTTGGACGGCTTTAAAAGAGGATCAGACAAATCCAGGGAGGAGAAAGACTATCGGCGGGACTTGCTATTGCACTCATTCCTATCTCTGAAGTCCACATCAGCCTCTGGTTCACCCCTGTGAGAACGGGATGTGGGGCTCAGATAAGCCTTTGGCAGAGCTCTTCTTATGTGCCAACCTGGCAACCTTGTCCTGTACTTACAGCTGCTCCAGAGCTATGGTTTGAAACTTAGTATAATAAATAAGGGTTAGGTGATTACAGCTGGTCATGGTGGCTGCTGTTTTCTTTGCAGAGGGTGAAGCTCTGCTTAGGATGCCCAGGTTGTAAGGCTCATTAGCAGGGAGCAGAAGCTGCTGTTCGCCTCCATGATTCACCTTAGCATGTATGGAGCAGTGACATTCAAAATTACGTATGGTATCCAACTAAGACCCATTTAGTTTAATGGACATGCTCATTTAAGTCCATTGGTTGTAGAGCATCTACTCTTCAGGGTGAGCAAGTTGGCTACAGCTCTGCAGCTTCTGCTCCTGATGCAGCCAGAGACAGACGCAGCTTCTCCCTTTTCCTAAAAATGCCAGTTGACCTGGGGCCAACAAGAGGGAGAAGACTTTGAGCTCCCCCCCCCCAAAAAAAACTTTTGAGAAATGAAAGTCTCTAGCCCTTGTAGAAATAGAGACAATAAAGCAAAATGTGTGAAATGAACCTGGTCCAGCCTTTCAGTGCTTTTAGAAAATGAGAGTAAAGTCACAGCTGTGATTGCTGAGTGCTGTAGAGAAATTCTAGAACCGCAGGTGTGCCAGGAAAGATGAAAAAAATGGCCTTAACCAGGAAGTCCTTTGTCTAAACAACAAGGACTTGCTGATTCATTTTGAAGCTGATCTTTGTTTTTCTTTGGTAAAGAAGTGGCTGTTGCCCAGAGAAAACAACCAAGGAATTCAAGATTTTAGTTTAGCTGTGCCCACCTAAAACCACAAGTTAGCTGCAAACACAGGAGTCTGTGTGCTCTTTCTAACTGATTTAATTTCATTCAGAAATGTGATTTCCCCCTCTTTTGAGTATGCAAACATAAAAAGAATTACCACACACGTCCAGCACATTTTAGTATATCCATATTTCAGGGGGACATTGCAGCAGAGAGAGAGCATGGGCTATGTCACCCCTCCAAAATAGCCCAATTTTGTTATACAGTGGCAGGTGGATTCAGGGTGGGAGGACTGAGAGAGGAGTGTACGACAACCCTGAAGTGTAGGCTGGTGTTGCTATACTCTAGTCTCTTGGCTTTTTTTTAAAAAAAGGAAAATGCAGTAAAAAACAACTGGCTTTGCATGGCTTAGGGGTAGCACTGGTGCAGAGCAGGGCTCTTGTGCCTGAAAGTTCTTTGACAGGCAAAGATTCAACAGGTTAAGTCATTTCTAGTATCGAAATACAGTTACGGAAAAGTTTTAATTTGCTGACCTCACTGTCAGACATCTTAGTACTTTTGTGTAGCCTCATATTTTTTACCTCACTCGCTAATGAGAACACAATTTTGCCTAGAATATAAATCATATGCAAATCTGTGCCCTCTTCTGCTTTAAACCCAGAAAATCTTGCTCACACACCTGTTTCTATGCATTGTGTATTTTTTGAAGGAACGTCTTGTCCTCAAATAAGATTCAATAGTCTAACTTAGGTAACTACCTTACAAATGTTATCTGTACCTTTGCTGTTCCATGGTTCATTTCCCAGTTCTCTGGGTGCCTCATTTTAAAACCGGTTAAAAATTTAAAATATGTATAGATGATAACATGCTTTGAAATACATAGCCTGAGTTTATTGAGCTTCAGTGTTTCAGAAGAGATTAGCTTTAAAATATGATTGCTGCGAAACGCTTGCTGCTAGAGGGCAGTCTTGTTCCAGAAGCTAGCCCATTTCACTGGGCTGCCTTTTTAAAGGAATCTGAAGCTGGCCTTTTTTGTGTGCCACATTAATGTGTAGTAGCACAGAAGTGAGACATTTCATTCAGCGTTTCTTGCTGAGATATTGTTGCATCTCTCAAAACTTATTAAAGCAAATGGATAAAACCTGAGGGGTGCAAGCACTTAGGAGAAGTCTCCCAGCATGACATCAACTAGCAGACAGCCTCACAAAGATTTTTTGGGGGGGGAAATCTAGTAGCTTGGAAATGTACTGGTTTACTCCTTAAAGCAATTTTAATTACTGTGACATGTGCTTTTTTCTTAATTATGATACACACATCCACACACCCCTCCCTGTATTGTTAATTCTCTTCGTTCAGCCAAACTTCAAATTTTGGATTTTACTGTTTTTTTTTTGTTGCTGCTAATAATCTAATGTTTATGCATAGTTATCAAATATCTGATTGATCTTGTTTTGTCTTGGGTTACTCCAATCTTGTTTCATAAAATGAGGCTTGTGTTTTTATTTTTGGTCAT
The DNA here is from genome assembly GCF_964252035.2 of Podarcis erhardii. Lineage (NCBI taxonomy): Eukaryota > Metazoa > Chordata > Lepidosauria > Squamata > Lacertidae > Podarcis > Podarcis erhardii. The sequence continues at coordinate 47,927,743 of NC_138500.1, forward strand.
AACCTGCTTTGAGGGCCTTGGGTGGAAAAGCAGCATATGAATCTAATTGTAAATGTAAAACAAAATTGTGCCAGGGGATACTTGGTCAGATGCATGCAGTGAGTGTTTATCCATATATATTGAACTATGCTCAGAAAATCAAACCCTGCATGCAGGGTGTGAGTCTTGTTGACCCTGCATGCACTGGGAGTGAGTCTTGTTGACCTCATTGGGGTTTAGTTCTGAGTAGACCTGCCAGTTAGCAGGGATACGGGTGGCGCTGTGGTCTAAACCACTGAGTCTCTTGGGCTTGCCGATCAGAAGGTTGGCGGTTTGAATCCGCAAAACGGGGTGAGGTCCTGTCACTCTGTCCCAGCTCCTGCCAGCCTAGCAGTTCGAAAGCACACCAGTGCAAGTAGATAAATAGATACCACTGTGGTGGGAAGGTAAACAACATTTCTGTGTGCTCTGGCTTCTGTCACAGTGTTCTGTTGCGCCAGTAGTGGTTTAGTCATGCTTGCCACATGACCCGGAAAGCTGTCTGTGAACAAACGCTGGCTCCGTCGGCCTGAAAGCGAGTTGAGCGCTGCAACCCCATAATCGCCTTTGACTGGACTTAACCGTCCAGGGGTCCTTTACCTTTACCTATTTTATAGCTTACCTATAAAATACTTTTATAAATAAAATAACACAAATGTGTCACTTAATTATTTTTTTAAAAAACTACCTGGTAGCGGATTTACAGGTTTTCCAGCAGCAGAACCACAGTAAAACTGGTTAGTATTGCTGGGTGTCCTGTCTCAGGGGTGACAGCCATCCTTGGAATTGGGAATTGACATTGGGAAATGCATTTGTTCATGACTGGAGCCACTCTTAAAACCCCATTCTTTTATGTTGTTGTTTTGTTTTAATAATACTTACGCAGGAATCGGACGGCGTATCTTTCCACTACTGGTCGTTATTTGATGGGCACGCTGGATCTGGGGCGGCTGTTGTAGCATCAAAGCTGCTTCAGCATCATATTGCAGAGCAGTTGCAGGAGATTGTGGACATCCTGAAGAACTCGGCCGTCCCTCCCCCAACCTGCCTGGGGGAGGAGCCAGAGAGCATGGCTGCTAACACCCGGACACTAACCAGAGCAGCCTCCTTACGGGGGAGTGTTGGCGCCCCGGGATCACCCGGCACCCCTCCGACTCGCTTCTTTACGGAGAAGAAGATATCTCACGAGTGCCTCATTATGGGGGCTATTGAGACAGCTTTCAGGGAAATGGTAGGTGTCTCTTCTGCTGTGCTTAGTAATCTAATCGTAGGATCCTTCTCTGTTGTTTTGGGTACAGCTGGGGGGGGGGAGGGGGAATTGACATGCTGACATCAGCACATTTAATAAGTTTGTCTGCTAAAGATAAATATATGCCAGTCTTCTTAATGGTATTGGGCTTTTACTGGCAAAAGGAACGTCCACTAGAAACCTGTGTAACGGTCCTAATATGAGTAATTGCGGGCACACAGTTTGTGCCTTAAGTGTCACCGGTGAGAGCTTCCAAGTTGCAGTCTAAAAGGGGGTACAAAACACTGGTTTAGAGTTAGGCAGCCATCATGATCCATGTGGCAACTATTGCAGTGGTGCACCCAAGAATCTGTGGCCTGACTCAGTTAACCTAGACCTGTTTTTCTTTGCTGGGTCTACAGTAGACTTCACCGGAAGAGCCCCAAGTTGATGACAGAATATAACTAGAGTTTATAGCCAGTATTTGATGCATTGCATCATCTTCCCCAGTGCAAATGTAACGCTGACTTCATAAAATCATGATTTGTACTCCAAAACTAGTTTTGTGAACTACTGTTCCTGTGCCTCATCTCTACTTTATAGACCACTTCCCCCCCCTTCCTATGTTAACCATGTTACATTGTGTACCATTTCAAACCATGGTTCCTCCATAAACCAGGGTTTGGAGTAGATTTGAAACCCTGTTCCATCTTCCCCTCTTGCTCTCTCCCTCTCCCTCTCTCTGTTTTGTCTTGGAATGTATTTATGTGAGAAGCTAGAAATTTTATTTTACACATGGAAGCTATGACAAAATGTTGCCATGTTCCCATCAGCCAACCATTCCCCTCTCTAGAACACTCCATTCTGTGTCATCTGATTTGTTGTTTCTCCCTCCTCTGGCCCTAACAAAATCAGTTGGCATTCTGTAGCCACTGAGGATTCTCAGTCCTCATAAGACTGTTTTTGGGTGTCTTTCCAATAGGGTGGTTTTTTATTTTATTTTTAAATTTTTATTTCTGAAAACCTTCAGGTTCCCCCAAACCTGCTGTTAAATTCACAGTCACCCCTGAACTTTGGAAATATAGGGAATGAATTGAGTTCTGATTAAATGTGTTAACATTAATTTAGGAAGAATTGTGGAGACTAATCAGATTCTGAGATTGCATTTGCAAGTCGTATTGATCACATGTGTTATGATGGAGAGAAAAAAGGCCCTTTCTTTGTACAGACTTTGCAGAATTTTTCCTCCTTTGTTGTCCACTGGCTGCTAATAATTAAATTGTTCTCAGTAACTAAATCATTAAATTGTTTGATAATTACTGTTCTGATCATCTCCATAGGTTACATCTTTTGTGGTTTTCCCTTCTTTGATACTGCTTCAGAGGCCTTAGAGAGACCCTGTTGTTTAAAAATAATTGGGGTTGAAAAATAATTGAGGGCAGAAGCATGAATTAGCGAGATAAAATTAAAAGTTGTTTAAAACATTCATATTGATTGACAATTAAGCATGAAAACCAGAATATTACTGAACTATGTAAAAAAAAAAAAAAAGATCTTGGTTTCACCAGATGAATATAAAAAATAAGTTAATACTTGGGAACCCCTTGGTAAAAATGCTAGCTTTACATTTTAGGTTTTCTTGCATTCACACCTACAGGAATTTGCAGAGCAGGTGCAAAATCTTGAAGCTCTGATGCCCTTTTTAAAATGGGCAGTTTCCAGTCCATACAGTTGTATGTGAGAAATCCACAGGTTTGATCCAGAGGTAGCTTGCTTGAGTAGTTTGCCGTTTGTTTCACGGACTATTGACCTGTACACCACTACTATATTCTTCTGCTGCCACCAATTTTGTGGGGAAAAACCCAGGGCCCCCCAGTGAAGTACTGTGTCTCAATCAGGTAGAGTTATCAGTGAAGATTAAAGTTTATTTCAAACACAAACAAGTTTTAAAATATATTCGAAATGCTGTCACTCTATTCCCTCTCAGTCTTGGCTCGGTCTCTGACTCACTCTGACTCCTCTATCCCCCCCCCCAAAAAAAAGAACCAACTGAATTAACTGTCAAAACCTCTGGGCTGAGCCTCAAAATCAGGTAGGCTCCACCCCCGTGCTTTCTTATTGGTCAACCTATTAACCCTTTCTCTCCCCCAATACAAACGTAGCCCCAAAGAATGGGCAAATGCCACAAGTAGAAAGGGACTTTCCCACCCATGCAAGTTGGCCCCATGATTGACATTGCCTTCTTCTGCTCACATTGATGTGTGCGGTCTTCTGTCACTCTCCTTGCACTCCATGCTCAGAACTGGCATCTTGGAGGTCCCCAAGGGCTGCAGTTGAAGAGGAGGGATGTGGGAAAGCTTGTCTTGTGAGCAGAGTTCTACCTGTGTTTCTTTGGGTCCACCCTGCCCTGACCCAACTAATGCGATTCTCTTGGGAAAGCCAGGCTCACACGTGTGTGAATTGGGCTGACGCGCATCTCTTCCTTGCTGGATTGTTGACCGTAGTTCCAATCTCAGTCTGAAGCATTTGGTCTCATTGCTTTCCATTGGATGTGTGGTCCTGTGTACATTTGGATATGTGCTCTCATCCATGTTTTTTAGGCAGTTTGTCTTATGATCACATTTTGTTTATGCACAGATAGAGCTGGATTGGGATGCGGGTGGCGCTGTGGGTTAAACCAGAGCCTAGGACTTGCTAATCAGAAGGTCGGCGGTTTGAATCCCCGCGATGGGGTGAGCTCACGTTGCTTGGTCCCTGCTCCTGCCAACCTAGCAGTTCGAAAGCACGTCAAAGTGCAAGTAGATCAATAGGTACCACTCCGGCGGGAAGGTAAACGGCGTTTCCGTGTGCTGCTGGCCACATGACCCGGAAGCTGTACGCCAGCTCCCTCGGCCAATAAAGCGAGATGAGCGCCGCAACCCCAGAGTCAGCCATGACTGGACTTAATGGTCAGGCGTCCTTTAGAGCTGGATTAGGGCCAGCAAATGTAAAAAGCTCCATTATTTAGGGAGCTTCCTGACGACCCACCACTCTGCCCCTGCGGCACTAATCTCCTACCTCCCGTCCATTACACTACCCCTCAAAGGGTAAACAAAACTTCACTTGATCTCCTGAGTTCAGAATAAAGCATGCAGGATTTATAGGAACACAGGAAGCTGCCTTAATATACTGAGTCTGGCCATTGCCCATCAAGCTCAGTACTGTCTACCCAGACAGGCATCTCCCCAGGGCTCTCACTCCCAGCCTTCTTGGAGATGTGTGTGTGTGTGGGGGGGGAGGTTTGAACCCTGCATCCAGAGCAGATGCTCTTACTGAGCTATGATCCTTGCTTCGCAAGTGGGTGCTGTGTGCTGATTTTAATCAAATTTGGATATAGGAAGCTGCCTCTTTCTGAATAAGCATTGCCTACACTGACTGGAAGCAGCTCTCTAGGGTTTCAGACAGGGGTCTTTCGTGGCCCTACTTTGTAGGAGATGTCAAGGATTGGAACTGGCACCTCTTAGCATGCTTCTTGATTTATTTTGCGTATCAATATGCAGGGGATTTGATCTTCACTAGAACCACCTCTTTATAGAAGTGCAGCAAATCCTATTTACATCTTATTTTAACATTGGTGAGTTTTGAAGCGATTAGATGTAAAAGCACATACAACTAGAAAAAAATAATTATTATACCCAGTTTGCGTATTGCCATTTATCAGAGTAACAACTTTTGATGACTTTAAGCATGCACAGGAACAAACCTGCATGCAGCAGTATTTCCTGCCAGTGTGGTGTAGTGGTTAAGAGCGGTAGTCTTGTAATCTGGGGAACCGGGTTCGTGTCTCCGCTCCTCCACATGCAGCTGCTGGGTGACCTTGGGCCAGTCACACTTCTTTGAAGTCTCTCAGCCCCACTCACCTCACAGAGTGTTTGTTGTGGGGGAGGAAGGGAAAGGAGAATGTTAGCCGCTTTGAGACTCCTGAAGGGGAGTGAAAGGCGGGATATCAAATCCAAACTCTTCTTCTTCTTCTTCTTGTGGGTCATGTTCAAATGTGTGTGTTTTTGTTTATTTATTTTAAAAAGTATTAAAAATAAATTCAGCTAATAATAACAAACCATTTGACTCACCTCCAGAATGCTTCTCCACGCTGAATTTAACAAAACGTACAATAAAAATATTAAAGCGGTAGGGAGATAAACGTGGTGCGTTTGTGATATGAACAGCTCCACTAGCTTTTGAGGGCTTTGTGCTTTTATACCTCTGTGTTCATCAAACACTATGAATACTGAATAAATAGCTTGTCTGGAGGAGCCTGAAGTGCAGTTCACACTTGAGCCAGTAGGTGGCCTCATTGGGCAGTTTACATCTTGCTCCAGCTTGTTCCTGTCACAAAACCATCACAGATATTCGTAGAGCAAATGGGATTGAGCCCTCAGTGCTGAACTGCACAGAATCTTATTTGTGACAGATGCTATTAGCATCACAATCCATATACCCTGCTTCAGCCCACTTGGGGACTGCTTGCTGCCAAGTCCTGCCAAGCAGTCCACTTAACTTTCTCACGTGCAAAATAACTTTCCTATTGCTCTACTTAACCTGGTGCCTACTGGATCTGAAAGCATGATTGTGGGGCTTGGTTGTCAATACGAATTGTGTGTCTTATCCCTCGTTGTCATAGTTCCTGTTTGTTACGGTGCGTTGACCTCAATACATTTATTTTCCATAAGGGGAGTGGGGATGCCCTTCTGGGGCACGACATGACCTGAAAGGGGAATATGTAGCTAAGGGCCAGGAGACAAACCACTAGCCAGTCTTTTCTCCTGTGAGAAGTCTAGTCTTATAATTAATAACGTTAAATGGCAATTGCTAAACAAATTGGCTGTTTTTAATATGTGGAAAGCAATGCTGTTGGTTTGTTTGTGCGCATTTTGATCCAGTCTTGTGAATGCTCCAGGGATGTAGTCCACGTTATAATGACAAACGGCCTGCTTCAGGCCCCCCACCCCAGGGTATGGAAAAATGAAATGACTAGATTCTACTGTATTTTTGCAAAAAGGACTGCAAGTGCGATCTTCTTTGTGAGGAAATGTATTTGTCTCCCGTTTGGCAATGTGCTATGTGTACACAACTCTGCTCTTTTGGCAGCTGTTCAGTATTGATACTCCTGCTAATGTTATGCATTCTGTTCCCTCAGCTATCTTAACAAGATTTTTGTAAAAAAAAAAAAGAAAATAAGCAAAAAGGCTGGATATGCACATTTGGCACATGTACAGTATTTTTCTGTGTATAACATGCCCCCGTGTATAAGACGCCCCCTATTTTGGGGGACTCAAAATTAAGAAAATACACTCAGCACTACCCGTGTATAAGATGACCCCAATTTTTAAACATTCTTTTCACGTAAAAAAACCTAGTCTTATACACGGAAAAGTACAGTACATTATACAAGTTTGTTAATGGGCAATATAGGTTTGCAACCTGGTGCCCTTCGGACACGGACTGTAATTCCTGTTATCTCTCACTGTTGGTCATTCTGACAGGAGACGATGGATATTATTAACTTATGTTGCCTTGAGAACACCATGTTGGATTCTCCTGCTCGGAAGTAGCTCAGAGCTGGCATTGACTTTTTAGCAAAATGAGAGGATAAAATTCAGAAGTGATTCCCTGCATGTGGCAGATACTATTTTAAAGTGTCCCCTCACAGTTAAAAAAAACCCAAGCAACTCCCTTCAGCGGTGGGGGTGGGGTGGGGAATCAAGTATAAAAGGGACAAAGTTTTCAAACTCCTTCTGAAGTTTGGCTAGTCTGCTTTCCAGGAGGTTTTTTTTTTGCATAAGTAACATTTTTAAAAAGTGAACCTCCGCCTGCAGCCTAAAATGGTACAGTCCATTTTGCCACTTCATTCCCAACCCTGGGTAACTGTGTAATGGTTGAAAATGTTTAAATGCACCTCTGGTCATGAAAGCTTAAGTTATGCTTTCCAGTTGTATTATGTGTGACCATTTGTTGGTCAGCATTTGACCAACTGAGTTTGAATTTTGTGTTTCAGGTTGTTGGTTTTTTAAAAAAGTTTTTCATTTATATGGTGTTTGAGTGTGTGTGTGTGTGTGTGTGTGTGTGTCTCTGTGGGTGTGTGTGTGTGGGTGTGTGTTCTGAGCTGCCCAGAGGGCTCCTCCTGTTATGGTGGAGTATCTATATAAACGGAGTGAATAAGATAATAACAGCAAATCGTTGCCCTTGTGGTGAGGTGTGCCTTTCAGAAGTCCACCCATTGTGCAGTTAAATTTTTATTTCATACTTCATGGGGAATTATCAGCGTTTCTAAACTCAGGGTAGGAATGACTGGCTTTGGGGGCCAAACTAGATAGAAGGTGAATTTTAACTCTGTTGAAATACAGTTTTTATTATATAAACAGCAAGGTACTGTGGATAATGTGTCTGAAATGTAAAGAACAGCTGCTGAGAGACTCTTGGTTGGCAACATGATAGGGTGAGAGGGTGCTCAGGCTCCCAACCAATTCCTTTTCTTATGTAAGCATTAATTGCATTGCCTCCAGGCTGCCTCTTAATTGTGGATGACTCAACATCCACAGAGTACTTCATGCTCTAAAGACAATACCATGGAAGTGGTTGGTATGTTGTGCAGAGATCTTAATATTCTAGTGACTTTCTTGAAACAGTTGCTGGCTTAAATGTGGGGATGATGGGAACTGTAGTCCAAAAACAGCCAGAGACCCAAGTTTAGGAAACCCTGTTCTAGAATGTGAGAATGTGACTTGGCTTGAATGTGTGTGTTTCTTTGTCTTTCCTTTATATACCTTCCTATGTATAAGGCTGCCATCCTAAACTCACTTATCCAGATGTAAGCCCCATTGAATTTATAGGACTTACTCCTGAGTTGACATGATTAGGCTTGCAGCTTTGCCAAGTTTCAAAATGGTTCTTCTTGCTATTGGTTTTCCTGCTGTGGTTTCTTACTTGCCTAAAACAAGTGTGTGTGGTTATACACATGGCTCCAGAATGAGGTAGTAGAATAGACCATACCATTTCCGTCTACAGGAAGAGGGAATTGCATTCTTAGATGTTCCCCAGTATAGAAGTTGTGATAAGAGAGCTGGGCTGTGTCCATGAGGCAGACTGAGGCAGCCGCCTCAGGTGGTGGAATCTAAGGGTTGTCTCTGCATGTGCCCCCTCCCTGCTGCCATTGGAGGAGAAGTGAGGAGAAGCAGCCGCTTCCAGTGAGATCTCACAGGGTTCTTTCAAGATCTTGCCAGAACCCAGAAGCCCTGTGACCCCAATAAGTGAGACTTCAACAGGGGCAGCGGGGGTAGGCAGATGGCACATGTGGGCGGCCACCTTTCCATTTTGCCTCAGGTGGCAAAACTGGATGGGCAATCTCTAATAGTAGTAGTAGTAGTAATAATAAATCACCCTCACTAGCGGAAATCTATTACATCAAGGAGTGGGTTGGGAACCTAGGGTACTGATCTGCTATATTTTTCCTTGCAAGGAATTATTTTTAACATGCCATTGAAAAATGACATCCCTGACCTGCACTCTCAATTAATGCAGCCCACTCCCCTGCTTCCATTCTGCTACACGTGCAGACTGGGATTTCCTTTTGTTCTGTCCATGAGGTAATTGCTGCTTAGCTCTGTATCTTTCTTGTACTCCTCCGCCTTTTCCCTGTCAGCTTCTCACTGCCTTCCTCAGTCTCTGGTCTCCTCTGCTATGTATCAAACATTTGTCATAACTTCTGAATGATTTTTCTGAAGCGCCTGAAATAGAAAACCCAGCATTGTCTGCTTTTCAGTATAACTATGCTTCAGATGGCGTTACCGCTCACTGGGAAAAGAAAGACAGTATGTGGTTCTATGTGTTAAATTCTGACAGGTTCTCTCTTTTATTCCTCAGGACTTGCAGATAGAGCGAGAAAGGGCTGTGTACAATATATCTGGTGGCTGTACGGCCCTCATTGTGGTGTGTTTGCTAGGAAAGCTCTATGTGGCAAACGCTGGCGATAGCAGGTAGGCACAATTCTTCACGTTTCTTGGTAAGTTAAGAACATGTAAGAAAAGAACGACAGGCCTATCTAGCCTGGCATCCTGTTCTCACAGTGGTCAACCAGATACCTATGGGAATACAGCAAGCAGCTCCTGAGCAGAACTGAGCTCTTCTCTCAGTAAGCAGCAGCTACCAACCTGCTGGAAGCTAGCATTATGACTCAGACCTGTCTGGTGAATGTTAAAATATCTAACCCATCATCTATCAAGTGCATTGGTGTCCAAGCTATCAAAGTGCATTGGTGTCAGGAGTCCTGGAATACAACAAATCTAGATGAGATTTTTCCTGCTGCAAGGATGGAGGACAGGAAAGTTTTTCTCAAATGGAAAGCAAGTGTCCTGTTGTACAATCCAGGATACATTCCAAAAAACGAGGTGGCTTCTTTTGAACCTGATGAAGAGCTAATATGACCCTTTTTTATTCACACATTAGATGGCCTTAGCTCATTCTTGGCTTTTGACATATAAAGGCAACTGGTTTATACAGTCACAATCTATACCTGAATCTTATCCAAAGTGTCTTACTGTGTGTTCTTGGCAAACGTCTCCTTCCCTGAGATGGGTGGAGGAGAGTACTTTCCAGTGTGTTCTTTTTCAAAGGGGTTGATATCAAGGTCAAAGCATTGATTTTCTGTCATTCGGAAATTGCATAAAGAAATGCAGGCACCAACCTCAGCAATGTTCTCTCAGCCTTTCTTCCCCTACTGCAGCATTGCTGTTTACTGTTCTGTTAATGTTTCAGCAGTGCCTTACATTGCTAGGTACAATGCACTGTGCAGTGGTACCGCTGGTTAAGAACTTAATTCGTTCTGGAGGTCTGTTCTTAACCTGAAAGTGTTCTTAACCTGAGGTACCACTTTAGCTAATGGGGCCTCCTGCTGCTGCTGCGCCACCGCAGCACGATTTCTGTTCTCATCCTGAGGTAAAGTTCTTAACCCAAGGTACTCCTTCCAGGTTAGCGGAGTCTGTAACCTGAAGCATCTGTAACCTGAGGGACCACTGTAATGCATGTGCGTTATGAGCTCTAGACTAAACTCTTGCTGTTACAGTAAAGAATTTACAGCTCTGCTGTAATAGCTGTTACGCATCTGTAGCCAGAAATTTGTCATTTTGGATCAATACACAATTCTGCCCTTCTCACCTTTTTCTAATTAGCCACTTCTCCTTTGAATATTTTACTTATCTGCCTCCTTGCACCATTATTTCCCCTTGCCGCAGCCTCGCATATTGGCCCATTGCTTCAGTTTGTGGATCTTTTCCTTCAATAGGCAGAATGTTTTTTGAGAGTTCTGTGATGTCACAGCAGCTCACACGGTGATTGGAGAGGCGGCTTGCAGATCCACAGGGTAGTGGAGCAGGATCATGGAGGAATGCAACTCTAGTACTTTTCACATAGCAGGAGCTATGATATGGTATCATTACTTTTGCTTGGGCATCCTGTGTAACGTCCAAAACAAGGATGCTTGCTTGGTGAATGGATGTGTTTTAAGTGCCAGGGAAGATAACCAGTTTCAGGTGGCATCCGAGAATTTAGATGACACACAGCAAATGTCATCACTACTTTACCTCCCACCACTGAAATGTATTCTAGGAGGATTCTGTTTGTAGAGTAAGCATAAAGGATCCCTTCGCATCCCTAGACAACTGGGTAGCTGATTTGCAAGCTGCTCATGCTTGAATTCAGAACAAATTGATTTTCAGCATTGCTTGCATTGCTTGACAGGTATGTCCTAGCCCAGCAAACTGTTTGCTGGCTTGCATACTCATTTGCTTATCTGGGCTTGTCCCTGTCCACTGCATCTTTTGAGGTATTGAAAGTGGGGGGGAAAATAAAAATAACTGGAGGCTACTATGATTAGACACTGGCTTCATTCCATCCCTCCTAGCAATTCTGCCCTTGCTTTGCACCTGCCAACACTAAACTGTCCACTCTTCTGGTTTAGCACTCCAGTGAAGAAACAAAAGAATAATAATCTCCCATGAAGGTTTTCCCTAACAAACAGATGAAACCAAAAAGTTGTCCTTATTTATGACTGGTTCATACAAATAAACTCTGTTTATTTTAATTTATGGTTATGCTATTGGACATGTAAATAAGCAGAGAAGCTCTCTCTCTCTCTCTCTCTCTCTCTCTCTCTCTCTCTCTCTCTGTGTGTGTGTGTGTGTGTGTAGAGGAATTGGCCCCATCTATGGGGACTCCTATATCCATTTTTCATGTGTGCACCTGCTCTTTCTCCAAGTTACCACAATTTAAGGAGATGCCTTCCATCATTCCCCTATGTGGTCATTTGGGTTCATGTGAGATCTTCTCCACACAGCTGTGTGGTGCTGCCACACCTGGTGGCTGCCTGCTTGGACTTGACCCATGAGAGGGCCTTTTCATGGAAGGTTGTGGAATGCCCTCTCTGGTGAGGTGTATCTGTCTCTCTTCTTATTGATGATGGAATTAAAAAATGGCTGAAAGTGCTGGTTGATTGAATGTCTGTCTGTCTGTCTATCTATCTATCTATCTATCTATCTATCTATCTATCTATTATTATAGATGTGTTTGCCATCCTCGCATCTTTGAGAATTAAGGCTAGGATATAAATTGAATAAATAATAATAATAATAATAATAATAATAATAATAATAATAATAATATAATATAATGTAATCCAAGTGGAGAAAATCAACACAGATTCTTTGTTTGAACGGTGCCTCAGCCTCCATACTACTACATATTACAAGTAAGTAAGCCGGTGGTTTTTAAACCATTACTAGAAAACAGCAATGTAATTGTTTGTTTGTTTAAGGCAGTGATTTTCAACCAGTGTGCGATGGCGGGCAGCACTGGCCTCTGTCCCTCTTTCCTTCCCTCCCTCCTCGGATGTCCTCTTGCGTCTCTGCCTCCCCAAGGTTTGCACAGCTGTTTATTGCAGCAGCCCTGGCTATAAGCTCTGCAGGTGAAGGGTGGCTCTGGGAGGCACCTCTCTTGGGGGGGGGGCAGCTCAGAGACCAGGGGAGGCAGCTGCTGCTGCCCAGACGACTCCCAAGGAATAGGGGAGAGAAGGCTGAGGAAACACTCCACAAGGGAGGGTGTTCGGAAAAAGGTGACAGGCTGCTGGCTCTGCAGGCAAGTAGTGACATAACTGGGTTCCTGAGCCCCACACAGGTGCCGCAGAAAGAATGTAGTTTGTTAAGGGAGCCATGGGCTCAAAAAGGTTGAAAACGTTTGATTTTAGAGATTTTATAAACATCTGAGTAAAATGATTATTGCCAATATACAGATAAAACTAGCAGACTTTTAAATAACAAAATTATATGCCTGGATACGCTTGCTAAAATAAAAGTTTTTAGCTTATTTTCAGCTACTCCTTTATGTTCTGTAAACAATCAGTGGATGCAGTCCAGGCATGATTCTGTGTGCATGTTTAGCTGCCATAGTAAGCAAACGGCTGGGGGAGAGGGAATTTTTCTTTTAGCCTTCAGTTTCCTCTGCTTTGGTTGCTTTTTGACCCATATAATCAGAATCTACTTATATCGACATAATGTAGTCCCCTTGCCTTATTCTGTCCATCTGCTCAGTTGCCCACTTTCTTCTTCTTCTTTTGCAATTGACACATATTGGATTCCTCTTCAGAGAAGCCAGATGCTTCTGGCTCACCTGCATGTTCAACTGCCTGTTGACAAAATGAGCACAACCTCCCTGTGGCTCGGAATTCATAACACACTGTCAAACAGAGTTTTCCAAATGGTTTCTCTTTGTCACTTCTTGCCAGATTTTAGTATACCTTATAAAAATGTGCAGTTCAGTCTTCTGTTTCAGATCGTTTCTGGCTGAAAAGGTGTGCAGTAGAATCAGGGCATGCTGTGAATGCTCTTTTAACAGGGGGAGGAAAATTTCCTGTTGTTTTGATCATAGGAATACCAATAGGCCTAACTTTTGTCTTCCTTAAATTCATCACTTCAGCTCAGTAGTCTTTATTTTAAAGTTGTGAACCATAGCAAAAACAACAAAAAAGTGATTGGGGGGGAACCATGGTTAGCACGTGTTATATTAGAGATGTGAGGATCCCATTAAAGTGCAAATAATAAATGGATCAGCGATTATGAGCCAAATTTGTGAGCATCCCCACTGCAAAGAAGATTTAAGTTTCAAAAAATAGACAGTTTGTTCCAGGATTTGAAATATGTGAGGGTGGTTTAACTAAGAGGTAAGGCTGACAAAAAAATGAAAGGGAAAGTGCACATTTCTGAGACTGGCCCCTGATTTGCAAAGAGTTCTGGACCACATCCAAGTCAGCAATCTGAACATGGGTGGGACAGTCATAAGGTTTGAAATTCTGGAACTTATTGGCAATTTATTACTTGTATCCTGGTTTCTCATCCATTAACGTGTTATTGCCATCATATCCCTATGATTGTCTCCACAAGCACAAAGTGGTATAAAAGCTCTTTTAAAAACAGCAACTGGATCTCAGGGCCGTCGTTACCTGGGGGTGCAAGCGGTGTGGGGCAGCTGGGCACCGAATTCTGGGGGGCACCAGGCACCTGCCGCTGAAGCCACCAAAGCTCTTAACCTGTTATGAAATAATAAATAATTTTGATCAAGCTAGAAAAAACAAAATACATATATACCTAGGTATTACCAAAATGTATACCTACTGTTTCACTAAAGGACTTTCGACTTTGTGCACTCATTTACCAAAGACGCGTCGCGCCAGTGGCGGCGCTTGTCATCCACAATGACAACGTTTATCAGACTTGGGGGCGCTGGGCGGATCTTTGCACCCCGTTGGCGCACATGCTAAAGACTCCCCTGCTGGAACTTGTACTTTCAGGTTTCCCTACAGTAACTTTATTGATGGGACTTGAGTATGAATCACACATCTTGTTTTCTTCTTAATGTAGACCAAGGATGTACCATATCACTCCATTTAATTGTTTGAAACAATATGTGTCTTTTTGTAACGTATTGTGCTAAAAATACTAGCAAGACACTTAATCTGAAAGATGTATCTTTGGGCTGAAAGATGTATTGTTCAAGATGGAGCACCTTATTTAGGGATATTTAATCACTGAGGGCCCTTCAGTTAATGTTGATGTTCTCATCTCACCAACATAAGTCAGCCTTCCTCATCTAGCAGTGGTACTACAGAATCTGACTGCGTATTTGTAAAATACATGAATGTCAATACAGAGTATGACAGATTGAGTCGCCTTGGCTCTTAGAATCCAGTAGTTTTCATATCTAGATTTTTCCTTCCAGAACATATTTAAGGGTTTTGAAGTGCACAGTTCTGTCAGTTCAATCCTGCCTTGAAATGAAATGATCAAATTTCTGCATTAATTTAGGAGATAATGCTTCTAGTGGCCAGTTTGGTTGATTTAATCATTCTGCCAGACTCTAAATATATAAATGTTAATGAAGGAAGAATGTTTTTGCAAATGCATTACCAGGTCTGGATCCCACCTCTGAAAGCCACAGAAAATTTATGAAGCCGGGTAGTGTTTCTTTAACGCTCTTAACTGCCCAATCTCTCAGTAGATTGTACTTTTCATTGACTGCATTTTAAAGTAATTGTCAAAGTGCCTCTAAAGTGTGATTGTGTGTGTGTTGAATTGATAGTCCGTGAATCAAAAAACATTTCTACAGAAAGGGTTTGTCGTCGTCAGCAGTAGAAGTGCTGCTGGCAGAGTCTGGATGAGACTGGACAGGCATCTGCTGAGACTGATTAGAGGCCAATTCAAATGTCATAACAACGACATAGCAGCTGCTGAATAGCACATAGCCACATGAGTCTGCCACATGGCCCACGCAGAGCCTTTAACAGGGTCTGTCCAGTGATCAAAGCTCTTAGTTGATGGTTATCTCCTCCTAATTCTAAATTTATTTAAGGCTTATTGAATTTCAGGTTTAACAGTTGCAGTAACAGCAACAAACTCCAGTCATCCCTCCTTCCTCTGCCCACAACAAAACATCAGCTTAACCCATGACGTTCAGTTTACTTGGAACTGCCAGGCAAAGAACTGGTACACATGTGTAACTGGTACACATGCAATGATAGCCATAAACGTGGGCACAAAGGTGAAAGGCTTCTGGGACAATCTGTTGACCCAAGTTTGTGGAGTCCTGTCTTCAGGAGAACCAGAAACATGCCCTTCAGCTTCAGCCTGAGAGATCAATACTATATATCCAAATAATATGCTCTTTGAAGCCAGCATTCAACCTGACTCTGAATCCACACATGTACATTATCTGCCTACCAACCAACTGCACCATTCAAATGCTGCAAGCATTATGCATGAAACCACTCCTAAAAGTCCTACTTTACTTAATTCTTCTCTTTCCTTTTGCTTTCCTCTCTTTCTGTTTTCACTTGACTGATACAGCTAGGATTTGCTCTTGTCTGCCTACGCACAGTATTAAAACTCTTACTATTTCTATCATAGACTCGTGCAACATATCCTTGTTGTTCTCCCTGTCACTAAGCTTTCTGTCTCCAGTGTTGCTAGCCATCATACATTTGGCGTTTTCCCTACTTATCTCCTCCCCCCGGTGTGTGTGTATGATGTATAAAATATAATTAAAAACAATTCAACATTACATTTTTTATATGGCTGACTTCACTGGCTTCCTTGTCCTTCCTTTTCAGCTTCACTTTAAGCTTACCATATTTTGAAAATGTCTGCAGAACTTCTTTATCTCTTGCTTTCTCTTTTCCCTTCTTTTTCTACGTTATGTTCCCTTCCCATTAAGAAATCCTCTTTGCGTTCCTCGTTGCTTGCTTCTCCCTACTGCAGAAATGCCCTTAAACTTGACATCTCACTCTCTTGGTCCATTAGTACATTCAAGTGCCTCTTCAAAACACCTTTTTTCCACTTTTCAACCAGCATTTTCTGGGTGATGTTCTTTTGCCTTCCTCCATCATTCCTTTGATCAGATTGTAAGCCTGAGGACATAGTCCATTTCACTTTTCATTTTTGTACTATGCCTAATGGTTTTAGGTGTTGCTGTTGTCGTGCTTGATAAAACAAATAGTTGTATTTCTGAGTATGGCTATTTTAAAAAAATCTATATATTCCATTTTCTAAAATTCTGTCTTCAGTTTTACTCTGGGCACAATCAGTAAACCAGTTATACCCTTTGGATAACTCCTGTTTGTCTTAATGGGAGCCATTTAGAAGAAAGTCTTGAAGGATATTCCTATGGTTAACTTACAATTTCAAGTTGGGTGGCATTTTCTGAAGCTTCATCACTGGGCTACCTTGTCCAAACAGGCTGACCTTTTGAAAAACACTCTCACTTCTTGGAACTGGCTTGTTCACAGGCAGTAATTGCATTAAGATAGATGGGCACAACAGCAACATATTTAATCACAAGTTGTACCTATGTTTTCCAGGAAAGAACCAATAAAGATCTGGAACTACGATATTTTTATTACAGAGCAAGAAGGTTTCATGGTGAATGGAAGGAGGTGATGGAAATGTAGTAGGGTAGTTCATGTATTTTGCTTAATGAGAGTGCCTGAGTCATAATAAATGGTTTAAAAACAAAAACACACAACACACATTTTTGTGTGTGATTATACAGCCTTCTCGAACCCTAGTGCCCACCATATATTTTGGACTACAGCTCCCATCAACATTGGCTGGCACTGATGGGACTTGTAGTCCAAAACAGCTGCTAAGCACTAGGTTTGTGATGTGCAATCCAATATAATAATTAATTTCATTGAAAATTCAGGATCATTTTAAAAAATCCAGTCATCTATAAAATAATGTAGGCTGAGAAAAAATCAGGTTGACTCTCAAGGTATGGAAGGCATACCTACTCTCTTGTCCTTACAGTCTGTAAGTTCTTTGGTTCTTTTTTCCCCTTCTAAAATGATAAAACAGCTTTTCCCACCAGGCTTTTTAAAAGAAAAATACCTTGGCCTGGATCCAAAGAACTGTGCAGTTTGTTCAGTGTGACTAGGAGGTATTTGAACATATGTTTTTCAAAACACCATGCCCACCCCAAATTCTGTATGGCAAACCTCTCCTGAAATTAAGGGGCATTTTAAAATCAGTTTGAAGGCATGGCAAGGGGTGGAGGTGGCCTGCCATTGAAAGTAGAAAGTAAAAGCAAACAATCCTGTTGGGTATTAAAGCTGCTCATTGGATTCCAGCCACTAAGTGTCATTTTCAGAGATTTTGTTTGCCCTTCTTGCCAGTGAAATATAGCTTTAGGTGCATTATGATTTCGTGCAGGTCTTGTGCATTTTAAATATTTGTGGAACATTTGAACCCAAGTGAAATACATTAGTCCTCTAACTTTGCTTTAAACCATTATTTCAATTATTGTGCTTGCAGAGAGAAATTGAAAGTGTAGAAAAGGGTACAGTGGACTTTTGTTGTATTGTATTATGCAGTGTAGTATCACTCCTCCTGCTCCTCTGGTCATCTGAGTCCATTTCGAAATAGATTTTGTGGGTCCAAGAAGTAAAAACAAACAAACAAACTGAAACAACCTTTGGGTATCCAGTCACACCTTTGTAAATAGAACCTTTTCCCACTCACTCTTGAGAATAAACCTTTCTTTGGTCATTTCAGGTTACTTCCACAGTATTAACTTCTCCAGATCCCAGTGCCCTAACTTCTGTTTTGTTGTACTTTGTGTGATCATTTTCTTATGCATGAGAACTGCATAAGTGTTTTTAGGCTCCTTATAGATAAAAGGTTTTCACTCAAGAGTAGACACACTGAAATTAATGACCATGACCCACTTAGCTCATTACTTACTTAGGAGTCGTTATTGATTTCGATGGGTCTCTTCCCGTGTGTGTGTGTGTGTGTGTGTGTGTTAGTCAGTTGCTCTAGACTCTAGAGAACAAGAGACGAAACAGTCCTGTATAAATTGCTGGTGAGACGATTCCTCTGCTTCGCATACAACCATAATGCAATATTTCAAATGAATGAAAGACTTGATCTTACATCTGATCCACCTATTGTTGAATCAGATTGTTAGTTCAGACATAATGAGAACAAACCTAGGCAAGCCTTAAGTTTGTCCTCTCTCACCCTCTACCAGTGGGGCTGCGAATAGGAGATAAAATGCTCTCATTATAGATTAACTGCAGCTTGTTGTATCAGCTGAACCTGGATAAGCTGCTGTTCATCTTAACTATCATTAGTGGGAGGGAACTTAACATCAAACCATAAATAATTACACTTGCTTGTTTTCCTTATTTACTTAAAATCAACCACAGTTTAGCATGTTATCAAACTCTAAACTAAAACAGAAACAGAACCAACTGATAGGGGTTATATAGTAGGGTTGCTGTAGTTTAGAAAGAGAAAATCTGGCCACAAAAGTTGTTGCCCTATGCCCAGTTTTTCCTGGACATTTTGGCAGATTTTCGGAAATTCTGCCTGGATGCTATTTGCAAAAAAGACGAATCCTGGTTATGTCTGGGAAATTCCGGACGTATGGCAGCCCTAGGTTATAATCCAAAACTTGCTGAGAAAGGCAATGCTAAAGGTAAAGGGACCCCTGAGCGTTAGGTTCAGTCGCGGATGACTCTGGCATTGCGGCGCTCATCTCACTGGCCAAGGGAGCCGGCATTTGTCCGCAGACAGCTTCTGGGTCATGTGGCCAGCATGACTAAGCCTCTTCTGGCGAACCAGAGCAGCACACGGAAACGGTGTTTACCTTCCCGCCGGAGCGGTACCTATTTATCTACTTGCACTTTGACGTGCTTTCAAACTGCTCAGTTGGCAGGAGCAGGGACCAAGCAACGGGAGCTCACCCTGTCGCGGGGGTTCGAACCGCCGACCTTCTGATTGGCAAGCCCAAGAGGCTCAGTGGTTTAGACCACAGCGCCACCCACGTCCTCCTCTCCTTCATAGCCCCTCCCTTTTCTTGCCATTTTCTGCTTTCCCTTTCTCTGAGCAAATATAGCAATGAGGCCAGACTACCCAAAGAGGTAAAACTTGTAAACATAAAGAAGAATGAACTTCCAACTATTAGGATTCAACAAACATCCTGACTGCACTATTGGGGCAGTTACCTTTCAAGGTCATATAAGATCAAATTATAGCTTTTTGTCTGATGTCTCCTTCATAAGGTTTTAGAGTGACAGTTGTATCATGGAAATAACAGGAAAATGCTGGAGAGGATTTTCTTTTCTCATTGGTGTTTGCAGGTAGGCTTTTCTGAGATGAGAGGGAGAGAGACAGTTCAGTTATCAATCATCCCATTTCTTGTCTCCCTTGGCAGGTACCTAGTTAAATTTTTGTTTAGACAGGATTTGCTATGCCATCTCCATTTGCTGCTAGAATGGTTATGTTCTGACATGACATACAACTCGAAATCAACTTATATGACTCATCTGAAGCCAGACGGTTTACAGCACACCAGACACCACAGAGACCACAGCGTACAGTGGTTTGTCCTCTAATCTGTGCTATAAGGTCCCCTCTGCAAATAGGCTTTTCTTAATGTTTGGATTAAATACAATGGAAAAGTAGTGTGTCTGGTAATTTTAGTAATACACTGTTGGGTCTAGGCTTTTTAAAATACGGACCCAAAGGGACTGCTCTCCTTCACTCCCTCACTGTGTGTTGTTGTTGTTTTTTATATTGCAGGGCAATAATAATCAGAAATGGAGAAGTCATTCCAATGTCTTCAGAATTCACTCCAGAAACAGAACGTCAACGTCTTCAGTATCTGGTAAGGGCCTAAAGATTTGGATTAGTGGGTGGTGGGGTACATGGAGCTATCACCTTCTCAGCCCTTATCTGAAATGAAACTTGTACTGCCCTTCTGGAACTATATTGTTATCCCACACTTCAGCAAAAAAAGGCTGAAGAAATGTGGGTGAAAATACCCTGCTGCCAGGCTTACAGGCTTACATCCAAAAGGAAAAGGAATTGGGACGGAGGAGGAATGAAAAGCAAACTCAGTCACGATTTCTTAGTCACAGAGTTCTTGTAATGACTAGCCATAATGGAAAGATTATCAAGAAGAGGAGGAACTAAAAGTTGCTGGTCTTTTAGCAAAGCTGATGGAGAGATGTGCTGCCCCATTCCCATCAGGCTGTAGGAAAGAGGATCTGCACTACATTTTGAGTTGGCAAGTAGGTATTAGGGCTGGTTGATAACTGATTTTCAATATTGCAGTATATCACCAGCTGAACTTCGTGATATATCGATATATCATGATACCTGAAATAAGGAAGCAACTACGCAGAGGCAAGCAGGACAATGTCCTGGCAATTGCTACTGCTTAAGGGTCTAAAACTGATAAATGATGATAATAGGAGTCACCTTCAACAGCACTTTCAACAGCAGGCAAGCCAAAATGCATCCGAATGAGACTTCTGGTTTTGGGCTTGGCTTCCAAATGGTGGTACTGAGGACAATCCAAAGTATGGTGATGAGTCATAGTGAATACAAATAATCTGAGACTGCCAGCAATAGCAGCAGTGGCCTGTGAGGACTCATGGCAGTCTGGCAGTCCCAGATTAGTTGTATTTGACTCATCACCATACTTTGGATTGTCCTCATTACCACCATTTGGTAGCCAAGCCCCAAACCAAAAGTCCTGTTGTGATGCATTTTGGCTTGCCTGCTGGTGAAACCAAGTGTGTGATTATTGATAATGTTGTCATTTATCCGTTTTAGTTCCCTAAGTACTAGCAGTTGCCAGGACATTGTCCTGTTCGCCTCTGTATAGTTCACATCCTTATTTCATACATTGTGGTAGATTGCATTGTTTAGCTGGTGATATTGTTAGGTTTACCTGGTGATAACGTTGCAATGTTTAGCTGGTGAGTTATTGCGATGTTGGAAACCAGATACCACCTAGCCCTTAAACACATTGTCATTGGCGATATATTGCCAGCTCAAATATTATGAAACAATTATCACAATGTGAACTTGTATGATATATTGATATATCGCCCAGCCCTACTTGGTATCAATAATAGTGATACATTTAGGCTTGCTCTGAGAAAGTGTACTTTGGATCTTTCAGGACTGACAGCTGACCCAATTTATTATGCTCTCCAGAATTGGCAGATATTGGAAGGATAACCCGGCAATGGTCATCCTTGCCCTTTCAGCTGCCATTGTGGGTATAAGAAAACGCGCACCCTAAAATCCCTTTTGTCAGGCTGTGGCATCTGGCCTGTGCCTTAAATTCCACCAGTGCAACTGGCACTTCAGGCAGATGCTCCAAACCAGCCTGTTTCTCCCCATCTCTGAAACTTGACTTTAAAACTAGCGTGTCGTCATTAGTGTCCTCTCCCACTGTGCCCAGAAGCTGATGGGGACAAGCTTGTATAGGCCAGATGGCCTTTCCTTTCTCAGAAATGCTTGCTCTATGAGTAGAACAATGCTTCGCTGGCTATAAATGCCGAAAGAAATGTGTGTGGTTGTGGTGATTGCGGGGAGGCAACTATTCTGTGCCCTGATTTTATTTCTGTTTACATTGCCAGAGTCTGAAACATTTCAGAGGGAAGAGCTACTTTTGGAGTCTCGTTTTTCACAGTGATGAATACAAAGCATCTGCAATAAATATTTATGCTGCCTGCATTTGCAAAAAAACCCCAACCCAACGTGTTTGTCTTTTAAATTAGCAGGGATCTGTAGCATCTTGAGAGTGGGGTTTCATTTGAAGAAAGCAGAGATAAAACATTGCCTGAGAGGGTCTTTCCCCCTTCAGCCTCTTTTGATGTTCATTCTGGTTAGATCTGAAAATAGCAGCTGGCCTGAAAAATATTTATGCTACTTCCCCTAACTCTTTTCTTTACCTTTGTTTACTGCATCTCCATATGTAGCAAATGCGCTTGGGTTATGGCTATCACGTTCAAAGGAAGTAGGTGGGAGATACCAGAAGTGTGAAACCACATTAGAGAGATCCTTTCAAATGGACTGGAAGTAACATGTAGAAGATAATTTTAGGACCATTGGTATTTCTGACCAGTTCTCACCTACTGCTGTTAGGTTTATGACTACGCTTGGTTTGTGGTGGGTTTCAAGTACTCCTGCAATCAATGATTTCAAAAACGAATGTCAATACTTCTCCCAAGAGTATTCTGTACCACTTTTTAGATTTAGCATTTTTCACTCACGCACTTCTCCTTGCGCTTGTCTAAAATTGTTACAGCTTAATATTGACAGAACATTCTGCAAGGAAGAAATACATTTCAGAAGACCTATCCTTAGATTTGATTCTCTCCTCTCTCCATCCCTTCCCTTCCCTTCATATTTAATCTGATTTTGTGTTTTATAAGGAATAATTTGGGGTAAAAATCTGCTGCCCGAAATAAACAGAACTGCTTCTTTTCTTTGGTGTCCTATTAAAGCAAGGTGCATGTGACTTGTTTCATAATTTAATATTTCTTGCTAATCACCTTGAGGAAAGGCAGAGTATAAATATTTTAATAAATAAAAGTGATTTTGTGCCTATCAGTTTTTTAAAAAAATTGCTACAGGGAAGTGCCTGAGTATGTTCCCTTCTCCTCTTCCAAAAAAAGAGAATATTGTATTACTTAGGCTCTTGTCAACAAGCAATAGGAATCTCAAATAAGGCATTGAACCTATATGGCTTGCATAAAAAAAGTTAGACCATAAATTTCTAGTATTTTACCAATCCCAGTTTTAGAAGTTGCTTTCTGTGTTCTAAGCTCTGAGCCATCTATGACTTTTTTCCTACAGTTCTTCCATCATGGATTTGCATATTGACTCTTGTTTCAAGGAGGTCTTGTGGTTTTTCCTCTTCCTTTTTTAAAAAATTAAATTTGTTTCCCTGTTGGAAACCTTACCTAGCTTCCTCCAAATTTATTACAATCTCCTATTACAAACACTTGATAAATTAGCAATTTTTTTAAAAAATAATTGATTTGATTCAAGTATCAAAACAAATGAAAGTTAACTATCTCCACCCCCCCCAGACACATATACCTACACACACAAGCAAACGTTTTTCCCAATAGTTGAGGGGTTTGAGCAGGATTGATTTTAAAAGAATACAGTTGTACCTTTGTTCTCAAATGGAATCAGTTCCGGAAGTCTGTTCGACTTCTGAAAACGACGGCACGGCTTCCAGTTGGCTGCAGGGAGCCAACGGATGTTCGGCTTCCAAAGAAAGTTTGCACACCGGAACATTCACTTCCGGGTTTGTGGCATTCGACTGTACTACAAAATAGCTCTTTAGATTTGCTTTAAGCACAGCAACTGTTTTTAAAGATCAGGAAAACTTTTAACTGCCTTGGTTGGCTTAGATGAATTGGAACCATTCATGGAAAGCTGAGGGTATCAAAACTCCTGATGACAATGCTGAACTAAGCAAGGTAATTTTGTTCTCTTTGCTTCATGCAAGCATGTACTGTCCATTATTTCAGCAAATGTACTGATACCCTGACGAGTATGCAAATAGCTAGCATGCTTCCTTTAATTTGCTCATTTGTTTCTGCCGAGGACACTCAGGTTAAGTCAAGCTCAAACGTCATGTGCTTGTTCTTCTGTATTTAGCGATACAGCAGTAAACCAGAAGTTAATACCCATGTTTTATTCTGAATGGCACCACATCTCAGGTACTACGTAAACAGGTGGGGTATACAGGAAAGTTTATATAAAAAACCCCCCAGTATCTAGAAGCCTGAGCTGCATAAACTGTGTTCTAGCCTAGAACAGACCCATGTGTAGAACAGACGGCTGACCCAGTTTAATTTGATGGACTTTGATTGGACTGAATCCAGACATCCTTGTTCCCCTCCCTCCCAACAGTTGGTCAATAGGACCTAGAAAAGCCAACGGTGCTGACAGTACAAAAGGCTAAAGCATTGTGCATGGTAGTAGCAGTGATTTATTATACGGTTAAAAACCAGCATGCTGTATCAAATACAACAAACAAAGCAAATACCAATAGGGATGAAACAAAGTAAAATAGAATGGTAGGCAAGCAAAACTGAAGACATAGCAATTTAAAAGAGAAACAGGAAGTCTCTGTAGACCCAGTAGGTGAGAACCACTGGCGTATCTTGTAGGCTGTTGTGCAGAATCCTGCAAGTGGACAATTCCAAGTTAGAACCTCTGGACATTCCTTCAAATAACGGGGCAATTATCTTTATATCTTGGCAGCAGGGGCAGCGTAAGAGAACATGGCCTATGAGCTCTACCTCTCCATCATTACAAGGGCAGAGCCATTTGTCTAAAGAGATCTTTCTGTAGCGCCCAACTAAAATGGCAGTAGTGCATGCAGAATTCAAGGGCCAAAACTGGTGCCAAAGGTGATGGAAGAGCCACATTGCAATGTCTACCCTCAACCAAGTACAGTACCAGGTTTTGTAGGCAAGTTGTCCTGAACTGCAAGTAATTGGCAGAAGCACAAGTGGTGTAACTTGAGGACAGAAGAGGTGACAAAATGTTTTTGCAGTAGTTCAAAGGTTTGAGGGTAGGGAGGGGGAGACTTATTATCCAGTGGAAGTTATTTAAGACTTTATAATAGTGGGCTTCTGAGATTTTGTTCATCATTTGTTTACAGTTACCACCTCTCCTTGAAAACAGAGAATAACAATGCAAGATCTCCAATAATGATTGTCCTCTTTCATTTCCCCCTTTTTAATCTTGTAGGCATATATGCAGCCGCACTTGCTGGGAAATGAGTTTACACACTTCGAGTTTCCAAGGAGGGTCCAGAGGAAGGAAGTTGGGAAAAGAATGCTCTACAGAGACTTCAATATGACTGGCTGGTAAGAACGCCTCCTGTTTTTTAGAGGGCAGCATCCACACAGCAGTTTGTTCCATTTCCCCTGCATTTCCCAAACACAGGCATAGGCAAACTCGGCCCTCCAGATGTTTTGGGACTACAACTCCCATGATCCCTAGCTAACAGGACCAGTGGGCAGGGATGATGGGAATTGTAGTCTCAAAACATCTGGAGGGTCGAGTTTGCCTATGCCTAGTTAATTTCCTGGGGGAATTGTGGAAGAACCGAAACACACACATATTTGGAAAGGGTGGGTGGGTAGCGACATTGTCCAGTGGCATTTGTTGCTGTGTCACAGCAGTTCCCGTGATTTGAATGAAATTTAGTGCGACATGTTAGCAATATCGTTCAAAAAGCCACAGTTCCCTAATTCTGCATCCCATTAGAAAATTTCAGGGGGGGGTGGGGAAGACAAAACTGGATTATTAATACTATTTTCCATATTGTACAATTTCACATCTACACTAGATGGGACCGATTTGAGGTTTCTTTGTAAACTTTCTCTTCTCCTGGGCTCTGGAACTTTTTCAGAGCAATTGGCTGGCCAGCTTGTATAGGTTTGCTGAAGGTGGTAGTTAATGCCCAGGACTTGCATCATCCATTTAGTCTTTGGGTTGGTTCAAGGCTGCTACTCTTAACTCTCTTCAAGCATCACCTATCACTGTAGCTGGTAACTTTGTCAGGAATTAAACTTACTAGAGTGTTACATAGATGGGAGAGTGATGCTTATTACCTTCAGTGTCTACTTCCTTGTGACACATACTAAGGCTGGCATTGTAGTTACGGAACACAGTTTCTTGCAGGACGAGAACCTGAGGTACCTCAGACTGAAATTTGCCATCTGGTCATATTTAATTACATTTTAAAGTCCAAGTACACTTTATGTCCTTGGGATTGAAAGTGGAAATAGGACATTCAGACAAAAGCCTGAATTACAGTTCTCGTGTGACTGTATTAAGTACTTTGAATGTTTCCCATGCCTTTTTTCTGTGGGCCAGCTTAAACCTTTCCAATCAGCAACATAAGAGCAGCCCAAAATGTTGAGGAGTAGACTCCAATCCTCAAAAGACTGTGCCGCTTCAGAATGAAGATGGGGTCTTGTGTGTTTGACTTCTCTCCCACATCAAATATTACTTGAACGTGGAAAGCTATAGATGGTTCTCCCCGAAGTTCCCTGAAGTTCTAGCTTTTTATGTTGAAGTGTAATCCAAGCGTAAAATTCTCACAAGTAGAACTTAACTTTTGTGCTCCTTCTGAACCTTTTGGTCATGTTAATGGTTTTTTTTTTAAAGGAAACCAGACTTGTTTACAGGATGCCTCATGAATATTTCCTTTTATATACTCACGTCATTTTCACCTGGAACAGCAACAGGCTGCTACCAGTTGTGGCTGATGTAGCAGCTGCCGCCGCCGCCGCCAGAGGATGATTAGAGAAGGAGAAAGTACTTTGAGCAACTTTTGTGGCTTGTGCACAGCTTTCATTTTCTGTACTCAGGAAATACTTTGTTGTGATACATACAGTCAAACCTCAGATCCCGAGCGCCTCTGTTTTGGAGTGTTTCAGCCCCCGAATGCTGAAAACCTGGAAGTCAATGCTCTAGTTTCCGAACGTTTTTCAGAAGCCAAACGTCTGATGCAGCTTCCGGAAACTCCTGCAACTAATCGGAAGCCGCACATTTCGGAAGCCGAACGGGCTTCTGTAACGGATTACGTCTGACAACCGAGGTTTGACTGTACTTGTTTTGTCTCGACTAGCCACCTGACTGCTCTTTAGGCCTTATAATATGGCTTATAAGTCTCACCCTCTTTTTTTTACTGAAATAAAATAAATGCCATGATCCCAAAGGGATCATCTTTGGAACACAGAAATCTTCTCCATCGTGTTCAGCTGCAGGCAAAGGGTTAGTAGCCAAAGCCATGATACAGGTTGCCATATGTCCTCTTTTTCCAGGACACATCCTCTTTTTCATGGGTATGTAAAATGAGAGTCGCCATAGTGATCTATAGTTAGAAGTCTGCAAATGTGTCCTCTTTTTTCGCTCTTCAACATATGGCAACCCTAAGTTGGTAGGAGTCAGGTGGGTCAGCCTATGCCATTCATTTATCCCCCAGTGGCTTTGCTGCTGTGTTTCTGTAAGCTTTCCTTGCAGTTAGCTGGCAATGTCCATTGTGTATCTATATATTTTGGTGTATCTCTCCCCCCCACTCCACTGCACGCAGGTGTGTGTGTGTGTGCGCGCGCGCGCGCACACACACACACACACACACACACACACACACTCAGTCTGAATCAGAGGCTGGAGTCCTAAGGGCAGGGGACCCTGAAATGTTTTCTGCTTTCATGGAATGATGCCTGTCAAGTTGGCATTGTCCTTCCTTCCTTCCTTCCTTCCTGATAGAGCAGGTATTCAGGTCTCTTGAGTATTTGATTTTAACAAGCAGCTGCATTCTAATCTTGCTTCTTGTTTCTTTCTTTCTTTATGCGTGTTTTCTAATTTCGTCTGGGGTTGACCTTTTTCACTTTTCTCTTGCAACTAGCACCAAAGCTAGTCTGCTTTAATTCCAGTTGGCAAACAAACAAACAAACAAAAAACATAGTCCCAGAGGAAGCCCACTAAACACAGCAGCTCATGTGTGCTTTGTGTTGTGTAACTTGCATGTTGCGTTCAGCAAATGTTGTAGCTGTGGGCGCTTCTCTTCTTCTTTATTGCTCTGCTCGGTGGCACTTGACAGCCCAGCCAGGCAGTCTGGCAGAGCAGGGGATAAGTAGATTGAGAAATGCCACAGAATAGTTTATGAAGCCAACACCAGATCTGCACTGCCTCCTCCCCTCCTCTTTAATATAAATTGATTTATTGAATCAAGCGCAGAAGCCCCGGTTCCAAAACCTTAGGCGTTATCCTCTAGAGAGCCGCCTAATAAAAGAGGCCCAACTGACAGTCCTCATTAGCTTTGCCACAGATCCCAAGGCAGTATTTAAAGTGGCAATGTCCCTTTCCCAGACCTGGATTTATCTGCCAGCCAATGCCGACGGGCCTAATTAGCTGGCTCTTATTAGTCTTATTCAGATAAGTGGTCTTCTCTAACAGTCTGACTCCAGGGTACAAAGAGCAACCCGCAGCCTGCCTGCCTTATGCTTCCACCTGCTCAGTTACACCTTGCTTTCTAATTCGTATAATTCTCATGAGCTCCCATGGAAAATGGTGTCTGTGTGTTTAGCTGGGTTTTTTGTTTTGCTTTGTTTTTCCTAGTGAAACATATATTTAATCCAAGTAGCTTTTGTGGTTTTTTTTATAAAATATAATGGTTATGGAGACAGCAGACCTGTTTTAGGGAGCGGAGTGGTTAAAGAAAGATGACTGCTGTGTTAATCTGCAGCTACTGACAACAGAAGGAGACAGAAGATAGAAGCGGAATTAGATTTAACAAAAGCCCTTTGCACGGGTACGTTTGGGTTCCTGGCGTCATGCACCCCAGAGAAACATAGCTCCCTGTATTCTGTTTGTAACACGTTTCTGGAATGATAAATGGCTGTTCACAACATGCATGTTCTGCATCTTTTCAAGATTTGCAGCTCTGGCTGCAGGGACAGCAGGGGAGGAGATCTGACCTGCTGTGTACAGCACATCTCCTGGCAATGACAAATGACTCTTCTTTATGCCAGAGGAACAGAGCCAGTGCTGTTGGAGCAGGGCCAGCTGGAGACAACAAACAAACCAGAGAAGCCCCATAGTCACCCCCTAACTGTGAGGGAAAGAATAGCAGGGCAAGATGTGTTTGAGTAGTCTGCTTCTTGTGGTTTTTTGCACTGCCTTATCAGTTTTGTTGTAACCTCCCAAGATATGTTTAGTGTGTCATTTCCCTTCCACATTAACACAGGACGACGACCTTGGAAATAAGTACTTTTAATTGGTACCTGAATATTCCTAATTGATATTTATTTAATCTCGAAGCAATCTGGAGGCCAGTGTGGTGTCATTACTAGAACATGCAAAAGGCAACCAAAATGATAAAGCAACTCCTGGTTAGCCATTGTGAGAATAGGATGTTGGACTAGATGTTTCACTGCCTGAATCTAGCAGGCTCTTCTTATGTTCTTCTGTGTGTGTGCTTGCTTGAGAAAATCAGGTCCATATTCCCATTCAGCTATGAAGCCAGCTGGGTGGTCTCGACCACTTCCGGTTTCACCTATCTCATTAAAGTAGTACATGGTCTCGTGCAAC
The DNA here is from genome assembly GCF_964252035.2 of Podarcis erhardii. Taxonomy (NCBI): domain Eukaryota; kingdom Metazoa; phylum Chordata; class Lepidosauria; order Squamata; family Lacertidae; genus Podarcis; species Podarcis erhardii. Next base: position 47,956,999 of record NC_138500.1, read on the forward strand.
TTATGCAATTTTCTATTTTCCTCTTCCTATAAATTGTTGTCACCCTTCCTCTTTTGTTACTGGAACCTTGCAAACATTTTAATGTCGCACCTATCTATCTACCTACACAAGTAATACAAACAGAAGCTAAAGTTTTGATCTCACAGTTGAGGTCTGCAGAATTCTGGTTGATCTTTTTATTTGTTAAACTGAACAAGTGTGTGTGTGTGTGAGAGAGAGAGAGAGAGAGAGAGAGAGAGAGAGTGTGCATGCAAGCGAAAGAGAGAGAGAGCACATAGCTGCAGTTGCACAAATCCAGGCTTAAACAAGAAACCCAAAATCAACCCACAATCCTCCGATAAGGAAGTGCATGTGCAAGTAATATTTGGTCCAGGACAATGACTAATAAAACTGAAATGAAGTGACACACAAGAGTTTCAGACTGGGTTCACTCTAGATTCCATTTCTTATGCTCTAACTAATATATATAATAATGCCTCTGTGTGAAATTCTTTTATCTGGAAGTTGTGTCTCTTGTACAGAGCTAGCCCATGCGATCGCATCACATGAATTTGAGAGGTGTGTTCTGGCCGTCATTCTCTGCGACATTGCTAAGGATTTTGCACAATACACTCAGCTGTGTTGGCACATGGTAATAATAGACTAACCCTTGGATAGTTTGAATCGTTGGAACACTGCTGCCTTGGCCTGCTTGTTAAGTGTTACTATATTTGACAGCAACACAGCTGAAGCAAGAGTGAAGAAAATAGCCATTCCCGAATTGTGCATGTTGCTTAATGGGCTTGTCCTTAGCTTTGATTTCTCTTACTCTGCATAAACAGCTAAGAGAAGAATCCTGCCTAGCCAGGCTTTGAAATTCCAGAACTGAAGCCCCTTTTTTAATATAGAAAATGTGTGTGTGTTTTATTGAATTGTAGTCAATACTATTATAAAATTACTCCCCCCCCCCAACAAACAGTAACAAATTACCCTCCTCTTGAATTCTTATGAACTGGGATTAAGTCTCACAGTTCAAGAAAAGGGCATCAATGACATATCTGTGCAGCAAAATAAAAAAGAGATTGTTCCTGAAAGGATGTCTTGCTTCACATTTCCTGGAAAAGTGGCACACTTCAGCCTTAATCTTCTGATGCTAAATGAACCCCGTTTTAAAAGCATTTGCAAGGATGTAAAATACTGACAATACCGATTTGCGCTGTCTTCCTGTAGGGATTTCTTTCTTTCTTTTTGGTACTAGATACTTCTAGTACCTGCAGGTTTATTTCATACTGTGGTCAGACCTTACTTGTTGTCTTATCACCACCTTCTTAGAATGCATTGCATTGTACGAAAGCAACCAGAGTTCCTTCACGTTCACTCTTACCAAGCTGCAATTGGATTTAGCTCCTTCATCCTTGTGGGTCTGTTCCTGGCCTTTCCACAATATGCTTTGCAGCTTCCCGTGGCCTCGTTTCCCTCCTGTGGTTTCTTTATTTCTTTAAGGGAAGAAATTGCATTTGGAATCTGAAGCAGTGCATAAGCAAGAGACTTGTGCTGCTTAGGGACTTTGGAGGAGAGCAAAGTGTGAGAGCAGACCTTTTAGAATGCATCACTGTTTGCAGCCCTGAGAAAAAGTTAGGAGGCAAGTCTCTACTTATTCCCCACTGCCATTTACTAAAAAGGGGTGGTTCACGCCTCCTGCAGTTGCCTACTAGAACTTCCCCTCTTGCTTATGTTTGCATAAATATAGATTACCCATGGGCCTTGAGTTACTAGCACACCCTTCTGAATATGTATGAATCAATACATAGCAAACTTGAATGAACTTCAAGAACTTTTGTTTCCGTATAACATAGTCCCCTAGGCAACCTACAGTAGTTCAGGTAAAAGTGCCACACTGATCCTGCAGACTGCTCGGGTTGCCTTGGCACTCCAGGTATCTGTGTGTGATGAAGCAGGAAGTACAGCGGCTGGAGGGCAGGTGGCAGAAATTCCAACCTGAACCTGAATGAGCACAGGTGAGAGAGCATTATTGCCACTTATCAAGTGGTGGTGTTGACATTGCACCTGCATTTAGCTGTCTGGCAGAGGTCTTATGGGTGGTGAATGGCCAGGAGAGCAATGCTCTGATTCTGTCAGCAGCCTGATGGGACAATTTTGCTAGAATAATAATAATAATTTTATTATTTGTACCCGACCCATTTAGCTGGGTTGTCCCAGCCACTCTGGGCAGCTTCAAACAAATATAAAAGCGTAATAAAACATCAAGCATGAAAAGCTTCCCTATACAGGGCTGCCTTCAGATGTTTTCTAAAAGTTGTATAGTTATTTAACTCCTTGACATCTGATGGGAGGGCGTCCACAGGGTGGGTGCCACTACCGAGAAGGCCCTTCAGATAAATCCTTGAGATTTAGACAGAATTCTGTGTCACAGATGAAGCAGATGGTAGTTGTGGTAGAAGGGTCAGTGGCCTGGGAAGAGGGCTTTCTCTGTGGTAGCTCCAAAATTGTGGAACTCCCTCCCCATAGAAGTGCATCAGGCATTGTTGTTACTCAACTTTTGGCATGTGCTAAAGACATACCTCTTCACCTGGTCTTGTGACAACTGAAAAGTATTTTTATATGACCTTCCTGAAGTTGCATCTTATTTCAGTGGTTGTTTGGTATTGATGTTTGGTTTGGTTTCAGTTTGTACTGTTTTTGATATAGTAGCCTGCCTGGGGAAGTTATGGTGGGCAAGAAATCTAACAAATTAAGTAAACCCATTGAAATTAACTTTATCATACAGTGATTACATTGAATGTACTCGATGTATGACCTTGTCAGATATCATCTATAATCCTGTAAGACTTGATGGGACCTAGCTTGTAAGAATGTTAGGCAAGTTCATAGAGAATTGGGACTTTCAATGGGCTGTTGGTCATTAGGCAAACAATAAAAGGAAGAATTTATTCTCAGGAAGCGGAGATGGATGTCTCCTTTGTGACCTGCTTGTCAGGATTACCAGCTTCCCAGTGATACCCAGCTGAGCACTATTGGAAGCGGACTATTGTGCTAGCTAGTCCCCTTCAGCCTGGTCTAGCAAGGCAGTTCTAATTTGGGACAGTAAATCATTATGCTACATCCTACTCCTTACCTGATGCTGTTCAAATATTTGCCATGTCCCAAGCAGGATTGTCCCTGTATTTCCTGTGTATCCATAATAGAGGTAAAATCCTGACACTGGCCTTTAAGCTATACATTTGGAACAGGCCCCAGCAATTCCAGCCATGCCCTTTTTGAATATGTTCACACTATGTCGTTGTTTTGTTTTGTTGTTTGTTGTCCTTAAAAGGCAGCTTTAAATTGATAACAAGATATGAAGAAAATAGGATTCCCAGTCAATGGCACATTCAGGCATTTAAAAGAAGGTGTGTGGGGCTTAAACTGGGGCGTAGGAACATGCACCTGCAAGCTCACCCCCACCTGTGTTCTCATATGTTCCAGGTATGTCCGCCCCACCCCAGGCCATCCTAAAAGGCCTGAAAAGAGCTTGGGAATTGATTTGGCTGAACCTTACGACAGCGTTCCCAATTTCAGGGAAGCTTGCAAAGCTGTTAAACTGAATGTACCCACATGCCTTCTTCAGACCCTCCTTCTCAGTGCAGAAAGTTGGAGGTGGATTGGACATTTCTGCACCTCGGTTTAAGCCGGTGTGCATTCTTAGAACACCAGAATAGGGCAAAAGATACATACCTGTTTAGTGTAACAATTGAGTGACATCCGTGTTGTTCTTCCTCCAGGTTAAGAGATGGTGTCTGTGTGAAAGCATGGGTGTAAAAAAAGAAGTGTAGGGAGGTAAATGCCCATCACTGAATTAAAAACCTTGTAGGGACAGTTTGTCAAAAGGGGAGAAAAACTACAACATAGTCTGTGTTCGGTTTCTGTGGAGTTAGAATGGGACAAGGCCAATCGGTGGTGCTACTGGGCCACTCCCAGGTGTTTTTTTTGTGTGGGGGGGTATCAAGCTACTGCTATGTGTTGTTGTTGTTTTTCTGGCCTTCCTTTTGTAAATGTTGAATGCTATTTTCGTTTTCAATTTGTATCCAACTGCCAGCCTGCACACACGCTTACCCTTTAATGAGCGCTCCTGTCGAGTGCAAGAGGCCTTCACAAATTCCATGCGGGTGGTGAGATGGAAGGAAGCAGCAGCAACTTTCGAAAGTACAGCCTTTAGAATATACAATCCTGCATTTGCTTTTAAAAGCCATTCTGATGTGATCTGGTGCCAAGAGAATGTTAGGCTCAAGACCATATTGCAGCCTCACCTTTACTACAGTTTCCGTCATGCTTTGACAGCCGTTGATTTCTCTCAAAGGCAGTGGAGCTGCTACTTAGCTGCGATTTTATTGTTTGGTGCTGTTGGATTAAACGGATCTCTCCAGAGTTGTCATGCTGGCATGCTTTGAAAAGGAGCTTCCTCTATTCTCTCTTTCTCTCTGTCTGGGTTTGTGGGATGACAGCAGTGGCACAGCATATTTAACACACTGTCCTCTGCCTATAAGTGACATGGACAGCATAAACAGAGTTTTATTGCTTTGCTGTCAAGCGAAATTGCCCAGATGGGTGTGCACTGTAAAATAAGAATGGGGCGTATGGTGTGGTGGGAGAGGGAGACTGGGCAGGTGTATCAAACAATTTTTCACAGCTTATTTTTGAGTCCCTTTCAACAATTGCTAGCCTGTCAACTAGAAAAAGAGCTGCTTCCTCTTCTTTGACAGGTCCAGTTTTGTCCATGTCCCAGAACAATAAACCATTAGCCAAGGTTAAAAAGCAGGACCCCTCCCCAAGATTAATATTCAATGGCCAGGTCCATGAAAATCCTGTTTTTCAGAATCTTCATGCTCAAATCTATTTGCAATGGCACATAATCTTAGTCATTAGCTGTAGACTTTTGTGCTTTCCTGTCTCTCACTAACAGAACCCTAAATGCTCATCCCTCAGTGTCCAGAGAAACAATAGTGGTTGTGGGACTCCCTAAGGAGATAGTGGACTCTCCTTCCTTGGAGGTTTTTAAGCAGAGGTTGGATGGCCATCTGTCATGGATGCTTTAGCTGAGGTTCCCGCATTGCAGGCGGTTGGACCAGATGATCCTCAGGGTCCCTTTCAACTCTACAATTCTGTGATTCTATGAAATACAAGAAGAGCAGACCTGCCTATTTTATTTCTCTCAGGGTGGCTTCTTAGCACCCTGGGTAAGGACACTCCCCATGTGGAAAGTAATTGTGCAGAAAACAACAGTATGCAGTAAACTTTCCCTGTATATAGTGGACCCTTTGGTCATTTGCAGCTTCTCAGGGCACATGCAGCAGGTATAAGCACCCGTATACGCCAATCAACCTACAAGTGTCTGGCGTGCTAATTCCAACAATGAGCTTCATTCCATATTGACTCACAAGTAATTATTTGGAAGGTGTAGGGGATCCTGGCATTGAGAATTTCTGGCAAGTTTGAATGTCATGGTCAAGGGCAGATGAGCATTAAATAACCTGATGAAAGGTATATCAAACTTCTAGCTTTCCTTTATGTATTTAGCTTCTGATGGATTTTTTTTTTTAAAGAGCTGGTTTATGCCATCCTTTATCTACAAACCCTGCTGTTTCTCACAGCTACCAATTAACAATGAGATTCCATTCTTAAATGGATTTGTGTTGTTGTTCGGTGGACACTGCGGCCCACACTTCTAGTAATTGGGATGTTTTCCCAACTTACTTTCTCATCCGTTATTAAAATGAAAAGGTAGGGCTTGTTGATAAAATTACATTATGTTCTTTGCTTAACTTTTTCTTTTGCAAAAAATGGTACCATCCAGCAGGTGTAGTATGAAGGGAGAAAGAGAGAGAAATCAGGAATGCATTGTAAAGTTGGAGCCTAGACAAACTGGTGGAGAAAAAGCAAAAACAAGCAAACAGTCACCTAGTGTCAGGGCATTGGGTCAATAATTGAGTGCAATCTTTATAAAATGCTGTTTATCTTCCCACAGGGCATACAAAACCATTGAAGAGGATGACTTGAAGTTTCCTCTTATATACGGAGAAGGCAAGAAGGTAGGAATCAGTGTTTTGCCATTTCAAAGGAATATAGTGCCTTATAACTGTTTACCACTCAATTTAGCCTCAAGCAGTCCAACGTTTTCCACTTGCTATCTCTTTATCGTTCTGACAGCTTGAAAGAATATTGTGCCTGCCGTAAATCAGTTCCTGCTGTCTGTAAGGGGGAAAATGCAGTCTATGGTGTGTGTGTGTGTGAGAGAGAGAGAGAGAGAGAGAGAGAGAGAGAAAGCAGTTTAATAACATTTATGGATGAATTTTCTTTTTTCACCCACTTAATTATTTTGTTTTCTTTCAAGCAATCGGGACTGAGAGAGGCTTTTTGAAAATAAAATATTTATTTATTTGATTTGCAGACAGCTCACTGCAGCTTGACTACTACATTAAATGTGATCCAATAAAAGCTGGGAAAAGACAAAAGACGTAATGTTTGTTTAGTTAGTTTTGAGTACAACCTTAGTGTATTGGGATCAAGCAAGACTGAACTCTATTGGTGCATGAATTTGTTTTGTGTATGTGTTCTTAGCTGCATTCACTGCTCGGTTCAAGCTTAGGAATAAAATTCTCTTTCAGGAGAGGGGTGTGTGTGGAAATACTGAGAATGCTCTTGAAAGAGATGCATAATTAAAAACAGCAAGGTTATTTGCACTGATCCCAGCATGCCTGAGAGATACAACTCTAGGATCAATAAAAGGGCACTGAAGTCTTAGATTATTGGCATTGGTGTGCTCACACTGTTTCTAAGCAACTCTTTCCCAATGGCTTTATTGCTTATTTGATTTTTGTTTTAATAGCCTATCTTCAGAATTAATCTAGCTATGCAGGACTCAAATCTGTACTATTTGATGGGCTGGTTTGTTTTCAGAAGTATTTGTACACGTGCTACTTCTAAATTTATTTTTCTCCCTATTTTTGTGTTTGGGCTTAGTGGGTTTACTTTGCAGTGTATTTTAGAGCCAGAATTGTGTGTGTCCAGTATTGCAGTAAACCAGTACAATCAGTAAAATGAGGTACAGTATCTGCACCATAAGCTGTCTCAAGAATCCTACTGTTTTGCTAAGGGATCTTGAAAATACCCCAGGGCTGATGCAAAGGTGTCAGGAAGGAGGGAGGTTGGTAGAGGACATTTGATTGTTCTGTGGTGGCCTTCCCCAACCTTCTGCCCTCTAGACTACAACTCCCATTAGCCCCATCCAACACGTCTAGTGGTCAGTGATGGTTATAGTTGTAGTCAACTTCTGGGAGCAGCAGGCTGTCCCAAGAGTTTTCTTGCTAGGTATTTGTTGTTGTGTTCATTGTTTTGTAAAGAACTGTTGCCTCTATTTTAGGCCAAAAACCTCCCCAGTCTTTGCCAAAGTTTTTTGTATAATGAAAGAAGGGTACAGGTTATGCCCTGAAGGTGAGTTTATATGATTTGTCACACATGTTGTAACTGCAGCCATTTACTTGAATGTGTGCAATTACTGTAGGTCTCAGATGACCAGTCTTGGGCAACATTCCCTCAACTTGCTTGGTAATATAGGCTTTGACTCATGACAGGATATGGGCTCTTGATATGTAACCACATATTTCAGGGTCTGGAATGCAGGCTGTCTTGGATGGGGTTGCCCTCACCTTGAAGACACTGGCTTGCAGCTTGAGGCCACTCCTTGATCCAGCATTGCTTCTGTACGATTGGATGGCAGTGGTGACTAGCACACCTTTGTACTGGTGGCTGTGGTGATGAGAACAGCTTTCTACCTGCTTTGGCTCACATGCCAGTTGCCTTTTTGTGGTGGGCTTACTCCCCAGCCAACACAAGATTAGACTCAAGGGGGTTGTCTTCCTTGGGTGTAGGCTTTCCAACATGGGACAGGAACCCTGAATATGCCATGTATGTGTACGATAGCAACCCCCCACCCAAAAAATGCTGAACGTGTTTGTTGGGGAGGATATCCAGCACATAAATAATCTAGGTGGGGTGTGACTTCTTCATATGTTCCTACTTGCCCCTTCATGCTTTCAAGCAAACATGTGAAGTGAGCTTTTGAGTAGCATTTATTGGTGCAGTTGCTGGTAACAGCTTTCACATAGACACCTGCCTCCCAGAACAGCCCTGTAACTGGTTTCTTTCTCCGTTTCCAGGCTCGTGTCATGGCAACTATTGGGGTTACGAGAGGACTTGGAGACCATGACTTGAAGGTGCATGACTCAAACATCTACATCAAACCTTTTTTGTCCTCGTCGCCAGAGGTAAAACATTCACACCTTTTTTATGGGAACAGGACAAGGGACCTAAACTATGGCTTTAAAAATCTTTGCAACACATCTTGACCTGCTTGTGAAATATTTAGGTGTCCACATGAAAAATGGCTGCAATGAACACCCTAAATAGGGAACATGGTCGTGGCTTAAGGAAAAGATGGTCAAAACTCATTCCATGTCTAAGTGTACCATTCTGTGCATGTTTACTCAAAAGTAAGTCCCTTTGTTCAGTGGGGCTCACTCCCAAGTAAGCGAGTTTAAGATTGCAGCCAAATATGGCTAGAGGATGTAAGTTAAATTTATAGCTGTCTAGAGGGATTTAGAAAGCCCATAAAACACATTTGACAAACATTAGTATAAAAGTTATAGAACCATAAAGTGGACATTTGGCGCTCTGTACTGGAAATTGACTACAGGGCAGGAAACATAGAGGAGCTGTTTGGTGGGTGTCTTATTTTTTAAAAGCGAACCCTAAAGGGGGGGAGGGGGTTAATTGGCGAGTACAGCAGATAATAAAGCTGAGTACCAGACTTTAAAAGTTACATATAAATCATTTGGATTGTATTTCTATGTTTGTCAGTGAGTTAGATGAGAAGGAAAAATGCAATTAAGAGAGGATTTATTTTATTTAAGTAGCTCTGTTGATCAGTTGTAAAGTAGCCGAGGATTATGTTGACTGTTTCTCTTGAATTCCATAGTGAAAAATGGGTCATATCAGGAGTGTTGCATGTTGTGCTTTGAACTTGGTAAAGCTTTCAAAACACATTTTGTGTCATTTAGGACATCTTCACATAAAACTCTTAAGCCCAGAATAACTCCCAAGGTAACTGTTTTCCCTGCTTCAGGCCATCACTTTCATAAAATATATGACCATTTCTTAGGGAAGGAGACCCAGAAGAACGACAAGGATTTCAAGGATGAGAATAAGAACATTTTGTGGCTAGTTGAGTCTGAAGTGATAGGAACATTTTCTACCTGGGTGTAGATTAAAGGAGAGTGTATCAAGATGGTGCTGCTCTTGTTCCTAGCTGGGTGCAGTACCATAAAGCAAAAAAGGAAGAGAGTGCTCAAGACAGGTAGCTATCTCGAATCACCCTTACAAACACTATAGGAAAATAGTGATGGAACACATAGTGCAAGTGGTTGGGAACAACCTAATTTGGCCCATGAGGCCATTTCCTCCCCCCCCGATACCCCACATGCTCCACAACTGACATGTTGGGGGGGGGTGTAGGTATTCTTGATTCTTCCTTGGTAGCCAGGGCTCAGCTGATTGACAAGGACAACAAGCCCCTTTGAAGTTGTCCATTTGTGGGAGTAGCTTGGACTCAGGTACCAATCTGCAGTGAAAAGAAAATGTCCATTTTTGCAGGTGTAATGAATCCCTTTGCAGGCATGCTCTCAGATCCAATCAGCTGACAGTGTGACTTCAGAGGGCTTACATTCAGCATCGGTCAGCTGATGGGCACCGAGAGCAAACTTTGTTTCTCAAATGTGCCACATTTATTCCATCATTAGCTGTCTTAGCTCTCCATCCAGCCCACCCAACCCACACATCATATTTAATTAGGAAGAAATGACTTGGTTGGATATTGGCACTGTGACTGGCACTTCTGAAAAGCAGTGGGATTACAATCACTAAATATGGAAGCTGGCTCTGCCATTCTGGGGTTGGGGAATGTTTATCTGGTTCTTGCCTTTCAACTTGCTGTTTAATTGTTGCCTTTTTTCCTCTGAAAATTAATACATATTTAAATCAAGCAAACAAGAAAAGTGTTGACATACAGCCTCTGTGTAATTTTGTGTTCATTGTATAAATTTAACCATATTTTTAAAGGCTACATTGCTATAAACAAGGAGAAGCCACTATATATTCTGTTGTTTGTTCTGATACTTTAATAGGAAGGTCTAGACCTTTGTTGTATGAAAGAGATGCATTGCATTTATCTTCTTGCTTTTAGCTAATGAGAAGTGGGGGAATGAGCATGGATACTTTGTGCTGCCTTATAGGTCTCTGGTGGTGTAACACTTCGTTGGTGTCTAGAGGGTGTGAGTTATGTTCCTCTCCAATGGACTTGACAACTTTTGGGTTTTATTTTTGACACTTTGAATGAGGAATGAGCAATTGTATGTATTAGCTCATCAGCTTCTAATTCGTTAATCGTACCTTCCACCTTAGTAAATTATATATCTCATTTTTTAAAATCCAAGTTTCTCCATTAGTTAAAGGGAATATTGAATGTTTGCGCTGGGATCTAACTGCATTAAGAAGTCTAAGTACTCCATATACATTTCCTAATCCTGGATTTCAAAGATTAGCACAACACAAAGAGAGGATAAATGATTCTCTTCCAGCAATGCCAAGTGTGTTTCCCAACACAACCGTAGAGCACTGACCCTGCCAGCCGTAAGGATATATCAGCATTCCCAGCCAGGTGTGCTGTTTCCAAATCCTAGTCCAGATAATAACTTCCTTTTGTCAGTTGTCACAAGGTCACTTCACTTCTCTGAAAATACAGCTACTGCTGGAGTAATTAAAGTGCTCTGTTAGTAATTCAGAAGGACTCCTGAAGGTTTTGTTTTTGGACTTCAAGGAGCCAGGTGGTTTGACAATGGGGAGTATGAAGCAGGCAGCTAGAAGACCTGTATCTCTCACAGAAGACACACTTGGAAATACATAACATGACCTTTATCCTTATGCTGGTTCAATAAAATCTGTCAGTGCAGCCAAGGAATATATTTTGGATGCCATACTCAACAGGCTGTAAGTGAACATTTATTTTGTAAAGTTTTTTAATCAGCATGTAGGACTATGAGAAATACTCAGGTATGTGAGTTTTCTGTTAGTTCCATTTCTGTCAAAACATTTGAGAATATCCTGCACGTCACATACATAGATCAGCTTCAGGTTGGTTTGTCAGACTAGGGCATGTCTCCTTCTCTCGATTGTCATGCAGCTGAACTGTATATGTTTCCCCAGTTTTTTGCCTTTATAGAGTTGGGAGCTTCGTGAAAAGCTGCTGCTGCTGCAGACTAAAATGGACTGGAATTGTCTGTAATGGTATTCCTGCCTGACATGTTTGCAGGCTGAATGCTGCATTAGCAGATCCTGCCTTGAACCTTCTAAAGCTTCCAGATCAGCTAGGTCTGTTTTAAAATAAATAAGATGCCGAGTGATTTCCTGTACTACTTGATGAGGCTTAAAGTATTGACTTAGAGGTGACTGTAAAATGAGAGAAAGCAGCGCTCAGGCATAATGCTGATGCAACTCACCGGAGTCCCCCTTCAGAAAGTGGTCTGTTCTAAGTAGGTAAAAATCTCCACTTAAATGTGTAGGACTGTACATGTGGCCATATTTGATCTTAAGTGTTAGGGAAACAAGTAGATTTTTTGGGTAGCAGAAACATACAACATTCATTAGAAAGATGCCCACAAAAACAAACCCTTGTTTCTCCTTCACCTAATGGGCTTGTTTTTGTTTTTCAGGTGAGGGTATATGATCTTCTCCAGTATGAGCATGGACCTGATGATGTGTTGATCTTGGCAACAGATGGACTCTGGGATGTACTATTAAATGAAGAAGTGGCAGAAGCGGTCACTAATTTCCTGCCAAACTGTGACCCTGATGACCCCCACAGGTTTGTAATCTCTCCCTTTTATATTTCCTTAGCAAGGGGCTTTTCAGATTCAGACTGCTTGCCAGGAATGTGTTTTGTTGCATTTGCAGTGCTTCCACTGATCAATATTAGAAGCTTCAGCAGGAACAAATGCACGTTCCGAAAAGGTTTATTCCAATTAGGTCCTAAGGAGAATGAGTTGCTTGAAAACTACTTCAGCAGTTTTGTAAAGTTGCCTTGACAGTTGCATTCCAAATTTGCTACATTAGTGAATAAAGCATCCAGTAATGCACTGCTAGAGATATTAATCTCCAAGTTCCTGAAATGCTCTCTCATTTATCTGTTACTAAGAAGGGGCAGCCTCCCTCTTTTATTCCAGTTACGTATAGTGCGTTTTCCTGTTGCGACTGCTTGCTTTCCTTATGTTTAGCATTGATTTTCCTGAATTAATGCTTATTTGGCAGTTAGACTGGTGAGTGGGAGTGGCTGCTGGGACCATATAACACCAGTTCTACAGGATCTACATTGGCTCCCAGTATGTTTCTGAGCACAATTCAGAATGTTGGTACTGACCTTTAATGACCTAAACGGCCATGGCTCTATATACCTGAAGCAGCATCTTCATTCAGGCCTAGCATGGTGATCCAGCTCTGAGGGCCTTCTGGTGATTCCCTCACTGCAATAAGTGAAGTTACAAGGAACCAGGCAAGAGGGCCTTCTCAGTGGTGTCTGCCTTGTAGAACGCCCTCCCATCAGGTATCAAACAGATACAACTTTATGGCTTTTTAGAATACATCTGAAGGCAGCCCTGTATAGGGAGGTTTTTAATGTTTGATGTTTTTTATTTCCTGCTGGAAGCCAGCCAGAGTGTCTGGGGCAAACCAGTCAGATGGGAGACGCATAAATAATAGTAATAGTAATATAAAGGTAAAGGTAAAGGTAAAGGTAAAGGTACCCTGCCTGTACGGGCCAGTCTTGCCAGACTCTAGGGTTGTGCGCTCATCTCACTCTATAGGCCAGGAGCCAGCGCTGTCCGCAGACACTTCCGGGTCACGTGGCCAGCGTGACAAGCTGCATCTGGCGAGCCAGCGCAGCACACGGAACGCCGTTTACCTTCCCACTGGTAAGCGGTCCCTATTTATCTACTTGCACCCGGGGGTGCTTTCGAACTGCTAGGGTGGCAGGCGCTGGGACCGAGCGACGGGAGCGCACCCCGCCGCGGGGATTCGAACCACCGACCATGCGATCGGCAAGTCCTAGGCGCTGAGGTTTTACCCACAGCGCCACCCGCGTCCCAATAGTAATATAATTCAGTTCAATTCCACCCCCTATCTTTCCACCCCCCTATCTTTTAAAGAATATGAATATGTTTTTACCTTGAAATACAGCAGTTCTACCTTAAGTCTTTACAAATTGTGGATCTTAGTGTCTGATATATATGTATCTGTTTTAATTGCTTTGTCCAGTATTGATGATACCTAGGGTCTTCTGCTATTGACTGCAAATTTCTACAGGATTTCTCAGTTCCTTACTGAAAAGGAGAGAATATCCAGCAGACAATAAGAATCTTCCATACATGGTACAAAAGTATAACGAACCCTGCCCATAAATAGAGTAACGTCAGACATCTTTCTATTAAGACCCATGGCACAAAGAGAAAGGTCTCAGAGACGAGATCCTGATGCAATTTGGTTTTCTCCATGGCTGATTGCATGTGTTAGAGAAAGAGATCGATACCTGATCATGGGTCTCATTCATCTATTAATCATTTTATTTGTATGCCGCCTTTCTATGGTTAAAACCATGCTCAAGGCAGCTTACAACATGAAAAAAATGTGTAATTACAAACAACAAAAGTAGTCAAACAATAAATAAAACTCATCAAAAAGTAAACAAATTGAACATTTTCCACATACATCTAAAAAGATATAAAAATAAAGATACTAAAAATATCAACCACAACTCCTCTCCCAACTTTTCTTAAGAACTTAGAAAACCACCTTCCATCACCATCAGGCCACTGGTTCCTTTTGCTCACTGTTGTATACACTGGCAGCAGTTTTCCAGGGAGCCTTTGTATATCCACCCTGGACATGTTTACCTCAAGAACCTAGGACCATCTGCACATGCAAAGGATGCACTCTACTACTGAGCTATGCCCCTTCCTCAAACGTTCTTACAAAAATTCTAAAGCTTGATAAAATAGTTAATGATCTCTGATATGGATAGGAGTTTGGAAGAAGGAATAGTTAAGCCTCTGTATTGCAGCGTTCCCCAACTTAGTGCCCTCCACATGTTCTGGAATATAACTTCTCCTTGAACATTAGCCATGGTGGTTGAGGCTGATGATGTGCTCTCCAGGTGTTCTGGACGACTGGGTTGGAAAAAGACAGCCATACAAGCAGAGGGGCTGGGCAGGCTTTTCAGTTTTTAAAAACACAAATCCTGCACTTCAAATCTTAATACTTTTTGAGAGGATATATGGAATGCTTTCCTTGCCCAGCAAGTAATAAACCTTTACTTATACAACATCTGTAATCTGTGACCGTTTCTTCTTCATGCAGGTACACATTAGCAGCTCAGGATTTGGTAATGCGAGCCAGAGGAGTGCTGAAAGACAGAGGCTGGAGGATATCCAATGACAGACTGGGCTCAGGAGATGACATTTCTGTCTTCGTCATTCCTTTGATACATGGAAACAGAATCTTGTAAAACAAACACGAATGCTGGTAATAGGAAAGGTGTTTTGTTTTTTTTTTTACAGTAAGAACCTCTGGAAAAGGCAGGCTATCAAGAAAAGAGATCAAGTTTAACTTAAAAATTATGTTCTAAGCTTGGTTAGACTGGGATATTTCTACATGAAACATAGAGGCTGAATTGCAATGATTTAAAGGCATCTCCTAGAAACTGCAGCTTCCCTGTGGGGTTTTGTTTTTTGTGTGTGTGCATATCAGGACCAGGACTTTAATGCTGCTAGTATATTAGTGATTTATTTTTAATGTCCCTCCTGGTGAGGACCCTAGTGTAACCTGATAGAATATTTTTCTTTCCCAGTTTAATGTAGCCAGAATTAACACGTGAGATGCAAATTGGGAAAGCTATTAAAATTGGTAATGTAGCCTATTTCCCCCATTATTAATTGACTGGCTAACTTTGCTTTTGAGCAAATTTAAGCTATAAGTTACTAAGGTGAACAAAACCTAACATGGCAGTTAATTATTTTTTTGTTCAAATCTTGTTTATGTTTCAGTGGATATTTTCAAAAAGATGAGTTTTATTTATGTCAATAAATCAAGCTTTTCCTCTTGTACACCATCATAAACATTTTGGAACCTTACAGTTACCCTTTATATGTTTAGATGGTGAAGCCAACCTTTTCTCTCAACAAGGTCTAATCTACACCTCCTGTTAAGAGAATAGGGAAAGCTGTTTGGCTGGAAAATGTGTTCCTTATTGTCAAGATTTTTGTATTTATAATTATGATGTAGCAGACTGGGAGAATTCTTGATTTAGAAAGATTTCCCCAGAAATCACCATTTCTTTGGCACCACACGTTTTCATTCATTGAATGCTTCTGTCTCCTCTAATTTATATCCTGTTGAAAGGATCGTTATATACGTACTGTTTAATTTATTGTACTTGGTAATTTGTCTTCTGATTTCTCTCTTATTAACTATGTAAGGCTGGTATGTTTCAGAAGTCTCCTCCAGAAGAGTAGCTTTTCATCTTTTTTCCTGCTATGCCCTTTCAGCATCAATTTCGTTTATTGCTTCTCGGATATTGCAAGGGCCAGTACACATTGCTAGTAGACATTGTTAATCTGAAAGGTGGAGGGAGGAGCCATTGCAGAGTGATAAGACTCATCAGCTTGTAACATAGCAACAGAATAGAAACTTAAGGATTTACATTTACCTGTACAACCACACATTTTATGTACTCTAGGATGAGAATGAGTCATCCCAATTATCATTCGTATTGTTACAGGTGACTCAAAATTTAGTTCTCAGGTATTATCTCCCTGGCCAAGAACTAAAGAAACATATCCTTGTGGTTTTAAAAAACAGTTTTAGGTAGCTGAGAGCAAATGAGTAGACAGTGATTGTGGGCAGTTGATGAGCCATCTCAGAAATGTTAGGGGTTCTTTTTTGAAGAGAAGCTACCAACATAGCAAGAGTATGGTACCACATGTTCCCATAAGTCTTTTCTGTGTTTATATCCCCCCCCCCACAAAAACACTCTTAATAGAATTAGCCTGGACATAATTATTTGCTTAAACAATATATTGTACATTGGTTGGAGTAGGCATTTTATTAATGCTACTATAGTCAACTCTGCATTCCACCCTTGCACCAGATGTTAAGTTGTTTCAATATGCTGCTGCAGCAGCAAATAAGTTTCAATCTGCAACTGAATAGTTCAGAAAAGTGTTAATTCTGACATGAAGTAACTCTTGCAATAATGTTTTTCTGATACCATAAAATCTAAAATTTCATGAAAAGTAGATTTTCATAATGCGGTGTGTTTTCACAAATCAGCAATACTTCTCAAATTTATTCTCGTTTTTCCAATCATATATGTTCAGATTAGCAGGTCACATTTTGCCTAAAAAAATGATAGTGTAGCCCTTCCACACAGCCTCGTTTTTTCAGTTCAGGCAATATCATTTTTCTGGGTCATCAGGTCATCATTTGCTTTCAATCTCATGATGACAGACATTCTTTGGCAGTAAACATTTCATTTGTGGAATATTACTATTAATGTAACAACACTTTCTAACACAATATATACACCCTGGGTAAGATTTACAGGTATTACTGTCGTCATTCTGTTTGCATACTTTTGCACAGAACTTGAGCACATTTCCCATTTCCAGTGCCAGAAGTGAAAAGAACGTATTTAGTGGCAAACAATCCCATTGGACCAACCAAAATAAAAGGACTTTTGCCAGTGCAGGAAAACTTTAAACTGGATTTTCATTTTGACTCATAAGAACACACTACATATGATAGTAACCTAGGTTGCAGCTCCAGAAAACATCTGTACATCAAACTGGTTCAGAATGACCAGTAGTTCTGAGTGCATCCAATTCTTCCTAGAATAGTATCTAGACTGCTACATTTTATCATGTCATGAAAAAATATTTTTGAAACATTTAAATGAAACATTAATTTTCAGTGTTGCACTCTACGATACTTCATCCAGATTTGGTGATACAATTTCAAATGTTGCTTAATTTGAATAGTATGATACACATACATATACATATACATATACATATACATATACATATACATATACATATACATATGTATGTATGTATATATCTCAGTAGTAACATCATTAAGAGTGATCCTGGAAATGTCCACTTTGTTTTTCAAAGAGGCAGCAGTGAAACACTTAAAGTAGCAACAAAAACAAACTCTTGCTATTGTTCAGACGTACTTTTAGGACTGAATCAATAACCCAAATTGTACCATCCCTTTCAATTCCCAGAGAGACCAAAGCTAAACTCTGGACTGTTAAATAAAATTTGTGTTTAATTCAAACTAAACAAACTCTTTTGAATTCATTTAGAAATTAAGCCAACTTAATCTGAACTTTTACTTGCCTCCATCTCTATAAGATACTCAGTAATGGTTTTCACCAACTTAGAGCTGTATAGAACATTTAGATTGTTTTATTTAATCTTTCAAAATAGCAATGCGCTTTCTAGATGAATATATTTTATGAGAGCCAGTAGACAGGATTCAGACAGAAGTGAGTGGCAACCCCTACCCCGCCCCCTTAAAAGCCTCCTCCCACTACTGGAAACCCTCCAGACTGACATCCTATAAACTTTAAGGCTACTTTTGGAACTGTTGCTTTGCTCCTGTGGGTAAGCAAAAGTGTTTTCTGCTCATGCATTCAGTAAGGGATGGATCTTGCCCCATGTGCTTTATTATTGGGCCGCAGCATAGAACATTTGCTGAGAGCTATGCAAACTGGACAGCTAAATTCCATTCACACTTCAATAACTGATTTCCAGGTGTGTAGTAATACTGTTTTTTGTTTTTAAAAAGAAATTGCAATATGGAATTTAGTATTGTCTAGAAATAATTCACTCTGCTGCTGCTGCATCAACAGTTTTATAACCCAAGACGAGGTTGAAAATCATGCTTAAAAGTAAACCAGTTACATATATCTTAAAGGTGAAAGGTTACTGGAAATTAAGGCTATAGCTTGGGAAAGTGGTGGGTTGGAAAATCGTCACTGGGTCACCATCTATTTCAACAGTGTTGGTAACAGTGTTGGAAATTATTAGAATAACTTGCCTAAAGAAAATGGGGAAAACTCAGACTTTCATACCATCTATCTCACCTAGGCCAGAACTAGAAGAGCTTTGAGGCAAATAAAAATTGAGATAAGAGAGGAAATTCACTTGTCTTATGGAGCTGCTACAGCCACATGATCAATGTTTGCTATCCAATTGTAAATATTCAATGATAACATTGTCCAAATTTGCAAATCAGCACTACAGAGATTGCCCGAGACACATTTTATTAGATCGCTTAGCTTATCTACTTCTCCCTGATTTTTTCCTTCTCCCCTGATTTTAAAACATTCTAGAACAACCTCCTGATTCTGTCTTCTGTCTGCCCTTTCCAGTTCATACAGTTCAAGGGAAATTCCCCTTTTCAGTAAATATCTGACAGCTGTAACTCAAAATGTCTAACTTCTTCCTAATCAGAATTTACCAAAATTATTCTATTTTTATCAAATAATCAAAGAGTTGTTTTTCAGTACTTGCCCAATGTCCATAAAGAGAGTTGCATTGTCAGTTTTAAAACTAGCAGTCCGGGATACTTGTTCTATAAGAACGTTCTTCAAGGTACTTCGCTAAGTGACATGTTGAAATAAAATATTTTGTAGGTTGTTGCTTGAACTTTACAGGTACTTGTCTTTTATACAGCACAATCCTACTAAATTTCTTTTAGTCCTTTGCCCTTTGCTTAATGCACTCTTGCAGTTTTGTTTCTTATGTTGTGAGTTATGTGAAAATTGCACACTTGTAATTTTTCTTTCCTGTCATATGAAGATGACATAGACAGTGGCCAAATACCTCTTCAATCATTCTGCCAAATTCTACCTACATTATACTTGAAGGAGGCTTCTCCCTGTCAACCTCCACTTTACTTTGATGTTCCATTGTATTTCAGTTTAATTTTGCCATTTTCTTCCTTTATTGGCACAGTGACTGTAAGCAAGGAATGTACTATATTCTGGGCTCAGCATTCCAAACAATGAAGAGAGTCTTCTGGATAAAAAGTGTTTGGATCAATGTACTTAAGCGTGGTGACTGTGAAATGTCAAAACTTTTTTGTAACCCGAGAACAAAAATGTTTAGTAAAGGGATATATTTTATGTGTTTTGAAACTTTTAAGTGCAATGAAATAAGGAAGCTGGAAAATGTATGCACAACAAAGTTTTAAAATGATATTGTAAAAAATAAATAAATAAATATAAAAACTTATTTTGGGTAGTATTGCTGTGAGCTTCTTTTCTGGGGCAAAAAGCTGGTGAATTCTGTCAGTGAAAATATGATATAGTCTACAATTCCCCATCCTTCAGCTTTCTTTTGAGCTGTCTCAGCCAAAATATAGTTGCACAGGTACATACTGCACCTTCTTTTTAAATTTTTCCATTTGTTAAGTTCTCTTGCAGTGCATGTTCAAGCACTCAGCTATCAATTCCGTTTGCTGAAGAACAAAATGGGAATAAGCAGAGAAGAAAATTGATGTAAGTAAAATCACCTAACTGAATTCCAGAGCAAATGCCCAGTTGGTTATTATAGATTTTTGTATGGTTTGGGTCAGTGGAGTGCTGCTTGTAAAATTCCAAAGAAGCACATAATAAGTGAACAGCTGTTGTTTCTACATATGGACAAAATTACTTTTAAAAAGTTTGTACTCTGTTACTGTCAAGTAATATGTCAACTAGCACTTTATAGTTTTCATAGTATTTTAATTGCTTTTCAGTAATTAGACAGAAGTTAGAAAATAAATGCTTGCTTAATAATAAAACTTGGAGAAAGCTGTAATGCATGTTTCTTAAGTTTGGCTGGTGACTGAAACTCCATAATGCACAGCTAGCTACAAATTCTGTTCTGCAAGTGTATTATAAATACTGGCAGATATCAGGGAGAGCTTTAAAGGGATTCTATGTTTCTAAATAATTGAAACAATACTAAAAATGGTTTAGACACATCAAACAATACCAAGAAGCTTAAAAACTTTAGTTTTGTATAATGCTGAGACAACAAAGGGAAGTGGGAATATTTTAGCTCCATGTGCAAGGCTTAAAGCTGATGAGGAAGGGGTGGCTTAGCTACAAGGGAGAGGGGTGAGAGAAAAAGATAACAGCAAAGGGTTAGTCAGTGCTCTCCTTTCCAGTGTGTATAGTAGCAGGGGCTTCAGCAGGGCCCTCTTATAAGAGGAAGGGGTGGCTTAGCTACAAGGGAGAGGGGTGAGAGAAAAAGATAACAGCAAAGGGTTAGTCAGTGCTCTCCTTTCCAGTGTGTATAGTAACAGGGGCTTCAGCAGGGCCCTCTTATAACTTTCACTCAGATAAACAGTGATTTGCCTGTGCAGTGAAGTGAGCAGATGGATTGTATAATAAAGGGAAAGCTCTGCTAAGCTTGGTTGATGGTCCAAGCTGGAGGGGGGTGGGGATGACTAACTATAGCCCATGGAAGAATCAAGGTGATATGTATAATGTATGATGGAGGTTCTCCGTATCAGAGGCTTTGCTGGGGCCAGATAGAAATTTCCAAAGGTTAGATTTACCCTTGTTACCTATTCATAAACATCCTGTTTCAGAAGAATCCACCATTGATTACAGAATCACATTGCAGGTTGTCTGAGTTTATTTTAAAAGCAGTTTCTTGAGCAAGGCAACCATAATTCTTTCTCTTTCTTTTAAAAATAATATTATAACCCACAGAGCCCTGTTTCCTATGAAGGCATTGGTTGAATATATAGGATAAATATTTCTCTTTCATATTGTTGTTTGTACTTGCAAATATCCATGTAAGTTGGCAAATATTTCATAATAGGCACTACTGTTTGTTTTGAGAATTAGTTCCTAATATGTGGCACAGTTCTTTGAATTCAACATATACATATATTTTGAGAGGGCATTGTTGATGCTGGCATATGTTTAGTATAGATTTATGAGGTACCCAGACTGAGAATGGACTAGAATGTTTCCCCATTGTTTTAATTTTACAGGATCAAAATTATTTAACATTGCTCTGGAAAACAAGCTGAAAATTAACATTTGCTGAAGAAGTAAATTCCTAAAGTGTATGCGACAATAAAAAATATGGTATGTAAAATGCATTACTCCCCAGCCTTTTCTAGCAATTGTGCTATCAGCATAAGCATTTCAGCTTGCCAGACAAAATGACACCCCGCCCTGCAGTCTTCCCCTGGGGTGTTGTTCTCTTGACCCCTGCCCCCACCCAACTTAGAGGAGGGAAAGCCCAGTTGATCTATCATAAAGGTAAAGGACCCCTGGACGGTTAAGTCCAGTCAAAGGTGACTATGGGATTGCAGTGCTCATCTTGCTTTCAGGCCAAGGGAGCCAGCGTTTGTCCACAGACAGCTTTCAGGTCATGTGGCCAGCATGACTAAACCGCTTCTGGCACAATGGAACACCGTGACGGAAACCAGAGCACATGGAAATGCTGTTTACCTTCCTGCTGCAGCGGTACCTATTTATCTACTTGCACTGTTACACTTTCGAACTGCTAAGTTGGCAGGAGCTGAGTCAGAGCAATGGGAGCTCACGCTGTTGTAGGAATTCGAGCTGCCAACCTTCTGAGCAGCTATCTTAAGTTGTATGGGCTTCTGCTAGCAGGACTTGTTACTTGATTCCAGACCTAAGGCCTTAATGAGATAGACCTATGGGTTGTAGTTAACACTGCACAGCAGAATTCCATTTGTGCACCAGGGTTTCCCCTTCCTCTCTTCCCATGTGCCCCAAAATCTGCTCCAGAGGACCCTTCAACCCTCTGGTGCAGATGTTGAGGATGCATGGGGAACCACATGGAGAAGGGGAAAGTCAATTCATGCAAGTGGAGAGTCTCTTGCTTGAGCAGAACAGCAGAGTTGTATACAACCCATTGCTTCTCAACTGTTTCAAATGGGAGCCATTTGTAAACTTAGCCTTCCAGGGACCACCTATAAACTAACTTCACTTTTCAAGTTCTACTTTCACCCTCCATAACAAAGTGTAAGAATATTATACCAGTAGTCGGCACCAAGCAAGTATACACTTCATTTTAACCTCAATATAGGAACATATAGGCAGAATACATTTGAATAGAATTGAAGTATGACAAAGGGAGAAACAAGTGAACCTATCTCATAAAAAGGCATCATGACCTTAATGGGTGGTTGTTGGCCTGGAGAAAGGCAGCTTGGGAAGGGGGGGGGGCAGTCACAGCTACCCTTCCAGGAAAAATTGGCATTGCAGTTTATGGAACAGAAGTCTATTGTTCTCATTTTCTCTGCTCACTTCCTCAAAACATCCAAGTAAAAATGAAATTGTCCAATCTTTTTCAGTTATCAGGTGGGGCCACGGCAGCACATAACATGATGCTATCCCATCATATGTTGTGCTGGTCTAGATGCTATGAGGAAGAGACACATGGAATGGCAGCAGCTATTTGGCTCTAGCTACATCCTAATATGGTTACTCTTCCAGACCTTTTCAATATATTTCTAATTTTACTGTGCGACCAGAAAATGAAGAGCCACAACTTTCCTTTCTAAAGCATAATACTGCTTTTTATACTTGGTCCATGAATTTCTTAGTAACTATCACCATTTAAAAGACATTTTAAGGATGTTCCTTGTGCATTACCTTTTGTTGCTCACATGAAGTTTGAAATAGAAACTTGCGTGTGCATTTTCCTATTGCAAAATAGGCAGCAATTTTAAAGCGAGAAAAATGGCATGAGTGGCACCACCATTCTATTTCAAAATAATTTCTAATAATAATTAAAGGTAATTACATATTAGCAAAGCAATGACTTGTTTCAAAATCAGTGGCACAGTTTTGGAGAGCTCAATTGCCCAGGCCTGCCTTATCCCTTTGTCCCCCACTATCTTGTTCAATAATCATTCTTCTTCATGCAAATGTATATGGAGTGAACAGGGAAAGGTTAAAATGGAAGCAGGCTATCTTTCATCAACATTGTAATTTTACTGCTTGGCTTGGTGCCAAATACTCGCTGCAGTCACTAGCTGCCATTCCAACGTGAGTGAAAGGATCTTTAATAAGAGTGTAAATAAAAGCCAGGCTGAGAAATGAGTTTTCCATCCCAGCAATCACTGGCCTAACCTCTGCCGTAAATAGTCTTTCAGAGCAGCACAGATGGAATACCTGCACCTGGGGATCAAGGCAATCTCTGAGCAGTGCAATTTAAGCAGCTGGGTACAATCGAAACATGAATTAGCTGGGATAGGCTGAAGAATTCCATTTTATATATATTATGTAGAAACAAATAGTTCACTATAAATTTCCCTTTCACAATGGAGTTGCTTTTTTAAAGCCATTTCTCTCTTTGAAGGGGCAGATGACTACAGCTGTTGAATTAATTAAGCCATAAGAATTTCTCATAAGATGGTATAACAATAGGTATTTAATTTATGATTATTGATTCAATAGTGTGAAAGTGATTTATCTGATCACAGCAGAGGTAGCAACGGCACCACAAGAACGATAGGTCATTCTAGGTTTATGTGTCTGAGTGGCTTTATTGATTCTGAACTACTGAGTCAGATGTACTTGGCAACTGAACCCTCAATACTTTATAAAAGCCCTTTATACCACCATTGGTAACAATTTATTGTACTGATCAAGTGTTGCTCTGTAGTGGAGTGACAGCAAACGTATGTCAGAACTAGTAACGTTTTGTTGTTGTTGCTCAGTAGATCAGTCTTTTAAAAAACAAAATCATGTGCTATTAAAGCCCCATGACATTTTACTGCTTGTTAAAAGGAGACAGCATTACGCAATCTGTGCTAGGATCTATATTATATTGGAATATAGCTAAAGATATAGCTGAAACGTTTTGGCACATGACAAAATCTCAAGCTGCATGACTTGGTACCAATGTGAACAGTGGGCATTATGCTAAGTGATTTAATGAGTATTAAAGTGGCATGCCTACATATAAGAGTGATAGCAATAAATAGGCATACAAAGATGACCATATGGACCAGCACAACAACCACGTTCATTGTACCAGTTTAAAAATGGCAAGTTACATTTTTAATGTAAATGATATCTCTTTCAATTAAGTTGCTATTTAGTAGTGGTGCATCAATGCACAATCACATTCTCTTCCTTAATCTTCTTAGATTTTAGTCTAGTCTAAAGAATGGTTTACTTTTATTTGTATACAGGCTTTTTATTTTTATGCACATGCATAACATTTAAGACTATTGATACAGGAACAAATGAATGACACTGCTTCCTTTCCTATGGCCTCTATGCATACACAGGAAGAATGAGTGTAACAGCATATGAAATCGTCACATTACATTCTTTTATCTTCTATACAACTATGTCACGGCACAACTCATGGAATAACCTTCCATAAACACCAATGTGTTACAGACTATAGTTCATAAGCTAATATTTGCCTCCTATCGAATTGCAGCCAAAAGGCATTGCAATCTGCAATCTACTTGGATGAAGATGTGTTCTACAAAAGGCAAACAATGACTGCACCAATCTCTCTTAGAAGAGGAGTTGGATAATAAATATATCTTCCCTTCCCTTAATATATAAACATTAAAAACAATTCAGCTCTAGCCATGGTAACAAGTTTTATATAATTATTAGTTGTGCCAAACATTTATAAGCAATCTTTGTACATTAAAAGGTGTCTCCAGAAAAATTAAATAGATCTTTGGTGAACCCAGTACTGCACATCTGCACCCACATAAGCAACTTGAGCAGAAGGGTGTTTCTGCCAAGGAGCCAAATCTAGTTAGGATACCAAGAATGAGCACTTGTAAGAGTTTCTTAAGTGGCACAAGTGTCATGCCTCCATGGCAGAGGTTTTCAATCTTTTTGAGTCCATGGCTTTCTTGACCAACTACATTATTTCTACAGCACCCTTGTGCGAATCAGGAGTCCAGTTATGTCACCCCTTGCCTGCAGAGCTGGTAGCCTCTCACCATTTTTCAAACACCCTCCCCTCAGCCTCATCTCCTCTCCCCTCTCCTTAGGAGTCCTCTGGGCAGCCACAGGCCCTGTTCTCTGAACTGCCCCGCCCCCACCCCAGAGAGGTGCCTCCTCACACTGCCCACAGGGGCCTGGGAAGCACCCCCTGGCCAGCCCCAGAGGCACCATTCGCCTGGAGAGCTTGTAGCCAGGGCTGCTGCAACAAACAGCCGTGCAAGCCTTTAGGAGGCAGAGACGTGGGGGGGGGGGGAGAGGGAGGGAAGGAAAGAGGGAGAGGCCAGTGTGTGCGTGTGGCATGGTGAGGGTGCTGTTTACATGCATGTCCCTAACCCCATCCACTTTTGAGCATTCACATATCCAGGCATTAAGATTTTACAACTCCCAACAGTAAATTAAGGAAACCCTACAAATTAACCCACATTGTCTCAGGAGCTATTAATACAGAAATGGGAAACTTGTAGTACGCCTGTTGTTGGGCTCAAATTTACACCAGGCCCAGCCAGCATGAACAAGTCAGGGATGATGGGAATTATAGTCTATCATCTGGAGGGCCTTAGATAATTCATATTTGCATCAATGTATCATAGTATCTAGGGAACTCCTCCTAGTCACCCTAGCTTGAGATTAGATGGGCAACCAGGGGGAGGACCTTTCCTGTTCTGGCATTCCCTCTCCAGGTATTTGGCAGTTCCACACCATTTAGTCAACACATATGCAATACATGACTTTCCCCAAAAAATCCTGGAAGCTAGTTCCACACCATTTAGTCAACACATATGCAATACACGACTTTCCCCAAAAAATCCTGGAAGCTAGTTTAAGGGTGCTGAGAATTTTTAGCTCTGTGAGGGGTGAACTACAGGTCCCGGATTCTTTGGGGGAAATCATATACTTCAAATGTATGGCATGATCCCGCCCATTATTTGCCTGCCATAACCACAGCTAGCCTTCAGGGACTTGGCCAAGACTAGCTCTTTCTACCAGGTATTGGAAAAGTAGATTTACTTCACTGTTCTCTGTGGTTGTGGTTATTTTAAATCTTGTATTATATATAATTTATTCTTATAGTTTTATTTTGTAGTAGGCACTTTCTTAACAAGTCTTAACAAGTTACAGAAAGGTGAAGTATACAAAATCAAATAATTGCATCCAACTTTTTAGCCCCACTGACAATTTTGAAGAAATGCCAACAAAACACCTGAAAGAGACAC
Source organism: Podarcis erhardii (assembly GCF_964252035.2). Lineage (NCBI taxonomy): Eukaryota > Metazoa > Chordata > Lepidosauria > Squamata > Lacertidae > Podarcis > Podarcis erhardii. The sequence continues at coordinate 47,983,378 of NC_138500.1, forward strand.
CCCAGAACACTGATGAATATTCAAATATTCAAGCATTATTTCCCCGTTCATGAGATGGAATAATGTGATGAATGTATTATGCAGCATTTCTGAATGGTTTGGCTTCATGGTAAACTCTGTGATGAAAGGCAGGCAGGATATGATATACTTTAATAAATGGGTAGACTCACTATACTAGTTAAATCTATGTCTACAACTCAGTATTTTCCCCAAGTACTAAAAACTTTGCTCTCAAGCCATGCAGATTTCATAAATTGTAAGTTACTAAAACCACCTGGAATAATGTAGGGAAATGTAACATTTAACAGCACCTTCAGCACCAATTATGTTCTTAACTACACCTACATGTAATAGCTGCTCACTTTAGTAAAAGGCGAAAGATTTATACGATCTGAGGTGAAACCAGAGTAAAAACCAGTCCTGTGCAAGAGTTCTACTAGCCCATCCCACTTTCCTAAAATGCCCTCTAAAATAATAAGCCTGACGGGAATGGAAGGCAATTTTAGTACAACAGCTTGAATATAGGTTGAGTTAGTAGAAAACTATTTTGTTCATGGAAGTGGTTCTCAGCTTAATAGTGAGAAAAGTGAACCCAAGTCCTGTAGGGCTGTTTTAAGGTCAGTCTGTGTCTTCCTTTTTCAAAATATTTCTCATACCCTGAACAGAGTGGCACGGAAAGAAGTAGCTTCTGCAAGAGTTCACAGAACAGGACTAATACATTATCTCATCCTTCTCAGTTCTTTGGATTTAAGCCCTTATTTCTGCTTCAAGAAGATCAATGTAATACTGAATTCAGCCCCAGGCATTAATGCCTTATCTACTGATACCAATGAAATACAACTGCAAATACCCGAAAAGGTTATTTATAGGCAAAACTCACGAGAAAGAAAAGCTCCCATTCAATTCATTTAATGAATTTTAAATTGTGTCTAGTTCCATGCAGTTATGTTGCTTTTGTGCATATACTTTTAAAAAGCAGCGGCAGCTGTATAACTGCTGGGATTAAATTATAGAACTGTGCTGTCTTGCTAGTGGTAGGGGTCATATTGGAATGATGGGCACTAGTCTGAAAAACAGAAGAGCAACTGATGACTTAGCTATGGGAAAGATATCTACTTAAGAGCAAAACATAAATTGCTCCAATTGTTCAATGCTTTGTAAATTGCAGAACTAATTATATTCTTCCCAGCCCCGGAACTAGGGAGGGGAAGAGAATTGTACTCAATATATATCTACCTATGTATGCACACATACAGAGAAGAGTTACTTGCAACCCACAAACTGCTTTTACAGTGAATTCTACCCTATTTTTTGTATACTATACTAATGGAATAAATCTTGTTGAGAAGCGCTGAACATTTTGCCAAATTCACTAGCAGCTGAAATGAAAACATCACTCCTAAAGCTATGTAAAGTTCATGAAGAGTTGCACTCAGAGCAATTAATGGACACAACCAACTTAGGTCAGAAATTCCAGTGGGTCTGCTCTGAGTAGAACTTAGTTGGATACAATCAAAGTTCTCTCTTACTTGGTGTAGGAGTCCGCAGTAAAGACCCACATCCAATTATGTGCTTCAAACTGCATTACAAAGACAGTTTGAACTTGAATGAGTAAATGTTCATCATAGTTCCTTGTTGTGTGCAAAAATCTGATTGGTTTCCTAACTGATGATGCTGAAACTCTTAAAATTTAAAAAGCAATATTTCACCCTGACCTCACGTTATGATTTACAAGGAATTTTTTGCACATTTTCAAAAATCCCATTTTTTCACTCCCCATTCTTATGGGATACTGATTCCAACAATACTACTGAGAGGATGAATATAGTCAGAATTTTTTTCCTGAGGTTTCATAAAATTATTCAATGTAGAAATGTTTGTGTTCAATGAATCTTTTAAAAAATTAATCATAAAGTTTCCTTGTGTATCCTGAAAGTACTTTTTTAAGTGTTCTAGATCCAAGTTTAAGCTACATCTTTTAGATAAAGTGAAAAATAACACGTTTGCTACAAAGACTACATTTTCCCATTACTGCTCTAACTTGTGTCCTCAATTTATTTTTTCATCATATCTTCTTTAAACAGGCCACCCTACCTTACAGCTTTCTAAGTTTCAGGTGTTTTTTTAAACAAAGAAACTCACTGGAGCTCAGCATACAGCACCAAAGATATTAAGATAAATGTGTTTTATTATATAAGCTTTTCAAATTAACGTATTCCTATCTTTTCATGATTTAGCCATACAAAGTTTGAAAAAAATAAGAAATCCAACACCTAACTAATAAAGCGTACAACACAGAGAGGATGTTGCTCACAATACTAAGTACTGAACAACGAACCTTTACAAGTAAAGAACCTATTGTTTTCCAATCTATAGCTCAGTATATTCATTTCAGCAAGGGCAAACACTAGTTTAATTAAGGAGCTTTTATATAGTGATCATACTAGTTTGTGTTTCATACTAGTATTAAAAAGCCTTTAAGATATTTTACCCACAGTTCTTTCGCCAATTATTTTTAATTTTGTCATCTAATAGTGGAATTTGGGTAAACTGAGTTATATCCAACATGAATCATACTCAAAAGTAGCTCCTCCTAAATCAATGGGCTGAAGTCCATTGATTTTAATGAATCTACTCTGAGCAGGACTAATGCTGGATGTCACTATTTCACTTTACTTTTTATCCTAAGGTTTTAAAACATGGAGATATTAGAATTCATGAAATATTAGGTGCTTCTAAACTTAATTAAATATTAGTTAAATGGTACACTGGAGGGAAAACAAACTAGTTAGACAGCTATGCACTTACCTGGTAATGTCCCATTATAAATGGGACTCTTGAGTAGATGTGTGTAGATTTGCACTGTTAATTCTAAAGCTGAAGACATCTGTCATTAGGAAGGCATGTGACGTTATGTATTATTCTTACAAAATATTAGGTATTGCTATCATTGTCTTATTTAATGTAACTACTGTTTTTTAGTATTTTTATATGCAGTGCAGAATAAATGCACAGTCGTAAAAATTTATGAAAACCTCATAAATGGTGTTTTATTGATGTCATTTCCATAACCAGAATTCAAACAGTAATTGCCACTCATTATATCCCAAACTCATCAGCCCAGCAACATAATCTAAACATATGTCCTTGCTGGTGTAATACAAGTATCAAAATTTCACTATAAATATGTAAGTGCCCATCTAAAGATTTAAAGAAATTTGTCATATGAGATGCTGTCTATTCAGCACATGCAATATATACAATAAATTTTAGCTTTCCACGGATATGTAATAAATAACAACAAACAGGCATTTTCTTTAACCAAACTAATAATCTGAATAGAACAGTATCTGTCAGGACGTCACTAAGGAATACAACATGCAAAACTGACGTAAATACTGTGCATTTCAAAATTCAGACATTTCCTGAGGAAATAAAAAACTGGAAAATGCAACATTTCAGTTGTGCGAAGCCAAGCTCTGCAAAGCCATATACTGAGAGGCATTAAACACACATAGAGAAACGGCAAAGGCAAGCTTGGTTCTGTTGCCACCCCTCCTTCCGTATGCAAGTAATCCCTGGGAAAACAAAGGGGATTCCCATTGTCATTGTCTTCATCTGCAGCTGATCATCACCAGCACTAGCAAGGCAGTAGCTTGCGCAGTTATCTCCACAGCGGGCAATGTCACAACCCGACCAACAGCACAAACTACTACCTCAGCCAGGGGCATGGTGCTCCCGACCCCATCCTGGAAGGAGAGAAGAAAGGTGGGCATGTTCCACCCACAGTAAAATGAAGAGCCCAGAGAGAGAGAGAGAGGAAGGAAGGAGCCATGGCAAAAGGGTCCGGGCTCTTTCTGACGGTCCTCTTGTCTCCTTTATCTGCAGCAGACATCAGCCAGACTCCCTTCTTCGCGAAGGGCAGGAGGAAACCCCGCCCAGAGCGCGCATTACAACGCCTCCGCCACCCCCCACCTACCCCGCCGCCGCCGCCACCCGCTCTGCCCTTTTCCTTGCATGACCTGAAACTGACGCGAGGGAGTCTCGTTTATTAGGTACATTACAGGCCACAGCTGGTGCAGTCCCCAGGAGCTTAATTGTCAATCGGCGCGAGAAGGAAAAGCGAAGGCGCGGGAGGGGAGGAGGAACAAAACTGAGGAGAAAATTCGCGCTCCCATATTCCCTGACACTCACTCGCCTTCGCCTCAGCTTTAGAGCATCGTTCCGCGGCGGAGAGAGAAGCAGGGACCGGTGCCCTCCCCCTCCCCTCTCAAAATTCGAACATGACCGTTGCAAGCTCTGCCGCCCCCCCCCCCAGCCAACCGCCCGAACGCGCGCGCGCCGCCCCCCCCCCCGAGGGAATAAAAGGCGGTGAGACGCTTGACGAGGCGCCATTCCTGGCGGCTGAGGGCACACGATGGCGCTTGCCGCCTCACGCGCCGCCGCCAAGCGGATAGACGAAGGCGGGAGAGGAGAAAGGAAGAACACGGTTTTTTTCCGGTCCCTTCCTTTAAGGGCAGCAGTTAAATTCTGCTCCTCTGACGGCGGCGAAAGCATCTTCCTCTCCGCGCCGCCTTCCCCACCCCCCAGCGCTGTATCGCAGTGAAAGACGCCGCCGCCGCCGCGCTCCCGCCCTTTCCGAGGCTCCGCCGATTTCCCTTTCTCCGGAAGGATGAGAAAAGCCCCCCCCCTTCCCTCCGCCTATTGCTCGTCTCCCTCTTGGCGCGCCTGGCCACCCAAACCATAAAGATGGGGGAAGGGGGGGAGCGCGAGTACTCACGCTCTGTCCACGTGACTAGTAGGCCTGGCCTGTCCCATAGCCTTCCAGCGCCATCTTGAACAAGAACAGACCGGCAACGGAGCGGGGTTGCGGGGGGTGGGATGGGAGGTCGGTGCTCTCGACCTTCTCTGCTGCGGCCCCCGAGGAAAAGACGGCACTGGTCAATTAACCCCCTCGGGCAAACAGGAACTGGCTTTAAAGCCCTTGCCTCAAGGAATGCTGGGAAATGGGATGTGTTTTCCCCCTCCCTTTTCTTCGCGTGAGGAGGAAGAGCAAATCTCGGCGCGAAAATATTGATGGGTGTGGGCACCTGACGACCAGTCTCGCGCTCCGAGCGAAGTGTGCTGGGAAATGTAGTCCAGGACAAGCTAGGCCTAGCCGGGGAATCGAGTAAAATTTGCGTTCGCCAGGCGTTAAGTTGCCTATCGAGCTGCAAAGGGGCACAACAGATAAAAGGCGAAAAATACTGTTTCATACGGCTGAAATCCTAAAAATAAGCCACGCTAACCATAACGGGACTTTGAATAATCATGCAGCACCATACTGTAATTTAACCCACTGTAATATATACAATCTGTTAATCACCTGCAGTGTCATGGACAAAGGTCGTCGTCGTTTTGAAATGCACTTAAACTCGTGTTTTGCTGTAAATAATTTCTAGGCGTTCTAAGCAGGCGACATGCAAAACGATAAGAAGTTAAAATGTATCACCCATATTCAAATGGTATGTGGAAAGATTTTAAAGGGAAACTAGTGTCTACATGTCTACTCAGGGGTAAGCCTCATTGAACTGACTAGGATTTATAACGTAAGATAAGCATTGGCTTACAGCCTATATCACAAAAAAAAGTTGTAGGTGATCTTACCACCTCATTACTACCACCATTAATACAGATAGGTAAAGGTAAAGGTACCCCTGACCATTAGTTCCAGTCGTGGCCGACTCTGGGGTTGCGGCGCTCATCTCGCTTTATTGGCCGAGGGAGCCGGCGTACATGTGGCCAGCATGACTAAGCCGCTTCTGGCGAACCAGAGCAACGCACGGAAACGCCTATTTATCTATGTGCACTTTGACGTGCTTTCGAACTGCTAGGTTGGCAGGAGCAGGGACCGAGCAATGGGAGCTCACCCCGTCGTGGGGATTCGAACCGCCGACCTTCTGACTGGCAAGTCCTAGGCTCTGTGGTTTAACCCACAGCGCCACCCTTGTCCCATTAATACAGATAGAGGCCAATTAATCAAAACTTAAGCAGTGCACATGATATGCAAAAAAGGCAAAAGAAATGAAATAAAACAACTAAATTATTTATCTGGCTAGACTTGCTGAAATAAAGTTTTTAGCAGGCACCCACAACAATATAGTGGGAACAACAATGCTTGGTGCTGTAACCGAAAGCCTCCCCAGAAGAGCTTAACACTAGCCCACGTGGCACAATGTGTTTCCACCAAAAGCTGAAGTAAGGCTTTAAAACTAAAAACTTGAACAAGATCCAAAAGTTGTTTTACTATATTTTGTGCTGTCCATGCATGCTTCTGTAGCTGTCTTTAAAGTTACAGGCAGAAAAGTGAACTTATACTCAAAGCGCATAAATGACAAAACCAAGATCTATACAAGGAGTATGCAGATTATTTACAAGATTTACTGATATGGTAAGAGGCTGTGGATCGACAGAATCCCAAGCTTTCCTGTTTTGAACAGGAAGTAGAGCTGGCGGTAAACTCCCAATGGGAGGGGGAAATTATTACAAAAGCAACCTTAAGTGGCTAAATTAAAAAGCAGGAAATTCATTCCTCCAAGGATGCATGAACTGACACTTCCTCTACCTCGGTTTCTCCCTCTCACATCTGACAGACTGCTCTGCTAAACATTCTAAAGGCCAACATATAATGTACCTTTTCACACATTTAGATTAAACATCATAAATTCAGGGCAGATTGTGTGGTAAACTGAAATCAATCTGAAACATATCTATACACTATATGGGGGACTTACCCATGTAAGTAATTAGAGTTAGCCTTACATTACTATGAGAAAATGATAAGAGAAAATACCAATTGTAATAACCAATTCAAAGCAAATTTTCTATTTATGCCTGACATTTTCTAAACAAAAGAACATACAGACTGATTGAAAACTATAAAAAAGTTAATTTACCACTAAATCAAGATATCATTAATTCAAATCATTGGCTCATATTGCTTCCTGGAGCAGGTAAGCATCAGAAAGACTATTGTTCTAGAACACAGAAAGAAAATGTCAAGCTATCTGGCTGGCAAATAAGTGTCATAAGTTGAGAGCACATTGCAGAGTTTATGGTATGAGCTCATTGGGCGATTCTGGTGAAATACAAGATGGCATGTCCTGGAGATAGTAGGAATAGTGTCTCTTCCCCAATCTTTGTATCAAGCTTGCAACATATACAGCACACGATCCACTGTAACAGTCAAGATGACTTCAAAAGGAAACACAGCTTGGCATATCTTCCTTCTCAGAGGGTAGCAACCTTTAACTCAATGTCTGCAATCCTGGGCACACATAATTGAAAGTAAGCACTAATGGTGGATAGGATAGGATTCAGCTAAATATGTTTCGGCTTGTAAGTGCAGACTTTACCATGTTCATTTGTACTACATTCAGAACACTTATATATTTAAAACAATTTAATGCAACCTTGCTGAAATAAAAACTGAAACTTTTAAAATCCATACAAGTATGCTTTTTGGCTGTTGCATGACAAAAGGTGCAAGTCTACAAAGCACCACAGAACAGTAACCATGGTGGCTTCTGAGGTAAGAGCACAGAAAGGGCTCCATTATAGTAGTTAATGGCATGTGCCTTATCTGTGACACTATTTATGTGGCAGGTGACCAGACATGCTTGCAAAGTGTGTCACCTCCATAGTAATTTACTCTTTTGCTGAGGTTCTCACAGCAGAGAATGGGCAATAGAATAAAACTTTCAATCCAACATATTCCAGTATTATCAAGATTAGGGTCTGACTAAAATTTAAGTGGTGTGGCCTAGGGATAAGATTTCTTTGCAACAATGAAGAGGTTTTACAGGAAATACCCATTCCATGGCACTTCATAGTAAAGGGAAACAAACAATTTTACTTCATGACAGTTTACTATATCTCTAAACTATCTTCAAAAATACACTTCTCGGTTTGTATCACACACATATTATACTCAAAGAGTAGAACAGTTATTCTTCAGGTTGAAAAGACGTTACAAAACAAAGCACTTAAAATTATTGAAACAATGACAAGAAATACAAGTAAAATATTGCTGATACTTAAAAATCATTTTGCTTTAGTCATAATTCAACAATAGTGACCAATGCTGTTTGGGGCAAAACTGGAAAAAATATACATTTCAACTAAAAGGGTTTTTAAAAAAGCAGAGCTACAAAAAAGGGCTGACAGTAAAACAATTATTTAGTGAAATGAGGTATGGTAGTGTTTTGAGTGCTACACAGCAATTTTCTGCTTATGCAGATTCATTTATTTCAACATGGCAGCTCACAGATTTTTGCCACTATCTTTATTCATACGTCCTGTTAGCAGAATTGTTATTCATTGGCCACAGATAAGATACATTCAAATATGCCAAAAGAGAAAAGGAAAAAAATCATCTGCATGATCAGATATGAATGAACATATCTGCCAACAAAGAAGGCAAATATTAAGTAAAAATGCAAGCATACAACTTAGTATTCATAATAAATACATTTTCAAGCTTTTAACATTATTGATGTTTAAAAAAGAATTTAAACAATAAATGCAACTTTTTTTTTACAGAACTGTACGATTTATTATACACACAAGTACATTTTCCCTTTGTTTACAAAGGCTGGTTACAGATAATGTGGAATGTTACAGTACCTTCTTGCATAAAATTTTAGTACAATTTTGTACTTGAAAAAACGGTGCAAAACACCTGCCTAATAAATCCAAATGAATTAGGTTTCTTTTTTTTTTCTTAATTACATCATTAACACATACACAACAAGCTGTACATAAGCCCACTTTTCAATCACCACTTCAAGTTACTGTAGCAAGTACTGTACTTTAAAATGGATTCCAGTCAGTGAGTCAAAGGCTTGCATTGCTATTCACCCAGAAACATTTGAGATGCAAGCTTGAAGTGATATGAATCACAGAATTCTGGTTAGTACAGTTTAAAGGCGGTCAACACTGCTTGCCAAGTACTGGTCATGAGATTTCATCAAAGATGTCTCACATTAGAACAAACGTTCGTTTGATGGATGCATTTTTCTTGAAAAGCAAAAATTTGGTCAGGACTCTCCATTCTGTACCTTGGATGCTGGTGGGTGCATAAAGTCCTTAAAGGGAACTAAAGCTTCTTTGAGAGCAGAACAGACCTCTGAAGATGAGCAGGTGATACATTCTACTAAAGTTGGATACAAAGCAATAACCTGTGCCCATGTGTTAGCATCAACTGTAAAAAAATAAAAGCAAGTAATTTTATAGTGTATTCTTTAAAGAGTATTTTTCCACCTCAAGTCCCCCACCCTGACGTAAAGAGGAGAAAGATACACATCATCCACACAATAACAAAAAGGTAAATGCAGATGCCCTCTCATACCAGCCCAGTTAATAAACGTAACAGGAAAAACAGTATGTTTCACCCAAGACCACTGCAGCTTAGATTCAATAAATACATATGTTTTCTCAGCATCTTAATTCCTTTGCTAGATTGCCGTTTATTCAAGAGAAGGGCTAGGATTGTAACCTTATAAGTTGTGATTCTTCAATCTGAATGATAGAATATGTGTACACTTCCTATGAAACAAGCTTGCACAGTTTGAAGCATTAGCCAGTTCATACTTGATTGTGGACTCCGGAAGTCTAAAACAACCAGACTGAATTGACTATTGCATCCCTAGACCCATCATTTTACTGTGGTATCCAAGAGCTGTAAAAATTAGGACTTGCTTAGAGATACATTTGTTAGAAAACGTACAGGCAAATCTAACAATGAGTCAACATATAAAGAACTATGCATAGTATTATTTAAGACTGTTCAACAAGTAAACTCTATGGTAGAGGTGTATCCGCCTTGCCCCATGACAGTGAGTGCCCGGGGCATGCTACCTTTACTGTGGCTGGGCCCCTTTATTTAAAATTTTTGGGTGCCTGGGCACCCAGAGCCCCATATAGTTGGTGACTATGGTATAGTACTATAAGGGGTCATCTCACTGAGGAACGTATGAAGATACATATTTCACACACACAGTTTTTATTTTACTTACCATTTTCTGGTTGAGTTTTTTTAAGAGAATCTATGAGGGTACTGACAGCTTTTAAAACAAATATTATTTCTGTGACTTGTTGCCTATAAAAGGAATAACAAAACCAGATGTGAATTTAAGTTCGAGGAAAATTTGATTAACTTGAGCTTATGCAAAATAAATTTCTGCAATGATTTCTAACAAAATCTAAAACTGAATTCTTAAAACTATTATCTTTTCACTGTGACATCTCATTTTAGGATGGATTATATCTAGTTTCATTTTCAGAATGAAGTACGAGTGTATTATAAATATCAATAGAGACGTCATCAGGTGAATGTTGACAGGATTCCATCCAAGATGGATCCCCTGAAGAATAAGGAGCAGATATCAAATGCTCAGGGGAACTGAAGTTTGCAGAAGTACAAGCAATTGGGGAGCGAGGACTAAGGTGGCACCCCTTGCAAAAAGAAAAGAAAAGCTCTGAGTATTATCAGCAGCTACAGAATGCCGAGTGTCTGCTGGTCAAAACAAAACAAAACAGGAACTGAATTGGGGGAATAACCTAGAAGGCATCACTAGATAGCTTGAAGCCTGAACAGGAACACCCCACATTGCAACTGTTTTGCAGTTTCCACTTGTTTCTAATAGACATCATTTTTAGGAATTTAAAAATACTATTGCAGGGATACAAATAATTTTGCCATGAGCAATACCCAGGCACGTCATTTGGAAATTAAGGGATATTTTAAAAAGCAGCTTCCATTAGGGCAGGTATTGGGAACCTTTGTCCCTCCAGATGTTGCTGAACAACATCCATCAGCCCCAGCAAAGCATGGCCAATGGCCAGGGATGGTGGAAGCTGTACCTCAACAACATCGGCACTGGGGCATGGAAGTCTCCCATTCAAACAGAAGATCAAATCTTAGCTGATGAGCACTGAGTTCAGTCATGCTTGGTCACTATCTCCCAAACTGGTGAATTTTGACAGGTGGGAGTGGTATCACCCAGCCAAATATGGCCCATGAGCGTAGGGGGAGATAAATAATTGGACCACTAGGCCGAAAAGGTTCCCTATCCTTAAACTACATTTTGGGTGCTAAAATTCATGCTCTGTTTTTGAATGCTTCTTACAGAGTTGCTGTGGCCAAATTCACGGTGATTAGTCAAAAATATTTAACTGATCATCAGTATCTACCAAATCAACTAAGATTCTGTTATATTTTTGTTATGGTCATTATATGTAGTAAACGAGAAGACATAGCTATTCTTATTTTCAGGTGACCAAGATATACAGATATACAAGCCTTTCAGCTACCAATGCTTTTGTAACAACATTCTTTTAGATACTGGTAAGGCACATGAGAACCCCAACACAAAAAGGCCTTAAGGAGGACAGCAACATACAAACCTTAGTAAGCAGAAATAAGCAGCTCCCTTAAACACACACACACACACACACACACACACACACACACACACAAAACATACCGTGGAAGGGGGCACTTGCCACTTAGCCTTTCATCTTCTATGTAGCGATACAGCACATCTTGTGATCGTTTTAAGAGAACCGAAAGTGCCATTCGTGAAATGTAGCCTTCTTGAGGAGTTGTCACTTTATTACTGAATGAAAACTGAAGCAATGTTTCAAAACACATCTTTGAAAATTCCTCTCTCATACGAATATCAATTTCTGCTTCTGTCAAAAACAAACAAACAAAAAACTATTTAAACGTACTTATTGAAATATATTATTCTAAATGAATGTTGGAGTAACAGAGCGTATGGGAAAGGATAATGATTACAAAAGCAAATTGTATCTGAGATAACATACATATAAATATATACATTAAAAGTACAAATAAACTGGACAATTTTAATCACGTTTAAAAATAAGTCTCTTGTGAACTATTCAGCTGTGCTAAAGAATAAAACAACACTAATCTAAAGGGTGTTATCTGTGCCTAATTATTCATCTAGTGCACATGCTATTTAATATTTTCAGGCCAAATGTTTAATGTATAAGGAATCCTTCCATGTGTCTCCTTATACGACTTTATTGTTTGGTTAACATACCTGTAAATGAAGATGACTGCGAATGTATAGAGCCTTTATTGAGCATAGTCATAATTTGACCAACAAATTCCTTGGGAATAAAGTTAGCATAAGGCAGTATCTCTGTGCTGATGAGCTGCACCACCTATAACAGATGAGAACATATAAATGTTATGTTGAAAAGTCATTCACCAGAAGTTCATTAATACCCAGGAGATTTGGACACCGTTGCAGAAATAAATAATGTCAACAAACATATATAAACATATATATAAAGAACCTCTGCCTTTTTAGCATGAGATCTGTACACATATGGCCCATGTCTAGGGTGAAGAAAAAGAGCAAGCTTTGGGCTCTTATACCCTCCCTGCACTATCAACAGAACCTTGAATGTGAACCCATAGGTGCATTAATCCTTACCTGAATAGGTTCCTGGTATATTAACTAAATAACATAACCTAGTTTTGATTAATTAAACATTTTGCTAGCAAATACTTTGAGTCACTTGACAGGAAATATGCACTCACCTCAACATCAATGCTTTCATTTCTCTGAAACTCTTGAATAGAAAGATTATCTGGAGGGGAACTGAAAGGAAATGGAGAATAGCCTTAACATATGGGATTGAGAGACCAATTTGTTTGTTTGTGTGTGTGCGCACACACACAATTGCTTTATATGTTTTATTGTGTTGTGAAAACGTTTTGAGATGCTTCACAAGAAACAACTAATATATGAAATTCACAATATTATATGAGGAACCACGGGACGAAGCTTTTCAGACCCTTGACCATACTAAATATCCCAGTGTGCAAATCCTTTATGAGCAATTTGAGTATATTTAAATAGTTTACAATCCTTATATATTTCAACTTGCAAATTGTATTTAATTTTCTTATTTTGCAAATGGGGAACTGAGGCTGATACTCATATCCAGTAAGCCACACAGCAGCGGGATTTGAAAGAGTAGATCATGCACTGAACCACACAGTCAAAAGACATTTACTGCGGAAACTTTCTTTTTATACCTTCCTGTTTCATTTCATGCTTAATCAACTTAGTATATTAAACTGGACAGTTGAAGGCAGATTATTCTTGCACTTACTATAAATGAAATAATACATCCCTATCTTTTCAGCTTTCAAGTGAGACAAAGACACACGGCAGAACACAACACTGTTGAATGCTATTATGTCTTTTTGCATCTCAAAACAAGGAATAATTATTCTGACTTTTCAGAGAGCCTCTCACTGTTTTTCAAAATGTCAAGTACAGAATTTGACAAGCACAGAATTTTCCTTTATCACAATTTAGGTAACTATTGCAAACTATCTGGTATATTGAAAGGGCTAATTAAACTACTGTGTGCCTGCAGAGACAGAAGGCAAGACCATCTCCCAAACATTATGTTATGTTTCTACTGCATAAACACTGTGCTGGCCATAGTTAAATATTTAAATTCATTTTCTGTGAAACAGAAAATGAACAGTGGGATATTGATATAAAAATAGTGGGTCTAATAATAATAATAATAATAATAATAATAATAATAATAATAATAATAATATGATGTAATGGTATACTAAGCTGCCAGGCTTCTGTCAGCAAAATAGAGAGAGAAAGAATTCTCAGCAATTCCTTCTCTCTGCACTGCAGACCTCCACCCCAATTATTACAGACAGCTGGGTGACCCTCTGGAGCCAGTTTGGAAGCAGAAAGAGGGCTGGAGACTGAAGAGGGGGAAGAGGAGTAGCTGAAAACTGTTTTTCTTCCTTTTCTGCTGACACTAGTCTAACTGTCAGCTGATCACATCTTTCCCACTGCATGGGGAGTTTTAAGAAATTGTGACTCAGCATATGCTTGGCTCAACAAGGCTTAATAGTCAGACTTCTTGGGCATGAATGTTCACTATAGTGTAAGAGCCAAAAACTTTAGAAACACTCAATATTAGGTTTCACTTATTGGTACAGTACTGCTATTTCATCCTTATTTGTTGGACCAGTTCAGCCTATATTCACCAGCTAAAGACTACAAAGTTTTTAGTACACATGCCCATCTAGCTTTTGAGAACCTTTAGTGCAGAGCTTTCCAAACTTTTCATGTTGGTGACACACTTTTTAGACATGCATAATTTCATGACACAGTAATTCAGTTTTACTATCAAACCAGAGGTTAAACTAATCCCTTTCCAGCCCCGGGAGGAAGAAGAAGAAGAGTTTGGATTTGATATCCCGCTTTATCACTACCCTAAGGAGTCTCAAAGTGGCTAACAATCTCCTTTCCCTTCCTCCCCCACAACAAACACTCTGTGAGGTGAGTGGGGCTGAGAGACTTCAGAGAAGTGTGACTAGCCCAAGGTCACCCAGCAGCTGCATGTGGAGGAGCGGAGACGAGAACCCGGTTCCCCAGATTAAGAGTCCACTGCTCTTAACCACTACACCACTCTGGCAGGAAGCATTCGCACGACACGCCGGCACACTAATGTGTTGCGGCACAGGGTTTGGAAAGCTCTGCTTTAGTGACACAGAATGGGGAAAAAACAATGAGCCTCAAAGTTTTCATAAGGTAATATAATTTAGGAAATTACATAATGGTGTTAATTCTCATAATTTGCATCTGTGTCGACTTAGCACTTTCCTAGTCATGGAACCATTCCAAAGTTTGAGGAAGAATCAAGTGTTCTAAGACAGAGGTGTTTAAGAGCCAATTTCATAAATAATAAAATCAGATGTGTTCTTCACTCTGTCTTTAATCCCACACAAACAAGAAGTTGCACTTTACCTTTTAGTAAATAAAAAGTTTTCAAAAGTGTTGGCTAACTCTGGCCACATGCTGTCAAATTTCCCAGAGGAAGCATGCTGCCTTGCAACTGGCAGGCCAATGGAGAGAACTTTCAGGAGAGAAGAAACTGCCAGCTTCCAGGTGCTTTCTGAAGGACAAGCATACTTCAAACTAAGTGGCATTCTCAAGGTCTGCAAAAATAAGTATGCTTACGTAAGTCGAACAGTAAGGTGTACAAGAAAGAAATGTGCACTTTATTATTTTTTGTACTTGTAACACAAAGAAAGAAGCTCACTTAAAGTACAGATCAAATACAGAAATAGAGAAAGAATGTGCCTGCAGGCAAGGAGGACAGAAAGAAAAAGAAGCAAAAGTGGCCACCTGGGTTTCCCCATGCAAACATTACAGGACCGGAAGGGAAGACGGGAGTGTCATGACAGTGAACAATAATAATGGAAATAGACAAATTTTGGGAATTTTATAATACTAAAATGCTTTTTACTGTCTAGTTCCAAATACTCCAGTCTTACATTTGATAGAAACCCATTTTCAAAATGAATATAAATGCTAATCCACACAGGCCATTTCATTTGGTTTGCACATGTGGAAATTTCAAATACTATTCTTGGGGTAAAAAATTTTCACTGTGCATTCCTACTAAAAAATGGTAATGTTTGAAATGTTTTTAATGTTTAAAAAATGGTAATGTTTGAAATCAAGAAGTCACAGCCAATTCCTTTCCCTCAGTTTGTGTGTGCCATGACTGCTTTGTCATTAGGCAGGAGCAAAAACTGACTGGGAGCCATCTAATCGCCAAGAGTTTCTTCTCCTGCTTTCATGTTCCTGGTGCAGCAAGAGCCCAACCTGACGATGCCAGCAGGAAATCCATGGTTATCATCGTTATTTATATATCTATAAATGTCTGTGTGTGAATATATATACACAGAATCATGAAGAAAACAAATGTCACATAAACCCAGCAATGTGTTTCTAAATGTGATAGAGGTTAGTCATTACATGCCAGCCAACTGCAGATTTTATTCAATTACACTAGTACTAGGACACCCTAGTCCTCTTGCTTCTGATTACCATAGTCTAGTCTCCAACAGTGGCATTGTTTTCCAGTGTGCAAGGGACTAAAACAAAGAATCCAAGCACCAACTATATGGGTAACTGTCAAAGTTGACCCAAATTTCTGCAGAACATATCTATGGACAGTAATTATTGTAACACAAAATGGTTATTGCTAAAATCAAAATACAATCACTCTTAGTGCTCCAGAGCCATTCCACAAGCTAACCTCAGAGCAGAAGAACTATAATTAAAGAATTATCTTAAAATTTATATATGAATATTTACCTTGATAATATTTTGAAGAACTCTCTCATTTACAACAGCTTTGTGACAAGCTGTCTTTTGGTACAGGTCTACCACAACTTCTAAAGACCTCTCAGCAAATGGTACATAATTCAATGCTACCCACTCTGCCTAGAAAAGTAAGATTGGGACATCAGTGCATGTAGAGAAACAAGACTATCTGAAAAAAACAAATCCTGCAATGGACCTATTTTGATGCCATGCAAAAAAATTTGAAAATTCCACAAGGAAAATTATTTGATCCATGAAAAACTTACAAAAAGAAATCTTCCAAGCCCTCACACATACAGAATTGAGAATAGGGGTGCACAATTGAAATTTAAAAGTAATTTTTAAGCAAGTGAAATGTTGCAATTTATGCAGCAAGAACACTAAGCACAATCTTTAAAGAATTTGAACTCACCGGTGCAAACAGTTGTATCTATTGTGATTCCATTGTGTTGCATGATAAACAGAATAAGGGAAAATTAATACACATACACACAGTATCTATTAAAATTCTGATGACTCATTCTTCTGTTGAGTATGATTAGTATTGTAAATGCATTCAAAGCAATGGTATCACAAAACAGAAGAATGAAAAGAGAGCCTAACAGGAAAATTTAGAATGCAAAACTGAGTGCAGGTTGATTAAAGCAATTTTGTTAGGCTAATATAGATCTATTTTGCTAGTTTTCACTACAAATGTATAGTTTTCTTTTCTAATAGAATGCAGTCTCAAAATGGAAAGGTAACAAGAAAAAAAAGGAAAGAACTTGAAATGAAAAACCAGCAAACATTTATTAAATTAGTTGATAACACAAATGTCCAAATGCAGGAAAATGATGGCATTTAAATAACTCATGCAAAGCTGATCATATCTGGAAGCCACTGACCTAAAAAACAGACTGCTAAAATTCAACACACCTCACCTGATTGTATTTTGCATTTGCAATGTTTTTTGTTTCTAGCTGTCCATATTGCGGTGGTTTACAGGAAAATTCAACAAATGCCAGCAACTGATCAAAGATAGCAGGATACATTATTTGCATGCTTTCTGAACCCACACATATGGCCTATAAGAAGCAAAACGAAAGCATTAATATTTCTAGAAACATAAAGCACGCAATAATGCAGCTCAGGGCCATTCAATAAAGCTCCGTTTTAAAAGATTCAGGGCAGATAAAAGAAATTACCTCCCTCATAAAGCAGCTGGCTGAACTATGGAATTCGCTATCACAAGATGTAGTTAGAATGACAAACTTGGATGGCTTTAAAAGAATCAGATTCATGGAGAAGTGTATCAAAGGCTGATAGCCAAAATTGCTATGTCCTACCTCCACCGTCAGAGGCAGTATTTCTCTGAATACCGATTCCTGGGACTCACAAGTGGGGAGAGTTCTGCTGCACTTAGGTCCTGCTTGCAAACTTCCCAGAGGCATCTGGTTGTCTACTGGGAGAATAGGATGCTAGGCTAGATGGTGGGACTTTGGTCTGATCCAGCAGACCTCTTCTTATATTCTTATCAACAGTACAGTGGTACCTTGGGTTAAGAACTTAATTCGTTCTGGAGGTCCGTTCTTAACCTGAAACTGTTCTTAACCTGAGGTACCACTTTAGCTAATGGGGCCTCCTCCTGCTGCTGCTGCACCATTGCTGCACGATTTCTGTTCTCATCCTGAAGCAAAGTTCTTAACCCGAGGTACTATTTCTGGGTTAGCGGCGTCTGTAACCTGAAGCGTATGTAACCCAAGGTACCACTGTATATGGCATAAGCACACAAACAAGAGGGTTCTGGCCATATATTGTATGGAATGATAGAAATGGAAGGGACCTTAAAGGCCATCAAGCCCAACCTCTGTTTGCTGCGACGATGATTAAGTTTGATTTTGGTTACGAAGTATCTCTCTTCCTGGCCACAACACACATACACACTGTCAACAATTTGAAAGCATGTGTTACAAGAATCTGAGACGCTGTGGGCATTTAGTTTCCGAAGCATGAAGAAAGGGTCAACAAACTACTACATTAAGCTTTACTATGAATCAGCAGCATTCTGCTGGCTGAAAGACTGGCTGCTTCTTGAGAACACTGACACTTTGGATTTAGAAGGTTTTAATAATGCTTTTGGGTGGCATGCATATTTGTGGTACGACAAGGTTAAAGCTCATAGAGCATTCAAAAACCATATTGTCAGGAAAGCGTTGTTTAATGTCTGGAGAAGATACAAAGACTTATTGGAAAACAAGACCCCAAGGTGGTTGTCACCTATGGAAGCTAAGGCTCTGAAAAGACTCAATATGGAGGCCAAGTGGCCGAAATATTGGGAGATATTAGAACAAGAAGGAGACACATTGAAATTGCAGAGTTTTGAGAAACTAAAAGATAAAGTGCGAGATTGGTTGCATTACCATCAAATTAGAGAGGCCTATAATTTGGATAAAAAAATAGGCTTCCAGGTGGAAAAATCAAAATTGGAAACAGAACTGTTAGAACCCAAAAATAAGATACTTTCAAGAATGTATAACTTGCTGTTAAAATGGAATACACAGGATGAAACGGTCAAATCGGCTATGATTAAATGGGCACAAGACATTGGTCATAACATTATGTTTGCTGACTGGGAACAGTTGTGGACCACCGGTATGAAATTCACGGCATGTAATGCCTTAAGAGAGAATATTATGAAAATGATTTATAGGTGGTACATGACCCCGGTCAAGCTTGCAAAAATCTATCATTTGCCTGATAATAAATGTTGGAAATGTAAAGAAACTGATGGAACATTCTTTCACCTTTGGTGGACGTGCCCAAAGATTAAGGCTTTCTGGGAAATGATCTATAATGAATTGAAAAAGGTATTTAAATATACCTTCCTTAAGAAAACAGAGGCCTTTCTCCTGGGCATTGTCGGTCAATTGGTGCCAAAGAAAGATAGAACATTCTTTATGTACGCAACAACAGCAGCAAGAATACTCATCGCAAAATATTGGAAGACGCAAGATTTTCCCACCTTGGAAGAATGGCAGATGCAAGTGATAGACTATATGGAGATGGCAGAAATGACCGGCAGAATCCGAGACCTGGGAGAAGAGTCGGTGGAAGAGGACTGGAAGAAGTTTAAAGACTATTTACAGAAGCATTGTAAAATGTTTGAATGTTAAAATGATGTTGGATATAAAGATAATATGGCATTAGTGACATGGTTAAAAGGAGTATGCAAAAATGATTAAAAAGAAAAGAGGGGAAAGACCAGAGAAATATTATGTCAAAGGTATATAAAATTGATGCGAAAGAGAAGAAAAATTGGAGACATAATAGGTTGAAACATATAATTATAAATGAGGTTTGAAAGAGGGTAAGGATTTGCTGAACTCGATTGTGTAAAGGGGAACACAAAAAAGGGAGATGCGAGGAAGTCAAGAAAGAGGGTTATAGAATTATTAAGTTAAAAATTGGATTTTTCCTTTTTTAAAATGTTTTTATTGTTCTTTTTCTTTTTAGATGTATTTTGTTTTGTTTTGTTGTATGTCTGTTTTATCTTTCTATTACCTATGTTTCTTTATTTGTAAAATCTTAATAAATATCTTTAAAAACAAACAAACAAACTACTAACTAGCACACACAAAACATACATTGGATGCATTCCAGTCTGTGGAACTGTGACAACAGCGTTCAGAAGGGGTGTTCTGTAATATTATAACAGAAAATATGCATCAATTGCTGGGGTTAACTTGGTAACTGCTCTGCCAGGGTGGATTTGATTTAAATCACGAGTCAGTAAGACTTGATGTAAATCACGAGTCAGTAAGACTTGATTTAAATCATGTTTTTTGCAGAAAGACTCATTCTTGCTGGTATAATCTTAATATCTACAACCAGATGAAGGTTTCATTTTTGGAATAATAAATTTCCAGAGTAGTTTTTACAGTTATATCAAAAATTACTGATTTGGTTATACTATTAGAAATACATAGACAGATAATTATGAAATTATTGTGAGGTTCAATAAGTTAACTGTTTATATTTGGACAACTTTTCTGCTGTACTTTATTGGAAGGAGAAAAATAATGATTTCCTTAATAAAAAATTAAGATCAAATAAGAACTCTCAGTACAATCTTATCCTTAAATTACACTAAACAGATGGGAACTCAACTAAAATTCCACTCTGCGTAAAATACAATCTTATATAATGTTATGGTTGTGATGGTGGTACACGATGCCAGTGCATGTGACAAAAAAGAAGTGGATTTCAGGGTGTTGCAGGTGCAGAGCAGAGCTTAGTCTGAATCCTATGCTTTGTTAGAACTTCACTGTCCTTGACAATGGCATAACATGATGTCATCAAAAGAAGTGGATTAAATTCACACACACTCCAACGTCTCCCTTTTCCACAGGTTAGACACCAATTCAATACTTATAAAGTATGTTTCTCACAGTGTTATGTAGTCCACAAGTAAGACTTATAGTAGTGTGTGACCAGTGGGAAATAAACTATTCCTATGAGGGGTTGCCATCTTTTTTCACTCTGGGCGTCTCAAAATGATCACATTGCACAGCAACTGGTTCAGCAGTGATGGAAACTCGCTTCTCCTGTTTCTCAGTGCACTGCTTTCTCCTCAATATTACCAACCAGCTCATGATATTTATTAAAGGTAATAGTAAAGGGATCCCTGACCATTAGGTCCAGTTGTGGCCGACTCTGG
Source organism: Podarcis erhardii (assembly GCF_964252035.2). Classification (NCBI taxonomy): domain Eukaryota; kingdom Metazoa; phylum Chordata; class Lepidosauria; order Squamata; family Lacertidae; genus Podarcis; species Podarcis erhardii. Next base: position 48,004,312 of record NC_138500.1, read on the forward strand.
GGTTGCAGTGCTCATCTTACTTTATTGGCCGAGGGAGCCGACGTACAGCTTCTGGGTCATGTGGCCAGCATGACTAAGCCGCTTCTGGAGAACCAGAGCAGCGCACGGAAACGCCGTTTACCTTCCCGCCGGCGTGGTACCTATTTATCTACTTGCACTTTGACGTGCTTTCGAACTGCTAGGTTGGCAGGAGCAGGGACTGAGCAATGGGAGCTCACCCCGTCACGGGGATTCGAACCACCAGCCTTCTGATCAGCAAGTCCTAGGCTCTGTGGTTTAACCCACAGTGCTACCTGCATCCCCCCATGATATTTATTACTGTGAGCTTATTCCTATAAGTAGGCATTTTTCTTTGTCTCTGTGTCCTCTATATTTATTACTTGAAATAACTTTCCAACCCCCTCACACCGCAATGCAAACATAAATACGATGTGTTCTATGCACATTGAGTGGAATAAGTGGCACCACAGTGAGGCTACAGAATGGTTGCTGCATTTAGCATGATACTCCTTCCTTCTTCATATGAGTATGGCTAATTCTTTATCAAAAGGCTGCTGGTGGCTCTGTCTTGACTTCCAAGGGATCCTCTGTGTAAAGGGAGCCTTAAAGCTTATGGCTGAAAGTATCAGCTGCTGATTCTTAACCCATAAGCCACCTGTACCTCTCACATAATCAACTTTGGCATTTTCTTTAAAATATCATACACAATTATTCTTGGTTCACTGCAATTGTGTATGAACATCTGTTTCAACAACTTTATGAAGATGACCTAACTGCAAATGTAATCTGCCGAAGTCACGTTTGAACAGGAAGAAACCTGCAGCAAGCAGAAAAGACAGGCCTGGAAGAAGCTCTCAAGGAGCAAAAGTACCTTATAAAACTATTACCGTTGCCAATTATATCTACCAATATTTAACCAATTCACATTATAGATGGCAATATGAAGTTGCGTGTCTGCCTTTCAGAAAGAATTTAAAAACTACATTATTACCTTTTGTAAGACATCTAAAGCTGTTAGAACCGCTTCTTGCAAACTTGTTAGAACTGCCTCCGTGTATGATGGTAGGATGAAAGGGGATGCATCTGAACTGATTGGAACAGAAACTGCACCATGTAGAATAACACCCAATTTTTGGAGATCGTCCATACTGAAACCTGTTTTGATGTGCTGGTAAAGGGCTGGGAATATCTGTATTAAAGCTGTTAGAAAAGGCTGGCTGGGGATAAAAGTCATTTTATCGCAAGAAACTGGAGGCTTTGTGCTTTCTGAGCCAATCCTAAACCAGCTGTTCCAGGCAGCCCACCAAAGATTCAAGTCTTCAATTTCATCTGTTATTACAGGAGGTTCCGCAACATTATACCTTCCAATCCTTTCTCCTATAGAATCAGTTCTCATAAAAGATCTTCCAAGGCCAGTGGCAGTCACTGTTCCTATGAGGACAGGCACAGGCATATTAATAGCAGGTGGTGTGTCAGGTTTTTCAGTTTCTCTAACAGGGGACACAATTTGTAAGATTTCCTGAAAGCTTTTCAAAGCAGCCAGAGAAACTTCGTTGTTTTTGCTGAGTGCAGCTGACTGGATGTGATCAAGGAGGACATCCCAAGCTTGAGAAAAATCTCCTGTTGGGGAAAAAGAAGTTTCAGAAAGTGGTCCATTTCATTATCATGCCCCCCCCCTTCTCCTTTTTAAAAGTGACTTTTAGTAAGTGGGATAATTATGACGATACATCGTAAGAAAAAAGCTCAGCAGGAGAAATCAGAGGATAGGTGTGCTATAAAACCAAGAACACACTGTTACAAGGCAGCATTTATGATCTTTGGTTACAGAATATGCAGTATATTATTTGCACTTACTGCTTTTCTTTTTTTTACAAAATGTAACTCAAAGTGACTTACAAAAATAGCACATTCGAAAAAACTAAAGCAGAGTAAAAGCTAAAAATACTTTCGTATTTATAAAAAGGCAGGACTAGGAGGCCAGGCAGCAGAGGGTGTGTTGTGACCTGTTCTGAGATTATTTTATGATGCATGGTGGGATACAAATCTTAATAAATAAAAAAAAATCAACCTATAACTGTGGGATCTTCCCCATCCCAAGTAAAAAATATTCACTGGCCATAAACATGCAAAGACGACATTATACCTAAGGACTGTAGCAGGTATCTCCTTGTGTTAAATATTCTAGCTACTCCAGCCAACGTTAACACCCATGTTTCAGCCCACTGTTTCTCTGCTGTATCTCTTGAATGGTGAATGAGGATATTGCCACCACCAGACTCAATCTTCTCTTTATCAGCCGTTGTAGATGACTCCCTCACTCGATCCAGCAAATGAAACAGAACCTATAAAACAAAGCATTCCAGAACTTAATAGTCTAGCCGTTTCTTGCAACTGAAGCTTACAAAATAAATAAACAAAAATGTGGGCCTCAGGCGAAGTATGTGAAAGATTCCAGTTTACTTAACTTTACCAACACCAACATTTTAAGCTTATAGATGTTTGCTCAGAAGTATCAGTATATTTCAACACCATGTTCACCTGGAAGTTCACAACCACACTTAAAATAGTCTGCACTGACAAGCACTCCACTATGTTTTCTCAAAAAGTATTTGCTGCAACATGCCTGACACTGACTGCAATGGGAGTTCATAAAGGTGTGTTCCAATATCAGTGACTTTGTAGAAAATGTGGAAGCACATCTTTCAAAAACTGCACAGCTTCCATCTTAGCTAAGATGCACATGAAGCAGAATGTCATGAATGTTAGGATAAGAGAGACAGAAAGGAAAAATAGATTATGCATGAGAAGGAAGTTGTACATCTATAAGGCAAATTATTAAGAAGCCCAAGTTGCATTTTAAAGTAGGTTATATGTCTGGAAAGGCTAAAACCCACTGAATTACTTGGCAAAAGCTGGCAGAAAGTCAAAAAAATGGATTGGACACTAAGGACCAATAGAGAATAGGGCGATTTCCTCTTGCAGTAAATTATACATTGCAGCCAAGATAATCGAAACTGAAAAACAAGAATACCAAACACACATAAATACAACTAGGATAAGACACAGTTGTGATATTACTGTTTTAAGATGCATGGTTTTCGTATTGTACCTTCCAAATAACTGTGTGCCACGTTGAGTGCTGAAGTAAAGTTCCATGAGCACCAATTGTAGAGAATAAGGTCTGCCCAGCACTCTTTCTCACGGCAGGCCGTGGATCTACACAGAGCTCCCCCAGTTTGGCATACAGACACAGCCAAAGGCAGTCAAAGGGTGGCGCTGGGTGAAAAGGACGGTTCAGTGCTATTCCTTTTTCTTCTGCTTGCTTCTGTAGCAATGCTTCCTCTTTGTTCAGATCTTTTTCAATAATTTCACCTCTTTGGAAGAAATAGTCTGAAATGTTCCACTGCAAAAACAAAGAATGCATCTTCATAAATTATATTTACAGAGCACAGAGAAGGGTGGCAACCATCCTGTTGAACTAATTACCCTAAAAATTGTGCCAAGCTCCATGCTAGTACTAGTTTTGCTGGCTAGTTTTCACATTTTTATGCAGGAAGGTTTTGAGAAGTATTGCTGGAGTGCTAAATTGAGTTCCCTTTTAAATGGGGTTTTTATAGTAGCTGGTTTTAAATACTACTTTAAACAGCGAGGTTGTCTTAATTCTTTGATGCTGCTTTGGGTTTCATTTAAAAAAAATAAAGGAACAAGTGTAAATGAATGAATGAATGCATCCAGCAGCAAGGGGTTACAGCTAAGAACATATTCTGGTTGACCTGGAATTATAATCCTGAACAAGCAATAAATAAAAGACTGGGCTACAATTTCAATCCTGCTGCACACTTAACGATAAACCATATTTTATTTGGGACAAAATAATACTTAAAGTATGTCATGCTGATGCTCCTCTTACTCATTTCTGGCAAGAAGGTCTTAGAACAGTTGTGCTCATTATTAATTTATACAGGACAGAACCTGTTACTTGAAATACTTTAGTTTTCCAAAGAAAGACTTAGCTTTCATCTCAATGGACTCAGCTTTTCCTACCGGGTGCCTGATTCTAACTAATAAGCACAATCCAGAGAAAGTAGAACTGGCTTAAATTACACCAAAAGTCAATGGAACTTGACACTTAACTCTCTCTTGAAAGCTGTGTCCAATCAGTTCAAAAAATCTCAACACCATAGAATATGTTTTCTGGAACTTGCACACCAACTCCTTCTATTTTGTATCAATGAATCAGGAATTGTATTTCTCAATATCTGAAATATAAAAACCTGGGAGCTTCAGTTTGTTAAGGAGTTGTAGCTCTGACGGGGTAAACTACAATTCCCAGGATTCTTTTTTTTGGGGGGGGGGGAATGCACTTTAAATGTATGGTGTGTGTATGCAGTCCAAGTCTTAGAGAGCAGTCCTTTGCACATTTACTTAAAAGTCCATCTCTTTGTTAAATTAGGCGAAATAATGCTAAACATTAGAAAGTAAAGGTTCACAGCTAGGGATTAAACTAAACACTCACCAAGAGACCAATTGATGTTAAGCTAATGTTGAGTTCTTGATTGTGAAGCCCAAAGCTTCCAGCAACATCTACAACAATCTGTAGGCAAGTACATGGCATCGTTGGCAAGAAGTCAGTCACAACCAACTGTAGGCACTGGAATGCAGTCCTTATTAGAGACTCTCTATTAACAAAGCAAAACAAAATTTTCTAGGTTTATCAAATGGTCATAAAATATCATAATACCAAACAGACGATTGCCCAGTTGATAGATTCAACTAGATACGTGGTAGCTCTGCATCAGTCAAACTCTTTGTGCTTAGCTGCTTACTATACAGACCTGTCCATTTTTAACATGCTCAAGGAAGCCAATCCCCTCCACCAAATTATGGGACGTGGGTGGCGCTGTGGTCTAAACCACTGAACCTCTTGGGTTTGCAGATGGGAAGGTCAACAGTTCAAATCTCCATGACAGGGTGAGCTCCCATTGCTCTGTCCCAGCTTCTGCCAACCTAGCAGTTCGAAAGCACACCAGTGCAAGTAGATAAATAAATACTGCTGTGGTGGGAAGGTAAACAGCATTTCTGTGTGCTCTGGCTTCCATCACGGTGTTCCGTTGTTCCAGAAGTGGTTTAGTCATGCTAGCCCCATGACCGGAAAGCTGTCTGTGGACAAACGCTAGCTCACTCAGCTTGAAGCAAGATGAGCGCCGCACTGGATAGTCGTCTTTGATTGGACTTAATGGTCCAGGGGTCCTTTACCTTTTACCACCAAGCTGTATGGAACTGGCAAGTCTACACATTAATGGCTTGTCACATGTAATACCACCATTCTCTTCGACTTTCATATGACCATCATGCAATGTCTTGTATGTGTGGCATAGGTCATTCACTTTACAGAAGCAAAAACAAACTGCAATGCACTAAATACATTTAAGGTTTATATTTGAGATTATTAGCTAAAAGGTTATAAAGTTTGGGTGAAAATAAGCAGCTTTTCTTTTCATATAAACACTAGGTGCAAAAAGATGAAGCTTAGAGGACATCAGAATATTTAATTTTTTTAGTTATGTGCTAGAGCCACAAAAAACTTCTTACCCTAGGAATGAGGTTACTATATTTTGCACAATAATTTGGTGCAATAATTATAAAAAAATTAAGACTACGGACCAGTACCACAAAGTGACCTAAAAAACGGAAGCAGCAATGAAGATTAGCAATAGTAAATGTTTGCATCTTGGCTTCAAGAAACTCACCCCTGATCACTTCTGATTGCTCCCATGACTCCAAGTACCAAGGGCCACCCAGGCCCTAGACTGTCACCCTGGCTTTGCAAAATCTGTAGCACACATTCCAGTTGCTTGAGCCTAATATCAGGGTGATTGATGTTTGACAGTTCTTTCAGTGGATTTAGAAGCAGCAACTGAAGTCTCTAGAAATAAAAGGGAAGCAGAGACTGAACTTTAGTTACTAAAGCATCTTGAAGCTAAACAGCATCATACACAGAAGTGACAAGCTCAGTGGGGAGGCAGGGACCTATTGAACACCAGTGGCAGCTGCGGAGGGTCAGAAAGCGAAACACTGAAATTCTACATCAGGTGGTCTCCAGCCTAAATCCAGCCTAGGTAGTACTGCCAGCTGCCTCAACTCAAAAGATCCTGGCCAGCAGCTACTTTTCTTGCATATCATCGCTAGAAGTGTAGCTGCAGCCAGACCTATGCCAAAAGGGTTAGAAGAGAGGAGAAAAGAGTGGGAAAATGTAATTGCCTAGTAGCCACCAGCTGTCTGTGTCTCCTGCTGCTTACTCATATACAGTGAAAAGTCCACACAAGATGCCTGGGTTATTGCCTCATCATTACTCGACCTGACTCCCCTAATACCCCACAACCTCCATTCTGCAATAAAGCCTCCTGTTTATTGTAGTGCTGAATCTTGTAAAAAATAGTGAGCAGAACAAAGAAACAGAAACAGAAGCAACCCTACAACCTCCAGGTTGGGATACTGTTCTGGTACCTACCTAGCTAGGTATGAAGCTACTGTAACAAAATACTGGGGTTCCAGTTCTACACTGATTAACTTAGGAGTAAGCCCCTTAGGTCTGAATCAGCACACATAGGACAGCACTGCTATTTAGCCCAACAAGCAGCCACTTCTACTGGCTGGAAGATCAGCCTTGACTCCTACAAGTCAGCTATGTAAGATGGGAAATTCCAGAAGCACAGACATTCCAGCTATATATTCATTACGTAGCTAACAATGCACAGAACTGTGGAAAATAACTTCTGATTCTTATTGACAATTAATATAAATTACACGACGACTGCTTGCTATGGAGCATAATTTCCAAAATATTTTTTAATTTCCTGGAGCGTTATTTTACCTGGTTCTGAGAAAGTGAAGGATCATGGTTAAATGTCAGCCCAGCCTTGATGAGAGACGTTAAAGCTTCTGCTCCCCATTCCCTCATCCGTGAGTTTGGATGTTGGCAAACCTAAATATACAATATAGCTTTCTTTATTCAAGCCAGAATGCACATTAATAAACATTCAACATTAAAAATAGGTTTTCAATCTATGCGTTCTTTTAAAATACTGATAACCATAAGCTGATCTGGTACATATATACAACAATTGCTGTGTTGTTATATTAATAGTAATTTCTGCGGCCCTTTCAACATGCATGGTACTTTGTCATTCTTATCTCATGTGGCTTCTGAAAATAGGAAATACAAGATACATATTTCTTATTTGACTAATAATTAATTCTAGGTTTAGATGTTTTGTATCTTAATAAATTCTCTATCCAATTCCAATGATATATGTGATTGCAGATTTACCAACTTTGCAAGCTGGCCCTAAGCTACAAATGAGTCATTCTACATATATCAAAATCTATCTTTGCAGCTCAGTCTTTTTCCTTATGAGGTTTTACAATATGATCTATTACCATCAAACAGCAAAATGAAAGGATTCACTCATTAGCACAAAGTCAAACAGTAAATAAGGAAGACAAACTTGCAAGAAAAACTTACCTTCTGCATAAAAAGAGGGAGGAAGCAGTAGGGAAGAAGTAAAAAAATATGAAACCAAGACAGCCAGCAATAATCTTTAATATATCATCACTGAGCTTTACACCATAAACAGTTTTAATACAGAGATACGGTGTTTCCAAAGTGTGTCCTGTGTGATTGGAATGGTTCTGTAATATTGTAAAATAGATGTTGAGAACTGATCTATTTCTCCAAGGGGAAAAAGCCTTATTGTTTGTCAAGCCTCTAAAACAAAACCACTTTTATGATGCCTGTCAGGGGCTCAGGAACAGAGGCACAGGGGAGAGAGGAAATGGAGAGCGAAGGGGAAGAATCTGAGGGCAGCGTAGGGGAGTATGACAGGGGCACGAGAAATTCCATGAGCTTCTCCAGCGAATCAGAAGATTCCCAGAGGGGGGCGCCGAGGGCCAGGGCAAGGGGGGTCCCAGGGGGGATGCACCAGAAGCAAGGGGCCAGCGGGGACTCCCAAAGCAGCAGCGGGAGATCAGGACCAGCTCCCCCACCAGAGCGTAGTGGGGGGGAAGAGTCCCATGTATCAGGGCCAGCGTCTCCTCCAGCAGGGAGAGAAGATGAGTCAGGGATGACCACGCCTCTATCGGAGAGTGAGGGAACGGAGGGGAAGTCAGGTCCAGCTAGCCTCCCCGAAGGGGGAAGCAGTGACAGGAGCAGTGTAACGGTCAGGAGAAAGGTTGCCGGCTGGGCGCGCGCGCCAAGTTCGAATGTACAGGCGCGCGGGACAGCAGAAAACCCGGATTGGGAACCAGGTCCTAAAGCCCGCCGGAGGCAGGGGGAAGACTCAGGGGACTCAGCGTCAGAAGAGTCTAGAAAGGGCAAGACCCCAGCGGACAGACGGACCCAGAGGAGGAAAGAGCAAAGGAAGAGGTGGAGCAAGGCTAGAGTCTTAAACTGGTGTCTGGGGGGAGGAGATTCAGACGGAGCTTCAGCGGTCTAGAGTTTGAGACGTAGAGCTGCGCGCCGCGGCTTTGAAATCGAAACTGAACTTCAATAAAGACTTTTGTATATAACAACGAACTGGCGTCGGTCCTTTGTGAGCTGGGACCTCGGGCAGCTCTGACAATGCCTATCAATCCTAAAAATGTGAAAAAGTTCATTTGCTAATCCTGTGTGAAAAAGAGATATACACTGCATGTTAAAAAGAGATGCTGCAGAAATTTCCCCAAATCCATACATACATTTCCCTCCTTGCTACAGAGCCACGGCTGGGTGGTGGCGGGGTGTGTGTGTGTCCCAGGAATGTGGGACTCCATGTCTCTTTATCTGGTCACCTGGGCTCTCCCCTAGGCCAGGCATTCACCCCAGGCCACATCTCTCCCTGGTTCTATTTCCACGCCCTCCTTCTGCTTGACTGACTGCTATGAAAATAAATCTTGCTTGCCTGGATAGCAGCAGGAGTGTAGGTGTGGGGGTGTACGCACACACTTTACATCTGACTTTCGTGGGGCTGGAATGTAGTCTAGTGTATAAAGGTAAGAGTCACATCCTTTGCTCCACCCACTTTTGCCTCTGGCCCCGCCCTCCATTCATAGAGTTAAACCTCGGTTGTCAAACGTAATCCATTCTGGAAGACTGTTCGAGTCTGAAATGTCCGACAACTGAGGATTCAAAGGGTGGTCAGCAAAGTCAATGGAGAAAAAAGGGGGGGGGGCTGTAAGCTGTTTGGCTTCCAAAAAACATTCGAAAATAAGAGAATTTACTTCCGGGTTTTCGGCGTTCAGGAGCCGAAAAATTCAAAAACGGAGCCGTTCGGGAACCGAGGTTTTACTGTATGTGGTTCTCCAGAAAAACGCCCATGTGAGAATGCAGTCTTTGGGCTGAAAAACCCCATTGTGGAGAATCACTACCTGTCAGATCATCTTGGGTTTATATTTTTTTTACCCATTAGAATATAAAACCTTACGTTCTATAAATTCCATAAAACACCCTTATTACTTATCAAGTTACAGAGATCTCTGTAATAAAAAAAGGAAAGCTCCACGAATAAACTTAGAAGAAAGGATGTTGGTCAGTCCTATAGAACAGGGATGTCCAACAGGTTGATTGCGATTGCACTGCCAGTTTTTAATTCTGAAAGTAGATCGCAGTCTCTTTGAGAGTTGGCCTCCCCTGCTATGGAATTTAAATCCAAAACTGCATTTTCCAGTAGGATCCAGTTTGAAATTAAGATAGGAGAATTTTGTGAGTTTTGAGACAAAACTTTTTCATTCAATTCAGTATAAATGGTAGCACAAGTCCTTCCATTTTAGCCAGTGAAACTCATTGTGTTTCTATTTTATATATACATTTGTTATGTACAACCAAACTTTTATTGACAACTTAAAAAGACTACATTTTACACAGACTGCAAATGTCTATGCATTTTTCTGTTAAGGTAATCCTAGCATTTTAGCCAGCCATGTAATAACTAGAACAGACAACTACTTTATCCTAATCGTATAAAGAGCAATATTCCTATGTATTATCAGGATGCTTCTTTCACTAATTTGCAATTATGAAACATCTTCTGACAAGTGATTCCCATAAGTGTTTCTATAGGATGGGATTACACATATGTGTACTTAAATCCATATATGACAAACCATTCATAAGCAGTTAAATAAGACTAATATTTGACTTATGAACAGACATGTGTATCATTTCTTCCCAGGTGATGACTATACTAGCACAAGTGACTTATTTGAAATAACTATGGTATGCATGAGAACATTGCAACTATGTAATGGAGTTTATCATGTGGATCCTTTCCAACCTAATCACCATCCTACCAGGAGGTAAAGTACTCAGGCACACACACAGCCTTGTACCAAAAGTCCTTAAGACAGCTCAATATTAGATATATGAGAGGAAGTAAACAACAAAGAGTCCTCTTTAATAGAGGTAAATGAATTCCGCCCCCCTGCTTCCAAGCTTCCAGCATTCTTTGCATGGACATTCTCTTTACAGTAAATGATATTATGGGAAACTCCTAAGCAGAATTGGTTACCAGGAAGGGTAGCTCCAGTCTCCATAGATGGCAAGGATACAATAAGAGGTGCCTTTTCATTTGAGATTATTAAAATCAGTTTGACAGCACCATCTCACTTACCTAGAATTAAGTCCAACTGAACACACTGGTACTACATCTGAGTAAACATAAACAGGATTGAACTGTAAGTATTACCGTATTTTTCGCCCTATAGGACACACTTTTTTCCCTCCAAAAATGAAGGGGAAATGTGTGTGCGTCCTATGGGGCGAATGCAGGCTTTCGCGCACCGACCCCTCTCGCTCTCCAGGCTTCAGGAGAGCCCCACCGCCAGCCCCACAAGCTCAGGGGACAGCGGGGAGGAGGAACGCCACCATCCCGCTGTCCCCCGACCTGGTTTGGAGGCTGGCGGCGGGGAGAAGCCTGCTCCTCCCCGCCGCCAGCCTTCAAACCAGGTCGGGGGACAGCGGGATGGCGCGCTGCGCCTCTCCTGCTGTTCCCCGAGCCTGCTTCTCCCCGCCGCCAGCCCCACAAGCTTGGGGGACAGCTTCCCGCCACAGTCCCGCGCCTGGGGGGGGGAATAATTTTTTTTCTCTTTATTTCTCCCCCCAAAAAACTAGGTGCGTCCTATGGGCCGGTGCGCCTTATGGGGCGAAAAATACGGTATGTTCCTCCGTCTACATTTTGTAATATTTTCTAAGATACTACACCTTTATTTCTGCCTTTGCAGATGTATGCCTTTAAGTATGATATGTCAACTTGCCTGGGCTCTGCTTTTCAACATCATCAAAACAGCTTGATTTAATAAGAAGTTATAGAACCCACACTTAAATAGTGTTGAGGGGAAAACAATGCAAATTCTATAAGAAACAAAAAATAATCTAGAAACAGAATAGAAAATAAGATGAAATTAAAAACCAATGTATTGGCTTTCAAAAAACACCAAAAACCTTATGTTTTTAAGTTTTAATACCACAGAGGAAAAATACAAAGGTTCACCTAATGGTTATAAAAATATTGTTTACCTCTAGGAGATGGCCAGTCAGTGGTCTCCATAAAATTTCAATCCTATGCATGTTAACTAGTCCTGTTTCGAGCAACTTAGCAACAGCAAACAGTGATGGCTCCTAAGCATAAACAGAATTCAAAACAGTCACTTGACTTAACAACCTATTGCATTATATTTTTCCATTTAAAGTATTTATACTCTGCATTTCTACTTCCTTAAAACAGCTCATTTTCTGAGTTAGTTCCTAATGCTAATCTTTCTATTTGCTGGTTCAGCACATTTTAATATTTAAACTTTAAATAAACAATTGCATTAGTGTACCTTCCTGTGAAGCTCACATATCATGTTGTTATAATGCCCTAAATTCAGTAGTAGAATCATTAGCACAATTCATTCTAGATGATGCTGACTTAACAAATAATATATTGCATTGCAAGAAATTTAAAAACCAAAGCTAGGAGTTAGTTAATTTATAAAGCATGTCTGAAAAGCAGAATAAAATATACCATACCTTATTATTTCCATAGGCCATGTCCATCGCTTCCAGCGACAAGGAGCAAAGTGCATTTATTAAATGATGTAATGAAACATCATCTAGGTACCTGTGGGAAGGATCAATTATTAGAACTATTGCCAAAAGGGATTAGAAACAAACATTGTGATCTAAAAGTCAGTTCTCTTACTGTGAGCTTTCAAATAGCCTGGAAAGTATGTTGGAGATAACTGGTAAGTCAGTCATAACAGCTGTAGTTAGAACCTGAAAGGATACAATTAAATTATGTAAGCAAATGCATAACATAAAAATACAATGTGATTTATTCTGCTACACAGTAAAGAAATTCTTACGGTGCTGGGTCCTTCCACAGCTCTTCCAGGCTTCAAAGCACCTCCAACGCCAGGCTTTAAACCAAGAATCCATACAAGATGCTGAAATGAAAAACACATTTTTAAACTTAAGTGCTTGCATAAAGGTCCACGTTAAACATTAAACAAGAGTTTAAAACAATCTATGGTTTTATGTGAATGAGCAGAATGTGCCGCACACTTCACTACATTTCTGCAGTGCTTCTCTTTTGCATTTTGCCGTGCTGCACATGAAACAAGCCAAAGTTTGACTTGTTGTATTGTCCAAACTCAGGCTTGTGCTTTGTTTGAAAAGAAACAAACCACAATTCCAGGTCTGGGAACATAAGAGGAGCATGCACCAACACACTTCTCATTTACATTAAACAATAGTTTTTTTGTTTTAAACTATGGGTTAGTGTGACATTCAAACTAGGCCATAAAAAATACTTTTCAAGGCTTGCACTTCTGTGACCAAGGACAGATCCACATCAGACATTTCAAGCATATCCTATACACATTTAAAGCACATTACTCCCCCCAAAGAATCCTGAGGGATAAAGTTTGTTAAGGGTGCTGGCAATTGTAGCTCTGTGAGGATGAGAGTACAGTTCTCAGGATTCTTTGGAGGAAGTCGTGTGCTTTAAATGTCTGGTTACATGCTAATATTCCAACTTTAAAAATTCTGCTTGAATCCTCCAGCTGTTCTGTGGATGGTTTTTTTCCAGCTCGACTATGGTACTTGGCTACCTTCATTACAGTTGTGGGTACATTTCATTTAGTCACAGAAAGGTAAGGGAAGCAAAAAGCTCATTAGCTGCAGTGCTGACCATGTTCATGTAAAGCTACAAAAATCGCCATGCTTTAATTACAAAAGGTTTGAAAAACACAATTGTATGGGGCTGACTTGCTTCATGGAAACAGTTTCACTCAAAGAGAATATCCACCCAAGAAGTTAAAACAAAATGCAAGTCAAGAAAGGTAAATCAAGCATTAACCATTACTCACCTGGAGAGTAGCTAACACAAGTTGCCAGGATGTACCAAGGACAGCTCCATGACAATGAGCCAAGCTAAGTAATGTCCTCATGCACTGTATATTCTTAGAAGTAAGCTAGGAGAGCATTTAAACAGTTAGAATTTTCGAAGTAGAGAAAACAATAGCATTTGTGGAAAAAATGGTAATAGCAAACACAACGATGGAAACCCTGCAATCCATTCTCCCCCCCCCCCCCCCCGTCTAGACCTACATGTATGTGATGAATTTACATTGGAGTTAAATTACAGCAGCTAAATGACACTGGAAGAACCTAGCCATTTTAATTCATTCAAACCTCTTAATCCTTCTATTTCTATTTCAATATGCAAATCATTATGATAGCCAGTTTGTCCTGCTATTTTTTACTCGTCAAGTGAAAATGGGGCAGAAAAAGAAGATTCTCCTTTCCAACTGGAAACATGCAGTTCAGGATACAAAAGAATGTGTTGAAGTATAACCTGCATATACTCAGTGAAATTCTTGGCATCCTTTATTTATTTATTTATTTATTTGAGGTTTTACTTCAAGTTTTAAAATTTACTAGACAGGTGACTGATATTGTGAAACAGAAACAGCTATTGTTTGAAGAAGAAAAATTTGCACAGCCTTTCCTCAGCATGGTCCCATTGACTTCAACGGATGCAGAACTCTGGGTTATAAGCAAACATTTGCCACTCAATATAGACAGAGAATGCAAATTGTACATTGCATTTGTTGCCCTGTTATTGTGAATTTTAGTACAAGGCTGGTCTTTTGAAACTTTGAGTCTGTCGAAAAGAGCTTTTATTCTGGCTGGTAGATTCATCTACATACACAGGATATCAAAGAAAAATATTGTTAACTTTAAGGAATTATTTCTAGAAATCTGAAACATCCTTCCAGTGCAGAAATCATGTTTATATTTGCAACTAGTAAATTAAAACAACCTCAATCTTAACCTAGCACCACAAATTCACTGTGTATCTCCTATAAGCTCATGCATGTTTTACTATATCTACCTGTATTATCCCATTAATAGTAAAACATGGTCTTTCAAGATTTTAGGAATGAAACAGCAATCTCCTTCTCAATTTGGTCATATTGAGAGTAGCAGAAGGGGTAACTTAGACAGCTAAAACTTAAGGATAGTATGGAACTGCAGTTTCTTTTCTCCTTAACCATTGTTAGATATTCAGACCAATGAATTCACAATAACAAATGGAGGTATATGGAATGATAGCAAGAGGGGACACAAAACAAAACATGAAAAAGGCAAGACTCATCCAAGAAAGAATCAGTGAACATTATAGCAATATAGAATGACCACCCACTTCACCAGCACTATAATAGAAAATGGAAGGTTAAGATCCAAAGCAGCAGGGTGGATTCTAATGTAAAGGAGCACAGGAACAGCAATCCAGCCATAATGAATGGGTATTCTTCAAGTTAGGACAAATTATTTTGCTACCAAAATACCGGTAAGCAAGGCAAGAGAAAGCAACAAGAGGCAAGTTACTTACCTCGGGAAACTCTTAAAAGGACTAATAGAGAGTAGCAGAAATTGTATACTGTAAAAGAGGAGGGAACATACTCTATCCAGTCAGCTTAGAAAGGAAACCAAGGCTCCTAACCTAGCACTGGTTTCATAGAAGAAGTATATGTCTGATGGAAGAACAGGCAGGAAGGGGCCAGAACAATAATCTGCAGTGACAATAAAAGTCCCAAGACTGGGCATTCTGGCTTGTCTCATCCAAAATGGCCACCTTGCTGCTGGGAGGGTACCTGAAGAGATGGGTGTGTAGCTGGGCTCCCCCTTCTCTGCATGCAGGAAACAGGGGGGAGAGGAAGGGAAGGAAGCTGGTGCAAATTTTGCTTCTGCTGGGTGGCTGTTCCTCGTAGTAGATTGGTGAAAAAGGAAAACTAAGGGGGAAAACATGGATGAAGCGGCTTGACAGACAAATGGTACAAAGAGGAAGAGCAGACAACAGACACACAGGAAATGTCTAAGTTCATAAGCCATGCCCATTTATAAGCACCAATTCCAACATTAGGTCATATTCTAGCATAGCCATGCAACAAAACAGTGCTACGAAGACAGGAGCTGGCTGGGTTCCCCAAGCATCCCCGTACTTGTCCCTGTATAAGTGAGTGGCTGACATTCAAGGAGGAGAATGCACTTTAAAAAGACCCTGAAAGTGACTGAGGTGGGGACCTGGGAATATTTCAGTTTCCAATCTGGGGTTATATATAAACTGAAATGTGAATACAAATTAACTGAAGTATTCACCCAAACCTATATAAATGCTTTGTGTAATTATTATATTGCTGAAAATAGGATGAATGTAAGTCCATGGCAAACAAGCCAAGATTCCAAATGCTGATTCACATCTTTTTTGTTCGTAAAAGAACGTCTGCTTCAAAACGCATGAAAAGCACTGAATGCAAGATTTCTTATTTGGACATATGGTTTGGAAAGCTGCCATGTACAACTCCCTGACTGGTATATTTAGACCACGTTCTATGCCACCATTCATACGTTATGATGTAAGCATACTTGCAACACAAGTACAATCCAATGTGTGTTTAAGGGGATAAGTATGTTTAAGGTTTGCATGCTTAGGATGACATGCAGCTTGCTTGTGCACATGAGACTTCCCATTCCTGTCCTTTTCCCTGCAGGCCCTGCTCTCCTACTTCTGCTCTGAATGGAGGACCCTCCAAAGTACATGTGGGAGGGAGAGAAAGGGGAAATCCCTTTGCATCTGCCAGTGCAGATCTTGTCCATAATCTTTTTGTTGCTACAGTCAACCTTTATCCCGAAAGCTGTTATGATATAAGATAGTCTGTTTTTCAATGTTTTATTGTGTTTTTATATATGCTGTAAGCCACCCACAGTGGATGGGGAAACCCAGCTGATGGGTAGACTACAAATAATAGAATTGTTGTTGTTGTTAAATGATATATGCTAAGTGGCTCCATCTTTGCACATAAATTAAGTTATCAGCCACTGGAATTCTGCTAGTTACTTTTTGTAATCTGGGTGCTTTTCTAAAAGCTGCAAAATTAGATGCTAATATTTTAAACAACATAAACTGAATTGCTAACATTCATAAATCTTGGTGACCAAAACTGGACACAGAGGAGGCCCTTTCAGTTAAGTGAAATCAGTGGGACATTTCATTGACACACAAAGGTAATTAGGTATGCGGCATGCATCTAAAATATTCCTGCTAAGTCCCTCAAATCCAATTCCGCATTACTGTCTTTGACTACATGCTCACTCCAATATATCTGCTGGACTATGGGGCAGACGCGTCACTGGACTTTTGAGATAAAAGTGAAAGTCTAGTAAAATTAAACCATCAAATAAGAAAATGATATTTACAAATTATATTTTACCATTACTGTTCCCTGTGGTTGGAGAGCAAGCGGTTGTCCTACTGCTACAACTTGCTGGTGAGACTCACTTGATGGACTAATCATCTGAACATTCTGCCCCTGGATGGAATATGCTAAAAAGCAAAAGAAGAATTCTAAGATTTCAATTATAAGATACAGACTTCACCTTCCCAAGACAGAAATTTTGGGCAATTCCCACCTCTCACTACTGCACCCAGAAAGGTTCCCAAATCCTCTGGAAGAGAGTGGGTCCTGCTGCCGTGAATTTCAGGTAGAGGCTGGCAAAAATTGCCTGTCCCCAGCAGACGCAACCCTTGACCGCAACTCTCCTCAGAAGTTGCCTTCGCCTGAGGTAATAAAACCTGCATCTAACCCTCTGAAAAGGATATGAAGTTTGAAAATACACACACATAGAAGTAAATTTACTTATTCAAGTTACCAACACCAAACTATTTTTAGGATTGGTAACAGAAGCAACATTTGATACATTATATTTATTTCTAAAAGGGCAAATAGTTAATCCCTTTAAAAATCACAAGAGGTAAAGTAAAAAAAAAAAAAGTTTCCAGTAATTCCACCCCACATCACTGAAAAGGACACCCATGTATATTAAAAAAAACCAAGAAAATTTATTAGAAAAAAAATTAAGGGAATATAGTTGCTCTAAAGGCTATTTTAAAAGCCATTTCTTTTTAAAAATGGGTTATAGTCACACTTATGGTCTGTGGCAGATATGAAGGTTATGCTGTACCTAAAGATCTTAATACAATTTCCATTACATTTAAAGCTATAAATATTATTTTCAGTTTATAACAGGAATCAAGCTGCAAGGCTTTAAAGGGGGTGAAGAACAGATCACTCATGTGGGCTGTTAATGTGGTTCTGCCTCTGAAAGAAAAAAAATACTACTCTTTCAGGATCAGGATATATCTCAAGTGGCTGTAGATAGGGAAGACCAGATTATTTCACAAAAGACTATGGTTCACCTCAAACACTTCCACAGCATCATATACCATTCTGCCAAGCACTTGTTTATCAAATATGTGTCTGGAAAAGCAAAAATTTTCAACCATGTTATGGCTGTTTGCTTATAATTGTGTATGCTCTTGTTTACAAGAAGAAAAGTAAGACCAAATAATATCCTTACATTTACCAGAAAGTGCAGCAGTAGTAGTGTTCAGCACAGTTAGGGCATAATGAGGAGGCAGGGAGCCTTTGCAAATGGCAGTAATGAAGGCATCTCTTGATGTTACGAGACCAAGTTTTCCACACAGTGCAGCCATAGTCAATTCTGCTTTTAAAATATTTTCTGTGGCAGCTTCATCAGTGCTGAAATAGTACAAATAAGTAAAAGGCATGATTCATACATATAAGAAGAAGCCGAAAAGGGAACACTCATACTTACACATTTACTATGAGGAAAAAATCCTGTGGAAATATTCAAAAAGGATCAGCAGCCATGTTGGCCCATGGGGGAGGGGGTAGAATCAAAAATTCATAGCAGGTTACCAGGACTAATCAAAATGTCACAAAACACTGACAAAAAAAAAATACTATAAAGATACAGGAGACATTTAACTCTGATCAAGTTTTTTAAATAACACCAGTTTTATAATACCGTAGAACACCAGTTTTATAATACCGTATTCTTAAAATCTACACATTTCAGAGATGCAGAAAAAAAGGATTTTTTTCTAAACCATACTGATTTGTAAATGGGCTGGGGATTAACACTTTTAATGTATAACATTATTTTTAAATGATTCATTTGCTATTTAGCTGTATTTTAAATCCCCATTGTTAGTCAGTTTGACTGATTGGCAAACTGTTTGTTGTAAAAACGTGAAGAATAAATAAATAAAGCTGTCCTTTAAGAGTAAACAAATCATTTCCACACAGCTGTGCCATGCATGCTTATAACTGAAGCACTGTAAAGCTAAGTATATAACAAAATATTACTGCAGAGAGAAAAAAAAGGCCTATATAATATTCTTAACACCCAATAAATCTATTACTGAGTCACATCCAATCTTTTATACTTTCCCCCCTCAACATATAATTATGTCTTCTTTAGTTCTTGGAAACTCTGCTACCTCGGTACTTAACGCAGTTGAGGTTCTAAGTTTGAAACTTGTTTCAAAACCAAGGTAAGAACAGAAAGCTCTGAAGAATGAAATGTAATTGTAAACTGACTGAATACCTTGCATCCAGAAGTAAAGACAGTGCAGCAAGTAGACCACACCAGCAAGCGTTCACCATTTCTTCCCAAACTGCTCTGCTGACTTGGGAGAGGAGGATGAGAGTAATTTTAAAACAACATTTAGTAACATGAATACAGAATGGCAGACTCACTTTCTGATGCATTTTTCTTTTAGTATATATATATTCCATTTCCAGTCTACTAGACATCACCAGTAAGTTGGTACAAGACAGGCTATAAGGCAGACCAGGCTTGCTTGGACTATCTTTCCACTCTACAGTTTCAGAGTCAAATATGGCTGCCATGAATAACAGCAACAGCCTGGCTGGGAGGTGTGACAAATTATCTAATGAGGACTATAGCTTTGTCTGTCAAGGCAAGTTTTTAAGAGAAAATCCAAGATCCAAAAACCTATTTTAGGCACCTTAGTTCAGTGGGTTTTTTGAAAAAGCAGACATATATACATGTTCTTAGAAATTATAAGAATACAAGGCAATTACAAAAATGGGGATGAGTAGGAACCAAAACAAGCATTCCTTTTGAAAAACTAGGAAGAGGGGCAATAAAAAGAAAGAAGTGATTTACATTCAGTTAAAAAGTGAAGGTGAGGAGGAAGCAGAGCTCACCTACACACAGAAATACCTACACCAGGTCCTATACATCTGTAAGCAGCTTTATATTACTTTCCTGTTATTAACCTTAAGCAATACCAATCATTATCACATACCTGTTTCTTTGTCAGTTTGGTCGGATGCTGAATTAAAATCTTGCAGGTCTGAGGACTGTGTCGGTGAAGACTGTGTATCGGCTGTTGTTACTTGACTCTCCATTTCAACCTGTCCCAATTCTTCCTCAATCATGTTAGTGATGCCACGGACAAGATCCAGTAAAGAATGGAATGCTACTGACATGGCATAGCCTTCAGGAATTGTGGGTGGCTCAACTTTGTCCAACATCTCTAGGCTAAGATTGGGGGGGGGGATTAAATAAATAAATGTAAGCAAAAGGAATAATATGCCTTTGGTACCCATCGCTTAGCTAACAAAACACTCTGTTGCAAATATCACAATTTGCAAAGCAAACCAAATATTGCTGTAAAACTGAGGTTTCTTACACTGATACTAGTATATTCTGTGCAATCATAGTTAATTGTTCCAAACATCAATGCTCAAAGGAGAGCTAGCTCCCTAAACCTTTCAAATATTTCCCAGGTGTATTCACTTACATTGCAATCCTATGTATGTTTACTTGGAAATTACTGCCAGAGGGCTGGTTTACACATAATACTAAACCATGCTTTAGCACTATGTGAATAAGCCTTACTGAAAATGGAACAGGCTCTCAAACTTCCTCCTCCTCCACCCACACAGTTGGGAAGCCTTCTACCTACATTCCTTTCTATTTTAAAGATGATTGGCTTAGCATTATATGTAAACCAGGAATCCCGGTTTAAATTAAGCAATGAAAAGTTGCTAAACAAGCCAGCTTTGTGGTTTGAAGTCTTCCTCCGCCCCTCACGTACTTGGAATAATTGTGCTTTGTCCACATAGTGCTAAAGCATTGTTTACCACTGCATGTGCATGAGCCAATTGTGTCCAATGAGGCTTGCTTCTTACTCTTGCTGTTCTGGCTTCTGTGATAGCTGCTCAGCCTGCACTCACTCCATAAGATGCACACACATTTCCCCTTACTTTTTAGAAGGGAAAAAGTGAGTCTTATAGAGCAAAAAGTACGGTATTTATACAGATAAAAAAAAATCTACCTTACAAATATAAATTATTCAACACTACAACATATATCTGTGCTGGTAATTCCTTAGGGTCATCGGAGGTACTTTTTAACAGTTATGTTTGTCTTCTGGTGTCATAACTAAAGAAACACACTATAATTATAAACCATCCCAAGACTTGAACAGCAACCCAAATAAATAGAGCCTAATAAGAAACCAGAGGAAATATGTACTGAAAGGAGGTTAGGGCACCACAGAAAAGTAATTTCTAATCCATCTGGAGAAGAAACAGATCTGAGGCACAATCATGAAAGAAACCAATACACAGAGGCACGATCAGAACGACTCCAAGTGCCCACCAAGGTAGCACTTGCCTGATGCTACCCAGGGCTGTTTCCAGAACAGATCTTCTCCATATTCCTGCTCAGTTACAACTACTTAGGATGTGGCAAATTCATGGTTTTAAAGATCAATACTTTACTTACTAGGTAGCTTTAGCACTGCCCTGTGTTGACACGCTGAGGATGGGTATCCAGGTTCCTCTGTATTCAAAAGCAGGCAGGACTGTCACACTTCCACCCATCCCTAACATTCCAGGATTGGTCTGTGCTGAGGCTGTACCACCAGGCACGCTTCCTCCTACACAGTGAATCAAGTGGGGGAATTAACTGCACTTCAATATTAATTTAGTTAAGCGCAACATACCGTATATACTCAAGTATAAGCCAACCCGAATATAAGCAGAAGCACCTAATTTTACCACAAAAAACTAGGAAAACTTATTGACTCGAGTATAAGCTGGTTCACCACACCACAAACCTGGTGGTGGCGGCAGCGGCGGAGGAAAAACAAGCAGCACAAAAGGACCCTCACTCGAGTATAAGCCGAAGGGGGCTTTTTCAGCATAAAAAATGTGCTGAAAAATTCGGCTTATACTCGAGTATATATGGTAAACCTTTTTCTTAATATCATTAAGACAACATTCCTATAAGCAAAGGTTATTCAAACAATGTTTTATCCATCTGTTTTGAATGCCCCCTCCTGGCCAATCATTTCCAGTGCATCTTGCATTTCATTAAAGAGGTCTTACCGACACCAGTGGAGCTACACTGAAAAGCTAAAGTCACTCAGAACTCAGAAATTTAAAATATTAGCAAATTAAACCACTCAAAAGTTATGAGATGCAGCTTATGCATTAAGATTTTGAGGTATTAGCTGAAACAGGCGCTGGCAGGGTTAGCCCAGGGCATTTTGCCACTAGAGGGAAAATGAGAAATGCTGCCTCCACACCTCCACCTGTTGAGGAAAAAAAGGTAGCTATCCAGAACCTGCTGCATGGGTGTCCTGGCCCTGGGTGCTGGTATGGTGGTTTAAAAAATATGACAGCTTTAACTGTTTGATATGATATGCCTTCCATTCAGAGTTACAGAGTAAGGTTCTATGCAAGTTCTTCTAAAAGGCTTTATTTTACTGTTTGCAAGAATGATCAAGTTATCATTCTCATGAATACAAAGTACTAATTGAGCTAAATAAATAAAATATTTATTGAAACCAGTACTCCTAAGAGGGAATGATTGATAAATGGCTCAAAATAGTCCTAGGGTCTAGTTTACCTGTTTGGTTTGTTGCAGCTGATGCATTCCCTGTATTTGGTACGAGAAACAGTGACTGAATAAATGATCCCAGAGCATTCACGATGTCACGGAATACCTTAGTTGAATGCTGCTTCATATCGTAAGACTGACAGAAGGACCTGTTACACAATTCGGACAGAGTAAAAATGCAGTTATTTAGAAAATGCTTTTGTGACTTCATCAGTGACTCTGCATTATGAAACACTCTTTCTTATACTGACTGGGAAAAGTATGTGGTAGCCACAGAAAGGCTTCATGTTCTACAGGACAACATTTAAATTCTAGAATTTAAAACAAATTTAAGGATATTAAAATCAGTGACCCACTATTTGTATACATGCACACCTAACACAATACCTGTGCACTGTTATTTCAATTATCCAAATATTTTATCGAAAGCATTACTTTAATTGGTATATGGTATATCAACTAATATACGTCCACTACCTTAATAACTGAGGTTGCACACAAAGTCTGTGTATCGATTCTACAGCAACAGCTCTTAGCCACTGAGGTTTGTCTGCATCCAGAAACTTCACAAGCAACGATAGAAAGATCTCACATTCAGTTACCTAAACAAAAATACTTTTATTAGTTAAAAGAAAATTCTGAACAAGGCATCCTTAACACGGAATTTCTGCTAATAAGGCAGGGCCCCTCCCTGCAAATGTTTGCACTTGCAATTTTGGGAGAAGGGCTATTTGGCAGAGTCCCATAGCAAGGAATCTAATAACACTTGGGGGGGGGGTAGAGAAAGGGGAGAATGGGGTAAAATGGAAAGGAATAGTTTGCTGTTCCAGTTACACATTCTTAGGCTTAGCTACAGGCTCAGTGGGAACAAGAGGGTGGTGGCAAAGGAACAAGCTGAGCTTTGAGAGGCTATATGAAGGAAAGAAGAGGTGGAATAAATAATTTTCTATAGCCTAACAATTTCTGAACAGCTAAAGATTGAGGGGAAGCATTATCCTTAGGTTATTCTGTTATCAAGGCGTTACAGTATTGCCACAGTCCTCTTTAGGTATATGTGCCTGCAGTTTCACCTCCCTCAAGTCAAACAGAGGACTATTGGTGTGACTATTTGCTAGCATAACCAGGGATTATTTGTATGCTGACAACTAAGAGAAAAGATGGTGAAGAAGCCTGTTCTACATTGAGCTCCCTTAAAATTCAGGGGACAGACGGACCACATTTTGCATGGTATTTAAGATTTATCCTGTGCATAATAGTGATATTAAAAATGTCCTCTTACCAGTAAACTATAAAACTGTTTGATCAAAACGGAAACTACTCTCAAAAGGCGCATGCAGATCGGGAAATACGGTTTTTCCACTGGTGCTGGTGAAGATGAAGTACTGGAACCTTGTCTAAATTTTATATTTGGTGAGAAGAGCTTTATCACTAGTGGACACACCCTTTCTTTAAGGAGGAAGCTGAATTCTTGATGCTGGAAAATAAAAGGACACTGTTAGAACGCTCAATATATATATATATATATATATCATTAAAGTTTAGGCACATAGGTTTATACTAGGGACCTCACCAACCTTCCACAGTAACCCCTTTGATACCAAAGGTGGGGAAGCAAAATTGATGGACTTGATCCATTGATGAACTTTTAAAATCTGATGGTCATTCACACTCCAGCACTGCCCATCGCCCCCTTGCCCTTTAGATAATCCCCCCCATGGGTAGTACTGCTCATTCTGTTGCTCTAAAGTTAACCAAAACACAATCTAAGTATTAGGTTAAGAGGCGCTAATCATACAGATGCCAAAGATATGTTAACAAAAATGGCCGAGTCTTTCCTATTTCAGAAACAAAGGCCTTGATCTTAACTGAGCTTCTGCTGGCAGGAGCATCCCAAGCTGAGCTTTGCTCACATGAAGCTCCTGTCAGTGAAAGAGGCAGTAGGGCAGGCATAGGCAAACTCGGCCCTCCAGATGTTTTCAGACTACAGTTCCCATCATCCCCGACCACTGGTCCTGTAAGCTAGGGATCATGGGAGTTGTAGTCCCAAAACATCTGGAGGGCTGAGTTTGCCTATGCCTGCAGTAGGGCAACTTTCACTAATTCTCCCTCCCTCCAGTAGTCCCTCGTGCTTCCAAAAAATCAACTCTGGAAGGTTGGAAGAGATATGGAACAGCGTAAGAAGCAGCGGAGGAGGATGGGGGAAAATCAGCAAAAATGGCCTCTTCCCTCACTTTCCAGGAGTGGATCCCACACGCAGATATTGGTCCCATCTGTGAAAAGGAGCCCTTCCCTTCACAGGTGTCTAGTTAGGACCCCCAACCACAATATATACAGTTTCTAAAGTCTTTGTAGCTGAAATTCCCCTCCCCTTTCTAAAAACAAAAGCACTCACTTGTAAAAATACTTGCGGGAAATCATTGAGGACTGACTCAAGCAGTTCCAGACCAAATGTCCGGGTCATTTCTGTCATGCCTACAAGCCAGTAAGGTGCATCAGCATTAACCAGCTGACAAAGATCCTAAAAAAAACCAACAACACTCTTGTACTTTTATTCTCAGGAATCAGCCTGGAAACCCAACCCCCCCAATTGTCACCCAGTCTGTACTTCGCAGTGTAATTCACCATATGGAATTTTTAGACATACCATCAAACCATACTCTGGTATTAACACGTCTGAGTTTCAGTCACTCCTTCCTCGTTGACATACACAATCCTCTATATCCTTTCCTGGTTTGAGGCAAGCTACTATTTTGCCTAAAGAAGCCTACTATAGTTTATGATTGTCTTGCAAACTGAGTCTAGAAACAGGGTCTGTTCTTCATTTTTATCCTGTTTTTCAGAGAAGGGCAAATCATAGTTCAGATGATGATGAACTGTAGTTTGCCATAAATCAGGAAAGGAGGCAAGTGCTGAATGCAAGCCCGTGTTTTGCCAGTCCATGATTTTGCATTGCATTATATCAGAATCAGCCCATTGTTAAGAAATTGCATTTGCCTTTATTTAATTTCATTATTCTGTCCAGCAATTTAAATCCACCAGTTAGATAGTGCTGTTTCTTTTTAAGTTTCTGAAAACATTGAGAATATTCTGACTTTTATCTATGCAAACACATCCAAACCTTTAGCTTCTCAAATTGCTCCCTTTTACCATCTCTGTAGCTCCTCCGTATATTGAGCTCTATAGCTTCTAGAGATGAGCAGAAGAATTATGTCCAGCATGCTATGCTTTTCCTCCATAATATTAAGAATGCTCTGTGTACATTAACCTTTTCTCTCTCTCTTCAAAATACTTGTATCATATTATCTCTCAAACCAAAAGCAAGTAACAAATGACTATTGACTGATCTCAGAAGCTTAACTTTGTACGTAAATTAGACTGTATATAATAAAAAGAACAAACAAGAATTCAAGTAAGTTCCAATACCTGAAAAAGCATATATGCATCTTTAGCACATGGTTTCAAGGTGCTGACAGATCTTCTGTTACTGTTTCCTTGAATTCCTATTGGTTGCTCTATAATATCTGTACAAAATACAGAATCCAGTTCAGAAACACAATGTTAAGAAAGAATGCATGGCTGTTCAATTTTATATATATATATTAACTAAGGCTGATGGAGCAACTTGGGGGTTTTAGCAGATGCTTGTGGTCGACACCAACCTTCCCCCAAAAGGTTGCTCTCTCTCTCCCCCCCCCCCCCCCGTCTTGCCACTGCCGGATAGAACAGAGTTGCATTTAGTTACTTTTCCAGATTCAGAGATGTGACAAGTAACATTCAGAAGGCATGTAGTAGAGAACTGGAAATCAAGAAGCACATTTCTCCAACTAAACACAAGGTAAAAAGCATGACTTGCAGTTACTGAACAACCTGCCAATTCAAAGCCTAACATCAGACAGCTTCATTTAAAAAAACCGCATGATGTAACACTTGAACAAATTGGTATCCATGCTTCAAAAGCCACCTTTCCTTTATCGATTACACTTTCCACATTAATAGAGTGCTGAATTTTGACCTGGACTGAAATCGCCACTCATCTCAGCATACCCTATGCAGGATTGCTGTGACGATAAAATGGGATAATCTTTGACCTGGCCCTCCAAATTCCTCAGATGAAGCCAGTGGTGGAGCTTCATGCTCCGGCACCGGGGGGCGGAGAGCAGGTGGGGGTGGGGCTGGTGCGCATCCTGGGGGTGTGGCGCCCAGCGCGGGCGGGGGGGGGGCAGCCGCGATGGCACCCCACCGGGATCACGCTGCCATGGGCAGTGCACTTCCCCTTCACTCCTCTTCCTCCGCCAGTGGATGAAGCGCTATACACTAATCTATTTACTTTTAGAATCAGGGTACTACTATATTGGGCTCCACCTACTTATAGCAAACAGACTTTTGCTATAAGTACCAAATGTTATGTAATATTTTAATTGCAATACAAACACATACCCACCTTTATAGTGTTCATCCTCAGCAACGACTCTTTCGAAAACAACAGTAACTACTTGCCGTACTGTGGCTGCCGCAGTATTATTTGTGATATTGTCTTTTGTGAAGTGCAACCGAAAGCAAAGGACAATTGCCTAAAAAAAATTTAAACAGTACTCATTACACAACCCAAATAATAATCAAAGCTAAGGTGTAGAAATTTTAAGTTTCTAAAACATTATGTAAGTTGAATTTTAAAATGTTTAAGTTTCCGCCATCCTAAAATGCATCTATCTTGGAAACTGGCTCCTCCTTTACGTTTCATCAAAAGCCTCTTCACATGTGAAAAGAAAAATAATAATGTACAAGTCACACGACTGCTTCAACACTTTCATGTCAAGAATGCCTCAAGGATGCCCCTCTGTCACCCGTGTGCCAAGTACAAATAGCAATAATACAAAGAGACACTCTCAGACAGGCTCACAACTGTGCAGCTCTCTTTTACTGAAAACTTGATCCAAACTATGCATAATCCGATCACCATAGCTGACATAACTTTTAATGGATGATATTAAGTAGTTGCAACATAATTTTGATAAGCTTGTAGTTTAACTCAACATTTTATTTTGCCAGCTTTAAAACATTTTACATTGCCCAGAAACCTAATTTATAATCTAAGTGTAAAATGATATTGAAAACTTTTTTGGCAAAAGCTCAGATGAAGAACAGATATATTTTGGTCCTTTTCTGCCATGATGCCCACCTGAAAGATTACTCTCCTATTTGCCAGAAAAGGCAATTTGCCAATTGCAAAAGGGCCATCTTGGATTTCCCCCTGATTTTACTAATTCATCCACACTAATGAAACATCTAAATGATCCTTTTCCTAATATTGCTATTTGTGAATGCTATTATTAAGGAAACATAGGAGACCATGGGACACTCTCAGTCTTTTCCTGAGAAGAATTTCAAAGCTAAGGTATTACTTGAATAGGCCTGTAGGGATTGCATAAATAAGCCACACTGGTGTGCCATTTTTCTTTATATTTCCTTTGGTGTACAATGAAAGACAGCCTGTGAAACTTACTTGAGATTCACCGTGGAATTTTCAAGATCAGCTCATATTTATTGGTTAACATATAATGAAATACCACAATTTGATTTATACAGTGCCTACCTTAGAAAGTGCTTCATCATGGACAACTGTGTTGGTTGTTAATAATACAAGGACCGTCTGAAGAAGCTTGAGTTCTTCAAGGCTATTTTCCATCAGTTGCCAAAGCATATTAATAACATTTCCAGCAGCAACCTTGGGAACAAAAATTGAGATGGGCTATTCGATGCCAAGATACTATGTGGGGGGAAATGACTATAGAAGTGTCAATCATTAATTCCATCGTACTTAATAAATATTGAATATGCTTTTTCACCCTGTAAAGATCTGCAGTGGATCGCCTCAAGCAATATGTTCTCTTCTTTGACTGACCTTTTAAGATGGCCCCAATCCACCTCTACTGGAAGCAGGGCTGCAACTCACTCTGCCTACCCAAGAAAGAGGTGGGGAAGGGAACCACCTGGGAATAACAAAGCACTTTTGAAACTACTGAGCTTAAATAGCCCAGAGGCAGCAGTCATAGAAGAGAGGGAGACTGGCTTGCAGAGGAAAAAGCAAAGGCACATAATCTCTTAACCCAAGAGACTGTGTGTGACCCTAGAGGGTCCCAAGGAGGACAACTTGACCTGTCACTCCTCAAACTTAATAGCCTGGAGAAAGGAATACTAGGGTGTCATGGAGCTTAGAAGCTGGGGAGAATCAGCAAGTGTGATGGGACCAGCAGCAGTATTGGGTGAGGACTCAGCACTGTGCAAGACAAGATGAGGTCACTGAAGAGAGAATTTTATTTGTGTGGGAATTTCATTCCCTGGGTGAGTGTTAAGTTGTACCAGTAGCCGAAGCCTCAATAAAGCTAGAGCAGCTGACCGTTTTGCATTATAATCCTAAAATGTAAGGCTTGGTGTAATTCCCCTCAGTTTTTTCCCCCTTCCCCTCAGTTTTCAAGTTGTGCTACACCAACATCAATGTTAACACTAGTCAGAGAGACCTTAAACTGTAGTTTGTGTACCAGTGTCTAACCATGACTCAAAATTGTGCCGTAGGTATATTTATATGTTTATGCTGCCTTTACGCTAGCATAGTTCAACACACATGACTCATCCCCTACCAACTCCACTTTATCCTCACAACAAGCCTGTAGAGTAGGTGAGAGTTGGCAAATGGTTCAAAAATATTCAGTGAGCTTCAGGGCTGAGTGAGTCTCCTCTAACCTCAACAATCAACATACTACACACCATACTAACTCTCATAATGCTAAATACCACATTTCATCTGAAAATAAAACTGAAGGGGAATGCTCCTGCAAGAAGCCAACCCTAATAATCCCTCTGGGGTAGTGTTACATCTACACTGATCCTAAAGGCTATGCCTAGTCAGTTATCTTATTAGGATACTCTCTTTTTTTAAAATGATTCTTCAGCTATGTAAATTAAGCAACACTTCCATACTTGACTACCCCAAGTCTTACCTCTGAAACAACTTCATGAGACATGAGCCTTTGTATAGCTGCTAGACATAGTTGGGTGATCTTTGGTTCTTTTGTTCCACAACCCATTAGAAAAGGCTGAACCACTTCAGAGCTGTTCTCTTTCAAGGCTTTCAAATGGAGAAAAAATAAATATACAATATCACAAGTCCGCAGCTTTGATTAATAAAGAAAACCATCTGTTGAAAATTAATATAATTATAGTGGTATTTCATGGAAAATATATATAAAAGAGATGGAAAGAGTTACAAATTTGGAACTTTTACTTTAATTTTATATCCACGGTAAGAACCTTTTGGAGCAGCTGCTTGAATCTTCTTTCACCTGCCTGTTTGAACAGCATTTACTCCTTGCATTCACTTTGCTTTCCAAGCCTCTGAATTACCCCATTCTCATACACCATATGCAATATTCTACTGAGTCTCCTATGTGCCCATTTTGTCATGGGCAAGATAGCTCTGTGATACAAAACATCCTTATGTTCATTGCACGAGAATACAAGAGTCTGAGCAGAGTACTATGGAACAGAAGACTGATTATTTGATGTCACCTTTCAAAGAGCAAGTCTCAATTGCAGCCTACTTGTTTCAACATAGACTTGCTCTATGTGAACACACTGCTTGCACAGTACAGTAATATTTAATTTAATTGAAAGGTAGCCTAGTTTGCAAAATCGTACATGTGCCAAGTTCTCAAAGATACCCATAGTAAGTCTATAGGAATGATAGTTTTAAATTATACATTGATATTAAACTCTATCTGGAATTTTATCCTTTGACAATGAGTACAAAACTATAGCTACTGCAGAAGTTATATACACTTCTGATCCCAAACATGGAAATTTTAAACCAGATTTTTGTCTTACAACTAAGCAGTATCCAGTATTTTGGGGTGGGGAGAGAGAGACTAGCTGAAGAAACTAATTAAAACAAGCACTTCTTATGCAAATAAGCAGGATTCAGCACTCAAAATTCACTCAAGTATACACACAGTGGGTATACCCTGACAGAAGTTTACCAAAGTTCTGAGCTGGTAATGAATGGTATCCATAAAATATGTTGTATGAAATGCATCTCTTTTCTAGAATCTTATTACTATAGGGTGATAGTCTATTTCTTGCACAAGCACAAGGAAGTTTAATCCAGCAGGAAACATCTGCTCATGGGGGAGAAGGGGAAGTGGCTTTTGCCTGTTTCCTCTCCCAAATCTGTTCTGAGGGTCCCTCAATCCTCCAGAACAGTTTAGGGGAGGGTGTTAGGTCCATCAGGAAAATCAGCCCAAATTACCTCCTCCCCTTGATGAGCAGATGCATCTGCTGGTGCAACAGAGTAAAGTACACTAACAGAAAATAGCCCATAACACTGAGAATTATATTAGGAATATCCAGTATACTGAGCTACAGAAACAATCCAAAGGGGCATCAGTTATATAACCCCTCAACCCAGTTCTGTATTATCAGTGACACTACAGCAGATTAATTAGAAACAGTAACAGAGATTCTGTACTGATGACCTTCGTGGTCCCTTCCAACTCTACAATTCTACGATACAAAATACCATTTCAAATCAGAACGCAATTACTTGAAACTGGAAAAGCCTAGAGAGAGTGAAAGGCCTCAAACTGTGTATGGTTTGTTTGTTTTTTAAAAGAGAAATCTTGATTTGGTTTTCTAGGAAAATGTAAGCAGTGAAGGCATCTATATTAATGCACAGATGTATCGTGTCTTAGAAGATTATTCACAGGTTTATCAAGGCAGCCATTAAACCTAAAAGCGTTAGGTAAAGGTAAAGGGAACCCTGACCATTAGGTCCAGTCATGGCCAACACTGGGGTTGTGGCGCTCATCTCGCTTTATTGGCTGAGGGAGCCGGCGTACAGCTTCCGGGTCATGTGGTCAGCATGACTAAGCCGCTTCTGGCGAACCAGAGCAGCACACAGAAACACTGTTTACCTTCCCGCCGGAGCAGTACCTATTGATCTACTTGCACTTTGACGTGCTTTTGAACTGCTAGGTTGGCAAGTGCAGGGACCGAGCAACAGGAGCTCACCCCGTCATGGGGATTCGAACCGCCGACCTTCTTATCGGCAAGTCCAAGGCTCTGTGGTTTAACCCACAGCGCCTTGTAAATAATGTTGAGTTTAAAGAGGAATTGTACAATGTAAATTAAAGTACTAGGATATAGATAAAAAGTACTAGTAAGCATTTCCAAGTGCTACTGTATTAGTGTTCTAGGCATATAATCTTTGAAGTCTAAAAAGGTAAAGGTACCCCTGCCCGTACGGGCCAGTCTTGACAGACTCTAGGGTTGTGCGCTCATCTCACTCTACAGGCCGGGAGCCAGCGCTGTCCGCAGACACTTCCGGGTCACGTGGCCAGCGTGACAAGCTGCATCTGGCGAGCCAGCGCAGCACACGGAACGCCGTTTACCTTCCCGCTGGTAAGCGGTCCCTATTTATCTACTTGCACCCGGGGGTGCTTTTGAACTGCTAGGTTGGCAGGCGCTGGGACCGAACGACGGGAGCGCACCCCGCTGCGGGGATTCGAACCGCCGACCATGCGATCGGCAAGTCCTAGGCGCTGAGGTTTTACCCACAGCGCCACCCACGTCCCCTTTGAAGTCTAGTTAACTAATTATTCTCCCTAATTAGGGCAAAGGACCATAGTTCAGTGGTAGAGCATTCCAGGTAGGACTGGAAATGTCCCTTGTCTGAAACCCCAAAGAGCTGTCACTGTGGTAGGCAATGGTCTGACTCAGTACAAAGTGGTTTCTGAGGTTCTATTATGTCATAAAAATTTATACTGGGTGTGGGTGGAATTCCACTGTTGCTGTTTTCTAGGTTGCTTATGTCTTTTAAGACTAATCCCGAGTTTTGTTACTAG
Source organism: Podarcis erhardii (assembly GCF_964252035.2). NCBI lineage: Eukaryota > Metazoa > Chordata > Lepidosauria > Squamata > Lacertidae > Podarcis > Podarcis erhardii. The sequence continues at coordinate 48,036,535 of NC_138500.1, forward strand.
TTGTAAGTCTTGTCCATAATGATATTTGTGAGGCTGCGACTGTCTTCCATACACTAAATCACTGTATGCTATCTAGTTCTTTAAACAGATAAGATGAGATGCTTCTGTCTCTTAGTGCAAGTTTGTTTGGATTATAGCTGACATTACCTGTCATAGCTTTCCCACTTATGTCAGCATTCATGATAGCAATGAAAACAAAAGAAAAATAAATTAAATAGAAGTGTTAAAGTGAAAAAAATAGGGCAAGAACTATTCTAAAGTATATTCTTATGTAACATGAGTGGATTTCAAGTAATACTAGAGTAATTATTCAAAATCAACTAATCTAAACAATAAAACTAATCTAACTAATCTAAACAATAAAAACTAATTGTGGCATCATTTTTGTTGCAACAGACCACCTGCCCCTGCCCTTCTGTACTCATGTACTCTCAAGTACACAGAAGCAACTATAAATATTTTCTCTGGTGACACTAATGCTTAAGACTTGCTAGTGCAACATTTAAAAGAATAATAACCAACAAGAGAAATATTTTTCTAATCTTAATTAGTTATTTAAGATACTGGTTGTGGACCAGTGAACAGGAAGAAATGGAATAGAAAAATAAAGCATTTTTCAAAGTCTTTTGGTTCATAACAGTAATATGAGTGAATATAAAACTAATCAGATTGGGTAACTGGAATGAATATGGTAACAGGTAAATCTCAAATGAAAGATTGAGTTTAATAGGGTTCACTTCCAGGAAAGTGGGTATAGGTATCCTTGGTGACATCATACATTTTCCTCCATAAAATCTAAATAATTCAAAGTTCATATAATACTACCACAATACTGGAGCAAGGTACACATGAGAACACAGTTAAATTTTTTAAAATGGGCAAATTATTGGGAGGTGGGAGAGGAAAGTTGGTGAACACTTTCCTGTTCTGGCAACTTCTTGTTGAACTGGGCAAATGGGGCTCATATATGGTAAACTCTGTTTACAGGGTTTTTTTTTTAATCTCCTAAGGCAATTCTTTATATTTTTGCATTATGGCCTGTCTAACTCTGACTGTTGTTGACTGGGGTGGGTGGCTGACAGGCACTTGGGAACCCCAGCACAAGGGGATTTCTGCAGGCATTACCAAGATCGCTGCACAGGGCTTCCAATCAGCAGCATACTTTCTAGCCCTTGTTTAAGAAGTGGGCATGGGGTATCCAGATAAGCTCCAATTTAAGTACTAGTTGGAAGATCTTCAGAGCTACATAGCTTTAGGAAGGGAAGTATACAATTTATTTGAATTTTGTACGCTTTCAAATCACTGCCACTATTGCCATCAATACAAAATTATCTGTGACTCCTACAGACACTCTTTCCAGTTGTCTTCACTTCCAGTTTGCAAAACATCATAAGAAGCAGTTTCAAAATCTGTGAGATTTGGGGATGTTTTACTCTCTCAATAGTTACAAGCAATATATTAAATTGTATTTGGTTACCCTAAAATTCTACATTAAAAACATAGATTCATTCAGTAATTAATATAACTAAAGAAAAAGGCTGAAACTGGCAATATTTCATTTACTGTCCATTAAATTTCACAGAATGAGTTGTGGGAGGAATGTTTTGGAGAGGTCCTCTCTATCACTTTTACTTCTCCAAACACATCCATGCAGCAACACATCCTTTTCTCCATATCACCAGCAATTTTGCTTCTTTGTTCTGCTGTTCAACTGGAAGGAGACATCAATTTTCACTCGGATGATCCATAAGGCAGTTTGGAATTGGGAGGAAAAAGATCAGATATGTGCATATTGGCTTAGTCTGCAGAAGCCATTTTCCTGCAGCATCTCTCTCATGAAACAGGGCACCTACATCTATAAAATGTTTGTCAAACTATAAGTTTTGGAGTACTTCAGTAACAGCTAATATAGTAATATAATACATTACTGTTGTTGTTGTTGTTGTTTGTATAATACAAATAGCAGTAAAATACATAGAACGCAATAAGGAACAGGGGGTATGCAACCCAAAATAATCTGTGGGCCACCACAAATGATATACCCTCAACCCCAGAAGAGTGTCCTCTACAGGATGGTATTGAATTGCATCCAGACACTGTACACTGTGTTAACTTACACCAATAATAGCTAAAACACACAAAAAAGCAGAGTGTGCACCCTGTATTAAGATTGGTGTCACCCCAGATCATACAACCATACTTCCAGGAGTGTGTTTCTACATATTCTGGCAAATAGCATACTCAGGGTCACCATGACACCCATGAGGCTGCCCCAACATAGCTCAACATTTGTAGCAGGGCACACTCTTTATTTGTCATCCAATGGATTCGAATGGTTTTCCGGAGGGCTCCAGGGAGCTTTCCAATTGGCAAGACTGGCTCTTCTGCCAAACACTGAGGTGACATGGGAGTCTGAACACCCTTTCCCAACGGGCAAAGTAAGCAGAGCTCTGTGTTATGCTCTAGAGTGAGAACTATTAAGCGAGTGAGCAGGTGGGGGGAAATCCCAGCCAACGTGCTCAGGTCACACTCTATTCAGTAGCTCTGAAGGTGGCAAAGTAAGCTTACTTCTCCTCTGTGCCCCAGTTTTGTCATCCAGTGCAGTTGTTCTGGGTGGCTAAGGCCTATTACCTGTGGGCCTAGGCACATGGTAGAGCCTGTGACTGTTTGCAAGGCATTATGAGGATAATTTCACTTGCATCCACTGGAACTTGGGACTCCAGGTTTTAGAGCAGGCAATTCTGGAGCACTTATTTGTTGGATGTTGTTGGACAGGTTTCAGTTGTTGCAGCCTGAGGGCATTTGAGAGCATTTGGTAAGGTTTGTGCAACAACTGTTGGATCCTTGCCCCTCTTCATTTACAAAATTGGGCAGGGAGGGGTCAGCTGGTTGAGCTAGGAAGGTAATTAATGCTTTCTTACAAGAGGGAATGGATGCATTTGCATGGCATGCCACTGGCTTCACATTGTGGAGTGACTGAAACCTCTATGCCCAGTTCAAATCAAATGCTACGCTAGGAATCATAGTTTGCTGGTCTCAGTCACACGAGGGGTGGGGATAATGAGGTGGAATCCTAAAAAACGTAAACAGGTGCTCGCTGTGTAAACTTTCCCTGAACTTGAGTACCTGGAAACCACTGAGGATTCAAACAGGATCTTCAGATACCAAAGACTATCCCAGAATTTTGATAACTATATATATTTCACCTGCTTTGATGAAAAATTGGACTAGCACATTGTCATAACTTTTATTGAAAACCCATAGACCATTATTATCTTCATGTTCTAAAAGCACTAAAGATATTCTACACCAAATCACACACAAAGCTTTGATTTAAAGAGACTTAAAATAAATTTTCTGATTAGGATTTTTGGTGTTTGCAAATATTTACCTGACAAGACATCACTGTTTCGTGCAGCTATTGTTTTTACTTTTATTATTCCTGACTCAGCAGCCTGTAAAGAAAAGACAAGAGATTATTAATTTATTAGTTTTTTCTTAGAAGCATTTTATCCTATTCTTCAGCTGAAATGGCTCCCCACAGCAGCTTACTATAATCAGTAGTAAGTCATCGCTGACCTCAGGCTTACAATCTAAAAGCCACTTCTCAGACTGTACTATAAGAAAGCAATTCTTCATTTAACAGAAGTGAAATTAAAGTTGTTATGCCTGCAAAATCTTGCGGCAGAAATTGCTTCCCATGAAAGTATATTTCAATGCCCCAGAATGTGATGTATTAACAACTGAGTCTCATTAAATCTCCCATCTCTGCCTTAAGACCTTCACATCGTTATCTCTTTATTATTTGCAAATTTTCTCACTTTTTAAGGTCTCCTATGATATACCCAAGTGCGGTCAATAAACGCCTAGTTAAAAAAGCACAGTTCTGAGGTGTTGGCATGGAAGTTGCTTAAAGGATAATCATAAATACACAATTTTTGTCTAAGAACATCCCATGGCAATCCAAACTATTTTTTTCTGATCTCATTCATGTTTCACATACAATATCCAAGGCATTCAGAGAGGTAGACAAGAATACGAATATTGTGTCTACACAGATAGTGTGCATGCACCAATCAGCACAGTATATACTTCCAATCACTCCCTTATACACAGATTAGATGCCAACTAAACCTAATACACAACACTCTTGCTAATGCAGCAGAAAATCCAACAAGGGTACTGTAACTAAAAAGATGTTAAAACATGCTTGACTCAGCTGAAAAGTTAACTAGAATGGTTCTGCAAACTAACAAGGTTCTGCTACGAAAAAAAAGTTAAATGAAACCAGGGTTGCAAGATTTTATAGCTCAATTCCAATCAAAAGTAAGTCCCACTGAGTTTAATAGAAGTTGTGACCAGTTAAGTGTGCACAGAACTGCATTATTAGCAAATTAATAAAGTACTTAATCACTCTGTTTTACCAAAGAGAAAAAAGATACCAGAGTATTTTGTGTATTTAACATTAAATAGTAAGTTTTCATGACATTCTATGTAGTCCAATTTTAAACCACATATTCTTATATCAAACATTGTTTCATATACAACCTTGGGGGAAACTTATAGAAGCTAACATGTCTAATATAATAAACAACTTGTTCATATTTCTTTCTGTTTCAAGGGCTTCTGTAAAGAATCCAGTTTAAAAAAACCTAATGCCTTGCAAACCATCACATGATCAAGCATGTTGTCTTATTTGAATGCCAAAGTACTGTGTGAACTGTGTGAAATAAAATTTAATTTAATTATTTTTTAACATCATTTGCTAGATGTTTAAAACAGCTCCACAAAACGTAACAATCAGAAGAGGGGGGAAAACAAACAAACACAAATATTAAAGGGACCAGGAGGGGGAAAGGTGAGAGAATAAAATATACAACTAGCTTTGAATTATTGACATATATATTTACATATGTTTTAGGGAAGCTTTTAATGTTTGACACTATTGTATTTTAATATTTTGTTCCCCAGAGTGGCTGGGGAAACCCAGCCAGATGGGCGGGGTATAAATAAATTATTATTATTATTATTATTATTATTATTATTATTATTATTATTATACAATGCAGCTCTTTCAATAAGTGAAGTTAGTACATTTTAAAGACTAGTGTACAGCTGAAAAATTCAAAGTCCTTTTAAGTATTCCTATTAGCCTGTTAAATATTTTACCACACCAATGCCTGTGCTCCTAGATGGCAGATAACTTTGCCTCAGCAGTAACCTGAACCTTCTGTAAAACTGCAATCCTAGTTCAGAATCTTGAAACTGCTGATTCAGCTAGAAAGGCAGCGCTACTCAAAACTGTCAGCTTATGCTGACGGACTCTAAATGAAAGCAGGAGCAGAGCTGTGGAGGACTAACAGTCAGCCGTATCAAGTAATTGCTAAAGCTACCTTGCTGAGGACAATGAAATAAATGGCCTAAAACAACTTTTAAAAGAGTGACACTTTCTTTACTAGTTTCTCACAGGAAAAATGTTCCCAAATATCTTTGGTATAGAGCCCAAGGATGATAGTAGAACCTTGTGCCTATTTCATGGACAGTTACAGGGGCAAAAGTATAAGCCACACATAGAATAGAATCATAGAATTGGAAGAGACCACAAGGGCCATCGAGTCCAACCCCCTGCCAAGCAGGAAACACCATCAGAGCACTCCTGACATATGGTTGTCAAGCCTCTGCTTAAAGACCTCCAAAGAAGGAGACTCCACCACACTCCTTGGCAGCAAATTCCACTGTTGAACAGCTCTTACTGTCAGGAAGTTCTTCCTAATGTTTAGGTGGAATCTTCTTTCTTGTAGTTTGGAACCATTGCTCCATGTCCGCTTCTCTGGAGCAGCAGAAAACAACCTTTCTCCCTCCTCTATGTGACATCCTTTTATATATTTGAACATGGCTATCATATCACCCCTTAACCTCCTCTTCTCCAGGCTAAACATGCCCAGCTCCCTTAGCCGTTCTTCATAAGGCATCGTTTCCAGGCCTTTGACCATTTTGGTTGCCCTCCTCTGGACACGTTCCAGTTTGTCCGTATCCTTCTTGAACTGTGGTGCCCAGAACTGGACACAGTACTCCAGGTGGGGTCTGACCAGAGCAGAATGCAGCGGCACTATTACTTCCCTTGATCTAGATGCAATACTCCTATTGATGCAGCCCAGAATTGCATTGGCTTTTTTAGCTGCCGCGTCACACTGTTGGCTCATGTCAAGTTTGTGGTCAACCAAGACTCCTAGATCCTTTTCACATGTACTGCTCTCAAGCCAGGTGTCACCCATCTTGTATTTGTGCCTCTCATTTTTTTTGCCCAAGTGCAATACTTTACATTTCTCCCTATTAAAATTCATCTTGTTTGTTTTGGCCCAGTTCTCTAATCTGTCAAGGTCGTTTTGAAGTGTGATCCTGTCCTCTGTGGTGTTAGCCACCCCTCCCAGTTTGGTGTCATCTGCAAATTTGATCAGGATGCCCTTGAGTCCATCATCCAAGTCGTTGATAAAGATGTTGAATAAGACCGGGCCCAAGACAGAACCCTGTGGCACCCCACTAGTCACTCTTCTCCAGGATGAAGAGGAACCATTGATGAGCACACAAAGTAGGTTTTACAGTGGTACCTCTGGTTATGAACTTTAATCGTTTCGGAGGTCCGTTCTTAACCTGAAACTGTTCTTAACTAGAGGTGTGCTTTCGCTAATGGGGCCTCTTGTTGCCGCTGCCCTGCTGGCACACAATTTCTGTTCTCATCCTGGGGCAAAGTTCTCAACTCGAGGTAATTCTTCCAGGTTAGCGGAGTTTGTAACCTGATGCGTTTGTAACTCAAAGTACCACTGTACTTTGGTACCTTGGGTTAAGTACTTAATTCGTTCTGGAGGTCCGTTCTTAACCTGAAACTGTTCTTAACCTGAAGCACCACTTTAGCTAAAGGGGCCTCCTGCTGCCACCGTGCTGCTGGAACACGATTTCTGTTCTCATCCTGAAGCAAAGTTCTTAACCTGAAGCACTATTTCTAGGTTAGCGGAGTCTGTAACCTGAAGCGTATGTAACCTGAAGCATATGTAACCCGAGGTACCACTATATATACTAAAGAGTAACCACCATAGTATTACTCAGCATACAAATATAGACTGGCTTATGATTGTATCCCCTGTGGAACTTGAAATATGGGTACCCCCAACAAAAATTTAAAATTCGGCTTTGTAATTTGAAATTTATGTACTTTGGTATGATTTGATGTGATTGGTCGGTTAATAAAAATTATTTTTTAAAAAAACTAAAAACTAAAAACAAATATAGCCTGTCTTTGTCCAGCACATGTATTAGTGGTACATGGCACAAAGCCTCCATTGTACTTTTAAATATATCCCTTCTAATCATAAAGTTTTTATTGTCATGCTTGAACATAGATTGAGAATGGAAGTTAAATGTGTATAAACTGAAATTCAACACAAACGGGTTTTCCATTTATCCCTATAATTTTATTAATGTTGTGTTATTACAATTCATAGCCAAGACCATTAAACATTAAATCTGAGCCCCCAAAATCTGCTCTGGATGGTGAACCTGGATCATCTGGTAATAGGTCCCAATGTGTTCAGTGAGAGTAGATGTGCAATGGACTGCACTGTTAAGGCATTACAAGCTACATAAAATGAAGCATTATAGCTATACACCTGCCAAATTATGTGCTGTTGGAATGATAGTAAAAATACTAAAACAAAAAAATTCTGCTGTTTTCATGTACAGGATTCACTACTGGGTTAAAAAAAATGGTTAATGTTCCTTGTGCAATGAGTACCATGCAGTTCAATGCTAGTTTAGAAACCAGACGTGTAGTACTGGCTAACAAAGAACAAAGGTTACTTTATATCCTGCCTCCCCCAAATGTTTGTCCTCTCAAATTCTTTAAATTGTGAATATATCCTACAAAAAAGGAAATAATAATAGGCGGGTCTAACTGTAGCATTTTAAAATAGTGTATTACCAAACAGTCCACTTTCCGTTAGCCTTGATATTCTAAAATATTGCATCTTGCATACTGTAGAGTTGTAACATTTTATGGAAACTAGAGGAAAATTCTGTAGAAGTTTAGAACTGTGATTCTCAAATTTTGCTCTTTAAACTTTGAAGACTTACTACTCAAATCTGCCTTAAGGAAAGTCAAATCTTCCATCAAATCAAGCAATCATTTCTCTCCTACTCACATCCTTCAGTGCTATCTATGATGCTACCTACTACTACCGACTACTTACTTTGCCACCAACTTGGCAAATCTACAAACCTGATGCATGACTACGTAGTGAGTTACACCCAAATGTTTTGGATTTTTTTGCATGGAAGGCTTTGACGGACGCTCTAATAGATCATCTTCTTAATCTTCTTCTTGTTATTATTATTGTTGCTGTTGTTGTTGTTGTTATTATTATTATTATCACCATCACCATCATCCCCACCAATCTGGAAGCTCTGAGTGGCTTCCAACACACATAAATACATAATAAAACGCCAAACATTAAAAACTTCCTGATACAGGGCTGCCTTCAGATGTCTTCTAAATGTTGTGTAGTTCTTTATCTTTTTGACATCTGATGGGAGGGCATTCCACAGGGAGGGCGCCTCTGCCGAGAAGGCCCTCTGCCTGGTTCCCTGTAACCTCACTTCTTGCAGTGAGGGAACCGCTAGAAGGCTTTTGGAGGTAGACTTCAGTGTACGGGCTGAACAATGCAGGTGGAGATGCTCCTTCAGGTATACAACCATCAAAAAACCCATCAAAAAACCCTTTCATGGGAATATACTTTAATTGGCATCTTCGTTTGTGTCCTATAGGCTGAAGCTATGGATTTTAAGTACACCCTAGAACACTTTTGGTATCAATGAGGTCCGCACTATACAACAGAACACCCTTTGCTCCACATTTTAATCTAGGCACAGTACAACAAATCTATAACAAAGTACAAGAAAACATTAGAACCTCAGGTTAGCACATTAAAGAGGTTGTTTTATATCAAATTAACATATTTGTTTACTTTCCCCATATCCGCCTTATGGAACACAATGCTAGCAACATGCAATTCTCTTTCAGTTCATTAAAAACATCAGTACAGTCTTAGCTTATTGATTTCAACAATCAAGAGCTCCTGAATTTTTACAGGGGCAAATATTGTTATACAGAGATGGGAACCTCAGGCTTGGGGGGCAACTGCAGCCCTGTAGATGTCTCTGTATGGTCCTTCCCCAAGCTACGCTCCTTACCAGCCCTCCTTGAATGCTTATGACTGGCTAGAATGTGGTCTGATAATACTCTGGTGGTAATATCACCTGGATGGACAATAGCAGCAGTCCTCAAGCACCACCCTCTGGAAACAACCATCAAAGTAGGACCAGAACCACCGCAAAGCAGTGCCACCTAACCCTAACTCATATTACTGTATATTATTATCAGTTATGATTCTCATCTTTGGCATTGAGTATTTCACTCTGCAAAAAACAAACTTTGCTTGATTTACTTAGTTTTAAGGTATTAAACAGGGCATGCTTCTCAGAGCTCAAGTTCTTAAAATTCTGAAGTCCTTACCAAAGTTTGAAGACTCACATACGCAAACCATCAACAACAACCCCTCGCAAGTGGGTCAAGACAGCAATATGATACGCACATGGGAGCTGTTCCAAGTGCCACTTTCAAATTTAATATACAACGGAAACCTGCTTACCTATCGGTGGCAAAACAGGAACAGCTTGCAAACTCGTTTGGGTAATGCAATCCTTGTTGATTACCCAAACAGTTGCTACCACCAGTCGGTGCCTTGAAACCTACTATATTCAAAGCCACCTGTCTCCAAACAAGGGCCTCCAAGTTATCCTAACAGATGATAAGAAGGCTTTTTGCTTATCTTTTGAGCGGTATCGATTGCCTCCCCCAGCCAAAAAAAAAAGGGGGGGCACCACTGCAAAGCCTAGGAAATGTACACTTAAAAAGTTCGCCCACTAGAGAGACTGAAGTCTGGGAAGAGGGAGGTGCAACCGGGAACTGCTCGTTACAAGAAAGTGCTGCAAGCGGCCCGCGGTGGCCAAGCGGCGTAGACGTTTGCAATGTAGACGCAGCCACCCGACTCGGTTCCACTCCGGGATTTCAGTTCTCAACCGGGGTGGGTGGAGAGGAAAGGCCTCCGCGAGACCCCACGTACCTCTTCCTCAAGCAGGCCGGGGAAAGGCCAACACGACACAAGAAATACACACAAACACTGACACGCCCCCCCCCACCCGAGACAGTCCAGTTTCTCTCCCCCCCCCAAAAAAAACCCCTCCTCACCTCCTTGACGGGAGGAAATTTCTTCCGGCACTCCAGGCTCAGGGCCCGCAGGTCGCCCTGCATGTTTTCCAGCAGCTTCTTCACGGCCTCGGGGCTGCTCGTCCCGGCCATGGCTCCTCCGCCGTGTGGGGAAGGCAGCGACGCGAAGCCGGCAAGGGACAGGCCCGGCCGAGCCAGCGTCGCCGTCTGAATGTGGCGGCGCCCGGAGGCCGACAAGTCCCGGGCGGAGCCACGGGCAAAAGCAGCAGCAGCAGCAGCAGCACCAGAGCCTCCAAGGCCGGCCCCGCCGCGTCCACGTCCGCTCCCGCTCCCACAATGCCGGGCGCCGCCGCCGCCGCCGCCGCACGTCAGCCCCGCTTCCGTACGACAGAGGCCTCGCGAAGAAGGGGCGGTGCGAAGGAGGGGAGGAGGGCCCGCAGGGCGGCGCGGCCCGAGGACGGCGGGTCTGTCAGGGGCGGAAGATGGGGGGCGAAGACGGGGCGCGACCCTGTCCGGCCTTGGGTTGGACGCAGTCACGGGGCAGAAGGAAGAGGCCGTCGGTTCCTCAGAGCGTGTGCAGTTCGTGCTTCTTCCCCCATGCAAGGTGGCATGGAGGGGATTCCAGCTCCTCTTTCTTGAAATCGCCGGCACTTCTTTTCTTGCGTTCAAGGAAGTTTTTAGTGTGGGATGTTGTCTTGTGTTCTTACTATTTTTTTTTGTTGGGATCCGCCCGGAGTGGCTGGGTCAACCCAGTCAGATGGGCGGCATATAAGTAATAAATTCTTCTTCTTAATTATTATCTGCAGCCCTGACTCGACTTTTTTTTTTTAAAGATCCCTGCCACTGCCTCTCAGATTTTCCATATCAAAGAGATATGGGATTATCCATGATATTTACTGCCAGCTCAATGCCATATACATCGTTACCCCGCCGTAAAACCTAGTGAGTTCAGTAGGTCTTGCCCAAGGGGGAATCGATACAGGTTCGCAATCTTAATAAGCATTTTGAGCCATCGACATCACCCATGGCTGGCAAATGCTCCTTAATAGAACAATGGAAATTGTGTAGCAGGTTACATTGCATTTTTCCTTAAAAAACAAAACAAAAAGGTATCTGTTTAAGATTTGTGTTGTATCCCACCCCCTACTTTAAAATAAGTGTTAATTGTCTTTTTTTTTTTTTTACGGTTCAGCACCCTTCTGTTACTAATAATAGCTTCAAATTCCAACACCACTGCCAGTAAAGGAAAACTTGCTTCCATTATGGATTGAGTGGGTTACAGCTGATCAGTCCTGTTGCTTTGGCCCAGAGGACCTTTGCAGGAACTGTTGCCTGGCAATTGGCAGCTGCCAGCAGGAGAAGCTTGCCTCCATCAAGGGTTGAATGAGATCCAGTTGCTCAGTCCTCTTCCTTTACATCAGAAAACACGAATGAAGGCCAAGCTTGAATGCAGGAAAAGCCACCTGCGTAACCCTGTAGTGGCATTTCTTAAGTAACATTTTTATTGTGAGAATTGTTTTTTGTAAGCTGCTTGGAGAGCATCCCAGGGTTATGAAGTGAGATAAAAGCATTATAAATACTATTCCTGGGTGTTTTGTTTGTTTATTTTGCTTAAGCATGAGGTGCATTTACTGATATTAGTATCCATGCTTCCAGTTCTTGCTTCTTTAAAGGGGAAGTTGGCAGCTGTCCTTCATTTTAAGATACACATTCCGTATGCCAATATACTACAGCTCTACAATGTGTACTTAGTGAAACAGATTATAACATTGCCAAAGTTGCTTAATCTAGAAAGAGCCATATGATCTCTTCATGAGCAATCGGCAGCAGACCTAGGCGAGCGATTTGCCTCACAGAGCCTCAGGCTAGCCTGCAATCATTCCTAAGGCTCCTTTTTATTATGCACCCTCATTTACTTTCAGCTTGTGACAAGAGTGATGCATCCTGCATTACATGTTTAGCTGCACAGTTTAAAGTGTGCTCTAAACATAGTCTAATTGTCATGAGCACATATTTGAAAATGTGTGGTAGAGAAGTACAGTCAGCAGAGAGCTAGGTTTTCCTACATTTTCCTGGCAAGTGTACATTAGCGTCAATAGAAAATATACTGCTGTGTTAAGGTGTGGAAAACACCAGGGGGTGTGGAGGGGAGTAAAGGATTTTCTTTATTTGCCTCCTCACCCGTATGAACAGAGCTGACAATCCAGGAGCTGGGCCAGAGGATTGTGGACTCTGCCTTTCTCCTTTCAGCACTAGACCAGAGCATCAAGTCATCGCTATAAGTGGAGGAAGTGCTACTGACTCTTCTTCAGTTCTTGTTCTATTCAAATATGGCTCTTGTTAAACTAATAGCTCAATAATACTGGCATGGTGATGACTTCAGAAAAAAAATATATTAAGAGCCACCATGTCATTGTGACACTACTGTAAGACATGTACATGATTAAGATTACATTTATGCACATGATTGAATAAAGCATTTGCCTTTAGCATGGCTACTCACATGCTCAAAATACGTAGCCTCTAAAATATTTTAATTGCAATATCCTGCCACATTGCCTTTAATTGTACCTTGCAATCCAATCCTAAATGTACGCTGAGGTAAGAATACACTCAAGTACTTCAGTAATAAGGAAATACAGAATATAGCTAGAATACTGGCTTCTGGCTTTTTCTTGGATTAAGAATGCATACTTCTGAAAATACAAACTAATGCACATCAAATAAAAGAGACTGGATTAACTTTTAAATGAGTTAGCTAACTCTTTGTTGGTAGTGAACAGCTGAAGTTATAAGAAGGTGCAATGTTAAAACAACTGTATATATAATTACTTGAAGCCAGAGGTTTTCAACTGTTTTGAGTCCATGGCTCCCTTGACCAACCACATTCTTTCTGCAGTACCCCTGTGGGACTCAGAAACAAGTTATGTCACCTCTTGCCTGCAGAGCCGGCCGCTTCTCACCATTTTTCAAACACCCTTGTGAAGTGTGCCCTCAGCCTGCTCTCCTCGGGTGTCCTCTGGGCAGCTGCTGCTGCTGCCGCCCCTGGTCTCTGAGCTGTCCCACCTCCTGCTCAAGTGAGGTGCCTCCTCACACTGCCCCACAGGGGCCTGGAAAGAGGATACCCTCAGCCTTAGTGGCGCAGTGGAGACTGGCCAAAGGTGAACATGAGGCCAGCAATTTACCTTGGGAGGCAGCAGTGGCAGCAGCAGGCACTCAGCTCCCAGGCAGGCCTTGCACACAGCAAGCACATGAAAGACCAGAACAGCGCCTGCCTGCCCACCCTCCTGCTTGTCTGTTCATTTCCCATCAGCAAGGGCCGGCGGGCTGGGCTCCCTCACCAGCTTGCTTGCTTACTCTGAGGCCACCTCAGCTCCTAGCAACCAGCACCCACTGGCCAGCCCCAGAGGCACCATTCGCCTGGGGAGCTTGTAGCCAGGGCTGATGCAACAAACAGCTGTACAAGCCTTGGGGAGGCAGAGATGCAAGAGGGCATCAGAGGAGGGAGGGAAGGAAAGAGGGACAGAGGCCAGTGTTGCCCGTGGCACCCCTGAACATCATTCAAGGCACCCCAGGGTGCCAAGGCACACTGGTTGAAAACCACTGCTTTAAGCTATTGTAAAGTGTCCTGAGATAATTTGATAAAGTGTAGTACAAAAATATTTGAAACAACACCAAGTATTCACTGTATTAAAATTAGCATTGTTTGAGATCCCAAGGGATCAAAAAGCTTCAGTCTCAAGTAAAATCCACCAATGTATCTACACATTAGCCCACCAAATGATCAACCAGTATCATCCAGATTACAGTATGCCATGGACTGAGAATAGGAATGGGAAAATAGGGCACTGCAAGGGTACATGGCATACACAGAAAACTGCTCCAGAAAATTCAAAAATTAAGCTAGTCCTAAAACACTTTAACCAGTGGTGGTGAACCTGTAGTCTTCATCCTGTTGATGGACGTCTGATCCCAGAAATATCTGTAGGACCATAGCTTCCCCACCCCTTACTTAAACCAAGTTCTAATACTATCTGTGTATGTTATTTGCTCTATTCCTGTAAGGATTCCGAGAACTCCAGATACCTCAGTTGTGCCTCATACAGAGGGCTAAAATACAGATGTAAAATATTTGAGACACTTGGCTTATTAGGAATTTCAAATTGCTTTCTTTATACTATAGCAAACTAGTACTTCATCATTTATCTCATGATCAACCCAACAGCTTGTTTCTCTCATTTCTAGTTTCCAGTACTACTGAAAATTGCTTTGAAATATTTTCTTGATCATTTAGGCTCGTGCAAAGGGCTGAAGTCAGGGAGCAGCATGTTGCATATACTTCTCCACAGTGAATAGTTATGGGCATTCATTCCCACAAGAAGCAGTGATGCCTACCAATTTAGATGGCTTTAAAAGATTAAATAAATTCATAAAAAATACAGCTATCAATGGCTACTAGCTATGATGGCTATGTTCTACGTCCACTGCTGGAAACAGTATGCCTTTGAACATCAGTCACAAGGAATCACAAGGAGGGAGAGTGCTGTTGTGCTCAGGTCCTGCTTTGGCGCCTCCAATAGGCATCTGGTTGGCCGCTGTGGGAAAAGCATGTCGGACTAGATGACCCAATAGCCTGACCTAGCAAGACCTTATGTTCATGATCATAATACATGAGCCCTCCAAGAACCGGGTCTGACAAAGAGACAGAGGAACAGGTGATAACTGAGTTTGATGAGATGAATAGAGGGAAAATGTCACTAAGCAAAGCGTAGGTGACATCCAAGAGTAAAGCAGCTATTAGCAGTTTGTGGTACAGGCCAAAAGGGATAAGGCTCAAGATAGTTCTTAGTACCTTACTTGTACTACCTCATTTTAGAGGTCAAATGCAGCCAAAATTATTATTTGGGATCTGAACAGCTCTGTAAATTTTGGGTCAATCAAACTCATACATCTATATGGTCGGGATATTATCACCTAGGATATGATAAAATGCTTAAAGTGTTACCTGCTTTCATGCACTATGCCCCAAGACTCACTGATTTATCTACAATGGACTGAACCACAGTAGAAGATTTTGGCTACCCCCCCCCGAAGTCGTACCCATTCTATTGACAGCCCACAAGTTACCCATACAGTATGTGTTCCATTTCAAGCTTAATTTTGATGCAAAGTGTTTTCACGAGTACCTTTGGTTCTTTTCAGTTCAGTTCCTGTATTGATCATAGGCCATAACAGGGATAAAAAATAATATAGATGAAATGGTTAATAACACAGGCAAAAAGGTAAGTGATTGAAAATTAGATGTTACTACAATGATCATAGCAGCACAATTGTTTTCAAATATTACAAGTCAAATAAGACAGCATGGGTGTTGCTGTATCTTATCCTACTAGCTCCACTCTAAATTGGGGATCCTGATATGTCTTTTGGACCGTAGTATTGTTCAGGGGTGTGAAAGAACTAATAAACCTGAAAATATTATATTATGCCCAACAAATACAGTGTGTGGTTTTTATACACAATATAAAATATACCTCTCATCGAATCTGGGTAGAAGACACTCATCCTCCTCAAGGTTTTGTTACAAATAGATTCAGTTTACTGTACAGCTGTAGAATCTAAAGAACAAAAAACTGTATACAAAATTTTAGGACCACACACCTATTTAATCTAAACACTCCCCAATTTAAAGCAAACAATCGTGATTTAAGTTTTAAGGACTCCTGTGTCCCACCCACATGTAGAGTCCACATGTCAGCTGGCTGTGTGTACTGTCCCTAATAATAAAAAAATCAAGCCCATCAAAAGGAAAACACAATCACACTCTCTAAAAAACTTCAGTAATAAATATTTATGTAATAAACAATAAAAAATAGACCAGTTATGCAGATAAATAAGGAATATCTTCAAGTGGAATTCACTAAAAGTAAGACATAAGTGACCTTTTGTATTTTTATTTAACCACTGTGGAAGTTTAAATTTACTCAAAAGATTATAGTACAGCCCCTTTAAGGCTGAGCAACCATAACATGCTGGATTGATATTTTTTCTAAAAAAAATGTTTATTATATTGGATGGAAGTAGCGAATGTTTGAATAACTTAGGTACTTGGAGAACTAATTAGTAGTAAAATGTTCTAGTTTAGTCTTTCTATAATAAAATTTTCCACCCTACATCACTGCCAGTGCTTCTGTCATGGGGACCATTCAGATATTTAGCCATTCTATGCATTCTGAAGAGTTCAGGAAGAACTCTGCCCACATGGTTTTTTAGAATGTTTGTCAACTCCTTGAACTGCTAGTACTTCAAGATGGCGGGACTTCGTAGTTATAGGTATTTTTTTATCCAGTTCCCTGCAGGAGGAACTAGATATTTATATCGCCAGTGTCCTTTTTACAACCCATGGTAATATAATATATTTGACAACATGTGGTGATCCATTACCAAAAACTTCCTAGTAAAAGAAAAATGAAAAGACTAAATAAGGCCTTGAATAGCTTTATTGAAATTTTTATAAATAAAACATGCGCATTTCAAATGTAAACCCAAGTGAACTCAAGTGCAGACAATTTTTTAACCTCTGTCATGCAGGAGGCTAAGCTTACATTTAAAAAAACAGAAAGCAGCTTTAAAATACCAGGATGAAACACCAGCTTTTAATATCAAAGTATAAAGCAAAGCCATGTCCACAAACCTAATTTTTTTATCCTGGTCAAATGCAATTTTAAACTTTTAAATGCTAACATAAATAAATAATTTACCAAAATGTGCACTCACAGAGTGAACTTTATTTACAATACACAATTTATAACTTATTGTATTTGATTAGTTCAAGTGAAGATCATACTTTTTGCTTTTAACAATGGTGGGACTTCAGGTAGTAGATATGTGAAGTGGGCCTCCACACTTAGGGAGTTCCTGTCAAAGGCAGTATTGTATATGAATCAACAATACATTCTTCCAACTATATCAAAGGGAAAGCAGCAAATAAAAAAAAAATGTTTCAAACTGTTACACTTATTTTTGGCATCCCAGACTTCTTGAACACAGTTAATTAAAATCCAATTCAAGTTATGTATGCTTTATCTACTTACTGTACAGGTTCTGACTCTTGAACATGCAAATGCCAAATCTTCTATAATAAAGTTACCTTTTTTGAGATAAGATGTAAGGCTATGGTGAATTCCACCAAGAACGCACATGAAAATTAACAGACCTACCTTTAAACCAGTTGCCCATTAACAATTTGAAGGCAAGTTATATGGAAAAGTCATCTAAGCTTGATGCACAGTCGTTACTATGAATACAGTATACTATTAAAAATCGGACCCTATTACACGGCATGTAGTTTGCAAAATTGCCAAACTACCAAAAATGGGGTGGG
This sequence comes from Podarcis erhardii, assembly GCF_964252035.2. Classification (NCBI taxonomy): domain Eukaryota; kingdom Metazoa; phylum Chordata; class Lepidosauria; order Squamata; family Lacertidae; genus Podarcis; species Podarcis erhardii. The sequence goes on from NC_138500.1 coordinate 48,054,198, forward strand.
GTGGGGACTTTTACAGCACAATTAAAATTTTTGGACGGACACCAGATTAAAATTACGCACATCTTATAAGCAAGGTAACAGGAATTATGTTTACAAAGTAGATCCAACAAGCAATGAGGGATACTTACATTTAATTGAAAAATTCAATTCCTTAATGCAGCATGAAATCCAGAACCTGTTCCACAGCAGCAGTAAGATGAACATAATATTCTGGAAGTTTACTTATACCACAAAAGGTTAAAACACCTTTTCCAAGTTATTTTCTATCATGATTAAGTTGCTTTTTAATCAACGTTTATTTCAGGGATAAACTTGAAAATTTGGTGTTGCAAGAATACTGCTGCACTTATTGGTCACATATACTAGGCAAATTGAAGTTTGTTACATGTATATATGGACACACCTATCCAAAAATAAAGGCTTGGCAGTAATATTCTTGTGGTGTTACACAAAAACCAAATCCACAAATTGTTGATAATAACTCGCATCCGAAACAAAAAATCCATAATTCATCCAAACTGCAGCAGAAATTTTAAAGGGGTTTATTTGTGATTTCCTATACGTATATAGCTTGTGAATACAAGATTGTAAAGGTAATAGGAGACAAATTCTGTTAACGTTTTCATTGTGTTTCACTTCAAGTACTGCACAAGTTAAAATGTAATAAGGATTTACATTCTGTCATCTGAAATTTCCCATCTCAGATTTTATTTTTAATTTGGTGGGTAATTTCAATGCTTTAGTAGGTATCTCCCACAAGAAAGTTTTTCTCTGTATGGCTTCTAGGTCTTCCATTAGTTAGTGTGCATACAATTTTCATTCTCTATATCATTGTCATTCTCATTACTGTCTTCATCACTCTCTAATGGGATGCCAGTGGCGGCAGAAGCACCTTGTTTAGTTTCCCGGTCAAGAGGAAAAAAGCCAGTTCCACTTATTGTGTCCTGTCTCTGGTAGAAGAGCACATATGCTGCTTTGGACTGCAAAATAAGGAACAACCAAGTTTTAGTATTATCTCCATTTTCATAGGTTGAAAAACCAAGGCCCAGAAAGCCAACAATGGTATTCACTGAAAGGATTCTTTATTTGTACTGTTTTTCACTACGGCACCCAAATTCGTATTGGTATTTATGAACTGACATCATTAAACCTTTCTGCAACTGCTTTCTACTGAAGAACGTAGTACTCATTTGGTAAGACTTTCTAGATTTCCAAGGCTGTTCTTCAAGCCAAAGTACTAAGTACGTAACATTTTGGCATACTGCTATTTCAAATTACACTGTAAATCGGGGCGGGCAGACTTCAGGTTTGTGGGAGCTCTTTTGCTCTTTTTTTAATATAACCAACTGTAGGCAACTTTTACTCAGAGTAGACTCAGTGAAATGAGTTATGTCATGCCATTATTTGACAGGCCTACTGTGAGTAAAAATTTGTTGGATTCAACTCTCAGATTAAAAAAATAATCCTGGGACCAACCAGAAATTTGTTCTGAGTTTAGAATAGAACTGAGCTCACAGTTCTTCCACACAAAAACCCCACTTCTGGTAATTCCCATTTCAGAAATGTAATGTGGGGAAGTAATTTTGTTGTTGCCATTATTATGTTGAGAGTCAGAAACCCTTGCTCAGAAATCCACCAAGAGATCCGTATTTAACTCCTGATTATCCCTGTTGTAAATTATTTTCTTACTAAAATATATATGCAAGTCCATGTTATGTCTTGTTTCTAGGAAAATAAAATATACTTGCCACTATTTGTTCCTCAGATGCAGTGGACACGCTACTGTCATCAAAGTAGTACCATTTCCCATCATCTTTATTTTTTGCAAAAGCAGTGTCTAGGATAGGACAAGAATATTTTCCCTTAAAGTGCTAATAACAGGCCACAATAAAAAATGTATTATCTTACGAACAAACTAAATTACTTACAATGCCCTCCACCCATTCCTCCATAGTGGTTTGAAACTGCAATCAAATTATAGCGGCAAGGCCCAGCATTTGGATTAATAAGGAATTCCGACATATCCAAATCACTGTTTCAAAGAAAATATCTCATTAATTCTGGATTTATATTCAAGAACTGGTTGCAGGTTTTACATCTGATTTCAACACAACTGAAACAAAGCACTCACTCCAAACCTTATGCAAAGAAACAAATGTAGGTCTTTTAACTGGTACGTATTCATCAAGGCATTTTTATACACACTTATATTTATTGGGTGCCCTTGCTAAAGAAGAAATGGGAGAAGCCAGCCTATTTAGTGGTTAGAGTGTCAGACCAGGACTAGAAAGAACAGCTAAATCAGGCATAGGCAAACTCCGGCCCTCCAGATATTTTGGAACTACAATCCAATCATATCTAGCTAACTGGATCAGTGGTCAGGGTCAAAACATCTGGAGGGCCGAGTTTGCCTATGCCTGAGCTAAATCCATGAAGCTCACTTGAGCCTATCTCAACAGGATGTTGTGAATATAAAATTGGGATCTGGGAGAGCAATGTATTCTACCTTGAGTTCCTTGGAAGATAGAAATGTACTAAATAACTAAAATCAAGCAATCCTCAAATAATAACAGCTCATTCATGTAGAAAGCTTTTAAAGGAGTATTTTTACTCTAGGCAACACTATCAATAAGAACTTTCTTTCAAGCCTTACTGAAGTCACAACTGAAAATGTATTTAAGATTAGAATGATAGGACCGTACATTAATATCTGAGGAACTGTTTGGACAGAAACTAATTAGCATGGTAGCCCACTGCTAAGAAAACACAGGGGTCATTTTTAATTTGGAGCAGTGAAGAGCAGGTTGTGTAACATCAATGAAAGCTATGTAACAGCACAGAAAATGTCTTAGCTGTAGTAACCTTGAGCGTAAAGCCAGGCAAATGCAACTTATGCTAAGCAAATTATTCTTTTAGGGCACCTGGAAAATGCTTTGTTGTGTTCACAGTGAGTTAAGCCTACATAATCAATAAATTAAATAAATAAATCAAAACAAAACAAAACAGAAAAAACTAAACTATTTAATTGTTGTTAAATATGGTTTTCTTACTTTATAGGGAAGTCAACCAAAGTATCCAACTTATCTCTCATGTATCTGCTGTAAGAAAAACGTTTTAAATGCACTACCAGTACTGGTGGCAGCGACCACAAGTCTAGTTTTTTGGTAGCTTGCTGATGTTCTTTACAATTTGGGCAATACCTACAAGAAAAACACATTTCAAGTCAAAGGTTTGCGTCACAGTGAAATTAAAACATCATGTCATTAATGCTTCTCCATGACTGAGTAAAGCTCATCTTGACAAATACGAAGGTATTCTTTAGATCGGGGGCTGGGAACCTGTGGCACTCCAGATTCCATCCTGACAGAGGCTGGTAGGGTTTGGGAGTCCTAGGACACATGCTCCACACACCGGCTTTAGGGCCTATACTTAATAAACTAAACATCTATTTATTTAAATTCATGATACTAATTAACAGTGTGATCTGGAGAGATCCCCTGCTTCTGTTTCTTCTGAAGCCTATGCAAACAGAATGCTTTACCACTCCTAATAGGGTTACAGAAAAGGTGATGGGTAAATGAATGACTAATCCTAGCTCTTCAGACATAAGTTATTTCTGGCCTGCATATTCGCTCTGCTCAACCTTCGCCAGCTGGTGCCTTCCAGATGTTTCGAAATACAACTCCTGTCAATCCCTGTAAATATGATGGGAGTCGTCCAAAACATATGAAAGGCATCAAGCTAGCAAAGGTTCCTCTAGCTCTTAAGCATATCTATACTGTCCAAGGGCTAAAAAACACACGGAGTAAGCTGCATTTATGACTGAAGCCTTTACGGATTTGAGGCACATTATGTCCCTTTAGATATTTTCATTTTTTTTTTCTTAAGAAAAAGAAGAAGACTTAGGCTCATGTGTTTCTTGCCTCACTTCTCTCGCTAATGGAAGAAATATGTGGACCCATCTCTCCTAGCAAGAATTCTTCCCAAGTGTTAATTCTAACATGCAATATAGCAAGCTTTCACTCGGCTTTGGTACACGTTTTAAAAAGAAAAGCCTGACTAGCTTTTCAGATACCTTTTAATTGAGTAACTTTTTAAAGAAATGTAACTGATATTATAGTTTGAAGTCTTGTTACAGAAGAAATAGTTTACTCCAATTTATCCTAAATAGAACCCAATAAGGCAGACATGTATGTACAAAGTATTTTTTAAAAAAATGTGACCCCATTGAGATCTGAACATGAATTTTTTCCGGTAGCTCTTAGAAATATTAAATAACAAATACATCTTTTTGAAAATTTTATTCATATTTTTAATCCCTTTTTATAATGTTAATTTTTGTCACTTAAACGTAAATTTTAAAGTAAGTCCATCATGTGACATATCATATTTAAGCCCATGAAGAGATTGGTGTTTTTAGTTTTGACGTATCTCAATTCTAGGCTGAGCTTTTAAGGTTTTTCTGTAGTCTGACAAGGCAAAAATTGTCAATTTCTAGGAATTTCAAACCCTCATAACTCACAAATGGGATGAGATTTTTTTAAAAATAAAATTTTAGATTTAAACTGAGTTTTGATCAGTCAAAAAGTGTACAAAATATTACAGACCATGTCATTACCGAGGAGGCAGGTTTAGTCGTTGTTTGAAGACTATCCCTGCCTCCGGGTCTGGCCTTGACCGGATGGATACTGGAATCAACAGGGGAAACCTACATGACCTGAAGGTGTTGCTGTGTAATGCCAGGTCAATGAGGAATAAAACCACTGCCATCCACGACCTGATTGTGGATGGAGGACTTGACCTGGCATGTGTGACAGAGACCTGGTTGGAGGAAGCAGATGGGCCTGTCCTTGCCGCTGCTTGCCCACCAGGTTTCTCTTACGCACAGCAACCCAGGTCATGTGGGCGGGGAGGGGGGGTTGCAGTGATTTTTAGGAAGTCACTAGCTTGCACCAGGCGTCCTACTGGGAAGATCCAGTTTTCTGAGTGCATGTTCTGGAAGTTGGGCAATAGGGGCAGTACAGGATTCCTTTTGGTGTACCGACCTCCCCGCTGCACCAAGGATTCCCTGTCTGAGCTGCTTCAGGTCGTGGCGGATTTTCTCCTGGAGACACCTAGTTTGGTTGTCCTAGGGGATTTTAACATCCATGCCGACACGACCTTACAAGGGGCTGCTCGGGACTTCGTGGAAAGCATGGCCTCCATGGGGCTGTCCCTGAATAAGTTTGGCCCAACTCATAGTCATGGACATGCCTTAGACCTGGTGTTCACCTCTAGTGACGTGGGTGATCTGACACTAAGTAAAAGTGAAACAAAAGAAGTGCCATGGTCAGATCACTTCCTGGTGCAACTGGACTTCTCCGCGACCCTTCCCCTCTGCAGGGAGGTGGGACCAATTCGGATGGTCCGCCCCCGCCACTTAATGGATCCAAATGGTTTCCAGAGAGTGGTAGGGGATGCCTTATCCCATGTTGATGGCCTTTCAGCTGATTCCCTGGTGGCCCGCTGGAATGCGGAGTTAACCAGGGCTATCGACTGTCTGGCTCCGAAGCGCCCTCTCCGATTGCATGGAGCCCGGACAGCTCCGTGGTTTTCTTCGGAGCTGAGGGCGATGAAACAATCGCTGAGACGGCTAGAGCGTCGGTGGCAAAAAACTCACTCCGAATCTGACCGGACACAGGTTAGAGCTCAACGTCGAGCCTACCAAGTGGCGATAGCGACGGCGAAGAAGACTTTCTTCACCGCCTCTATTGCATCTGCAGAAAATAGTAGCAGGAGACTTTTTCAGGTGGTTCGTAATTTAACGGAACCACCTTTACCACCGGGGCTTTGTAAAGACCCCAAGATCTCCTGCAACGATTTTGCAAAGTTTTTTGCAGATAAAATCACTCATATTCGGAAGGAGCTAGACACCACCGTGGGAGCAGGGCTGGGGCGGGAGAGTGCTAGAGCTCTGTCTGGTCAAGTTGCATGGAATCGATTTCAATCCATTACCCCCGAGGATGTGGACAGGCTGCTTGGACGCGTGAAACCAACCACCTGTCTCCTGGATCCTTGCCCATCCTGGCTAATAAAAGCAAGCCGGGAAGGGCTGGGCGATGGGCTCTGCGGGGTGGTGAATGCTTCCCTCTGTGAGGGAGCATTCCCAGATCCGCTGAAAGAGGCGGTCATCAAACCGCTTCTTAAAAAACCATCTTTAGACCCGGCCAGTATGGCCAACTATCGCCCAGTCTCAAATCTTCCATTCTTGGGCAAGGTGATTGAGCGCGTGGTTGCTGAACAACTCCAGGCACGCCTGGAGGAAACGGACCATTTGGATCCCTTCCAATCGGGATTCAGGCCTCATCATGGGACTGAAACTGCCTTGGTCGCGCTGGTTGATGATCTCCGGCGAGCTAGGGACAAAGGTGAGAGCTGTTTCCTAGTTCTGCTGGATCTCTCAGCGGCCTTTGATACAATCGACCATAACATCCTTCTGGACCGTCTTGAGGGGCTGGGAGCTGGGGGCACTGTTATACAGTGGTTTCGCTCCTTCCTCCTGGGCCGTGTTCAGAAAGTGGTGGTGGGGGATGAGTGTTCAGACCCCTGGGCCCTCACTTGTGGGGTGCCTCAGGGTTCCGTCCTCTCCCCCAAGCTTTTTAACATCTATATGAAGCCGCTGGGAGAGATCATCAGGGGGTTTGGACTGGGTGTCCATCAATATGCAGATGATACCCAGCTCTACCTCTCTTTCAAATCAGAACCAGTGAAGGCGGTGAAGGTCCTGTGTGAGTGCCTGGAGGCGGTTGGAGGATGGATGGCGGCTAATGGATTGAGGTTGAATCCTGACAAGACAGAAGTACTGTTTTTGGGGGACAGGGGGCGGGCTGGTGTGGAGGACTCCCTGGTCCTGAATGGGGTAACTGTGCCCCTGAAGGACCAGGTGCGCAGCCTGGGAGTCATTTTGGACTCACAGCTGTCCATGGAGGCGCAGGTCAATGCTGTATCCAGGGCAGCTGTCTACCAACTCCACCTGGTACGCAGGCTGAGACCCTACCTGCCCGCGGACTGTCTCGCCAGAGTGGTGCATGCTCTAGTTATCTCCCGCTTGGACTACTGCAATGCGCTCTACGTGGGGCTACCTTTGAAGGTGACTCGGAAACTACAACTAATCCAGAATGCGGCAGCTAGACTGGTGACTGGGGGCAGCCGCCGAGACCACATAACACCGGTCTTGAAAGACCTACATTGGCTCCCAGTACGTTTCCGAGCACAATTCAAAGTGCTGGTGTTGACCTTTAAAGCCCTAAACGGCCTCGGCCCAGTATACCTGAAGGAGCGTCTCCACCCCCATCGTTCTGCCCGGACGCTGAGGTCCAGCGCCGAGGGCCTTCTGGCGGTTCCCTCATTACGAGAAGCAAAGCTACAGGGAACCAGGCAGAGGGCCTTCTCGGTAGTGGCACCCGCCTTGTGGAACGCCCTCCCATCAGATGTCAAAGCGATAAATAACTACCTGACATTCAGAAGACATCTTAAGGCAGCCCTGTTCAGGGAAGTTTTTAATCTGTGATATTTTAGTGTATTTCTGGTTTTTATGGAAGCCGCCCAGAGTGGCTGGGGAAACCCAGCCAGATGGGCGGGGTACAAATAATAAATTATTATTATTATTATTATTATAAGAAAATTGAATGACACAAGATAAAAAAGTTGAATCACTTGATATGGAATGACCCTAGTAGGGGGCCCCATACTTGAGGCTTAGCCCTCTTTAGAGCAGGACGTGAAACTACAGTTGGGGTAAAATTTGCGCATCTTGCATTGTCAGGGATACAACCTGATGAGTGCTGTGCAATCTCCCCCCTCTAACCCCTTTCCGTCTACCCATTCAAACTCATTAAGCAATTGCTCTTACCATGGATCTTCAGCACCTAGCTTTTCCTTTGTTGTGAACAATTCAATGCAATCTTTTAATTTCACAAAGGGCTTTTTGGGAGGTCTATATTCCACGCTCTCATGTTTTTCAAAATCCTAAAGAGAAGTATTTCTTGCGTTAAGAGAACAAATAAAACAAAACTCATTTTAGTGATGTTGTCTTACTATGAAACAAGGTCTACAAGCTCCCAAATCTGGAAAAGCTAACCCAAATGGAAAACAAACTTTCCCTATATTGAACTATGCTAAATTATTTTGAAAGAATTTACCGTTCCCTAGGCCTGGTGTCCTTTTGCCCTGTTTTGGAATTTGTCTGATTTGGGGGTGAGCATTTAGGACAACCCCCAAAATCGAATGACAGGAGGTGGTGGTGCAAAGTTATTTCTGCTGGTTTGGGTGAGAGGGAGCTTACTATGCTGGCACAGAAGGTGAAAGTGAAAAAGAGGGAAGAATCTTCTCTGCTACCAGCTCAATAAGCTCCGTTCCCTGAAACCCTTTTGAGTTCTCAAGTTGTGGCCCTTGAGTTGGATACCCCCAATTACCCACCTCTGAACAGGGTACCCGTCTCTGAGTTAGGGATGGCCATTTTAGCCTACTCCTTAATTCAACCAGAATATTATTATTTTGTACAAAAAATCACATACCTCAGCGGCATTTTCATCGAAGAATCGCTTTTTATATTCGGGGTCCCAATCCAAAGCCAAGAAAGATCTTTCTAAACAGAAGAGTAGAAACCTCCTTTAAAAATGCTGTATTTATTTTAATAAATAATAATTATTATAATAATAGTCCTATAAGTACCAACCCAAACATATTAAGTGGCTTACATGAGGTTTTTTTTAACTTAGTTACTTCATGAATATTTTTGTTCTGCATTTGTTTTAATCACATACGCAATTTTGTTTTTTATCCTTTTAGAACATTGCCCTGGGCTTTGTACACGCTAGATACAATATAGGCACTTAGTAGTACATAGTCATCTCTAGAATACTGTCTAAAAGGGCCAAGACTTGCTAACCCTTTGCCAAGTTTGCATACACACCCATCTGATATACTGTATCCAGTTTAGGTATCAATTGCAACCAAACTAAGACACAGTAGCCAAACCTCAGCTAACCATGTTTTGGGAATCTCCTGATTAGAGGTAATGTAATGTGTTAATGTTGTGATATAACGAGTTATATGCAAGACTGTCTTTGAAGACAGCTCAGAAACTGCTTTTATTCTGTAATGTTTCTATCTTTAAAAAGGGTTTTTTAAAGGTGGGACATAAATAATAATTGAAAAAATTGGTGCAAACCAACATAGGCAGCCTGAAAACTCGTGTATCTTTTGGGAATGGGCTTAAAAGAAGTTCTCAGTGGGGGGGGGGAGCCTCCTTGTGCCTTTTGATACCACTGACCATAGTATCCTTCTAGGCCAGGGATTGTCAGCCTGGTCCCTATTGCCCACCAGTGGGCGTTTCAGGATTTTAGGTGGTCGGTAGGGGGTTCTATGGCACAAGCTGAATCCCCCTTCCATCGAGCACTGGTGGGTAGTAAGGAGATTTTACCATCAAGAAAAATGCATTAGTGGGCAGTAGGTATAAAAAGGTTGACCCCTGTTCTAGGCCTTCTTCCCAGAGTAGGACTTGGAGGCACAGTCTTAGGGTGATGGTGGTCCTTGCTGGAGCTGTTGGAAGACTACTGCTTCACCCCATAGAACCAGTTATTTGAAGGACCACCTACAAGCACATGAACCTGCCCATGACTCAAAATCAAGTGTGGGAGGCCTGATCTCGCACCTTTCACTGTGCTCAAACAGCTTGGCAAGCACCTGATACAGGGCTTTTTCAGTAGTGGCCCCATACTTCTGAAGTTCCCTTACTCAAGAACCATGCTTGGCCCCATGCCTTGCGGGCTTTCTGTGGTCCCTAAAGACTTCCTTATTCCACCAAGCTTTTTTAAAAATTTTTTACTGCTGGTTCTCTATTTTCAATTTTATCTCCATTTTATTATATGATGGTTTGATATATATATATATATATATATATTTGTAATCAGCATTCAGGAGCTTGCCCCAAAACAAAGGATAAAAATAAACAGCAAAGCAACAAAATACATATAACATTTTAACAGGAAATGTTAACAGAATGGAGTAGAATCAAAGCTACCCCACTATTAAAAACAACAACTTACCATCTAGCCTAAGTTGCCTGTCATCAAATCTAATATGCCTGGTGTCATCTTTAACATAATTGATGTCAGTGTTGCCTAAACTATTAAACTGGAATGTGAACAATCGCTTTTTGTGCCCTATAAGTTGATCCTTGCAAGAGTCTTCTGTGCATAATCCATTCTCGGAATCATTGTCCCCTCCGACAGAGTCTTCTGACTGGCTGTTTTCATTTTCAGAAGGAAGTTCCTGATCCTGGCTGGATTCATCATCTTGTTCATCAGTTTCCATTTCACCTGGGATGGAGGATATAGCGGCACCGCCTGTCATTTACACAGAACGTTACACATCTCACATCGTTGTGAATTCAGTGAACAGGAGGCACTCTAATGCAGAACCATAGATAGGAGTGTGCAAAACTTCCTGGTCTACAGGGAAACTCTAACTGGCATATACCAGAGTTGTGGAAAAAGAAACATAAAATTGCTAAGCACAATTTGGCTCTGCTACCCCTCACAAAGAGCTATTAAAATTGCTACAGGAAAAGTTGGGCATCATTTAATATCCTGTACTTCGCTCTTGCTTGAAGCTGCTACAGTCTCATCCTCACTCCAGAGCAGACTGAACACCTGCCCATTGTCCTTGGTGAAGGATGCTCCCCCTCCTGGTGGGGTGTATTGTAGGCAGGCCACACGCTCTCCCCGTGCACAGCGGGGGCACCCCTCATTATAGGGGAGTCCCGGCCGCATCACACCCCCGGCTGACTGATCCGGTCAGTCAGGGGGCGTGGCTTACCATATTTAAGCAACCGCGCAGCTGGGGGTTCTCCCTCTTGATTCCTGCTTCAGTGGATCTCCCGCCCTTCCACCCTTTTTTCATACGTTCAATATCTTGGCCTTGCTATGGACCTTGGTTGGTCCCCTGTTGAGGGGGCCTGGTAGGAATTTTTCCACTTGGCAAATTGGCACCAGCCATGTTGTTTTCGCCTACCTCGTAGCAATCGTCACAACTTTGTAGGGTTTGGCGGTTAGGCATTGGTAAAACCTGGTTTATAGGAGGGGAGGTTGTGGCCATCACCTGCCTCTCCTCTTTAAGGGTATTCCGTTAAAGGGATCCGGGGCAGTGGATCTCATCCGAAGCCCGGGTATGGGCTAGGGCCATGCCACGACCCCATCAGGGACCCTGGGGGAACTCTTAGTTGATGTACATCAACAGGGCTCCCCTTACTGGTGGTTGACCCTTACCAGACTACCTGCATGGTGGGCAGGAGTCAGATATAGTCGGTTCAATTCCATTGCCTAAGCCAATGCCACTCACATTCTGCATTCTGTAACCAATAATGTTGTTAGCCCATTAACCTAAAATACTGGTGTCCATGTGTTTTATTATTCAACAAATGGGGGAGGGCTCGGGGCCTTGACACGCAAGAAATATGGACCCACCACAAGTGTTTTGTCTGTTTCTGTAATGTGGTCCCTGAGATCCAAAAGTGCTAGAGATTTAATGGGAGGTTTACAACAATCAAGGCAGGTTTCAGAGCACCTTTCAAAACTGAACCAAAGTTTTAGGCAGCTATTGATAATTCAGGTCTTACTTGGGGATCCTTCTTCGTGAATTCCATTTGGGCCATTACCATTGATACCATTGTCTTTGCAGCACTGCAAGGATGCTTCGGTGTCTTCTGTTTCAGTAGAAGTTTTCACATATCGGCTGAAACACATCAATTGTTACACAATTTTTTTTAAAAAAAAAAATCTTTAAAAAAAAAGTTTCAGCATTTTCCCAAGTAACAAATAGTGAAACATCTTAAGACAAAACAAAACAAGGTGATGCACAATATAACTTTCCTCCCATCCTCAATGTGAGCAGTGCTCCTCTTCCATGAAGCTGTGTAAGAGAACAATAACTGCTATTACTGTAGAAACACAAGAGTTTACTACATACGAAGCTATCCTTCTGAAACATTTTACATTTATTCTAACTCGTTAGTGTATTTGCAAGGAAAAATAAATAAAATGAATCAGGCACAATTGTGACACTAATGGTTGTGCAACTATGGCCAAAGTCCAGGGCTACAAAGCCCAGGACCCCATCCAAAACAATTCAAACAGCGTACATAATTATAGATGCCCCTTTCATTGTTTTTACTTTTAAAATATATCATTGTCTGCAACAAAATGATGCTTATTCCAAAGTAAACGGGTTTAGCAGAGAAGCACTAGAAGCAACCTCCTTAAGCCTGGAGATTGGATTAAAGTGAATCTGCATATGCTCAGACTATTTACTTCTTTACTGTTTTTTGTTATCCCTCCCTGCCCCCTCTAATGTATCAGGAGTGTAATGAATGGTAAACAGGGAGGTTCAAAGGTCTTTTTCAATTGTGATCATCCCTGCTAACATTAGCGTTGTTCTGGCATCCAGGTGACCTAACACAGCCCTGCATTTCCTTCATGGGGTCTAGGCTAGAAATGTCCAAATATGTGACATACATTCTTAGTGCAATTAGGAGTGCATTCCCAGCATTTCTCTTGTACGCTTACCACATTCTCAAAAGCAGAAGATTGTACAGCTTATCTTCAGTATTGTTTCTAGGCACTGCTATAAGGAAAGGCTGACCAAAATGTGTGGAACCACTGTGGTGGCTGTAACCGCTGTGCCGAAACTTCTCCCTCAAACAAACTGGAATTACAATTTGCTCCGTATCTTCAGTTCTGTTGATGCCAATTTCAAATCTAAGGCAGAGTACAGACCCACACAATTAAACATAGTGACATAAATCACACAATTTTGCCAAGCAGTCAATGAAGGAGCGTCTCCACCCCCATCGTTCAGCCCGGACACTGAGATCCAGTGCCGAGGGCCTTCTGGCAGTTCCCTCATTGTGAGAAGTGAGGTTACAGGGAACCAGACAGAGGGCCTTCTCGGTAGTGGTGCCCGCCCTGTGGAACGCCCTCCCTTCAGATGTCAAGGAAATAAACAACTATCTTATCTTTAAAAGACATCTGAAGGCAGCCCTGTTTAGGGAAGTTTTTAATATCTAATGCTGTATTGTTTTTAACACTTGATTGGAAGCCACCCAGAGTGGCTGGGGAAACTCAGCCAGATGGGTGGGGTATAAATAATAAATTATTATAATTATTTAGTAGACGAAACCACATGAAATTCATGACAAACGGAATACCGTTTAGATTAAGTTTGTTTTCTACTTACACATAAATGTCATCACGCTCCATAATACTACTCAGATTTTCATCCATTGCAAATATCCTATGGAACCTATGATTGTATATATCAGTAACTATCATCTAAAAAAGAAATAGAATACGTTATCACTTGAATTTGCTTAGGAAGTCAGACAACATTAAACATGATCTACAATTGTCCATTGAGCATCATACCTTATCTGCAGCCACCCCAGACAAAGTTGACAATGCTGTGCAGAGATCCTGTATATTTCCAATTTTTGGAACTACTACTTTATACTAAAAAATAAAATACAAACAGTGTCATTAATAAGAAAGCGGAAAGGCAACTTAATATAACTTCCAACTTTATACATTGATGTGACTATGAGATTGGCTATGAGAAGGAAGAGTGCCCTAAGAAACGTATCTAGCTGAGATTTGCCAGTATAAATAAAGCTGACGTTTATATTCAAATTTCAAAGAGTCTAATTCCACACATGGAAAGGGAAAGAATTTTGATTAGAACCAAATGGTTCAACTAGTGAGGAAATTTCCTAGGATCTCATGAACAATCGGTTACTGAGCAACCACAGATTAAGCAGGCAAACCTATATTTAGCCAAACTAAGAGGCATCCGTGCTAAATGCCAAGTGCTGATTTTTACTTTCTTTTTAATATTCGAATTTTGGAAGATTATTGGTTAAGCCAAACTCAGTTTTCTACTGTGGAAAACCAGAGATTCCAAAATAATTTCCACCTTTCCAGTGACCCAGCACTTGGTGGAACTAAGGTCTCCATATAGCAAGAAATGATAGCTGATCTGCTATAAATCACCTCATTATTTCCCCTTAAAAATACATTTTCATAGCCTATGAGCTCAGTTGACTTTGACATATTGAGGTAAGGGTCACCCAGAAGCCTAGGACACTAATCTCTGATAGCTTGTGTGCGTGTTGCAGGGGACAACTGTAACGTTGCATTTCGGATGTAAGGAGCAGGCCATGTCCCATCTCAAAGCTGTCATCTTCCAACTTGCATTTTCTTTCTTGCCTTCCAAACACACCCAGCTCCTTTCCAGGCTGCAGTAAAGCATTACCATCTTTCTTCGTTGTAGATTTCACTTATAAACAAGTGCTATCATCTACTAGATCACCTGGCGATTCCCCACACATCCTTTTTTATTGCTTGTGTTTATGCATCCAGCCTCATTGTGTGTCTATTTATAAATTCTGCCTACTTGAGAAATTATATGTCAAACAAGTCAATTTAATGAACAAAAGCAGATATTCATCAATGTAGAAAATAAACACACACACACTTAGCTTGCACTATTTATAATGGTTGTATCTGGTGACTATGGCAGCAGAATTTTTTAACGCAGGCAAACGATGCAGGTTTGAGATACATACACACCGAACAACTACAATCAGTGTTCGAAACTCCCATTGCTCTAGGCGCATTTTGCAACAGGGAATTTCATTAGCACAAGCCATTTCTGAGCTCTGGGCCTAAGATTTAAAACTGTGAAGTGGAAGGAAAGGAGGACCTCTTTCTGCCTCTGCACTTCCAGCTACTCTCTGAAGACTGGAGAAGAGACCCTCTTAAGAATATTACGGGGGTGGGCATGAGAAAGACTAGACCATGTGAAAAATGAACATAATATTTTCAGCTTTGTATTATAGTTATAAAGAAAAGTGTGCCTAGACGTTCCATTTTTGCACCCATAACCTAGGTTTAAGGTGCCATTTAGCGCCTAGCTTTCGTATCTCAGTTTCTAACACGGACTACGATCAACACAAGAATTGATTGGGCCCTAACAATAATCAAAAGGGGCCTGACTCAGAACACCTGCTACATTTCTTCTGTTCTTTTTCATAATATAAGCAGACATATCAATTTCCTTTATCAGCTGCAAGATTTTTTGCTGTAATGTGCAACTATAATTAGTACACAACTTCAAAACAGAAACCCAATGACACAAAATGCCAGGGATTAGAGAATAAAGTTAGAACAATTTAAACACTAAAAGCAAGGAAACAAAATATTGGTCAAACATTGCTTTCAAGGGCTTCATGAACTCTGCTGCTATTCAAGATAGTACAGGCAGAGTACACATGTCTACCATGAGGAACATGGAACGGTTACATAAGGCAGGTATATTTAATTCACCTGAAAGAAGCAAATTACAATTTATTCCCTAGTAGACCATGAAAGTCAGAACATGCGTAAATACTATACTTCTCACCTGCATAGGTTTGGCAAGCGGATCCATTCTAACTAAATAAACTTCCAAAGTGCGTTCTTTTTTCATGGGTAGTGGAAGAGTCAAGTAACAAAAGGGGTCAAATGTTACGGAGATCTTAGCACATTCTGGACAAACTAGGGTTGATTTAAAAAGTCCGTGGAATATATCTACAATGATGGAATCGTTTCTCTTCAAATGGTTCTCCCAAGCTTCTTCAGCAACCACCTAAGTAAAAGCAAACGTTTGAAATAATGTATTTTTGCCCCCCATGAACCGTTTTATAACACTTGAATGTATTGAACAGGGCATGAGTGTGTAATGATTAGCACCAACCGACAGGGACCACATGAATTAGAAGGGCCAAGTTATTTTAAGCAAAGGGCATTAGAAAACACCATGAAAGGCAAGAATGGTAGGGCTTCCTCAAGTTAGCAGCAAGCTGGGATATGGCATTTACCACCTCCCAATTATCTTGGGTTTTTATTATGAGAAACGTCCAAATGTTTTTCATACAGCAAAGTCTCAAGGAAATAAAACAGCTGCAGAGTAACCCAGACTTAGATTGTGTCTCTCTTCTATATTAAAGCCACTCTAATACTACTAAGAATGTAAGAGATACTGCTATCTTATCTAGCATTCTGTTCTCATAGTAGTCAACCAGATACCCTTGGAAAGCCCCCCCCCCCCGCCCCCCAAACAGGACATGAGACTAGCGAAACAATACCACTGATTCATGATTCACAAGCAACTGGTATTCAGAGGAAAACTGCCTTTGGTTCTGGAGGTTCTATAGTCATCATGATCATAGCACCTTAGTCTACTTGCTTTTTTATTTGTCTCTAAGTCGCTCTGGGAGCGGGGCACAAACGCTTTAAGTAAGCAATTTCCTGTATAGGAATGTCAAGGTATTAAAAGGAAAGTCTTCAAGTATCAGTGGAAACTAGAGCCTTGGCTATGATTTCTATTACAGTAATAAAACTACCAAATATTTTAAATGGAATTAGCCCTTTCGAAATACAGTGGTACCTCGGGTTACAAACGCTTCGGGTTACAAACTCCGCTCACCCAGAAGTAGTACCTCGGGTTGAGAACTTTGCCTCAGGATGAGAATGGAAACTGCACACAGGCGGTGCAACAGCAGGCCCCATTAGCGAAAACGCGCCTCAGGTTAAGAATGGTTTTGGGTTAACAACAGACCTCTGGAATGAAGTAAGTTCGTAAACCGAGGTACCACTGTAACTTAGTGCCCCCCTAAGCAGCCTGCCATTAACCTATAGGTTTCAATTTCTACTCTCTTGGTTAAATTCATCTACAGTCATACCTTGGTTTTCGAACAGCTTAGTTCACGAACAACTCAGAACTTGAACATCGCAAACCCAGAAGTAGGTTTCCAGTTTGTTAACTTTGCCTTGGAAGCCGAACATCTGGCGTGGCTTCCAATTGGCTGCAGAACGCTTCTGCAGCAAATTGGAAGTTGCGCCTTGGCTTCCGAATGTTTTAGAAGTCGGACAGACTTTCGGAACACGTTCTGTTCTAAAACCAAGGTACAACTGTACTGGCAAGCACTCCTTTGTGGAGTTCACAGCTTGCTTGTTCTTTAACAAGATCACTCAAAGCTTAACTTATGTCCAGCTGGTTCGCTTTTGTCTATCAACAAAGTAAAAGTCACAACTGTGAAAAGCGGCAACTGCCTTTTCTGAAAAATCAATAGTATACACATTCTGCTTCAGTTTCATTAGTTCATTTTAATTACCTTTGAGAGATTAAGTAATTTTCTGAGTTTGGTGACAGCAATATAGTACAGTGGTACCTCGGGTTAAGTACTTAATTCGTTCCGGAGGTCCGTTCTTAACCTGAAACTGTTCTTAACCTGAAGCACCACTTTAGCTAATGGGGTCTCCTGCTGCCGCCACGCCGCCGGAGCACAATTTCTGTTCTCATCCTGAAGCAAAGTTCTTAACCTGAGGTACTATTTCTGGGTTAGCAGAGTCTTTAATCTGAAGCATATGTAACCTGAAGCGTATGTAACCTGAGGTACCACTGTATGCCTCTTTGAGTTCTATTCCAAATTTCAGCTGCTTATGGGTTGACAATATATTTTTATATACTTTTGGATTAATATTCTAAATATATTGCAATGAAATCAACATTTACCTTATCAGGCCTACCATCAGCATCTTTTAATTGAATATAAGGCTTTTTCCTAATACGATTCAAGTCTTCATGTAGGCCATCAAGAAGAAAGGCTAGAAGTTCTTGGCAATCTTGTTGCTGATATCCAGAAAACTGTGGTGCGAATCGTCCTACCTGTGTCTAGAGATAACACCACAAGATTACTATGCTGGTGCCACTTGACATGATGTAACTGAGCTTTAAGAACAGATGGTAAAAATATATTCTCTCTCGCATAGTTTCTTAAAATACACTATTGAAGTAGTGTGCAGTAGGACTTGGGGGCAAGGAAAGGGGATTGCTGTTGACTATAGGAATTATTTCCCCTCTGAGATTAAGAGTCTCATCTCTACCATCTGAGCTACAGATAGAACAGAAATTATTATGGCTAGATATAAGTGTCTAGAGAAAGACACGAGAGCAACAACAGAATTAAAACATTTTAAATGTATTTCAGTGTCCACTGATTCATTTAAAAAATAATAATAAATAAAACATTCAATTAATACATTTCCACTTTTTAACAGTCTCACTCTATTGCAAAGTCATATACCATCTATAAACACAAATCTGAACATACCAGGACCTACTTCTTACCTTAAATGCTCTTGGAGTGACATAACTGTATTTTCCTGACCACATCTGTTTAATGAGTTCTGCATAAGATTTTGCAATTTCACCCCGCATTCCTAAAGGATTGTCAAAATTCAGCTCTTCTTGATACTTATCATTGAGGAAGTATTCTGTGAGTGGAGGGGTGTTGCTCAGACACTGTAAACAAATGTAAATGAAATACTATGTATACAAGACAGGCCTAGCCATTTAATTCCAACCTCAGTTTTTATGGTTTCCTATCAAGTCCCCATTTCTTTTTCACACTCGTCACATAGCACTACAAAAGTATTATGTAAGCTTAACGAGGCGACTGGTTTTCCAAAGCCTATAGTTTATCATTGCTCATATAACTAAATAAATTTAGCAGGATTCCAGCTATGTTTTTGTCTGCCAATAGCCATTCTGTATAAAAGGGTTTAAAGAATGCACAACAATAGAATTGGAAACATGGCATTTACCTATATAAATTCAACTTTGGGTTTTTGATATTATTCTACCAGCAACTCTTTTTTATCATTTAAAAACCCTTTCCAACCTAATAAGCACACTGAAACATCTACCTGAATTGCCGAGTTCATGAAACATGTATTTCCCAAGTTACTTAGGCCACAGAGGCCAGGCTGTTCATTGTGCCTTCCTGGCTCTGAGTAGTCATAATTCTTATAAGCAGTGTATGAGGGGAGGCAATAATTTGAGTTTTTCACACTGGAAGAAAACAGAACAGTTCACAATGTAATTGCATAATCTGTAGCTGCAATGTATATGTATAATTGTACATTTACATAGTAAAATACAAATAAATGGCTTTCTAGATTAAGTAAGTACTGTTTGTGTAGTTGAAGAATGTCAATTCTGTACTTGAAACTCAGTTAGAAAAGGCCCTTAAGCGCTTACACCACTTAACCTCTGGAGGGGGGGGGACAACATAATCCTTATACCTTGGTTTCCGAACGGGTTAGTTGTCAAACAAATCAGCTCCCGAATGCCACAAACTTGGAAGTAAGTGTTCCGGTTTGTGAAAGTTTTTCAGAAGCTGAACATGTGACGTAGCTTCTGCTTGAGTGCAGGAAGCTCCTGCAGCCAATTGGAAGCCGCGCCTTGGTTTTCAAACAGTTTTGGGAGTCGAACGGACTCCTGGAATGGATTAAGTTCGGGAACCAAGGTACCACTGTACAGGCTGCTACCTTTGTTCTCTTTCTACCCTTGAACAACAAGAACAGATCCACAGCTCACTTAGTTATTCATTTTTCAAACAAGTTTAACACATTCAGACTTTAGGCATGAACAGCAACAATATAGAGCATATTTCTTTTACATTTTGCTACCGTTAGAAATAAACAAGAAAAAATTGGAATAGCAAAATTATATTTCAATTACAGGTAGAAGTTGAGATATCCAAGGCCACCACTGGCCCAATGCAATGAGGATCTATTTTTGGATTCGCCACTAGGACAGCATGAGCCAGCAGACTGCGGAAGGCAGCCTGGAGTGACAAAGAATGTGTACAATGCCTTTTAGTAATGCATTTTAACTCGCATTATTATAGCCTTCTTTGCCTGCATAGAAGAGATTCCTAACAGGAAACATGCTTGCTAATTGAAGGGTAATGTACTTAAGGAGGTCTAAAATAAGCATACTTAAGAGAAATGAAAGGGCAAAAATATCACAATGAAGCACCAGCTTGTTCAGGAACTACCACGATTTCACTTGCATACATGTCTATCAATTCAGCTATGTTTCACTGATGTGCCAATGATACTAATGTAACATAAAAGGTAAAGGTAAAGGTACCCCTGCCCGTACGGGCCAGTCGTGTCCGACTCTAGGGTTGTGCGCCCATCTCACTTAAGAGGACACTTCCGGGTCACGTGGCCAGTGTGATGAAGCTTCTCTGGCGAGCCAGCACAGCACACGGAAACGCTGTTTACCTTCCCGCTATAAAGTGGTACCTATTTATCTACTTG
Source organism: Podarcis erhardii (assembly GCF_964252035.2). Lineage (NCBI taxonomy): Eukaryota > Metazoa > Chordata > Lepidosauria > Squamata > Lacertidae > Podarcis > Podarcis erhardii. Next base: position 48,074,444 of record NC_138500.1, read on the forward strand.
CACTTAAGGGTGCTTTCGAACTGCTAGGTGGGCAGGAGCTGGGACCGAAAGACGGGAGCTCACCCTGCTGCGGGGATTCGAACCGCAGACCATGTGATCGGCAAGTCCTAGGCACTGAGGTTTTACCCACAGCGCCACCCGCGTCCCTAACATATGCACATTGAATTCCAGCCATGTAGCCTGTAGGATGAATATGCAAGATGTGGATCTGAAAATAACAGGGGTGTCCTTGCACAGGTGGAAAGTATATATGTATGCTCTAGAGTAGCCACAAGATGCAGAACAGTCTTCAAATGAATAAATTCACTCTGCTGCTATATTATTATTTTATTATCTATCCAAAGCTGAAACAGTCTAATCCCACCTCAATATATGCCATCTTATAGGCTTTCTGGGTCCAGTCTGAAACTAGAAGAGGGCTTTTAGTTTTATTTGTTTTAATCTATATATTAGAATATCACTTTGTAACAGTTTCATTCAGCACACTCTTTCCTAGGAAAGCACTTTATCTAACACCAACCATCACAACGAAACAAAACTTGGTAAAGTGCTTATCCAATGATCCATGTGTAGTCCATTATGTTTAAGTGAACTTACCACATGCAATGGTCAGTTCATAGGTACCATTAGCATACCACAATGATGTTATAATACATATGAAAGGGCCAGCATGGGCAAGTTTAAACATGAGGTGGCATGCATGAAATCCCTACATGCATTACCCTTAGCTGCCTTACCCATATTTCAGCCTGGAGAATCTGAATTTCAATGAGATACGTTACAGAATCACGTGACCAGGCTTAAGGAAGAATACTTGCCAAGTCACTAAGATGCTCAAAACCGTAACAGTGAAAGGTCACACCAGTTTTAAGGTATGTCCATAATCTTGAGTGCAAAGCACTGCAGATGCATTCCTGCAAAATCAAGCTAACGGAAGTGGTCCTGATTTCTTCCCAATACATAAGCAGAAATCAAACTAATGTAAGGGAAGGTATGTTTTAACACTGATGGCAATTGTAACACAATAGAATGTAAATGTTTGCAAAACCTATCACTTCTGTACAACCATGAATGGAAACAAAATATTCTGCTAGAGAAGCAGCTACTTTCCCCAATTCCTTTCTACGTTATGGGTGGAATTCAACATTTCACTCTTCCAGCTGTGCAATCCATTTCAGCTGTTCTGTTTGGGGATTCTCCTGACCCCCTTAAGCCAATTTCAGGGGGTACCCGGGGTAAGAGAAGCCCCAATATGCATGCAGAAGTTCTGGCCTGGGTTTCCACAGACGGGCCTGGTTAGGTGAATCCCACCCTTTGGGTTTTTACACAACATTAGTCATTCTTAGAGAAGACCCACCAAAACTAATGGGCATGACTAATTTAAGTCTATTCATTTCAATACGTCGATTCTGAGTAGAACGTAGTGGGATACAACCCAGTGTTAAGAAATATGAGAATGGACAATAAAGTTTAGGCAGATGCTCTTCTTTCTGTTCACAGATCACCTCTGACCAAAATGCCTCATATTACTATGAAGTTCTCCTATCAATTACATTATCCTGTGAGATCCATGTTAAAGATTGTAGGTAATGATTAAACGTACCCATGACTCACGAAAGTTATAAGCAATAGATAGAATTTGGAAGAGTGCAAGCTTGTGATAACTGAGTTGCTCAAACAAAATAGATTCACAACAGTGTCAGAAGGTTATAGATTCTTTGGCAATAAAAGAATGGATAGACAAATGAGCTGCAGCCTCTGTCAATGAATGATGTTGCATGCATTGCAGTTTTCTTCCCCTTTTATGTGGATTTGTGAAAATGAATATTTATAGGATATAATTTTATTGAATACGTTAGGCTATACAAAATAAATTTATAAATGCAGGAGCTGTCTGCCTACTTTAATAATTAACTAACATATTTTAACAAACATATTTCTTCACTTTTGATTTCTGAAGTTATTTATTTATTTATGTATTTGGAGGCATGATCTTAAATGGGCAGACACTTGAAAGAAAATATTTTTTAAAAATATGTGCACTCCAACTCCTGGCCAGGAAAATCAATGTCCTATGGGCAAGAGATATCAGTGATATTTTAAATATTTAGCTGGTCCACAGGTACAGAAAACAGTGCTCTAAAATAAGAGATTAATTTACTAGGGTAAGAAGTAATGGCATAAAAGTTCACCCCCTTTCAAAAGATGCCATGCAGTATGTATTTTGGAGTCAATATCAGAAATAAGTAACATTTTAACTGTAGAGTCAAACTACATATATCCTAATGTTAACCAGCTTTTTTTATGGGAAACATGATTTCTATTTCCAGGCTTACAATTAAATGCACAGATTGAGTTTAGTACAATGCATTCAAGTATGTTCAAGACTAGAGCTTAATGTAGTAGGATAATCACAATTTCCTGACATTGTAATTCTAGACATTCTTACTCAGAAGTAAGACCCAGCGCATTCAGAGGTTCTTACTCCCAAATAACTTGGTACAGGAATCTAACCTAAATAATATTTCCCATTTTTTTGAAAAGGGACAAATCCGGGGGGGGGGGGGACCAACACTTACTAATGGGCTACTCAGAGGATTAACGTGGCAGTGTTTTCATCCAAAACAGGACTGGTCAGCAGTCCACCACTTATTCAAGCAAATCCAAAAAGCTGCTTCTAAAGTCAGAAGATTTTCAACATAACATAAGGAACTTAAGACCAAAAAAAGAAAAAGAAAAAAGAAATTCAAGGGTACTTCTGAGTTTACATGCAAATGCTTAAGAAGTTAAACCAGTTCCTCCCCACTCAGCTATAAGCCATGCTGGCAAGAGCTGATGGGAGTTGGATTCTAACACCATCTAGAGGGCCACAGGCTAGTCACGCTTACTTTATATACATATCCTACTCCAAGATCACTTGATATAGGGTGGATTAGAAATATTTTAAGGAACAAGTAAATAAAACATTTATACCTGCCTTCCTACAATGAACCCAAGGTAGCTAGCAACGTAAGTTTTCCCCAGCCCTTGTTTAAACTAAAATGTTGAGTTACAGTAACATGTAAGGTATTTCCCTAAGGCTAGGCAAATAGGCCCTGAGATTTAGAAATTAAACCTCATGTATGCTGAATTTAAAAAGCACATTCTATAACCTTTCCTTCTAAAAGTGCATTTTCATCTTTGAACTTCAAAAATATAAAAAGTACCTGCCTGCCAGTTGCTGGACAGTTCCATGAAATGGAAGTGTAGCTGCCCTTTTTAATACAAGCCCAGGGCACTTCTGCTGATTCTGAAAATTTTTAGTTTCCACTTTAAAATGAGATTTAAAGCAGGTGGCCACTGTCCCATGGCTTCAGAGATTATGATATGCTTTTTCATTTAACATAGGCTATCAGTATTCTAATAAAAGGATAAGATCAGTTTAGGCTGCGGTTAGGTTGTTTATACACACCAAAAAGAAAACTTTTCTGTACTTACTATATACACACAAACAAACTACAATAGACTGCAGTTAAATACATGTATTTCTTTAACTGAGAGAGTTGGGGCTACTCACAATTAGCGGAAGCCACTTCACCCCTTACAAAAACTCCCTTCTCATAAATGCAGTATTTAACTGGAAGATATTGTATAAAATATTTAGAAATTATATTGCTTTTAAATACTTAAACATTTTCACATTCGATTCATAGCCACAAACTGAGATTTTTAGACTGAAAGGAAAAGTTGAATTTGTAGCTTCCATTATTTTTCCAGTATTTCTACGAGGAAGCTTCTATGTGAACTATTTAATAGACACTTTCCTATTTGTAGTGGATGGCAGAAAATGCAATGCATCTGCAGGATGTGTGTTTTGAATTAAGAGGGCTAGTTTGATGAGTTAACCCAAGTTTTTAAAAACAGGTTTAGCATATTAAATATTTGTTAGGGAAACATATAGAATTATGTCTTTATAACAAAATGGATCCAGAATGTAATTTGCTGAGGTTTTACTTGCTGTAACATATAATCCCAAAACTTCCTGCGATCACAAAAATCTTTACATTCAGGTAGGTAGCCGCGTTGGTCTGACACAGTCGAAATAAATTTAAAAAATTTAAAATTGTCCAGTAACACCTTAGAAGGTGCTACTGGACAATTTTAATTTTTATTTATTTATTACAAAATCTGAATGCCAAGCCCCAAGATTTGAAAAGCCTGAGCAATGCTATGTGACTTTTGTTACATGCATGCCACTTTTGCTGAAGTCTTTTCTTAATGCAATGGTTTCAAATCAGAATGTGGTGCTGTATAGTATCAGGGTGATTATGCAGTATCAGGGTTCTGAAGAAAAAGTAAAGCAGAAACAATCTTCTTCTGTTAGTTTCTCTCTGAACACCTTAGGGTACTGGTGACCTTTAAGACTTGGCATCACTGCAGTTCCACAGCAATACAGTCCATCCAAGTTATTTATCTAGAATTGAAACAGTTTTGCCTTGAAATTATACTTGGATGATTAATATTAAAAGTTCTTAAGATGTGTTGCTTACTTTCTGTTGTTGATGTTGTTATAATTATTTGATAGAGATGGAGAGATCTTTGGTAAAGTTGAAAAATTGGATGCACCTGGGGACCTTTAAAAATATGAAAATGTTAAATTAGATAAAAATGCTGAGACTGCAAAATTAATAATGAAAAAAGGAAAAGCTAACAGATGAACAATGTATGTAAATAAGTATGAAAAATAAGGTTTTCATGATCAGAGCAACAAACAGCCAAGAAAAGTTGTCCAACCTCAAAACATTTTTAAAAAAACATTTCACTTGTAATTCTTCACAGTTATCTCAAAGACAAAAACACAAAAACAGGAATTAAAACAGCCAAAGCCACAATTAACATTTGGCAAAGATATACTTTTACCAAAAATCACAAGCTGATTGCGTCACAAATGAAATGCATCTTCTCCCTAATGGCAAGAGTCACTATTTTATGACGCTTTAAATAATTTTAAAGATTAGTTGTGAAAGTGCAACAATACATTAACAATAAGCACTTTGAAAGCAAGTTTAACAGCACCTTAAAACACCAGTTCAATTCACTATTTTAAGCCAACATATGACCATCACTACACTAAAAAAGCATTATCAAAACAGTATTTCATATTCAGCTATCTATATAAGAAATGCTGAAATCTTGATTTTTTTATTTTATTTTTTAAAAAACCACTGACTATGAAAATTTATAGTACAAAGCTGCATTTTAGTACTATTAACCAAGGAAGCCAAGCCAAAAGTGCACCAGTTTCAAATAAACTCCAACAATGGTTGGGAAAGATCTAAACATATAACATCATTTCATGCAACAAAGTCGGACAGAAGACTACAGGTTCACAAAAGGATGGTTATACATACCTCAACATTCCAACTCTATGATTCATCCTTTTTAAAGGTAAAATGCTACAATCTGGTTCATCAAAAATAGTATAACCCAAGCAGAGCACAACAGCTCCTTTAGACCATAAAGTTATCAACTAACCTGATATGCTACCTAGTCAAAATAATTATGTCTGGCCTATGTGAATGTGTAGTTTTCCCTCCATGATCCACAATGAAAACACACCAAGCATGACATCAACACTGATAATTAGAACAAAGGCCACCTTCAATGAGAAGATTTAAACTTTATACGTATTAGTATCCAGTATTCAAAATGTTATCAATCATTTTGAACTAAGTAAAAATACTACCATATCATGGAAACACCCATTCTGAAAGAGGTTAAAGATAAATAGCACCAACTTATCAAAGTGCCTGTATCAATAAAGTATAATCACTCATCAAGAGAGTGTAGAATGTTACAAACAGGGAACAGCCACATTCTGATCCTTTCTTTAAACACTCATAAAAAGGCTCTTCTGTTCTAAGTTTGTTTTTAGCCAGTAACATCTATCACCACTAACCACTCCCTTGAAGAGTGAAATCAGGTGGTTGAAGGCCTATCATTTGAAAGCAAAATGGGATGAAAATAAGATGGTAACTCCTCCATACTTGGGGAACTCTCTAGGTACACAGGAGTATCAAAGTTTGTAAATAAAATAAAAAACCCATCCGAGTTTACAGAATCCTGATAGTAGTTAAGGAAAGAGAGAAAGGACTCAGCTATTCCATGTTTTAAGTGTGCTTTAAGAGCAATAGACAATGTGACACTAAATGGCAATGGTGAGCCTTATGGGAAATTCAATGAAATTTCAAAACCACTTTAAAAAAAAAGCATTTTCAGAACGGTTTTTATATGTGTGTAGATTCTACTAAAGGAAGGGTGTATTGAAAATAAAAGTAGGCAGACTGTGAGAATGTATCGAGCCACTATATAGTTGGGAGCAGTTTTAAGCTATGGAATGCTCTTGTTCACTGAAAAATAAGAAGGGGGAAAAAGGAAAATCTGTATATATTCCCATCCCCAACTGCCTAACTAAACAGCTAGCAAATTCTCAGGTTTGGGGCTGGCAGGCCTCCGACACTACCTAGCACACCAGGGAAAGACGGGAAGAGAAAAGGAGTCCTTAATCCTTTAATCACTTCTAAAGTTGCCTACCTTTCTCCACCCAACCTTACAAAGAGGCCTAAACATGCCTCCATTCCAGACTTAATGAAGTTCTGAGCAAGACTATTTCCTCTCAGAGGTTTTGGGAACAGCGTAACATTGTCCTACTAGTTCCCTCCATCATGCCTACAATTAAGGAGGCAAATCAGGACCACTCCAAAATAAAATAGTAGCTTCTGCATATGTTTGCAGAAGTATGCAAGTTTATTATTGGAAGGAATTTTTAATAAATTTTCATGGAAAGGCACGCTTGAGCCATTAGCGTTCTGAAATGGCCAGGGATGGATGGAATACTCAGCGGTGGAATATAGACTGCAACATTTTGTAGCAGTCCTCGTCTGTAGCCTCTATAATGTTGTAGCCTTAACGAGAATTATCATCTGTATTTCTTAAAGATAATAATTGCATTTAGGGGAAGAGGGTCACACATAGTAAATGTAAGATTGACACCTGGCAAATCACACCTACAAAAGACTACCCCTGAAGTTCATTGGGTGCAATTTTTTTTTTGCCAACTATTTTAAGTTGGCAAGTGAAAGTTTGTGTGCATCACGACTTAATGCCAAGTACTTATTTTTCAAGGGGTTACAAAAATGAATTTGTATAGCAGCATTCTGTGAACTTCTGTTAAAGCCACACAAACGGCTATAACAAACCACACCACAATGAAACTGGTCTTACACAACAGTAGGAACCAACTTACACATAGGATTTAGTTTAACTAATTCAGGTGGGTTAACTAAATCAGAGGAGTGGACATATAAGCACTTTCCCTCCCTTAACACATTTATCAAGAGTGCTTAAATGGATTCATTGTCTTCAAAATCCTAATCCAGAACAGACAGGGGAAAGAGACTTTCTGTTGGCCATCAGGCAATGGCATTTCCCTCTTGCCTTTCCTCACCCTCAAGCCCTAGAAGCCTTCATAAGAGAGGAAGAAGTGTGAGGGGAGAGAGACTTTCTGTTCTTCATCATCAATGGCATTTTACAAGTTGTGTGTCCTTGTTTCTCAATTTGATCCTTCTACATGGTTTTGTATGTTTTGTGGTGTTTTATGCATTGTGGTTTGCTGTCATTTTTATTGATTATAGATGGATAATTCTTTATTGTGGTTGATAAGTGTAAACTGTTTAATTATTATTTGCTAATGTTTAAATTTACTGTTTACAATTAGATTCTGATGGATAGTTAAATGTTGCTTTATTTGATATAAGTTGTTTATTTTAAAGTTATTGTGACTTTTTATATTGGATCAGATTGTTACTGTTTGATGTTTCATTATGTTTTTGTATGTGTTGGAGGCCATATGTGTTGGACGGGGTATTATTATTAATAATAATAAGAAAAAAACACATTTAATGTGAAAGTACAATCCTTCAATGTCTTGGTATGGAGTGGGATTTTATTTTTCCATGTTCCGATCAATTCCATCTTCAAAGTCAACTTAGCAGCTATGTTTCGAATATATTCCTAATCTTCACAATACTTCGACATAAGAAGCAATAATCCCTTCCGAGTGTAAAGAAAAGGTAATTTATTATATACCATAGAACTGTAATGAGCAGTACAAAGCTTTGGAGAAAAACAAGCATAGTAATGATGTGCTGTGGTCCCCTAAATAATAAGTACACACCATAAAATGAACTGACAATAATAGAGAAGCATATATTAAAATTATGTGCATGCCGGGGAGGGGGGAGTGAGCAAGCGAGGAAATACAGAAATTATAACCCACTTACAATAATTCATCAGATTAGTTCATCAACTTTGTATTAACATTCTAATCACAAATCATGACGAGGATACAAAGGGGTGTTATGTATGGGATCAAGCAACCTTTTTGAACAGCTGATACCCATGCTGACCCAATCTGCTTCTAAATGTCATGCAGTTTCAAAAGTAGTTTGCAATGCTCAAATGTCCCCAGTCTACACATGGGGTTATTTTAATCATAAATGTGTGGTTATTCAGGGATGGTTAAACAACCCTACCTCAGCATGGAAACATTCTAAATTGTTTTAGCTGAGAATAGCTAAACTCACACAATTAGTTTGGCAACTCTTAGATCTTTGAGGTGACCCACAAAACTGTACATGGTCAAGGTAACCCACAGTTTAACACAGTCAGCCATCGCAAAATCAGAAGAAGGAATCTTTTATTCACTTCCATTGTTGGTGCATCCGGTCTAGGAGTTAGGATTCATTCCGAGGAATTAATTCCAGAGTTATTAAAATATTTGCCGATAGCTTTCTTCCCATTGAAAATAGCAGGCATGGGCCCCTCAATTCAGACTGGGACAAAGCTGCCTTAAAGAAATATATTTTGGGTGTTTCACTTTTTTTTTTTTTTTACTATTTTTTGTATAGAAGAACCACACTACTACTACCCTACTACTAAAAGCAGTATATTAAGAATTTGCTGGTCAAATACATTTCTATGACCTCCAATCCATCTAGGAGCACTACGTTCGCAGAAGCAATATTCCTTGTCTGTATACCAAAACAAAGAGGAAACTGAGGACAAAATTAGGTATACAGACCTGGAAGCTTGCTTCTGCAAGATTTAAATATATTAAAGTCAATTAAAGGATCCCAATATAAAGAATTGTAGCCACGCCTGAATGGGCTTTATGGCATACAAAGCATATTCAGCTAACAAGAGAACGTACCACAAACATTAAGAGACACATAAGATGAATAATACTTGGGTGACTTCATGACTTTCTTTCATAAAAGAAGTGTCATTGTAAACAGAGGATTTTGGATCACACCCCATGTCAAAATTGAATCATCTCATCTTAGTTTACCAAGCTAATTTGCTCACATTTAGTCACCAGATGCTAGAACTTAAGAGAAACCATGCCAACAGGAGAAATTGTCAGTTAGAATCTGTTGTCCTCAGCAATTGCTAAATGCACAAAGAGGAAAGCAAACACAGCATGCCGTACAATGAAGTGCACTAAAGAGTTCTGGCCTATAAGAAACTTCAGTATTTTTACAGTCCTGCTAAATGAGACATAACCAAATACTGGTAAGGTTTCATAATGAACGATTCCTTCATGTTATCTGACACTCTCAGTCAATTTTTACATTAAATCCAACACATGAGGAGACACGGTTCCAGGGTGGGTGAGTGTGGTGGTGTTGAGCACAGCTTTTAGCTTTGACATAGAATTACAAAAAAGGAGTAACATTTACAAGCCACGTGCTACATGCATATGCCTGGTTAAAGACTGTGAGGAACATGCCGTCCTGGGACTACCCATGCAATATAATTAAATAGTGCGGTAAAAATATACAGATTGGTATGGAGTCGTTCCTGACGTGAGGAAAGAGTTTCTAACAGCCTTCCATGTGGAAGGTTGGAAAATGAAAATTGGATCCAAGAGTTACTGACTTCAACAGTCCAAATATTCAAGATCAGGAGAAGCTAATTTGAATATTGTTAATTATCACAGAAACATAGGAATCTGCCTTAAACTGAGTCATGACAATGGTCCAAATAGCGTATCATTGCGTCGATCTGGTTTCCAGACAGATCCTTTCCTAGCTATATGTGGAAATGTCAGAGATTGAACCTAGGGTATTCTATGTGCAAAGAAGAATATGTTCTACCCCAAGCTACCTATCCCATCCTCAGAAGAGTTAGCTAAATGGCCCAGGAGCAAAGCATTTAAGAAAAGTATTTGGCTACATGAGACTGCTTAGATATAAAGATATGAGTACATCTTGCATACCCATTGTCAGAAAAAATAATGACCAATTAAACCAGTTGTGTTTGAACTCCTATTTGATTTCAAAGAGATTGGAGGATTCTTTACTTTGTTGTCAATATAACAATTAACAGTAAAACTAATATCTGCAGAGATTAATATGGTATATGTATTATAAATCACATTCAAGAGTGGATGCAGCCTCCATGACTTCATGAAAATGTTTAATTTAATAAAGTAAATATTCATGTGAATAAAAAGTTTTGATCAGGATACTTTTGAAAATAAAAACTTTTAATTCTTTTTTTGCTTTGATTAATTACTGCTTAAAGATATTTCTGAATAAGTTTTTCATTTCACAATTAATATTATTCTTTGAGAGTCCTCTGTTTATCTATTTTCTAATAGCAATGGAGGACCTCAATGTAAACCAAAGCGACTATGGAATCTCATACTGGGTGGAATAAAGTGTAAATAATTCATTACAAGCCATTACTTCTACTACTAGTCAAATATCTAGTACCGTATTTTTCGCTCTATAACACGCACCTGACCATAACACGCACATAGTTTTTAGAGGAGGAAAACAAGAAAAAAATATTCTAAACGAAACAGTGGATATATGATTTTTGTGGTTCATGCTGTGGCCACAGACATGTGATCTGACGGTGAGTTTGGGGTAGCCCAATGCAAAAATCCTGAGGATCCATGTGGATCCATGCTTTGTAACCACGTTTTTGCGCCATTGCGACCCCATGAAACAGTGGGTGCGTGTGTTTTTTGGTGCAGGCTGTAGCCATGGATATGCTATGTGATCTGATGGTGAATTTGGGGTGACCTAGTGCAAAAATCCCGAGGATCCATGTGGATCCGTGCTTTGTAACCACGTTTTAAGTGGGGAGGGAAGGAAAAGAACTCAAGGGACAAGGAGCTCGCGTGGGGGGTGTGGAGAAGGATGCTGCTGATAATGCAGGAGAGGCTCCTCTCCGGCTTTGCTCCTTTAGAACAAGCAGGCTCTGCGTCTCTCCCTCCTCCCTGGCAAGGAAACCATGATAGTAACCACTCTGAGACAAATCAAGAAAAATTGCGACCAACACTCTCCCCCAACGCAGTGAGGTCAAAACACAAACACGCAGAGAGGGAACTGGCCCTAAAGTCGCAGGGCGCTGGGGGAGTGAACGGGAAGCAAGAGAAGGAGAAGGAGCCCTCACACACAGAGAGACACACAGAGTGTCAATTCTAAAGTCGGAGGGACAGCGCAGGGAGAGTGAAAGGGAAGCAGGAGGAGGAGAAGGAGCCCTCTCTCTCTCACACACAGACACAGAGTGTCAATTCTAAAGTCAGAGGGACAGCGCAGGGGCGCAGGGAGAGCGAAGGGGAAGCAGGAGGAGGAGAACGATAGCTCAAGCACACACACACACAGCCCCTACAGTGGCTAATCCAAAATCGGACAGCAAAAAACTGCAGGCAGGGACAGAGAGTACGGGGTTGTTTTAAAGCAGCCAACCCCGCTCTGCTTCTCTCCCTCCTCCCGGCTAGGCTGGCTGAAAAGCTTCGCTGCTACTTAGCAGATCAGTGGGGAGGAGAGAGGAACATAGAGGACGGGTTTTTTTTAAAGCAGCCAAGCCCGCTCTGCTTCTCTCCCTCCTCCCGGCTAGGCTGGCTGAAAAGCTTCGCTGCTACTTAGCAGATCAGTGGGGAGGAGAGAGGAACATAGAGGACGGGTTTTTTTTAAAGCAGCCAAGCCCGCTCTGCTTCTCTCCCTCCTCCCCAGCTCGGCTCGCTGACAGGAGCCGCTTACACCTGCTTTGCTGTTTCAAAGCAAGCCACAGACTGCTCACAACTGCAGCAGATTCCCCCGCCATCTGTAGGCATTCGCTCCATAACACGCACAGACATTTCCCCTTACTTTCTAGGAGGAAAAATCTGCGTGTTATGGAGCGAAATTTACGGTAGTAGTAAACCTTCAATTATGAGCTAAACAAAATGTAAAAGTAACAAACAATTCCATGCCTATAATGTAACCTAAAATATGGACCACACAAGTAAAAAGAATAACGAAACAAGAATATATGAACTATATGAACACCTAAGCACTTGGCATGTATTAAGATGAATTATCAACATGGAAAGAGAGCTAAAATGACTTTCATCAGTCATGTGACTGATTGAAGAACGCAGACAAAAGCTGATTTAATATGTTTAACACATATTACACATGTCTAGAATCTAGGTAAGGAATTGCCTGTAACAAAGCAGCAGCACAACGAAATATTAGCACCTAAAAAACTAACATGTTGAAGCAAGGCCCAATGGCTTCTCTATGATGTGCTGACATATTATTTATTATTATTTAATACATTTATATCCCACTTTTCCCTACAATGGAATTCAAGTCAATGTGCATGGAACTCCTGTTTGACCAAACCCAGATTCAAACCTGCTAACCTTCAGTAGGGTGGCTCCATAATGTGCCTTAAGGGCCAGATTCAACTAACGAGTCCTACTAGTGGAAGCTAGCACAAGGACTTCGGCTAGCACAACTGGGCTTTTTGCCTCTCTCCCCACCCCACAAAAATGTGTGTGTCAGGGGAACTCCCACAACAGCACACGGGGGATGTAAGATCGATCCATCTTGCAAGCCAAAAGGCTTGTGCTGATGGCATGATCTCTGTGCTACATGGAATTCCTCCCTCCAACTTTTTGACTGGGCATGTGTCTTGGTGGCTAACCAGATAATGTTTGCATTTTCTAGAATAGGGATGGGAAACTGTGGCCCCTTTCAAGATGTGTTGTACTCCAGTTTTCAGCACTCCGGAGCATTCGCTGTGCTGGTTGGGGTCAATGGGAGTCCAACACCATCTGGAAGGCCATCTGTTCTAGGGTGCAATTTCCCTTCGATTAGAATGGGTATACTGCACAGTACAGGTACTCATCATGCCCAGATGAACACTTCTTAAAGGTGAAGTTAAAGTCTGAGTATACAAATGAATAATTCAGCACACAGCATAGTAGCGGGCTACTGTAACCTTCTCCAAATGTATTTAAATATATAACATTCAGTATAAAGATTCAAGTTCTGGAGGATTTTTGAAAGTGTAAATATTAAACAGTAAATTCTTACAGATATTAAACATTATTTTGTAGAGGTACTTCACCTGTAGCTATAACCATTCAATCTTAAAAGCAGTCTGATTGCTTTCTGTCACTTAGGGGAAGTATTTAAGCATCCAAAGTTGGCTTGGCCGCATATTCTGCTGAATTTGGAAACTTGCTCAATCTTAGCAATTATTCCCACACATCTTCATGCTTATACAATGGCTACCTATTAATCTGTATCTAGATACAGTACGCAGAATCAGCTTCTGCATTTCAGTTTATATTTACAGCATTTCTATAGAAAAGGAAACTGTTCCACTCTCTCTCTTCTCCCACGCCTCCTTCAACATCTTTTGAATTTTCTTCTCATTTTCTCCCTTTTGCCTTCAGGAGGATCACATGGCAATATAGGTAGGTTTTGAAGTATTTCATTAGGAAACGAGGTGTTTGTTCTTTTTGCTACATTTACCCTTATGAAAATTATTTGAAGCTGCTATATGAAATATTTAAAAGCATATTTTAGTACTCTACTAAGATGTACTGTTTGGAGCAAAAGGGCTTACTGTTTCTCTTTTCTAAACAATGTATTTTAGAACACTAAAGATTGTAGAACATTAACATTCTATTTAAATAATAAGTAAATAATGAAGCGAAACTCAAAATATACAAGTAGACATTGAACTTCAAGAAATGCCCTTCCATTCATACTGTGGAGTGAAATTTGGGCTTTTAAAGCCACATATTTATTTAGACCTATCAGATGTACAAAATGGACCTGTTTCTAACATACCATTTTAAAAAATAAATAATGTCAAGTGGTGATGGTGGCCAGTTCCAGGCACCCTTGGGGGAAATTGATAATAACCCATTTAGGAATAGGCTTGCCAAAGTGACCTTCCCCAGCCTCCTCCTTAACTATATTCTGTATATCGTAATTTAATATGTTATGGGTTTTTCTGTACATTGCTTTGTATGCCTATGGACATAGAATGTGACCAAGAAATACAATAAGTCACAGGATTGGTCTTATTCAATCCTATTATTGTAATACAATGAAGACAGAAGACAGAAGACGGAAGACAATCAATAATCATAGTATTTTAAAAAAGGTCATAAGGACAATAACATAAGCAATGATTAGTAGTTTTGACATCTTTCCCATATAAAAGAATCTATTCATATTTAGCCCAGATTCCTAATATTGCAATAATGACTTAGCCACAGGTCTACAGAAATACATGCTCTTTAATAACATCTGAACAGTTACCAGCCACATAAACCTGTAGAATATAATTCTTGTTCTTCCAATGAAAGGCATATATTACTAACATGAATGTCCTGTTTCCAAAACCATGTTGAAAATATTTTGGGGTATAGAAGCAAATCCAATAAGCCATGTTGTGGGAAGCACTGATTTGTTTTAATCACTTACTTTGGAGCTGAAGGACCCCTTGGCCATGTTCCATCTTCATTTTTTTGTTCTATCACTAATACCTATATTGAATAAAATTTAAAGAGAAAAACTAACTTCATTACAGTTTAGGAAAATGAGAGTACAGTTTAAGACTATCAACTGGACATTAACTCACTTAGAAATGATATAACACCCATTACGGAAACAGTATGAATCTCAAGATTTTCCTGAGATTATCGCTCATTTAAAATCAGAACAAAAAACTTTCTCTTTGTGCACACATATAGACATACACCAACACACACCTTGCCCGCACCTTGAAGAGGTGGCAAATATGCATCCCAAAACTGAATGTCTGTACTACTGAATGGACTAATGAAACTTATATCTGCAGATGAAAGTCAATTTTGTGTGAGCAAACTTTCGCTCACACAAACTTTTCCTTCCTCTCAATTGGCTTCAAATCTCTGCCAACTCTCCAGAGCAAATTTTGGGGATGTGCAGGGAGCTGAAGAGAGGAAGTAGAAGCCCAGTTATGAAAGCAGAAGTCCCTTCTTCTGGGAACTGGGCACAGCTGGTTATCCCTCCTTACTCTTGCAGAAACAGCGCTATGTTTCTGGATATTTACTCACTCCCCCCGCTGCATTTTCCCCAACACTCCTTTATTATAAGCAAATATTATAAGCAGATATATATGCAAAACACCAATACTATCAAACAAAAAGCTCTGATCTTTCTATATGTGTCCTATCTGCATCATTCAACAGAATTGAGTGAGAATTTCTGAGAAACTTTGGAAATAGTGTGAATCCCCCCGCGGAATACATTAATATATAGCAAACCACTGTCTAACAGTGATACTGATACATGTTATGAAATATTTTATTTGGACAGGTACCAGAATAGGTTGTATTCTATCTTCTGCTTTTTAATCTGCATATAAAAACCTTTCCAATAAGAATTACACAAAGTCTTTTTCAGGGTTATTGATAGATTATAATGACCAAGCTAGAATGAAAAGATAAAGATTTTAAACCACTAATTACTACAGTATGCTGATGACATGGTTCAAGGGACCACCAACCAGGCTTAAGTTATCCAAAATACAATGCCGCAGCCTAGAGAAAACCCTATTGGTTTTATATATCCTGGGTTGCATCCAATGTTAGTCATACTCAGAGCAGACCCAATGAAATTAATGGACCTGACTAACTTAGGGTCATTAATTTCAGTGGATCTACTATAGCTGTAACCCCTATAGTCTCAGTGAGACCAGGACTACATATTTTATATATTGATAGGCCTAGGCAGTGCATTTCTTGTAATTAAACATAGCAGGTGGCCACTGCAGATGGAAGCCAAGCTTTATTAATTTTAAACTTTAACATATTTAATGCATGATTTTGCTATGCCTGGTTACAACCCAAAATTATACAGGTTAAATTCTTTTCACATACAGCATTATTGTCAAGCCTCTTGTTAGGCAACTCTGTAGAATATTCAACATTCTTTTATCACACATAATGGACCAAAGAGTAGAAGGAGTCATTTCTTTCACATTTATTATAAAATAGAATAGAATAGAATAGAATAGAATAGAATAGAATAGAATAGAATAGAAATGTAGATGCTGAAAAGGTCTTTGATAAGCTGGAATGGCTTTTTCTATTTGAGACCCTTATATTGTTTAATTTTGGAATCAAGTACAGAAGCTGGGTCTTAAACAAAGTAATAAGCTTAAATTTGCGTAAGTGATATGTCATTATCCATTTTGAAATTAAATAAAAGCACAAAGCAAATGTGTTCTCTGACAGCACTATTATTTGATTTAGCTTTGGAACCACTGACATAAAAATAAAAGAAGGTGAAAGATAAAAGGCATGAAATTAAACAATGATAAAATATAACTATACATCAATTCAGTCTTTGTCAGAAGTAGAAAAGCTGATAGCAGATTACAGACCATTAATTGGATATAAAGCCAATTAAGATAAAATAGAAATATTAGCTATTAATATAACCAAAATGTGAAAGGGGGCAAAAGAAAGATTTGCATATAGCTGGAAAAAAGCCTACATATCATCTCAAGATCAAAGTAACTAACAAACAACATGAATTATATAAAAATAATTATGTCATTTCATATAATGACTGGACCAATCTTTAAAAAACAAAACATTTTTTTCTGGGAAAATATCCACTGTGAAAATGGCAATGTTGCCAAAAATCTATTTCCTGTTTCAGACCCTTACAATTAAGAATATAAAATTCACACATACAAAACTTGAATATAAAACAGAACATATACTGCTCAAAAAGAGAATAAAGGTAACAGACATAAATAACACAAGCAATATTTTACAGGTAGATGACTATATTTTTTTGGGGGGGGCATTCTGGCCCTTATATGAATACAAGACTACATTAATATATTTTTAGTTTAATAAAATCTTACTTCTGGTCGGTATACGTAACACTAAATCTATATTTAGCCACCCAATATTAGAAGCTGAGGCTGTAACCTCACAAGCTGAATTTAAAATCACCATTGCATAAAATACTATTACGAGATAGCACTTATAGAAGTACAGCCGTTAGAAACACCTTCTTAATATCTTCTTGGTTAAAGATATGGGATCCTAACAAATGTCTATTAACCTTAACAACATCCTCTTTGGCGTCCCACTTGCCTTCTTGCCACAGCATGTGAATCTGGAGAAGGCTGTGGAGAAGGCACATTAGGAGAAACCATGGTAGGCTGGACATTCGCCCTGACAGACTGAATGGTATCAAGCATATTGGTATTTTTGGCAGCCTCTTTCAATTGTCTCATCACAAGAGGAGTAAATGTGACACTTTCTTACTGCTGCACAACCACATCTTAGCCAGGGTGGCAGCAGTAGGAGCAGTACTGAACTGCAAGCTAGAAACCATTGAATCTCTATGCCGAGACTGATGTAGAACACTTGCTTGATTAAAGGTGGCAGTATGAGGCAAGCTTACTTGTGGCTTGGTAGCAGTGGCTTGCTGTGTAACCAACAGGCCAGAGGAGCGCAATATAATATTAGAATAGGCCATGGAGTGCCCTTGAAAACTCCCCTAAACTAATCCCCCGAAGATAAAATGGAGTGAAAGAAGGAACTGGTGGGCTGGCCCAAACCCTTCATCCATTCCAGACAGCTGCTCATCTTGTCTAGAGTCCAAGCAGTGCTGCTGCTATCCTATATAATGAGCATGGCACTTCTCCAACATCACTATAGATGGTCTCTCTTCTGCCTGCCACTGCTGCCACAGGGCATATGCCACCACTTGGAATGTGGCTGTCTGCTGCCACCACTGCCAATGGTTTCGCAGGAATCTCGGTGACTACAACTAATACAAAATGCGGCAACTAGACTGGTGACTGGGAGTGGCCGCCAAGACCATGTAACACCGGTCCTGAAAGTCGTACATTGGCTCCTGGTACATTTCTGAGCACAATTCAAAGTATTGGTGCTGACCTTTAAAGCCCTGAACGGCCTTGGCTCAGTGTATCTGAAGGAAGAAGTGTCTCCACCGCCATTGTTCAGCCCGGACACTGAGGTCCAGCTCCGAGGGCCTTCTGGCGGTTCCCTCACTGCGAGAAGTGAGGTTACAGGGAACCAGGCAAAGGGCCTTCTCGGTAGTGGAGCCCACCCTGTGGAACGCCCTCCCTTCAGATGTCAAGGAAATAAACAACTATCTGACTTTTAGAATACATCTGATGGCAACCCTGAATAGGAAAAATGTTAATGTCTATGTTTTACAATTTTTTATGTGCTGTAAGCTGCTCAGAGTGGCTGGGGAAACCCAGCCAGATGGGTGGGGTATTATTATTATTATTATTATTATTATTATTATTATTATTAATCTCATGTCCAGTGCTGCAGGGCCAATCAGGTTGTGCTGTGCTGCTGCAGTTCCTACAGCATCCCCAAAAAATTGTGGGTGCCTGTTTTCACACCATATCTGTCCTCCTTCAGGCTTGCCATGCCCTACACTCTAGATACTCTGCCCACCCTCCTGACCTCAGCTGCACTTTTCTCTTATCCTTCTGACACATTGCTGCTTAATTAGTCCAGTAAACTGAGACCTGATCTTCAAACAGGCAACACGCAGCAACTCTGGAGGTTTTTAAACAGGCAGAAAGTGTTGGCTCTGGAAAAACTGTGTAGGGTCAGACCAATCAATTTCAAAGGGAAAGAATTTAGAAGTTGATCAGGCCAAGGTTTATGGCCTGATCAAAATTCTATAATTTGCAATTTAATTATTTTATAATTAATTGGTATGTTCTAGATCAATAGGGGAGGAATAAAGGAAGAACCTAATTCAATAGCAAGGGGGCAATTAGCTATGAATCTATTAGCAGGGGAATCCAACACATGCAGACACTGACGGGAAGACAAGGTCTCAGGGAAAGACTGACACAAACATAGGTAGGGGAAATTCCAGGCAAAGAGGTAGCTCCAAAATAATAGGCTAAAATGGAAAAAAAATAACTTTACCCAAACTCTGTAACACAGAATTAGGCATGCATCCACTCACTGCACCCAGATCTTCTCAAAGCATACAGAGAACGAACAAAATTAGGTGTTTTTCAAGTAAGGAAGGAAAAACAAACTTCCGTTCCAAGGATGGGCCAACTCAAAGATGCTCATGGAGTGATTACTTTTTCCTGCCTTCAAACGACTAGACGATGGAACACACTTGGTGTCCTAGTGCCCAGTCAAGAAAATGTGGATTTAAAGGTGGAGTTCATGTGCAGTGGAATTGGGTTTTTACTATTGTTCATATAAAAAACTGATTTTGAAATGACATTTAAGAGTAGTTTTGCCATCTAGTATGGAAAGACACTGTTCAAGAATCACAAGTCACAAATCTTCATATAGGCCGAGAACCATTTCCCCAGCCTCAGCAGATATGGTTAATTAAGTATAAAAATGAAATGAACTTTAACCAAACATTAAGAATAAGATGTCCTCAATAAGCAATTTTACCACGAATGTATGCCAGAAGAGTAGAAAATCTCCAGAATTTCAGGTTTCTACACATAGCCTACCTGTCCCTGGTACAAGCCAGCATCCTGTATGGTACTGTCTGGTTTATTCAAAGGTTCAAATGTGTTACTCATGTATTTGTTCCATAACCTGGTCTCTTTTTCATCTGGAATATTGAAGATTTTCCTTATCTCTTTTTCAATTGTGTCTATATTGACAGAAATGGGGGAAAAAAGTTTTTTTAGGATCCATGGTATCATAATTACTTGGTTGCACAAGTTGTAAATATCCATGTTACAACACACCACATACAAAAAGCAAATGGCAAGATTATACAGATACATGCAGCAATATGAATTGAGGATATAAATTGGGTTTAGCCACTCATCCTACTCAATGACTTAAAAGAACTGACCACATGCATTTTAAAAAGATTAGTAAGCTTCTTTGGCCTGATATTCATTTACGCTGAGGAATCTGAACTTTGCCAGTTTTCTCAGTCTATGGTCAGGTAAAAATCTTTATTATATACATTTGTTGTTGTTGTTTAGTCGTTTAGTCGTGTCCGACTCTTTGTGACCCCATGGACCAGAGCACGCCAGGCACTTCTGTCTTCCACTGCCTCCCACAGTTTGGTCAAAATTATATACATTTACACTTATTCTATTCAAATTATAACATTAGGAAGAACTTTGTACTGGAGCTTTTTTTACACACAAATATGATTATTAATATTGTGAATGTGTCATAAAACATGTTCTACGAAACCCCACAAGATCCAAAGACACATTTTAAAGAAGGTTTTAAAAGCAGTAATTCATGTTATAAACAGCTATGGGCATACCGATTGTGTCAGCTTTACTAAATCTTCTTGTTACTACATTGTTCATATTTCCGTTTTCACACAATTTTAATTCGGTCAAATATACTTCTACTTTGCAGTGCTTGACAAACATACCCTGTTCAACTACCTGGAATACAAACAGATCAAGAATGGTTATTTGAATAGAATATATTAATCCCTAAATGCATAAAACAAAATTCTGAACACTTCCAAATACTCTGTTCTCATTTTAGAGTTTGGTGTTTTATAACACTCTGAGAATTTTTATGATTTTAAAAAGCATGGAAGCTAGATCATAATCTTTTTTGTTTTACGTTTAAAAACATGTTTATAATTAACAAGGTAGCCCCTACTAATTCTATATAACATTACCAATATTCCAAAAAAATATACAGTACAATGAATAAAATATATATAATACCAGCAAGACTTACAACATTGGTTAACTGATTTTCTAAGTAAGTGATACGGTAATTTTCACTTTTATCTAGGAAAATGATTTTCTAATTTGTTCCTTGCCATATATTACTAACGAATGACAAAACTTGCAAATTGAAGTAAGCAGAATATTCACAATCACCTCGTATATACTTCCATCTGATCTTCTATGCTGTAACTGCATAAGTCAGCCATGTAGACTGTCCTGAAAATAGCCATCAGCCTGATATGTGATACATCAGACAAATATGGTGAAGAAGGAGGTACCAAATAACTGCTAGAAGTAATATGCTATAGCAATAGAGTTAATGAACACTCACTAAAGGGAAGTAGTAGTATATTAATAAACATTTTCCAGGTATTTTGTAGCTTGACTTGGATATTTAGGGGAAACTGAATCTATAGAACTTGCTTATGCCAAAGCTGAGCTTTAAGTGCAACAGAAGAGTGATACCACCTTGTGTTACTATAAAACACAGCTATTCTTGTTGCTAAGGGATCAGGGATATGTGAATGCCACTATTTCAAAGAAGCACTGAAAAGCTGTAAAACGATGTTTGCTTCAAATTTCAGCATGCTAAGAATTTGGGCTATCATTTTTTAAAAGTACATTTCAAATTTTTGATTTTTTAATTTGAAAGATTTAACATATTCAACAAGTTCTCAGAGCAGCTTAAAAATTTGTTTTATGTTGTATGCAGAGTTAAGCATGTTTATTGGGGCTGGTAGAAGCTGATTTCCTCCACAAGGCAGTACCCTTAGCCCCCTAAAAATGTTCCACGTAGGGTCAGGAGACCCTACTGAATGGAGTGGGCTGTGGTCAGGGTGGGCTAAGGATTTCCAAGGAAATTTAGTAGAGGCAACGTCCTCAAGCAGGAAGGCACCTCTGTTCAAGTTTGGTACCTCTGTTCAATTTGTAGCTTCGCATTATATGTAAGACAAAGAAAGTCTCATGCTCTGCTCCCAGTTCAAAACTTTGTTAAGTTCCAGGAGTTATGTAGCAGGGCCTCTTTGTCCTCCCTTCTAAATGCAGAATTATTAGTTCTAAGTCTGGAAGAAAGAGCAGAACACCTCTAGAATGCAGCCCTGTGTTACGCAGAGTTGCATTTCAGAAGCTGCATGCAGGATTGCTTATACTACTGTTTTAAATCTGAATCTGAATCAAAACAGCTCTGTGCACATGAAGAAGGATACACAAGGTCCATCCTTCCAGTTTACGACTGCAATACCATGTATGCTTAACATTCCAGTGGGAAGTCCCACTGAATCTACTTCCGAGTTAACATGCATAGTTTGGGCTGCAAGTCTGTAAGCTGAATGCAGCTTAGATAATGAAGGGCTGCATATAAAAACGAACTACTACTGCAAATGCAACACTGTGGAAACACAGGCTAATGGCTGCTGGTTGTCACGGATCTCTCCCTGTTTCTGGAAGTGGAAAGGAAGATGTGCATAGCAGCAAAGAGAGGGAGGTTGTGATGGCATGCAATGAGATGGAGCATCCAGGAAGGGTATCAAGTAAACAGATGTCGGTGGCATTTTATATACAAGCCGGATCTACCTTTGCTATGCTATTCCTAAACTGATGATTCATGATGGAGTGTGTTAAAATAACAATATTGTAAATTGTACCAACAATTCAAGCCAGCATATGCTCTTAATTTTTAGTTTTCATTGCAACCAAAACCTCTCTATGCAGCCAAGCAACTTACAACCCCCCCCACCAAAGATCAGCTGAGGTTTTGCTTATGGATAAGCCAATTTCTATTACTTGGTATTTTTCTGATTTGGTCCCTTATTTTCAGTAGAATGGTTCAACACCTTTGTAAGCAAGCAGTTTAGCAATTTTAAATGAAAAGTAAGCAGATTTTTGGCTCAACTATACAGCCACCAAGGTTCCTTTGGAACAATGTTTTATCTCAACAAAACTATCCGTCTATACTTTGCCAGAACAACCTGATATCTATGGGGCTTAGAAATATGAATATGAAATTGCGGTCCTCTTCCTTTCACTACATATTATCAAAGGCAAGATATTGGAGTAATGTTAAACTGCAATACACAGGTTTTCCAGTAACCTTAAAACTGGATGTTAAAACAGAATGCTTAGACATCAACACAGATAATATTTCTTGAAAACAAAAATGTAGATATAATATTTTAGGTTATTATTTCAGCCACAGTGAAGCCACATATTTTCAAATTTTAGCCCACAATAAATCCCAAATATCCAATAAATGGATACAATATATGGTTTCTTCACAGGAGGAGTGAATACTACAAAATATCTTAACTGGACAAAGAAAGTTAATTTTCTCAGACAGCAACATGCAAGTAAGTCTTTCTGCAAAATACAATTACCGGTAATAATAATAATGATAATGATAATAATCCCCATCAGCTTTGTAAGCTAAGAAGATCTGTAGACAAAGGCAAATGGAAAGAATTTTCATTTCTTCAACTCCTCCCAAAATATAAATCAATGAAGCTATCGTATCTTTATCCACCGCTGAAACTGGAGTACATGTGTAACCTATGATAAATACCAGTTTCAGTCGTGAGCCAGCAAATCAGAAAATGGTTAAAGTGGTTTTGAACACTGTGGTTTGTGCTATAATTGGACATGATATCAAAATGGACAAGCCATAGTTACAGCCATGACTCTCCTTGCAGTGCTATTGAACCACGGAGAAATGTGTGAAGCTGATTGCTAACAGGACAGGAAACAAACAGACAAGCCACCCTGAAAAGCTGTCTGCCTGTCTGGAAACTCAAACTATGATTTAACATGATACCTGAACGGAACCTATACCCAGTGCTTTTTTTCAGGGGGTACTCAAGGGTTTGCAATACCAGCACCTCTTTTTGTTGTTGTTAAAAAGCGTGGCACTTACTGTAACAACTTCATGGTGAGTACCGGCACCTATTTTTCGGGGGGGGGAGCACTGCCTATATCCTCCACAGAAAACTGAAGAGGTCTAGGAATGTGATACCTGGGTTAACCAGACTATTTCTTAGGATTAATGCTGAGCCTCAATAGTTGACTACAAAAATAAAACACCGGCTTTAAGTACAGTAGTGGTTGGTGAGGCAGCATTGGTGGGGGCATGAGTGTTTTACATGCACTTTTGATGTTTTTTAAATTTTCTTATATCAGCAATTGTTTTCACTGCTTTTAATTGTACTGCAAATGGCTTTGATAACCTCATAGGAAGTGATTCATACATGAAACTGATAAATAACTAATAATAACATATTACCTACTCTCCTTTTTTCCAAAGTACATATTATATAAGCAATGGGCATTCTGTGTAGAAAAAAGCGAGTATTATTCTGTAAACTGATACAGACATGAACAGACATACGAGAGCTGTTGCAAGGAACACTGCCTAGAAAGGGAGTCTTCTACTGAATGTATCATAAGAGAGTGTACATGCCAAGGAAGAAAGTGGAACGATACAGGAAAGTGAATGGTATGTCCAAGTTCCAGCAGAGTCTAATAATTCTCATTTTTAAAAATGCATCACCTGTAAATATTTCAGTACACAATGTATTTTTGCTATTAGCACAAAATGCTTCATACAGTTGTGTGTCCAAAATCTAAGTACAAAGTCAAGGTATATGATTAGAACAGACTTAAGCAGAACCCAAAATTAAGCAATTCATGCAGTTAACAGTGCTGCAGTTGAAACAGTTATCACTATAAAACTGAAACAATATTTACCTAATTTAATGCTTATCTACATGGTTTGGGTTAGAACTTGCCTTGCTATGCCAAAGCAAGGACAAATTTCTACCCTACTCACAGAACTGTCAGGAGAAGTTAACAGAAATATTTTATCATTAACCAGGCCAGAAGTAACTAGGGCTGTACTAGGTTGGTGAAATAATAAATAAGATGATAAGAGTTGTCTCATCAATGTTTTGTTCTCATGCTTAAAAAAAATGAATGTATCATTAACACTGAGTAAGAAATGAAGCCATTAATACTGATTAATGCCAGGACTCAATACTAGTTAACTTGCAAAAACCATGACATGATATGGACATATTCAAATTACTCCTACGCATTTAACTGGTAGCACTGTAAGCGGAGCATTTCAAGCGCAAGTATAGATATTTCAGTATTCAATGTAAGAAGTACCTTGCGTGCAATTGGTTCCTGGCCATCCATAAGAGTATACCAGCTAACCAGCTTGTTCCAGCCTTCAGTTGGTAAAAGAATGTAGTCCAGCTCATCAATGAGATGTTCCTTGAGAGACTGACAGTCCCCATCTATGAGGAAATGTTTACATATTTAGGGATGGCAATATTTAGATGTCACAGTTGCTGTTTCTAAATTGTTCTTATTAAAAGATTTTCTTGGGTAACAAAAGTATTTAACACATTCTCTAATACAAAGGGACTGAAGATCACAAGTGATCAAGTTCGAGACAACTGAAATGCATTTATAAACTAACAACATATTCCCTGGTGGAATAAAGGGTGATTGCCAATATCAAACAAGAGAAATCCCCTCAGGCAATATATTTCCCCCTCCTCTACTCTTCCATGCTCTTCCCTAGCAGATTTGGGGAGCACATGAGGGGTTGTGGGGAGAAGGGGAAATCTGTGTCACAAACAATATTGATTCCACTAGTGGACAGACATTGTTGGATATCATCCAATCTGAACTACTGTATTTGAAAATGTTAATTTGTAAGAAGAAATTCCCAGATATTCTGGAACCTAAGAATGACAGGGTGAGATAACTGCAATAATATGCAATATTTATAATTCATATACATCAGGTTCCTGCTTTCTTTTTTAATACTCAACAGTAATTACCTTTGAGAAGTCCAGAATTGTCAATAGGACCAGGATAAACATTCTGATCTCCCATCTGATATTTGTCCCAGCTGTCAAATCCAACATACTTTTTCCACTGTTTGAACCAGCGGCTATCCACTAAATACCTTTAAAAGGAGGAAAATATACATATGAAAGATCAAAGTCTCAACCAATGATGCAATTGGCTGGCTTTTTATTGTATTTATATTTTGAGTAGTACTTTGGAGAATTTTCCAAAATACAGACACAACACACCTGCAGAGCTGCTTCCAGCATGAAGATTAAGACTGCTTTGACTAAATATGTATTATTACAGGAAAGAATGCAACCAACCATTCAGAAACTGCATTTACACAAATCTACTGAGACATACATCTTAAGAGACTATTAATTGAGTTTATTACCAACAAGTAATCTGATGACTCTTATTAAAAAAACCTTCAGAAAGAGATATTCACATTCATGTCCCTTACCATAATTAAATTATCAGTAAATGCTAGAATATTAAAATAAACATGAAATCAAACCAGAAGAAATGATTTTCCACTTCCATCCCTAACTTTTAAAATATGCCTGTCTATAGCAGATAACTGGGGCTTGTTCTTAACAGTGTTAATAACAGATGCCTGCTTAGCAATCTTGTTTTAAACCTCTCTACATCATATCAGAAAGCACAGATGAACAGTATTGCATAAGGCAGGCTTCCTTAACCTCGGCCCTCCAGATGTTTTTGAGACTACAATTCCCATCATCCCTGACCACTGGTCCTGCTAGCTAGGGATCATGGGCGTTGTAGGCCAAAAACACCTGGAGGGTCGAGGTGGAGGAAGCCTGGCATAATACCTCCTCTAAGTAATCAACATCATATTTTTAATTGTAGTTCATGAGCACCCACCGTGGACAACCATCAGACCAATAATTCCCAAGAGAACAGAACTATGCAATCAAAGTGAAGACCAGAAAATTGTAGAAAGAAAAGGACTGTAGACTGCATGCAAATATGCATAGGATTGCATTGTAAATTGTATTTTATAAAGAGTGCCAGCCTTTATAGAATACATTGTATACTCAACATTCCTACGGATGGAAGAGACTCTACCCATTCTCATGAAGTGTAACAAATACTTAATCTCATCAGATCACAAACATGTGAGCATAAATGATTCAGATACAGCCAAAGCTTTGGTTGAAATAGTCAAAGAAACATTTTCATCCTAGACTTCAAGCTGCTAACTAAACAATTTAACCCGCTATAAAAACCTATTGACTACACTCCTACACTGTTTTGAAACACAACACAGTTCAGTTCATTTTGCTCTGTGAAACGCATAGTTTACATTTTAGATGCTTATTTTTAAAAATAATTAAACCAGCCTGATCAAAAGGCAGCATTAAGTAGTGCTTATTCCTTTGTTGAAGCTTTCTTCTCAAATGTATATTAATGTCCTTGGGAAAAACTGCTTTATGAAGTGGGGGGGGGGGGCTGTTCAACAAACTTATCTGTAATCGCTGGGATATTATTCTAGCACAGGAGTGGATTCTAACTGCCGTGTGTTCCAGTACATATTGATAGCAACAATCAACAACCAAATTTGTGTGATAAGGAAAAAGAAAGCATAGACCATTTATTTCTCTACTTCACATCTGTGCTTGGACATGATTCAGAAAGTACACATTACTTTAATATCAGTTGACTATACCTCAAATTCATAGTAAGGATACCGAAATCACTTCTGTACTTTTTGCCGTTGTGAATGTGCATTCTCTATGGCTTTCATAAGCCTTTCAGTGAAGACAGAAGCGGCAACAGTTTGATATTTTTAACTATTACAGCTGGGTTCGTAGACAAAGAAAGCAGAGAAACTGACCAGCATATTCTCCCTGCCAATATGTTTACATTTACAGCATACCCCATCTCATGGTCATGGGGTAGATAATAACCATTAAGCTGCCTTATGCGGAGTCAGACCAGTAGTCTATCTAATGCCCAATACCATCAATTCTGACTGGCAATGGCTTTGCAAGGTCACTGGCATGGGTTTCCCCTATCACCTGTGGCCTGACTATTTAAATGCAAATGTCCAGGATTAAACTTCTGCATGCATCTTTCTAATCAAGCAACAATACATTCTAATGGTGTTCTATTAAGTAAAGATCCCCTTGTTTTTATACACTCATCAAATTTTGGGAGAACCTTAAAAAAACATGCAGAGGACAAGACCTACTTGTGACACTGAAAATGCAATTACAGCGAGCATCTTGGGTAAATTAAATAAAAGAAAATCCAGTAAGAGCTAAGTAAGTTTTAAGAAGCTATTAAATGCCTTTCAACTAGCTAACAGGAAAAATAAAACCAAACACATGAAAGTCACACTCAATCACCTGGGTTCTTTATCATGTGAAATGGCAGGGTAAAAATCTTGGTAACAGCTAACTACATCCCTGAACTACTGGAATTAATTTCTGAACGCATATTTGGCTGAGGATTCTTTACACGCTCACCAGTGACTCTAAGCACACACAAAAAACCCCCTGAAGTGAATCTACCTTTTGTCCTTTGTTTTAAAAATTAGGGATTAATTTTGTGCTTTGGGAAATGGGCTCCAAGAACGAACCACTTAAGGACTATACCATAAGAAATCAATGGTCCACCCTGACTCAGTATTCTGTACAGTGACTGGCAGCTGTTGTCCAGCCCTATTAGGATTCATCGGCTGAAGTTGCCAGGGACTGAGCTATGGACCATGAATGCCCAGCTGCTATGACACACAGCAATAGATACAAAGATTGTATCCTGTGTAAATACTCTATGTGTTAATATCTTTGGCATGCAGTTTGAACTAAAAATACGAAATGAATGGATTTTTATCTTCTTCCCATCATAAATCATATCTAAGTAATTTTTGCAGAAATTCTTCTGGTTTTCTTGTCTTCCGCACCTGATGTTTGGTGCATAGTCCCATACACATAAAAAATGTTTCTAGACAGAAAACAGCGACTGCCACAATCTTCTGCTATTCTAGGAAACACTGTGTGAACATCAAACATGATATAGGAGTCTACTTATGCACAGCCTTGAAGATCGTGCCTAGAGGTGTGATTGCCTAGTAGTAAACACATCTGGATCAGAAGCAAACATAATTATTACACACTAAACTAGTGTCCAGGGATACGGGTGGCGCTGTGGTCTAAACCACTGAGCCTAGGGCTTGCCGATTGGAAGGTGGACGGTTCGAATCCCTGCGACGGGGTGAGCTCCCGTTGTTCAGTCCCAGTTCCTGCCAACCTAGCAGTTCGAAAGCATGTCAAAATGCAAGTAGATAAAAAGAAACTGCTCCGGTGGGAAGGTAAACGGTGTTTCTGTGCGCTGCTCTGGTTTCACCAGAAACCACATGACTCAGAAAACCACATGACTCAGAAAAACTGTCTGCGAACAAACGTCGGCTCCCTCGGCCAGTAAAGCGAGATGAACGCCGCAACCTCAGAGTCGTTCGCGACTGGACTTAACTGTCAGGGGTCCTTTACCCTTTTTAAACTAGTGTCCAACTAGTGGGAGGGTACTTACAAGTTCAAAAAACTATCTCTCTCCCTCCACATTCCTGAACTTAAATGCTAATGTTTCAAAAGGAGACAGAAGGACTTTCATTACCTATTCACTGCCACAGCTCATAACTGGAAGGCTGGAGCTCAGTCTAGATAACTGGGCCTACTGCACCTTGGCTCCCCCCACCCCGTAGCAGCCAGGGCAGCAGTGGGGGGGGGGGAGCAGGGCACTCTCCACATTCTAACTGGGTTTGTAATCCAAGACACCACAACACAAGCAAGGAGCAGGAGCAGCCAGTAGAGTCAGATCCACTTTGTCTTTCTCCTTTACTCTTCCTTAACCATACTAAGCATGGCACACTCACTCTCAAACCCTCCATATGCACAAACATGCGTGCATATATAATTAATTGCAGCAAGCTAATACATGAACAGAGATCATGCTCCTTTCAATGGGCATTTCCCAAACATTGCAGTTATGGTATATTGGGTGAACAAGCCCCATCACTACAATTAAGCTCCTTGTAAATATAACCCTGCCACGATGATGGAACAACATAAAGGTACTTGCAGGATTCTTAAATTAACCGAAGCATGTTACTGTTAACCGGGTCCATTGTTATGAAGCTCATTGCAAGTCTCCTATCTATCTATCTATCTATCTATCTATCTATCAGATGTAATGTGGCAGGTTTAGAGTTTTCAAAAATATTTGAGAAAATATATTTAGTACATAGGAAGGTGCCTTATACTGAATCAGACCATTGGTCCATGGAGCTCATAAATGTCTATACCTGGGGTCACCAGTGGGGTCACCTTGAAGGTGCAGAGTGCTACCCTGCTGCCCACAAAGCCTCCGAACTCCTCCCTCCCCTGCATTCCTCACAGCTGCTTTGGTTATGAGGCAGAAATGGTGATTATCTCCCCTCCCACTTCGAAAGTGCATAGTACCAAAGGAGAAAGTCAGAAATCAACACACTTTACCACTTCTTTTAGCCAGTGTTCGAAACTACCATTGTTCTAGGCGCCCTTTTCACTAGCGCAAACAGTTTCTGAGCTCTGGGTGCAGTACTGCGCCTATGATTTCAGATTAAAACTGCAGAGTAGAAGGAAAGGAGGACCTTTTCCTGCCTCCCCACTTCCAGCTACTCTCTGAAGACTAGAGAAGGTTGGCAATCTCCTTGCCTATGCTGACCGGCAGGAGCTGTCCATAGTTTCGGACAGGTGACTTTCCCCTGGAGATGCTTGGGACTAGAACTGGGAACTGCTGCATGCAAAGCATGTACACTATCTCTGAACTATAGTTCTTCTCTGTGACGAAGTATGTTGTCATACAAATGTTTGAAAAAAGGAATCAGATGTTGAAATCTTCATGCTTAGAATAGGAGAAACTGTGTATAGCTTCTCAAATTACAGCAAACCTCTGAAGTTCAATTCATCTTAAAACAACACAAACATTACTCGTTACTACACTTGCTTACAACTTTCATCGTCAACTCTCTGAGTTTAAGACTGTACCTTCTCATAATACTCCAGTATATAATATATCACAATAATTTAGTGTGAGATTTTATCTGGTAGTACAACCTTAAGCATGTTTATTCTGAAGTAAATCCCACTGAGTTCACTGGGACCAGAATTCTACAAATACAGTTGTTAGGTTGCTTGTGGCAGCCATCAATTCATTATGAAGAAGACAACTAGTGTACCCTACCATAGAAGCTTTTAGTAAGCCATCAGCAATACAATGAAGCAGAGAGTGAGTCTTTCAAAATGGTGCCAAGCCATCAGGTTCAGTTGTATGGAGTGGCAGAAAGAAGATGGTACAA
Source organism: Podarcis erhardii (assembly GCF_964252035.2). NCBI lineage: Eukaryota > Metazoa > Chordata > Lepidosauria > Squamata > Lacertidae > Podarcis > Podarcis erhardii. The sequence goes on from NC_138500.1 coordinate 48,105,750, forward strand.
ATACTCATATCACCCACCATTCTTCTTCAGGGAGTGGGTATCAAAAGAATGCCTGTGCAGCAGGACAGAAGAAAGGTGAGTCTCACTTCCTATAGCCTACCTATGCCTAGTTAAAATATGTGAATCCCTAAACAGGACTTACTACCTGTCTTAATTTCATGCCGTCATACTTATGGGGCCAGTTTTAGTAGCTAATTAGGGCTGCTGCTATACTATATGCACACCTAGAAAAAAAAGCCCAAATGAAAAGAGTGGGACATATTTCTGAATAAGCGTGCACAAATTGTGTTAAACAATGAAAGGCAGATGAGAACTAGTGTAGTGCAGCATTTAATCCCTTCTCTCAGCCATAAAGTTCTCTGGTGGCCTTGAACCTCTTGTTATCACTCAGTCTACACTCTACACTCTCAGGGTTGCTGAGAGGATAAAATGGGGTGTCTGTGTATGGTGCACTGAGCTCTTGAGGGAAAAAGGGGGAGGCAGATGTGACAATGGACACACTTATTCACCTAGTTGTAGGGTAGTTCATAATTTGTAAAGAATATGCTGCATCTTCATCTCTAGTCTCAACTTCAAAGGAACTCTTCAAAATTATATAGTATGGTTGGGACAGAAATGTGTAACTAAGGTCTCACAGAATTTAATAAGTCTTACTTCTGAGTAAACATGTTTAGAATTGTACTGTAAAATTTATTCAGTGACCTGAAAATGCTTTACATATACTCTGTCAGCAATTCTCACATCAGCTCTTTAAGGTAGGCCAACACAGTTGTGATTTTGCAGGATGATTACTGAGAGAGTAGCAGCTTGTGGCTGAGATGAGATAATGTAATTCAAGTCAAGTTCAGACATCATGCTTCCACTCCAACTAACTATGCTTCCCCAGCTTGGGAAGATACTTTCTGGTTTATTAAACCAGATTACTGTGATTTGGAAACCATAATTTAATGCTGCCTATAACCCTGGCTTGCAAATCACAATAAACCTGTGCTGTGTGTAGGCAGGACTTAGAGAACAATTTCCAGCTCAGACATAATGGGAAACTGATTTGGCAAGCCAGGAAGTCTCCTCTAAAGCAGAGTGAAAAAAGAGGAAGAGGAAACAGGGGGAATGCTCAAGCTTGTTCCCAGTTCCCAGTAGCAACAGTGCATTTGAACTGGGCCTTAACATGTAGGAAACTTCAGACTTCAGGGTGCAATGACAGACATAGAAAACAAATGAGAAATAGGTTAAGTGTTTAATTGCTACACACCTGTATTTGACAAGACTCAAGCCCACTTGCTTCTTCTATGGTAACATAAATTATAGTTGAACAAACCCAATGAATTGGTATAATTAACCCTGCAACCCTAAAACCTATCAGCAGGGAGTAATAAAGCAACCCTAACCCCGATCACTGGAAGGGGTTAGGATGTGATAGTGGTGTCACTCCACGCGATTCCATAACCATGGAAGTTGCTGCTGTACTCTCTGAAAGAACAGAAGCAAAGGAGTAGCGGCAGAGTTGGGCTGGACAAAGGCCCACTGGATTCCAGTTACTGATCATAGGCCTGTTTGCTGTAATAGCAAGGAGCTGGCACAGTAAAATCAACATTTTCACTTACATACACCCCCTGCCTTGCGCTTTGGCCAGCAAGAGAAGCTCCACTGCACCATTCAGCCCTGGCATTTCTGACTAGCAGTTAGGATCGCTCTCTAAGCCCCATATAAGACAGTGGTACTTATTTCTGAGTAAACATGCATCGGACTGTACTTTAACAAGTTTCAAACAACTTATGAAAAATCAGGCTGACTGACACACCTGACAGCCTCCATGCAGTCACCCTTGTGCTTGCTGCCTAAATAGGATTCACAAGGTGCAGCTGTTTGTATGAACTGTCACTGCGTGATACATGTTACTGCCATGACACAAGTAGTCACAACAGCCCATTTATGAAATATTCACATATCCAGGCCACAATCCCACTGGCAGTTCTGCATGCTCCAAGATAACACAGTGGCTGCTGGATGCACAAAGTTATCCTCACTCTCCAAAATCCAAGAATTTCCCCATGGCCCAGGATTAACTTCTCTTTTAATAGAGGGGTGGGTGGGGGGAAACATGTGTGCATAATTGATCTGTTTAGTCACATCTTACTCCAAAAATACCAAAACGTTCTTCAAGATTCAGCACAATTAAGCCAGGAGGTAGCAAGATCCATTTCCCAGGTATTTCAGCTAGTACTGCACCAGAAGAAAAAACATAAAACAATGATACGGTTTGCAGATAAATACAATCTACAGGGATGGTGGAGAGGAAAAGAAAGGAACGTTGTGGAAGAAACCAGGCGAGGTGAAACCCTAAAGGAAATCCAGAAGTGACAAGCAACAGTCAGGCAGAAAAGACAAGGCCTTGCAATATGTAAGCTTTCTGGGGGAAAGCCTATGCTGTGGATGAGAAACCTTAACCCAGGAAACAGTCACACTCGATCACTGGTTGCCTTCAATACACAGAAAAAAATAGGGTGTGTGTGTGTGTGTGGTTTTTTGTGTGTGGTAGTTTTCCGGCCGATTGAAACAATAGGAGAAAACACCTGGGAGAAGAAGTGCCTGCAATTGAAAGCCGGCTGGACCGGCTCGCCTCTTCCTCTCGCAGGTGAGAGAGGGAAGCAGCACCTTGGCACAAACCTTGCCTCTCCAGAACCTGTCATGGGAAAGATGCGCGGAGGGGCGGGGGGGGGGGCCGGACGGCTGTGAGCGCCTGGCCCCGCCTTGGCGCCACCTGCGAGGCAAGGTGAGCCCCTTCCTCGATGGGGATGCCGCTCCCAGCGCATTTTGGGGGGGTGGTGATGGTGGGGGGGGGGCGGAGAGGAAGGGCGGCGGGCTGCTGCCGCCTCCCACCCCCCAAGAAAAAGAGGTGGGCGAGGCAGGCAGGATCCGCCCGCACCTGTCACTCAGAAGGGCCCCTCACCAGCCTCTCCCCCTCCTCGGCCTCCCCCTCCCCCCTCCCCTCCCTGCCCCTCACCAGGTGTCGCCCTTGCGGAGCGCCGTCTTGAGCAGCGCCGCGATGTCCGAGCGCTGGGTCTCCAGGTCCGCCGCGCCTCCCTCCGCCATGTCCCCCAGCCCCGCGGCGCCGGCGGCGGCAGCAGCTGCGAAAGTGACGGCGGCGGGAGAGGCGGCGGCGGCAGCGGCGGTGACAGGAGCGGCGGCGGCGGCGGCGGCAGGAGCGGGCCGCGCTGCATGCTGGGAGTGACGCCGCGCGGCGACCGGGGAAACGCCCTCCACGACCCCCTCCCACTTCGGCAACCCCATCGGCAGAAGCAGCGCGGGGGGAGAGAGGAGAGAAAGGGACGCAGGGAAAGAGCGGGGGAAGGTTGCGGAGAGGGAAAGGACGGCGCCTCTGGGACGCGAGCGCCACCGGGCGGGCGGGAGGCCTGCGGCAGCGGAGAGAATGCGAAGAGGAGCGGGGCTGTGTGGGACGAGGGGGGGGGGGAAGAGTCTTCGCCAATCGGGCGGCTCGGACTACAACTCCCATCAGCCCCAAGCCTCCGGGCTGATGGGAGTTGTAGTCTGGAGGAATGTGTCGGGCGAGGGGTCGGGGAAAAAGGCTGGCCTAAAGCTGCTGATGGATGTGATGATGCCGAAGCCGCTGCGGTGGGATCTTTAGCGTAATATGCGGGGTACTCTTGCAGCCCCCGCTAGCAGCAGGAGGCATATCTTGCCGTAGAATCACAGGATTGTAGAATGGGAAGGGACCCCCAAGGGTCATCTAGTCCAACCCCGTTGGAATGCAGGAATCTCAGTGTTGCCTGCAGAATCGGGTGCTGTTCATTCTTAATTTTAAGCCGATAATAATGATAACTTAAGGTGGCTTCATACGGTGATATCTGCGCGGCATGTGCATTTTAATAAAACGTAGACGCGGGTGGCGCTGTGGGTTAAACCAAAGAGCCTAGGACTTGCTGATCAGAAGGTCGGCGGTTCGAATCTCCCTGTTACATGGGATCAATTCCAATCTGTTACCTCCGAGGATGTGGACAGGCTGCTTGGACAAGTGAAACCGACCACCTGTCTCCTTGATCCTTGCCCATCCTGGCTGATAAAAGCAAGCCGGGACGGGCTGGGCGATAGGCTCTGCAGGGTGGTGAATGCTTCCCTCTGTGAGGGAGCCTTCCCAGACCTGCTGGAAGAAGCGGTCATTAAACCGCTTCTTAAAAAAACATCTTTAGACCCAGCCAATTTGGCCAACTATCGCCCAGTCTCAAATTTACCATTCTTGGGCAAGGTGATTGAGCGGGTGGTTGCCAAACAACTCCAAGCACACTTGGAGGATGCAGACCATTTGGATCCCTTCCAATCGGGATTCAGGCCTCACCATGGGACTGAAACTGCCTTGGTCGTGCTGGTTGATGATCTCCGGCGGGCTAGGGACAAAGGTGAGAGCTGTTTCCTAGTTCTGCTGGATCTCTCAGCGGCCTTTGACACCATCGACCATAACATCCTTCTGGACCGTCTAGAGGGGCTAGGAGCTGGGGGCACTGTTATATGGTGGTTCCGCTCCTTTCTCCTGGGCCGTGTCCAGAAAGTGGTGGTGGGGGATGAGTGTTCAGACCCCTGGGCTCTCACCTGTGGGGTGCAGTGGCGTAGCGTGGGTTGTCAGCACCCGGGGCAAGGCAAGTAATTTGCGCCCCCTAACCCGTGGATTTGCGCCCCCTAACCCGTGGATTTGCCCTAACCCCAGATGTTGCGCCCGGTGCGGCCGGCCCCCCCTGCACCCCCCACGCTACGCCACTGGTGGGGTGCCTCAGGGTTCTGTCCTCTCCCCCATGCTTCTTAATATCTATATGAAGCCGCTGGGAGAGATCATCAGGGGGTTTGGACTGGGTGTTCATCAGTATGCGGATGACACCGAGCTCTACCTCTCCTTTAAATCAGAACCAGTGAAGGCAGTGAAGGTCCTGTGTGAGTGTCTGGAGGCGGTTGGAAGATGGATGGCAGCTAACAGATTGAGGTTGAATCCTGACAAGACAGAAGTACTGTTTTGGGGGGACAGGAGGCGGGCAGGTGTGGGGGATTCCCTGGTCCTGGATGGGGTAACTGTGCCCCTGAAGGACCAGGTGCACAGCCTGGGAGTCATTTTGGACTCACAGCTGTCCATGGAGGCACAGGTTAATTCTGTGTCCAGGGCAGCTGTCTACCAGCTCCACCTGGTACGCAGGCTAAGACCCTACCTGCCCTCGGACTGTCTTGCCAGAGTGATGCATGCTCTGGTTATCTCCCGCTTGGACTACTGCAACGCGCTCTACGTGGGGCTACCTTTGAAGGTGACCCAGAAACTGCAATTAATCCAGAATGCGGCAGCTAGACTGGTGACTGGGAGTGGCCGCCGGGACCACATAACACCGGTTCTGAGAGATCTGCATTGGCTCCCAGTACGTTTCCGAGCACAATTCAAAGTGTTGGTGCTGACCTTTAAAGCCCTAAACGGCCTCAGTCCTGTATACCTGAAGGAGTGTCTCCACCCCCATCGTTCAGCCCGGACACAGATCTAGCGCCGAGAGCCTTCTGGTGATTCCCTCATTGCGAGAAGTAAGGTTACAGGGAACCAGGCAGAGGGCCTTCTCGGTAGTGGCGCCCACCCTGTGGAATGCCCTCCCAGGAGATGTCAAAGCAATAAAAAACAATTTTACTTTTAAAAGACAACTGAAGGCAGCCCTCTTTAGGGAAGTTTTTAATGTCTGATGCTGTACTGTTTTTAATATTCAGTTGGAAGCCGCCCAGAGTGGCTGGGGAAACCCAGCCAAATGGGTGGGGTATAAATAATAAATTATTATTATTATTATTATTATTATTATTATTATTATTATTATATACAGTTTCAGCCTGATTCCGTCCATGTTTACGCAGAAGTAAGTCCCACTGGGATGCAGGTGGCGCTGTGGGTTAAACCACAGAGGCTCTTGATCAGCGGTTCGAATCCACGATGGGGTGAGCTCCCGTTGCTTGGTCCCTGCTCCTGCCAACCTAGCAGTTTGAAAGCATGAAGTGCAAGTAGATAAATAGGTACCGCTCCAGTGGGAAGGTAAACGGCGTTTCCGTGCGCTGCTCTGGTTCGTCAGAAGTGGCTTAGTCATGCTGGCCACATGACCCGGAAGCTGTACACCGGCTCCCTCGGCCAATAAAGCGAGATGAGCGCCGCAACCCCAGAGTCAGTCACAACTGGACCTAACGGTCAGGGGTCCCTTTACCTTTGTCCCACTAGTCAATAGGACTTGTTCCTAAGTGCACATAGGATTACAGTGTAAGAAGAGCACAGGCTAGAAAAGCTAGAAACCTCTTCAGAAACTACTGCCCTTTTGCATAATCCAGCTGGACCAAATCTGTTTCCTTCTCCTTTCCTGGCTTCTTGAGATAGATTGCTGTGCGCCAAGCAGTACCTCAAGGAGATGCAAGTTTCGTACCCAGCTTCCTGTGCCCGACACTTTCTTCCCTGCCCTATCATGCTCTAAGTTGGAGGATAATTGAAAACCGCAGGGCTGGAATAACTGCAAGCGCAAACGACTAGCAATAATGTGGCCTGGCTTCAACTAGGTATTTAATCATAGGCAAACCCCACTCCACTACTGATCAGTCACAGCTCTGTTTTCTCATTCTGTTTATAGCTGTTGGTGCATAATCGTTTTGCATTAGTTGCACAATCTATTCTCCAAACACACCTAGTAAAATACAAATATATGAAATCACCTATATTCTGCTTTTCTTCCATCGTGGAATTTAAGGCACAGCACATGAGATGCCCACAAGGTACAGATGCTGACCATAGTTGGAGCTGCTTAGGTTCAGCAAAGTGACCTGCATTATGTGACCAAAGACCCATGCCCTGAGATACAAAGCACAAAATGTTTTGATTGGGAGTGCATTTTGCAGGAACTGAACCAGGGTTTGTGTTCCTTTGGGGGAAATGATGCATGGCGGAGTTTGCAGTTGAAATATGATTTATTTGCACATATTTGCGTCAGAGAAGGAAAACTCCGATCCTAAACCTCTGCTGCCTTGCGGGATATCTTCAGGAGAAGAAAAGGCTAAGGTGTAAACCCTACACAAATCCAGAGTAGAATCCCTAAGATGGTTGGGTAGTGTCTTGAACACCTCCTTCCTGCAATTCCTACAGCCAAGCTGGTGCCAAATGTATTGATCTGCTTCCCTTTGGTCCACATCAGCCAGTTTTGTCGTCTGGCCAACCCAGGTTTAAGCCCCACTGAGATCACTTCGAAACTGCAGCAAAAGCAACGTGGGAGGCAGCAGTTACAAGTTACCGGTCTCTGCAGCCACAGCAGCTGCTGTGATTCTCCAGTGGCTTGACTTCATCTCTGGAGACGCATTCCACTGTCTCCTGAGACAGACAGATGCCAGCAACACTTTACACCAGAAGCTTTCAATGGAGAGGGATTTCACAGCATCCACATCTCAGAAGGAGCCTATTCTTCACAGCAGGCCAGCCTTGGATTCCCTCTCTCCCAGCCTGCCTTCAGCCAGTTCTCCAAGATGCTTCTTGGCTTCACAGCTGCTCCCCAATCTCAGCATTTCAAAAGGACACACTTTTCCTGTGTAATGGACCAGGATTTTTCTCATATTTGGATTCTCCATCTTGTTATGCATATACCCTTCATCTTCTAATGCCCTCCTTCCGTTCTCCCTGCTACCTGTTGTTGCAGTTATGATTTTCTGGGTTATTTGATCCATAAATGTTTTCCTGCCCTTATCTCTTAAGGCTCCTCAATCTTCTCCTGTGCAATGGCAAACACGGAGATGATTCATAGGTGTGCTGCTGTGGCTGCGCTCAAACCTTTCCCCTTGTGCAGCCAGCTACCACTGCACAATATCGCTTCCAGGCAGCTTGTCAGGAGCTTGGCCTTCTCTCGATTAGGACCCAGGCAGAGACACATGCCCGACTGGCATGTTCCTTCCCTCCTGGTCGATCATTCTGGAGCTTCAGTTTCCTGCTTGGCAGGGGGTTGGACTCGATGGCCCTTGTGGTCTCTTCCAACTCTATGATTCTATGATTCAAAAGCTTACTTCTGCCCGAACATCACAGCGACTGATGCCAACAGACGTTGGCACAATTAGGGATCCGCAGAGTCTTCGCAGCTTGCGTAACAGTCCTCAGCAACTCAGCATTTTGGCTAATCTACTTTATTTACATATAAACACACATGGAGCACTGCAACATGGCTCCCTCTTTCTTTAGCATCAGACAGCAAAGAGAAAAAGAACAAAGGACAATAGTCCCACTCCATGGAACATAGTAACACAAACATCCTGTCTCCGTCACTTCCCACTCTGTGGAGTCAAAACATACACCATCATGTGAAAGACAACAATCCCATGACTGCAATCACGGAGCAGGAATTCTAACAATGTTTACCTCAAGCCAGACTGGCCAGACCTGCAAATAGGGGGTGGCACCAGCCACGGCTGATTTCCCCACATTTTAGTTTAAGAAGTAGAAAACTTTCAAGTTTAGAGCAACAGTTTAAAGTAGCATTTTGTTTTAAGGTTTTCTACCTGCTGTGCTAAAGCATCATGGCCACAAGCAGTCTTCAAGACCATATCGCCCAGAATAACTCTTCCTCAGAGCAAGGGGAGAGAAGAGCTCTGGTGCAGCAACGAAAATGATTTTAAACTGGGAATGAAGGAAGTGGGGTGGTAGCAAATTCCTCCCGGCCAGTTCCTCACTGGGCCTGTGTGGGGCCCTCCAAAGCACGGGGCTTAGGATAAGCACCCCAATTCACCAGGCCATCGGCAGAACTGTACTAAAAAGGTAAAGGGACCCCTGACCATTAGGTTGAGTTGTGACGAACTCTGGGGTTGTGGCGCACATCTTGCTTTATTGGCCGAGGGAGCCAGCATACAGCTTCTGGGTCATGTGGCCAGCATGACTAAGCCTCTTCTGGCGAACCAGAGCAGCGCACGGAAACGCCGTTTACCTTCCCGACGGAGCAATACCTATTTATCTACTTGCACTTTGACATGCTTTCGAACTGCTAGGTTGGCAGGAGCAGGGACCGAGCAACGGGAGCTCACCCTGTCGTGGGGATTCGAACCGCCGACCTTCTGATCGGCAAGTCCCAGGCTCTGTGGTTTAATCCACAGCGCCACCTGCATCCCTGTACTTACTTTGCAGAAATTAGAATTGCATGAGCTCCTGTACTGATGTTCTCATCTGGCAAATGCTGAAGGGTCAGCACCTGCTTCTCACCTATTCTGTGTTTGGCAGGAGGAATCTGCAGGCATCTGCACTGAGCTCCATCTCAGTTGCCATATGGAAAAGAGCTTAGTGCAGGTGGCCCTGATGAGTTCCTCTTTCAAAGCACAGGCTGCTAGGGATTTGCTTTAAGCCAGGAATCAGACCCTGGTTTCCTAACCTCATAAGAAAGTTGAGATGAAACTGCAGCCTCTCAGTTTGGACATGGCAACAAAGTGTGATTTAAACCAGGGGTGAGGAATATTTTTGGTGCCATTTGCCAAATCTGCCAAGTGGGCAGGGCTTCTGACTTATCAATTATGTGATGCCACATAGCATAATTGTTAGGTGGACAGCTTTGTTTATATCAGAAACCACTAATGCTTTTTCTGCAAAAGGAAAATATCACTAAGCTTGGGAAAAGAAAGGTAATTTGGTTGCAGGTTGTTGTAAGCCTTATGAAAAGCAAACACAAGAAAGGAATGGAGTGGCTACGTGGTCTTCCTTAGAAGCAAACAACTTCCTTTATTCTTCTACTCTTTTTCTGTAGTCTATAAAGAACGAGTGACTAACTGCGTGGGCTATATCAGATAACAATTGGGTCTAATTAGTGTGAGTATTAAGATATTCTTCCTTAATGGATGCCAGACAAAAGCTATTATAGATGCTATATTCATAGACTGCACTATTAGAATAGAAAATATTGATTTTCATTTTTGCCATATAGCAGAAGAGAATGGAAAAGCTGATAACGTCAGAGCTGTCCCCCTCTTTTAACTGTGTGTGATCTTATCTTCCCAAACACTAGCTGTAATTAAATTTTGTAGAATATGTTCATTCACGTTGCCTCTGAAACGTAAGAGAAAGGATGAATTCAGATATTCACTGAAATCAGCCCTGCTGGTTTGGATTGTTGGTTTGGAGGGGTCTTTAGTGCTCTTCTGGGAAATTTGTGTGGCCAGGAGAGCTATTTTTGATCAGAGTTCAACAGGTACTAGAGTCTGTTACATCTGTACCTTAAAGTGATAAGTTAAATGTACGTAAAATGCTGCATTTGAATGCATTGTATTTGGAATGTTGTAAAGAGAAGTTTACCATAAAAGAGGTTCCACTCTGGATGAAAACAGAAAGCTGGTGTTTTGTTTTTTTTCCATTTCAGTTAAGTAAACTACTGAATTCAGTGGAGATATTATTCCCAAAATAAGTGGGGTTAGGATTGCAGCCTTAATGACTCAAATATGCTTAAAACTGAGTTGCAAATGTGCTATAGAAATGCTCAGTTTGCAAATCAAGTGGATTTTGACAGTTCCTGATTTTCAAATAGCATTTTTGCCTGTTAGGTAGACACACTAGTATATAGAATGAGGCTCCGTATATGTAACTTCAGAGAACACTGTCTTCTGAAGCCTGGTTCTCATAAATAGCACATGAGGAGCGAAATCTCTTTCTGGACTGCAGTGTCGGCTCTCATGGTTGAATGTCAGAGGCCAGGTCAAAGGATTCTGGCAGACTCCTTTCTCTTTCTCTCTCTTTGCTAACATTTCTAACTCTATGGATGAATTTGCTGCTTCCTTGCTCGGAAGGCCATTTCAACCCAGTGACGCCCCAAGTTCAGTCTTGAAGTGGTAGCAGTCCAAAGACAGGTTTTTCTCTTTTATAAGAAATAATATTTAGGTAATAGACTGGTATGCCAAACTGGTATGCTGGGGGAAAGTGGCCCTTCAATAAGCAGCCTCAATCACCATTGGGTCTTTTCCTTTTCTCCCAGCTCTAGTGATACACTCGTGTTGATTTATCTTTTATTTGTTGATGATGGATTAACAGTGGAACCAGATATGTTTCTCAGCGTTTTCTGTTTCTGATAGCATTTGTGAAACCTGGATTACTAACTATGCCAATAAGGAAAGCATCTTGATAACTAAAACCAGAGTAATTTTGAGATGAGTAGGATGGTTAAGGTGGGACCTGCAATGTCGAACTGTTTTATTTAGTATGCAAGGCATAATGGGCACAACTCTAGGCTCTGTTCCATGGAGCCTAAATTGCTGTTTTATCTTTTGTTTTGATCAATTTTTTCCAAATGGGGCCCTCATTATCATAACAACAACAACAACAACAAATTTATTATTTATACCCCACCCATCTGGCTGGGTTTCCCCAGCCACTCTGGGTGGCTTTCAACCACATATTAAAAACACAATGCAGCATCAAACATTAAAAAATTCCCTAAACAGGACCGCCTTCAGGTGTCTTTTAAAATTAAGATAGTTGCTTATTTCCTTTACATCTGATGGGAGGGCGTTCCACAGGGCGGGCGCCACTACTGAGAAGGCCCTCTGCCTGGTTCCCTGTAACTTTGCTTCTCACAGTGAGGGAACCGCCAGAAGGCCCTCGATGCTGGACCTCAGTGTCCAGGCTGAACGATGGGGGTGGAGACGCTCCACTATCAGAACTCCTTCTATGTCTTCTCTCATCCTCTATAGTAAAATATGTCTGTAGCAGAATAAAATATGTAGGACTCCCCGCCCAGGAAAAAAAAAGAGAGAATCTTCCCATCTGCTTAGTTATATAATTCCTATTTACTGATGATATGATGAAAGTCTTGCAGCAATATTCTTACATGACCTAACCAAAGGCAAATGCCGCCATGCCAATGGATAACCACTTGGGGGCAGCAACGGTCCAACTATTGTAAACTGCAGCTATAGATAAGGCAAATAAAAGTTGGGCAGGGTTTTTTTGTTGTTGTTTATTGTTTATTACTGTAACATGATAGGGATTGAACTGCAGGAGAGGTATAGGGCAATGTTCCTTAGTCAGCTTCTCACTTAGTGTGCATTCCGTATGGGATACATAACAAATTTACTGAGGTTTTGCCCAGGCAGATGGTCACCAGTTATGTTGTTATATGGAGAAGTGTTTGATTTACTGTGCAATATGTTTAATTAAAGCTGAAGATGGATCAGTAAACAATGATAATGAAGAAACTGAAGTTAGATTAAGATAAACACTTAATATACCCCCATTAGGCCATTTTTTTTACTTGTTTCCCCACCTTGTTCCATTTCTCTCTACCGAGCTTGCTTGTCACTATACATATTCGTCTTGCTAGTCATTGTTAATATTTATTTCATTTCATTTGAATACCCTGCACTTTCATATAAAATATCACAAGGTGGTATGCAGCCTAACCCCATCGCTAGTAACAACCAATGTGTTTCTGAAATATACTCAGAGTCAAGCGTGGATTTCATGCTCTTTATTCAGCTCATAGTGGTGAGGAGGATTGGAAGTTGCCCCACAATATCAGCTTTATATACATTATTTACACAATGGGCCGCACATGATTGGCTAATTCCGGGATTCTCCTGTAGGCCAATCAGGTTGTGGATTCACTTCCACCTGGAGCTGGATTGGTTGGCTCCTGCGGACCAATCATACTGCTGCATTGTTCTAGGACCAATCAGACTGCTGCATTCTGAATCCTATTGTTCTAGGACCAATCAGACTGCTGCATTCTGAATCCTATTGTTTTAGGACCAATCAGACTGCTGCATTTTGGATCCTATTCAACTCAGTACATAACAGTTTCCAATGCTGAACCATGTCCTCATGGCGTTATCTCAAATACATATGCATCCTTAGTCAAGCTATCAATGCTTTTGCTTGGGGTAAAGACACCAAAGGCCCTCCCCCGTGTTTACAAAAGCATCAATGCCCCCCCCCCCCCCGTGTTTACAAAAGCAGAAACGAATCTGACACACATGAAGCTGTGCTGATGGGAAAAGCTAGGGGTGCAAGCAAACTGTGAAATGCACCTGAGGGCAAAAAAACTTAATTCTAAGGAGATAATTATGAACACACCCTGGCAAAGCTCATATCTCTAAGGAAACATTATTCGCACTGTGCCGTTATTGATGATTAACTTCAGATGGATTGAGTCCTGTGATGGTTCAAGAATGCTGTCTGATGAAAAATAAACAAGCAATGGCAGAAGAGTCACAGGTCTGTCTTCGCTTCTGCTGCTTCTCTCCCCCCCTCGGCCCCCCAAAACCATTTTGCCGTGGTTTCTGCAGCAACGTTTGGGGGAGAGGGTTTGATCAAGGCCAAATTTCCCCTGGGATGCCAGAACAGAGGTTAAAGGGAAAAGGAGGTGTTGGGGGGCTGTGATGCCTATAACAATATTAGATGAATAACCTCTATTGTGTAGGTTATGAAGTTTGAAAATGTGTAACATAGTTTGTGAGAATTATGCCTACATGAATAGTTATGTTTTAACATAAGATCACTTTAAATGTTTTTTCTTGGGGGGGGGGGAAGAACCTCTTTGGCATTTGGACCAAAGAAACAAAAGCCCTTATAATTCTTAACTTTCTGAGTTCATTTCCAGGCGCACAGAGGCAAACGTTTGCATTTTTTTGAGCTTTCTACTTGTTATAGGGAACGTCACAAATGATGTACTAACACATGTTTAGATTCCACTTGGACATCAACATATCATCAGAATGATCTCCCAAATATGTCCATGTCTAGATATAATATGGAAGATACCCACTACAAACAAACTGGTTTTACTATTAATTGCCTCCACCAAGAAAACTCTACCAAGGATTTGTATTTGCATCCTTTCCTTCCTCCAAGATGCACACTTAAGTAGGAAAGTGGCAGAGGGAGAGGTGCATTTTTGCATAAGGCCACTTAGGGAAGTTTTTTTTACTTGAAAAGGATTTGAACTCAGATCTTCCCAGCTATGTGTCCATGTCCTGTCTTACTCTGGCTCTTACTCTAGCCACTTCTCAGATTTAAAATTCCTGAAAACGGAAGTGAGCCATACTCGTTAAAATAGTTTAAGCAGTTCTGTGTGGAGCTCTTTGAAAATAATTTCCGTGTTAATTACAATCCTAGCTGCAATCTTATAACAAAGATGTTGTGAAGATTACTTTAAAAAAATGTATGGGAAGTGTTTCAAACATACTGAACTAAAGGGAAATATCAATGCTAAGCATTACTATTTTCTGTTTCATCTGCTGCTTCTGATTTTCTGTCTAAAGAATTAAGGCCTGCTTTAATAGTATAGTATTCATTTTGCTTGCATATTTGTTTTGTTAGGGTTTCCCTCCTCGCTCTGTTTAATGTGTTCTTTTCATGTTTACTTTTGTTGTTGTTAATGACTTTTCATTGTTTACATTTCCAATGTACTGATGGGTTCTGTACTCTTGGCCCATTACTTTTCATTTTTTCCTGGCACATCTGCTGTAGCCAGATGGCATTGGGTTGCCTTTATGTAGCTGGAATAAGCCCAGAAGTGGATGGAAATTTAATCTGAAGACTTTGTTAAAAACATAAACAGAAAATATTTCCTGTTCTGAGAACTTAACTATGTGGACTCTAGAGTTCAAATCTAGGCAGTTTCTAGGTTTTTCTTTTTTTTATGCCTTATGTCTTCTGTCAGTTGCCAGCTGCCCAACTGGATTTTTTTTTAAAAAAAAAAAACTCCTCCAGAACAAATTACCGTCCTGTACCCAGATATAACATTTATTTGAAACAGCAGCGTAGTGGTGTATAATTCCAGATATTAAGGTTAATCCAATATATTGTAGTATTCCTAATACACTTGCAAATGTTAAGTCTTCTCCAAATAGTTAATGCAAACATTTAAACTGCCGACTCCATCAGTAAGGCTATCCTTGCAGGTATCTTGATAGTGAAGTAACGGCTCAATTCATCATTAATCTGCAAGTCTGCATTGTAGCTGCATCTGTAACAAATTTGGTTTGTTCAACAGCTTTTTGAAATGCAACCCTCTAATGTATCCAACTTAGTTTATTAGGGCATTTGATCAATGCAACTAACTTGGCACAAACCCAACTTTTCCAATTTAAGGGGATTGTATTGTCCGCATCCTCTATGAATATTCTTATACGGATACAACATAACAATCCCATGCAGTTTCATAATTTTGTTTTTATAATAATAATAATAATAATAATTTATTATTTGTACCCCGCCCATCTGGCTGGGTTTCCCCAGCCACTCTGGGCGGCTTCCATAAAAACCAGAAATACACTAAAATATCACAGATTAAAAACTTCCCTGAACAATAAAAAAGCAAACCAACGTTTTTTTCCCTTTTAGGTTAAGCACACCGCAGTCCAAACCCCCAGATCTGCTGGGATGGTGATGTTAGGATCCAGACGACCTTGGGTTGTCCTAGCTGAGCCAGGGTTAGGTAAAGGTAAAGGTAAAGGGTAAAAGGGACCACAAAAACACGCTGTATAAAATAAATACACACCTTAAGCAGTGTGCATACTGCAATGGGCTCCTTTAGGGTTGAAGAGTGGGGGGTAGAAATTTATTGATATATTTTGCGTGCTATACGTATCTGTCTAACAATACAAGTTATTTGCTGTTTATGTACCAACTCACTGTGTGAATGAGTCTCTGCCACATGGCTTGTTGCCATGTCACTGTGTGTGTTTTAGAAAGGAAAAAAAGCCACTGGCCCAGTTACCTCTGCACTAGTGATGCTTTATTGCTTTATATCATCTATAGGTTTTGTTACACGGTTAATTAAATAACTTGAAGACTCTCACAAAGAATATTGTTTAGTTGCAGTGTTTTTCTACTTGAAAGTCTTGTGCCATTTTGGAAGATAACTTTCTTTTGCGGTGTTGGGGATACACAGTTGCGTATTTAAGCAACCAGTCACCTGGTTTGAGTAAACTTGAGTCCCCTTTTGCCAATAAGGAAAATCATCCAGAACTATTTCGGAATGCAAATGCCCATTGTTTTTCCTGAAAGGGTGAACGTTGCCCCTTTGCTAATTCTCTTGACACACCCAGCTTGGAGTATTTAAAGATGATCACCTACCTGTTAATATTGTTAATCAAATTATGCTTTAGGATGAGGGTACTAGACAACATCCTTGCTGAAACTAATTTCAAATCCCACCCCTTCATCCTGGGGTGAGGATTGCAATTACTGTTTTTGGGTTCAGTGGAAAGTGATAGCGTCAGGGTATACATCCATTTGTAATTATCATTATTGTGCTCCTCAGGTACTCTCAGAGCATCATCAAACATGAACACCAGTAATAATGTTTATAACAGCATTTTAAGGCAGCAGGTAATGCTTCCTTATGAATACATATGAGCTCATAAATATGTATTATTCCGATTTATATTCTGGGCTGAAACATAGAGGGTTAAGAGCAAAAACATGCTCTACTTTCTCTCTCTCTCTTCCCTCTGTCTTATTTACTATATTCATGGTCACTAAATATATTAAATGCTGTGATCCTCCCCAGACCTTTAGGATATGAAATAATAAAGATCTGAACAAGTAAGTAAACAGATAATGCAGAAACTGGATTGCATCAGTAAATAAATGCACAAATTGTTTCATAGGAGAACACTAAGTGTCTCTTTCTATAGGAAACTAATCTGCATCATTTCATGTTCGGGCATAATTAGTTGTGCCAGGATGTTGATGGAGATCCACATTCAATTGCACATTTGACGGGGTTTCCATTAAAAAGCCGTGCAGTGCAGATAGATGTGGATTCATATATGTATCCGATTTATGACTTTGTGTTCTGATCCAGAAAGTTGTATCTGCTTATGTGCATGGGTCTTCTTAGCTGGATTGGGCTTGAAACTTTTCAGCGATTCTTTGTTTGAGAACACCATTGTAATGGGATGGAGTTACCTGGCTCCTTATGATCTGACAACTTTTTAATAATAATAAAAAAAGAATCCACCAGGATTTGTGAAGCCTGTGTCTAAAATGACACTTTACAGATTACAAAAATGGTATCTGGAGAGATAATAAATGGTACCATGAATCTCCACAGTGAAAACTAATCCTTCTTGTTGATGAGTTATCATGTCTTCTTACACAATTTCTTCCTGCTGAAAGAGTCTTAAGAAACACTCATTTCCTTTCTGCTAACCATTTTAATTGCTTTGTCTAAGTCCTTGCAAGCGCAGGATCACTTTTTTCTCCCTTTGTTTGCTTAATTATAGAATGGAAGTGCTGCCAAAGTAATTTATAATTAAATACACGGCAACGATGACTTCTTTTAAGAATTCCCTTGTGAGGAAGAATTGAGGAGCTAAAAGTTAAATTTAAATTGACAGTGTACAAATGTTTTTATAACAACTTAAGATGTTGAATTTGAAATTTGAGATTTATGAACCACATTTAAGTACATTCATGGCATCGCAGCATCTCATTCACATTTGCTTATTGAAGACTGACTTTGGGGATGATTCTGCGAGATACTAAAGACTGAGACGCAGCAGCTCATGGAATTAAGGCTGCCATCCTAACCCCACTTACTTGGGAGTAAGAGCCATTTAATTCAGTTAGGCTTACTTCTGAGTAGATGCATATAGCACTGTGTGGCAGGAATTCAGCTTGAGAATAAGTCACAATTGCATCTCTACTAGAGCTGGACCTGTTTTCAGAGTTACTGCTAATGTAACTTCTAGGAGAGGCAAATCCCCAACTGTAGTTCTAGCCTGTTGGCACTACAGAAACAACTACAGTGGTACCTCGGGTTACATACACTTCAGGTTACATACTCTGCTAACCCAGAAATAGTACCTCAGGTTAAGAATTTTGCTTCAGGATGAGAACAGAAATCGGGCTCCGGCGGCGCGGCGGCAGCAGGAGGCCCTATTAGCTAAAGTGGTGCTTCAGGTTAAGAACAGTTTCAGGTTGAGAACGGACCTCCAGAACGAATTAAGTACTTAACCTGAGGTACCACTGTACTACCTTATGCTACAGTTGCCATATTTCAAAAAGTAAAATTCCTGGCACCCGCAAAGAAACCCACCCAAATTGTTAAGGTTTTCTTTGGTGAAACCTACCCCCAAAATAGTTATTTTAAGTTTTTTTTGAGCTGTTTCTGATGTTTTTTCGGCAAAATAAGCTTAACTATAGAAAATACATTTTGGAGGTTTAAATCAATACAGTGGTACCTCGGGTTACATACGCTTCAGGTTACATATGCTTCAGGTTACAGACTCTGCTAACCCAGAAATATTACCTTGGGTTAAGAACTTTGCTTCAGGATGAGAACAGAAAAATCGCGCAGCAGCGGTGCAGCGGCAGCAGGAGGCCCCATTAGCTAAAGTGGTGCTTCAGGTTAAGAACAGACCTCCAGAACGAATTAAGTTCTTAACCCGAGGTACCACTGTAATTAAATACTAGATCTTATTTCAACTGCCGCCACTAAAAACCTTCAAGTTTTTGCTGTCACCTGACATATTGCAAGCCTACCTTATGCCAGTATTGTCTGATAATAATGATGATAGGGGATGGGTGTTACTGAGGAGCTCAGACCTGCTGTCAATTTAAGTTTGCTCCTAGCCTTTTTTTTTTTTTGCTTCTGAACCTTCCCACATTGCCTGGGAACAGTATTCAAAGCCAAAAGCTGATGAGCACAGCGTAAGAAAGCTACAGCTGGTAATTTGCAGTTAATATTTCAAGGCGGTATGCAACATAGGAAAATAAAACAAATAAAAGTATCCATAGAAAAACATCATTAAAAACACTGATAAATACTGATTGGTTAAAAAGAAAAAGTCATATTACGAAGGCCTGTCTAAACAGGATAGTTTTCAAAAGACATCTGAAGGGAGGGAGGGTTGGCTCCTCTATTGGAACCTCTATTGGTAGGGAGTTTCACAGGGCAGGATCTGTCCCTAGTGAAGGCCAACCAAACTTCAGGGGTGTGGAGAACCAGCAGGAACCATAAGGAATCAGACAGTCCTTATTGGTCAGTTAGAAACTCTCCCCAAGTATGTAAAAGGAACTTGGGAACTCTGGAACACGCAAATGCTTTTTTCTATAACCCATTTAAACCATCCTAATTTGGTCATCTCTTGTGGTGCTGATGAAGGAAGCAACATTACCAAGACACATTAGCATAATTTAATATTAGACTTACTCAGCAGAAACTGCAGTCGGTACTCATACGGCACACCTTCGCACTCCTAACTTGCGGCAGAACAATTGGATCCGACCGCTGGGAAAGATGTGGAGGAACTCCAGTTGACCAGGCAGATCCATCTGGCAAGCTGAACTGTCTCCACAAAGAAGCATTTTCAGGGTTCTCCTCCATGCGGTGTTCATGGCATTTGAACTGACTGCTTAGAAAAGCAACAATGAGGGTGTGTCAAACATAGTCAATATAAAATGCAATCTGTACTTAAAATTACTGTGAACAAGCGAATTTATATTTTACTTTAGGAAAGAATGGGTTTTTATTTTACTGCTGGAAAGGCCTTGCAGGTGAATTCTAATATGCTTTTTCTGAAATGGCAGCTCTGTGTTTTAGTGTTTTGAGAGAATATATCATATCCTCTTCATTCTATTTGTTCTAGCATTGCACTTCCATTTTTCTTATGAAAATGATTAAGGTGAGAATTGTGTCTACCATGACTATCTATTTTTGTTCCCCTTTGAAGAAATACATCAAGACTCAAAGTATAGAATGCACTGGGATGAAAAAAATATTAATTCAAATCTAGTGGCAGAAGCAGACTAGTACTCTTATTTACTCCACACACACACACACACACACACACACCACCAGCAACCTGTTATTTCCTTTTCTGATTGAGGTGAAATTTACAGAGTGGTTCAGATGTGGATAGTTATAATAAGAAGTTGCCACACCAATTGTGTTATGTTCTACAAAAAGTTGAACTAAGAAAGCACCAGTCTCTCTTTGAAAAGTAGAAACCTAAGACTAGGAGAAAGACCAAAGAGAAAATGGGAAGAAACTTTTAAAATTATTTTATTTTGCAAGAACTTTGGAATATCAGTCATATTGCATTTAACCGTGCTAAGTCCAGACCTGCAGACAAATGCTATTCATTTCTGTTTTGTGAGCTGTTGGTTCATATTGCTTTCAATGTATTTGTATAATTTGTTCCTGCTTATTCTGTTTTTTTCCAGAATTAGTGAGTGCTGCTTTGTAGTGGTTGAGAGAATGAGCTATGATGTGGAAATATCCCTGTGTTTGGTTCTCTGCTCGACTATTAAACAATTGAGTGGATTGAGCTGCCATCTCTCATCAGTATCCCTTCTTCTGAACATGGGAATAATACTGCCTCACCATACATGGTTGTTGTGGAGGTAACTAAGATAAGATAAAGTATGTGAAGTGGTTTGACCACTTAGGAAATAAGGCAATTTGTGTTTACACATACAGTGGTATAAAACAAAACAAATTCCTTCCAGTAGCACCTTAAAGACCAACTAAGTCAGTTCTTGGTATGAGCTTTCGTGTGCATGCACACTTCTTCAGATACCAAAACAAATTCCTTCCAGTAGCACCTTAAAGACCAACTAAGTCAGTTCTTGGTATGAGTATGCACACGAAAGCTCATACCAAGAACTGACTTAGTTGGTCTTTAAGGTGCTACTGGAAGGAATTTGTTTTGTTTTGACTATGGCAGACCAACACGGCTACCTATCTGTATACAGTGGTATGTGTAAGAATTAAGAATTAAGTTAAGAACTTAATTCGTTCTGGAGATCTGTTCTTAACCTGAAACTGTTCTTAACCTGAAGCACCACTTTAGCTAATGGGGCCTCCTGCTGCTGCTGCGCCGCTGGAGCACGATTTCTGTTCTCATCCTGAAGCAAAGTTCTTAACCTGAGGTACTATTTCTGGGTTAGCAGAGTCTGTAACCTGAAGCGTATGTAACATGAAGCGTATGTAACCTGAGGTTCCACTGTACAGTGGTATCTTGGGTTAAGAACTTAATTTGTTCTGGAGGTCCGTTCCTAACCTGAAACTGTTCTTAACCTGAGGTATACCACTTTAGCTAATGGGGCCTCCCGCTGCTGCCGCATGATTTCCGTTCTCATCCTGAAGCAAAGTTCTTAACCCGAGGTACTATTTCTGGGTTAGCAGAGTCTGTAACCTGATGCGTCTGTAACCTGAAGCATCTGTAACCCGAGGTACCACTGTACCTGCTTTTTCTGCTTATTGTTTGATTTCTGTTTTGGTTTGACTGCCACACTTTTACCGCTTTGCAGGACTCTGGACACCAGAGAAGGGCTGGGTGCCAGACCACTTTACCACTGAAAACGTGTTTAAATGAGACTATGCAATTTCCTCCCGACAGTTCTTAAAATATGTCTTTTCCACAAGCAGATTCAACAGTCCCGCCACAAGTCAGCACTGCTACTCCGGCTAAAATCCTCCAGCAAGCAATTCATTAAGCCTGCTCCCAGTTTAGCTTCTGAAGCTGCTTTCCAATCTCAGGGCTGCCATAACCTTATTGCTGTGAAGTTTTAAAATCCTGGGCTGCTCATTAAATTCACTCTGTGCGCCAACTCTCGCCAAAGGGGCTGGCTAGTACAGTGGAACCTCGACTTACGTAAGGCTCTACTTACATACAATTCCAGTTACGACCTTCAGTAGATGCTTCGACTTAGGAACTTTCCTCTAGATACAAACAGAGGCCTTGCCAGCAGCCCGGAGCTTGCGCGGCCAGCTGCGGAGCAGTGCTGGGGCCTCTGCCGCTGGGGAGAGGGCCCCCATCCCACCCCCGAAGCTGTGGAAGAGGTGGCACCTGCAAGAGGCAGTGCAGGGTGCACTGCAGCCCCAAACCCCGCCGAGGAACTAACCTGAGGAAGTCCAGAGAAGAACCTGGCCTGGCAAGAAAAAAAAGTGACCCTGGCCAAAGTGAACCAGCTCTTTACTGACCCTTGCCCCACCCCCAGCTTGTAGCCAGGGAAGCCCACCCACCGTCAGTGCACATAAGAAGAAGAAAAATGTTAATTTTTTTCATCTACAATACTGTCTTATTTATTTTACAGTACAGCACATTGATTATTGCCTTCATTTTATGGATCTATGGTCTCGTTAGACAGTAAAATCCATGTTAAATTGCTGTTTGAGGGGGTGTTTTTCATTGTCTAGAACGGATCAATTCACTTTTCCATTACTTTCTATGGAAAAGTGCGCCTCTACGTTTCTTGTTATGACCGGACCTCTGGAATGGATTATGGTTGTAAGTAGAGGTTCCACTGTACAGATGAATTATGGCAGGGATTTGGAGCCCCATGTGGTAGGGATTCAGCAACCAAGTCTCCAAACTATTGAGCAGACTTGTATTTTTCTGGCATTCTGTGATGCCACATTTCTCAGTGTTAAGGCCTCTCCGAACACATGCCCTTTCAATACTTTAAGTCAAGAGTTATTATTTATAATCTGCACTTTTATATAGCTATAACAAGGAGGTATACAACATAAAATATTATAATACAGTGGTACCTCAGGTTACAGATGCTTCAGGTTACAGACGCTTCAGGTTACAGACTCCGCTATCCCAGAAATAGTACCTCAGGCTAAGAACTTTACCTCAGGATGAGAACAGAAATCGCATGGCAGCAGGAGGCCCCATTAGCGAAACTGGTACCTCAGGTTAAGAACAGTTTCAGGTTAAGAATGGACCTCCGGAACAAATTAAGTTCTTAACCAGAGGTACCACTGTAAAAGCATCAGTAAAGACATCATTAAAAACATAAATGAAGCACCTGGAACATATGAGGTCTTTCTTTCTGTGCCCCCTCCACGAGAGGTCTGGAGGGTGGCAGCACAAGAATGGGCCTTATCTGCAGTGGCTCCCTGTTTGTGGAATGCTCTGCCCAGGAAGAGGAGAGGAGAGTTTTGGACTTGATATCCCACCTTCTACTCCCCCTTAAGGAGTCTCAAAGCGGCTAACAATCTCCTTTCCCTTCCTCCCCCACAACAAACACTCCTTGAGGTGAGTGGGGCTGAGAGACTTCAGAGAAGTGTGACTAGCCCAAGGTCACCCAGCAGCTGCATGTGGAGGAGCGGGGAAGCGAACCCGGTTCACCAGATTATGAGTCCACCGCTCTTAACCACTACATAAATCTGGAAACAGGTCTAGCTCTAAAGAGATGACATTGTGACTTATTCTCACACTGAACCCTTGTAGTACAGTACTATATGCATCTACTCAAACATAAGTCTAATTGAATTGTCTCGATCCAGCAAGGCTACTCTTATTTTATTAGGGGTGAGGTGTATAGACTATGTATGGCATGGAAAAAAGTGGATAGATAAGTTTTTTTCTCCTCTCTAATAACTAGAATTCAGGGGCAATAAAAGAAACTAGATGTGGAAAGATTTAGGACAGATTAAAGTACAGTGGTATCTCGGGTTACATATGCTTCAGGTTACAGACTCCACTAACCCAGAAAGGGCTTCAGGTTAAAAACTTTGCTTCAGGATGAGAACAGAAATTGTGCTCCAGCGGTGCGGCGGCAGCAGGAGGCCCCATTAGCTAAAGTGGTGCTTCAGGTTAAGAACAGTTTCAGGTTAAGAACAGACCTCCAGAACGAATTAAGTACTTAACCCGAGGTATCACTGTACTTCTTCACACAGTGGTGCATAGTTCACTTCTGGAATTTACTCCCACAAGAGGCAGTGATTGGCCAACTTGGATGGATTTAAAAGATAGTTAGGCAAATTCATGAAGGATACTAGCCACAATGGCTACTTCTACACCCTATGTGTCAGAGGCAGTATTGCAAGTGGGGAGTGTGTGCTGTTGCACGGCTGCTGTGGATGGCTGCTGTTGAGAACCACACTGGGCTCAGCGGTGACAACTTGAATAAAATATTGGGGCCGGGGGGAGGAAATCTATCACATGGTGTGGCACACGTACACTATTTTATGCCAATGTCCATTAACTTTGGGGGTGCCTGGCCCCTCAAATATTTTATTGGTGGGGCCAATGGGACCTATGGCTTGACTAGCTGGCCCAGGGTGTTCTGGCACCTGAGGAAGGCCCCCAAACGGCACAGGCCTCCCTGCCAGAGAAGATCTACATCAGGAGCAAGGAGGGAAGGAAGACTGGCATCAGTATCTGCTCCTTGGGTGGACTATCCCACCACTCGGGGCCATTGCTTCAGCCTGCCTCATGGGTGGGCCGGCCCTTTGGGGCTCCTCTTATGTTGCTGTATGTTACCTAGTGTTATCCATCAATATTGCAGCCCAGCATTTGGGCTTGCTTAAGTTCCCCGCCCGTTTCCAAAACCAGCCTTTAAGGCTTTGCGAGGTAGTGGGTTTGAACCGCGACTGGCCTCGATCATCTGCCCAGTGAGTGTACATTTACAAATGCTCGTAAACCCAGCATTGCCTGAGCTCTGCCAGTGCAGCTTTCTCCCGACTGAAGTGCAGAGTGCTTGAGGACCGGAACATCCACAGGGAAACCAAAATGCTTGTTTACAAAGCTATTGTACTACCAACCTTGCTGTACGCTTGCGAAGCATGGTAAACGCCATCTCCAATTCCTCGAAAGATTCCATCAACGGTGTCTCTGGAAAAATTTACACATCACTTGGGAAGACAGGTGAACTAATGCTAGTGTACTGGAAGAAGCAAAGATCACCAGTGTCAAAGCGGTGATTCTTCAACACCAACTTGGACTGGTCATAGTGTTCAGATCCCTGATTATCGTCTTCCAAAGCAACTACTCTATTCTGAACTTAAAAATAGAAAGTGTAATGCTGGTGGTAAAAAAAAAAAAAAGTTTAAAGACTCTTTCAAGGCAAATCTAAAAAAATGTAGTATAAACACTGACAACTGGGAAACACTGGCCTGCAAGTGCTCCAATTGGAGAAAAGCCTTTACCAAAGATGTCATGGGCTTTGAAGACGCTCGAACTCAGGAGGAAAGGGAGAAACTTGCTGAGAGGAAGGCACGCTTGGCAAACCCTCACCGTGATCAACTCCTGCCCGGGAACCTATGTCCCCACTGCGTAAGGACGTGTGGATCCAGAACTGGCCTCCACAGTCACTTACGGACTCGCAGTTAAAACTGTGTTTATGGAAGACCATCTTACTCGAGTGATCGCCAAAGAAGAAGACAAACGCTGGAGGGAGACAGAGGCCAGCATTTGGAGACGGCTGCCTTTTTCCCGCCTCTGCCAGCAGGCGCTCTCTCCCCAGCCCGAAGAAAGGAGTGGAGTGAAGCGAGCGGGAGAAGAGGAAGAAGGGGAGCCAGCCTGAGCCTGGCGCCGCACTCTTTTCCCGCTCTCCGCTCGGCCAGCCGCTCGCCTTCGGGTTTCTGCCGCCTTCCTGGATGGGATTTCAGCTCCCCGGGAAGGATCCCCACCCGTCCACTCGCGCCTCCCGGGAGAGACGGGAAAAGCAGCTCCCCCGGGGAGGGAGGCGTCGGCACCGCAGCCCCGCACCGCGCGGAGGAAGCGCGCCAGGAGGAGGCGGACCGGCCTCTCCCTCGACGTAGCGGCTCCTGGTTACTCGGCGTCTGCCTTTTCTCCTCGCCTCCCTTCACAGGCCGCCCCGGCGCCTCAAGAGGACGCGCCTGCCCGGGATCGTAGCAGCGCTCCCGGGCTTGGGGCAGATGCGGGAGGCTGCTCTTGCGACGGGCACGGGGCGGGCTGGGCGGCTGCCTGCGTGAGGGACCCTCGGCGGCCAGAAGAGGTCCTGGGACGAGCCCGGGGCGCCCGACCTCTCGCCCGTCTGGGGACCTTGCACCCCGCAGGGTGGAGAAACAGTGTTCCGCCCTCACCCAAAGGACGCGCCATCTGCCGCCTCATCGGGACGTGGGCGCTTTCCCCCCGCTGCCTGCCTGCTTGCCCGCCCCAGCCGCGCAGATGGTTCCCTGCGCTTTCAGGGGAGAAGGAGAGCGAGGTGCCGTCGAATCGCCCGCCTGAAGCAGCAGCAGCAGCAGCGAGCTAAGCCAGCGACCTGGAGAACTACGAGCAGACTGGCTGCGCTGAAGGAAGAATTTCCCCCGCCCGCTTTCTTCCCCGGGAAAGGCAGCAGAATGGAGGGAGGCAAAGTGGCCGAAAGTGGCCCCGCGTGCTGAAAGCAAAGCAAACTAACCACAAATGGAATAACAGAGCGCGGGGAGATCTCTCTGCAATAGTCCGGAGTTGTTGCTCTTGCTTTTCTTTTTCTAAAAAAACCCAAACCCTCTCTTGAGTGGATCGGGGCGTCGCTGAGCAGCCAAAGGGCGGAGGGGCTGCGGGACTAACTTGCTTTTTCGGAGGGGCGAAAGAAAAAGAGAGAAGGTTGAAAGCGGCGTTTTTCTTTCGCGCGCAACCCCCCCCCCTTAACGTTTTGTACGGTTGTGGTTTGGAAACCGTGCAAAGCAGATCTATAGCACAACCCCCAAATTCCGCCCCCGTTGGCCTTCTGGTTTGTTTTGAACTCGCCTCCGAATCCTATTTAGACACATAAAAGTAGCCCGCTCTCTTTTGAACCAGCTCTCTCCTCTCTCTCTCCCGCCCCCATGCCACTGGATGCTGCAGGCGAATTTGGGATTTGTAAGCGATGCAAGTCCGATAAAGCTGGAGTTTCCCTCCGGGACCTGAAGGAGGATCGCTAGGTGGTTCCTTAAGGAAGCGGGTCTGCAGGTAGGTGAGGAAAGGCGCCGCCGCCGCCGCCGCCGCCAGGGCTTCCTTTTCCGCATGGGCTGGGCTCGGCCGCTCCTGCTCCCTGCTTGGAGGGCAGACGTGAGATCTCTAAAAGTGGATTAGTTACGCGCCTTTTAACGCCCAGCAACCAGAACCACCCGCCTCTACTTTCACTAGTGTGGTTAAGAGGGGATCTTCGTGGGGTTTTTTTTTATGTCGGCCGGTTCACGCTAATGGGTGATGTGGGAACCAGTGGCGTAGCGTGGGGGGTGCAGGGGGGGCCGGCCGCACCGGGCGCAACATCTGGGGTTAGGGCAAATCCACGGGTTAGGGGGCGCAAATCCACGGGTTAGGGGGCGCAAATTACTTGCCTTGCCCCGGGTGCTGACAACCCACGCTACGCCACTGGTGGGAACTGCAGTTGGTGAGGTTATTCTGGATTGCTTAATCTGGAATAATAACAAAAAGGCTGTGTGTGTGTGTGTGTGTGCCCTGGGGCTGTGTGGGCATTTGGCATGAGCTGGGAGACGTGGAAGCTGGGTCCCCTTGTCTTAACACAGTAAATCTCTCAACCTGAGAAGCTGTCTTTTTACATCTGGACAGAGTTTTGGGTAGGTGGTGTGGTGGGTAGAAGAGCGAAGTTATGGAGAAATGTGACCTCAATATTTGGGTGCATACCTAACACTGGTTGGTTTATACCTCTGTAGCATTCTTGAACTGTGCTCTGTGGAATCCAGGGTGGATGTTTGGCGAACACCCTTGCAAGGTGATGGATGGAAAGGGGACTGTACCTTTACTAAGACCTTGTTGAGTCGAAAATCTTGTGATGGTGGTTGTTCTAGATTAGTTAACACAAAGAGTGCAAGGGGGTGGTTTTGTGCACAATATACCGGTATGTATGTTCTTGAAAAGACTCCCACCCCTCCCCACTCTCTTAAACTGAAGAGGGATTCCAAAAAACCCAGTCGTGGTAAACTGTCTACCTCAATTCCAGTTGATTCCTGCTTGATTTCTAAGGAGATTTAAAAATATCTTATTTGAAGAAGTGTACTGGGTTTTGGGATACCTGCTTTTCTAGAACTCCAGGTAGATCTAGCTATAGTGTGATGAGTGGGGTCTGAAAGAAGGGGAACCACCCCCCAGCAGTGAGGTGCAGAAATAAGAATTGTTTCCCTGAAATAAAAATAAGCGACATTCTCTTCAAATAAGAAGGCATATTGGTGTGAAATGGCACTACATTTGTGTTTAACTAACCCATATGTACTGCAGCGTGGATCAATGAGATGTGTCAAGTCTTCTCTTTGAAATCCTCACACTGTCTGTTCCGTATTATTTTAATCCTCACCCTGCACCCCCCCCCCAATATCTGCAGGAGGAGATGCGGGGGCCATCTGTGAGAGACTATTGATTTCTCTGCCTAACTCCTTTCATAAAGAGCAAGGCTGGTAACTTCCAGAGCCTCATATATCCTGAGATTTTTATTCTGTTTGGAGACTAGTCGCTTTATTGAATGACTGGAGGGAGAGGTTAAAGAGTAGAGGAATTGTTTTATGAATCTCTGGGAAAAATAGGCTTTATAAACCCTGAGGTTTGATTTCATTTATTTCTGTGTAAATACTTTCCAAGTTGTGCCTTATGCCTTTTTTTGGGGGGGGTAATCTGTTTTGCTTCTTTCCATTTATTAGACGTATATTAGATTAATGTGGATTTTCATTTTGACTGGGTTAGCACCTACTATTTAACAGTGAGACTTTCTCAATGCCCCTCCCTCCTTTTCTAAACACCTTTGCAAAAGCAGGAATTTTGAAATACCTGCTTTGTTTCTCGTTTAGCTATGGATCTGACTGTTGGGAGCAAAAGAGGCAACTGTTTTGAGTACTGTAAATATATGTAGTTATCCTGTTAATCGTTTTGCTCTGTTTTGTACATCCTTTTCAGCAGTTTACACCTGTCTGGAGAACTTTTTAAGTTTGTTGTTTTTAACTGTAGAGAACACGATTCATAAGCTCTATGATAATATTAGTAATGATCATTTTTTTCTGTCTCCTGTAGAAATACTGTATTATTATTATTATATATTTTACAAAAGCCAAACAAAGCACTTCAAGGTGTTAAGGTATATTTGCAGCATAGGGTTCATTTAAAGTACCTGGTTTATCAGTTGGCCTTAGGCACAGACATTTAAGTTGTCATCAGATTTACAACTTACTTTGTTAATCAATATAAACTAAAGCAAGAAGTTATATTAGTGTATAATTATATTTGCAGACTCTTCAACATACTTACTTTGAACTAAGGCTCACCAGTATCAGTGTAGCATATTCCCATGTAAATATATTTAGAGAGCTGAGCTGCCAAATATTTTTAGAGCATCAAAGCAAATGAATAACCTGCTTCCAAGATGACATACCACAGTCATTAGGAAACCCTCTTTGACATATTTTTGTATAATGAGGGTTCCACAATTTGCAGCAGAGTTTCTTTTTAATATATCCATCAAGTGATTTTGTAATTGGTGGAGTATTAGAGAGACAATGTTAAGTCTTTACTGCAAATCCAATAATTTTTGGAGTTTTTACCCATCCAGGTCTTGATTTCTAAAGCTAACATTTTTGACATTGTGTGAGTTAACTCTTTCTGTACCAAAACACGGTTGCATCTTGTCCTAACAATCTTAAGATAGGATTGTTATTACTGATAGAGTAGCAGTATTATATATATGGCTGTGGGAGCAGCATGAACGGTATGGTGTCTGTCTGCTAATATGTGCCTGAGAATATCTTGATTCCACTCACAGGGCACAATCCACCAAGAAATTATTTTGCTCCAGCCCCAATTAAATGAATAGGTAATGCAAAAAAATTTTTGAAAGGGATTTCCTGGTATACTGTGTATATAATGTTTTTTATCAGAGACTAGATGCATCGTTTTTGCATGCCTTTTGTGAAAAACATGGGTTTTTCAGCATTGCACTGGGGCAGACAGAATGTAGCAGCTATGTGGAATGGAAAACCACGTGTGCGGGTAAGATAACTGCATTAGAAAACCACTTGTAAAGAAAGGCAATATTATGATAGAAGATTCATAGGACCTCATAAAGATTTATGTTCAAGGAGATAGCCTGCCCCATTTCTCTGAAACTGCAGAGCACTATTTAATAATCAAAATATTTGATAATTTTATTATAAGAACATTTGAAGCTTTCTATTTGGCATCAAAGCACTGATCTACCTAGCTAAGCATTGTTTATAACCTAACAGACAGCAGATGGTCTATTCTAATTGGCAGCAGATTTTTCAAGGCTACATGCAGAAAGAGTTCATGGAATCACCGGAGTTGGTGGGAAAATCACTCTTCTAGGGATGAACTTCCATCTGATTAGGATAGCACCTCTGAATGCTAAACTGAGAAAAGACTCCGCTAAATGTTCAGTTGCATGCATACAGATAGGAGACTATCTCAATGCCATGCAATATTTAATGCAATGGATTTGCCTAGATATAGAGAAGCATAGCAGTCAACTGGAGATCATATTGTACTGGGCAGATAACTGTGATTTATTCATATCTGGTAGTAAATAATAAAGACCTGTAGCTTAAAGTAGCTCTTTAACTTAGAACAGAGGACGTTATGCCATAATGTCATCCAGTAACGCATTCATTTTTCTTGCAAATTACAGTATTTTTTTAAAAAGGACTTGCATTCCAATCCTATGCATTTTTACTTAGAATTCTGAGTAAATTACTCCTTGGTAAGTGTGCATAGGATTGAAACCTTAATGAATGAAACGTGCCCATTTTAATTTGAGCAATATTTTATTGAAATGTTTAAGGGTGCAATCCTGTAACCTCTTAACTGGGAGTAAACCCCATTGACCTTAATAGGACTTATTTCTGAGTAGGTAGGATTGCGTTGAGAACTACATGTTTATTTATTATCTATCTATCTGTCTAACTAAATAAATAGAGAATTGTGTTTATTAATGATATTCAAATTGTTAACTATCAGAAACATTTTTTTTTAAAAATAAAAAATACATAGTCTAGTAGTGTAGAAACTGTAATGTTTATTATTTTTTACAATCCCAGGATTATGTGATCTACATGTGATATATGCATGGTGTCAGTATGAACATACAGAGTAACCAGAGCAAAAGCAAAAAAAGAGAGAAAATAAATTAAAGACTGCATGAATGTATGAAGGGCGATTAAAGATTCCGAAAAGCTGCTAGAGTTGTCTTCTCTGATTTAAGTACCGCTTTAGAATACAAAGCCATATTGTATGGACAACAGTAACCTTAGAACAGGTTATTTTCTTTTTCAAACTGGCATTGCTCTGACAGTACAGTATAAATTTATTAGTTCCTTATGAGCTAAACACAAATTGTGCAATGAATAAAATTCCATAATTAAAACACTATGACAGATAGTTGGGATTAACACACACTCTCTCTCTCTCTTAATATTTATTGTGCTTCAACCCAAAGCCCACTTACTAAAGTGTAAGAAGCATTGTACTTCAGAGGACTTCCTTGGAGCAAATACACACAGTATTTTTCACTGACCATTCAGTTTTTAAAATAGTGCAAGGACATCATAAATATTAAAAATCATAGGAAAAGAATGACTGTTTTGTTCCCTGTAAAGTAAAATATCCAGACTGATTAAGGCAGTAAACAGCTTTGATCAAATCAAACACAATGCTTAAGCATACAACTTCATATTAAGGCAGAATGGTCAACAAATGAGATAATGGGTTATGCCAGCATATAGCATGGTACAGGAAATTTATTCGTGTTCTCGAAATTAAAGCAATATATGTTCCAAAAATATATAAGCTATGCTTGCAACCAGACATCTCTGGTGCATGAACGTATTTTCAAAGAGAGTATCTTTATAGTAAAAGTGTTATCAGCTGAAAGTCTGGTGACTGATGACATCACTAATATCATAGCTTCTATCCATCATGGTTGATTCAATCAACCTCCGGTTCCCTCCTACTGCAGACAGACCATACAGAGACTTGTGCTGTAATTCTGCAGAAGTCGCTACCCAGCTTCTGATAAACCTTGTATTACCAGTTGCCTATCAAAAGGAAGCACAAAATAATCATGTCAACCTCAAGTGCTCATCTAAGACTGTAGTGCAAAGCTTTTCACTCCCACAGGAATACAATACAGTTGGGTTTTGTGCTGCTTCTTTCGTACAATGTATTTGGAAACACACTTTGCAGACAGTGAGATAAAATAATAAGATACTACTTTGTTGCAGCTGTGAGGATGGTACTCATTATACGTGCCTAAAATGGAGATACTTTGTCAAGAAAGGATTGCAGTCCCGAATTCCTTGCGACTGTAGTGTGATATATGCAGAAGAAATATAATGCAGCCTATGCGGAGGCGGGGATCTATAAATTGGTTTCTGTGGTCCTTACATAATGAGAAACTCTTAGACATTAGAGCCGTCGCTGTTCATATGCGGCAAGACTTTAAGCAGCAGCATATTTTTTTATAAATGTTGGAAAACAGTTACAAAATTAGTTATGTATACATTTGAAGAATGGGACAATTTGGTATTCCAAGGTTATCAGAATTTATACACTCTATAGTTTATTTTCAATGTTACTGTTAACCCCTTTAAAACTTTTATACATTGTGTACTGCTAACACTTATTGAGGTGGCTTGCCCAGCCTGAAAAAAAATATCAACATAAATAACTGTTTCTACCAAAATAAAGTAGGTGCATGGCGATCAGCACATCCATACATAAAAATCAACAAAATCCATGAGGTACCAGTTGGACAGCAGATGTTTTTACGTAGGTTGCCCAAGTCTCAACAATGCTGGTACCGGGAAAATGGATATGTGGAGGGAGCTCCATAAATGAGGTGACACAACAAAGTTGTGACCACTCATGTTGCTTCAGAAAGGAGAACACACAGAACTGACTCTCCAGTGAAGATCTGAACAAATGGGCAGGCTCGTTTTATTTTGGTAAATGCAGTTCAAAATACAGTGGTACCTCGGTTAAGTACTAAATTGGTTCCGGAGGTCCGTTCTTAACCTGAAGCAGCACTTTAGCTAATGGGGCCTCCCGCTGCTGCCGCGCTGCCGGAGCACGATTTCTGTTCTCATCCTGAAGCAAAGTTCTTAACCCAAGGTAATATTTCTGGGTTAGCGGAGTCTGTAACCTGAAGCGTATGTAACCTGAAGCATATGTAACCCGAGGTACCACTGTATAGTGTTATACAGTATAGCCAAACCTACCATGCAATAATATGATGTACTCTTCTGAGAGCTAAGGAGAGATTGTCCATTACTGAGGTAGTATCGGGAAGTGTCTACTGTACCATGAAGTAAAAAGCAATTGGTTACATTTACTTTTGCTGAGAAACTCATATAATCATAGAATTGCTTCTGAAGATGTTTTGGAGCACTGTTTTTTTAAAAAACAGAACCCCTTTAGGATTGTGTTTCATTGTGTACATTTTTAAATTAATTAAGCACATGCTTATTCCCCTTCTCTTTAAGAGTTGTTTCAAAAAGGGAAGTAGTACCACATCCTCTTCCTGGACAGTACCATTTCAGATTATAAATTGAAAACTGCATTATTCAATTCTCCCGCTTGTTATTTTTCAACTCCTCCAAAACGAGTGTCTTGAAAGGAAAGCTAGTATCTTGAATTTAGTCCAGCTTTTCTTCTAACATGCTGTATTTCAGCATGCAGGGAGAATTTAAAAACAATAATAGATGCAACCTTCAGATATGTGATAGGCACAGGAATGGTTGCACCTTCTACTGTCTTGTGCACAGTTTCTTTGTTGAAATGATAAGCTAAGGCTATATTCCTAGGGGGTAAGAAAGAGGGAAAGGCTATTACATTTATGGCTTGTTTGTGAGATTTTCAGAAGCTTCTGGTTGGCCACTGTGGGAAAACCTATGTAGGCTGTTAGTCTGATCCAACATAGCTCTTTTTACATCATTGTGTGGATTGGCTGCATTGTAAAGTATTGTGTTTACAGAAATGTTCCCTTGGTAGTGATTGATTTATGATGGCTATTTCACACATCCAATGGTCAGTGCCCATATGTGAACTCAGCCACAGTAATAATGTTTTATATATCAATGTATTTGCACACCAATACTGATAAGAGTGTAATACTCCTACTAACCTAGCAGTTCGAAAGCACGTCAAAGTGCAAGTAGATAAATAGGTACCGCTCCGGCGGGAAGGTAAATGGCATTTCCATGTGCTGCTCTGGTTTGCCAGAAGCGGCTTAGTCATGCTGGCCACATGACCCGGAAGCTGTATGCCGGCTCCCTCGGCCAATAAAGCAAGATGAGCGCTGCAACCCCAGAGTCGGCCACGACTGGACCTAATGGTCAGGGGTCCCTTTACCTTTACCTTTACCTTTACTGATAAGAGTGTAATACTTGGTATTAGTGTTTCCCAAACTTGGGTCTCTAGCTGTTTTTGGACTACAACTCCCATCATCCTTAACTAGTAGGACCAGTGGCCAGGGATTATGGGAACTGTAGTCCAAAAACTGCTGGAGACCCAACTTTGGCAAACATTGCTTTTTAGAGCCTTTCCCATCAGTAATGCGTTAGAAAATGTTGGAAGGATAGTGTGCTCTGTGCCAAGCAACAATTGCCATTATGCTGAGTATACCATTGTGCAGGACCCTTTTGTAATGACTGGAAGTGCATTATTTACCTTCCTACTGCTTAATTTGAGCTAGGGCTTCCCATAGGGGCCTGGTTTCAATGTGTGGGGTTGGTTTGTATCGGATGAAGAAGAGAATATATCTGAACATGTGTAGAATGTGCTTCAGCCTATTCGTTCTAGGATTAGAAGGCAAACTTTCAGACATTGCTGAGAGGCAAGAGTGTAGAGACAATGAGGCTTCATTTTATATATATATATATATGTATGTATATGTGTGTGTGTATGTGTGTGTGTGTGTGTGTGTATATATATATATATATATATATATATATATATATATAATGTGTATGTGAAGGCTGCTACACTTGAGTGGTACAGTGGAACAACACTATACTGTACAAGAGGAAAAAAATACATTGAGAATTTTTTTTTACAAATGCCATGGGAATTGTATTAAAAATGGCATGGGAAATGACGTTACAAGTATTGTCCAGTAGTTCCCTGTGACGGCCACCTAGGTATATACTGACAGAGCCTATTGAGGCATGAGACTGAACATGTGTGAGCTTAAATTGGGAAGGGATTGAGGGTTGTACATGTAAGACCTCCCAGTATCTCAGTGCGTGCTGACTCAATGTCAGATCTTTAATGTAAGCTGCATTCCTTACTGTGCGAATGCATTCAGCCAAACACATATAGAAGCCTTTTACAGACTTTCATGCTTAGAATGTAAAGGTCTGACATGGAGCCATTGTGCATAAGGGAAAGTTGAGGGCAGGTCTTGTGTGCACATCCCTGACCCCCTCCCAAATTTAAG
Source organism: Podarcis erhardii (assembly GCF_964252035.2). Classification (NCBI taxonomy): domain Eukaryota; kingdom Metazoa; phylum Chordata; class Lepidosauria; order Squamata; family Lacertidae; genus Podarcis; species Podarcis erhardii. The sequence continues at coordinate 48,140,896 of NC_138500.1, forward strand.
ACCTTAAATGTTCATTCAAACATTGCGGTGGATTCTAGTTGTGGAAAGGAATCCCATTTTCTCTGGAATAAAATAAATTAGGCTGTTGGCATTGTTTGGAAAGTGCAGTATTTCCATGATACAAAGTTTGTTTTTTAAAAGAAGAAGAAAGTAAATATAACAGTGAAATGTTTTTGAGATGTTCATGAGTTGTCGTCCTTTGCAGCTATTATGCACAGGGTTTTGTGTAAGCTGTATGCTAAATAAGAAATACATTGAAATTCTGCAGAAACGTTATCCAGATTCCGTACCAAGAAAAACTGAGTTTCTCAGGCTCGATACATGTTATGCACTTTTGCTCCTATATTTAACTTTGCAGAACTTAATCATTTATTTATAACTTTTCCTCCAAAAAAGCTGAATTGGCAAATTGGCATACATGCTTATTATCCTCCAGCCCCAGGGGCGCCGACTTATAAAAAATAGGGGGGGCGGGGGCCCATACCGACTTATAAAAAATATTGGGGGGCCCAAGACCTCCAAACCGCTGCTGCTGGGGGAACGAAAGGGGGGAGTCCTGGGCTGCCCCGACCTTAAGTGAACCTGTGAGGGCCCGCCCTTTGCGGCAGCCGATTGGCTGCTGCCATGGGCAGTGAATATTAATGAGCTAGGGGGAATCCCTGCTTCTCGCGGGGCTGACGCCAGCCCCGCGAGATTGTTGATGGTTCGAGATCGGGAGTGGCTTTGTTTTAACTCATTACTGAATGTATTTTAAAAGGTAACTATCGTCAAACAAGGAAAATAAAAAATACCAACAAAATTTTGTGATTTTACAAAGCATAATATAACTAATAATTTTCTTAAATTATTGGGGGGGCAGAGCCCCCCCAAACGAATTTTTGAGGGGGCTCGGGCCCCCTCAGGCCCCATGGAGTCGGCGCCTATGTCCAGCCCTGCAGTGTAGATTAACTAAGAAATAGTGATTGGCCCCCAAACCACTCAGTGAGCTTCCTGGCTGAGTAGAGATTGGAACCCGAGTCTCCACAATCCTAGTGTGACACTCTAACCATTATACCACACTTTCTTATTCTGCTCCTGTTGCTCATGGGGAAGGGGAAAGAAGAATAGCCCCACCCTCCAACCTCTTGAAATCATCTTCTGAAGCTCCCTCCAGAAATGGGAGTTTTCACTAAATATTGCCTGTCTTTGCAGCCAGGTGGTCAATTACAATTTTTTTGCAATTTTCTGTGCTTGCGTAGGGTAAAATAAACACACATTTCAGCTACATTCTTACAAGGAATATGAATAAAAAGTCTTGAGACTTTCTGGTATTTGGTTGAAAAGCTGGAAAAATTTCTGAAAAGGGCTCAGTTCTGGCTGAGAGTGCTTTGCAATTTGATTGTTGGAACTACTTTAGACTAAACACTTTTATATAAGTGATAGGTGTTTTCTCCTTCTGGAGACACGCGTCCTCCCTTATTAAATGCTGCTGTATCTCTTCTTCTGAACTACTTGCTCTTTATTCATCGCTGTGTAGACTTGTCTCGTCACCATCAGCGTCTCTGTGAGCTTTCTAAACATCAAAGTTGTTTTGCAGTTAACGCTATCATGTAACTGTTTTCCTTTCCCCTTATGCCCACTTTTTATGTTATATCAGCGCATAAATAAATGTAAGTCATTTGCATTTCTAAGTTACCTCAGTGCAGAAGGCACTTGTAAGAAATGCCCCTTTTCACATAGAACATTGGCAGGTTGTATTTCTGACCGTTAAACTTGGACTAGCTACAGTGGGCTGCTGAAACGGAATCATCTTACCTATTTTTCCTTGAACAGGATAGGTAAGAATCATCTTACCTATCCTTGAACAGGAGCTGATTTAGAAGACTATCAGAGATGGGAAATAGGACATACCTTTACTTCCTGTAATGGAAATAACTTGTATCCCTGCAACTCAAATTAAAATTTTTTAAGTTCTGGTGATTTCAGTATGGAAGAGTTAAGCATGTGCTAACCTTTTGTTGAAAACAACAAGACCTGGACATATTTAACTGGAGGGTTTCTGCACACCTTTTACCTCTCCTTCTTTAATAAAACATTTTTTTAATTAAAAAAACACCCACGTTTTGTTTTAAAAAGGCAGTTTATCTTAAAATGTCAGCATTTTGTGTTTGTCTTGTTCTGTTGCAGCTGAATCAATGTACTCTAGTTGGTTTCTTTAAAATGTCCAGGGAGAAATTGTTCCAATAATATACTGGAAGTGAGTTATGAAACAGGAGAGCGGATTGGAAGGCGGGGAAATACTTGCTTTGCAGTTTCAGCATCTGAATGTATTTAAGCTCATTATCCATCAATTAGGATTCCAGTGCATTGTATTTAATATTCTGTAACTTTAATTCTAAACATGTTACCCAGATTATATCAAAACAATGGGGTCAACTTCCATATGCTGCCTTTAGAATATGTATATGTATATGTATATGTATATGTACAGATAGATAGCTTGGTACCTATTAATCATTTGCCCTCCTCATTTTTGGCTTTTTCTCTTTGTAAAATCATGGTTTTCAAATCTCCTTCAATTTTAGCTCCTGAGGGGATGAAAGAAGCAGAAAATGTACTCAGATGGCCTAAATCTGTCAAGGCGAAGGGATTTTGGAGTCTGTAGCCGTATTCCTGACTCTCCATAAATGTCTCCATATGAATTCTGTATGGTTAAAGCTGTATAAACTTTGGACAGGCTGAGAAGAGAGATGAAGAACTATTCTTTTGCGTTTTTGGTACTAGCAGGCTTCGTAGCAGTAATACATTCTGGTACTGCTCTACAAATACTAGGCATTGTGAAAACTGTGTGTAGCAGGCTATACTTGCCACCATTTCATCTAAGCTTGAAATGACTGCTTTTTATTTTTACTTACTTTAATGGTCTGAAATAATTTGTGTTTGAATGGATAAACTAGCTATTAAAATATTACTTGAGGCAGCAGTTTTCTTGTATTGTGTTTCAGCAGCACAGGAATGATTTCATATATATATATATATATATATATATATATATGATAATAATGTAATGTAACATGAAATACTTTTAGCCTTGAAAGTTCTTATGACTGTGCAAAGTAAGTTAAGCCCACCAGCATTTTAAGAGGGAGATAGCGTGGAGCAGGAATTAAAAGGAAGCCTGGAATTGCAGTGCATAGAGATTTGGGGATTGGACGTTCCAGTTGCCACTCAGCTATGAAGCCTATGGGGTGGCCTTGACAGTTCTCAGTACCCTCAGAGGAATTGCTATAAAGGGGGAAAAAGTGAAATATTGTAAAGAAACAATATTTGTACATCCCGCCTGCCCTCCCCATGTGTGCTGGTCCTGGGGGCTAACCGAGAGGTGAGGTCCGAGCCCAGTCCGAGGTCGATGGTGCGGTATGGAGGCTGTCCGTCAAAGCTGTAGCTGGGTCCAAGGCAGGGAGTTGGGTAGGGTCAGGAACTCTGGCAGAAGAGCAGGACAGGGGGCAGGCAGGAACAGGCTAGCAACCACGCTGCTCCCGCAATCTGGGACTGGGGCTGACTGGCTTTTATCTGCCCCAAGGCATAGGGCAGCCCCAGTCCACAGGTGACTCGCCTCTCCTGGCCTGGAGGCGAGCACTCCTCTTGCAGGAACTTAGTTCCCTCCGTCTCTCTGCCCTGAGCCTCTGCAGCTCAGGAGAGGCTGGAGGGTTACCAGACCCAGAGGCAACCTCAGCCTCCCCTGACAGGGCCGAGAGTGGAGCACCTGCAGGCAATGGTTCCTCCATCACCTCAGGAGCCAGAGCAGACTCAGCTGGTGCCTGCACCTGAGGATCCAGCACAGGTGAGGATCCTTCAGGCTCATGCCCCAGCCCCGGCTCAGCTGGTTCTGGAGGCGGGGACTCCTGTGCAGGCTGGGATTCCTCAGGTTCAGCCTCTGAGTCCGAATCCCAGGCCATCACACCATGGCTGCTTAGCAAAAGAGCTCCCCGTTCACCCAGGAACTTCTGTTCCTGGAGGGCTTTGTGTGCTTTTAATGTGTGTGGTGTGTTTCATCTTCCTCAACTTAGTATGGTACTCCTGAAACAGTGATTTTGAGGAGCACAAGTTAATTCAAACACCTGCCTGGGTGGCACTAAGGTTGTTTCTGGCTATCCTGATGGGGCTGAAGGAATGGAGGCATTGTGGAATTATCCAGCATATTCCATGTATAGTGTGATGGGAACATGCTGGAGGCATGTTCAGTTGCTGCACTTGTGTGGGGACAGCATGTGAGTGTTGCCACCAACACATTCCCTAATTAGGGAGCTATAAGGACCCCAACACTGTGTCTACTATTCTTACGCCATTTTTGTAGTTTCTGGTCTCCACTGCCAGTCTTGAAGTATGCATTGGATATGACAGCTTTTCTGCTGCCACAGCAGTGGTATATCTCTAGTCCTGGTGTAATGTGAATATAGGGTTTTTCTGTGTGTTGTAGGACTATTTCATTTATTTTGGTAACTTCTTTTCGTGTGGAATTCGTTGGCAAAGAGTACAAAGAACATAGGAAATAAGATGAAAAAAAATATTCTTTTTTAATTTCAGGAAGTCTAAAGATGGTTTGTGTTTTGGTACAAACTGTATGTTTGTTGTGACATCATTCACATTCTTAAGCCAGTAGAACATCAGTATGTACGGTAAATAATTAGATGCAAAATGCTTAGTGAGTATTTAATAATACAGTTTTCTAATTTTCTGATTAATGATGAAACATATAAAAACATTAATTATGTTTGTAGGAATTCAAGCAGCCACTTTGTGAATAATGGCTTGATTAACTTCCTACATTAGAAATGGCACAAAATGAAAGGAAAGTAATCTCAATGAATAGATTTTCCCATTCTACAATATATAACCAAACTATTTCTGGAAGACAGAATTAAAGTCTTCTGCACAGTGTGAGAATTATATAACACACTGCATTATTATTCCCCTGCCATGTGCTGAGTCATATCTGGTCCAAGATGTTAATGAGGATAACATGCAAATCCTTATATGTCCAGTTGCAACCAAAAGTGAAAAAAAGGGAGAGGGTACTTTTATAAGTTGGGCAGGTAGACCCTCCCTAAACCTCATAAATCAGGCATAAATCAGGCAAACTCGGCCCTCCAGATCTTTTGGGACTACAATTCCCATCATCCCTGACCACTGGTCCTGTTAGCTAGGGATGATGGGAGCTGTAGTCCCAAAACATCTGGAGGGCTGAGTTTGGGGATGCCTGCCATAAATTAATGAATGTCAGGATCTAGCTAATATTTGGAGTATTGGAAGGAAGATTCCAGGTCGGGGGAAATTCAGGCTAAGCTTACTTTCCATCTGGGAAAGAGTCTTTTACAAAAGGTCTTGATGACCCACATAAAAGAGGAGTCCTTGGACCTGGGCGGACTGGGATTGTCAAGGTGGCAGGGAGAGGGCAGGCAGTGCTCACTGGAAAAAATGAGTCTGGGGATAGCCGAGGGATGAGGAGCAGCTGCTTGGACGAGGAGTTCCTGGAAAGAAGAAAGGGAGAACAAAGGCCAGAACCATCTCTTGCTGAAGGAGGCTGCACTGAGAGACCGGGAACCATGGCTGACTGTTTCTTTGGCCCCAAGTTTGCTGAAGCTGTGAGAGGGGTAATGAGAGACACTCTCAAGGTATAATGTTCTGCACCCACCTTCTTTGGGTGTATATTGATGTAAAATAAACCATATATCTTAGAACGCTACATCCTCTGTTGTGCCCTGAATTCACAATGGAAACATGACTCTGAGTGAGAGCCTGGAACTTTGCTACTGCTTAGCAGAGGTTTGGGTGATGCATAGCAGTATAATTAAAGAACAGCAAGGGTGTGAGGAAAATTTGCTAGTAGTAGGTAGCACAGAGGGACGTGGGTGGAGCTATGGGTTACACCACAGAGCCTAGGACTTGCCGATCAGAAGGTCGGCGGTTCGAATCCCCGAGATGGGGTGAGCTCCCGTTGCGAGGTCCCTGCTCTTGCCAACCTAGCAGTTCGAAAGCACGTCAAAGTGCAAGTAGATAAATAGGTATCGCTCCGGCGGGAAGGTAAACGTCGTTTCCGTGCACTGCTCTGGTTCGCCAGAAGCGGCTTAGTCATGCTGGCCACATGACCCGGAAGCTGTACGCCGGCTCCCTCGGCCAATAAAGTGAGATGAGCGCCGCAACCCCAGAGTCAGCCACGACTGGACCTAATGGTCAGGGGTCCCTTTACCTTTGCCTTTAGGTAGCACAGAAGAAGAATGCCTCCCTGTAGCAAATTATTTATAGCCATCAAGAGTACAGGAAAATCTGTGCAATAAATGGTTAACACAGTATGAGTCTTCAGCCATGTATATACTTATCTGGATGACAACACATGTTTTGTTTTTTATACCTGGACCTCACATTTTCCTTGCAAGAGAATCTGCCTTAAGGCTTTTGCTTTATAATAGCTACTAAGTGAAATAAAAAGAGGAAGATGCAGAACCTCTCAAGGATGGCTCTCTTACTCTTCTCCATCAACTTAAACCATCTGTTTTGAGATAATTATGTGCTCCATGCAAGTAAGTTTACATAGAAGAGAAACTTTAGTTTTGAGAGGAGAAATTGGAAGAAAAGAAATGGCCCCCTTGCAAACAGTACTGGGCTACAAAATCTTAGATCCATGAATTGATTTCATGACTTCTCAAAGAAAGGAGTGTGAACGTCCATTGTCTGAACTTGAATGTTCTACAAAGAATACTTCTGAAAAATAAATCAAATACTATAGTTTGTGTCCTGCTGCTTTGATTGCCTGGTATTCATCACTATTTCATTTTCAGCTCTGTTCTCAAAGCACTTCCACCATTTTCAGTCCAATTTACATCAAGGGGACTTCTACTAGTTTGCGTGCTTTTGAGGACCAAGTTGGCTGTGTCTGCTTAGATCTTGGCTTTAATTACAGGTAGGATCCATTTGAAGATCAATTTGAAGTGAGGCCCCTCACCCCGTCCTAATAAAATTGTTAAATGTGTAAAAGGCCTTTAGTATGGTTGAAGCTTGTGATATACTTAATATAAAATAGAATATTTTAGAAAGGATAATGATTTTGTGAAAAAGAAGCTGTGAAATAGGGAATCAAATCTACGTAACTCAGATAACCCAGGTGACATGTTCTAGGAGGCTCATGGTGCAGTGGTATCTTGAGATTACAGGTCATCCTTTTCTGCAATATTGTTTCTAAAGAGAGAACCCAGATTTGTGGGTTCTTAAAGTTTTATTCCCATTTTGTTTCATTTCAACATACCGTATTTTTTGCTCTATAAGACTCACTTTTTGCCTCCTAAAAAGTAAGGGGAAATGTGTGTGCATCTTATGGAGCGAATGCAGGCTGCGCAGCTATCCCAGAAGCCAGAACAGCAAGAGGGATCGCTGCTTTCGCTGCGCAGCGATCCCTCTTGTTGTTCTGGCTTCTGAGATTCAGAATATTTTTTTCTTGTTTTCCTCCTCCAAAAACTAGGTGCGTCTTATAGAGCGAAAAATACGGTAGGTTCTTCAACTACCTAGGAAAAATTTCGTTGGAAGATGTATTGCAGGTGATACCTCTGATCTCATTAGGTATTTGTAGAATGCCCTTCACAGCATGAATCTTCTGCTGCATCTTTACTTCTCATCGGGCTTCTGTTGGGGTTTCTTTTCTGTTGAAACGTGGTGCCATTGCTGTCCAATTTTCTGTTATATATAGGGTGCTCCTAGGGAACAGCTGTTTGACTGACTGCAGCGGTTCTTTCCCCTCATCCTCCTGTGTCATTATTAAGATCCTCAGATGACTTCCTTTCGGATCATGGAGCAGGTGCAACATTGTTACTGAAAAGACACGCTCTATAAATTAAACTGTAAATTGGATTGATCTTCTGTTAAAAATTGAGGTCATTAAAATGTTACTGGGATTTAAAGATCCACAGTATCCCCCCTTGTTGCTGCTCCATAGTCCTCAAACACAAGTTGTAGTCTTGTACCATGACTGTCCTATGGAGTATAATGATTATTGAAACATTTGTGACAGAATAATAATAATAATAATAATAATAATAATAATAATAATAATTTTTATTTATACTCCACCCTCCCCAGCCAAGACCGGTCTCAGGGTGGCTAACACCAAATATAAAATACAGTAGAAACATTTTTTTAAAAAGTTGATTAAAATATAGGTTAGAATACAGCTTAAAATGCAGCCTCGTTTTAGTGGTAGCCCATAGACTATAAAGGGAGAAAACGTCAAATATTCACCAGGGCCAACTATCCATGCTGGTCCTACATGGGCCAGCAAAAAGAGCTGAGGGAAAATTTATATACAAAATCCCATATAAGGGGTTCCATAAAAAGAAATGAGAGGGAGATCAGACTGAGTCCAGCCCAAAGGCCAGGCGGAACAGCTCTGTCTTGCAGGCCCTGCGAAAAGATGTCAAATCCCACAGGGCTCTGATCTCCTGCAGTAGGGCGTTCCACCAGGTCAGGGCCAACGCTGAAAAGGCCCTGGCCCTGGTTGAGGCCAATCTAACCTCCTTGGAGCTCGGGACTTCCAAAGTGTTGTTATTTATGGACCTTAAGGTCCTCCACGGGGCATACCAGGAGAGGCGGTCCATTAGGTACGAGGGTCCTAGGCTGCATGGGGCTTTAAAGGTCAAAACTAGCACCTTGAACCTGACCCTGTACTCCACCGGGAGCCAGTAGAGCTGGTAAAGCACTGGATGAATGTAATCCCACGGCAAGGACCCCGTAAGGAGCCTCACCATGGCATTCTGCACCCGCTGGAGTTTCTGAGTCAGCTTCAAGAGCATTGCATGCATAGGAGTCCTAGCTATGTTGTGCATTTACTGCAGGTAGGTGCTTAGCAACCAACCAACCTGCATTGTCTGTGCTGAAACGCAGCTAGCACTGGAATTGGTTTATGCATGGGTCGAATTGTACTGTGAAATGTGGGAAATGGTTTTTGATAACACCTAAAGAGTGGTATGGCATAGTTGCTAAGAGAATGAAATGAAGCAGGAAACTGGATAGGGAGGGTACTTATGGATCCTTTGCTGTTGTTTGAGTCAAGAGCCCTCAGTGGCATAGAGTACAGTGGTACCTTGGGTTAAGTACTTAATTCATTCCGGAGGTCCGTTCTTAACCTGAAACTGTTCTTAACCTGAAGCACCACTTTAGCTAATGGGGCCTCCCGCTGCCACCGCGCCGCTGGAGCACGATTTCTGTTCTTATCCTGAAGCAAAGTTCTTAACCCGAGGTATTATTTCTGGGTTAGCGGAGTCTGTAACCTGAAGCGTATGTAACCTGAAGCATATTTAACCTGAGGTACCACTGTACCTTTTATCAGCTTCAACATTGTGGCCCAAGGAGAGCCTAATTACTGTTGTCCATGCTCTGGTAACCTGTAGGTTAGATTACTATACTTAGTGCTGCCTATGAAGACAGTCTGGAAACTTCAGCAGAATTAAGTGGCCAGTTGCTCACTGGGGCAAGATTGTTTGAGCATCTAACACCAATCCTGGCCTGACCGCACTGGCTGCCAGTTAGTTTCGAGGCCCAATTCAAAGTGTTGGTTCTCACCCATGAAACCTTAAATGGCTCAGGACTGCAATACTTCAAGGAATGCCTATCCCCATTTGAACTGACTCTGCAATCATCTTCTGAAGCTCTTATTTATCTATTAGCTTTTAAACGTGCTTGTGGTAGGGGCTTATTTGTTTTTTTTGTTATGTAGTTTGTTTTCTCATTTCTTATTTTTATGTTGTAAACCACCCTGTGATCTTCTGATGAAGGGCAGTATACAGATTTAATTCATAATAATAATAGTAATAATAACCATCTTTCTTTCTTTCTTTTTGCATTGCTGAAATTCCAGCACATGGCCTCTATGGCCTCTCAGCCTTATTTCAGCACCATCACTAGCGGACAGCTCTTGCTCCTTGTATCAACAAGGCCTTGAATAAGCATTGCCTGCTTGCAAAACTTCAGAATGTTGACATGGTATCATCAGTCCTGTTCCTTTCTTTCAATCTTGAGCATAGATAGGTGTGGAGTCTTATCCTACCTGTGCTGGTTTGATGGAAAACTAAAGTAGCTGCTTGGAATAGATTCCTGCTTTAAAAAAAGATTTTCAAAAGCACAGCCCACCAGAGAAAACAAAGGAATTTTACACACTAGAAGCTCTGAGCTCACTAGAGGCTCTGAGCTTCTTGCTGCTGGCCAGCTGACAAATTTACTGTTTGTGAGTGAAGTCTTGCCCATTTCCTTTACTCTGTGATTGTAGTTTCACACTCACTATTCTTTGGAATGTATCTCTGGTGAAAGGCACAATCAAGATTTCCCTCTGATGTTCTGCCCTTTGTTAGTCAACTCATGCTTGTACAACTCAACATCTTTCTGTGCTTGGCCAATAGCAGAAGGTAAGGTATCTCTGCTGAAAATTGCGTGGAGGTGGACCTCTATGTTTGACCTGTATTTGGATATCACATTTGTAGATAATTCACCAGTTTGGTATTTTTAACCCCCTCCCCTTCACCTGTGTACTTTCTGCCTTGCACAAAAGGTGAACCATGTATTAGAGTTGCTCGTTTTTGTTCTGTTGTGTTTTGTATGCAGTGGTAACTGTTGTAGAAATCTTCTGACTGTTGTACAATTCTGTGCGTTTGCTTCTCTTAAATGTGAAAATGAGCTTGACGATAGAGGAAAAACAGTTCTTCAACAGGAAAATGGGAAGAATGTATAAGTCAGGGGATTTAAACTCGGTATCCATATTAAATTAACTTTTAGAAATGTTTAGGTGGAAGGCTAAACCAACACTGGGGCATCATGAGAAAGCAGCAGTGTAGGAAAATTCATAGGGAAAATGCTGAGAGAAGTCCCTTTGGGTGGCCTGCAATAACACCAACTGGGCAAAGTTGTAGAAAATGCGACTTTTAAATGAGAAGAGCAAATACACAGCTCAGTGTATTTTATATAGTAAATTATATTTTGTATATTAAGATATCTTGCTTGTAACAGGGTAGATAAGAAGAAGCAATTATATTTTGTTTGTAGGACGTTATTAACATTTCACAGCCAGTAGTTGATTAACTGTTGAAAGACATCTCAGAACATAGAATTTCAAGACACCGTTATGGAGAAATGAAGGCAGTGCTGACCACAGTGGTAGACAACTGTTGGCTACTTTGTGATGTTTTAGATGCTCATTATAAAGATATTACTTACATTTCTGTTATTCTTGGATTTGCTTGTGTGAACTTATGGACGCAGCTCCACAAGGTAGGAAAAATGATGGGTAAGAAAAGCTGTATGAAAAGAAGTGAGAAAAATGACTTTAGTTAAAGTAAAAAAGGATATTGTGGGGTCCAAGCTATAAGTCAAGTCTTAATATATTTTCTTCAACTAATTCTGTAGGAGAGTTGAAGAGATACTAGTAGGAATTTCACTTTGATCATATCCATACAATCCTTATGCAGTGTCATGATAACAGTATTACTGTGTTTGTGCTTATTAATCTGAAATAAGCACAAACACAGTAATACTGTTATCATGACACTGCATAAGGATTGTATGGATATGATCAAAGTGAAAGTCATTTCTTTGCTGCTAATTTCCTCGTATTAATTACCAACATTATATTTTATAAACGTTATGCTGCAGAAACCATAGGTGTTCTAATAATCTAAACATTTCCCTACCTTGGTCCTGTTTAACTCAATGGGACTTACCTGAGTAGAGAAAAACTGTAAACCTGCTGAGATTATTTTTTTTTTAAGCTGAAGCATTTCCAAGGGTTCACTAGTTTCAGTCTTTTTCTTGAGGTACCTCATGCAAAGAGGTGACAGTCACCTTCAGGACCTGAAACTGAGCATATAAACCTCTTCTAGGAGCCTCCGGCATATTTCAGTAATTGAAAACTTTTTAAAACCAATCAACTCCTTCTCTCATGCACTTAGTAGTGTTAACAGCAGCATGATTCAAGGACTATGCAGTCTTCGCCTTCATTCTTTTTTTGGAAAAATCATTGTAGTTTCATATATTTCTCTGTTCGGAAGAAAGTTTAGCATAAATCTGTGATGTGCTTGGGAATCTGATTACAGTACTAGATACGTGTGGCATCTGCAGTAAGTGCTTGGCACCCAAACCCTTGTTGTCTGGTATCTGAGAAAAGTGCCTTACTCCTGGTATATTGATAAGGCCATGCCCATGGTGTACTCCATTGCATGTGCTGCCTTTGAAACATTTAGCACCTTCTTGGGAGTGGGCACTTATGCACAGGTTGGGTTCGCATTTGGTGACTCATTATTTGGATGATATTCTAATGACTGGCAACTTGTCACTGCATCCTTCCAATCTCTAGCATTGGAATTAGGTGTCCCACTGGATACAGAGAAGACCAAAGGCCGTGCTACACAATTACTTTACCTTGGCATTGAATTGGATGTGGAGACTCAGCCCTCCAGGCTCCCAGAGCACAAGCTAGTAGCCCTTAGATATCTTGTATCACAATTCTGCAAAAAGAAGGCTACCCTGTGCCAGGTGCAATCCTGCTTCTGTCTTTTATTCTGCCTGCTTTATTTAACATAGGTAAGGGTAAAGGTACCCCTGCCCGTACGGGCCAGTCTTGACAGACTCTGGGGTTGTGCGCCCATCTCACTTAAGAGGCCAGGGGCCAGCGCTGTCCGGAGACACTTCCGGGTCACGTGGCCAGCATGACATCGCTGCTCTGGCGAGCCAGAGCCGCACACGGAAACGCCGTTTACCTTCCCGCTGGTAAGCGGTCCCTATTTATCTACTTGCACCCGGAGGTGCTTTTGAACTGCTAGGTTGGCAGGCGCTGGGACCGAGCAGCGGGAGCGCACCCCGCCGCAGGGATTCGAACCGCCGACCTTTCGATCGGCAAGTCCTAGGCACTGAGGCTTTAACCCACAGCGCCACCTTGGAGAATATTATATCAGCTTCTTTAATTCCTCTGTATGTCAATATCCTTTGGCTTTCAGCATACCTACTGCTAATTATATATTCCCATTTGCATTGTTTACTGGGGCAAGAACAGCTTAGGGCACACATAAAACACTCCTATTGTCATCATGAATTATCACTGCTCTTTGCTTCTGTTTGCTCTCCTGCAGATATATATGTTTAATTTCAGTTCCTTGTGTGAGAAAGAAAACACTCTTAGTAAGCTTCTATGCTGTGTTCAAACCAAGTGAGTGCCAGAATTTGATGGCTATATAGAAGGGGGGGAAACCTTATTCTGTGGCTGTATCTGTGTTGTGACTCATAGTAATTGAGAAGTTCTCTTGTGGACTGGTAACTGGTTAAAGAATAGGAAGCAGAGGGTGGAAATAAGTGAACAATTCTCAATGAATACAGCTTGGTTTCCAGTTTTTGTTAATGTTTTCATATATATAGCATCAGAGCAGTGCCGTGCATTGGTGCTGACCTGACTTGTTAGCTGCACTGCCACCCTACCAACTGATACTGGTTTATACTCTTCTGAATTAGTTTAGAAAAGCCGCACCAAACTATTTTAATAAAAGAAGGACAAATCTCTTCCAACTCTATGTACAATTCTTGGTCAGTGGAGGAGTGGAGCATATAGGCACGGGTTAATTAATCCTGGAGGCACACTCAAAAGGAACTTTGGGAAGTGTGGGAAAAACATTTTTAGTGGCTAGCCCAAATGGGAAGTAACCTTCCACTAACTTCCAGTCTTGACTCTGCCTCTAGGTGGTTAGCAGAGTAGGCACAAATCTAGAGAGGGCAAATTCTTTTTCTTCTTCTGATTACTTAGTATAATGATTTGTTAATCATGTGCTTCTAATTTTTGTTTTAAACAACAACAACAACCCAAGTCCCTATTTGCCCCATAATCTCTCATTTCACAAGAGTATGGACAGCAATTACAGAAGCTTTTATGCTCACATAAAACTCCTCCTGAGACACTCTCAATGTGCACTCTCTACTTCTTGGCAGCAGAAAGAAGCAAGCCTTCCACTATGTACACTTAAGCCACCAAAGCGAGAGAAGGATGAATATAGACTTTCAGCCAACTGATTTTCCAGCTTTGTCAGGGATTCTCAAATTAAACCCCCATGCTGAAACCTAAACAGAATTAATATCCTTCGCCAAATATATCCGGCCTTACCTTTTGTAGCAAAGTTTCCTTCACCCACCCATTTCCTCCTTTTAAAAAAAGAGAGAGTTGTAAGATTCTGAAACTTGAATCTTTTTACCAAACTATGGATCTGTCCACACTCCCGTTTGTCACATGATTTCAAGTCATGGGTTCCAGAGGGGTTTGCTGCCTTCTTTCCCCTCATCTTTTGCAAGTGGCAGCAGGAGAAACAGAAGTTGTGGGCATGTAAGGAAAGAAGAGGAAGGGAGCTTTCCCCTTTTGTTCTCCATCACCCTAACATACCAGTTAACATTGAACAGATCAGTTCACTCTGCAGAAATGTAAGGAAGTACCGGTATATTGTTGTTACCTTTCGGTTCAGGGACATGGAATAGAAATAAAAGGTCCAGCTTTTCTCCTCTCTTCTCTCTGCCATCCTGCCACTTCCTCTTCTGCTGCAGTTTGCAGGGGTTAAAAGAAGGAGGTTTGTTTGGTGCTGAGGAAGAAGTGTTTTTGAGGTCGCTGGGGATCACTTTTCAGATTGCCTTAGAATAATCATTCAAGTGGGGATGTGTGGCTTGCATAATTCCCAATTTTGATTTGAAAAGAGCTTAGGAATGTTTACCTGTCTTCAAAAAATATCATTGCAAATAGAAAACGAGCACACACCAGGGAGAAGTATTTTAGGAAGGTTGCAGACTTCTGGAAAGCTGCAAGCCTTTTGAGTCTCTAACATCTTGTGCATGCATATGTACCATGGCAGGGAGAGACCTAGAGGTAGGCGTGTTGTACATGTGCCAGGAGAAATTCAAGCCTGGTCACTGTCTCTTCTTGGGCGTCCCTCCCAGGGAAATGGCCAAAAAGCAGGGCAAGCAGGCCTTGCAAAAGTGTTTGCAAGGTTGCTGTATAAGCAACTTTACTCTCTCTGTGTGTATTTAGTCAATGAATTCTTAAATCAAACGTCTGACCAGTTCCAAGTTTGAATCAATAGTGTCACAGCTGAGCAAAAACACTGCTCAGTTAAATTAGTAGTCTTTGAGAATCAATGAGGGAAAGGGGAAGGCCAACCAATGAAGCTCAAATTCCACAATGTGTTGTTTTGTTTGCTTGTTATGATGCTCCCAGCCTTGAAGGCTTTCTATTCTTCATTAACTTTGAATAATTTCATTTCATGTCAAGCAGCTTTTCAGCTCTGCATCATCACCGTAATCAGTATTTATTGTTTTGTGGAACAAGTTGTTGCCGTTTACCATTTGTCATGTTTCCGCCTTGCTGGCTCACTCCAGTCTCTAGGCTTCAGTCTCAAATAATTAACACTGGCCTAAAGGGATTCCTGCTAAATCCACCAATTTGTATGTATGCTGAGTGATTGTTTTTCAGAGAAAGTCCTGTGTTCAATTAGTGTTACACAAACAGCAATCTTTCAGAATTGTACATATTCTTTGTTTCTGCCTTTTCAAATAAAGAAACCATTTACCTAATCTCCCTACTCTCAAGACGTCATACACTTGCCACATTTCCTCTCAATAGCTGAAAGGTAGCCAAGTCTGTATGAACAAAAACAAAATCTCACAGGCCAGGATTCAAAGAACCGCATAACTAATGCTGCCTGCCCAGCAGGGATTTGGGACTGTATTTCTGGAATAACAGCTCTCCCCCTTGCTTTTTATATTAAGAGGCGTGTCAACAGCAGTTGTAATATGCTATGGGGAGCACTTTGGGTGGCTTCGAGATCAAAATTGCTGACCCCACTTGGCCATGCAAACAACCTGTATCTGTTTACATCCCACAGTCGAAGAATCCTCTGGTACCTTAAAGATAAATTAATTTATTGTCCCTCAAGTTTCATAACCATGCCTTGATTCTGAAACAAATGTAGAATTCTGACTAATTGCTTACGTAACTGATATGCAAATACAGCTCCTGACTTTATAAGTTACATAAAGTCCAAACCACATGCTATTTGGAAATGTGTTAGCATTTAACCAATGGCCCATTTAGATGATGAAAAGCTACCCAGTAGAAATGACTGCAGTAAACAATAGTAAAAGAAGACATAACCTTTCTCTGCCTGTCATGCTAGATCAGGGGTCAGCAACCTTTTTCAGCCATGGGCCGGTCCACCGTCCCTCAGACTATGTGGTGGGCCGGACTATATTTTGAAAAAAAATATGAACGAATTCCTATGCCCCACAAATAACCCAGAGATGCATTTTAAATAAAAGGACACATTCTACTCATGTAAAAACACGCTGATTCCCAGACCGTCTGTGGGCCGGATTGAGAAGGCGATTGGGCCGCATCCGGCCCCTGGGCCTTAGGTTGCCGACCCCTGTGCTAGATAGAAGTGAAGTTGATAATGCTTTTGCTGCAGGAAGATAAGCCTTATAGTTACTCAGTTTGCTGAGCTGTTGTACTAATTAGTGCTGTAGAAGAATGTCAGAAACTGGAGTTTAGAAATACACCCCCCCCCCCTTTCACAAATATCAAGCATATTGTGATCTGGGTCAAAAAAAAATTTAAATTTGGCCCAGCTTATAAGCTGTGACCATTCTTCCAAGTTTCCTCTTCCATTTACTCAAAATTTATCTTCTGGCTGCATTGGTGAGAACGGGAAGACAGATAAGAAATGATTTTAGGCTTTCCGTTGGTCCTGAAGCAGAGTTGAGTGTCCTGCTTTAATGTCACACAGGTGAGGAAATCTGGAGAGACATGAGGAGGAGGCAGTTGATAAGGGGAAGACTTCATTCGGAAGAAGACAACAAAGATCTTCTCTATCAGTAGTACTAATTCTGCCTAATAATTCATGGCTAATTTTATGTCCCCATCAGAACACTTAGATAGGAATTTCAGACGTTAGTGAGTTTGGGCATTTTAGTACAATGCATTCATTCTTACTGGCAATATTTGGGGTGTCCATCATCTTATTCCCAGGCAGCTGCTAGTTATTTTGGATGCATTTGTAAGTCCATTTTTGTCTTTGCTTTTCTTAGCAATAGGAGAGACTACCGAAATAATTTAAGGATCTGTTTGATCAAAGCTGCAAATGTGTTCTATTAGTGTTTATTTTTAGATTACTCCTTTTCGGTACCTTTAGATCATAGTCTACTGAAATGCAGTTTTTTCTTTTAAAAAACCATGGGCAATAATTCTTTTTCTGACTGTAGCTGTTGTAATAGATGTAACAAAAGCTTTGATAGCATATTCTTCCAACAGTACTGCCTATTTTACATTTTTGCAGTGATGTACTACCACACTTAAAGCTTTACAATATTTTTTCTCTCCAAATAATAACTCAAATTCTTTTCTCAAAAAGATGACTATTTCAATTAAGCTCATATTTCAGTTAAGCTCTTCTATCTTCAGACTTTCTCCACCTGTATTTGTTTAAATACTCTTCTTCCGCCCCAGTTTTGAATTTTTGACATGCTGGCTCTAACCTGAAGATTCTTGGGCTTTTGACTTCTAGGTAGTTTTGTGATTAGCTGGCTTGCACAAGCAGGAAAAATGAGTATAGAGTGTTTAAAGATTTTGACAGGTATAAAAGGTCACCTATTTGTTTATTGGCTTGAGCAACACTGAGAGCTGATGATGAGGTGTCTCTTGTGTATGAACCTAGCCGCTGTTGCCGACACTGTTAAACTTGAGGCACCTTCAGAATTTTTAGCATTTAAAAATATTTACTGCAAATAAAAATAGGACTCAACAAGAGTTTCTGAAAATATTTGAAATATTTACATTTGTAATATTTCAAAACATATGTATAGTGTTTGTAAAAATAGTTAACATCTGTACAGTATAGTTTTACTTTTTTTGATTAAAGCCTGAATAGGAATAGATTTGGAATCTTAAGATGGGATGGTTTTTATGATGATAGCTTTCAGTTGGTGAACCCTCCCCAGCAACCTTCCTTGTTTCTTAGGGATCCTTTGTGCAATTTGTGTTTTTGTATCTAGGTAAGTGTGTACGAAAACCTGTTCCCATAGAAAAATATATTTTTTAAGTTCTAGTGAAGTGAATTAGATGTTTCATTAATAAATTGGAAGTATACAAGACCATAAGGACGGCACAGTGGAGCGTGTGAGAATGTGCAGCAATTTGCCTACTGTACAAAGGGAAAATGTACATTAATCGATCTTCCTGCTGCTTTTGCCTATGGCCCTGCCCACCTCCACAAGCATGTGATGTCCAGAAGGACATATGGCCACCAGGCTGATGTAGGACTTTGCAGGTTACAACCAGCACAGTATCCCTTGGTTAGTAGTCCAATAACCAGCACAGGACTTGGTCAATAGCAGGCATAGGCAAATTCGGCCCTCCAGATGTTTTGGGACTACAACTCCCATCATCCCTGGCCACTGGTCCTGTTAGCTAGGGATGATGGGAGTTGTAGTGCCAAAACATCTGGAGGGCCGAGTTTGCCTATGCATGGTCAGTAGTCTCACCACAGCTCGTTCTATACTCCTGGTGCCTTATAGCACAGAAAGTTTGTCTTCTTTTTCCACCATTCAGCACCGGCCAACTGTGAAGGAAGCCTAATGAAAGGAATTGGGGGAGGAATTCCTCAGATGCTCCTTAGTAATGACTCTCATCTGTTCACTTCTCTGAGCCTAGGAAGGCATAAGTTCTCTCCAAGCTTAGTGGATTGCCCTAAATTTGTGAAGAGTTACTAATAAGAGCTCACTTTACAGCATTTTCTGATTTGGTAGTTTGTGTCTTTAGAATGTTTTCCTTTCTCTTCTTTAGCTACGTTCCATCTTTCCTATGTTCACTCTCCGGTTTCAACAACACACATGTAACATGATATTACTGCGACATATGACAGCATTCCTACGCATATATTCCTTCCATGTAGGAAGAGTTGTGTGCATCGCTTGTATAGGCTCATGGGCCAGTGTGTGTTTTGGAAAGAGCGTTGGACTTGAACTGGAGGTATTTGGCTTCAGATCCTCACTTAGTTGTGTTTGTATGCAAATCGTTGCTTGTAGCCTAACCTGCCTCACAAGCAGATGGAGTTGGTTTTTATTGGAGATTGTAAGCTGGGGAAATAATTCCATATTCCCTGTTGCAATATATTGTGCTTTGAGTACTGGGAAAATATGATATCTACGAAGACGAATTGGCTTCTTGAAGGGCATTTGAAAACCATACAACGAAGGAACAAAATGGCTCATTTGTTCTTCCACAAACAAATTCAGTCTGTCTGTGACTAACAAGAAATCAGTGATGTAAGGGTTTACAGTTGCTCCTGTATGCAGACTGGCAGCAATGAATTGTCTCTATAATAATAAGTTGTTGTAGTCTACATAGCTGCAATTACTTGGAATAAGGACTACAGAATATATTAAGTTCTGATGGAATGAGTACCATACATATACAAATCCACTTATTCGTTCACCAGAGATGTGCACCTAGAAATACTGGACACCCCCACAGTACATAATATTCTCCCTTGTTTTTGCTTGCACAGAGCTTTAGGAAAAGGAGGAAGAGGTATGAACCTTGTTATGTGCTGAAGTTCTCACCCTGGGCCAGCAGGGGGATACTGTAGATAGTTTTCAATCAGGTCCACATATGCAAATAAGGGACTGAAAGTGACGTTCAGTGATTGGATAGTTACAGAAAGTGGTTACTGTTGTATTGTAGTGGAGCTCTATATAAGCAGGCTGGTTGAACCCTTCAGTTCAGTTCTGTTCTGGCTTGTGAATAAACAAGAGCTGTTTGAAGAATCGCTGTGTCGTCTGATATGTTCACCCACAGCTTAACAAACCTCTCATGCTCTTTCTCACCTCCTTACTTCAGCATGTAACTCATTTATCCTTCCTTTTTTTCTTTTTTTCTTTCTTTTTTGTATTTTCAAAACTGCGGGCTTCCAGCCAGGATTTGTTATTTTTATTAACTGAATCACTGTACAACTGCTCGTTATTCAAGGGCTTTATATATATATTATCCTGATCACCACCACCCCAATCCATGTGCGCTTGCCAGAGGATTTGGGGAAGGGTTTGGGATGTAGGTGATGCTGTGGTCTAAACCACTGACCCTCTTGGGCTTGCCGATCAGGTTGGCAGTTTGAATCCCCACGACGGGGTGAGCTCCCGTTGCTCGGTCCCAGCTCCTCCCAACCTAGCAGTTCGAAAGCATGCCAAAAAGTGCAAGTAGATAAATAGGTACCGCTCCGGCAGGAAGGTAAACGGCGTTTCCGTGCACTGCTCTGGTTCGCCAGAAGCGGCTTAGTCATGCTGGCCACATGACCCAGAAAAACTGTCTGTGGATAAACACCGGTTCCTTCGGCCTGTAAAGGGAGATGAGTGCTGCAACCCCAGAGTCGTCTGTGGCTGGACTTAACTGTCAGGGGTCCTTTACCTTTGGGAATGGAAACAAGCACGAATAGAGTCTGGCTAGTAAGCCAAGCCAATATTTGTGAATCGTCGTTTGCCACCCAATTAAAAATGTATTAATCAGCAACTTTCACCAACCACTGGTCACTCAAAGAGCAATTGTAAAACTGCATACATTTGAATGAACTAATAAATTAAACAAGATCTTCGTTTTCCAGTGGGAGTAGTGGCAAGTTTTGACAAGAGAGCTGTACCTTTGTTAGAAAAAAGAAGGACAGCCCGTTTAAAAACAACAACAGGGAACTTGGACTGACAACGCTTGCTATTTTCCATGAGATTGCGCTTGGGCATTCCTCCGGACATCATTGCCAAGAAGCCTCTGTCAGTCAAAATGGAAAGAACTAAAGACTCCCTGGACAGTGTGCTAAGTGTGCACACAGCAGAATGCTTAATGTGGCATGCTTTGGCTGTCAAACAGCAATTTTACAATTCATTTGGAAGCATCACTTTAGCCCCTGTGGCTATGATACCCAGGGGTCCCAGGCTTTCGTAAGGCCCATAGAAATGTAAAGGGGACTTCTCGCTGCAAAAGTACAAAGCCTGCAGAGAGGAAATGAAAAGGGTGGTTTTGAAGCAAAGCAGATAATACTGGATCCAAAAATAGTCTTTCTGGAATGTTGTTTCTCTGAAGAAGTGCTGAGCCATGTCCATAGAGACTTGCAAATGACAAGTTATCAATTTATTTAATTAAACACAACCTTTCATGTTAAACGCCTTTGATGGGTCAATACTCCAGCTTCAGCCATCTTTATAGCTTCTCCCTTGAATTGGATAAGTCATTTTAAATCGGGCATGGATTTAAAAATAATTTAAAGCAGGACTCTCTGAAAGATAGAAGCAATATCTTATGATTATAATTCTAAAGTCAACTTACTGAAGTTTATTCTGGGTGACTTGAATGTGTTGATTTCAATTTTTTCATACATATAATAGTTTTGACTAAGCAGCAGCTCACATGCAAATGTGAATGCTTCAGTATAATTTAAAGAAATGGGTTGGGTGGGTGGTGTTTCAAAAATACAAAAAAAACCCCAAAGACTCAAGACTATTAGACATTACTTTAAAAAAATAGATATGTTCACTGGAGAAAATGAAGTTAAAGTCAGTATTGTGTGAAATAGAATCACAAGGAGAAAATTAAAAGGAAACATACTGAACTATATAAGTTTAGGAGAAGAACCATTAGGGAAATTGGCATTGCACTGATGTTTTCGTTGACTGTGGGCTTTTATAAATTAAATTATCTGGCTCGGTGTTGATTTCTGAAGTAAAATAATCTCCTCCTGATTAATGTGTATGTTAATTGCCTTTGGAAAAAAGTTTTTAACAGCACAATTAGGAAAATCTGTTTGTCAGATTGTGAGCTGATGTACCCCAATGCATCTCTATAGAAGTAAATGAAGCAGTTACTAGTTATTTTTGTTTAACAGGAACCTACACAGGGCAATATCCAGCTAAGTCATACTCCCAGCAGACCCATTGAAATCAAATGACTTAAGTGAGAATTGGTTATCGCACACAGTTTAAAATACAGAACAGCAAATTAACATCTTTATACTTTGGCTATGAAAGATTTCCCAGAAATGTAAATTGCACTGGACAAAGTCAACATAACTGAGGAGGCACACAGAAATTCTGCTTTAAGAATGCAGGAGCAATTCCATGGCTTTGTAATGAGACCATTACTTTGGTTCTGAGGTGAGCTCTTTCGGAAACAACACTTGTGCAGGTCTTCAATACGTGGTCTAGCTTGCACTGAGAAGATAAATATATGGCTGGAAGATGGTGGTGTGCTGATGGACGGATGCTGTTCCTCTCACAATTTCATGAGCAGTTTTGCAGCTCTCTCCCCCCTCCTTTAGGCAAAGGGACCCCTGACCATTAGGTCCAGTCGTGGCCGACTCTGGGGTTGCGGCGCTCATCTCGCTTTATTGGCCAAGGGAGCCGGCGTACAGCTTCCGGGTCATGTGGCCAGCATGACTAAGCCACAGCGCACGGAAACGCCGTTTACCGTATTTTTCGCCCCATAGGACGCACCTTTTCCCCTCCAAAAATGAAGGAGAAACGTGTGTGCGTCCTATGGGGCGAATGCAGGCTTTCGCTGAAGCCTGGAGAGCGAGAGGCATCGGTGCGCACCGACCCCTCTCGCTCTCCAGGCTTCAGGAAGCTATCCGCAAGCCTTGCAAGCCCGATGGGAGTTCCTGCGGGCTCACAAGGCTTGGAGGCAGCAGCCTGCAGCCCCGGCGAGTGTCTGCAAGCGATGCGTGCCCAGCAGGAGGTCCCGCCGAGCACGCAAGGCTTGGGGCGGCAGCCTGCAGCCCGAAGCACGCGGAGCCCTCCGGAGGGCTCCCCGTGCTTCGGGCGAGTGTCCGCAAGCCTCGCGCGCCCGGCAGGAGGTTCCACCGGGCGCGCGAGGCTTGGGGCGGCAGCCTGCAGCCCGAAGCACAAGGAGCCCTCCAGAGGATGCCCCGTGCTTCAGGCAGGTGTGCACAAGGCTTGGGGCGGCAGCCGCGGCTGGGGGGGAAATAATTTTTTTTTATTCATTCCCCCCCCAAAAAAACGAGGTGCGTCCTATGGGCCGGTGCGCCCTATAGGACGAAAAATACGGTACCTTCCCGCCGGAGCGGTACCAATTTATCTACTTGCACTTTGACATGCTAAATAAATCAAAGTCAAAGCATAAATATAGCTCCCTAAAAATGTTAGAAGTGGGCATCTCACCTGAAGCATGGGAAGACTGACGGCACTGAGTTTGATTGACAGATAGTATTTCTTGTCATACAGACCGAGTCGCAAGTGACTTCTTTTTAAGTACTGTATCTGCTTCCACCAGGCGAAGGTTGTGCTTTGTAAGTTTAGTTTATCTCTTCTGTGTCCTGCCGAGGTCTTCTAGAACAGTGCTGAACAACATACGTATGGTTTACTTTGAAGCAAGTTGAATAAAATGTCATTATTCTAAATCAAAAGACTAACACATTTGTCTGCTCACAATATTAACACATGGTGAGCAGGTGGAGTCCCACAAGGCTGTTCAGAGAAAGGAATTTACAAGGAGTGCAGCTTTATTTTTCAGATTACTTCTATCTTCTTGGATGTCTTACTAAACCATGGGGAACCTCAGACCTGGGAGCTGAATGGGGCCATCTCAAACTATCTATCTGGCCCTTGGGACTCTCTCCAACCACACCCCCTATTGATCTTTAATTGCATGCTGCTTGAATGGAGCCTTTTTTGTTTTTCATCAGAATATGTCAATAATAATAATAATAATAATATTTATACCCCGCCCTCCCCGGCCAGAGCCAGGCTCAGGGTGGCTAACAACAGTAAAATTACAGTAAAAACATAAGGGGGGGGGGAATCCAATTTAAAATACAGGTTAAAATGCAATTTAAAATGCAGCCTCATCAAAACCATAAGGGGAGGCAAACATAATCGTCAGACTGAGTCTGAACCGAAGGCCAGGCGGAACAGCTCTGTCTTGCAGGCCCTGCAGAAAGATGTCAAGTCCTGCAGGGCCCTAGTCTCTTGTGACAGAGCGTTCCACCAAGTCGGGGCCAGTACTGAAAAGGCCCTGGCCCTAGTTGTGACCAATCTAACCACCTTGTGACCTGGGACCTCAAAAATGTTGTCATTTGTGGATCTTAAGGTCCTCCGCGGGGCATACCAGGAGAGGCGGTCCCGTAAGTACGTGGGTCTTAGGCTGCTTGAATAATGTCCCTCGCTTCCCAGGATGAAGAATATTGAGGGCTATGTTTTAGAAACTAGCCTACTGTGCAAAGCTAACATTTGCATTAATTGCTCCATCCACTTTTGCCCCTGGCCACATCCACCTTCAGAAGCTTGTGGCCTTCTGAAGATTGCAGAGGATATTGCACAGATTGGTGCTGCTGCCACTGTCATTTTAGTTTAACCATAGTCAAGAACATAAGAATTCCCTGGTGGGTCAGTACAGTGGCCCATCAAGTCCAGCATCCTATCCTATCATAGTGGTTGACCATATGCCTGCACTTAGCTAGTCCTCTCACTCATTTCTTACTTAAAGTAAGTGTTAGGGGCAATAGGCCTGTTATGGGATGCCCTTCCTTCTAAAGCTTCTTTCATTTTGATGCCAGCTCGAAACACACTCATTTACTTAGGAATTTATAGGAGAGGGTTGGCTCAACTTCTGCTGAATGACAAAGCTTGTCTGTAGCTCTTATAGATCAGGGGAACTTTTGCCTCCCTGGATGCTGCAACATCAGCTCCAACAAGCATGGCAAGTGGGCAGGATGATGTGAGTTATAATAATAATAATAATAATAATAATAATAATAATAATTATAATTATACCCCACCCATCTGGCTGGATTTCCACAGCCACTCTTGGCAGCTCCCAACAGAATATTAAAAACACGGTAAAACATCAAACATTAAAAACTTCCCTAAACAGGGCTGCCTTCAGATGTCTTCTAAAAGTCAAATAGTTGTTTATTTCCTTGACATCTGATGGGAGGGCGTTCCATAGGGCGGGTGCCACCACCGAAAAGGCCCTCTGCCTGTAGTTCAGCAACATCTGGGGAGCCAACAGTTCCCCACTCTTGGTATACCATTTGCTGTGTTTTTACACCTGCTGATGTGGTATGGTGGCATTGAATTAAGGTATTTATTGTTTTACGTGGGTTATTTTACTGTGTTTGTACTCCCACCTTGGGATAAATTTCCAATGAAGTAAATCTGTATGTGAATCGGCATGTGAATCTGCATAAATCTTCTGACCCAAGTTGTGAGAGTTTGCTTGTTTGCATTCTCATGTGTTCTCTTCTAATTTCAGAACAATACTGTAAGCATGCCTTCACTCCTCCTTAGATACCATCAAAATGAAGTGTGGTTTGTACAGTCTCTACGATAGACCCTTCATTTTAGTATTGCAGATAAAAGCTTTAAAACAAGCTGGCCAGCAGGTGTCAGGTACAGTTAAATGCTTCGGCCAAAGATTGTGCTCATATACTATATGTCATACCTCAACTTAAATCCTGCTGGCCAGTAGTTAGAGAGAGATCCATACATGCAGGGAAAGGGCATATTCAGTCTGAAGTCTGCTGTGTTGTCTTCATGAGCAGAATGGTGTGCATTTCATTTTTAAAAAATGGTTTCATTCACATTTTTGTCTTACTACCATCATTTGGGACATGAATTGTTTTTGTTTCTAAGTTTCACATTGCTTGGCGATAGTTTTGCCCAGCTGAGTACAAAACTGAAAATAGGCAAGATAGCAACAGGAATTGCAGTATTTCATGGTGAACATTAATGGATGAGTCACTTCATTAAGTGGCAATTTTGTCTTAAGTCATTGTGCCCTAAAAAGAGAGAGAGACAGAGAGACAGAGCTAAGAAAAATTATAGTCATTTGCGGATTTCCTAAACATTAATATTCTATCCCTGCATCATTGCTGCTGTTAATTGATCACCCTTTATCAGATTTCTCACTCAAGAAATGAAAGCTTATGAAGTTAAATCTGTATTGGTGAAGAACATGGAAAAGCTTTGAGCACAGTATGTTTTTGAGTATTTCGATGTTTGGGGTGTTTTGTACTTGATAAAAGCAGTATCACAATTGTCATATTCAACCAAATCCTGTTCCTACGTGCATGGAATTATCATTTTTTAAATGAATTATTTTGTACTAATTTTGATAGGTTATTTTGCAATATTCTTGTTAAATTTTTTTGTTAACAAATTCTTGTTAATTTCTTGTTAACTTTTTCTTTTTTTGAATGGCCTATTTCGATTCCGTTGTCATGAGATCATTTTGGAATGGTGAATGTTTTATTTATGTAAATGCTCCCTCACCTGGTAAGATCTGGTAATTTCCACATCAGTGTGTACTTAGTTCTAAAATACTACAGTGTACCTCGGTTTACGAACTTAATCTGTTCCGGAAGTCCGTTCTTAAACCAAAGCCATTCTTAAACCGAGGCACGCTTTCCCTATGAGGCCTCCCGCCGCCGGTGCCCTTCCAAAGTTTGGCTTCCGTTCGTAGACCGAGGTAAAGCTAACTGGAACACTGTTTCCGGTTTTGCGGACTATAGGGATGCGGGTGGCACTGTGGGTTAAACCACCTAGGACTTGCTGATCAGAAGGTCGGCGGTTCGAATCCCCGCAACGGGGTGAGCTCCTGTTGCTCGGTCCCAGCTCCTGCCTACCTAGCAGTTCGAAAGCACATCAAAGTGCAAGTAGATAAATAGGTACCGCTCCTGCAGGAAGGTAAACGGCATTTCCGTACGCTGTTCTGGTTCACCAGAAGTGGCTTAGTCATGCTGGCCACATGATCCAGAAGCTGTACGCCGGCTCCCTCGGCCAATAAAGCGAGATGAGCGCTGCAACCCCAGAGTTGGTCACGACTGGACCTAATGGTCAGGGGTCCCTTTACCTTTACCTAATACTGATAGTTCGTAAACACAGCTGTTCTTAAACCGAAGTACCACTGTATAAAGAATGAGTGGTGAGCCACCATGGCTTTTTGCTCCTTAGCGCCTCCCTAAGGATGTGTTCCTGCTCAGATTGAAACATAGGATGGGAAGGAAGAATTAAAAGCATAGAACGGTTCCTTTGGGAATTTGACACCGAGTGCAGCTGAGGTGTCATCATGGAGACGTATGAAATTCAAAATTAGAGGGTTTCTTCTCCCCTGCTGTGTTCAGTTTATGTATGTTGCAGTGATAATTCAGGTAGGTCCAGATGAGCAAAAAGTAGACAGCCCTTAGTTAGGGCTGGGCGAAATCAGCTTTTCAACATCGCGGTATATCACCAGCCAAACATTGCGGTTTGGTGATATACAGCGATGTTGAAAAAACAGCCTGCAAGGTGCCAGGTGAAATTGCTGCAGCTCTCACCCCGGGATCTGAGATGGTTTCACCCCAGCACCTGGCCGCTTGTTTGTATAGTTCAGCTGTGGCGCAGGAAGGCTCCTGATTCACAGCTGAGCCATCACCGGTGCTCCCCCCCCCACTTGCGCAGGAGCCAGTGCCAGGCTGCGGGATCCTTTAACTGCTTAGCTGAGGGGAGCAGCAACCACACACTCCTCAGCCAAGCAGCTTAAAGATGCAGAGGGAGGAACAAGCTGTATTGGTTCCTCACCGGTGCAGCTGTTTTCTCCCTCTGCGCAATGTGAGGGCAGAGTGGGATGGCGGATCCCCTCAGCGATATATCGTTGGTGAAACCGCCACCGCTCCTGAGTCCCTCTGCTAGCAATGCTCACTGTATGAACTCACTAGCAGAGGGACTCATGAGCGGTGGTGGTTTCACCAGTGATATACCGCTGAGTGAAGCCGACATCGCAGTCTGCTCCTCATACTGGTCCTGGGCCTACCCTTGACATACATCAGACGTGATGCTCTAGCCAGGGTCACCTCATGAAAAAGTGCTATGGCCCATCAGCCTCTGTGTGGGCCTCTCAACAGCGATACCCCTTCCTGGACCCCTCTGTGGGGTGCCCAGTTGCTAAAAATCCAAACCCAATGTCTTACCTGCCACCTAAGCCTGAGGGCTAAGCGCTGGCACACCACC
Organism: Podarcis erhardii; assembly: GCF_964252035.2. Taxonomy (NCBI): domain Eukaryota; kingdom Metazoa; phylum Chordata; class Lepidosauria; order Squamata; family Lacertidae; genus Podarcis; species Podarcis erhardii. The sequence continues at coordinate 48,168,973 of NC_138500.1, forward strand.
AACCCTTGAAGTAAACCCTGAAACCACAGCTGCTGGATGCATCCGACTATACCTGGAAATCCTGCAACTTGACCTGCCAAGACACACACTTGTCTCTTGTGCATTGCAGATTTTGGGTGAGATATTTACTGAGACCTTTTACAGGTGCCATATCACATTCCGATGGGTGCACTGTTGCCCACAGGTACCATGTTGGGAACCCCTGGTTCATAACTAAGGCTGCATCGAGACTCCTTAGGTTGTAGCTGTGATCCAGATTATTATATATATATATAAAGAGAGAGGGGGGGGGGGGAGAAGAGTCACTGACAGTAGTGAGAGTCCTTAACTGGTTTCAGTGTTCTATTAGTATTTCCATACATTATTCCAACATTTCTGGTAAATGTTACTTATAAATAAAGAACATTGTCACAATATAATTCTTGAAATATTAAACAGTTGACAGCAGTGAGAATTGTTAATGCATCAAAGATGCGATGCTGTCAAAATTATGCAAAAATACCGTCAAGAATAAATAATATAGTGGAGGAGGAATCCATTAGAATTGCTGTCTCCAAAATACTTATTTATATTTGCAATCTATGCAGCTGATAAGCATTACAAGCCGGTAGAGGCTTTTGAAAACAACTGCTGTGTTGCAATGCTCTACAGTATATAAGTAAGAAGAAGAAAGCTTTTGCGAAGCATTTGATTTCTCCATCCTTATATTAACCTCATATGGATGCATGTGATTTTGTATGAGAGATTGAGACTTTAATCCTGTATACGCTTAACTGGGAGCAAGCACCATTGGCATAACATTATTATTATTATTATCTTACTTTTAAGTAGACATGCCTAGGATTGTACGGCTAATGAATGTGCATTTAATGAAGGCTTCATTTATTTGCTTGCATGCTATCTGCTAAATTCCACTTTATCATTCTCTGGTTATTCCTGTCATACTGCTATTTCAGACATGGTGACAAAAAAAGCTATTCATTTTCAAAAGGTCAGTTTCTCTTGTGCTACCAATGACAAGCAGATAATTCCAGTAAGATATCTTTTAGTGTTTGTGACTGGAAGAAAAAGAATGATGCCAGCTATATAATGTGGTTGCAGCACAGGAGGCAACAAATAGATAAACCATTTTTCACAATCTGGTGTGTGTGTGTGTGTTGTGGATGTGTTTGGTGTATTAAAAAGTAGTGTGTTTCTCAACACATTTGAGCCATTTTGAGTAGAAACTTACTCTAGAGAAAATACACAACGAAGTAGAAACTTTAGAGAAAAATGCACAACATGAACACGCACTTGCAAGCTCATTTTGAATGGTCTTGAATAAACACTTGGATGTTTGTTTATACATTTATACACAAATAGCTCTCATGTATTAATATATACAGTGCATGTATATATACATTATATGGACTCTAATAAGTTGCATGTCTCCTAGCCGGGACTCTGTTAAAGCTGTCATCTGATAATCAGTTTTATACATCTTTCTGTTGCATTTGATGCATTACTTATGATTTGTCTCCTGAAACTTCCTGCATTCTTCTTTCCATTTCTACATCTGCCATAATAATGCCAGATGCAGTATGACTTGCTATAATTAGCAATTGCTTGCTGTAAACAATTTTAATGCAAATCTACATAATTTAGGTAATACATAATTTTTATTTTCTCATCTGCATGAGGCAGTTTCTTAGTGTCAGTGGGCTAATGGATGTTTTGTGTTGAGGTTCTTATCAAGAAATGAAGTACTCACCTTAATGAGCTCTTCCCTGCTGAAATAAATAACATTTGATACTTGAAAGCAGGAGAAACTACTATGAAAATAACCGGGAGACATCTGCAGTCTTTGGCTTGTGTTATTAACTCGTTGCGAAATTTGTAAGGGAGGGGAATAGACTGTGCTAATCTTCTGGGAAAACTTTTTGATAGACAGAGGTAAATAACAGGGGAAGAGTTCCCTAAAAAGGAGATTTGGTGCTCTGTACTGTTGAATCTGTGTAAACCTTGTCTACGCATACATTCCTTGAAGACTCATGCTGTCACTGTCAGTGTGACAAAACTAGCATTAGTCTGAAAATAATGACAACTGTTAAGAGACTATTCTCCAGGGAACAATGGTTTTCAATGAACTCACCAGCAGGCATCCATCAAAAGTGTGTAAGTAATAATTCTGCTGCTGTAATTGTTACAGTGGAATCATTGTCCCTTAGAAGTATTGTAAGAATTCAATACGTACAGTATTTTCAGTATTATTGTATTTCATCCTATACATACTTTAAATTTTATCCATTATAATTCCCACCCCACACTTTCTTAAGTGTTTTTTTTATCAATTGGTGTGTGTGTGTGTGTGTGTTACTGTGATGTCACTTGCCATACATGTCCTGTATTACTAGAAATATTTCACCAATCTTAATCCACAGTGATGAAAATAGCTGTAATAACCACTAAAGTATATTCAATACCAGATCTTAAATTGTAGATAGATAAAAGACTGTTTTCTCCACGTGCCCAGTATTTGCAAGAGAATGCAGTGCTGATGTACCGCGAAACGTGTTTAGATGACAAATTTATGGATGTGATGCAGTCCAGCTTACAATTTGAATGTGTTACTTTGCTTGTGGTCTTGGTTAAGAATATGTAACGTCTATAAGGGGAAATTATATGCTTTGATCCTATTGAATTCATTTAGAATTCTGGTTGGCTGCTGGGAATATGAAAAATAGACTCTAGTAAGTATTTTTCTGCCCAACTGCTTTTACCAGGCTATGCTTTTCAGAGACCAATTCATACACGGAGCTCTTCATTTGTGTACACTGTAAAACTGTAATGTATTATGTAGTAAATGTGTTTGCAAACATATGTCGTATACGTGTATTTGGGCTTAACATGTATCTTCACCTTAAGTCTTTCTGTAGGTTAGTACGATGTAATACTTGAAAGCAGCTAATTACTGCATTTCTTTCATTTCTTTGTCTCCTTCCCCTTTTTTTCCTTTTTTGAATTTCCTCATTTTCTTATGCTTCCCAGCTTCCCTTTTGCTATTCCTTTGTTTGTGTGGTTTTAAATTTATAATATTTCTATCTGCCTTCTCATTTCAATGAAGCTTACTCTTACTCTTTGCACCCACACCCAATAAAAAGACCATAAAAGCACAAGATATAACACTTAAAACTGACAAGCCAAAAGTCATATAAAGCAACAATCAATAGGGAGCAAAAAGGCAATTAAAAGGGTCTCAAGAATTAAGCCATCTAAGGCCCAACAGAATGAGACAGACTATGCTTGATGTGTCAGAGAGAATGAGAAGGCACCAAACACACACCTACAGGGAGTGAGTTTTGACCTTGCCACTAGGAAGGCCCCCCTCTCCAGTAGTCACATACCTAACCTCCGAAATCAGCGGTCACCCGCAGAAGGGCCATCAAATTAGGTCTCATTTGGCAGGCAGGTCCTTTATATACTCTTACCAACAAAGTAAGAGCAAAAATAGCTTCGGGCAGCTGTAAGGGAAGCAGTCAGTCTCAAGCAAATTTCTTCCTCAAGAAGCTTCAGAAGAAATTTCACCCAAGAAAGGTAATAGCTCAAAACATATTGAGAACGAATTCACTCTGGCAGCTAGCTTTTCCTCTTTCTGACTACCTTATATCACAAAATCAGCAGCACAAGGTGTTGTTATATGGAACATAGGATAAGGCGGCAGTCTGTGGAACACTACATTTTGCTCTGTAACTATTTCAGAGTGATCAGAAGAAGAAGGGACCTGCGTGAGAGGCAGGCCAGAATGGTTTTTTTCTCAGGGTGTGAGACAGGGGAAGAGGGAAACTCTCCCAGGTGAGAACTGGGAGGATTCACTTCTCTATACGTGGATTGAAAATTAAGATACAACAGAGGGCTACATATATACAACTCGCTTGCTCCATCTCCTACTTCTTGGCGACTCAGCCAATTCCTCCTCCCCTCTGGAGATTCCTCTCTGCTGAGCGTGTCCCTGACACCTTTGACTGGACTTAACCGCCAGGGGCCCATTAACCTAGTCCATTTTGCAATCCTTTGTTAGGGGATTTTGTCTCTTCTTTCTCTCCCAGCCCACTTTACCGTATATTTTACTGTATATTTTTTTACTGTATATTTTTTCACCAAAGGGAAGATTATGGACTTTCTTACAGCACCACAAAACTACTGCATATAATTGAATATCCTGGGTGGCCACAACATATGGGTGGAGGAAGTGAACTAGAGCAAATAACGGCTTTGGGTCCTATCCCATATGTCCCTTCTGCTAGCTTAGCAGGCTTCCGCTTGTGGAATGGTGCTTTCTACTGCTCTCCTCTGCAGCAGATTTTGAGGGTGTGCCAGGAGAGGAGGGAATGGAGAAGTCTCATTGCAGTGTAAAATACAACCCTTTGTGGCTAGACTACCCTGCATGTAATGATGGTGGGTGGAGAGAAAGTTCAGAGTAGGAATTCTTGGCTGGTACTGAAGAAAAGACCTTTTGGAGTCACCGGTTTAACAAGCATCTGTGAAAACATAATTCGGTGAGCAGCAGGTTCCTGCAAGATGCTTTAATCTTCATAGAGAGGGCAGCTACCTCCTGAACTTCAGAGCTTCAAAGGTTATGAAGAAAAAAGTTGAAAAAGAATAATCCTAAATATTAGGGTGAATTAACTTTTTGAGACCACAAGGCCAAATACCACCCTTGGTATCATCAGTATTATTTAATTAACTTCAACGTTAACTGCCCTGGGTCTATGCATGGTTTATGATAGCAAATTTAAGCTTGCACCAAGCTTGCTGTCTAAAGTCCTAATTATTTTTCTGGGTTTGTTTAGTTAACACTATTTCAGAAAGAAGTTTTTAACTTGAAGATTTAAAATTATGATCTTCTAAAAAATCATTATTTCACTATGAAATCTAGTGAGTTGCCTTATCACTTTGGAGATGGGTTTTGGGGAAATTCCTTCTATTTTCTCTTTTGTGCTTAGCTATTTAAGAAATATAAACCATTTTGGTTTGTATAGAAACACATTTTTAACAAATATTTATCTTAAATACCCTTTAGTAGCCTGACCAGTTTTTTGGGGGGGGTTTTACTCCCATTTATCATGGTCTCTCCTGTAACTCAGATATGTGCCCCCCTGGCTGCTTTGTTCTGCAGAACTAGCACTGTTTCAGCCGCCACTCAATACTCATTCTGCAGTTGTAAGAGATTGAACTTTCAGTGCGGCGACACGTATACTTGGAAACTCCCTGCCTATTGACATCACACACTATATTATTTCTGATACCTGCTTAAAACTTTTTTGTTTAGGCAAGCCTATCCAGACATGTCCAAGTTATAGTGGTTTTATTCCATTTGCAGCTTATTGTTGATTTTAATTAGCTTTGAAAGTTTTTAAGTGCTGTTTTTCATTGTCTTTTGTTAATAATTGTAATTTTTTTGTTCCTTTTTTAAAAACAACAACCCTGCTTTGACATTTTTTTTTACAATCAAATAGAATATAAATTTTGTTAAATAAGTACATTTGTCGTTCAGTCCCAACGGACTAACACAGAGGAGGTGGTAAAATTATTACCAGGAGCCGGAGTCAGGTGTAGGTCAGCAATAAAAAACCATGGTGTCAGTGAAGTTAACTCTTTGTTCAAGGAAACGAAAACAGTGCAGGCCTAGTGATTACAGCAAGTCTTTCCAGTAGGTCTTGTCCCAATGAGGCGGATGTGAGGACTGAAGGTCCCCCGCCTTCCCACCACTTTCTAAGCCTAGCAGCCTAAGGCTCTGTCATCTTGTCTCTCTTTGCTCTGCCCTCCTCATTTCTCTGCCTGTTCTGGAAGACTAGGGCGGGAGAGAGAAGCTGGTCACAGCAGGAGGGGGTGATTCCTTGGCTTCTTCAGCAGCCTGCCTCATCTCTGTCTCCTGGTCCTGCTCCTCTCCTGCCTCTTAAGCCTGGACTGCTCTAGGCCTCAGCCTCTTCCTGCTTACCTAACCTTGTTACCTCTTCAGCTTCCGACATATCCCCCTCCTTCTTCTCCCTCTCACCATTTATTGTCATCCCTCCACCAATCCCCTGGCTATGAGCTTTCTTCCTCTGGAGGTTCTCTTGGGTGTGTGTGTTCCCCAGCTAGTGCCTTACACCAGTCTTCTGAATCTGGTCAGTCCATGACATCTGTGGAAGAAGAGCTTCGGTCCCTCTCTACTTCTTGTATGCCAGAATAGACATAATGTAGCACCCTGCTTGTGGTTAACGCTTAGCTGGAATGAAATATTCAACGCAGCAATAGAGAAATTAAAATAGTAATTTATTTGTCAGACAAATAAATAAGAGGCTCAGTGGTACGTGGTTACCAAGCTCTGGCCTGGCCTCCTGCCATTCTGGCCAGCACTTATATTCCCTTAATCCAGCCCCCTTTGCTCCTCCTGTGGCTGCCTCTGTCCAATCAGCCTGGTTGAAATTCCTATTGGCTGTTTGCTAGAGCCAATCACAAAAGATACACCCACAAAAGATACACCCATTTCCTTGCCCTTATATGGGAGACAAAGAGCTATATATAAATGACAAATAAGTAATAATATATCTTACATGGAATCTTAATTACCAGCTCACCTCTTGCCCTTCTTGCCCTATTGCCTTCTAAAACAAATGGTTTAATCTTACATTTTATGTTCAACAGATGTCAAGGATCTTGAGTTTCACATCAACATTGAAAGATTTCCTTCATTTAATGTTTCTAAACAAATGCCTGACAACCATATATCAAGACTGCCCGGATGGCGTCTTCTGTCTGGCAGGGGGGGGGCTGGTGGCTGACTTAATTTCAGGATAAATACAACTCTTACAACCATATGAAATAAGAATCTAGCATTCCTTAAATCCTTTGCATAATTACATTTAAGCCAATATATTTAAGCTAATATATTTCATACATTTATCATAGGTAGCCTCTTAAAAGAATAAAGCTTTTCAAAGTAAAAAGGAAGGAACTCAATAAAACACAGCTTTTAAAAGAAGCCTCTTCAGTTTGCACCTCCCCCTTTCCCCCTCCTCTCCAGCCTCAAAATAAAATAGGAAGAAGCTGCTTCTTCTGCCAAGCCAGTTGCCTTTCCAACATTTAACACATTTTAACCTTTTTTAACTCTCTTAGTTTAAGAAACAGCTTTAGAAAAAGACTTCCCCCAAAAATGTTCTCTTTCCAGCTAAATGTTTCTCCCCATTGCTCCTGGCCTTTTAACCTTAGAAAGAAGATCTGGCTCATTTTACTGGGAGGCACATTGGTATTATCTTCCCCATTCCTAATGGTGTTTTCTCAGCCTTGGGGCAGCATATGTAATTCTCCCTTTTTATGACTTTGAGAATTGTTTTTCTACTATAAATCAATGGGGCCCTTCTTGTCTTAGGAGGAAAAACATCTTGCCAAGGTTCTTTTAGGCAGCTGGTCTTTTGCCTGGCATGAAACATTTGAAAATCCTTTTTTTTTAAGCTCATTTTTAAATACAAGCCTTGATTGAAATATATAGAAGCTTTGATAAAAATGCAGGCTTATGATTAGATGCCTCATTCCCCCCTTTCAAGCTCAAGGACCTTCATCCCAAGTGTCCTTGATAGCTTGACCTTCATCATATTCCTGAGGTAAAGCTCTGTATAGGGCCATGATATGAGGTAGAGTTTCATTTGAAACCATCTTGCTAATTGTACTTCTAAAACATGAAATGATACATGGCATCATACATAAAACCAATACTACTACTGTCAAGAAAAACAAGCAAGACAATAGTATCCCTTTGAGTCCTGTGACATTAGGTAACCAATTGGTGAGCCATCCCATATCCCATCCTTCCCATGTTTGTACTGGGACATGTGCTATATTCTCCATCTTTGTGGCCAACACACGGATTGCCTCACCATTATCAGAAATGTTAAAGCAACAGGCATTCCCTGTCAAATTCAAGACTCCACATAGGCCTCCCTGCCTGGCAAGTACATAATCCATTCCCATTTTCAGCTGCAAAATGGCGGCTCTACTTTCATCCAACTGTTGTGCAATAAGTCTCAAACTCTGGGCCGTTGCATTGGTTACAAGTTCCACTACTGCTTGCAATCGAATTATTCTGTTTAGATTATAAATAGGATCCCGTGCCCCTTGTATGAGCTCACCAGGATTCCAGGAGGCAGGATCATAATAGGCTATAATGCGCTCTGGCGGCCAATCATCAGTACCGCTCCAACTTTGGGTACTTCCTCCTGCTATATGAGAAATATCAGCATTCCTTCGTGTTCGCCTGGCCGAACTAGTGGGCATAATCCACATTGGTGGTAATACCCAACCCAAGAAACAAGTCCCACTCCATTTGGAAGGGAGTTTCTTGTATGCCCATTCTCCACATATCCACCACAACCATCGGGTCTGAGGTTTTTGGTACGGGGAATACAGAAGGCGAAATACCAAAAGGGGTAGAGAGTTCACAGTGCAGTATGTTAGATTGCCTTCTTCTGTCACAGTTATGTTCCACACCACTTTCCATGCATGAATAAAAGGAGGTGCACAGGGCAAGGCATTCCGAGTTCGATAGGTAGTACCGTGTGCCCAGGTATGACTATTCTTCTTATAATCCCAAGTATAGTGACAATGAGAAGAGCCTATCATGGGAGAATCAGCTGCATCTGATGATTTATGTACACAGAATTCCCCTTGTACAGGTATAACTCGTAATGGTTTAGTTGAGTTCCATCCGGGGAAATTCTGTATTTCAGTTTGGTGTGGCATTTCGCTTACCATACCAATAGCATCTAATGGTATCGGTAATAACGGCATACCTCCCTCTGAATCATCTGGCCCAAGAGAGCAAACAAGGCAATTGGTCCTATTTGCAACATTAGCTACCATTTCAGCTAAACCTACCCACATATTGTGGTCATGGCTGAATCCATATTTAGCCAATTTGGTCAGATTCAAGGACCCTTCCCCTTCCCAAGGGATCAGGATTAATAAAATCATGTTGATGTCTAGTATATGCATTCCTTCCACAAAAGATTACCTTATTGTGATAGCAAATAATTATTAGCCCCAATATAATTCCCCCAGTGACAGAAATGGGGAACCTCCAAGACCAAAACATATATCCCGAGGATCCCCAATGAGTAATATCTCTGATAATTGTTCCACAAGGGGGGGGCAGTCAATCAATTGTATTAGAGAATCTTTCCGTTCACAGTCGCTGGTTCAGACGCTCCTCAAGCTTCAGGCGTGCGCAGGTCAGCCAGCTTCCAGGTTGTGGCTGCAGCAGGCCGGTCGTCAAATGTTGCCCGTGACCTAGCCCGTTCCCGGTAGGGCTAGATACAGGGGTTTTTGGAGAGAGTTAGTTTTAAAGGATTAGAGGGGTCACCTTTGCACGTCCAACTGCCTTCAGACTTCTTCAAACGAGAGTGATGAATCCAGGGGGTCACCTCAGCTACCTTCACCGCTGTTGGAGTAGAGAGCAAGACGGTGTAAGGTCCACGCCACTTAGGTGCAAGTGGATCACGTTTCCACTCTTTCACCCATACGCTATCGCCAGCATGGAACTGATGAATCGGCTCGGCAATGCTGCACGGCGTGCGCTCGAGGGCCCACCTGTTAAGAGAAACAAAAACACGGGAGAGAGATTGCACTTGTTCCTGTGTCACATGATCTCCTATTTGTTTAAGGTCAGCTGGAATATCCTGAACAAAGGAGGGCGGTCTCCCATACAGGAGCTCAAAAGGTGACAACTTAAGTCTTTTTGTGGGTGCACACCGAACACGAAACAGTGTTATGGGTAACACATCTACCCATCCCAATCCCGTTTCCTGGGTTAATTTTGCCAATTGGGTTTTCAGAGTCCGATTCATTCTTTCAGTTTTCCCTGAACTCTGAGGCCTATATGCTGTATGCAGTCTCCATTTTACTTGTAGGACTCGACATACATCTTGTACTACTTGATCAATGAACGCTGGCCCATTATCACTTCCAATGCATCTAGGTAATCCAAACCTTGGGATCAATTCAGTGAGGAGTCTTTTAGTTACCTCTCGTGCCTTTTCAGTTCGGGTGGGAAAAGCTTCAACCCATCCGGTAAGAGTATCTACAAACACAAGGAGATACTTGAATCCCTTAGAAGGGACCAGCTCTGTGAAGTCCACAATTAGGCTTTCCATGGGGACGTATCCCACATGCTGAATTCCAGGAGGTTGTACCGGTCCCTGCCTGGGATTGTTTTTAGCACAAAGAACACATTTCTGTGAAATGCAAGTTGCTAATTGTGATAGATTAATAATATACAACTTCCGACTGAGACTCTCTCTAGTTGCAGTACCGCCAAGGTGAGTAGATTCATGATAATTTCTTACAATTGTGCCTGCTAGATGATGAGGTACATAAATCCTATTGTCCGGCAGGATCATCCAACCGTCCTTCACAACTGCTCCTTCCTGTTCAGCCCACTTCCTCTCTTCTGGGGTATAGTGAGGTTTAACTTCTTCTGGAACTACCTCTGGTATGAGGGCTGCTATAAATCCTCCCACAGGCTTTTGGGCTGCCTCTCGGGCTGCTTTGTCAGCAGCATGATTTCCTCTGGTTATTGGATCCCTCCCTCGTCCATGACCTTTGCAGTGCATTACAGCAATCTGTTCTGGAGCCCATACTGCTTCTAACAGGATTTCTACTTCAGGTCCATATTTCAAAGCCTTCCCGTGGGCTCCGATTAGACCTCTTTCTTTCCATAGAGCTCCATGTGCATGCAGGGTTAAGAAGGCATATTTTGAATCAGTATAGATGTTTGCCTTACATCCGGCTGCCAGTTGCAGAGCTCTAGTTAAACTTATAAGTTCAGCCTTTTGTGCTGAGGTGCCAGCAGGCAAAGCTTCAGCTTCCACAACTTCCTCATTGGTGACCACAGCATATCCTGCTCGTCTGGCACCTTCATGCAGGTAACTGCTACCATCAGTATAATATACAACATCTGGATTTTTTAATGGTTCATCTTTCAGATCAGGTCTACTGGAATAAACTTCATCCATTATTTGGAGACAATCATGTGATTCCTCATCATCTACCTCTGGTAGGGGCAGCAAAGTCGCTGGATTGAGCATATTCACTACTCGTAGATGAATCCTGGGATTTTCACACAATAGGCCTTGGTATCTAGCCATCCTTGGGTTCGTTAGCCAATAACTACCCTTATATTCCATGAGTGTCAGAACAGCATGAGGTACATTCACATACATCGTCTGGCCAAAGGTAAATTTATCAGCTTCTTTGACAAGGCTCGCAGTGGCCGCTACTGCCCTTAGGCATGGAGGCCATCCTTTTGCTACTGAGTCCAATTGTTTAGACAAATAAGCTACTGGACGGTTCCAACTTCCTAATCTCTGGGTCAGGACTGCCGCTGCAATCCCATTCTGTTCATGTACATACAGCTGAAAGGGTTTTTCCGAATTAGGCAATCCAAGGGCTGGTGCCTCCATAAGTCGCTGTTTGATAACTAAAAAGGCTTGTTTCTGCTCAGGTCCCCATACGAATGGGTCCTTTTCTGCACCTCGAGTGCTTTCATGTAAGGGCTTGGCCAGACTACTGAAATCAGGTATCCATAGTCTACAAAACCCTGCTGTTCCCAGGAATCCCCTAAGTTGTTTTCTTGTGGTAGGTTCCTTGATAAGGCAAATAGCTTCTTTCCTCTCTGGTCTCAATGCTCGTTGTTGGTGTGAGATGTCAAAGCCCAAATATTTGACCTTTTCTAAACATAACTGTGCCTTTTTCTGGGAAACTCGGTAGCCAGCTTCCCAGAGCAAGTGGAGCAGTTCCTCTGTCCCTTCTTTACAGGTATCAAAATCCTTTGCAGCTAGTATAAGATCATCCACATATTGCAGAACCACCTTTTCTCCCGGTATTGAGGGGTAACTTGTTAGATCCCTCGCCAAGGCAGTGCCAAATAAAGTTGGGGAATTTTTGAATCCTTGGGGCAATCTTGTCCAGGTTAGCTGGCCTTTTGTTCCTGTCAAAGGGTCTTCCCACTGGAAGGCAAATATAGGTTGGCTCTGTGGTGCCAGCCGGCAACAGAAGAATGCATCTTTCAAGTCCAATACAGTAAAAAATGTTGCTTCTGGTGGGATCAAACTCAGCAAGGTATATGGGTTTGGTACATTTGGGTGCAAGGTCTCGATAGCCTGGTTTACGAGCCTCAAGTCCTGCACTGGCCTGTATTCATCTGTCCCAGGTTTTCGAACAGGCAAAAGGGGTGTGTTCCATTCTGATTGGCAAGGCTTAAGCAGACCATATTTTAATAGGCGGTCCAAATGTTTCTGGATGCCCTCCGCTGCTCGCCGGGGTAAGGGATATTGCTTTACAGATACAGGGGTAGCCATAGGTTTTAGGGTTACTACAATTGGAGCTATATTCTTAGCCATTCCTGGTGGGCTATTTTCAGCCCATACTCCTGGTGGCACCTGTAGAGTTCGGAGGAGCTTGTTTAATTCTGTATCCAATGTGGGTTGGACTTGCAAGGCTGACATTAGGCGCCATGATTGTTCCTTAGGTACTGAGAGGGTAATTATTCCTGCTGCTTTTGATGGCAGTTTCATTTCTGGACCTCGAGGAGTGAAAGTGATTTGGGCCTGCAATTTGGACAGCATATCTCTACCTAAGAGAGGTATTGGACACTCAGGTATATACAAAAACTGATGGGTTAAACGATGTCCCCCAATCTGGCATTCCAAAGGTTGGAGGAAAGACCTCTTGGCTGACTGTCCAGTGGCACTTTTAATGACTACACTTTTAGATGCCTTTTTCTGCAATAGTTCTGGGAGTACCGAGTATTCAGCCCCAGTATCAATCATAAAGTCTATTAAATGGCTCCCTAATTGAATCGTGACCGTGGGCTCCTGGAAGCCTAACTTTATGGAGTCCGGTCGTTCCTAGTCTTGGGTAAAATCCTCTTCTGCCAGTCCAATGAAATTGTCTCTACTCCGTCCCTGTCCTGGTCTCTGATATCTTCCATCTCGGATCATTCCCCGTCCCCGTCCCTGGTTTCTTGGGCCGGAGCCGGAGCCTGGGCCTGGGCCTGGGCGTACTTCTTCCAACCTCAGGGGTTCAGGACACTCCCGCTTCCAATGACCCTCCTTCTTGCAATTTGCACATTGATTCCTTCCCAGTGGTGGATTCCTTCCTCGCCCTCGCCCTCCATTTAAGGGGCGGTGGTCTTGCTTCACTGCTGTGGCTAGCATTACCATCTTTTCCTTCTGCCACTTCTTCTTCTCTTGCTTCTCAGCCTCATCCCTATTCCGATAAACTCGGCGTGCAATGGCCATAATTTGGCTCATCAGCATCCCTTCCCATCCTTCTGATTTCTGAATTTTCTTACGAATGTCAGAAGCGCACTGGGCCACAAATGTAGCAGTAATCATTCTACTGTTTTCAGGGGCTTCAGGGTCAAAAGGAGTCCATATACGATAGGCTTCTTGCAGCCTCTCTAAAAAGTCTCCCGGACTCTCATTTGGTTTTTGTTCTACTTCTGAGACTTTAGACATATTAGTGGGCTTCTGGCATGCCCTGCGGATACCTTGCACAAGTGTCTGGCGGTAGGTGGTGAGTCTGGCCAGGTGAATTGCATTGTTTGGATCCCAATTAGGATCTTCCAAGGGAAAGTTATCTTGGAGATGACGGTCAATATTATAAATATTTCCCGCTCTGGCCTGCTCACGCAAATATATCTGTGCCTTTTCAATTATGTCTCTCCTTTCCTCAGTGGTGAACAGAGTATTTAGGAGCTGGCGACAATCTGTCCAAGTAGGGCTATGAGTATTTACTATTGAAGTCACCAAGTCCATCATAGCCTGAGGTTTTTCTGCAAAAGATGGGGTGTGTGTTTTCCAATTCATCAGATCTGTAGTTGTGAATGGAATATATTGCAGGGTCGAAGTTCGAGGTGGCCGTGGTCCGGGTTGCCCATTAACCAGTGCAGGCTCCTCAAGTGCATCAAATACTCTTCTAAGAGGGGCTACTACGTGATCTTTCTCTTCACTTTGCTCTAGGGGCCTCAAATCATAGGGGATGGTATCTGTCGCAAGGCGTTCTTTTAGCAGCTTTATACGCCTGGCTGTATTGCTTGCTGACCGAGCAAGGTCTCCCTGTAACTTCTGTAATATTTCTCTGGGACTTGGATGCACAGGGGTTTGGGGTGGGCAATCAGTTGTTCCACTAAAGGAGACTGTAGATGGAGGTCTATTAGGAGTCACAGGTGGAATAACCACTTCTGCTTGGGCTTTATTATAGAACTCCAATGCCTCCTGAAGATATTTATCATAATCTATCAAGGAATCAAGCTCTGTGACTCCACTCCCATTATTCATTCCAGTTTCTTGCCTTGGGGTTACAACTGGTGGAGTGTTTGGATTAAGCTCCCTTCGATGTGGAGCATAGGGTGGAGGTGGAAGCACCTCTTCCTCTGGCCCCTCAAAAATGGGTTTGAGTTTATTTGGCAAGATTCCTTTCCTAGCTTCGGCTTTTACAGCCAATAATTTGCATCGTTTGACTTTGCATTCCCTTATCCATGGAGGATTTTTATTTAATGTGCTCAGCCAGGAATCTATATATGGAAATTGTTCTGGGCACCCTCCAGTTTCTTTGGCGATATCAGTCCAAAGTTTGCTTACTAAATTTATATCAAAGGTTCCCTGGGATGGCCATCCAGTAATTTGTTTTGGCCATTCTAGTTCACATAACGTTCTCAAGCGCTCTGGCGTCATTTTGACTCCATATGCCCCTGAGAAGGCTTTCTTAAAATTATTTAACATACACTCAAGAGGTGTATTTTCCCCCTTTGAACCCCCAACTCCCATTGTATGGCCCTGTGAAGTATCCACTCAGTCACTCACAGACGCGCTTCGTGGGTTTCCTTGCCTAGTGAAGTCGCCTTACTAGGAACCGAAGTACTGCCCACTCCACACTCGGGTCAGCTACAGATTGCTCTGTACTTTCTCACACATACAATGCGCTGGATACTTCACCACACTCTACCTCCCAATTTTTCCCTTTCCCTACACCAGATCACCATCTGATGTACCCAACCACCTAGCGTACTCAGTTTCCCCTTACTGAGACGCAGAAGTTTGATCAAGACTTCTCTTCCTCCCAATTAATTGGAGGGCCAAAAATCCCTTTGTGCACTTACCCTTGGTTGGTTCCCTGTTTCCCCCGGTCCGTCGCCGCCAGTGAGCAGGGTATCAGACAGACGAGTCTTCTGCGTTCCCCCTGGAAAAAATTACCAGTGCGCGCTTTGGGTAAGCAGTTGTCCTCTCTCTTGTACCCTGCCCAGTAGGGCGAAGGGGCTGCGTTCCAGCAGACCACTTATCCGAGTCACAGGGCACCATAAAATGTAGCACCCTGCTTGTGGTTAACGCTTAGCTGGAATGAAATATTCAACGCAGCAATAGAGAAATTAAAATAGTAATTTATTTGTCAGACAAATAAATAAGAGGCTCAGTGGTACGTGGTTACCAAGCTCTGGCCTGGCCTCCTGCCATTCTGGCCAGCACTTATATTCCCTTAATCCAGCCCCCTTTGCTCCTCCTGTGGCTGCCTCTGTCCAATCAGCCTGGTTGAAATTCCTATTGGCTGTTTGCTAGAGCCAATCACAAAAGATACACCCACAAAAGATACACCCATTTCCTTGCCCTTATATGGGAGACAAAGAGCTATATATAAATGACAAATAAGTAATAATATATCTTACATGGAATCTTAATTACCAGCTCACCTCTTGCCCTTCTTGCCCTATTGCCTTCTAAAACAAATGGTTTAATCTTACATTTTATGTTCAACAGATGTCAAGGATCTTGAGTTTCACATCAACATTGAAAGATTTCCTTCATTTAATGTTTCTAAACAAATGCCTGACAACCATATATCAAGACTGCCCGGATGGCGTCTTCTGTCTGGCAGGGGGGGGGCTGGTGGCTGACTTAATTTCAGGATAAATACAACTCTTACAACCATATGAAATAAGAATCTAGCATTCCTTAAATCCTTTGCATAATTACATTTAAGCCAATATATTTAAGCTAATATATTTCATACATTTATCATAGGTAGCCTCTTAAAAGAATAAAGCTTTTCAAAGTAAAAAGGAAGGAACTCAATAAAACACAGCTTTTAAAAGAAGCCTCTTCAGTTTGCACCTCCCCCTTTCCCCCTCCTCTCCAGCCTCAAAATAAAATAGGAAGAAGCTGCTTCTTCTGCCAAGCCAGTTGCCTTTCCAACATTTAACACATTTTAACCTTTTTTAACTCTCTTAGTTTAAGAAACAGCTTTAGAAAAAGACTTCCCCCAAAAATGTTCTCTTTCCAGCTAAATGTTTCTCCCCATTGCTCCTGGCCTTTTAACCTTAGAAAGAAGATCTGGCTCATTTTACTGGGAGGCACATTGGTATTATCTTCCCCATTCCTAATGGTGTTTTCTCAGCCTTGGGGCAGCATATGTAATTCTCCCTTTTTATGACTTTGAGAATTGTTTTTCTACTATAAATCAATGGGGCCCTTCTTGTCTTAGGAGGAAAAACATCTTGCCAAGGTTCTTTTAGGCAGCTGGTCTTTTGCCTGGCATGAAACATTTGAAAATCCTTTTTTTTTAAGCTCATTTTTAAATACAAGCCTTGATTGAAATATATAGAAGCTTTGATAAAAATGCAGGCTTATGATTAGATGCCTCAATAAGAGATGGCATCAATTCGTATTATTACATAATAAGGAAAGAGAAAATGAAGGGAAGACTTAAATTTGTTGCTTATGAATCAGATATATTCGTGATATTAACTGGTATGTCCCTTGAGAAATGTGTGCCCTACGCTGAGATAGAGTTTACGCTAGACATCTTCCTGATAGATTGTTCTGTTTGATATTTGCAATTTCTGGTATGTTAGAAGGGTTGATGTGTAGGAACCTGAGATGTTCTATATATCTTGATGAAAGCTAAAATGCTGAAGTGGATGACTTGAATTAATGTTCTTTCTTTGCACTATATCTAAAACAAATGACAAGAAACAGGACACGTTAGAGGTTAAGAAATGTATTTTAGCATAAACTTTCATGGACCAGAATCCTTTTTCTTGGATGTGTAAAATGACAGGTATGTATTTACATGGAGAGAGAAGTAAAAAGTTGCTAGCCACCTAAAATTAAAAAAAGATTATTCGTTGCTGCCCAGCTGTGATGAATAAAAATTAAATAAAGTGAAATGCTTGTAAGCTGCGAGGAGATTGTCATTAATTTACTCAGTCGCATGCAGATAGCATTATACACTAATTATAGTAATACTAATATTAATGTAATGTTGCTTTGACCTTGCATCACACAATGTAGTATGCACATGATTTGCATAATATTTCTGCATCTTAATTAAATATTAATCTACTGAATTATATGCTGCTGGAGTGGTTAGTTAAAAGAATAACAGAAACAGTCTGAGTTTTGTATTTTAACAGTGCAGCCATTTTCTCAGGGTAGATTTTCACATGCGCATGAGCCATATTACGGCTTCCATAACACACTTAAAGGAGCATGAACCAATGTGTCAATATCTAGATAAGAATTTTATAGGCCATCTATCTCTGTGGATTTGTACTTGTAAAACCATAGATTTAAACTCATGTCTGACCTGACATCACTGTGAAGTAATATGTGGTTTTTATATCCACATCTTCCATGGAGATGGGTGCAAAGACAGTGCATTCTGCAGGCTGTCACCTTTTCATCTCAGGTCTGTGTCACTACATTACGAGGTGGCATGAAAATGCTTGTATCATCTGTTGCTTCAAGTTCCTTTGTGTGGGGGGTTATTTAGTCATTTCAGGGTAAAAGACTAACATTTTTCCATGCTAAAATACTAACAATACCATTTCTATGTATCCATAAGTCATATACTGATGCAAAGATGAGTGATGGAGGTGGGACCAAGGATAGAAAGCATTTAACAACACATGTCTAAGAAGTTGGGAAATAGCCTCACACCCACAGAGACAGCACCCAAAGGCACAACACAGCTGTGCACTCTATATACCGTGTTTTTCACTCCATAAGACACACTTTTTTCCTCCTAAAAATTAAGGGGAAATGTCTGTGCGTCTTATGGAGTGAATGTGTGGTCGATCGCTGGCTCCCTTTCCGGCCCTGCCCCCTTGCCCAGGCCTCCATTGTTGAATATTCTGCAGGCTGTTTGTTTCCCCAGCGACACGTGACTGGCTGATTAGATTATCTGTCTGGAAACCGTAGAAACGGCTCCCTTTCCTTTCCTAAAGAAGCTGCAGAACTGTGAGTTGAACCCCATAAAAACAGAATTTTTTCCCTTTGCAAAGTAAGCTCAACAACTTTGAGTTGATCCTCAAAAAATGAGGCTTTCCCCCTTTGTAAGGCTTCTGCCACTGAGCCACACCCCTGGCCAATGTGCAGTCTGAGTCGGCCTGAAAGAGCCCTATATTTGTACACGCTTAGACCCCAAATGAGAAGCGCAAAAGACATTCTGGTGTAATTATTTGAATTTGTGTTGGTAGTGTTGAAAATGCATTTTATTGCTACCTGATGTGTTTTGCTATTTATAGCTTGCTGTTAATGAGGACCTGGAAGTTGTCGTTTAATCAGATTTTGCCTTCAGATCTATGCACACAATTTCCCTGAAGTGACAGTGTACCAATGGCCAGAACAACAAACCTTTACATTGATTTAACTTCAGTGGGACTGCACACACGCCCAAGATTAAGCAGTCACATATAGAGGTATTTGGCTCTGAGGCTCATGTTGCTTAGCTCCGATAAAGGGGTGCAATTTTACGAAAGCAAATCAGTGCTTTTGAGTGGTGTCATGCACAGCTCTTTAGACCTGCTGCGCCTCCCTCCTGTCTCTTATCTTACATAGTGGCAAGAAGTGATAACTTGCCTGTTTTAAACGAGGATAATCTAGAAGGCAGGGGGTTCCAAAGCCATTTAGTGGAGTCCTTTCTGCAGAGCAGGAATATAATTAGTTTCCAAAATCAGCTATTTCTATATTAAAAAACATTGTTTTCCTGCTTAAAAATGGTGTCAGACTGCGATTTTGAGCAAATGCCAATCATTTTCAGCTCGTTCCTATATCTGCATAAGAGCTATAGAACAAAAGATGCACATAGCGAGTCCCCACTGTTGCGCTCTCTGTCTCTTGCTCACTCACTGATTGGTCAGAGGTTTATTTAAAGTTGAAACTGCACAGATGGGTAACAGTTTGAAAGCACAGATGGAATTCAGGAAACAGCTAGTTCGTTGGCAGAACAGCTCTATCTAATGGAAAAGAGCTGATAAGAAGAATGCAGAAACAAATACCACTAGAGACAAAATATTGACAGCCAACTGGTTACCACAAAATATACTTCTCTTGCAAACATTTTAATTTTTTTTGTAAGTAGCCTTGCACCTAAATTTCATGGTGGCAAATACCTTAACTTTTTTCAGCTCCTAAGACTTGGGACCTAGCAAATAAGAAAAGTGACAATTCTTTAAAATACAGTAAGCCAGCAGCTTATGTGAGGTTTACATTCTGGGGATCTCACCTAAGCCAAAATCAGGTATAGTTAAAACCTGTTGGGTTCCAAAGCCAGGCACTCCTGTCTTCCACTGCCTCCGCAGTTTGGTCAAACTCATGCTGGTAGCTTTGAGAACACTGTCCAACCATCTCGTCCTCTGTCGTCCCCTTCTCCTTGTGCCCTCAATCTTTCCCAACATCAGGGTCTTTTCCAGGGAGTCTTCTCTTCTCATGAGGTGATCAAAGTACTGGAGCCTCAGCTTCACGATCTGTCCTTCCAGTGAGCACTCAGGGCGGATTTCCTTAAGAATGGAGAGGTTTGATCTTCTTGCAGTCCATGGGACTCTCAAGAGTCTCCTCCAGCACCATAATTCAAAAGCATCAATTCTTCGGCGATGAGCCTTCTTGATGGTCCAGCTCTCACTTCCATACATCACTACTGGGAAAACCATAGCTTTAACTATATGGACCTTTGTTGGCAAGGTGATGTCTGCTTTTGAAGATGCTGTCTAGGTTTACAACTCCATCTGCTCTCCCTATTTCTAAAAAAAAAAAGATATTCAATTTTACGGAAAGTTTCAGAAGCACCTACAGTGTTTTCTCCATAGTGTTTCTCAAAGACACTGGTTTCTACTCATTTTAGCTTCACATTCAGAAACATTTATGTTCTGACTTTCAGTGGTATCCAGTATCTCTCTTTGCGTGGTTCAAATGCTGTTGCATCCCTGAAATTTCATCCCTAAGATATTTTGTGAACTAAGCCAAGACACAAAGTATTTTTCAGCTTTTTACCTAATGCACAGAAAAGCTTTTTGACCTGTGTTGCTATGTTCTTATAGAACAAAATTGTTAAGAAAATAATAATCCGCGTTAATTCTCTCAGAGTTAAGAAGCAAGGTCGTGTCTTAATTTGTATTGGCTAGGCAAAGATCTGGAAACTGGCTGGAACAGCTAGCTCTGTCAAAACAAAGTATATTCCAGCTTGCACCATAAACATCCATTATGATAAAAGGAGGCCTGCATGGATGCCTTCTAGAAATGCTGATACAGTGGGGAGGGGTATACAATGCAGAATGCATGAGGGATGAACACCAGTACATAGCTTAGTGTATTCTGAAAAGCCTTAAGCTTAAGGACTTGGACATGGCTATTCCTGCCTTTGCATTTCTTCAGCAGTATCTAAAGTGAAGTTTTACATATCTCTCCCATGGGCATATTTTGTCCCCATGTCAGAGCACATGCACATTCCTTTGGGCTGTCGTTTTGTATTATGAAAGCAGTACAAAACTAGTGAGCGTCAGTGGTTCTATACGAGCATGATAAAACTATGATTTATCATCATGGAAAGAAGGCTAGGAAGAACCTTGGGCTCTTGGTTTTCCCCTCACCTACTCCTAACTGCATGTCGAAGGCATCAGAAGCTTTCACTTCTGTTTTCAGTAGCCCTAAACTGTGGTTTATCTTAAGTGTGGTCAATTGGAACATGTTACATTCAGGACCCAAGGTCAAAGTCATGACCACAGAATCCAATAGTGATCAACAGGGTTGGAGGCTACTTTATCACCAGCTAAGACTGCAAGAAGATCAAACCTATTCATTCTTAAGGAAAATCAGCCCTGAGTGCTCAATGGAAGGACAGATCCTGAAGCGGAGGCTCCAATACTTTGGCCACCTCATGAGAAGAGAAGACTCCCTGATGTTGGGAAAGATGGAGGGCACAAGGAAAAGGGGACAACAGAGGACGAGATGGTTGGACAGTGTTCTCAAAGCTACCAGCATGAGTTTGACCAAACTGCGGGAGGCAGTGGAAGACAGGAGTGTCTGGCATGCTCTGGTCCATGGGGTCACGAAGAGTCAGACATGACTAAACAACAACAAGCAGCCACACCAAGTTGGAGCATGCTGCTGAACATCAGGAGACAACAGATTCTGAGGCAGACAGTAGTCTTCAGGGTTGCCCCTTACATTTTTTCAGTTCTCCACAAGGCAGCAGAGTCTGGGGAGAGGTGTTCTGAGGACAGAGGCTTAAGTTTGGGTTGCCTTTGTGCAACAAAAACAGGAACTCCTAAAAAGACCCCCCCCCCAACCTTTTACTTTTGTAGGTCTTAGTGAAACTCTGGAACTTTTACCAGTACTTTTAATATACAGCTGTTTGGAATTAGGGTAGTTAAGTGGAGATAACTGGCTTCAGCTGATTGATTTCATGAAGCATAACAGGTAACACACCTGAATATTAAATTGATGTTCTCTGCATAAGTCAACTTTTGAAAACATTTTATACGTGTGTATAGTGTTTTCATAAAATTTGGCATAATTACACTTAACATTGGTGAGTTCATGGTTCCATTAGAAAGCTTTAATTTAAGAGTTCATGTTTAAGAGATGCAGACTTTATTTTCCGTAATTTGTTTTGAATGTGGGGAAATAGGGTTTGCTTTAAGGTGGATTGCTTTAAGGTGTGTACTTCTGAGAGTAAGCGAAACAAGGAGACAAAAATCATGTTACAGAGCAGTTCTCAGTACCGGAATCTGGCAGAACCTATGGCTACTTAAGTGCTGATGGACTGATTGGCTCTGTTTGAACACAGCAATAAACTTTGGTTTATCATAACAGTAACAAACCTGGGCTTCCTTCTCTGATTTTCCTTTTCTGATCTGATGAAAAAGCCCATAGGGCAAGGTATCAAAAGGCAGGCCAGGAGTTGCAGGACTTTGGAAATCAAAGGCAAAAAACAACAACAATGGTGGGGTAGACAAGAAAGAGGTCTATTGATCCAAAGTGTTTTGGATCCTAATGGATTTTTTCCAGGGAAATCTAAAACACACACACACAAAATATTAAAACTTGATCTCTCACAATAAACAATGTATGTAAACATTGTTACAGACTAAAAAGGAGAGCAGTTTGGATTATGGATTATCAAGGCTGCTAGATTGTATTGCATGCCAAATTGTTTTTAGAATTGTTCTTACAATCGTCTTTGTTCCCTTTGACTGTCACACCTGGTGACACTTCCCTTAGTCAAGTGTCTGTAGGTAGTAATATTATGTAGCATATTGCTACACACAAATTTCAATTTCAGTTCTAATACAGCATTATCAAAGGGTGGAAAGTGGCAAGGCTGCTGGTGGAGGGGGGAGCCTGGTTTGGAGAATCTCATTCATTGACAATTTACATGTCAATAAGAGAATACGGTGTTTCCTCTTGCATTGAGACACACAAAGGAATTATTGAGCATGAAATTATTCTTTTAACTATTTGGAGCTTCAAGAAGATTATCTGTTTTGTGACGACAATGGGGAATTAGTAAAATTATTACTCAAGTACGTGCAGCATATAATAAAGATCAGATGCTGTGGTAGAATATTTAATTAACTTTTTGGTATGAATAAAGACAGTAGACACAGGAGAATTTGTGCTCTAAGGTCAGGTTCAATAAAATATCTATCTTTAGCACTGTGCAACCCCTGGAAAATTGATTTTTCTGTCTGTCTGTTTCCAAACCACCCAGCCAAGGTTTGTGCCATCTTCTGTGGCATAGAACTCACTGTGTGTGTGTTTTACTGAATCCTTACCAACATATTGTGCTTATCAAAGATTTTACAAGATGACTTTCTTCTTTGTCTTATTCTCAAGGAACAACAAATAGGCATGTGTAGCTTTTTAAAAAAAACAAAAACTGTAGCAATAGCATTTCAGCTAATTCTGAGATTATGATGCATTGTAAAGCATAGTGAGGATTACTGATGTCTTTATACATGGAATATCCATACAAAATTAGTATTTGTGTACAATTCAGTAGAGTGATACATAATATAATCAATATAGTAATGCATTAGTTAGCCTTCGGATAATTTACCCAGTTTACTTTTAACTGAATTTTCTGGCTCTGTTATATTAAATATGGAGATGAGAGAGTTTTGCCATTTTCAATGCATTCATGATGATGTCCAAACCATTATTGCAGCCTGAACCATGCAGTTGTACAGTTTCTAATCGGATGGGTCATTTCAATGTGGGCTACTGACATAACCAAACTAACCATCATCTAAATAACTGTGTTCTTGCTTGGGTCTGCCTGTGGCACCCAGTATCCCCTTGGCTGCCTAGGACCCCCTTCCCACTTTATATGCCATGGCAGCCATGATTTTTGCCTAGTGAATCACTTCCCCAGCTAGTACCTACTCGTCTGCACAGCCTTTCTGTCAGACGCTTAAAATAAATATGTAACGTTAAGCCACACGCAGTCTTAATTAGTATTTCTGTAATGTTTACATGAATGAACCCTGTACAGTGGCACAGTTGAGTTGTAATGGTAATGAGAGCAAGGCTGCATGAGTCCTGCTCTCATATGCTTCCTCCTTTCAAATGCCTTTTTAAGGGCAGGGAAGAGTATTGTTCCACTTTTGACCAAACCACAGTGTCCTATTATACCTAAACAAAAACAAAAACAGAAAACCACACCCACCCATTCTGCTTTATACTCTGTGGTTTGTTCAGACAAACCAGCATCAGTCCAAAGTTTCATACCCTTGTTTTGCAAACTATGTTTCTTGTCAGGGGCTGGACTGAAGAGGAATGGTGGGGGCCACCGCCCCCTTCGCCTGAAGCTTCCCGAGAACAGGAGGACAGTATAGATTTAGAACAGTGGTTTGCAGAAGGCCATAGGTCAGAGGCTGCAGAGGGGGAAAGCTGGGAAATATTGGGAGAGGAACAGCAGGAGGAAGAAACACCAGGGGAAAGACAGCTGACAGACTCAGTGGCTTAGGAAAGCATTCCTGACCCCTCCCCTCTTTCCCAGGACTAGACGGGCGTTGAGAGTAGTAGAACAGAGAGCTCAGAGGCAGGAAGCTCAGATTGGCCAGTGCAGGACTGACAGATTAGGGAAGATGAAGGGCGAGGGGAGACATTACTTGGAGCAACGCCATCATTGCATAGATACCACATCCCTTTACTCTCTGTGAATACTGAATAAATTACATGGTAAGAACTCTTCTTGTTTATCTGCTTCTTGGCTGCCACCAGGGGAGGGATCAGATTCCCTGAAGCCTGACAGTTTTGGAGGCGATGTTAACTATAGTTGACACGGTCAACTAGTCTGTAGGCACCAAGTCCAGTATTTACAAACTACAAAGCATGGTTCAGATGATTGGGTTTGTGGTGCTTGAAGCAGGCCATAGGATCACATGTGAGGTGGGCTGATTTCCACAGTCTTTTTTCTATGTGAATCAAGAGCACTGCATTTGTAGGTGGGTGCAACTGGGTCACAGGTGCTTACAGTGATCTTTTGCCTGGCTAGCCTCTGGACTAGCTTCTGTTAGGTTAGTGCTCATATAGCACAAAAAGAAGTAGATATCTGTAGGAAACTGGAATCAATCTTGTGATTTATTTGACATAAATAGGATTTCATAAATTTGCTTTCAGAATAAAGCTACCAAAGGATCTAGGGTTACCTGAAATTAAACATCAAGGGGCAAGTATTCCAACTGTATTGTGTCACATGGCACACCACAATTTTTCCTTGCACACCCGCAAACAACATTTTTTTCCTTTTTTTTACATGGCAAGGAGAAAACACAATGGTGGCAGAAGCAGCAGATTAGTGAACAGAACCACCATACAAAATGCACCTTTTCTGTAGGGAGCAGGTGCTTTCTGGGGTGAGTTTTCATTGACTTGTTTGTATGAGAAGGCCTTAACCCCTCTCAAACATGGGAGGAAAGCCCTATTGAAAACGAAATATTTTGGTTAACGTAAAATGGTTTGCATAGCTACAGGAATGGCTACTCTTGAATCCTGACAGCAAGAAACACAAAAGTAACTATTAGCTTTAAATGCTGAAAGAAAGAAAGAAAGAAAGAAAGGAAGGAAGGAAGGAAGGAAGGAAGGAAGGAAGGAAGGAAGGAAGGAAACAGGTTTCAAGCTTCCATTTGGAGAGCGAATGAAGTGGACAGATTTTTAGAAGCTCTGTGTGTAACTAGCCATTCATGCTTTTATTCGTTATTGAGAACAGTAGGAGCTCTTGGCTTCTGAGTGCCTTTATATCTGGCTAGTGGTCAGCTCCTTGAAAGCACAACTCTTTATCACTCGTTTTTGTCTCGATCACGTCTGTGTCTTTAGTAGCTATGTTAAGTAGCCTAAGAATTAAACTCCAGCTGAGGGGAGAAGAAGAGCATTTTTATTATGCAATAATTACCATTTTCTTTTACTAACCTCTTGAAATGATATTTTTTAAAATCCCCCATAGATGTTGGATTTTAGAGCAAATATTTGGGAATATTTGCTGGATAAAATACATACATAATGAATTATTATTATTAATTGGCTTATTTGTTTTAAAACTTTGGTATACTGCTTAATATAAATCTCTAAACATTTTTTTTTTAGTATTACTACCAACCTCCCCTCCCCTTCATGGACCTGCTGTTTAGCCTTATTCTCAGTCAACCTCCCCTCAAAGTCTTGTGCATTTACATAGACTAATAAAATGTTTTCTGTTGTGAAAGTTAGGGTATCTGCGACCTTCTGGATGTTGTTGGACTTGAGATCCCATCAACCCCAGCCATCATAGTCAGAGATAATGGGAGTTGTAGTCCAACAATATCTGGAAGGTCACAGGCTGCCTGGCCCTGATTTAGTGCGTTTATACTGCATCCTTCTGCAAGTTCCTAGGTTGGCTTACAAAAAGTTACTATCACTTTAAAACAGAAACATTAAGACATCACAACATAAAAGAGTAGTATAAAAGATGTCAGCAGTAACAAACCAAAGCAGCATATAAAAGTATTCACAGAAGGTCAAAAAAAATTGAAAAATAAAAGTACAGTGGTACCTTGGTTCTCAAACTTAATCCGTTCCTGAAGTCCATTCGAAAACCAAAGTGTTCCAAAACCAAGGTGCGCTTTCCCATAGATAGTAATGCAAAACAGATTAATCCGTTCCAGACTTTTTAAAACAACCCCTAAAACAGCAATTTAACATGAATTTTACTAATCTGGTGGTTCCAGGACATGGGTCAATGAGGACAGGCTATATGCTACATGATGAGTACAGGTGACCTGCCATCATTTTGAGATGTCTCATGGGAAGTAAAAATGATGAAATAACATTCAGCCTTTCTGAATAACCAATCAGTTTTCCACCATTTTCTTGGTAATGGAGACAGTATCGTCATCAGTGTGTGTGCTGGTGCTGGGGAAACCCCATTGACAAAACACAGACACATACACACCAGCTGTTTCCCCTGCTTCTCTTAAGTTTCCCTTCATAATAGTTGGTAGTGGTTCTGATAATAACAGTGGAAAAACCCCAAAGCCCCCAACAAAATCTGTTCTCTTCATAGAAAGTAGTGACTTACAGTGTTGGCTCAGAAACCATTGGCAGCACTTGATGAGTATTGGTCATTGGAGGAGATTGGTTTAGCTGCAGATTTTTATAAAGCTTAAACAAGGTCTTTGAATATTTGATAGATGGAAATCTGTGGCAATAGTTTCTAAAGCCCTTAAGCTGGAGACATCAACCTAATTTGTTAATTTTATTTTCTGATCCGTTACAAAGCGAAATACTTGAAAGATTTTCACAAATTACTTTTGCATGTGTGTATGCAATTAGGTGTACTGCCGTTTTAGTGCCTAAGGTTTAAAAAACAAAACAAAAAAACCCCCCACATTCAAAAGCAGGCACTTAAATTACAATTTTGTTACTACGCACATCACAGAAAGCATAATTTGCTAAATAAAGTCACAGCACATCCGCTAAACGGGGGCTAACACGGTCAGGATGACTTGTTTTGCAATCTGAAAGACTACATAATATTGTAAAAGTGTGCGCTGCTTTCAGCTTGTCATGCGATGCACGGCTCTGTTTGTTGCTTTTAATTAGAGTGCCTGGCATGCACATAACAAGTAGAGACGAATGACAATTAGTAGGGGCTGGTTTAGCGGGGGTTGTTCCCCATGTAACCATGACACTCTCAGCACAGAATAAACCTTCCTCTGTTCTAGTGCTGATCTGCCATTGAACATGCTGTCAGTTGTGACAAATTGATGGGAATTTTTTTGAAGCTCACAAATTTCCTTTGGATTAGTCAGATGAGAACACCAAGCTTAGCTTCATTTCTGATTCAAGACCCAAGTTCTCAACAGGAAAAGGTCATCACGTTTCCCTACTGAGTTACCCAGTCTCCCTTATGAGTAGCTTTCTGGCAATGTATATGAGCAAGATACTTAATTTCATGCTTCAAAAGGCACTCTCAAGTTAAACCAACTTCCTCTTGAGCTCTGAGAAAATCAGGTGAGATTTGTGAACTTGTTTGGATATACAGAAACACGTATTATAAAACGTATTATAAAGGGTTTCCACCAGTCTTGGTGGAAAAACAATACCAAAACAATACGCAGCACAATATGGAAGATGTCTAGAGAAAGCAATATATAAAATATATTATGACCTTGTAAATTAAATATGAAATCATCTTCATTTAGTGCGCACTTGATTATATATTAGTGGCTTCATCCAGAGTCTTGTATGCATTCCTATTGGTTTACTGTGTGTATGAGCATCCTTGTGTATGTCAACAGAGGGAGCCAACCTGCACAGTGAAAGGATGGATGCACCTGTATAGATATTGGGTCCTCTGCTCCCATTCAGAGTCCTATATACCTGAGCATATAGGGTTGATGTAATATTTGTTATGGATGTGGGAAGTCCCTGAATATTACTGTGCTGATTTCATCATAGTCACTAGCATGTTTCAAGGGGTTTTTCAGCAGGTGGCGCTGTGGTTTAAACCACTGAACCTCTTGGGCATGCCGATCAGAGTGAGCTCCCGTTGCTCTGTCCCCAGCTCCTGCCAACCTAGCAGTTCGAAAGCACATCAGTGCAAGTAGATAAATAGGTACCACTGTGGCGGGAAGGTAAACGACATTTCCGTGTTCTCTGGCTTCCATCACAGTGTTCTGTTGCACCAGAAGCGGTTTAGTCATGCTGGCCACATGACCCGGAAAGCTGTCTGTGGACAAATGCCATCTCGCTTGGCCTGAAAGCAAGATGAGCGCCGCAACCCCATAGTCGCCTTTGACTGGACTTAACCATCCAAGGGTCCTCTACCTTTACCTTCAAGGAGTGCAATCTAGGATTCCACAAGCAGTGGCTGCAATTTGAGGTGTGGGCTGGAGAGTTTGTAGAAAGTGTGGCCTTCTTCCATGCTTTCCACTTAATACAAATGACAAAATGTTTAGGGAGCACTTTATGAAGTTTAATAATAACCTGCTAGTAAAAGGTCAATCGGTTTTGAAAAGTGGGGCAGCTGGGTGGGGATCCTTGCCCCGTTATGTTTCTCTTATTTGCTGTAAGGCTGTGCTGGAAGAGAGAACTAGTGGAACCAAAAGCATGGATGCATGAAATGAGAACATTGGCCTTAGAGAACTGGCCAAGCTGGAATCATTCTCATGCTGATTTTGGCCTGGATGGCACTTCTTGAGTGAATTTGCTTTCAAAGTGGAGCCAGCCAGGCCAGAACTGATTTCAACTTGGATGGCTTCTCTTTCCATACCTTGCCAGCTTGGAGCAATGGAGAAGTGGCAGGCAAGGGCTCGTTTGGCAGGTGTTCCATCCACCTGCTTATTGGTGGTGCTGGTGGGGAGGCCTTGCCAAGTCAGAATGTTGCCAGCAGGGCTTTCTCCATTGCTGCGTGACCCGGCAGTCATTTGGCCGTGCTGAATGTTCTCATGTGTGCAGTGTACCATTGTGAATCAAATAGAGGCTTGCAGTTGTCTTTTATTTATACCCCTATGAATGCTTTGTTAAGTTGGTATTTCCCCAGTGGATTCAGTCGGTGCCTGTACAAAATGTAAATATTAATTTGAAGGTTGGGAATCTCTCTGCCTGTCTCTCTCTCTGCTCAAAACTAAAAGCGAAACCAGAAAAAGCATTTGAAGCTAGTTTGGGTAGTATTTGGAACTAGACGGGGAAACAGAAAAAAAGGAGACAAGTTGAAACTACACTCGTAATTGGCTGAAGGCAAATCATTTCGGAGTGCAGGAATCTCTTTCCAGGGATCCAATGTGCAGGTGTAGCTGATATTGGATGTAGCTTTCTATACTCTGCATTGATGTTTGCAAGTAAATATAATATTACAAAGCGACCATAAGTCTCCAGTACTCTTTCATCTAAAGGAAATCAAGGCCTAGAGCTCTGCTTTAGGAACATCTCACCCTCTGTGGAAGTGGAGAGTGTGTTTATAGTCATAAAAAGCCCATCAGTCTGATGGTGATCTATGTGGAGGTAAGACCTATATATTGCAACAACCCCAAATTGTTTTGTCACCTCTCAGCTGTGTCCCATATTGCACCACAGCCTGATCAGAGGGGGCTGAACCATAGTCAGCGAAGGGAAGGTGTTACCATCCACTTACTTGTGAGAAAGTAAAGTGGTACGTTCATTAAACTGTTGGGATGGGATCTACATCAATTTTCTGACCCCTTGTGACTCCTGTGTCTCTTGGGGCAAGTTATATCCCTATTTTGCAGTCCATTTGTTTTGTTCCATAGAATATCATGGGGACTCTTGAGGATGAATTCTGTCCCTGTCTGCATAAACTGTCTTGTCCTCACCCCTATCACACGTTCTAGCTAGATGTTATATTACGGAATGACAGAAACTTGGCAACTGGCATTTATATGCGTGGATATTTAGATAGCTATTTGTCCTAAAATAAAGAAGCAGCTCATTATCTTTGCTTAACGTGCTATGGTTTACAGAAGACTGCATTCTTATTCTAATGATGATGAGTCAATGAGTAAATGTCAAATTGCACTTGTTTTGCTTGGGAAATTACTTTTCTCCTTACTCTTAGTAATGACGCTCTATGGGAAATTAAAAGATATACTTTTGATTATCATAATTTCTGCCTTGCCATATGGTTATTAAAATATTGTTACAGAAGGATATTCATTCAACACTGGAACAATTATCTCCTCCTGTGCTCTTAGGAAATCAATATATTGCATGATAAGCAGATAGCGATGTATTGATTTCTGTTAAGTATTTAGAAAGGTTGCTACATCATAAATCACAACAAGGTATGGATTTATCTCACATTTGCGCACAAAGCACAACCTTGACTAATTTACTATGCTACTATTTTCACAGCTGCTGATAGCATTTAATGCCCTGAAACTGATGGGTAAAATTTGCAGAAGGGGGTAAAAAGTTTAACTTGCCCAGTAGCAACTTTGAAAAAACTTAGCCTTTCCATTGTGAACCTGCATAACTCTCACTGCTGGGTCACGAAAGCTGCATGGGCAAAGCATTCATTTCTTGCATTGTAATGAAGTTTCAGAATCAAGACTATGCAGTTCATTTGTTAATGGGGCAAATTTTCACTGCACTGAAAGGAAGAGGCGCTGCAGAAAGCACACTATTTTGTTCAAAGGTGTAGTAAGGATTTATGTGTGGGTGAGGGCTTTTTTTTCCTTGTGAGAAGCTGCTTTAAAAATATTTTCCCCAAGGCTAGCGCCTAAATCTATATTCACCTTTTACTCTGGCCTTCTTTGGCAGAATTCCTACTGACTTAAGGAAGATTGCTACAGGGAAAACTGACTGAGAAAATCTCTGATTCAGAACACATTTAAGTTAAAGGAATGGTTTCCATTGACTTCAAAAAGATTTGGATCAAGCCCAGAGCAAGCAAGGATTTCAGTTGAAATTATAATTTGTAGTGTATTGCTAGACTATTTGAGTCTAAAGATTATTTTAGAGGGGATATGATCAGTCGGTGATGACTTCCAAATTAATTATCCGTATGATGAAATATCTGATGATGAATAAAAGGCTTCTTGGCTTTCCTTGAGATTACATTGGAATGGTGAAGTTCAGGGGGAAACCTGTAGAATCTTTCTGCATCTTAAATTGTCAAACGAGCAAATATTGGAAAACTATGCCCCTACATACCATTTCATTCATGACACAAAACCATACATTATTATTGCAGGTAAGGTATTATGCATGATTTATTGCTGGAAAACATACCTTTTTCTGATAAAGTACTTATATGCAGTTTCTTAATGGTTAGGGGTTGTGGAACATTAAGCACCAAATAAGGCCTAGAATGAGCCATTCTACCTACTGCAACACATCAGTAAAGTCACTTATCATACTTTTGTCATCGGGAAGGAAAACAGTGTGTCATGATAAGCCTTTAACTTTAACTTTTTAAGCAAGGTAGTAACCTTAAGGACTGTCAGAGCCTGTATATGCCAGCCCAATCAATGGGACCATCCAGAAGAATGCTGCTAATTGTACCTCATGCTACAAAGGTCTGACTGGCTTCAGCTAGAAGTTGGGCACTAGTCCCATGCTGCAGAACACCGTTATAGCAGAGATTTGGTAGATTTGACTTTCAGGCAAAATTTTCTTGAGTGGCTTGTCATTTCAGTGACAGGTTTTTTTAATGTTTTTTTTTTAATGTTTTCATATTGCTGGGCAGCACTGTGAGAGGGCATAATAATAATAATAATAATAATAATAATAATAATAATAATTTATACCCTGCGCATCTGGCTGGGTTTCCCCAGCCACTCTGGGCGGCTCCCAACAGAATATTAAAACCACAATAAAAGATCAAACATTAAAAACTTCCCTAAACAGGGCTGCTTTCAGATGTCTTCTAAAAGTCAGATACATAGTTGTTTATTTCCTTGACATCTGATGGGAGGGTGTTCCACAGGGCGGGCACCACTACTGAGAAGGCCCTCAGCCTGGTTCCCTGTCACCTCACTTCTCTCAGTGAGGGAACCCCCAGAAGGCCCTCGGAGCTGGACCTCAGTGTCTGGGCTGAACGATGGGGTGGAGACGCTCCTTCAGGTATAGCATATAAATACTTTCATAAATAATAAAAATTGACATTTGGAGTATTGCACTCTTACATGAGAAAGACGTCTGTGAAACCTCTGTGTAATCTTTGTTTTGTGGCAAACTCAAGTTTTCTTCCCACAGGAACTGCAGCAAACGTTCAGCACTGAAAGCTACATGAATTACCAGATTAAGGAAGGGTAAAACAAACTATTTGTACGTTATGAGAGATAAAACCCCTTTGAAGTAGCTGGCTGGTGCCATTTCTATTCAGTTCCTATAAAAGAAGCAAAAGGTGAGACGTGTGGAAGCCGCAGCAGCAGCAACAATGTCTGCAACATCATGAGCTTATGCCCTTCTGCTTTTTACATAGGGCAAACTGGTCAGTCTCTAAGCAACAAATAAATAAACTGGGCTGACGTCAGAAATGGCAAAATATGGAAACCAGCGAGAGAACGTTTCCCCATAATGGAATACTGTGTAACTGACCTTCAGCTGTCTACATTTGAACAGAGAAACTGCAAAGGGAGATTCCAGCATGAAACTGCGGAATTGCAGTTAATCAGGAAATTCAGTTCAATCACCTGCGGCTTGCATTGAGATGGCTGTCTTTTAAAATCAAAAATCTTCCAACACATGTTAATTAGCTAACCAATGCCAGATGTTCTTGTTACCAAGAAGGGTGCTTCCAGACAGGCATGCCCAGATAGTCCTGTGTAATTGTTTTTCCACCGAAAGCTACTAGTGCAACAGCAACTGACTTCTCACACTGTCAGGGACTATGTTCAGATGAATCTGTCAGTTTTAGTTTATCTCATTTTCTCAGCCAACCTTAAGTTTGCTACATTTTTACACACACACACACACACACACACACACACACACACACACATCTCCTTTTAAGAATTTGTAAGCATTTTAGTGAGCATGCAATTTCCTCAATATGTTTTCAATATGTTTTCAAAACTATTTTTCATTAATATATGTATTCCTATGTATATTCCCCCCCATGTACACATTTTGTGAAAAATGAAAATGGTATTAAAAAATTATAAGTAGACATAATAATAATGTATGTAAAATGAGCATATATATGTGAGGTGTTTGGAGAAATTGTTGTAATTGTTATACAACGGTGGCTACAGCTCAAGTTTATTATATGCAGCATTGCTTTGTGTACTAATAAATAATTCTCTATGCAATTTCCATTGCTTTTTGAGCTCCTGTGATTTTGTCCAGCATTTTTTGTGGGATTTTGAGTTGTGACTGAGGTGAATTCCAAACTAGGGCAGGCCCAAGACGTTTTGATACCTGATACAGAAAATTCAAATGGCACTTGACCTCATGTTGAAAAAAAACCCACCAAAACAAATTAACCTCCTATTTTATGACTTTCAGCGGTGATTAAAACCTGGCACCTAAGGCAGCTCCATAAAACTTTGGCTTTGTAATATTTAGCACTAATTATTGCAGTACACTGAATGGAATTACTCATGAAAAGTGCCACAGAGTTTTGATCCTGTAATACTTTGCAGAAAGTAGACCAATCTTACCTCTATAACCAAAGGAGTTTTCATGTTGAATGGGGAAACAAAAAAGAAAATGTGAAGTGCCTTTGTAGTGTTTTGGGCTTCTTGGTTTGCCATAGCAGGATGTACCCGAGGCAGCTCTTGGGTACTATCGTTCAGTTATAAGTTTTGTATTGCCAGAAGCAATTGCAGTATGGCTTCTTCTTGTTGTTATGCACCTTCTGTGTGGCCTCCCAGTCATAATGATTAATACTGACATTGAAGGCGAGATACTTCTGAGGCGGACAGAGTGGACTTGTTGGTTCCTTGAAGACTAGAGAGATAGGGCGGGGGAAAACCCCACAGCTTAAATCCAGTCTATGGAGGGCTATCACTTCAGGCACTGTGAGCGACTGAGCCCCCCAGAACAGTGCGCACATTGTGTGGAATAAGGCAAGCTGAGGGCATATTGAAGAATTTAACCCTGTGCAACAGTTGTACAGCCAGACAATGTCTTTGGAGAAATTTAATTATCACTCTTTGATCTAGATCGTAATATTAAGTCCACATGACAGGTAGAATTATAGACCCAATGCATTTCTTTAGTGATACACTCGCCAAAGGCACTTATTCCTTCAACTCATCATACAATACCTCACTGATGTAGGCAGCAACCTCAAAATGCATCTGTACATTAAACTTCAGATTAGTTTTACCCGTTGTTGCTGTTACTTTTTTTCATTCGCATGAATGGCACTGATCAGATAAATTCTGAATTAGTGGATGCAACATGGCCCATTTGCATTTTCCTCCAACTCTAACTACTGTAATTATATATAAATATTTTATATAGAGAGCAAGAGTGCATTTCTTTATAGGCTGCTTTTAAAGTCCTTTTCATAAAAGCTAGCAGTTAATGAAGAGAAATTAGCCTCTTCCTCTTCTTGACGTGAGTCACGCTTCATTATCTGAAAACAGCAACAAAACGGTGTCATTTTAATAAAAACATTCATTACTCCCAAGATTCGTTTTTGGTTTGGGTTTTTTTGCCAAAGATCTGAACAGTGTTGCTAGGTGCTTCATCAGGAATTTTATTTTGAAGATGTGCTTCATTGATGCATGTCTAATTTGGGTATATTATGATCATAAGCACAGAACATTGTAACCAGGGCTTTTTTTCAGCCAGAGCTCAGCTCTGACACCTCTCAGGTGGGCGCTATTGCCATGATAAGAGAACAAGGCAGAAGTTCATGGTGAGCTCTGACACCTCTTTTTCTAGAAAAACAGCACTGAATGTAACCCCTTAATGCATAGAAAGGGCAGTGAGAGTGTGCAGTAGGCCCCCTGCCTCAACATCCTATAGCCTCCTAGCCCTGCTCCCAGTTTCCATGTTTTCAGCTTAATCATCTGAATAGGGGAAGCTTTCTTATGTAGACTTCCATGTGACCTGGAACCCTGCATGAACTGAAACTCTATATGCTTCCATGCTCAATGGACACCCCATTGCTTCATCAGGACTAGGGGAAAATAAGTAATGAACCCCCTCCTGACACGCCCCTATTTTCTCCCTATTGTTGCCTGTGCTCTCCTGAGCTGTGCCTTTTAAATCTCTCGCTCTCCCTTTAAAAATACTTTTCCCATTTAAAAGCTCTCAAGTGGTGTGTTCTGAATGTTTTTTTTTTTAAAAAATCTAACTGTACATTTCCAAATGCTCTGCTTTATGACTTATGAGATATGGTTATGGGAAGTTTTAGCAGAATTTGTAAAACTCTGTTAAGGGGGGGGGTATTTATCAATCTGGTGAGTTGTTCCATGGACCCCCATTTTTTCCCAGGCTCTGAAGAAGGGGAAGGTCTTCCCAGATTAAAAGATGTGCTCATTTGTGGAATTGATGGCCATCATTGTGGAACCTGTTAAATGTTCCATTTTGAAACCATCCTATAGCTGTAAACCTTTGGTTCTTATTGAAAACTTAGTCCTGTTGGAACTTACCTTCAAGTAAAGATGCACAGGTTTGGCTGTACTGTAGAGATGAAAACAGAAATGTCTTATGCCTAATTATCTTCATATTTTCCATGTTAACAGATGGATGGCTTAGGCCTAGGCCTGTGTCATATAATACAGCCCTTCTTTAATGTAATTATTCAATCAGAAAAAAAGAAAAGACTAAATACAAGGGTTTAATTTAACATACTAGAGAAGATTATTCTGAAATTAAATCTAGTAGGCACAAAAAAGCTAAATAGAACTAATTAATCCTGTACATTTATTGTTCCATTTCATAAAGCAGTACTTGACAAACAATGATAAATGTGTATGCAGTGTTAGCAAAGCACAAAAGGAAATAAAAGTCCTATTAGCATTGAAATGATTTAGATAACTTGCCATGTCAGGTTTTGTTCTCAGTTTTCTAGTGTGTTCTTGCAGTTGATGGCTGTGTTAATCCACCAAAGGGCACTGTCCCCCACAATCTGTTAATAGTGTCATCTTCATTCATATCAGTATTTGTTGACTGAAACTCAAATACTGAAACCTATATTTTTAAATAATTTTAGGAGATTTCCACTAAAAGATTAGGAAGTCCAGTTAGCCACTCAATGAATGTCCATTATAAATTATTTCCCGTGTGTCAGGGAACTGCCATCAGTACCGGAGGGAGAGAGCAAGCTCCAGAGGGATTCCAGAGAGCGTCCCGGGATGGGGAGAGGCAGCCCATCTTCTGGGGAAGAGAATCAGCGTAGCACTAGTGGAGAAGGGGGGCAGATGGGGGGATCGGCGAGGCGGTCCCTTGACTCCTTGCGGGGACCAGCGGGGAGAGTAAGGGTCCTCCGCTGCCTACGCCCTCCTTACGCAGAAGGCTTCCACGCAGGGAGAGTAGGAGGAGACTAGGTGTCAAAGAGCTTCTTTGCTGGAAGAAGTTCAAGAAACGCCCACTGACGGATTCTGCCAGCGATTGGGACAGCCACGGGTGAGTGGCTGTCCGGAGAGAAAAGGTTCACTCAGGCAACCCAGCCAAGTGTTGGCACCGGCTTACGCACGAGCAACCCCTAGAACCATTACACAGTGTGAGAGCAATTTTCCAAAATTAAATCACAGAGATCCAGAGTCAATGAACTGAATGCTCACGCACCCTCTCAATATCAGGGGTTCTCAGTGGAGGTCCTTTTTAAATTTTTATTTTTAGTAAACACACAGTACATAAAAATCCCATACGCCTCCCAGGCTCACCTCAACTCACCTTATCACGAAGAGATCACCAGGTTCAGCACATAAGTTATAGGTTTAGAGAAGGTATAAAACTCAAGATGGGACAGGATCTGGTTGTTTTACCAGAACAGACCCAGGCATCAAAACACATTGTAGAAAGGCAATACAAAGAAATAGCAATAACAATAATAGATGTCAGGAACTCTTCTTGCCTGTTTGCTTGACCTCTGGTTTGGTAAGGTAAAAGGTAAAGGACCCCTGGATGGTTAAGTCCAGTCAAAGGCTACTATGAGTTGCGCTTACCTCGCTCTTCAAGCTGAGGGAACCAGCGTTTGTCCACAAACAGCTTTCCAGGTCATTTGGCTGGCATGACTAAACCACTTCTGCTGCAATGGGACACTGTGACAAGTGCCAGAGCACACAGAAACACATGGGATATACAAAGTAAAACTTAGAGCATGTAGACTGTGGGCTCTGTATCATAAGGCAGGAGATACCATGTTCAAATAAATGCTGGATCTGTTACTATTAAATTCCCTATGAGGGAGAAAGCACATGCCTGATTTCTGATGTGCAATTCCAGAATTTAAACAGAGCCGGCCCCAGTATCCAGCAGGACTGGCCTGTGGCATCAAATATATCAGGGGTGTCCAACTTCCAAGAGACTGCGATCTACTCCCACTTTAAATAAACTGGCAGTGATCTACCCATTGGATTGACCAGAGTTGTTCACGATTGACCAGTTGGACAGGACAGTATTAGGTGACTAGAGGTATGCGGTTGTCCTCATGTTCAACCTGAAAGGGGATTGAAGCTTTTCCTCCTGAACAACTGAAAAAGCCCCTGTGCACCTTTCTTCTTTGCTTCCTTGGACGATGCAAAAACTTACCTTGGGGCAGATGAAGGCATTAACAGTGAGCACTTCTGGTCCCTAGCAGAAAGCTGGCACTCCATCCATCTTGCACTCTAACAGACAATACTGTATAGTTATATATTTTCTAGAGTTCAAATGAAATACATTAAAGCAGGGGTTAGCAACCTTTTTCAGCCATGGGCCGGTCCACCGACCCTCAGACCATGTGGTGGGCTGGACTATATTGGGGGGTGGGGGTGGGAATGAACGAATTCCTATGCCCCACAAATAACCCAGAGATGCATTTTAAATAAAAGCACACATTCTACTCATGTAAAAACACGCTGATTCCCGGACCATCCATAGACCAGATTTAGAAAGCGATTGGGCTGGACCTGGTCCCCGGGCCTTAGTTTGCCTACCCATGCATTAAAGAGCTGAATCTTGACAATGAAATTTCGTCTTCAGAATAGCCTGTATTCAGCAAACGTAAGCAAAGAATTAATGATTTCTAGTAATGGATTACATTGACTGCAGATGAGTAAAGACTGTAATCTCCCAACTGTTTCCAGACATGGGATTAATTCTTAACACCAGCATGTGACAGGGATATTTTACTATTTTGTTGTGTTGAATTATTTCTCTCCACCTTACTTCTTAAATGAGAAAGAGCTGATCTAGATGTTTGTTAATCTTCCACCCAGCCAAACTCTAGTGATTTGCTTCCATCACATTCTGCACAAATATGGTGCAGAAGCAAAAAATGTGGTGTTGCTTTCTTATGTAATGAATTTCTTCGTTCCTAGCAGCCGCTGCCCTTGATTTGGACCATGGCCATGAAAACCCACTATGTCACTACATCATATAGTGTTTGCACACACATTATGACAGAGAGTTGGAAACTCATTATGAGTAGGCAGCTGGGGTGTTTGCCAACTCATAAACACCACCATAATCAAAAATAAAACTATGATGATACCACTGTTGCGAACCAATTGTGGGTCATCGTTCGCCATTTGAAGACCAGTGACATTGGAGCATTTTCTGAAACCCCATCCTTAATAATAATTGTTAATAATAGTCATTGTTGTTAATGATCATATAATGAATTCAAATAATCTGCAGGGATTGCGCCCTCCCCATCAACTGTGCATTTCAATGTATTCACAACTAGGATGCATAATTGCACTGTGGTTAATGCTCCATCCTCAACTTCGCTGATCAGTGTATACAAAAATAAATCATAAAAAGACAAGGTGGTAGCCAGTGGGAAACTGTTGCCCAGAATCGGTTATACAAAGCTATTAAGTTGTTGGTGTGCATTTGTTCATTGCTTCATTAATGAATGTTTTTAGTGCAAGGCAAATAATTCTACCCCCAATATGGCTTACTTTACTGATGAGCAAACTAATTTATACTTAACAAAATAATATTTGGCAGCATATTGTAGGTTTGTGTTCAGCATTCACTTAGCAATTATACTGTAGCTAACACAGTGTATGTTAGGCAATGCATTTCTCACATAGCACAGATTGAATGTAGGTATTGTTTACTCACAGGGTTGTGGCTGAAAACTTAATTATGCATGGATTTGCAGCAAGGTGGGAGTTATTAACTGAAAATACAGCATAGATACCTCGGTCCAGGCTTTCCTCAGCCACCTACAGAGCGACTGGTAAAACAAAGCACAGAGGAATTTGTGGGAATGTTCAGGGAGGCAGGAGAGTATATCTTGTTTATTAATATCCTTCCTAACTTGTGCTAGCAAGTTCTATAACTTAGCAGAGTTTTAAACATTCCCCTTTAAACGTACAGCAGTTAGCTTGTTGCAAGCTTGTTTAAGCGTCTAAATATAGGATTCCTGGTATCCCCTTTACTCCCTCTTAAAAAGAATAGACACAACACAATATTGTGTAAAAAGTATAAAAGAAGTTTACTGACACATTCCGTTCACAGATGGATCCCTGAAGGCAGACTTAGGTTACAAAATATATACATGTGGAATCTATCCCATAAGGAGATAGTCCCTTTGTGCTCTGTTGGCTGGAAGCCAACAGGGCATCTCTAGCTAAAGAGATGTTGCTTCTGCGATGAATGGAGTCAGAGAGAGAGACCTGTGTCCCAGGTGCTTTTGCCACCTGGGCAGGTAAGGTCACGCCCACCTCTAGTCACATGCAGAGGAAGTTTATCCCAGCCCAGGAGGAAACAGGAAGTTTTGTACTCACAGGTGGAAACATCCCCTTTCATGTCCACTCTAGGAATGTTGTACTTGACTGCTATCTGTGTTTCACACCTCACAGACTTATAGGGATGGAACAAGATTGTGTATTTTTTGTTTCCTGAGTGATTGTTTATTTGTCTTGTGGCCTCTTAAGAAAGAGGTAGGCAAGGTGCATTTATTGGGCAGAATCCAGTAAACAAATACTTCCCCTTATTGAGTGTAGCTTCATTCTGCCACTGTGTGGTGTTTTGTTCTGTGCAGAAATGTTTTCCAGAGAAGGGGATTTGGCTGGGCTGAACAGGAAACATTTCTGTTGAAAGGAAATTGACTGCCTTTGCCAAACTTGGAAAATGTGGCAGCTCTTTGAACTTAATATACAGATTCTCAGATAGGGGTTCTGTAATATGCCCAGAGGTGAAGGAACAGAGGTGAAGGAACAGAACCCGTCACACACTGAGCTGTTCTTGGACAGAACCATTTGCATAAGAATAAGTGGAGAGCAGTTGCCGTCAGAGTAAACCAGGTGCTGCCATTCTAAGGATGCATTGGTGAGTACCAGCTCTGCTTCCTTTATTACCGTATTTTTCGCCCTATAGGACGCACTTTTTCCCCTCCAAAAATGAAGGGGAAATGTGTGTGCGTCCTATGGGGTGAATGCAGGCTTTCGCTGAAGCCTGGAGAGCCCCACCGCCAGCCCTGCAAGCTCGGGGGACAGCGGGGAGGTGGAACGCCGCCACCCCGCTGTCCCCCAACTTGGTTAGAAGGCTGGTGGGGGGAGAAGCCTGCTCCTCCCCGTCGCCAGCCCCGCAAACTCAGGGGACAGCGGGAGAGGCGCAGCGCGTCCTTCCCGCTGTCCCCCAACTTGGTTAGAAGGCTGGCGGGGGGGGAGAAGCCTGCTCCTCCCCGTCGCCAGCCCCGCAAACTCGGGGGACAGTGGGGAGGCGCAGCCGCCATCCCGCTGTCTCCCAACCTGGTTTGGAGGCTGGCAGAGGGCTTCCCTCTCCCCCAGCCCCGCAAGCTCCCAGAGCGATGCCAAAGCTGCACGCAGCTTCGGCATGGCTCTGGGTCCCGTTCTGGGGCGGGGGGGGGGAATAAATTTCCCCCCTTTATTTCCCTCCCAAAATCTAGGTGCGTCCTATGGGCCGGTGTGTCCTATAGGGCGAAAAATACGGTACATTAATGAAGATAAAGACAAGTGGCAGGCCAGTCCTGAAAGCCACTCTGTCTTCTCTACTTGTTTTAACCACAGTTCACGCTCTCTCTCTCTCAGCTTGTTCTTGCTTGGTAATTTTAAGAATGGTCCTACCATAATATAGTGAGAGGCAGATGCCCAAAGCAGCAGATGCTGGAGGGAGCTGTGTGCACCATGCCGCCTTGTCTTGCACCTCCTAAGCTAAGCTCCTGACCTCAGGTGCGGTGGAGGATGCTGT
Source organism: Podarcis erhardii (assembly GCF_964252035.2). Classification (NCBI taxonomy): domain Eukaryota; kingdom Metazoa; phylum Chordata; class Lepidosauria; order Squamata; family Lacertidae; genus Podarcis; species Podarcis erhardii. The sequence continues at coordinate 48,210,591 of NC_138500.1, forward strand.
TCTGTCATTAGAGTTGGCATAAGATTTCAGCTGCCAGCCTGGGACTCAGCTAGACTGGTAAAGAAAAAGCGGTTTATATGCGTTGTATATGCGATACAACATTGTGCCATCAGATGGCGATGTGGAGTCCCGTTTTTATTTACCCATTTCCCCTGTTTAAATTTACAGTGCTTTAAACTGAAGTGCTTCTTTGATGTGTCTAGATCAGACATAGGCAAACTCCGGCCCTCCAGATGTTTTGAGACTACAATTTCCATCATCCCTGACCACCGGTCCTGTTAGCTAGGGGTGATAGCAGTTGTACTTCAAAAACATCTGGAGGGCCAAAGTTTGCCTATGCCTGGTCTAGATCCAGCCCGGGTTAGTTTCAATGTATAGAACAGGCAGTAGGGGGCGCTCTCTCTTGTCTTTTTGTCTTCATCAACAAAATGTCAATCCCTACATTTAGTTACGTGTGTAGCTGCAGAGTTGCTCAAGAGGCCCAGTAGCCTTGGAATGCTCACTTTTACTGAACTGAAAGTCAAACAAGAAAGAGAAGAAAATGGCAAAATGAGATATTTGTTTATTTAATAACAAACAGGCTCTAGCTTACAATCTAAAATATATACAGCAAAACACAGTAAGTAAATAAATAAAGCCAGCAATAAACAATGAATCAACAAGCTGACCAAAATTACTATAAAAACACAACTTAAACCAGCAGAAACATAACACAAGGGGCAAGATTTGATGCAAGAGGGCAAGACTGAAAGGAACGGTTCATCACATCGCTTTCCTCCCACGTTTGAACAGCCCCAAAAAACAAACAAAAGAAAAATCCGAACACATAACACAGTTGAAGACCCCTATTTGGGTCTTCTGCTCTATGTTGTTACTGTGACGGTTGTTAAGAACCTAAGAAGAGTTCTGCTGGGTCAAACCAAGGCCTATCTAGCGCAAACTTCTTTTCTCACCTGTTGTGAGATTCCTTTGTAAAAAAAATAAAAAATGATTCTGTAAAGTAATCCTGGGCATGCTTTTTTGGCCTCAACTTGGCAGGTGAGATTGTGGTCGTTGAACCTGTAATTCACATCTGGGTGTTTTGACAGCTGCGTAGATCTGCATCACTTTAATATTTGGGAATTTTTATATGTTAGCCATGTTCCGCCTCCAAGAGTGGCTATATGAGTATAGCCACAAACTTGCATTAATCAGCACCTTTGACAGGCTTCAGCGTAGTGATTTACATTTGCCTGAGTGTATGCATCCTGAAAAATTAATTGGTTGCATGGATGTTGCAGTCTGTCTTGAGCATATTTTTTTTTAGGCACGCAGCTGTCTCTTTGATAGCATCTTGGTACTGTAAGTGCTAGTAAAAGTAACGGGTAATAACTGATGCCATTACCAGGCAGTTAATTTGTAAAAGGCTGTGAATTAACAGTTTTTGCTATTTATGTGGCACACTAATTTTTTTTTCCTGCGAAAGAAAATCTGCACTGATGAATAATTTAAATCCCAGTTTCCCTGCAAGTCTATAATCACGAGCCCTACGGAGGCTAGAGTACATTCTGCTGTGAGTATTGTGCAAAAGATTAGTAGTTCCTTGGTGGCACGGCTGCAGTAGCAATGTGAATTGCACTTTTAATTTGTCTTCCCATCTGACAGGGCATCTAATTATACTTTCTAAAATCTGTTCTAAATTATACTTTTTAAGTCCTTAGTTGAAGGATATTTACATAAAAAAGGTAAAGATTAAATAAATTGTTTTAAGTCATATCAGCAAATCATTTAAATGAGATTGCCTTTTCTTCTGTGTTTGTAGCTGAACGCTTATTCTATTTCCAGCATGTTCAGTTCCAGTCAGTCAAACCCAGCAGCTAAAACACGTTCAGGCTCCTTTTTTGTTTTTGTTTTTGTTTTAGCAGTGCACTTAGATAGGCTTTACGTTGTACAAGACAGATATGCTAACTCTCTAACTTGTTGATTATATCAGGGCTGAAAGGCATTTTATCCAGACAATCTCCTGCAAAACCCAAACATTTTGATTCCAGAATAGCATAAATTGACTTTTAATTAACAAAATTTATGTTATAAAAAAGAGCAAAACACACATTTTGAGGGAAATAACAACAACAACAACAACAACAACAACAACAACAACAACAATAATAATAATAATAATTGCTTTCTGTTCTTCTGGAAGTGTGTCTTCCCTGCTACATTTTGGTAAAGTATTATAGAATGTAATAGCGTTAATAGTGCATCATTACCATTCCATAAAATAATACACAGTACTCAATTTTCTCTTTCTGTATTATTGTGTATGTGGCTGGGAAAGAATTCATAAAATTTATTACAGAAAAGTAGATTGAGTCTTGGGGACAGGATGATCTTGCTGAATAATACTGCACTGCCAAAAAATGACAGAAGCAAGTAGCCGCCTTCCTTGTTGTTGAGAAAATGAAATTGTGTTGTTGTAGTAGCACAAACAGAGACTACTGCCTTAGGAGGCATTTGTGATTCGAAATATTTTTTTGCCTAATTAAAGGCAAGATAGAGATAATTGCCAGCAGGCTGCTATATAGTGTTGATTAGTATCCTGTGAACTGTGGCTTGTGGAGGGCGCTGGGGGTTGTTGGTTGGCCTCTGCTGCCCTCACAGGGAGAGCTATACTTCCTTAAGAGTTCCCTAGGAAGAGGAAGGAACTATAAACCCACTCTGAGGGGTGCAGCTCAGGGGGTGGAATGGGGGTGTCATTGCAACTCCCGGCATTGCCCAGGATTCGGGGGGGGGGGGCCACGAATATTTGAAATGGTACAATATTGTGTGAGTGAGGCCCTTCCGCATCTCTGAGGTGTGTATCTAGACCCTCCAAGTATCTCTTATTTTCCAGGGACAGTCCCAGATTTACAGAAGCCACCCCAGTTCCTGATCAGATCCTGCAATGTCCCGCTTTTCCTTAGGATGTCCCTATTTTCATTAGAGAAATGCTGGTGGGTATGGAGTTAATGCAACCGCCAGGGAAGAAGATAAGTAACTATACAACTTTTAGAAGACATCTGAAGGCAGCCCTGTATAGGGACAGCAATTCTATCATATATGCAGGAGGTTACAGATTCATAACAACACACTATAAAAGATCAGAAGGGGCTCCTACAAACAGGAAGGCGCTCCTGCATGCAGTTAGGAAGTGCATGGACTAATGGTCTGGCTTCTGTAGGGGCCAGGTAGCCCTTTAGGTCCATGCTTCCCCCCTCTATATTGCTGTCTCCATCCTCTCTCCCAAATGCTGGATGTACAGTAGTTGTTTGTGTGAGAGAAGAGTGACTAGTGCTAGCCTTCCAGGTGCACCAACAGTCTTCCCCTGGCATAACTGGAGCGTTGTGCAGGGGCGTTGTGCATATCTAGCATGGAAGTGTTGTATTGTGCATTTTGCCAATGTAGTGGAGTTTCATATCCTATGGCCTCTCAACTAGCATAGATTGGACCCTTAACTTTATAACAGGCAGGTGACTAAGTTTCTTAGTTCTTAGATAATACTGATATTTTGAATTATTACTATTATTTAATTGAACTTCCTGTTGGTGGTTATATCAGATAAACATGCAGTTGTTTTGAACACTAAGATCATTTATAGGGATGGCATATTGGAAGTACTGTTTAAAAAAACAAAAAACAAAAAACAAAAACCCCTATACTTGGATTTTCTTGGCACACTTTCTTGAGCTACTATTTGTGGGTGATAGCTTTCAAACTGTGCCTCCCCACCCCTGCAATGGTATTAAAAATTAAACACAACTCTCTTGGTGTATAAAATTTTGCTCAGCCTTGATTGATCTCTTAAATCTGCATGCTTGCTTTGAGCATTGCTGGTCCATTTTTTATTCATCAAAGTGTAACACAATTTGTAAAAATAGGAGAAATTTCCATACAATTTAGCAGGCTTCCTTTGAAAAGAAAATGGCTATAATTTTTGACAGTGGTTAGAGGTGATCTTTCACAGCTTAACATGCTTTGGATAAAAGAGACCTGTTACTCTAAGAACTATACAGCTATATAACTACTCTGTGAAACATTTCACACCGAAGCAAACCTTGGTTTGTCTCTCATTCAGTGTATATTTAACAAGGAGCCTCAGTCAATTCTCTCTCTGCTGTCCTGACCACATAATGTGCAGCGTAGAAACTTGCATTGACGAGGAGACCTATGTAATATATATGTTAGCAACAAATGTTTGTCTTATTCATAAATTTATAATAGAAAATTCATATTTCAAAGTTCTTAAAGGGATGTATATAAAAAAATATAAAGGATGAAGTGGCTTTATGCAAGTTCCTTATGCATAAAGTATGCGGTCAGGGTTCAGCTCTGCTCAGACCTTGAAACGGAGGTCTCCTCAAATGAGGAGCAGGAGAAGCAGGACCCTCCAGCAAATGTCCAAACTGTCAAGGAGTCTGAGAACATATCAGATCTGGACATCCATGCCCCAGAACTGGAAGGCCCCTCTCCAGCAGCCTGGGTTCCATTATATTCCCATTGGACCACAGGAACAGAGGAGCTGGCGAACAATGAAGACACTTAAGAGCTGCCACCGAAGTGCCTGGCTAGCTGTGTTTGAGATACTCCCAAGGAGTGGGAAGTACATGGAAACCCATGCTTGAATCAGTGTCTGACCTGGGGGAAATGGACAGATGCAATTCTACAAAAAAACCTTCTCACAAAAGAACTACATTGCAAAAAATAAAGTTTATTTTTTGCAGCTGAACATGGGATGGAGTTCTTTGATGAACTCTTAAACTTCCAACCATGTTAGCAGCAAGTGAATCGGAATCAACGCTTATTTCAGAAAGGTCTCCTTTCAGTCTTGTTGCAAGGTGCAGCAGTGCCAGCTTTTGATCAATGTATTCCAGAGGTGTGAAAACGCCCTAGGAGATACCATAGTTGTGGCTTTTTAAAAACATCACAGTAGTTGGTTAAGCTCTCCACTATTACTGTTTCATTGCAAATAGACTTTAGCATTTCTAAATGTGGGGGGCGGGGGGGGGGGAATAACATACCGCTAGTCACTTTGAATGGCAACACAGCTTTTAATGGGTAAGAGAAGGTATTAAATCCTTTTCTCATATTCTGTAATTGCTACCTTTGTATAAGAATTCTCAGGTGCAAAGTACTGTGGAGTTTGAGGTAATGACTTATGCTACCAATGTATTGGCTGTTCAGAACAAAGTTTGATAATTCAAATAAGAAACTGTATAAAATTTTCTTGACTACCACTATTTCAATTCTTCCTAAGTCTGGTTCAGCTTTTGTTTATAATATAGCAATCAATATTTTAGCCCATGGCAAGCATTAATATAGTTGCATGAAAAGTTGGCATATATCAGAATTTGCTAGGTTCCAAGATCAATAGAATACAGAGTTTTACACTGCATACAATACCACTGCTAGCAACTCATGAAACTGTAGCTTTTCTCTTTTTTTTGAGCTATTACTTCATGAAAAATCACATTTATTTTTTACTGTACCTTCTGTTAATGTAGCATTGGGCGTAAAATAGCACATATTACCTGAAACAATATAGTATTTGAATCATTCGTAGTATAGTTACAATGGACCCTAGAGTTGGCACTGAACTCTGGAATTACCTATTCCAACCACTGGATTTAAGAGTGGATCATTTCCCCCCCCGCCAAGACCTATTTCAAAATTAGTATGAAATGCCCCACCTATGCAATGGCCCACAAGAGAGACCTGACTTCCCTTTACATACACAGACATGCTTCACGTGACACAGTAAATTGAATTATGGATTACTGGGAATGTGCTGGTTCCCAGAGCCGAGAACAAACCTTGGCTAAGCTCTTGTACAAAGAAGAGTGAGAATAACCATGATACCCAGTGAAGTCATGCGCAGAGTATCCCAATTTAAATTAATTGATATTAATCAATTGATTTCTGTGGGTCTACTCCTGAGTATGATTTAACTGGCTATCACTTTCATGCAGGTTACTAATCTAATCGCGGAGGCGGCGCGAAGGGTAATGGCTGCCCTTTCCTAACGGGAAGGGAAGCTCCGCACGAGAAAGGGTCGTCCGCTACGGCGCAGCGGAGACCCAGAAACGGAAAACCGCAGGCAGCAGAAGCCTGCGGTCCTGGGACCCGGCGGGTGCCAGAAGCGGCCACCGAAACGTTGAGGGAGCCTCGTAAGGGGCTCCGGATCGCGGAGGAGGCTGCGGCGCTGTGGGTCGTTCCGCAATCGGCGGAGTGAAGCCGCGTAGCTGTTGCCAGTGAGCGCTGACCTTTCTTCCTGAAATTTATGCTTTAAAAACAACAACCCGTGAGTAAACAACGGACTGTATGTAATTCGGGACTTTAAAACATTAAATTTGGCTGAAAGCGGATTGACGAAAAACAGGAAGTCCGTCTTCCGCTCCCATTGAACTTGAACGCAAAGAGCGTGGAAGAGTGGAGGCAAAGAGAGACCTTTTAAACTATTTGATCTGAGCACCCATTGAACTTTATTTTAAGTGGAATAAATAACCTCATGTGCTGGACTTTTATGAATTTTAGTTATATTTTAATCTTTCTCCCTTTGGAGCTATATTTTAACTAAAAACCCCAGGCGTTGGAACTGCCTGAGAAACTGAGCTGTCAGCTTGCAGTTTGCAGCTTGGATACTTTGAATCTGAACTTTGAAACAATCTGAGAGAGTCTGAACTTGTAACTTTGAAGCATTTGGATTACCAGCTTACACCATCAGAAATACTGTTGTTGCATTAAACCTTAACTCTGCTGAAAAATCTTTTTATTGAAGGTTCTTGGACTTAGAAATTTGACTTTATTTTAACTGAAATTGATTTCTTCCCTGAAATATTTTAAACTCCCCCTAGAGGATTTGGGACTTATAACAGTGACTTTTACTTTATTTTCTTTTTCCCGGCCCCTTATTGACTGTGACCATCTGTGCTGGGGCTTTCTCATGGGAACAACTCAGCTTGACCTTGAATTTTAGATAACTTTGGAATGAGTGGTACAAGAAGGAGAGGAAGAACTAAACAAACAACTTTGACAACTTTAACCGCAGCCTCACAGGCACGTAGATCATCTGTGCCTACTTTGCCCTCTGAGGTCGAAACTGTTTCTCTGCCACGGGCAGGGGAGGGAGAAACTGAGGAATTACAACTGGAAGATATGGCCTCAGGGGCAAGCACTACTATTTTAGAGAAAATTTTTGAAAAATTAGAATCTTTGGATAAGAAAGTAGAATCTCTGGACAAGAAAGCTGATGAGCAAACATACAAAATTGAGCAGAACATAGAATGTTTAAATAAATTATCTGGACAAGTCGCACAGAATACTCAAGCAATCGGAGAATTGAAGGAGGCTGCAGGGGAAAATCGGAAATTGGCTGAAGATACCAGCCAAAAACTTGAAAATTTAGAACAAGAGGTAAGACCACTCTGCAAGCAAGTAGGCGAACATCAGACCTATTTGTCCATGTTTGAACTGCGGAACAGGGAGAGCAATTTAAGGATAAGAGCAATACCAGAAGTGGAAGAAGGCAACCTAGCTGAGTTTCTGACTAAAGAATTCTCCAAATTTTGGAGTTTAGAGGAAAAGGACTTTAAAATTGTTTCAGCTTTTAGGCTCGGAAGACTTCTAAAGAAAGAGAAGCCCAGAGATTGTTTGATAATATTGAGGTCAAAGGAGGAAAGGGATAAGATTTTGGGCCTACACTACGGAAAGTCACTGGACATTTTGGACAAAAGAATTGAGATCTACAAGGATATTCCTAAACAACTGCTAGATCTTAGATCTGACTATTTGGAGTTGACAAGACTACTAAGGAAGAATTCAATCATCTTTAGGTGGGAATTTCCTCAAGGACTATCTTTTACCTTTAGAGGGAAGAAGATCAAAATCAGAACATCGGAAGACAGAGATAAATTTCTGAACGTATACGGAGAGGACCTTCACAAAGGAATTGATCAACTTCCAGGGCCTGAAACACCAGAGGCATCTGCACCCTTGGACTCTGAAGATTCTCTGAACAAGATACCACCCCTTGAAAAATAACCAGATTTATTCAGGATGTCTCTGCAACTTTTGAGTTGGAACATTAATGGCTGCAATATCCCGGAAAAAAGGAGGAAAATTTTTCATATATTAAAAAAAGAACAATTGGATATTATCTGCTTACAAGAAACACACGTGACTAGGCTCCATAGAAAGGTGTTAATAAACAAAAGACTTGGCCAAGAATTTATATCTTCGGACAGAGTAAAGAAGCGAGGAGTGGTGATATATGCAAAAGAGAGCCTGTCACCTAAATTCTTATTCAAAGATGAACATGGAAGAATATTAGGAATTGAGATACAACACCAAGGAGAAAAGATTCTGATATTAGGAATTTATGCACCAAATGACGGGAAATCGGAATTTTACAAGAAGTTGCATGAGACTATGCTGGACTATCTGGACTACAACAACATCATTATGATGGGAGATATGAATGGGGTCGTATCGACAAACATGGATAAGTCACAAAATCAAAACGTTACAAAAGACGGCAGACTACCAAAGACCTTTTTTGAAATGGCTGACAATATGGACTGGATTGATATTTGGAGAACTAAGAACCCCCTGGGAAGAGAGGGAACATTCTTCTCTGAAGCCCAACTGACTTGGACAAGAATCGACCAAATATGGATATCTAGAGGTCTGGCACCCAAGGTCAGAAAAGTGGAAATCTGCCCAAAGACCTGCTCCGACCATAATGCGCTGAAGATGGATATGACACTATTGCCAACCGGCTCCTTTAGATGGAAGATGAATGATAGCTTGTTTAGAGATCAGGAGATTCTCAAGAAGGCCCAAAAAACCTTGAAGGATTATTTTGAAATAAATATGAACACTACGGTGGAAAAAAGAACTATCTGGGACGCAAGCAAAGCTGTGATGAGGGGGTTCTTGATACAACAGAACACTGTAAAGAAAAGAACACAAAATGAAAGGAAAGATAAGATTTTGCAGAAAATTAAAGAATTGGAGAAGAAATTAAGATCAAACCCGAAGTCACAGCCGATTCTGAGAGAAATTAAACTATATCAAGCCCAATATTCTAAATTGATAAACCAAGAAATAGAATGGAAGATTAAATTAATGAAACAAAAAACTTTTGAATCGGCAAATAAATGTGGAAAACTGCTAGCTTGGCAGTTGAAGAAGAGACAGAAATTAAATACAGTTACAAACCTAGAAATTGAAGGAAGAAATATCCAGAACCCCATGGAAATTAGAAAGTGCTTCCAGAGATACTTTAAAAAATTATACACTCAAGGGCCGCAAGATGAGGTTGAGATTAAACAATTTCTGGAAAGAAATGGATTAACAAAGTTGTCACAAAAAAACAGATTAATCCTGAACAACAAAATAACACAACAAGAGATTGAACAAGCTATCCAGAACATGCAACTGGGCAAATCTCCAGGGCCAGACGGTTTGACCTCCAAGTATTACAAGACATTAAAAGACTATCTGACCCAACCAATGATGGAGGTCTGTAATGAAATTATGGAAGGGAAGAAGGCGCCGGAATCGTGGAAGGAAGCCTTTATCACATTGATACCAAAATCTGAAGCTGAAAAGACACAACTCAAAAACTATCGTCCCATCTCCCTTTTGAATGTGGATTACAAAATATTTGCAGACATTTTGGCAAGTAGATTCAAAAGAGTGCTTAATGAAGTAATTCATAAAGACCAGGCAGGCTTTCTCCCAGGTAGACATATGTTTGCAAATACTAGGAACATTATTGACGTTTTGGAACTTTTGCAAACAGACATAAATACAAAAGCAGTGTTAATTTTCATAGATGCGGAGAAGGCCTTTGACAATATTTCTTGGAAATTTATGAAGGGAAATTTGAATGAAATGGGAGTGGGACGGGGGTTTGAGAATGGGATTGACGCAATATATTCAGAACAAAAGGCCAAACTGATAGTTAACAATGTGGTTACAGAAGAGTTCAAAATTGAAAAAGGAACACGACAAGGCTGCCCGATTTCCCCTTTGTTATTCATTTCGGTTCTGGAGGTGCTCTTGAACTTGATCAGAGGGGACCGGTTGGTGGAAGGGATTCAGGTCGGAGCGAAACAATACAAATTGAAAGCTTTTGCAGATGACCTAGTTTTGACTCTGCAGGAGCCAGAATCTAGTACGAAAAGAGTATTACAACTGATACAGGATTTTGGTCGGGTGGCAGGATTTAAATTAAATAAACAGAAAACTAAAGTGTTGGGGAAAAATTTGACAGATACAGAGTCGGAAAGGTTTCAGAGAGAAACAGAACTAACTATGGTTAAAAAAGTAAAATACCTAGGGGTAAACATAACAGCAAAAAACCTGAGTCTATTTAAGGACAATTATGAAAAATGTTGGTCTGAAATTAAGAGAGACTTGGATAGTTGGACAAAATTGAAGCTTTCTTTGTTAGGCCGAATTGCTGCTATTAAGATGAATGTATTGCCAAAAATGTTGTTTTTGTTTCAAACATTACAGATTGTGGACAAAACGGAGTGCTTCCGGAAGTGGCAGAAAGATATATCTAAATTTGTCTGGCAGGGCAAAAAGCCCAGAATTAAGTTTAAGATATTAACAGATGCGAAAGAAAGAGGTGGCTTTGCCCTGCCAGACTTAAAGTTGTACTATGAAGCCGCAGCTTTCTGTTGGCTAAAAGATTGGCTACTTCTCGAAGACACTGACGTGCTGGACTTGGAAGGTTTTAACAATGCTTTTGGTTGGCATGCATACTTATGGTATGACAAAGTTAAGATCAATAAGGCCTTTAAGAACCATATTGTCAGGAAAGCACTGTTCAATGTCTGGACGAAATATAAAGACTTATTGGAAAACAAAACTCCAAGGTGGCTCTCACCTCTGGAGGCTAAGGCCCTAAAAAGACCCAATATGGAGGCCAAATGGCCAAAATATTGGGAATTATTAGAAAAAGATGGAGACAATTGGAAATTGCAGAGTTTGGAGAAAATGAAGGATAAGGTGCGAGACTGGTTACATTATGCTCAGATTAAAGAAGTTTTTAAAAATGATAAAAAGTTAGGGTTCCAGGTGGAGAAATCGAAGTTAGAAACAGAATTGTTAGAACCCAAAACCAAGGTACTATCTAGAATGTATAACTTGCTGCTAAAATGGAACACACAAGACGAAATGGTTAAATCGGCTATGATAAAATGGGCACAGGATATTGGGCATAACATTATGTTTGAGGACTGGGAAAGGTTGTGGACCACTGGGTTGAACTTCACTGCATGTAATGCTCTGAAGGAAAATGTTATGAAAATGATATACAGATGGTACATGACCCCAGTTAAACTTGCCAAAATATACCATTCGTCTGACAATAAATGTTGGAAATGTAAAGAAAATGAAGGAACATTCTTCCACCTCTGGTGGACATGCCCTAAGGTGAAGGCCTTCTGGGAAATGATATACAATGAGCTGAAAAAGGTATTTAAGTATACCTTCACTAAGAAACCAGAGGCCTTCCTTCTGGGTATTGTCGGCCAGAAGGTGTTAAAGAAGGATCGAACATTTTTCATGTATGCAACAACGGCAGCAAGGATTCTCATCGCAAAAAATTGGAAAACTCAAGATTTACCCACACTGGAAGAGTGGCAGATGCAGCTGATGGACTATATGCAACTGGCCGAGATGACTGGCAGAATCCGAGACCTGGGAGAAGAAAAGATGGAGGAAGACTGGGAGAAATTCAAGATGTATCTACAAAAACATTGTAATTTGTTTGAATGTTAAGAAGGATGCTAGATTATAAAAAACTGGCCACCACTAAACTAGATTTAAATTTGATGATAAGTGAGACTAAAGAAAATATAAAAACTTTATTGGAAAAAGTGTTAAATTATATTGGAATGTGTGGACATGAGATTGTAAACAAGTTGATAATTTGTTTGGAAAAATTCTTTTTTTTTAATGATGTAAATGGGAGAGGGGGACGTGAGGGAGTCCAAAGAAGTGAAGAATTTGTTGTTATAAAAGTAAGATTGTTTGATGTGTGCATTTATATTTTAAAAAACCTTAATAAATATTTATAAAAAAAAAAAAAAATAATCTAGGGTTTTTTTCCAGACTGCTTTCAAAAAAGTTGAATCTGTGACAAAATGTTTGTACATGAAGAGAGTGACTAGTGGGGTGCCACAGGGTTCTGTCTTGGGCCCGGTCTTATTCAACATCTTAATCAACGACTTGGATGATGGACTCAAGGGCATCCTGATCAAATTTGCAGATGACACCAAACTGGGAGGGGTGGCTAACACCCCAGAGGACAGGATCACACTTCAAAACGACCTTGACAGATTAGAGAACTGGGCCAAAACAAACAAGATGAATTTTAACAGGGAGAAATGTAAAGTATTGCACTTGGGCAAAAAAAATGAGAGGCACAAATACAAGATGGGTGACACCTGGCTTGAGAGCAGTACATGTGAAAAGGATCTAGGAGTCTTGGTTGACCACAAACTTGACATGAGCCAACAGTGTGACGCGGAAGCTAAAAAAGCCAATGCAATTCTGGGCTGCATCAATAGGAGTATTGCATCTAGATCAAGGGAAGTAATAGTGCCGCTGTATTCTGCTCTGGTCAGACCCCACCTGGAGTACTGTGTCCAGTTCTGGGCACCACAGTTCAAGAAGGATACGGACAAACTGGAACGTGTCCAGAGGAGGGCAACCAAAATGGTCAAAGGCCTGGAAACGATGCCTTATGAAGAACGGCTAAGGGAGCTGGGCATGTTTAGCCTGGAGAAGAGGAGGTTAAGGGGTGATATGATAGCCATGTTCAAATATATAAAAGGATGTCACATAGAGGAGGGAGAAAGGTTGTTTTCTGCTGCTCCAGAGAAGCGGACATGGAGCAATGGTTCCAAACTACAAGAAAGAAGATTCCACCTAAACATTAGGAAGAACTTCCTGACAGTAAGAGCTGTTCAACAGTGGAATTTGCTGCCAAGGAGTGTTGTGGAGTCTCCTTCTTTGGAGGTCTTTAAGCAGAGGCTTGAGAACCATATGTCAGGAGTGCTCTGATGGTGTTTCCTGCTTGGCAGGGGGTTGGACTCGATGGCCCTTGTGGTCTCTTCCAACTCTATGATTCTATGATTCTATGATTCTATGAAGTGTTTCTGTTCAGGGTTCTAGTGATCCAGCCAACCATGTCCTTTTCCAGGATATTCCATTTCCTGCAATTTTCTGTTTTGCCCCCATCAGGCAGTTAGCATTTTGTGGCCACTGTGCATTTGTTAAAGAAATGTATAGTTCCACAATTCTTTGGTTTTCTAAATATAGTAACACCTTTCCTTACAAACAAAAAACTCCAAGGCAATACTATATCGATTGCAAAAGCACGATACCCTTCCAGTGCATTCATATCAAACATTACTGTAAGTCTAAAAATGGAATTGCCATTGAAACCGAGACTGCGATAAGTGAAAATATTAGTGGCGTGTCTACACAAATAGTAATCCATGAACTAGTATTCTTTCCCCTTTTAAAAAATATATAATTTTTATTAAATTTTCTATTTTACAATTTAGAATACTCATTTGAACATCCTTAAAATATCAGTGACTTCCTTTCTTCTCTTTCCATGGTTCATTTTGCATATCACAAATCCCTGCATATTTTACAAAAACTAAACCATTCAGTACAGTGGTACTTCTAGTTGCAGACATGATCCATTCCGGGGTGCCGGTCGCACCCTGAAAAGTCTGCAACCAGAGTGGCGCTTCTGCACAAGCGCAGAGCACAATAGAGCGCTTATGTGTATGTGCGAAGCGTGCAGAACACTTCTGTGCACGCATGTGTGGCAAAACGCACGTGTGGCAAAAAAAGTACACACTTCTGGGTTTGCCGCGTTCGCAAGCCAAAAAGACGCAACATGAACCTAACGCAGCATGAGGTATGACTGTACAGTGGTACCTCGGCTTAAGTACTTAATTTGTTCCGGAGGTCCGTTCTTAACCTGAAACTGTACTTAACCTGAAGCACCACTTTAGCTAATGGAGCCTCCCGCTGCTGCCACGCTGCTGGAGCACGATTTCTGTTCTCATCCTGAAGCAAAGTTCTTAACCTGAGGTAATATTTCTGGGTTAGCGGAGTCTGTAACCTGAAGCGAATGTAACCTGAAGCGTATGTAACCCGAGGTACCACTGTATTCCATTATTACATCCATCAAAACTTATTTACCTTATTTACACTGTTGAATTTATCTTAATGCTGCCAACGTTTTCAAGTGTACACAATCCCCCCCCATATATTCAATAAACATTTTCCATTCTTCTCTAAACATGTGTTCTTCTTGTTCTCTTATTCCATATGTTAAGTCTGCAAGCTGCACATATTCTGTCAGCTTAAGTTGCCATTCTTCTTTAGTTGGGACGAGCGAGGTCCCAACTAAAGTAGTATTCTTTTCCCCTCACTGTGATTACTTACCCATATATCTCTGAAGAAAGGTGCATGGAATTACATGTCTGAAGCATATATTTCCTAAAACTGGAAAGCAAATAATGTAGATGAAACAGGTCCAGTACAGTGAAATGGGAGAAATGTTTGCACTAATGTAGCTGAGATTTTTTGGTGGCCCAAAACTGATTTATTTATTACTGCTTCCATGTGATTTTTACAACTAGCTTGACATGAAAATGGACCACTTTAAAAAGTATTATATCTATTCTATGCAATCATCTGGCAAACAGAACATCCTTTTTTCCCACTTGGCAACCAATATTGCATGATTTTGCCAAATAATTTCAGCTATACTATCTTGTTCTCCGACACATCCTGCAATGGGATATATGCCATCACATTCTACAGTGGCGTCCTGTGTTCACACAAGACAGGGACAAAGTCTCCTGTGTTTATGCAAGAGAATGAACAGAACAAACCTGACCTAAGAATGGCAGCATTCAGAAGCAGTGGGAGAACATTTCAGTCTCCCAGGATGCTACTGCCTACAAAGTTCTTACACTTCAATAAAAAGACATTATAGGGAGACTTCAGTGTGAAGCTGCAATTCACAATTCATTAGCGAATTCTTTTGAATACAGACTCAGTGGGTGCATGGTTCCTACTAGCGAGAATAGTTGTCCCTTTTTGCGTGATAAATCAGCCAAGCAAGAAAGGTGGGAGTAAGAAAAATAAGAGAGAGATTCAATGGCAATGGAAGAAAATAATACGGATAAGCAAGCAAACAGATCTGAATGTATGATTCCAGTTAATTCACTTGAGGATATATTCACAGGACATACTGACTTCCTCAGTGAGTTGCAGATAAAAACTGAACGGTTCAACACAAAGTTGGAAATGTTCTGTGTTCAATTCTCATTTTCTACACATTCTGTGATCCTGTGAAAGTGTTTCGAGAAGAGCTCGTGAATACATACTGTACTGTTAATTTGATTGGGCTCTAGCCTACAAATGTTTATGCCACAAGTCTCCTAAGTCTCTGATATGGCTGCCTCTCTGGGGTTAATAATATTATGTTTTTCCTTCTTCCCCCATTACATTAACATTCTGCTTGGTAAATTGAAATCTTAGTATTGCCTTTTGGAAACCATGTGTTTCATTCTCGTCTATTGCTTATCTGCATAAATATCTTGGCAATTATAACTTTAAGGTGCTTTGTTGTAAAGCATATTAAATAATTAGAATTCTCATTGAAATACGCTATGATGCCTTGTATATTTGTCAAATGGATATTGCTCTGTATTTTTAAGACAGCTGTAAAGCATTCAGTTGAGCTCACACGCTGCCAAATTACAATTCTTACAGAAAATAAAATAGTTGGCTTAGAGCCCAGACTTTGCCAATTAATTGTATTAAATGAAAAACTGAAAAATAATTCTTCCTAATCCTCATACAGCAGGTACTTGACACAGTCCACATTGTTTGAAACAAAGCAGTACAGAGTCTCCAGTAGCCTTGTGCCTAGTGTCAGAAATCTTAAATTATACGAAACTCACACAATTCAGTTAAAGTAACTTGCAAATTATATTTTTGTTCCACGGAGCATGAGTGTAAAGAGAAACACAACGCTTATTTCAAATGGTTGCTCTTTCATAACCTCTTCAAACATTAGACTGTAAAGATTGGGGAACTCTCCAGAAAAAAAACATTCTGATGTCTTAAAGAAGCACAACTTATCAATTTACAGTGTATCCAAGGAGCTCCAAGACAACATAATTCGGGCAATATGTTTGCCCTAGGGTTCCCGAACCATATGCCAATTATCCTGTTTTTACTCTATTCCCATAATTGTGCAGTTTCGTTATAGCAGTTTACGTTTCTTTTGTATAGTTGTTGAAGTGTTTTCAAGCGCCCTGAATTTTCAATTATAATTATGGTTTTATATGTAGGGGGAAGGATAGATGTACAGTCGTACCTTGGCTCCCGGATGCCTTGAGAGTCAAATGTTTCGATTCCCGAACGATCAAAAACCGGAAGTGAGTGTTCAGGTTTTTGAAACGTTCTTTTGGAAGCCGAGCGTCCAATGGGGCTTCCGCAGTTTTCTGCAGCCAATCAGAAGCCAGGTTTTAGAAGTTGAATGTTTCGGAAGTCGAACGGACTTCCGGAACGGATTCTGTTTGACTTCCAAGGTACGACTATACTGTAATGTCTGTGGCAGATGCACCCCATGATCCAGGCCAGGGTTCCAGAATGCCCTTGCCTAGGCCTAGATTTTTCTACCCCAGGACTTGCAGAGAACACCGGGGTGTATGTAACTGAGCAAGGAGAGTACAATAAAATTAATATCTCCATTTAACTGGCATAACCTCAGACCTCAGGTTCTTATTTTGCAGAGTCCCAGGCCTCTAAAATCAACAGCCAGATTGCCAGATGCAGACACAAGTGGGGCAGGGGACTCCTGAACCTTTCAGATTTGGAGGGGGGAAATTCCACCAGATAAGGTTTCTCCACTTTTGTAGAAAATTGCTTCTGGTATGCTTCAGTTTATCTGGACTGTATGCTATAGGCCATAACTAGTTAAAAAGAACTGTGTTGGATAAGGCATGTGTGGGGCTCCAGATGTTGGTGAACTACAGCTTGCATTAGCCTCAGCAAGCATGGTCAATGACCAGGGATGATGGGAGTTGCAATTCAGCAACATCTGGATGACCATTTGTTCCCCACACCTGGGATAGAGTAAAGAGAGAGTTACAAAATTGTACTTCAGTTATTTCTCAAGTCGATTTGCACATCCACAGAACACAGTCTCATTTGTCCAGGCACTAATCTGTCACCTAAGAATCATAGTAACTCGTCATCATCTTGTTATTGCTAGAAACAAAAGAAAACACTTTATAGGGCCAGCCCCTTGTTATCTATCTATTCTATATCTTCTGTGCCGTATTGATGAAGCATTTATGATCAAGCGTGAGGGAAGCTCACACAAAGAGCTCATTACAGTCTTGAAGTAACCAGCGCATGAACTGCTATGGCAAGGCTTTTCTGGTCCAGAAATGCCCATTGCTGTCGAAACAGGCACAATTGGTAAAAGGTTTTTCCCTAAAGGGGGAATGTAACCTCATCCAGGGTAGGCAACTAACCAGTTCCTCAGACCCAGGAGCTACTCATCCACAGGATTAAGTAGCACCAGGGATACCCCATAGCATAGCCACCAATGCTACTGTCTAGATTCGATCCTGAAAGTTGGATTGGAACCACTGTAATACAGTGACACCCCCAATTCCCATATCCTGGAGCCAGTCCAGGATGATACCATACTCAATGGTAGCAAATGCCGATGAGAGATCAGGAAGCAAGAACAAGCTTGAACAAAGGTAATCCATCAGGGCTACTAAGGTGGACTCAGTTCTTTGGCCAGGCTTGAGCTAAATAATATGTGTTCTCCAAGAATGCCTGCAGCTGCCGCATCATGTCAAATTAGTACTAGGGGATGATGACACTGATTGCTTCACACACTAGCCACCCTCCCCTTCCCCTTAAAGGTAAAGGGTAAAGGGACCCCTGACCATTAGGTCCAGTCGTGACCGACTCTGGGGTCGCGGTGCTCATCTCGCTTTATTGTCCAAGGGTGCCAGAGTACAGCTTCCGGGTCATGTGGCCAGCATGACTAAGCCGCTTCTGGCAAACCAGAGCAGAGCACGGAAACGCTGTTTACCTTCCCCCCTGGAGCGGTACCTATTTATCTACTTGCACTTTGACGTGCTTTTGAACTGCTAGGTTGGCAGGAGCAGGGACCGAGCAACGGGAGCTCACCCCATCACGGGGATTTGAACCGCCAACCTTCTGATTGGCAAGCCCTAGGCTCTGTGGTTTAACCCACAGTGCCATCCACGTCCCATCCCCTTCCCCTTACTCTTTGCCAAATGCCCCAACCTACTTACTTTTGGCTTACTCTCCTCCTTCCCTAAGGCCCTTCCCTTGCTTTTCACAAAACCTCTGCAGCTCACCTGCACTACCTATGTCGCCCCTCTCGCTCAACCTGCCTCACTGCCACAAGCTCAGCTCGCTCCCCTGCACTGCTTGCCACCCTGCCTTACTCTCACAACCCACCCACCACTGCCAACCCAACTCTCTCTCCTGCTTCATCCTGCTAGAAGCCCAGCTCACTCACCTGCTTTCCTCCTCCACAACACCTCTTGCTTGCTTGCTTGCTTGCTTGCCTGCCAGTTTCAGATATTTATAGCAGTAGTAGTAGCAGCAGCACTCTGTTAATAGCTACACTGTGGGTGGCTTCCTTAACCCTGGAGCATGTGCACTCCATTACATGTAGGATGACAGAGTAGTACGAATAGAGTATAGAGAGAGAAAGGATTTTGCATGCAGAAAGTCCCAGCTTCGGTTCTTGGAATCTTACGAAAAAAACGAGATGAATGAAGAAAATTTAATCAACCATTTGCGAAAGCTTTATGGAAGCAAATGCTATAGCAATGATGAATGAGTGGAAAGACAGAGACCTCTTCAACCTTCAACCTCTTCAGTACAGATATTGAGAGAGAATTTGAAGTGACAAAAGTACTGTACAAGATTGTACATGACTTGGAGTGTTAAGGTTTCAGATACTTAGCTATTATTATATACAAGGGGGGAAATCATTGATTGACTTGATTATTGAATTGTTGAAAGTTTTTAGTATTTTGTAAAGCTATGTGCATACAGTGCTTTCCCCGTAGAAAAATAGGTGCTGGTACTCACCATGAAGTTGTTACAGTAAGTGCCACACTTTTTAACAACAACAAAAAGAGGTGCTGGTACTTCATACCCTTATAATTAGCCCGGTGTGGGGTGGGGAAGCACTGAGTACATCTATTTGAAAAATTAAATGTTGAGTAAGTGTTCACGGGATTTAAATCCTCTAAACTGGATAGTATGTTCAGTAAAAGTAACTCAACAACAACAACAAAAGACCTCTCCACTTTTGTATATATATTTAGGCCTTTTTGCATCTAGAATGGATAAACATGAGTTTTCACAACCTGCTGAAATGATAACAGAAGAATAAATAAATGGATTGCAATCTGTTGATCTGTAGTCAGATATGGAAATGCAGCTTCATTTGAAGCTTTTAAAATAGAGCTTTCCCAACCTGTTTCCCTCCAGGTGTTTTGGACTCCAGGCTGTGTTGAACTGAAGAGCAAGGCAGCTCTCCAACAGCAGGAGTGGATATGCCTCAAAACTCCGCAGTTACTTCTCAAAGCCCTACTACTTTCACTACACTAAACCATGGTTTGATGCTACTTGCATGAACAGGAAAGAGCCACCATGGCCAGCATGAAGACATCTACAGAATTTAGTTCCTTTCCCTGCAAAACCTAGCTTGTCATTATATATGAATCAGAGATCTTGGTTTAAAACAAACACTGCTTATTTTAATTGTCTGCTTTATAACACGTGGTTTTAGTAGGCTTGTTTAGAAATCGACCAGAGTTTGTTTTAAATGAGGATAGCATTAAACTAAACTCTGTACAGTGGTGCCCCGCAAGACGAATGCCTCGCAAGATGAAAAACCCGCTAGACGAAAGGGTTTTCCGTTTTTCAAGGCGCTTCGCAAAACGAATTTCCCTATGGGCTTGCTTCGCAAGACGAAAACGTCTTGCGAGTCTTGCGAGTTTTTCCCCTTTTCCCCCCCTTTTTCTAAGCCGCTAAGCCGCTAATAGACGCTAAGCCGCTAATAGTGCTAATCCGCTAAGCCGCTAATAGGGATGCTTCGCAAGACGAAAAAACCGCTAGACGAAGAGACTCGCGGAACGGATTATTTTCGTCTTGCGAGGCACCACTGTACAAAAGTTCTCATGGTTGTACGGAAACAGAGGGGAGAGAAGAGTGTAACAGCTCATGCACGTAGCTCTAAAGGATGGTTTGGTGTGTGAAAAACAGGCAACTATATCCACAGTTAAATGCGACTAATTCAGTGAGTTATTTCGTGTTGCAGTTTTTTATGGGGAACAAGATATCTCTTGGTTTTTTTTCCTTACTTTGTTTTCTCTATTGCTTTTGTTAGTAGCCTGTCTGAAAATTAACCAAGGTGAAAATTGCAATCAATTGTGTTGCAAAGGAGCTGATGTTAATCTGGGAGCATTGTTGATGAATAATGGCACTGCTTTAGAAAGGACACTATTCATTAGAACCACAGTATTTCTGAAAGGTGTTTCAAGAAAACTTATTTTGTCAGAAAAGAAAGAAATATTTTCCAAGGCATTTAGTTTTAAACATATTAACATTCATTGTACAAAAATACAGTTTAATAAATCCAAGCCCTTATACATAATAGTATGTGCATACTATTTTAATTGAGTACATATTGTGGAATAATTAAAGTGTTCTGACATGGAGAATATATCCCCAAGTTATGCATATTTTGCTTATATACAGGTGATATGCATACTTTAATCTTACATGTCTTTTTTGTGTTGTTATGTATGCCTGTTTCAGTAAAGACCGCCCTTTCACAGCCGTGATGAGTTTACCCAGTTAGAATGCATTTATACAATAAGCGGTGCTTCTCTGTTGTTCTTCCGTGGTTGAGCTTTCCCACAAAGGTCTCACTGTGCGGTTTGATTATCCATTTAAATATGTTCAGCTTATGCTCAAGAACCAGGGGCATTTTACACAATATTTTAAAAGCCCTTCTTTGAGTATCTTCTGTGGGTACAATTGTGTTGTGTGTGTGAAATCAAAATCGAAAGCGTAAACATGCCAGTTTAGCATTTTAAATTTGAGTTCAGGCTAAAAGTGATTTTGCACTGCAAACGGTTTGGTTTAAGACCTATTGCTGCTCACCTGTGGGATATAATTCTGAAAAAGAAGCAAAGTGAAGCCTACTCTTCATCTCTTCCACCATTTTTCAGCTATACCTTTCCAAAGACAGTGTAGTCGGAGACAAAATAAAGTTGGATGTGCCCCACTGCTGCACGCCATGAGATTTCCTGAGCAGCTTACTAGAGCAACCCATTCTCTGCAGAGACTGGGTAGTTTAAACCAGTTTGTTTAAATTCTGGTTTCTGGGGTGCCTCCTGTACTCACCAAGTCCTTATGATTTCTAGATTTAGACCACAAATGGAGAACTTGCAGCCTTCTGTGATATATAGGCTAACTCTAGGATATTGTAGAATCAGAAAATATTCAGAAAAGGGCAAAATGATCAAGGGGATGCAGCAATGAGGAAAGGCTGCAGATTTGGAGACTTTTTAGTTTGGAGGAAAGGTGAACAAGAGGTGAACGTTATGGAAGTTTATAAAGGGCTCATCCACATTTACCTTTTGCCCTGCACTTTCTAGGCACAGCCCTGTGCTTTAAAGCACCGTGTCCAAGCATTTTATTTTTATTTTATAGCTCTGGTGCTTCCTTTGTGAAAACCTGCTCTTTAACGGTGAATTGGAACAAATGGCAATTTGGGTTTTCAGCAGATTGCCAATTCGGCCGTAAAGAGCAGTGATTTTGCGGGAAATGTGCTGCCCCCCCCCCTTAAAAAAGGAGCACTTGGACACAGCACTTCCTTTAAAGTGTGTAGAAACACAGCACAAAAGGAAGTCTGGGTGAGCCAAAAATTATACATGGCATGAATAAAGTAGATAAAGACCAATTTCATCTCCCCCCCCCCTTCTCTCATAAGTCTGGAACTTGCAGATATTCAGTGAACCTGAATGCTGGAGGAATCAGGACAGATAAAAGGAAGTACTTCTTCACACAGTGCATAGTGAAACTATGGAACTCACTGCCACAGGAAGCAGTGATGGCCACCAACTTGGATGGCTTAAAAAGAAGATTGGACAAATTCATGGAGGAGAGGGCTCTCATTAGCTGCTAGCCATGATGGCCATGCTCTGCCTCGAATGCTTCTGAACACCAGTTGCTGCAAATTGCAGGAAGGACACTACTGTTGTGCTCAGTTCCTGTGCTTCTCATAAGGGGCATCTGGTTGGCCACTATGAGAACAGGACTAGGTGGGGCACTGGATTGCATTATGTTCTTATGTTCTCCATAAAAACACCATCTTCTTGGTGGACATTGAGAAATGGCTGATGTTGTGCCTTGTCTTCAGTTTTGCAGCAAAAATATGTGACCTGCTGGGATTTTGTTTCCTGTATGAGTCTACTGCCTTTGCTGCTATTTTGAGATGACGTTATAGCTCTGATTCAGTAGCATATTATCACCGCTATTTAGTAGCAGAAAGCTTTCTGTCTTTGCACCTATAATTTAACATTCCCTAGATTTGTCAGCCTATAATACAGCAGAGTAAGATGTTGATAGCAGTCAGACTTTCAACTGATACTTTCAAGCATTTTTGCTATGGATGTTGTTCGCAACTCATGTGAAAGACTGGTTGTGTATAAGGGAAACTTAGACGAGGAAGGGAGGAATCAAAGTTCATCAGGTACAACAGACAAAGTCCCTTCGTTGCGTATACTGTATTTACACGAATCTAATGCACCATTGAATCTAATGTGCCCCTCAGTTTTCAGAACCTTGAAACCGATAAAGTATTTGCTGGTGCATGTAAATGCCCCATCGTATCTAATGTGCACCCTAATTTGGCAAAAAAGAGTATGCATTACATTCATTCAAGTAAGTACAGTACTCAGGTGAAACTATCAAGTGGTAAACTTTGCTGCCTGAAAACAGCACTCTCAGTTGACTGCTTGACTTAAACACATGATTGCAGAGGCACGCTTAGGCTTCACTATGGCTAGCTGTGAGAGGAGTGCTACTCTGATCGGTTGAGTGGATCTCATGGGTCTCTCTCAAAGAGATTGCCACTCAACTAATCATTGCAGCTTCTCCCCTCGCCCCCACCCTCTCAGCTGTTAGTTTCCATTGCGCAAGGCAAGTGAGGAAAGGATACCATGATTCATTTTTACACCTTCGTTGCTTTTCTGTAACATTTGTACCAGCCCTCATGTTAACACTTGTAAGAAATAATACTATTAATAATTAGGCGGTTCTTGGAAAAGTCATCAGGTTGACATGGTAAGAACATTTTCTCAATTTGCAGCCCTCCCCCTCTGCATGTCTATTCAGAATCCAGAGCCACTGCTTATTAAGTAGCATGTGTATTTAGGATTACAGAATAGACTAAAAAAAAGTAGGATGGTAGCGTTTGGGTTTTTCTGCTTATTGCTGTAGCACACAACTATGGATTTTGGGAAGCATCCTGGGATGTTTGCATAATTAATACAGGAAGGCATCCATGTGGCTCAAAGCCCATCATGCTTTTTCTTTGAGAGGCGGTGGCCATGTGGACTGGCAGGGGCAGACATTCCCTGCCTGTTTCTCTGTGCTCTGTTTCTGTGCTCTATAGCCACGGAATCAACCCTGTGTAACTAGCTATCTAGGTGTGCTGTTTCAAGTAGTGTGAGGGTTTCTCGCAAAGTACGGTATATCATAAACGGTATCATTGATGGTCTGTGATACACTTCGTGGGCATCTTTTGTGCCAACTTCTAAATGCCTGCTGGAAACTTTTCTTTTCTGCCAGTCCTATGCCAGTCCTTCCACAATGGTTTAATGATATTTGTTTTTAACTTGTTTTTAAAGTTTTATGCTTTGCTTGCATGTTTTTTTTAACATTTTTATTGCTGTAAACTGGTTTGAAATATTTTTATGCTGTAGCAGTATATATAAACACTTCTTTTTATAAATTAATAAATAGGATACATTTTAGGTAATATTATATATATAAAGTTGTGTATGGGTTTTTTTTAAGGTGGTACCATAGGATTCTCGTTGCCTATGATTAATATGTTTTATTTCCTCACTTCTTCACCTTCTTTGGGTGTAGGAGAAGAGGCTGTGATAAGGTATTAAGAGGCAGTGATAAGCTTTTCCCTCTCCTAGGAAGGCTTTCGATTGATATTGTGTTGGCATAGTTGTGAAGCTCTCAATGCCTTATTTGAGCTGTACCTTGATTAGCATCAAGGTGAAAGTCGCTCCCCTTGCTCTTTAGAAATTATTGCTACTATGCAGCCTAACACAAGTAGAGCCATTATTGTGGTATTTACCTATTGGGCTAAAAGACTAGCTTAAGCAAATGACATGTATTTGATCTGACTAACTTCCTGCCTTCCATGCTGGGTGATTGATATAGAAATGCCTGCCAGGTGTCTTAAGCTGAAATCTTAGGCACATTTAACTGGGATGAAGTCCGACTGAATTTCAATGGTGTTTATTTCTCAGTAGACGCAAATGGGACTACACTGTACAAAATGTATTTAACTACTTCTATAAAATTGGGGAAAACATGAATTATACTTACTGAACATTTTTCATTTCGTGTATTTTATTTTTTTCCCTCCTAGGATGAATAAAAGATACTTACAGAAAGCCACAAAAGGAAAACTGCTAATAATAATATTTGTTGTAACACTGTGGGGCAGAATAGCATCTGGGGCAAACCACCACAAAGGTAAGAAATTGCACAGTATGGTACTGATGTGGCACCTATCTGCAAACTCCTTGCTTCAAGGTGATAACAGTTTAATGGTATTATTATTATTATTATTTAAATCATGTGATTTTTCTTTGTTCATTGGCTCCTGTGGGTTTTTGTTTTATGTCTATGTGTTGACAAATCAGTGTTAAGTAATGTTTTCTTTAAGTAATGTTGCTTTAGTTTCCTGCTATTGTGTCCTGAAATAATTTTATGTTAATCCTTTTTAATAACTTTCTTTTTTTAATCACCATAATTTTGTTTTTCTTATCTGAAGATGGTAAACTTGAAAAATTGAGCAAGCTTATAATAAAGCTGTTTCTCCCATAAAAAAAAATGTTCATCAAAGGGTACATAGAAATGTTGTAAATGAGTTCATGAAATGAGCCTCGTAAAAAACCATCTTGAGTAACACGTGGGCTGCTGTAGCAGTCCAATTATCCATGCCAATGAACTCTGAAGAGACATTGTGTGCGTGCTGAATAGTCGTGTCTCCATTCTCAATAAGACCTCAGAGTGTTCTTCTCTGGTGTCTACAGAAATAGGGCTTCTCCCTTATTGCAGTGTACTCTTTCGCTTGTCACTATAGAATTATGCTTACAGTTCTGACAGCTTTTAGCAGCTTGAAAGTAATACCCTTTTTTATTTTTACTTTTATGACTAGGAACTCTTCTCCAGGGAACAATATCCGTTGATTTATGGATTAATAGGAAACAGCTCTCTTGTTATACCTAATCAAAAACACCTTGAGATGCTACTAATAGTTTTTGCTCTACAATACAGTCCTAAAGTTTATTTCTCATTTTGAGGCACCTGTGTACATTCTCAGGATTCAAGCTTTGAAAATTTGGCTGTGGTTTAATTAAAGTTATGGAGAATGAAAGGGGAAGGGGAGATTTGGAATTAGTAAGGATTTAGCATCAGTAAGGACCAAAATAAGAATTTCCCCATGGAAAATCCATAATCAGATCTCACGTTTCCTCCACTTTAAAAGCAATTGCTGAAGTGTAGGGATAAATGTGGATAAAGGTTGCAGTGCTGGGAAACACTTTATGTTTTCTTCCACCCACCCCACATCAGTTTTCCTTATCTAATTAGCAGCTCTTGGAGCTACTGTTTGACCCACTGCAGAAGACATATGGCTTCCATATCATGTCACTGCCTTCTTCCCAGCTCAGCAGATTAGAGGTGAAACCACACCAACCAATTTGAGAGAAGGATTTGATTGCTTGCATGCATACTGTATACACGCCCTTGGTTGGTGCACTTGACTTGTTGAACACATTTCAAAAGGGTTGGCTACCATTGTAGGAAGACCTGCAAAGGAATAGGTACGTCTTCGATTTATTTGAAAAGCTGCAGTTGTGATTGAAAGTCAGAAGCCAACCCATGCGCAGGTCAGTATGCATTATGTCTGCATGCCATAATGTGACTGGCTCAGCACATAGCAGCATGACTGAAAGTCAGCAATGGCTGACGAAAATCCATAGGTGCCACAGAATCAAACAAGTTGTAAGAAAAACAAGACTATGAAGAAATTATTTCCACAATCCTGCATTAAGACACAGCCAAAACTATGGATTAAAAAAAACCTCTGGCTTCCAGAGGCTTCAAATACTTTGCATGGCAATGGTCGGCAACAGGCACCCAGTTGTCAGTCATGTGGGCCACTTCTTATATTAATTTTTGCTATGTGGTTAAGGAAAGCAAAAGGCCTTATTTTACTTACAAGGCAGCCTCATGTTGTGATAAATACTATTATAATAGCATTGCCTCATATGCTGCTTTTCTGAACAAACCATGTTGGACTATACTGTTTTGTTAATAATGCTTGAGAACTTCACAACTGTGCTGAGCGTCTACAGTTTCTTAAAAGTATAAAATATATATTCTCTGTTACAGCTCTAACCACATAATATATTATAGGGACTCACAAACTGGAGTTACAGCTGGTTTTTTTGGGGGGGGGGGTTGGCCATATTGTTGACTTGATAGCAGTTAATGTACATAGCTGCTATATAGCATCACAGCATCCAGCTGTCTTAACAATGCTTTTATCAATAAGGATATTTAAAGAAAATGCTCGTTTATGCTTACTTGGTGTCCTTTTCTCATTTATGCACTACAGGGGCTGGAATTGGGGTTTATAGTACTGCTGCTGTCTCTGGCCGCAGACCCTGCCTCTTGGCACACTGAGGGAAAAAAAGGTCAGGGTAAACTGTGCAGTCCAGTATTGAACTCAGCAGCACCTGACACAGAGCTGAATTAATCATATTCATACTGAAAAATTGGAACAGTTTTATTGTGTTCCCTTGCATGGCTGCTGTTTCATTTCACCCAAAATGTCATTTCATCCAAAGCCCAAACCTAGGGTATTCAAACAGCTGTCATCTCAAATGTGCAATAGTGATCTGCTGTCTGGTCTACATCACAGTATTCCAATGGTGCCCTGCTGATTTCATCTTCTATATTCTCTCAGATTCTGTTATCTTTGCTCTTCATATACCTGGCAGATGTTCTGGGGCTAGCCATGTAATTAAGTACCCAAAAGTTTCCTTCTTCCAGATGCCTTATTTTCCTCAGTAGTCATTCCTTAGAAATGCAAAAGCAACCTTCAGCCTTGTCAATGCCTACTACTTGGACTTACTACTTTTTGTTTTTTTCTGAAACTTCTACGCTAATGGTTCCCATTTTTAGAATGCCTCAGAAGGAAACATTTTCTGTTGCTAATTTACGTCTTGGCAATGGGAAGTTTTCAAAAAAATCGGCAAGATTGTCAGTTTCACTGAAGACTTGCTTCATAGCTCAGTTGGTTAGAGTTTGGTGCTGATAACACCAAGGTTACAGGTTTGATCCTTGTTTGGGACAGCTGCATATTCCTGCATTTTGCAGGGGCTCCCTTCCAACTCTTATGATTCTTTGATTTTATTAGGCAGTTTGTGGGAAGGATCTGTCAGGCCTACCAAGGCTTTTTAGATCCGTCAGCTGAGGGTGAAGACTCAGAGTTGGATCCCTTCTGGACATAGCTGTCAACCTTCCCGTTTTTTGCGGGAAAATCCCTTATTCCAGTGCCATTTCCCGCTGCTTCCCGCTGCTATCCTGGATTGTTAGATATCCCGTAGACTGGGACAGGTGAGGCTGCTGATCCCTTATTTTTGAGGCTGCTGTTCCCTTATTTTCAAATAAGAAAGTTGTACAATTTACATTTAGGCACCGTAGGCAAGACACCACTGTTGGTGGCTATCAGGGTTACTTCAGAGAAGTCACCAGGACCACAGACTCAGCAGATGTGAATGGCCTGTTTGATTGTTGAGTAACAATATAATAATTACCTCAAATAACAAACAACTGTTATGATGATCACAACAATAATGATTATGCATTCTCGGAGCCAAATCATGTTTCTAAAGGCAAACATAATAGTTGCAGGATGTCACAGCCACCCAGGTGGGTCCCAGCTCACGAGAGACCTTACTCCGTTGTAGTTTACTTACAGGAAAAGTTTATTGAAGATAATTGCTTCTTTCACAGTTCGGCATTGTGGCTGTACGTCTGTCACGTTAGACCGCCGAAGTCCCCCTCTGACTCCTCCCCTCCTCCACACCAACTTAATAGCCTGGCTCTAGACCACCTCTTCCTCTCCTTTCTTT
Organism: Podarcis erhardii; assembly: GCF_964252035.2. Lineage (NCBI taxonomy): Eukaryota > Metazoa > Chordata > Lepidosauria > Squamata > Lacertidae > Podarcis > Podarcis erhardii. Next base: position 48,239,198 of record NC_138500.1, read on the forward strand.
TCCGCAGGGTCTTTCTGCCCCCCTGGGTTCTCTCCTTCCGGGATTCGCCTGAGGCTGAATCCTCTGCCGCCTCCTGCCCCCTCCTTCTGGCTTTGGGGCCGGGCTCCTCCTCTGAGCTTTCCCCACTTCCGCGCACCTCTATGTTTGAACTTGGCGCGCGTACGTTGCTTTTGACCTTTCCTTCGTCCTCTATACTGCCCCCTGTTCCACTCTCTACCCTTTCCGGCTGAACACCTTGCTCCAACCCCCTCTCTCTGTTTTCTCCTGTTCCTCCTCCCTCCGAGAGGCTGACAACTCCACCCCCTTTACTCCGTTCCGGCTGAGACCCCTCTGACAGCGTCTGTGCTTCACTGGGCTTTCTCCCCTCCTTCCCTGACTTTTCACAGCTTCTCTCTTCTCCTGCTTTTCGCCTGATCATGCTAGCTCCCTTTTGGGAATCCTCTGACTCACTGCTTAGGCTCATAGATTCCCTTCGAATTCCGTCATCTTCTTCCTCGTCTCTCTCTCCCTCCTCCCACTCGCTTTCCGTCTCCTCTGCCATCTCCTCACTTCTCCCAGAAACCCTGACACAGGACATAAATCTTGCTAAAGATCATGAATGTCACTAAAACCAACAAATTTTTACCTCAGAATTCAAGCATTGGCTCCCTTCTGGCTTATAACTTCAGTCTAATAAGTATACAGTATTGACATTTAGGTCAGCCAGTATGTTTTCTGGCCCTATGTATGGCTTTCAAGGAAATACACACTTAAGGGTAGCTTGACTGGTGGCAAATGGGAGAGATAAAAAATAACCATAAATTTGCTCCTGACTATCAGCAGCATTTCCCAAAGCGCTGAAGTATTGTCTCAGCACAGCTATATGAGTGACTACAGACTTTTTTTTTTAAAGCATTGCTTCACAGTTGAAGGTTACAGCAGGCCTACTTTTAAATTACTTCAAGGCTGTGATGCAGAGGAGACAAAGTTGAAGCTTGTGTCATTAGTGTTATAGTATTACAGCTAATCTTATACCCCATATGACCTTTTGGGTCTTGCCCTGTGTGAAGAAATGCATATTCTACCTACCCCACATTGACAGAATATGTATCTCCCACAGCGTGTATGTACATCTCTTTCCTTGCATGAGACCTAGAAATAGAAGAAGAAAGTACAGATGTCTTGTGCTTTCCTTCTTGCTGCTTCCTTTGAATATCTGAAGCAGAAGAAACCGTACAAAGTTTTTCTTTTCTACCTCTCACACTCTTGCCCTTTTGCTGTGTATTCTGTTTGCTTTTTCTGGGCCAAGAGAGGCATGAAATAGGTCAGCTTCAGCACTGGATAATAATTGAATATTATAAAAATGGCAGAATGGCACAAAGACTGTTGGACCACATGGCATTTAATTCTTTCAGGGTTTTCCGTTTCTGGCCTATATACTTAAGCAAAGGATGTTTTAACAGCCAGAGGCGAAAGCTGCCGAGCTAGAGTTTATTGACACTGCCTTTCTTGGTTTAGCAACACTGTCTCTCTTGGTTTGATCAAAAATGGATCCATCAATTCACAGTTCAAATTGGGCACCTGCCCCAAAAAGGGGTGTGCGTACCTGTGCTTATTCACAGCCATGTTTACTAGTTCCTTGGTAGATTCAGCTAATTTATCTGTGTATGTTATCTCTGCTGTGAGAATATTTTCTATTACCTTTTAATCTCACCTTATGAAATAGATTTCTCCTTCCCACTGGACATTTGTGAATTTGTACTGTTTGTTAAAGAGAAGGATACCTGTGTGGATAAGCAAAATAGGTGCTTACTTAACAGAGAGAATTCACCAAACTTGAGAGGGACCTGCAAGCTTGCGCTAGGATAATCAGATTTTTAAAAATCACCCAAAATTTAAGAGCCTAAGGCTACACATCTTTAAATGTGCCCATCAGAAGTATCTTTGGTAACGCCTTCTTTCAATAAAGTTGTGTCCTGCATGATGACATGCAGAGAAGCGGGAACTGAGAGAGATGAGATTTTCAAGATGGAAGGAGAACCAGTGTTGGGTAAGCTCCCATTTGTGTCAGTCTGAATTAGTTCCACAATAAGGAGCTTTTTCATTCAAGGGGGGAAACAAAAACCCTCATTTGTTTTCTAAGAATTCTTTTCTGGCTAATAATGTTATGTGAACTGATGGCGCTGCATGAATCTTCCTGACTGAGGATGTAGAAATGGTAGTTCCTAATACAAGCCATGGTGGACACTGCTTGGAAATTGATATTCACAACTACCCAGACTAACCCACCTGGGAGCAAGAAACATGTGTGCGTGTGTGTGTGTGTGTGTGTATCTGGGAAACAATAACCACTGAAAAGCCGTATAGGCAATTAAGCAGCATATAAATAACTAATAAATCATTGGAAAGTATAATTATCAAGAGAGCTGACCAAAAAGGTACCAAACAAAAAGCTGCCTTGGTTGGATGTACTGATCATGTAGTTTATAGCAATCGGCAAGAGGAAGAGGTTTAACCTAATAAATAAGTAATTGTATATAAGGTCCCTCAACTTTCCTAAGATGCAAAATAACTTGCTAGCTATCTAGTTGGCTGGCTAGGTAGGTAGCTAGCTGGCTGGGGGATAACAAAGAAAGGATAGAGATCCCTGCCCCTTCTCCAGCAAACCAGTGTTTCTGTACTGCATAATAGCTCCACCAACCTGCTTGCTTGCTTGTATGCACTTCTCTGTACCCTCTACCTATCATGCAAGTAGGAAAATATGAAGAGCCTTCCCTGCTGGATCAGAGCAAAGACCTATCTAGTTTAGAAGACCCGAGATCAACACTGTGATTCCCAGCAACTGGTATTCAGAGGCATACCTCTTGCAACAGTGAACACAGCCATCACGACAGCCTTGCGTTTCAGTAAAGCACTGCATTAAAACGATTTGCACATATGCATACAAAGCACCTGCTGTTCATGCCTGGACTGTTGAGCGCCACCTGCACATGGACAGAATTTCAGAGCATCTCATTTTACATTCTGAGCCTGGGAAGAACTTTTGGAGAAAGCGCCTGTCAAGGAACTGCCAGTGGCTCAAAGGGGAGAGATAGAAGGGCAGTTGTGTTACAGCCTCCGAAAATCTTGTGAAGCAGTTCCTCTTCCGGCGAGGAGGAAAGTCCCACCTCCAGTGGAGAAGAGGAGCAAGGACCAGAGGATGCTAGGAAGAACCTTAACACTGAGCCTAAGCAAGCCGGAGAGGAGGGAAGCACGTCCCTGCCAGCGCCCATCCTGCGCAGTAGTCTGGGGTGCAAGGAGGGGCAGAAAAGGCTGGGGGTGACGAGACTTTTATGTTGCAGGAGGTACAAAAACAGACCACTCCCGGATTCTGCTAGCGATTGAGCCAGACATGAATTTATGACGCTCTTCACTGTAAATAGTTTGCACCAAAATAAAGCCTGTGGGAGTCTTGCCTGGTTACTCTCGAGCAACCGCAACAGCACCTGACAGCGCCATTCATAATATATCAGAGCATTTACAAGCTGGGCAAGTTTGTTATCCAAAGCAGCTAATTTCAAACTTTGGGGACAAGCCAAGGAGGACAGGTCTATATCCTGTATTGTATGGAAGATCTAAGTGCTTTAAGGCACACAGCTTCCATCATAGTAAGAGGCACTAGTTTTGTCGCAGTGTGGCAAGTTGTTACACATCAGGATATAACTGTATTTCATGTTAGAAAGAAGTTCCATGTTTTCAGTAGAGTTTTGGGAACCTTTTAAAACAGAGCTCTTGGAGTTAGGATAAAACCTATCCACAAACAAAACCCATGATAGCAGGAGGTTGTTTGGTGCCTTCTGCAAGCATACTCTCTCTCTCTCTCTCTCTCTCTCTCTCTCTCTCTCTCTCTCTCTGTGTGTGTGTGTGTGTGTGTTTCAACAATTACCTGCCTCCCTGCTCAGGCTACTTTAGTTCTTTGACTTTATTTAGTTATGCTATTGATTCATCAGGCCTATGACTTAGAGACTCAGTATTTATATGGGATCGATAATACGGAGGGGAAGGTGATACCAAAGGAGATCGCTTTAAAAGAGAGGATTTCACAAGACTAGTGGTGTGTCTTGTTAGCCCCCTTCCCCCCCCCCGAAGGTCTGAGTAGAGCTATTCCCCTGACTATGCTCATCAAACAGCTTTGCCTGAGGCCTGCTGAATGAAGTTGAACTTTAAAAATTAAGACTTTTCCCCCCAGTGAGCAAGCTGAGGTGATAGCCTACGAAGCTTTTTCAAAACTCCGTTGAGTTAGGCAAGTCTTCTGAAATTATGCAGAAACAGCTGAAAAGTAAAATATTAAAAATGAGCACAGTATTTTTAAAGGGGGTTGTTTATATGTTGTGGGAGGTGTATTTAAATATGGAGAGGGAGGATTATTCTAGTTTAATTAAGGGCTTATAAACACTTCTATTTTTCCTGTGCTTTCCAAGCACAGGTCTGAGAGGCCTTTTGTCTCACTGTTTCCCCCAGGAAAACGTGCTGTTTATCACTGAATCAGAACAAATGCCAATTGGATTTTCTGCAGATTGACTTGTGTTCCAGTCCAGCGGTAAAGAATGGATGAGCCTTGACCACACTTACTTTACACCATTTCTAAAAATGCAGTTGCAGCTACTTTAAGTGAAATGATATGGGCCAGAAGAGGGCATCCATACTTTTAAAGATTACAGGAGTGAAAGAGATGACCAGACTAGTTGTACACATGTAACAGATCAACTTAAACTCGAGGCAAATGGAGTTTATTTACTAATAATTAAATTTCTTGGATCCCAGTAGCTATTACTCGGTGTGCATCCTACAAAAAATATTTAAACAAAGCAAAAACGAAAAGAACAATAAGGAACATGGAAATGTTACATTTCATCTCAGTCATTTCAAATGTTACATTTCATCTCAATCAAGTGTGTCTGCAAGTATTGGATCAGTGCCTGGAGGCAGCAAAGGGCCAGTAAGGGCCAATAAACAAAATGGAGGCACTGTTGATAGGTGTTTTCTGTGGCAACCTGTTCTGGATCAGATTGCACTCCTTTAGAAGGAGCAGCTAACGGAGGGAAAGAATATTTCTTTCTACTTAAGTCTAATGGCTCATGCTTCCTTTCACTATTTTTGTTTGTTTGTTTTTTTAAGAGGGTGCATATATGCAGACATGCAGGAAGTGGGCTTCATGCTCACATGTCTCTAGAACTTGGAGGAAGTCTTCGTCCAGATTAAATTCAGCTTGTCTGCACTATCATTTGCTACTGAGCTGTTTCCATTATGATCCTATGACACGGAGCCCATCGAAGCCTAGTTCGCTCTAATAGCCTCTGGACACGACTAGGTTGTAAACATGGAAGAGAAGTGTTATATTTCGCTTTAAATTTAATTTTCTGATCAATATTGAAAGAGTGATTAGTATGAGCACATGCAGCATGTTCATGATGGTTTAGTGCCTGATGTTAATCTGATGTGATTCTCTGTTTGGCCTATACACTCCCGTGGATGATTCCAACAAATTTAATTGTGGTGTTATATTTTTCATGCAAGGACTGTGTTAACTGAATTTTGACACAGGCTGATGTTAGAAAGTGTTCCTGCTTAATGCTTAAAAATTACCATGTAAACTGAAGTGGTACAGTCCTCCATATGAGGACTGCATCAAGCATTTCTAATTTTCAATAGGCTTGTCTCTCATGTTTTTACTTGAAATGTGCCTCAGTTCAGTGTACATATTAGTCTTTTGTTATACAAAGCTGAGCGATGATCCAGAATGATACACTTCCGTTGATATTTGCTGTTTACATTTAGGTGATTGAAAACAACAACACATAAAACATTTGATCCATACTGCCAATAAAATAATGTGGCTTATCCCATAAAGCCACAGCCTGTCTGCTGGAGTACTAAAGAAAATACAAACTATTTCTGCCAGTTTATTTTCAACACTCCTTCAAACCTGAAGGTGGCTTCTTCTTGCTGAGCTCAGATTTTGATGGGTATGTGGCCCATCAAAAGAGAGAGAAAACAATGAACATTGTATGTGGTAAGCATTACATTTATGTCTCAGGGTGAGATTTGCAACTTTCACCATTTGCATTTCATTTGAAACGGAATCAGACTATTGGTCCACCTAACTCACAAATGTCACACTGACTGGCTGTGGCTCTGCACAGTTTCTGCCAACCCTACCTGGAGATGTCTGGGATTAAACTTGGGACCTTTTCATTGAAAGCAGAGATGTTCTACCACTGAATTATGAGCTCCTACCCCCCACCCTGTACCAGCCTCCCCCAACCTACTGCCTATTAGGGATCAGGGAATCCAATCTCCCCCCCATGTTAGGTTGCCAGGAAAGCTGGCAAGGAAAGCTCTTAACGTTGTCTTTTATTCAATATTCACAGAGAGGGGCTTAGAAATGCAGCCTCTTGGAGCATTGGTGTTGCTCCAAGTAATCTACACCCCTTCTCTCCTCAATCATCATCATCAGTACACACCTTACGGTGGCTGCTTAGGGCCACTTGCCTCTGAGCCCTTTGCGCTCCTACTTTCAATGCTTGCCGGGTTCTGGGAGAAGGGGGGTCTGGAATGCTTTCTAGTGATGATGTGTCAGCCAGCTGCTCCGGCTCTGCTTCCCCCTCCTACTTTCCCATCATTTCCCGACTTTGCCCTCCATCTACCTCTGAGCCGTGACCTTCCGCAAACCACTGCTTATAAACCTATATTGTCTTCCTCTTCTCTGGAAGGTTCAAGAGAGGGAGGCAGTCTCCATCCTTCCTCCTCTGTCCAGTCCCTGACATTGCCCTTCCGATGTTTTGGCCTACAATTCACTAGGTTTGGGAAGTCAGTACCACATGAATTCTGTTGATTTTAAATGTGTGAGTGTATGTTTCTTCTCGCAGAATGATGCCCCATCTTTGGAGCACCTTTCTTTGGCAGATTTGTGAGGTTCCTGTATTATTTTCAGTGCAGCGATACCTTTATTACTCACCAAAGCTGTCAAATTATTCTCTTCTAATACAGTACCTTTTTGTTTGTTTGTTTTAGTATTTATGGACTACTGATTATTGCTGCTGCTTGACCTTGTTTTAGTTGTGATTTTTTTTTAATGCAATGTTCTGATTTTCTCAGTTATGTAGGTTGGTTGTTTTATAATTATATGTTGCTTTTGAGACTATTAGTCGAAATTCATAAGTGAAACAAATTCATTTTAAGGTTTCTAGGTGAGGCAAAAAATTAAGATATTCATACTAAAGGAGATTTGAAAATTAAGTATTTTGACAAATGTGTTTTGGAAGAGACTTCCACATTTGCTATAAACTTTGGTGCTATTTTTGAATCCCCAGAGCTCACATTATTTATACTGCCCAGCAAATTATGATTTGTAACCTCCACCATGAAAGGTAGCCATAACCCTTAAAAGGAGAAGTGACAGGATTCTGCCAGCAACATTTACTGACCAATACTGAAAGAGTGCGTGAATGAAATTATCTTTGCTAAGCCAAAATGGATAAAGTCAGATGGCTGAAAATGCTGCTGGTCCAAAAATTCTACATGAAGTGCTCCGTCTGGTTGATTGATTTTTTTCTAAAGTTTGGGTGCCCAGATGAATCTGAGCCAGCTATTTCTATTAATCCAGCACATTTCCCTCCTTACCACTTAACTGAGATAACCGACCACAAAGTCAAGTTCTGCATATCTTTGGTGCACGTTGGATATCTCAATCTTTTCTGTTGACCGTTAGGGAGCTTTCTTCCTGAGAATGCAATTACAATACAGTTATCCTTGATTTTTTGCCAAGGGGGCAAAAGTCTTTGTGTACAGATGGCAGTAACTGGTGGTTGGCAGTGAAGATGATGAATGAGATTTATTCCTGGCACAGTGCAGCAGGTTTGGCAACATCACCATGGCAAACTATTCATTAGCTGGTTGTTTTTCTTCTTCTAAAGGTTGAAAAGGCACTTTTTTCTGCAGTGTGTTGTCATAAGAACTCTCTTTGCCATCCTCCAGCCACCTGGACTAAGTAGGCTAATTGTGTTGCAGAGGCAGCTCTTCCAGCCTCAACATCTTCGAGTTTAACTCATATCAAGACCCATTTTGGGGCTTCTAGAACTGCTTTCCATGAATATACCAGGCGGTATTTGTAGAGGCGTTGGGTGCCTGCAGTTAGAAATATGCATATTTGCTAAATCTTCCCATTGCCACACTTCTAACCCTGTTGGAGCAAAGCAGAGACATCACCTTGCCAACAAAGGTCCATATAGTTAAAGCTATGGTTTTCCCAGTAGTGATGTACGGAAGTGAGAGCTGGACCATAAAGAAGGCTGATCGCCGAAGAATTGATGCTTCTGAATGATGGTGCTGGAGGAGACTCTTGAGAGTCCCATGGAGTGCAAGAAGATCAAACCTATCCATTCTTAAGGAAAACAGCCCTGAGTGCTCACTGGAAGGACAGATCCTGAAGCTGAGACTCCAATACTTTGGCCACCTCATGAGAAGAGAAGACTCCCTGGAAAAGACCCTGATGTTGGGAAAGATGGAGGGCACAGGGAGAAGAGGACGACAGAGGATGAGATGGTTGGACAGTGTTCTCGAAGCTACCAGCATGAGTTTGACTAAACTACGGGAGGCAGTGGAAGATAGAAGTGCCTGGCATGCTCTGGTCCATGGGGTCACAAAGAGTCGGACACGACTAAACAACAGCAACGTGATAATTCATATAGCACAAAAGCAATCCCCCATGTTCTCCCATTATGTGGTATTGTTGCCTATTTATTGTTGCAGCACTTAGCCAAAAATGCCTTCCTACTTATGCAGCCCTGTTTGCAACCTGCAAAAGTGGGGTGGCATTATCAGGCTTTTGAGGTGAGGGTGGAAGAAGGTAAATGCTTAAAATAGTTATAGTTGGGAGAATGGGGCTTTTGTGGTGGCTGTGGCTTTCCCCCCTTCACTTTTTAAAGTTAGTTGCTCTAGTATCAGAAGCAGTGATGGAGCTATAATCAGCAGCCTTGCGGACTGCCATATCCCTGCACGATGCCTCTGACCATAATGTAGCATTATTTTAGTGATATTGGGATGAAGAGAAGATGGTGACCACTGTCTTTTCTTCCCTCAATGCTACTAGAATGACAAAAAGGTTGGTGAAGCTTTGAAAAGCATCTATGTAAAACAATTTATGATAATAGTTTTTCTTTTAATCTGTAAGTTGCCTTTTCTGCCAATTAACAAAATGAAAGTAATTTCCCACAGTTAATAAATTTCTTTTAAAATGTGCTGAATCTTGTATATCATCTATCTCTATCTATCATCTATCTATCCATCTATCTATCTATCTATCATCTATCTATCATCTATCATCTATCTATATCTATCTACAGTGGTACCTCAGGTTACATACGCTTCAGGTTACATACGCTTCAGCCTACACACTCCGCTAACCCAGAAATATTACCTCTGGTTAAGAACTTTGCTTCAGGATGAGAACAGAAATCGTGCTCTGGTGGCATGGCGGCAACAGGAGGCCCCATTAGCTAAAGTGGTGCTTCAGGTTAAGAACAGTTTCAGGTTAAGAACTGACCTCCGGAACAAATTAAGTACTTAACCCGAGGTACCACTCTATCTATCTATCTATCTATCTATCTATCTATCTATCTATCATCTATCTATCTATCTATATCATCATCTATCTATCATCTTATCTATGAGAAATCTGTCTTTATATGTGAAATATACTTATGGAGGTGGCTGTTCCATGGAAGCATTGTACAACATCTTGCTGCATGAATCAGAGTTATCACATGAAGATTTACTGTACCATTTGGAGTGACCCCTAGAAGCTGCTTGATGTGTTGTTGGATTTTCTCCACTCAGTCGTAGAAATCCATATGGTAGACTGCTCACATTTTACATCTATTTTTCATGCATAATGGGGTAGGCACAAAAGCCTGGAATGCTAGAGACTATTTGAAGTGGCTTGTACAGTGGCTTCTGTACAAGATCCATCAGCTCTAAGCCCTCGTTCCCATTCCTCAACCATCATTGATTGCTCCCCCTGCCCAAAATATATTCCAAACCCACTTTTTAAATGTTCAGTTTTGTTCTTACATGGGGGCACACCTCTGCACACATTAAGTGCAGTTTTGCCAGTACAACCAAGCCTTGAAGCTGGCAAGGCAACAATAGCCACAATCACACCAGAAATGGTAAGAAAGCTTCAAAAGAAGGAGCACAACAAACCACATTTTATGGTGAGCTTTCAAGGACAAAATGATGAAGTGCACCCAGTCACTTTGACATAACTTCAGAATTTGCTCATGGATGATCCCATTACCCCACATTTTTTGGGGTGGGGATCAGGATGCCAAAAATTAACTCATTACAGTTACCACGGTGAGTATCCCTTCACTCTATAGCTTAGATCTGGATGTGAGAGGGGTGAAAGGGTGAGAATGGCATCTTGTCCCTGCAATTGCCTTCAAAGCTGAGGAGGACCCTGCTCCTTCCCAGGTGCAAAGTCCATGGCAAGCACAAATTTTGGCTGACCCCCCTGCTTGTAACATGCCCATAACACATAGAAGCCAATGCACTAGTTCTAGAATCCAGGCTAATTGGTTGGTACTTTGCTTTAAAGAGAATGGGTTGTAGCCCATTCCCAGGGAAAGTGGCAAGATGAAAGAAAAACCTTGGACCCATGCTTAGATGAAGTGTGGATAAGCCCAGAATATATTTGTTCCTAAAATGTAAGCCTCAATCTTCAATGATCAATGAAATTCCCAGAGTGGCTTACGAGAGAGAGAGAGAAAAGCATCAGCAGCATATATTGTAAAAGAAATACATGTATTTGACTTTTTTTTTACATTTACCAAAGAAAACTTATTTTAATTTTTTATCTGGAGTATCTATGTCCACTGGATTTTGTAGTCCACCAGAACTATGGTGAGTGACTAGAACAACCGCAAACATTTAAAGATTATGCAGCAAGGCTATAAAAAACTGCATGGTCTTGCTTTTTGGAGTGACACATTGAGACAGAAGTGACACATCGAGATTGCTGAAGTGTAGAGGAAAGATAGCCTACATTTGCTTTCCGTGTCAATCAGTATGAACTAAGCAAACATTCATTGTGTTTTGGGGAAAAACCAACCTGCCACAATCTGGTTACGAAATAATAACATGCTGATTTGGGCTGTGAGTTGAAAAAACATTTTAGTCACACTAGTTTTTATATTATTATTGCTGCAGTCCATAAAATGTCGGCATTTTTATTTTAAAGTGTGTGTAATAGTGAACTGACGGGAAGCCATATTAAGGCAGATAGAGACAGACACCTGCCTTATCATTAATCAATGTGGAAATTACTGTCATCATAGTGTAACCTTAAGATTGTGTGGATATCATTGTTAAACAATTGCGTATGGGTTCTCCAAAATCCATAGAACTCATTATCATCATCATCATCATCATCATCATTTTATTTTATATACCCCTTCCATGCCAAAATGGCTTCTAAGTGGTTTCATTACTTCTCTGTGTGGGATTTTAGATACTTTGGATGACTAATACAAATCATTATTTAATTATTATTGTCAGCTAATGATTTTTAAAACAGTGAGAAGAGTTGCAGGACTTGGGTTGTGGTTTGAGCTAAATTAATAATAGGGAATTATCTGGAGTGCAGGGTGGAGAGAAATATATCTAATGGGCCCATATTTTCCACGAAGGCATGGTCCCTAACTTCCATGAGAAGAGATGGATTCCTGGAATGGGGCTTTCTTAGCTTCCCGCTTAACCTGATGTGCCTCCCCCAGTTCTGTTTGTGAACTTTTCAGAACAGCAAAGGATATGACAAGGAGTTTGAAGCAGGAAGGTGAAATAGGCAAAAGTCACAGAACCCCTTCACTTTCTTGAGCGAGCTGAAATGCTTTCTGGTTTGTGCAAGATGCTGTTGGGTCCGCACATAAGATAGTGGTCTGTGCATTAGTGACTTAATAGGTTTCTTTTCATGCTATCAGTTTATCTTTTGAAGTCCAGGACATTTAGAATATACAATATTTTTTTGTTTGTACGTATTTCCCCTCTTCCCTAATTTCCCCTTGGATACTACTTAATGTAGTATCAAATTAAGCAAACTTTTGAACTTCTATGAATTTTATTGCATTGAAATGTAGGCATTTCTTATATGGAAAGTCGTTGTTGTTTTCTTCATTAAAAATCGAATGAAAGTTACCTTTCTATTTTGCACTTTATTGGGAAATTTGGTTATTCACTGGTCTAATCTGTTGTTTAGATTATTCACTGATCTAATCTAATCTATTGAAATGCACTTCCGCACCATCATCCTTTGAAATGCATTCATAAATTTAATTGACCATTCTGTTTAATTTGATTACGTTGGCATGAAAACCTAAAGACGTCCCATTCATTCTCACTAATGGCTAAAGAATGAGAAATCTGCAGCCTTTAAAGTTTTTGTTTCAGCACTAATTTGTTTTCAAAGTGTTTTACAACAAACTAAATATATTAAATAGCTTGCATTTCAGGTGCCCATTGGTGCATATAGGTGGTGCTTGATTTCTGCTTAGAAGGTGGAATGTGGCATCTCTAGGGAGCCAGTTGTGCTGTGTAAAAACTATTAAATAGAATTGTGTGGAAGCAAATGAATTTGTGAGTTGTGCTGTGTAAAAACTATTAAATAGAATTGTGTGGAAGTCTTAAGAATCAGTGAGACAACCCAGAATGTAAATAAGAATTTCAGAGAGAAGGGGAAGTAGGGCCAAAGCTCACTAAGGTTTACATGCTTACCAGGGAATAAGTGTCTAAATACAGAATTGTACTATAAGAGTAGAAAGGGACCATTTCTGCTAATTCTTTACTGTCCTGTTTGCTGAGATTTATTGTTTGACAACATAAATTTCCAGGATTGTGAGTTAGTGCACATGAATGAGCATCCAACTTGATGGCTGCTTTTGTTTCTATTTGTGCCTATGAATACATGAAGTTTCCTTATACAGTGGTACCTCGGGTTAAGAACTTAATTCTTTCTGGAGGTCCGTTCTTAACCTGAAACTCCACTTTAGCTAAAGGGGCCTCCCACTGCCGCTGCACGATTTCTGTTCTCATCCTGAAGCAAAGTTCTTAACCCGAGGTACTATTTCTGGGTTAGCGGAGTCTGTAACCTGAAGCATCTGTAACCCGAGGTACCACTGTACTGTTAGTCTGTCTACTCCAGTACTTTGACAGGCAGTCGCTTTGTAAGGCTGAGATAGAGGTGTTTCCAGCCCCACAGCCTATAATCCTTTTAAGTGGAGATGTGGGGAACTGAAGATAGAACCTTTGCTCTACCAATCATGTTGTGTCTATTGATCTATCAATCTTTCTCTGATTCACAGCCTCTCCCCAAAAGCCAGCAACTTGTGGTCATCACACAGTTTTCTAAAAGTGATAAATTAATGACCAGCCATAGCAATAGAAAGCACTGCATGATCTACGCGTAAAACAAGGCTGAGATTAAGGAGACCTGCTTATTAGTAACTGAAATATGAAGGCCCATATCCATGACTATTCCTTCCAGTCTCAAGAGTTAAGTTTCATTCTACCTTATTGTAATTCTGCCTTCCAGAAGAATAAGAGTTACAATTTGCCCGAGTTTTCTGCAGCACAGTTTTTGTGGTAATTATCAACCACACCGCTTATACACCAGGTGTCAGGGAACTGCCATCGGAGCCAGAGGAGGAGGGAGGGCTCCAGAGGGATGCCGGAGAGCGTCCCAGGAGGGAGAGAGGCAGCTCATCTGCGGGGGAAGGAAATCAGCGTAGCACCAGTGGAGAAGGGGGGCAGATGGGGGAATCGGCGAGGGGGCTCCATGACTCCTCGCCGGAGACCAGCGGGGAGAGCACGGGTCCTCCGCTGCCTACGCCCTCCTTGTGCAGAAGACTTCCGCGCAGGGAGAGTAGGCGGAGACTAGGCGTCAAAGAGCTTCTTTGCTGGAAGAAGTTCAAGAAACGCCCACTGACGGATTCTGCCAGCGATTGAGACAGCCACGGATGAGTGGCTGTCCGGACAGAAAGGGTTCACCCAGGTACCCCAGCCAGGTGTGGCGACGACTTACGCATGAGCAACCCCTAGAACCATTACACCAGGGTTGCCTTTTTGTGGCAAATGCCAGTCCATTGAAAGCTCCAAAGCACTCCATCCATCCGCAGCTCAGTTCATGACCACCAAAGTCCATTTGAAAGCCCATGTTGTGTATGGGGGTTGTCCTTCAGTTTTTTATTAGCAAGTGTAATGGGGCATCGTCATCATTTAATCAACAATCAATGACAGGCTGACATTATCAATAAGAATATTCCATCCACCCTGTTTTAGATTAATAGTCCAAATTGGTGTCTAGACAAAAGTGATAATTATAATCAGTCTGTTCAAATGAAGAAAGGGCAGTGAGTTCATCTGACCACTGAATAATGGGTGGTGGATGTTTATCCTTGCAGCCTTGCAATATAAATCTTTTTGCCACCATAATGTCAGGGACTGGGCAGAGGAGGAATGGTGGAGACTGCCTCCACAACCTGACCCTTTCAGGGAGGAGGAAGAGGAAGACAGTATAGATTTACAACAGTGGTTTGCAGGAGGTCACAGCTCATAGGCAAATGAGGTGGGAAATTGGGAAATAATAGGAGGAAGCGAGGTGACAGCTGATAGACACAGTGTCATCAGAAAGCTTTCCAGACACCCCAGAACCTGGCAAGCCTTGAAAGTAGGAGAGCAAAGAGCTCAAAGACAGAGGGCATATAGCAGCACCCGTAGAGAAGATGATGAGAGTGACGAATAAGGAAGTGGGAGAGAAGGAGGGGTGGAATTCACTCAGGACAATGTCATTACCCAAGAGTCTGGGTTCTATAGTCTCTCTCTGTAAACACTGAATGAAAAAAGGACAGTAAGAAACCTATCATTGACTTTATACTTTCCTGGGCAACCAGCCGGGAGCTGCTGACAGCATCCTGACACATAAGGGCTCTCAGGATCCACTTAAGTTGTCCATCTGTTTGTCCCCACCACAGGTATATATAGTTTAAGAGTGCATGGACATCCATGGAAGGGTGTGTGTGTGTGTGTGTGTGTGTGTGTGTGTGTGTGTGTATCTGGGGCACCTTAAGGCTGCTGTTAGGTGTGTGCTTTTGACAGTAGAGAATTACTGTAAGACATGTGCCTACTTTGGCTGGGGTGTGTGAGAGAATAGGATGCTGGACTACATGGGTCATTGGCCTGATCCAGCAGGCTCTTCATATGTTCTGGAATAGACATTTTCAACATTACATTACCAACATCTTTGTGAATCAGACAATACCTTCTTGTTGAGGTGCCATGAAGTATAGTGCACTCTAAACATCTGCTTTTGTTGGGTCAATCTCATTTTTAAATTTAAAGAAACCCTGCATGTGGATGCTAAAGGAACTTTCCATTGATGGAGATTAATGGAACACTCTAACTCTCTGTTTCCATTCACCTCTAAGTTCCTGAACATTCAATTTACAGCATTCCAATAAACATTTATAAACAGCTATTAATGGGTTTAGTTTTCTGCAAATATCCATTTATTTCCTCCAGCAGCACAGGAGATGCTGAGGCACTCAAAGCTAACAGTCCAAAAATAGACTCTAAAACTGCTCTAGTTGAAGATGTAGCAGTAGTGGATAAGTGCTACCTAAACTGCAAAACTGCAAATGGCAAAAATTCTCCATCTGATCCTATTAACTGATCTAATGTATAAATCCCACCATCAACCCATGTCTTCCACAAAAAGGACCGTGTCTCTATTTTCAGGTCTTGATTACTCAATAAAGTTAATTTATCATGAGCATGTTAATCAAAATGTAACTGACAAGACATTATGTGTCAAGTCTGTGTTGTGGAAACAAAATGTTAGTATATTCTATTTTAGAAATGTTGTTAGCTGGACTTAAAATTCAAGTTCTGAGGCTGCCCAAGTTTTTCTAAGCACTTAGGGGACAAGTCCTAAAATCTGCCAGTCTGTTTGAATAAATAATGTTGTTTTCAGGTCCTTCCATAATGATATTTCATCCTGAATATTCTGCATCCATCATGCTTCCTAAGAAACTGGCTTTCCTGCTTCCTTATATTGTTTAAAAGAGAGGTTAGCATCTGTTAGTTTGCTTGTTTCACAGAAATACTGGATCCCTGAACTGGAAGCTTTTTCCAGTAAGCTACCAATTCCTTTCAGTTGGTATATCATGGTATTCTGTGTCATTAACATTCACCTTGAACTAGAGACAATATTGATACTGTCTGAATATGTTTGATTTTCCACTCTCGGCATTGTTTATCATATTGAGCGTGCATCCCATAAGTCTAATACAGAACAAAATAATACTTGGCATAGCAAAGCATCATCTGCAACAAAATATTTCAAAAGTGTTATTGGGAGAAAACTTTTTTTTTAATCGATGGATAGCAAACAGAGGTTTTGCATCTCTCCGGCAAGAAGCTTATTGGCATGTGAAGAATTTGCACTGCCTCCCCCCTCATTTCTCAAAATACATGGTCACTTGAGTAAAGCAGACACACAGATGATAAATTTTCACATGAAAGATGGTAAACATGTAAAAGTAACAGGATTGGTGGGACTGCACCAGAGAGCCTTCTTGGGTAGCGTGATTAGACTCTGCCCAGGGAGGCCTGTCTTATTACAGTGGTACCTTGGTAGTCGAACGGCTTAGTTGTCGAACAAATCGGTTCCCAAACGTCACAAACCCGGAAGTGAGTGATCCGGTTTAAGAACGTTCTTTGGAAGCCGCACATCTGGCGCTGCTTCCGCACCTTGGTTTTCGAACCGTTCCTTGTGCCTGATGATGATGAACTTCCTGTTTCAGAAGCTTTGGGGTTGCTTGGTTGACTTCTCACTGCCTTTATTCTGTTTTGGTTTACAGCTTTTAGTTTTTGCGGCCTGCTGTTTTTAATCTCATCTTTTTTGTTGTCCATTATATGTTATTTTACAATGCTTTCATTATATACTTTTTGTGTGTATTGTTAGTTACCTTGAGCAAAATGCATTTGGAAAGCTAGGTTATAATAATATTTAAATAATATTTTAAGAAATTTAAATAATATTTTAAGAAATTAAATGTTTATTTACAGGCTGACACACTTATCCTTCCCTCCCTTTGAAAAACACGTGCCGACATTTTCCAGAATGAAATGTTTTCTGTGGTACTTCTTGAAATAACTCCAGTTCTTACACTATCAGGAAATATGTTTGAAGTACATTCATCTGCATTAGAGCTGAAATTTGCAGCTAAGACGGGGCCACCAATAATAAGATGGTATCAGTATGCCTGGGGCAACCCCAAAGTACCAGAAATATGTAAGTTGGGGGGGAAACCCTAAGGCAGAGCTTTCCAAACTTTTCAAGTTGGTGACATGCTTTTTGGACATGCATCATTTCGCGACACAGTAATTCAGTTTTACTAGCAAACCAGAGGTTAAACTAACCCCTTTGCACCCCTAGGAGGAATGTGAGGAGTGTTCACGCGACACACCTACACACTGCAGCTGGCACACTAACATGTCGCAACACACAGTTTGGAAAGCTCTGCCCTAAGGGAACACCCTACCCACCACACACACACACACACACACACAAACCCCAATCTAATGAAGACTGACAAATGGACACAGAATGCTGTGTGTCTTTTGGGGGGCTGGGGGTTGGAATGGAGTTGCTTGGAAAAGGGCATGGCTGGCTGTCTAGAACCCTAAGCAGGAGCACTCCATACTGCCAACATTCTTCTGCAGGTAACACTTATTTTCTGAACGCTATTCTTCTGATCATATTGTCTTCTCTGCCTGCAGCCAGCCACACGGGGCCAAACATACAATGTTCCTGCCCCCAAATAGCTGTTGTGTTCTGAGCCATAAGGAATTATAAGGTATCTCAGCCTAGGAAGCAAGATAAGCCCTTCCCTTAGCACAGAAGACCTTTCTGACGACACCTACAGTGCAGACGGCCTCTTAAGTTGATGCGTTTCTGCTTTTAAAGAAATGGTGCAAAATAAATAAATGAATGTCATCACTGCTGTCAACCTCTTGTTTCCACAGCTCATCATGTTAAAACTGGAACTTGTGAAGTGGTGGCTCTCCACCGATGTTGTAATAAGAACAAGATAGAAGAAAGATCGCAGACAGTCAAGTGCTCCTGCTTCCCTGGGCAGGTAGCAGGTACCACACGAGCAGCCCCTTCCTGTGTTGATGGTGCGGCACATTCTGTGGTTTGTTCTTCCCTCTCGAGTCCTGCTCTGCCGAGTTCTTTAAGCAATTGCCTTTCATTTAATCCTGCCAATATGTATAGTGATAAGGAGGATATTGAGAGTTCTTTGGAGGTATATATATATATACCCAAGGTGAACGATAGCTGGAGATTTGAAAGTGAATTACCAAGGCTGGCTGTGAAATGAAACCTCTAGGGACTTGATGTAAAACTCCGAGCACCCATACGGCTGTCTCAAGTTCGCTCATTTTAATATCTGCTGCTAAAGCTACATCAGCGTATTTGCTCCATGAGCTGCTGTTTCACATTTCCTTTATATTATTTTCGCCACAAAGAAGAAAAATCAAGGCAAACAGTGATGCCATCTCTTTTTTTAAAAAAAGGAAGTCATTTTAACATGAGAGCAGCACAAATAAATGCTTTCTTTACATTCAGGAGAGAGATTTTTAGATGGTCCATGTGCCTTTGCCTGCTGCATGTCACATGCTCTGCAAGAAGCTTGTGTTTTCGTGGTGCTGCGATGTCAGCTATCGCAGAAACAGTAACTATATCATCTTTTGAGAATATATTTCTTCCAGACACATTAGACCTGAATGTTCAAGGGTTAAGAAATATAGGCTGAAAGCAAAGAATATAACGAATCTTTTAACATGAGAGCAGCTCAATGAAACTGGAGAAATGCGAATTCTGAAAGACATTTAAATAGATGTGAGAGGCTTTTAAGCCGTTCCAAAGAGAGACATGTTGAAAATAAGCTAAACATTTCATGATACCGGGTCAGTTTTCTGCCCCTTTATTGGTCATTCTGATTGCTATTCAAATTCACATATATGCAATTTTTGTTTTGATTTCGTTATGCAGATATTTATTTATTGTTAAAACAATGCAGATCATAGTTGACATTTATGACTTTGCTAATATTGCCCTGACAATATTTCCATGGAATGAGTTAAAAATAGCACCAATATATAAAAAAACAACAACATGCCTTTCTTCTTCTTCTTCTTCTTCTTCTTCTTCTTCTTCTTCTTCTTCTTCTTCTTCTTCTTCTTCTTCTTCTCCTTCTTCTTCTTCTCCTTCTCCTTCTTCTCCTTCTTCTCCTTCTTTTCTAGCTTCAATAGTGGAACAAAAATGGTGGTGCCACATGCAGCCATGTCTTGAAGGGGAAGAATGCAAAGTTCTTCCAGATCGAAAAGGATGGAGTTGTTCTTCCGGCAATAAAGTGAAAACAACAAGGGTAAGTACCTTGACACCTGTCTGGCAGCTGTTGCATTACCATTAAAGAGGATAGATATCTGCATAGAAAATGCATCTGTAACCTGACTTCAACTCAGTCCAAGTCAGTATGTCTCGGGGTCAGGAATGATGGGAGCTGTAGTATTAATAGCTTATGGCAGGCACCATTTTGGCTACGCCTGATATATATGCATTTAGAATTAATGATGAATTTAAATACGAGCACCATATTTGGGAAGACCAGGTGAGACACGTGCACCTGCTCAGTCAGCTGTCCAGTTGTCAACTTTTGATGGGCAACTTCAACACCCCTTCTCTCACTTCCACCTAAACATTAGGAAGAACTTCCTGACAGTAAGAGCTGTTCGACAGTGGAATTTGTTGCCAAGGAGTGTGGTGGAGTCTTCTTCTTTGGAGGTCTTTAAGCAGAGGCTTGACAACCATATGTCAGGAGTGCTCTGATGGTGTTTCCTGCTTGGCAGGGGGTTGGACTCGATGGCCCTTGTGGTCTCTTCCAACTCTATGATTCTATGACTTCTTACAGTTCTTATGTTACCTGTCTGAAATTAAACCCAGAACTCTGCAAATCCTAAAAGGCATTCTGTTTTAATATCAGCTCAGTTTCCACAGATTAATCCATATCACTAACTTTTTTTAGAAAAAGTTTTTTTTCAAGAGATTCCTGTTGCTCCTCTCCCCTGCCACATCAGTTCAAATTAAATTTTGGGGGGTGGAAGAAGTAAACCATGCATTTCATGTATGCATGGCTAGAACAGCTTATGCTAGAAATTCCTTTGTCTCTATTCAATTAATTTATCAATTGCATATCCATTCAAGGCCTCTTCCTCAATAAATAGCATATCAAACATATAGATCCTCTAGATTTTTAAAATAACTTCACCCACAATCTTCAGAAATCCTAATTCAAACCCAGAACAAGTGATTTGGAAATTGCACTAAGAGTCAGCAATATATCAAATATGAATAACCTGGTTTGGCTTGTAAAAAAAAGATAATCCATAGATGTTCATGTATAACATAAGAATAACTCTAGTCAAAGGACCTGTTTGTCCTTGGTTCCATAGTCCCCAAAGAGCTAAAGTTCATAAATATATTTTAAGATCTTGTTGATCTCATGCTTCAAATCTGAAAGAATTTAATAGGGATCTGCATAAAGAATCAATACTATATTACAAGAATAGTGCCTTATAGCTTCCTTTTGATTAGAGTCTCTTTTGTTTCACAGATGTTTTGGTGTTGTGCGACAAAATAGCAGTATTCAAAGGCAATGGACATTTAGACTGATTTAAATGCAGATCTGCTTCTGTGAAGGACTTATCAAAAGAAATAGAAAGGACTAGATCAAAGGCGCCCCAGCCACCCCGAAAGACATTCCTGTGCTGTGGCATTTGAAAGCATTGCTCAGATTGTACTACAGCTAATACATCTTGTGTATCTGGTTTTCATACGACAGACAGCACCCAAAATTACATTTTGGCCAACATAAGATGCACTCCACCATGTCTACTAGCCCCATTTTATTTTTGTCCTTATTTTTAGCTATTTTTTTAATGAGAGGGAGAAGAAGGGCAAGTCAGAAAGATGGCATTGACAGTGGCCAGAGATGAGGAAAAGCTGGAGGCAAAGACAGTGGTTGAGCAAGAGAAGCAGGAAAACATATGTACAGTAGATAGTTAAAGAAAAATGAAGAACACCCCAGTCCTGTGTAGAACGTTGCAGTTTAAGGCTGGCCCCTATCTAAAAAGTTGGCTCCTGTGCTTTCTAAGCAGCTGCTTTAGAACACCTCCCCGACAGCAGTTTACAAGAGCATTTACTCGTTAATCATTCCAGTGCTTCTATTTGGACATGGGGATGTGCTACCAATTTAAAAAGTGACAACTCACAGGCCAGGTAATAAAGGACAGTTAAACTTAACAATGCACTGTAAATGGTTCCCTCTGTTATATGAAACTGAAACCACACCAACACTTACAAACCAATATTGCACTTTGGAAAGCATGTCAGATGTTTCAAAAGTGCTGAGCAGCCTGGAAGTCTCATTCTCTGAATGCAATGATAACTCCCCAAAATGCTTATTTGCTTTTGGCCACAAGGTTTGCAAAAGTACAAAAAATATATATGTAGGGAAACCCCACACACGTTGGGTGAATCAGAGAATCCTCAAAACAGCCTGGTAAGGACTAAGAACTCTCAGTGTCCATGGAATGCTGAATGCTGATTGACAGTTGAAAGGAGGGAATGGAAAACTCTGGAGGAGGAATGGAATTGAGTATGGTATAGAAGGGTACAACTGAGTGGGAGCATTCCACACTGTTCTATTTTGTAGATCTTGGACGATTTCCTAGTTTTCTAGTACTTCAGTCTTCTGCACACATCTAGGGAATACGCTCTATTGAACTCAGTCGACTTTGAATTTTGGCACAACTTGCCAAGGAAGAATTTACATATCAGAATCATCTAGTAAGGCCAACCACTGCAAGCACTTGATTTCTCACTTTGCTGTAGCATTGTCTTGGGAAACAATGTCCATAATACCCCTTTACCATTGAGACTGTATAAGTGTATAATCTAGAGCCGGGGGAAATCAGCAAGTCATAATCACAATTAGTTGAGCCTCAACTAATTAGGGTGGGTTTTTCCCCTCTTGTAAATAGGAAACATATCAGCATAGGCTGAGGAGATGTCATGCAGGCTGTTATTTTATGGTGCATGTATATGCATGTTAAATCAATGCACATGACAATCTATATGTGGGTTTCATACATTTTCATACATGTGTAGGTTTCATACATTTGTTTCATGGAGAGGCCTTTATACTTCTTAGATCAGTTGTCCCGTAGTTTCTGTCCTGATTCACAGCAGGTTTCCAAGACAGTCAAAGATGGGGTTCTTTACCTGAAAATGCCAGGGATCATCCTAAGAATGTTTGTATGTAAGTGAGTACTCTACCCTGAGTGATGGTTTTTCTTCTGTGGGAAAATCCCAAGATGGAGGAACAGAGACACATTGCTCAGTGACTAAAACTGTACGTTCATTTCTACATACTGCATCTAATGGTTAGTTCCATACAAGATGGGTTTAATGAACGGAACCAATGCAAGATGCCTACTTATATATTGTGAGGACCATGGAGTTCGTAATACATTATACATTTCCAGACAAGAAGCTTTAGATACCATACTACCAAATTATTTCAAAAGTCACTATAGCCCAGAGAGGGAAATAGCCAAGCGCTTTTCACACGCTAAAGGATGTTACTTATCATTCTTCGGCCCGGCTCACATATCCTAAAACCTTTTGGATATTGATAGTCAGCCAACAGAAAGAGCCAGGAGATTTGATGGGATACCTGGCCTTTCTCCAATAGCTGAAGGAGATTGGACAATGAAAGTAGAGCTCTGTGCACCTGTGTCCGAAAGGGAACCTGAAGACTACACTGTTTGTCAGAATGGTTCTGAATTGATACATCTTTAAAAAGACCATTACAGAGATGATAATAATTGGTAAGATTAATGTATTCATCAGGTGCTGACAGTTGTTTCTATAGCCCTCACGATCCTGATTTGTTCTGCTAGGACTGCTTCTGTTTAGTTGACTGCCCACTGAGCAGGAAAAAATAAGGATGGATAAGGAGGAACAATAAATACAGAAGGGTTGAAAATGAGTCCCTGGACTTAGGAGTGGAATTTATCTTGAAACCAAGGCTGATATTAGTGTCAATGAAACAGCTATGTCAGATGATGATCTTGTCCTCCTCTGAATTACAACAGATGTATGTGCACTTTAGGCAGCTGCAAAGAAGGGTGGGAGGTGGACAGAGTAGAACTGCTGTTTGTGCCAGTAAAAAATGCCAGAAATACAGTTCTCTTGTTGTCTCCTTCCCTTTGCAACTGCTTGCTTTCTCAACTTCTTCTCAAAAAATAGGTCTGTAGTTCTGATTAAGATAAGATTTGTCACAGTGAATCATTTATCTAGAACTCTAGTATGCAGGGTGTTCATTGCAGTGTTCCTGATAGATCCTGCAGTCCAACTGTGGTCAGCACACTAGAAGAGCAATGAAATATTTCTCACATTCAGGGTGCAATTCTCACCTCACTTAATCTGGAATAGTAGTTCTTAACTTCAAGGCAGAACACACCGGCAAGAGTAAGTTGAAGATTACTAAAGGTTTTATTTGTAGAATGTTTGTAGAATGTTTAAGGCTGCAGTTTAATGTGCGTTTATTGGGGGTTGACCTCAATACATTTATTTACACTAGTGGCCAAAACTGTGGAAACCTTTTGGGGAAAGTGTGTTTCTGAGGTTTGATGGCTCATAGCTCTACTTCTTTTTGGAGTAATACCATAACATTGAATATCAATGGAAAGAAAATTTGATGAAGAAATGTAATGCAACAAAGTTTGTTCAATTATCTGTATTCTATCAAAAGTTATAGCCAAATAACCAGAAAAAGGAAGCACAACTTGCTTAGGTTGATATGCAGTAGCTTTCCTTCATTTGAATGTAGCCAATGAGCATGAGTGTTTTTAGGGAGCCAATCAGGTGTTATGAGCCATCAAACCTCGGAAATACACTTTTCCCAAAGGTTTTCCACAATTTTGGCCACTAGTGTATTGTATTGACCTTAGTGGGACTTACTTCCAAGCAGACTGGATAGGATTTTGCTGATAGAATGATTTTTTTCCCATTCCTTTTTTTTTCTCTCCTAAAGATGCTCAAGAGTCAGACGCAACTAAGGGTGGAAACAAAATTATATTATAGCCAAAGATTCAAACAGAGACAAAGCATGTGCAAGACGAACAGGGATTTGGAGGTAGTCACAGTCAGAACCTGTAGCAGCAATTTGTAGATAATATTCTGTTGCACAAGTGGTGGGTCTGGGGGCAGGACAAAAAACTGTCGAATGTGGGAGTGCAGTACAGCCAGTTTAGAGTTGCTAGCTGGAGCCATAATAAGGCTATAGGAGCTTTCTGGAATGAATAGCTGTTCAATCTGCCAGAGTAGTTCTATGGTTGAGCAGGCAGGATTCCTGCCTAATCCGCAAGGGGATCTAGTTTCTTGGCCTGCCTCAGCCTTCCTGAAAGTCTGCCATGCCACTTGAACAAGCAGCTCGCTAGAACACGAATGGGTTAGGAAAAAGTAATGTATTAAAACTTGATTCATCCAAATCTCATGCTTTAAAAAACGAATTTAATTTTCAAATTACAAAAAAACCTAATACATTAAGGAACATTTCATTATCCAGTGCTACCTTAAGCACTCATTTAAAACATAACTAATCACTGTACATATACATGTGTATGAATGATTGATTTTTACCAGGGCTTTTACTTACTTGCTTTTTAAGGTCAGCATATTTCAAAGAAAAATATGCATGGAAAGCTTGTCTGATAGCTGTCCTTTCCTTAATTTTTTTAAATTTTTTTTTAAATGCAATTCTTTGTCATCACTTGTGCATCAACACCTGCTGATCTGTAGAAATAAACGCTCAGGAAGATATTACTCACAATAACTAGGTTTAATATAAACCCCAATATGAGGAATGTTTCATTTCCCCCAGTGGTCAGTCCAGAATTGTGACATTTTCATTAGTCCTAATAAAGGTATTGATGTATCATGAGTTTTGCAAATAGAACAATTTAGAAATGTTTTCAGTGTAGGATCAGCCCTTCATTCATTTTTGTCCCCCCCCCCCATTATATTTTATTAAGTTTTAACATTTTTAACATATACAGTCAAAATACAAATTTATCTTTCTTTCTTTTTTTGACTTCTCACTCCTTTTTCCATGGAGTTGTTGTTTCTCCCCTTCTGCTACACCCTATCTTCTATCTTATCAAATCATAATCACAATACTATGATCTAATTACTTCTGTTGTTCATAGCTCTAATCCTGCTTGCGAATTCATCATACTATAACATTTCTTCGAATGGTTCAAAAAAGGCATCCGTCCTTCCATAAAACACCTTCAAACACCTTCATTTGTTTGCCTTCTCCTTCTTGCCTCTTTCTAATCTAGTGCTTCCTTTTCCTGCACATTTAATAGGTGTGTAGAAGAGGGGATTTCACCAGATGTAGCTGGCATGACCAGCTGCAACTGCTGGAATTTCTTCTTCAACACGTCTATTCAACATGCAGGAGCCCCGTACCCTTCTACAACTTTCTACTCTAATACTTCGAGAAAAACCGATTTGCACTTGAATCCTTACAACCCACCCAAAGAGCAAAACAGCTTCCAGGTGTTTTGGCTCTCCGCATTGCTTCATGGCCCTTATCCTTTCACGATTTATCTGCTCTATATAACATGCTTGTGATCTGTCACAATCTTTCCTACTTACATCTGTGAGTTAGGGCCACTGAGTGCTATTTATTTAGCACTAAAGCATGTGAATGGCTCTACAAGACCTAGATAAGGCCCAATTATTTCTCCAAAGCGCTTACATAAAACAAGAATTAATCACAAGAATGATCAGAGGGCAAGAAAGCGGGGGTTGTGATTAAAGTTGTAGAGCTCCTGCACACCATGGCAGGTTTTTAATGTCCGATTATTTAACATTATAGTACACTTTAAGTCAAATCTAATTCAAAATGCAAGGCAAATATATTTCTTCCTGATAGGCTAGGAATATGCACCGATTCTGATTAAAACATATGAGTTTCCCTTCAGCAATTTGGTTTTCATCTGTTAATTTTACCAGAACTATGCACTTGCAAGATGATAAGAGAATGGAAAAGGCTGACAGTAGTAAGTGAAACAGCAACATGGAATGCTTCATTCAAGGCTATGGAACACGTACCAATTTTGAATGCACCTTGGCAATATTCTCAAATATCATATTGATGGCTCTTCAACACTATTCCTTGGGAAATCACTGTATAGTACATAGAACTCTTTGTGAAAATTAGTGTCTTCCTACATCACAGTTACACTTTTGGTAACTAATAACCCACACAGTAAAAATTATACTTCAGTTCATTTCAGAAAGGGCATTTTCATTAAGTACAAATTCATCCAGCCTTCCATTATGAAGTCTGGTATTAGCATCTAATGAACCTAAACATCATAATGTTTCCTGGAAGGCAAAGGCAAATATTTCTATAGCAGATAATTAAATGGAAATATAGTCATACATCTCCTTACACATATCTTTATTTTCTTCGCAAGTGAACTATTTCACCATTTTAGCATGGAAGGATTGGGAGTTTCAGGAGATTTCCCCTATGGTGTTTTCCTACAGTGATGTCTGCCATTACATCCCACATGTTGCTTCCTAAAAGTGTAATGGTCCCATTTTAAAGAGTGTAGAAATCTCCACTGCTGTCTCAGGTCAGTGGTTCTCAAAGGGTATGGAGTACCACACTGATGTGTGGTGGCAAGTGTGGCAGGAAGGTTCAAAGGCAACCAAAATAACTTTTAAATATTTCAGTGTAGTGTAATATCAAAACATTTTTTTCAACAATGGGGGGAGAAATGGGGAATCTGGAGCCTAATCTGGTTTATTGTGGAGTGACATTAGTTCCTCGAGTATTTTTTTTTAGTCACGCCCAAATTTACATAATAAACAATGGCATCAGGTATTTCTAACATTTTCTTATAAGCACTGTTATTCTATCTGGAGTTCATCTGAAAGATATCTGTGCACATAGCGGCCACAATCTGAAAAGCTGTATGCACAGATGGGCCCCTTTGTTAGTTCATGAAGGCCAGGTATTGTGAGCAGATTCCCTTCCATTTTGGACAATGGGAAAATCCCAGCTGTGGTCGCAGCACTTGCACACTGGATCTCAGCCATTCTGTTTTTGAAGCATTTATCCCGTGGTTGTGAATTGCAGGTGTTGCATTAAGAGACAAAGCAAGAGGTGTATCGCAGAGGCAGAAGTTTCGTTTTGTTGTGCGTGCAAGAGAGAAGGGGGTAGATTCTTGCTTAACTCCATTGATATTTCTAGCCATTATTTACAGGCTAGTTTCAGCTACTTAGAAGTAAATGCAGACTTTCCTTTTCGGTATGCTAAAGCATAAAAGACACCGGAAATTATGTGTCCAGAATAATGCAGATTGGGCCCCTCAATGGAACCAAACAAAGCAGCCCAAATGTGCATGAAATATGGGAGCGTGTCAGAGACGGGGACGACCCTTAAACAAAGTGAGGCAGCAGATGCTTCCTCTGCTACCCTATAGCCCTCCGGTAGTGGCAGGGAGATGCTCTCCTGCAACCAGCAACTTTTGCACATGGAACAGATGAGGTGCTATCTTGTCTCCAGGCAGCAAAGCGTCTTGGGGCCACCCTGATCTGCGTCCTTATAGATTTCTGTATGAAGTTGAATAGTGGGGGGAGGGGCATGATACTAAAATTTAATTAAGCTTTTATTGTTATTTACTAGTTTAATTGCAAACAATGCAGTGATTGCAGGTAATGTCATAGTGCAGTTACATTACATTCCACCAACAGCTAATTGTAACTGACAGTGCCCATGTTGACCATTAAGTAGTTCTCATTCAGTTGCATCCAACATCGCGCAAGTGTATTTCTTTTCATCCAGAGTGGGATTTCCTCTTCCTTCCTGCCCCTGTATACTCCCCACATCTGCAGAGCAGATATTGGGGGGTGCAAGGGGAGAAGAGAGGAAAGAAAAGTCCTATTACAGCTGTGAAAATCTGTTCTGCTAGCAGCTGGTGGGCAGCCACAACTGGGTATCACTCACTGATCTCAATGGGTAGTACTCCCAGGTAAGTATAGGGTTACTGCTCAGATCCATTTATTTAGGCAGATATTTGACTTTCCAGTTTAATTTTTTTTTGCCTGTTTTATCAGCTGCTTCTGTTTGTACTTATTATTGTTGTATTGGGGTTTTTCATTTGATTTTAATATAGTTGCAAGCCACCTTAAACATTGTGTGCACAGTGGAAGGACAGGATACAAATTTTCAGAAATACATTCCATTGCTTTCACTGGGACTTATCCATGACTAACGCTTGCTGGGTTGAATCCTGAGTCCTCTGTCCTTGCAGAAAAAGTAACATTCATGTGGCCTTCCCCCCTCATTTAAATAAATGTTGTCTTCAAACAAACTTACATTTGTTCATTGGTCAGAATTAACACAATTTAATAAATTACTTCCTTGATTTACTTCAATTTAAAGAATGTTGATCTGCCTTAGGATAATTATATTGACAATCTATTTCATTAACTTGGAACATTTCTCGTTTATTCTGTAAGAAAGAAGCTATATTTTTCTACAGCATTTAAAGTCACTTTATCTTTTCCTTAAAAGCAAAATGCTCTGCCACTAATCCCAGTTTTTGTCTCATACAACTCATTCTAGTGCCTGACATGTGTTTGTTTCTTAGGCAAACGTGTAAAACCCTTCAAGAACAAGGAGATTTCTGCTGTGCCTGGTGACAATTTTTGTTTATTCCACATACACACACACAAAATATTCTGGCTCCACGTTTGGGGCAATAGTTGTCATGAATCCTACTATTGGTCAGATTCTCAGGAAGGGCCAGAAGGTTCGTTGAGGAGTAAAGAGTCAAAACCTCTCCCGAAAGATGTTCCAGCCTTGCTTTGTTACTCACAGAGCAGCAGGTGTGTACAAATACAGGTTTTCATAGTTGTAGCGGTATTTAATGTATTGTACTGTTTCTCAAACTTACAGAGCACCATTTAATCACAACATTACCATTAGAAAAATTAAACATATTTTTTGCAAAGTATTATGGGGCTGTTTATACGGACAATAAGTTTAAAAATAGCATCGTAGACTCGTTATTGACTACAGTAGCCACATCCTTTGTGTATTTGTGTCCTCATGTCTCTGGTCAAACAAGTGTGGCTTTTGCAGAGCTTTAAGTTATCCCCTAGTGAAGCCTTCTTTCCATCAGTGTTTTGTAATAAACCTGTATTGCAGGCACCTAAATACAGGATTACTATCCTAAATGTACAAAAAAACATTAAAAAATATATCACAACATATTCCAATATTTAAATCCCAATAATATTGAAAGCACGATGTTCTTAATCTCGCTGGATTATCCTGGCCTATAAGGATAAAAGCCAAAGCAAAAACATGGTTTTTCAAAAGTGTATTATGGTAAATGCTGCAATTACAGTGATATGTGATAGATTGAAATAAGAAATGTAACTTTTGTAACTTGATTATTTTTCAGGTTTAGGCTTTAACAGTGGTACCTTGGTTCCTGAACGCCCCCAATGTTGTACGTTTTGGTTCTCGAACGCTGAAAACCTGGAAGTAAATGCTTCCGTTTTCGAACATTTTTCAGAACCCAAACATGTGACTTGGTTTCTGCTGACTGCAAGAAGCTCTTGAAACCAATGGGAAGCTGTACCTCGGTTTTCAAACGTTCAAATGTTCCGGAACGGATTACGTTTGAGAACCAAGGTACCACTGTACATATTAAATCATTAGACCAACATAAAATTCCATCCACTGTAGCCAGCAATATAGCATATTCCAAAACGGTGTTTAGCAGTCAACAAAGGCTTTCACAAACAGGTATTGAAAGCTCATCATAATCTGTGCCAGCCTTGTTTCAGAGAGGAGCTCCATAGAGCTCTATAGTAAAGGACTTCTCTCAGGTTGCTACACACCATGTCTCAGTTCATGGTGGCCCCACCAGGAGAATCCCCTCTAATTATCTTAGCAGACAGTCAGTTACAGTGGTGCCCCGCAAGACGAATGCCTCGCTAAACGAAAAACCCGCAAGACGAAAGGGTTTTCCGATTTTTTAGCGGCTTCGCAAGACGAATTTCCCTATGGGCTTGCTTCGCAAAACGAAAGCCCATAGGGAAATCTCCGGGGACAGCGGGGAACCCTCCTCCCACCGCAAGCCCCGGGAAGAGAGGAGAAGCTGCGCGCCTTCTCCTCTGTTCCCGGACCTCCCACCGCAAGCCTTCAGGACAGGTCCGGGAACAGAGGGGAAGGCGCGCAGCTTCTCCTCTCTTCCCGGGGCTTGCGGTGGGAGGAGGGTTTTTCCTCCCCACCGCCAACATTCAGAAGGCTGTTCTGAAGGCTGGCGGTGGAAAGAAAAGCCCTTCTCCCGCCTCCAGCCTTCAGAAGAGTTCCCCGCAGGGCTCCCCAAGCTGTGAATGTCTACCGCGCGCGAGGGGCGCTCTGCTTAAAAGCGCCCCTCGTGCGGGGCAGCAGGCTGCTATCCGCAGCTTGGAGAGCCCTGTGGGGAAGTCCGGCAGGGCTCCCCAAGCTGCAGATGTCTGCCCCGCCCGAGGGGCGCTCTGCTTAAGAGCGCCCCTCGAGCGGGGCAGCAGGCTGCTATCCGCAGCTTGGAGAGCCCTGTGGGGAAGTCCGGCAGGGCTCCCCAAGCTGCAGATGTCTGCCCCGCCCGAGGGGCGCTCTGCTTAAGAGCGCCCCTCGTGCGGGGCAGCAGGCTGCTATCCGCAGCTTGGAGAGCCCTGTGGGGAAGTCCGGCAGGGCTCCCCAAGCTGCAGATGTCTGCCCCGCGCGAGGGGCGCTCTGCTTAAGAGCGCCCCTCGCGCGGGGCAGCAGGCTGCTATCCGCAGCTTGGAGAGCCCTGTGGGGAAGTCCTGCAGGGCTCCCCAAGCTGCAGATGTCTGCCCCGGGCGAGGGGCGCTCTGCTTCAGAGCGTCCCTCGCACCCGGCAGCAGGCTGCTATTCGCAGCCTAGGCAGCCCTGCAGGAACTCTTCTGAAGGCTGGCGGCGGGAGAAGGGCTTTTCTTCCCACCGCCAGCCTTCAGAAGGCTGTTCTGAAGCCTGGCGGTGGGGAGAAAAGTCCTCCCCCCCCCACCAGCCTTCAGAAGAGGTCCGGGGAAAGACTGTCCCCGGACCTGGTCTGAAGGCGGTCTCCCTAGGAACGCATTAATTGATTTTCAATGCATTCCTATGGGAAACCGTGCTTCGCAAGACGAAAAACTCGCAAGAAGAAAAAACTTGCGGAACGAATTAATTTCGTCTTGCGAGGCACCACTGTATATTTGGGAGCAGGTGTCCCTTTTGATATCCAGACTTGCAGAGTTGCACAGAGTTTAATATGTAAGCATGTGCACCTTAAATTTGGCTTTGTATCAAATTGGCAGCCAGTCTGAGTAGGATTGCCCTAGTTGTTGTTATTATTTATTAATTTTTTAATACCTGGCCATTTTCCCTGACTGGGACTCAAGGCCATTTTCCCTGACTGGGACTCAGATAAAAATAACAACAGTTACCAAACAATAGCCCATGTCTTCCTTACTTGCAACTTTACCTACAAGTTTAGAATTCTGTTTGTCTTTTGTCAGATTTATATCCATGCTCATCTGTTATTTGTTCAGGTGTTTTCAAATTTCAAATTTATTGGATATGTGACAGTCGGGTCAATAGAATGTGCATATATATTTACTGGATTTACATATCTTCCCACTTTTACTTCTTGTATATTTTTGACATTTTGGGTTTAAGTGGTTCTAAATCTAGGACAAACAGCAAGGAACACAGCCAACTTTGGGTCAATCCGAAAGAGGAGGAAGACATAAAAGCAAAATAAGAAAAGCATGTAATAGCAAACGGCACCCAACAACTGACATTGCAGTGTACATTGTTATGAAGCTCTACCTGCAGTTTTTAGCTTATAATGCACTTATGTCTCATAAGGAACTTTGTGTGTCCCAGTCAGTACTAAACAATGAGCCAAAAAACATCTTCCCTTTGGTTGCAACCCTTTAACTTGTTCATAACAAGAGTTGAGGTGAGCAGTAAGGTGCCATGTTTGCTGATAACACCGAATAATTTAGGATTGTTAAAGCAAAAAGGGATAGCAATGAGCTCCAAAAGATTCTCTCCAGGCTGAGTAAGGAACATTAAAATGGCAAGTGCAATTAAGTTTCGGCAAGTATAACGTGATGCAAATTAGAAAGCAAATAGGCCAACACTACATTCATGCAGATGGCATCTGTGACAGACTAGAAAGGGATCTTTCCGTTGCAGTAGATGAAAACATCAACCCAGTGCTTGACTGCTGTGATGAAGGCAAACTCCATGTTAAGAGATGGTTATCTTACAGCTTTTGCCACCTGTTATCAATAATATTCATAGATTAAAATACCTTTTGGGGGGGTCTCTGCTGTTTAAGAGCTTTAATTGGCTCATGCTATTGGTTTACAGTTTTTAAATAATTTGAATGGGCAAGAGGAAAATTCAGTAGTTAACAACAACGTTAAAAAGACAATCCTTTCAAAATCAAGTTTTACTTACCGTATTTTCCGCTCTATAAGACTCATCAGACCACAAGACGCACCAAGTTTTTGGAGGAGGAAAACAAGAAAAAAAATATTCTGAATCCCAGAAGCCAGAACAGTAAGAGGGATCTGGCTTCTGGGATAGTCGCCTGAAGCCTCTTCAGGGCAGCGGGATGAAGGCTCCCCCTGCCCTCAAGAGGCTTCGCACGGCTAAGCCAGAAGCCAGCACAGCAAGAGGGATCGCTGCACAGTGATCCCTCTTGCTGTCCTGGCTTATGTAATAGCCGCTCGGAGCCTCTTGAGGGCAGCGGGAGGAAGGCTCCTCCAAGAGCCGTGCTCCCTTTAAAGAGCGGGGGGAAAGCCCCCAAGAGCTTGACTGCTGTGGCTCTTTAAAGGGAGCGCTGAGCAGAGCCTCCCGCCTGCATTTGCTCCATAAGACGCACACACATTTCCCCTTACTTTTTAGGAGGGGAAAAGTGCATCTTATAGAGCGAAAAATACGGTATCTCTTTGACATTAAATGGACTTCCCTTCAAAGTTAAAGGGATTAACCTGCCAGGAAGCTAGGTCAGTTGCATTGAACCACTCTGTTCCTAGTTAATAACAGAGAAGCTTGAGTTGACCCACGTGAAGAAATTGAGGCAGGAATCAGTGAAGATGGAAACGCCAGGCCAGGGCTGTTACTGTTTGTGGCAATAAGTAGAAAACAAGAAGCAGTGGGTGCATAGAGCTGACATAAATAGTGCTTAAACAGTAGGTTATGGACAACTCCAAATTTGTGAGATCACAGGTGTTTTTGAGTAGATTATTGCAATTATCACATGATAGTCTAGCTATCTGGAACTTCTGTTATAAGATTCTTTTCAGCAAGGCAGTATATTTGTGGGAAACTCTTTGCCCATTCAGGCTTGCGAATTGGATGTCAGCTGCTCATCTGAATCTACCCTAGTCTGTAAGAACTAATAAACATCAACTGATAGCATCACAAGACATAAATGGTTTAGACATTAAATTGCTGCTGGGCCAGTTGGAAATCTACTGAAAGTAAAAATGTTCAGGGCACTCAGTGATAGGCAGCAACATCTACATCTACCTGTTTTTACCCAGGAGGATGAAACACTTAGCAATTAGGGTGAAATCAGAAATAAATTCTGAGTTGCAGGACTGCAGTTTATTTGCTTTGTTTTACTTGCAGTTCATATAATGCCAATTGTTTATGATAATGTTGCAGATGACAAGAAAAAAGCACAGTGCATTTGTACTGATTTTATAATATTCCTATTCTGGGATTGTTAATTCCAAATATATGTTGGAAATGAATCAAGTTGTTGTTGTTGTTGTTGTTGTTGTTGTTGTTGTTGTTCTTCTTCTTCTTCTTCTTCTTCTTCTTCTTCTTCTTCTTCTTCTTCTTCTTCTTCTTCAAGAAACACCTTATAAATGAGATTCATGGGGAAATGTAATAATTTGGGACTTGTTTTCTGACTTTTAAGCCACTAATGTCTGTCACTGGATAAAGAACTTCATGTTCACCTAGGCTTTTTAAATAACTGATGGAGTCTGTTATTCTCACAATTTTTCAATCTGTGCTTTAACTTGTAAGGGTGGTATGAGGTACTTGAGTGTATTTATATTGCTTTTGATTTATTTGGTTTTATATCTTCTGTATATTCTAATTGTTTTCTTATTTATTGCAAACCACATTAAGAACTTATGTTATGCCACCAGTCAGTCAATCAGTCTTTGTTTCCATCATGTTTTCAAGCTTATTTCTGCAGGCATGGAAGTATTCATACCAGGATGTTCCACATTTTGATTTTTTGACGTGGAAAGCTTGATAGAAAATATAATGACAATAAAAAACAAGATGATGAATGATGCCCAAACCAATAAGTTGGTTTTTTCTCAGAATGCACAACTGTGAACTATGTTACCACAATCTCCTTTGCTTACACAAATCACATACTGTTGATGATTTGACGAAAACATACAGCACAGTTTCCAAAATCCTTATAACAAGTGCCTCCCCATCTGTTCAAAAATGTGTTTTCAGACAAACTCTGCTTTCCACGAAGTGCAGAAATCATAAACTACCTCCATTCCACTTGCCTGGCTGCAGAAGTCTACTGTAATCTAATACAACAGTCACACAGGAGACTTGATGATATTATTTGTTTTCAGGCCATGCATACATGTGTCACAGACACAGGAGAGGAATTCCCCATTCCTTCCCATGTAGGAGGGAATATCTCTTCTAATGTGACATCTATAAGTATTTATGGCAAAAAATTACACACAGACACACACAATATTAATTTTATTTATTTATTTATTATATTTATTTCCTGCTCTTCACCAGAATACCCCAGGAATAGCTCAGTTGGAAAAGCATGAGACATTTAATCTCAGGGTTGTGGGTTTGAACCCCACGTTGGGTAAAAGATTCCTGTATTGCAGGGGGTTGGACTAGATGACCCTCTTGGTCCCTTCCAACTCTAGGATTCTATGAATAAACAGTTATTTTTTTTAAAAAAAACCCAGATATAACTCTTACAATTAACAAACAAGTAAAAAGAAGAGAACATGAAAAAGAAGAAGAAAAAGAGTAAGAAATAACAAGAAAAAACTGACAGAACTTAAAACTTATAGGGGTATGGTATAAAGGGGAGGCCACAAGAGTATGCTTACTACACAAAAAGGTGTGGGACAGGAGGAAAATGAAATGCCCTTCCATTACCTTTCCTAGCTAAACTCCCCGGTTTTAAGGAATTTTCTCCCTGCTCTACTATGAGAGGGCAATTGTGGTGGCAGGGGTGGGGAAGGCTGCTTAAAAACAGTCCTGGAAAGATTGTGGGGGGTGTCCACTGCCCCCACCATTTGTGTGACAAGTATATGACCAGTCCCCCTTTATATATGACATAGAAGCACACACATGCTTTTGAGATACATGTAGCTGCAAGTTTGGCCTTTACCAAAATACATACAAAAGGTTTGATCCAGGGCTGTCCTTCTGTAAGCTGAAAGGCATTTCCTGAGTCAGTGCAACAGCTTTATGTTAGAAACAGAGCTAAAACCCAGCAGTGTGCTTCTTTTAGTACAAAGCGGCGTATGATTCTGTTGCAGGAGGTCTGCTAGCTCAAGCCATAGCACGTTCTCAAGAGAAACGGTCTTGCTCAGTGTCTCAAGACCAAATTTGTGCTCTGCAAAATCTTCTACTTGCTCTTGTGCAAGTGATCATAACGGAGCCAACACCGTATTTCTGGATCCCGCACACTGTTACAAAATAAAATTCTGTGATTTAAAAAGCAAAAGGGTTCTTGCTCAGTGGTAGAGCCCATGCTTCTCCATGCAAAGTCTCCCTGGTTCATTCCCTGCCATCTCTTCGTGGAACAGACTCCTGTTTGAAACCCTGGAGATTTGCTTCTGGTCAGCATAGTTGAAACAAAGCTAAATGGAGGAATAGCCCGACTTGATATAAGGCAGCATTTGGTATTTCTGTACCATGCTCCACCTGTGCTTTGGAATTACGACATGTGCATACACATGCAACACATCTCAGCACCACCCATTCCACCTTAACTCGGTCTTAGGAATGATTTGAAGAAAACATTTTGAAGTACTTGGCAATCCCTTTTTCTTACCGCCCTGAACAGTTTGGTGTCATCAGTAAACGTGGCCACTTCAGCACTCATTTATAAACAAGTAGGAAAGCTCAGGTCCAAATAATGGTCCTTGACAGAAGCTCCTTCATACATCCCTCTGCTGAACGTCTGGGAAACCTTTCTGGAACAGCAGGCTAGATTTTCATCACCCTATAGGGCAACTTTGGCAGATGGGTGGGGTTGTAGTTCAGTAAAAGCTAGAGGGACACATATTAGCCATTCTTCTAACATCAGAACGGATTTTTCTTCATTCACCCCCTTTCTGTTTCTGAGCAGAAGACACCAATGAAGATATGAGAAAGGCCCTCACATTTGCTGCTACATTATAAATACTTCCCAACCCCAGCAAAATCCTGGGTTGAGGATTTTACCTAGTGGTACAGCTTATTATGTTCCTATTTGCCTTTGTATCAGAAAGGCACCTGGGCAATTCGGTTGGCAGTAAATATTGCTGCAAACATTCCTGAGTTCATGGTCTTTCCAACAAGTGGCTCTTGTCCAGGTTTGTTAATTGTCTTACTTTAAATGTTGTGAGGATCCTATGCCCTTTTAAAATGTTTTTTTTTGGGGGGGTTATTGGGTTGTTTTTATTTTGATTATGTATTTTGTGGTTATATATTTTGATTTTTTTCTGTGAACTGCCCTGAGACCTCTGGGTATAGAGCAGTATATAAATTCAATAGTAAAGTAAAGGTAAAGGGATCCCTGACCATTAGGTCCAGTCGTGGCCGACTCTAGGGTTGCGGCGCTCATCTTGCTTTATTGGCCGAGGGAGCCGGCGTACAGCTTCCGGGTCATGTGGCCAGCATGACTAAGCCGCTTCTGGCGAACCAGAGCAGCGCACGGAAACGCCGTTTACCTTCCCTCTGGAGCGGTACCTATTTATCTACTTGCACTTTGACGTGCTTTCGAACTGCTAGGTTGGCAGGAGCAGGGACCGAGCAACGGGAGCTCACCCCGTCACAGGGATTTGAACCACCGACCTTCCGATCGGCAAGTCCGAGGCTCAGTGGTTTAACCCACAGTGCCACCCAATAGTATGTGCTATTCAATATGTACCTAGCCATGATAACAACATGTCCCTACCAAATATATAGAAAGCAGATTAGGGCTGTGTGTGTGTGTGTGTGTGTGTGTGTGTGTGTGTGTCCAAGTACAGTACTGGTGAGCAAAAACAGCCAAGCTGAATCTTTCCCTCTACACTGACCTCTCCAAAGTTAGTTCCTCTGTGGGCGATTGCTTCATGTCACAGAGACTCACAGGAGGAAAATTATTGGTGAAGTGCAATTTTGTAATGGAAATTGGAGATGGTAAAGAGTTTAGGTCCTTCCTCCCATGCTCATTGCACACATGCTATACTTTAAAATCTCTCTTCCCCACATCCTCCCTGTGCTCAACAACAACCCAATTCTGATGCCCAGGTCTATTTCCGTCATTTCCACCCTGTCTGCCAGTTTGGACCACTTTAGAAGTCGCCACAGTTTTGTAATGTAGTGGTTAATAGGCAGATTTTATCCTTCAGAGGACCTTCTGAGTTATTCCTGTGGTAAGTGATGCCACGCGAGCCGAACATGCGCTCATCGAACTTCATCTGAGGTGTAAAATTCTTTTAGATTTAATTATCCATTGTTGTTTTAATATAGAAGTGGCGAGTTCACATGCAATTACGCTTGGCTCACAGAAGCCATTCACCAATTCAAATTAAAAAGTCTTGAAACAGCAGAGTAATTATACCGTAATTGCACACTGAGCACAGAGAAAATGAAGAGAGCCTAATTCTTTGTATTTATAACATAACAACCTATGTGGAAAAAAAGACATTAGCATAAAGGGAGCCATAACTCGCCAAGTATGAACAAATTAATTCAAATAAATATTTAGGGTGTTATATCCTTTTCTATCTGTAGTACTGAACAACAGCAAAAGTTAATTTTCAGATGTATTAATAATTAATTGAAAAGTTGATTGGAATTGATTGGAACACATTTGGAATGTTACTGTTCTCCTAGGATGTTTAAGATCGGCTTGGTGCCGCTCTCAAATTCTGTTTTTCTATTTTTATATATATATAAAACCTGGCACAGGACTCTACCTTCCAGCTGCTCCGTTGCAAACCTTACACTCTTTCCAAAAAGGGAAGCTTCCTGTAAATAACATGGATGGATATTAGCTAAAATTTAACTGCATTTTTATGAAATTGACTTCCACATCTGAACAGTAATGTGTAAGTGGATAGATGCCATTAACACTAATGGCTGGTGTGTGCTTCCCTTGTATTGGGATTTATATTCTCAGATAGTGGCAAATTTGAACTATTCCAAGTATTACTCAGAGTAACGGCGTGTGACCTACAAGCATAAAATTAAGAAGGAGAAGGAGAAAGGACAGGTGGAGCAGCAGGAGTGCTGGCAACAGAAAGCTATTAGAGGCTCCAGTGAAACAACAATAGTAATGATAATGGTGATAATAACAATAAGCAAACTAAAATAAAATGCACCCAGTGAAGCATGAATTCGTCTTCTAAATAAACAGGGATGGTGCTATAGATATATATATATTTATGATCATGCACAATGCATGGCTACGTTGTGCAGCTGCACATGAATTATTTTGCTGGCACATTCTGAAGATGGAATTGAGAATTATTCTGCCTGCTAGGATACTAACATGCTATGTGAGTTGTATGACACATCCTTAACTGCAAAGTGGAGGAGTCTCTTTTCGAACTGGACTGTTTTATGGGCTTTTGCAGAGTCACCAAAGGATGATAAAAGCCTAAGGATGATGCCAAATTTGACATTTCAGATTTCAGTTTGTTGACCCTGCCCTTGCTAACCTCAAGCTGTTAGGTAAAGAAGGAGAAAATATTCACCCAGTCTTGCAAAGGACCGTGTTACATTTCTTTTGGCTGCATAGAAAGGATGATCCTGTGCAGGCATCATGGTTTGGAAGAGAGTTCAAGCTCCTGTCTGAAGTGCAAATGATAATTGCCTAGCCATAGCTATGGTGAAGCATCAGAACAACACAGAAAACAAAGGTGTTGATTAATTTGTGTCAGTTCAGCCAGTTTCACTGGTAGGGTTAAAAAATAATGAATGCATTGATAATTCTAAACCCCACATCTCAACAGTAGTTTTCAAAGTGTCTCCCAAGGATGAAATGTTGTTGTTGTTTAGTTGTGCCCCACTCTTCGTGACCCCATGGACCAGAGCACACCAGGCATTCCTGTCCTCCACTGCCTCCCGCAGATCAACTTATCTCCAGAGTTGATAAAAGACTCGTATGCAGATGCTTTTGCTGAAGGCAAAGGAATGTTTCATCATTAAGGAGCAAGGCCCTTCAAAATCAGATGTATCTCTTGATGAACTGTTACCATGGTCAGTCCAGTGAGTCAGCCCACCAGAGAAAGGAGTGCATTGTTTAATGAAGTTTTAATACAAAAAAAGCAACATGATTATTAATTGCATCCACTGATGCAGCAGAAAGACTCCTTAAAGATGTTCTCTTTGATATGACAGTGATCTTGTTTTCTTTCCTCTTCATGTTTTAAATGCAAGTCAGGCATAGGGAAAAAATCCAATTACTGTGAAATTTTCTGTCTTATGCATTCTTTCTATGTGATCCTTTTATTTTTATGTTGGCTCGGATGAAAGTGCTCCAGTGAAGTTTTGAGAGCTCCTTTATGTACAAGGGATTGGAGGATGAATATATCTTGTGTACAGAAATGTCCCATCCCCCGCCTCCAGTGTTGCCGCTTCTGTCTCCCACCAAATTATTTCTGCTTTTTGACTTGAGTTTGAGACAGGAAAGATTGAGAAGTACATTTTGAAAATTGCTCGAATTCTCAGCAATAGGCTTGTTTCCAAAGCAGAATTGGTTTAATTCATTCTTTCTGTGGTTGCTGCTGCTGCTATTTTTTAAAAGCACTCCTGAAAACTTTTCTGAAGTTATGGCTCCAACCAAGAGGTGAAAATCCCCACAAGAACTTTCTTTTTAAAAGTATGCTCAAGTTCTCCCAAAACAAGATCCTTTTCTGGTTTTGGTAGAATCTCAGCAATGGCCTTTAAAGTAGCAACATGAGTTCATTATTTGGGGAGGGGAACAACTTTGCGCAAATGCTGGTCAGGGACTGTTATTTAGGTGTCTATGATGACAGTCCTAATATATTCTTTAAGGAGTATTATGTACTTTTCATTATTTAGCATTATCTGCAAACTAATATTTAGGCTTTCTATGTGTTCTGCTTAAAAAAAAAAGGCTCAAATTTGTTTTACAGCCAGAGTCCTTCAGTTTTAGACAGAAATGTTCCAGCTACTACCATGTTGTAGAGAGCCACTTGGATTGACTATCTCACAAATTGCTTTTAAACTCCTATAGGATCTACCTTCCTATAGC
Source organism: Podarcis erhardii (assembly GCF_964252035.2). Lineage (NCBI taxonomy): Eukaryota > Metazoa > Chordata > Lepidosauria > Squamata > Lacertidae > Podarcis > Podarcis erhardii. The sequence goes on from NC_138500.1 coordinate 48,279,983, forward strand.
TTAATACTTTTTCTTTTTCTTTTTTTAAGTCTAACCCTTTTACTTTTTCATCACTACGATTTAATTCCAACTTGGTTTTTTAGCCATCTTTTATCACACATCCAGGCACCGGATGAATAGAGACTTGTTTCAAACAAATGTGTTATTAAAGTTTATTACATTTGTTATTTACTACATGTGACAGAATGAAATGCAGTAGTACATGTACACATATACATTGGTCATTGTAGTGGTTCTAGGGGTTGCTCGTGCGTAAGTCGTCGCCACACCTGGCTGAGTTACCTGGGTGAACCCTATTCTGTCCGAACAGCCACTCACCTGTGGCTGTCTCAGTCGCTGGCAGAATCCGTCAGTGGGCGTTTCTTGAACTTCTTCCAGCAAAGAAGCTCTTTGACGCCTAGTCTCCGCCTACTCTCCCTGCGCGGAAGCCTTCTGCGCAGGGAGGGTGTGGGCAGCGGAGGACCCGTGCTCTCCCCGCTGGTCTCCGGCGAGGAGTCATGGAGCCACCTCACCGATTCCCCCATCTGCCCCCCTTCTCCCCTGGTGCTACGCTGATTTCCCTCCCCCAAAGATGGGCTGCTTCTCTCCCTCCTGGGACGCTCTCCGTAATCCCTCTGGAGCCCTCCCTCTCCCTCTGGCTCTGATGGCAGTTCCCTGACAGTCATCTAACAATATTTGGCTTTATATTTGCTTAAATCTGTCACAGTTACTTTGTAAGACTTTTCCTCAAAGGAGAGAGCCCTGGTTTTCACCCTGTGTAAAGCTAATAGTCAATTTAGCTTTTGTTCCCCTCCAAAGTTCACTTAGAGGCACTGCTGCTATCTTCCTGATAGATTTGCCTCAGCTGCTCTCTTAAGTTCTTCCTTCTGGTCAGATATTTGAAGACCAGGACTCTTCCACAAAGATGCCATAGTGGCCTTCCCTGGAGTCGTCCTGCAGCCAACTTCCCGCTGCTACCACTTTACCCAGACGTAATCTTCTGTTGGCTGGCTTCTCTCGACTTATGCCTCCTCTGATTCCCAGGCTTACCTTCTGCCTCTTCCCAGTCCCTTAACTGACTGACCGACTGACCCCCCAAACAGTGGACCTGCCCTAATTTTCATCCCTGGGAGAACTCTCCCAGCAAACATCCCCTTGGAAATCTGAATCCTTATTGGCCTATAACTAAGGGCCGATGGTTTTGAATAAGTAGCCACTATCACAACCGATCCTTTTCATTTCTCCTGGCCAATATAAAATATAGATGCTGCTGTTAACTGTCATAAACACCTCTTTTGAAACTAACTGCATAGCCACACCTGGGCAGAGAACTGAAGCACCATATACTGTATTGCAGGGGTGGCAAACTCCCAAGAGACTGCGATCTACTCACAGAGTTAAAAACTGGCAGTGATCTACCCCCTTTGTGGGGGTTCAGGTCAAAGTTGTTGAGCTTCTTTTAAGGAGGGGGGAAAGCCACATTTTTTGGGGGGGTGCAGGAAAAAATGTTTAGCCATTTTTAGGGGAGCCAAACTTGTTGGGCTTCTTTGTGGGGAGCCAGTGATCTACCACAGAAGTCCAGTGATCTACCGGTAGATCACAATCTACCTGTTGGACGTGCCTGCTGTATTGTATCTCATCCTGACTTCAGTCAGAAGTGAACGGTCCATTCCCCCTCACTATGTAACCCATTCCCCCACAGGATGGAATACAGTCATACCTTGGATCCCAAACGCCTTGGTACTCAGAAGTTTTGGCTACTGAATGCTGCAAACCCGGAAGTGAGTCTTCCGCTTTGCGAACGTTCTTTGGAACCCAAACGTCTGATGGGGCTTCTGTGGCTTCCTGCAGCCAATCCGAAGCCACGCTTTGGTTTCCGAACGTTTTGGAAGTCGAACGGACTTCCGGAACAGATTCCATTCGACTTCCAAGATACGACTGTACTGTGTGTGACTGGGGAATACCAGATCTCACCACAAGTGGGTGTACTCAAATGGAGATCTTGTGACTTTCCCTTGTTGGTACGGAACAGTCAGGTCTCGGTCTAGCTCAAAGCCACATTTCCTTTTTAACAGTTGAGGTAACCTGTTTTTTTCATTCATTTCCATTCCAGCTTAAGCTTGGTTACAATAGGATCCAGGCAAGTAGTACATTTTGTCACACACAAACTTAATTGCAGTTCTATTGCTATGTGCATGTTTAGAAATGCCTTCTCCACAGAGGGGCTTAGTAAACGGATTTGTGCCATTATAAACCTAATGTTCAACATCCCTCAATATGATATTTTCTTCTCTTTATATTCTTTTGTTTTTACAGGTAACTCGATAGCAAAAGACAAATCAGATCACACTCGAGGCTGATAACATTAAATACTGCCAAGTAGGAAGTTTTAATATCCAACTTAACAATCCTCGAGGTCAGGCTTGAGACTGCTGGGGCATACTAATTATTTCAAAGAGAACATTCGCTGTAATCAGCAGCCACTTGAGATCAAAATGGCTGGAAAGTCACACACACAAGATTTCGACGGAGTGAACTGTGTACATTTGTAAAAATAGCAAAAACATGAAGGGATATACGGCCGAAGAAGTGATGCTTAGAGGGCGCCGAAGAAATAGCAATCCTTTGGATCCTTGCATTGAGACTTGTGACGTTTCACCTCGATGAAAGCAGTATACTTTGAAATGTACCGATCCATTTCCTCTGGAACTTTCCTGGTCCTCCATGCAAATTATTGGTGGGACTGTGCACTGCTGTAATCAAACCACTGTTCCAGAAATTGTCCTCTGACACAGCACAGTTTTAGACACGTTTAATTTGTATTCTAATCCTGAAGCTCCAAGGCTACATATTTCAACACGTCGAAGTTGCTTTTCTTATAGGAATGGAAATATTATATATCCATCGTTAATCATTATTGTTGGCAAGTAGTAGTTATCTGAATACGTCACCCATATACGAATGTATCATTAGTCAGACATGTTTCCCTATGACTAACCAACTACTGCAATTCCTTTCGGACACATAAAGGGTGATCGAGACAGAATGTTCAAGCCCTTCCAATAACATGCTATTAAAATAATCAGTTCCGTATAATTTCAAGAAGATGGGTGGTTTTTTGCATACACTTTGGTTTATTATCATTAGGTCCTACAAAGATTATGGTAAAGAATAAATGGCGCTAGCTAGTCCCTTCATGAAAATAGACGGGTGCATGTTAATTTTTCCATTCTGAGGTTCAGTGGTATTCATTCAGATACGTTTTTTAGGTTTTTGGTTTTTGTTGCTTGAAAACAAATATTACTATCTGGATGCTTAAGTAGATGTCTGTTTCTTGATAGGACGAAATAGGTTTCTTCAAATCTGGAATCCATTGAAGATTTCCTTGGCCACTCCAGGTACATTGAGTTCATTCTGTAGTTATTTTGTTAAACCAGAAGTTCTTTTCTATCTCCTATTTCAGTATCTATTTTTTAATCTTGGTGATCTACTGTTTCATGAAAAATCTTAATGTTTAAATGCCTTAAGCAGCTGTAAACTTTTTTTTCTAAGTTATTACAGAATGTATAATTTTATATTCCATTTAATATATTTACCATGCTATGTGGAAATATGAAGACAGAACGAATGGTTTCTTTTGCATTCCATACTGATGTTGCAAGTTAGTCTTAGAGAAGGAAAAGAGAAGGCAAATTTTTACTCCATTTGTTTTGGGAGGTAATATGAAAACTACACAAACTCAATCCTAACAGAAAGAGTTATGCCCAGAACCTCAAGTTGTTTCAAGTGGTTACTAATATTTGTGGGGAAAGGGAACTCTTTCCCATTGTAACAAATATTTGGCGTGGCTAATTAGAAATAAATTGGGTTCTATGATGAATGAACACCCTGAGGTACTTTTTCCTGTCATGTGATACAAGATTGTTCCACAACAATTTCATTACCTCTGTTGTATTATGGCACTGGATGAAAGAAAACGAATGATAGCTGAAAATCAATCTGAAATGTATAGTATATAATTCTGCTACAGAGTAATCCAAATTTTTGCAGAAGGGGTATTCTTGTTTATTAAATTTTAATTAGGATAAATTGATTGTAGCATCAGTTAGCAGTCTTGATATTTTAACAGGATTAATATTGTATGGATTCGTTTTTTAAAGGTATGTGTAACGGAGAAACACAGAATTCAAAAAATATGATTAATTCCTTTGCTTGGGATAGTAAAAAGTATAAATGTGTAATTTTGTAGCAGTTATGAGTTTGGCTTTAATTTAGCCAAAAAATCTACAACATGCTTCTCAACATTTTTCCCCTTTTGTGTTTATTCTTAAAACCAACACTGAAAATATTGTATTATATACAAGTGTAAGACATGCATATCTATAGGTGAAAAATAAATGGATTTTCGAATATACTGAACTGAGTTTCTGCAGTGGGTTAATGTTGTGATAACTGATAACCGGTGAATAAATTTGTGCTATAAAACGAACATCTCAGAATGCATATGCAGTTGGAAGCTCTTTTATATATATTTAAAAGCCTCTTTAAAAATAGATAAGGGACATTTCAAGATACAGACTCCAGTCTAGGAATTCCTGTTCCCTTCTTTGCCCTCTTCCTTTTATGCCTTGCTGAGCACGTCACCTTGTTTTTCTTTCTGGTTATCATTTCAGCAAACAGAGGTAGTAACTTTGGTGGCGGAGGATAACTATAATGCTTTTAACATTAGTGGGGCATGAATGTTCCTTTGGCATCAGAGGCTCCCCTTCAGTTAACACAGTTTCAGTGGCAAGAAGGGGGGGGGAATAGTCCTTGGGGTTGAACTGGGTGAAGAGAGAGTTGTTCTGTCCAAATAAAATTAACTGATACCTGTTCAACAAGCTAAAAATAGAGCCTGTGCAGCCGCTGAATTCTTTCTTGGATTGGCTCCGGGTTCCTTCACTCTGTGAAGCAATGGCATCCATCAGTAGAGGGAGGAGCAAGGGGGAAGACATGAACAATAAATATCAGATTCCCAACTTTTTTTTTTTTAAGAATATGTATCTAGCATTCTTAGAACCAGAAATAAAAGGCAACATGTAGAAGTAATATTCTAAATAAAAAATGGTGATGAATTAGCCTGTACTCTCCTGGTGTCAGGGACTGGGCAGAGGGGAAAGGGTGGAGACCGCCTCCCCAGCCTGACCCTTGCAGAGAAGGAGGAGACAGTTCAGAATTACATCAGGGGTTTGAGGGAGGTCACAGCTCAGAGGAAGATGAGGGGGAAAGCTGGGAAATAATGGGAGAGGAGGGAGAAGAAGCTCCAGAGGGGTGACAGCTGACAGACACAGTGTCTTTAGAAAGCATTCCAGACCTCCCCTCTCCCAAAATCCGGTGGGCATTGGAAGTAGGAGAGCAGAGAGCCCAGAGGCAAAGGGCACTTCTCAGCACCCATAGTGATGACGCATGAAGAGGAGAGAGGGAGGGGGTGGAGATTCACTCGGGGCAACGTCACTACTTGAAGAGGCTGCATTTCTAAGCCTCTCTCTGTGAATATTGAATAAAAGACATTGGTAAGAACTTTCCTTGTCTTATCTGTTGCTGGCAACCTACCGTGGGGGTTGGATCCTCTGACGCCTGACGCCTGGAGTGCCCGCCACTCCAAAAGGAATTGCTGTGTACATGCAGCTGAGAACATTTATCTTAGCCCTTAGGGAAGAAAATAAAACCTTTGTTTTTTGTGTAAGTGTTGGGAAAGATTGAGGGCACAAGGAGAAGGGGAGGACAGAGGATGAGATGGTTGGACAGTGTTCTCGAAGCTATCAACATGAGTTTGACCAAACTGCGGGAGGCAGTGGAAGACAGGAGTGCCTGGCGTTCTGTGGTCCATGGGGTCACGAACAGTCGGACACGACTAAACAACTAAACAACAACAACAAGGTCCAGGTTTCATTATTTAGCAATATTTTAAGGTCTTAGGAAGTTGCTGTCTACTGAGTTCATCTAGTTCAGTGATGGCCAAACTTGGTACTCATTTTAGCTAACATGGCTAACTCATCTTAGCTAACTTGGTACTCATCTTAGCTTGGTACTCATCATCCCTAGCTAACAGGACCAGTGGTCAGGGATGATGGGAATTGCAGTCCCAAAACAGCTGGAGGGCCACGTTTGGCCATCACTGATCTAGTTGGTCTGCACTAAACTGGCAGTGGCTATCCCAAGGTTTCAGCTATTTGAATAGGATGCCCACCTTTACAGTAGTTCTGCTTCCGGTTTCCTGCTGTGACCTAAGATGAGTATCTATTGTTCTGCTCATCCATTTGATTTACACCTGAATGATCCCAATGCATCTACAAGTCAAAGACACAAGGTCTTTTGCAGCCAGTTATTTAGTACCATGGTTGTTACACCTCTGCTCTCCATTGATTCCTGTCACACCTGCCCAGTACATAACGTAAAAGTCAAAAAGGCAGTTACTGCACTGGCAGCTCTTTGGTTATGCCAACACAGTTGTGACCCAAAGTGCAGGCTTCACCAAGAGTATCATGGTAACAACATTTTGCTTGGTGCACTTCCATAAAGTCACCTGGAGCGATGTGGTCAGCAGAAAGCCTTTCTCCAGTGTGCCTACTCATTGATTATTAGACCTTAGTTCTGGATCCCATAGGTGGAAGGAATACATCTGCATTGTGGCAAGTTGTTTACATCAGATGGTCTGCTGGCCCTGCCTTGACTTCCAAATAATTTGATATTATTGTCGTTATCTCTCCCTGTTGATTGACTCTTCTATCTTTCATGTCTAGAATCACAGCACATCCACTGCAAGCCAAGATAGTGGCAAATAGGACATGCTTTTGATTTTTCAGTGCAAATGTCATCCTAATCTTTTTGTCGTTGCTGTTTGTTTTCTTGCTGATAGTTAAATCGACTGAGCTGTGCACTGAGAAGATGACACAGCTGAACAATCTGATGGAATTAAATAGTTTCTCATAATTTCTATGCTGTTAAGTGGCACAAAGAGCATTACCTAATCACTGCTTGTCAGCCTTTGCTGTTTAATTCCCATCCTAGAGATCTTTCATGTTTACTCTTCTGTGCCACTGGAAAATGCTCCCAGATGATATATTTTAAACATTTAAATACTTGATCGTACAAACCTGTCTGCTCCCACTGCACAGTCTGTCAATGTAAAGACTTAGTAAAAATTTCAACTGTGAACTCTGTTTGTGCCACCATCATAAATAAATACCTTATGCTGTAAATAAAAAAAACTAGACTTTCTGCCACATCAGTCTCTTCTAATGAAGACATTGCTAATTTGAAAGAAACCTACTAACTGCCAATAAAAATATACCAGTACTCATCTCGTCTCTCTGTTTCTCTTAGAGAAACAAGGGATGGTGAGAGTTAATGTTATACTTACATTAGCAGAGTTTAACCCAGATTCAAGTCTTTGCTCAGCTATGAAGCAGTAGACTACATGGCCTTGGGGCATGTCACTATGTTCCTGCCTTACATACCCCACAATGTTACAAAGAAAATATGAAGGAGATGGAACTGTGTATTATTATTATTATTATTATTATTATTATTATTAATTGATTTTATATATTGCCCTATACCCAGAGGTCTCAGGGCGGTTCACAGAATAAAATCAAAATATAAAACCACAAAATACATAAAATAAAAACAACAACAACCCAATAACCACACATTTCAAAATGATGACACGGGTGACATGCTATCCTTTGGATGAAGAAGGAATACAAGTACCATACACAAATAACTATTTGTTATGACAGGCACAGCCAACACCCACTTGGAGTGGAAGACAAATTTTGCCCCCAAACACACACTCACTCTCTCTTTCTCTCTCTCTCTCACACACACACAAACACAAACACAAACACAAATCCTGATTTATCTACAATGAGGAACCTTCTCTTTCTTGGGATCCAATTTCACTTCTTGAAAGGAGGGGATACAGGCTTGGTCCACACTCCTGTTCACTCGGCATCCAGTGTGCAGCTGCTGCTAGTTCAGGAACGGCTACACACATAACATAACCACAATCCGCATCTATCCTGTCATTTCTTATGAAATTCTGCGTTTTGATGCTTTTGCCTCCAAGCCAGCTTCAACCAAATTGAGAAAAAGAACGACCTAGCTGTATTTAAGCCAATAAGATGTGTGCAGCCCTAGTTATCCTGGATCTGAGTGACATCTGAAGTGGTGCTCCTGAGACTTCTGTAGTTAGTACATAAGGAAATAAGAAGAAGAAGAACATAAGAAGAGCCCATTGGATCAGGACAATGGCCCATTTAGTCAATCAATCAATATTGTTATGATCTCAGATCAGTCATGCCCATCTAGTCCAGTATCATCTTCCCCCTGTGGCCCACAAAGCAGCATTCAAACACAAGAGCACTCTCTCCTGGCATTCAGAAGTGTCGCTACATTCAACTGCGGAGGGCAGAGCATAGCCATCATGGCTGGTCACCTTCCATAGCTTTCTCCATGCCCTTGTCCAATCCTCTTTTAAAGATTGGTGGTCGTCACTGCCTCCTGTGGGAGCGACTTCCACAGTTTAACTACGGTAACTAACAAACGATATGCCACACTATACTGCATTGTTTTGGAAGATTTAATATTGTGCTCAAAACATCTATAGACCATATACAGTGGTACCTCGGGTTAAGAACTTAATTCATTCTGGAGGTCCGTTCTTAACCTGAAACTGTTCTTAACCTGAAGTACCGCTTTAGCTAATGGGGCCTCCCGCTGCCACTGCGTGATTTATGTTCTCATCCTGAAGCAAAGTTCTTAACCTGAGGTACTATTTCTGGGTTAGCGGAGTCTGTAACCTGAAGTGTCAGTAACCTGAAGCGTCTGTAACCCGAGGTACCACTGTAGTCAGAGGATTCCCGAGGTACCACTGTAGTCAGAGGATTCCCACCCCCTCCCTCCAAAGCTTTGCCACCGTTTTATGGGGAAAGTGAATTCATACATTTTTATGTACCATAATTAACTGTTGTTGTTTCTCAGACATAGTCCCTTGATATATTTCACATGAAGAGCTCATTAGACTCCTAGTGGGAGAGCATATGGAAATGCAAGATGATGGAAAACGTTGAAGAATATTAGCTGTTACATTACAAAATACCTTTGTGTTCATACCAAGTGTGAATAAAACAAGGCATACTCCCAAAATAGTATTTTCCCAGGTTGAGGTATCGCTTTGTCTTTTGTGTAATGTAAGCGTTGCCTCTGTTCTGCATATTCCTTTATGTATTTCACTTGCTATTCATGGGGCGTTCAAGGTGAACTATGTTACAAACTATGATTGCACATTATAAGGGTGCTGTTTCTGGAATGTATAGAATGTCTATAGGCTCTTCACTGGTTTAGAATGGGTTTCTTTTATTATTTATTTATTTCAGGTATTTATACTGTATATGGTTTAATTTTCAATTTTCATTTTTAGCTCCTGCACTATTATCATAATTATATATGTACCAATCGATACGTTAGAGTCTCCAGTGTGGTATAGTGGTTAAGAGCGGTAGACTCGTAATCTGGTGAACCGGGTTCGTGTCTCCGCTCCTCCACATGCAGCTGCTGGGTAATCTTGAGCTAGTCACACTTCTCTGAAGTCTCTCAGCCTCACTCACCTCACAGAGTGTTTGTTGTGGGGGAGGAAGGGAAAGGAGATTGTTAGCCGCTTTGAGACTCCTTCGGGTAGTGATAAAGCGGGATATCAAATCCGAACTCTTCTTCTCTTATTGGTTGTTTTCTGTTCTCGTTCCCCCAAACTGTCATAAGTATATAGCATCTTCAGTACAGTAATTTACTTTTACATGCAAGATTTGAACACATTCAACTCTTTCTTCCAACGTGGAACCCGAAACGGTGTGTGTTTGTGGTTTCCAGGTAGTCTCCATTCTAGGCACTAATGAGACCCAGACCTGCAGACCTCAAGCAAGGTGCTGAGGGCATTGGGATAGCTGCCATGCGGATAAATCTGGTATCCAATAACTTACTGAGCGATTGTCAAATCTTTCATATCCCAGAAAGATGATTGGATCTAGCAGTTTCTCAGTATTCCTTCAGAAGTTCAGACCCACTATGAGAGCGCCCTGCCCCTAGGCAGACGCTGTCACTCTGACGTGTACTCTAATTGCCTAACTAGGATCTGCTCTGAGTCCCATGTAGCTATTGCATGTTCTACCCATATGCTTTCAGTTACAGTGCTGCAAGAGAGCCCCAGGCAACTACCTTGTTTGCATTGTGCTTCCTTTGAGCATCACTATTCATGCCTACCAGATTTTATTATTTTTTTAAAAAAAACTATATACCCACCAGATTTGACAATAGAAAAGAGACAGATTTGGGACTAGCCGAATTTGGGACAGGCACTATTAGCAATACTTGCACTACCCCTGCTTTTGACCCCACAGCAAATTAAAAAGATGATGATTGAGGTTGAAGGAGTTTCCTAGGCAGCAGATAGAGACTGGAAGACAATGGGAACTGATTCAAACTTTTCACAGAAGCAGATGAAAACATATCTTGTGAAAAACGTACACGTCCCACTTTGGTTCTCTTCAGGCTTCAGCTCTTTGCAGTTTCTTTCCAAGTGTCTCCAGCGAAAATATTTGAGCGTGTCCTCACCCCCCCCCCATCTTTACTCTCCATATGACGCAGGCTGTCTGGGTTGGTCTGAAATCTCTTTAAGGGCATTTTAATTCTCTGCAGAAACTCCAGACAGGCTGTGGAGGCTTTGTGTCACAACTTTAAAATTATTTAAATGTACTTTGTCTGTGCACAGACATAAACTCTTGTCAACTCATTCACAATAAAAAGCCATGGTGCCTTAAGCTACTTTTTAAAAACCAGCCACAGGACTGCCAAGGTGACCTTTCCTGCTGTTTCAATTACAGAGTGTTGCCATCATTTAACTATTAGAATGATGGAATGTGTGCACTTTGATATCTGAGTGGCAACATTTCAGGCCAGGGAGATCTCTGTGAGTGGGCAGATTATAGATCTAAAGACTCGCATCAAGGAATTAAAGGTATGCAGCCATAAGTATGATGAAGAACTGGTTAGCCAGAAGCTGCCTTCTGAGGCTGGAATCTAAAAATCTTTTTCGAAAGCTGCAGGGAAATCACAATATTTCTAATTGACTTTAATAATCAATACTGACAATTTTGTTCTTGCTTGCATCTAGCCCAGGGTACTAGGAAACTGCATTCTGTCTGGCTTTGTGGGAGGAAAATTTCATATGCCCTTCAAAATAAGAAAGTAATGGACCTTTATAAGGCTTCTTTTCATGCAGTTTAAGCTGAAATACATTACAATGTTATATGACATTTGAAACGAGCTTCTATATTTTATTCAATAAGCTTTATAAGCTTCATTACCAAATTCCTCAGCATCATTTGGCTCTACTGTTTTGACCATCAGTCACCACTGAAACAGGTAGGAAAACACCCACTCAGAAATGAACATGCTCCTATCAAATTGAAATGCCAAAGAGCTAAGATTGTCAAGCTGGATCAAATATCTACAAGAGAAAACTCCAGTTAGAGGCCAAAATATACTGTAATTCTTTGAGCACGTATCTCTGGCTAGCTATACTTTTGTGTCTTTTCGAATATAATAAATAAACCTACTGGCATTCATTTCGGCAAATAAAAATGCAGCGGTAATAGATATGTAAATCTAGGCAAGTAAACTGAACGCGTTTCACTCATGAATAATTATATAAAGGGGGGAGGGAAAGGAAAAGGCAGCATGAATATTCAAAGCTGTGCACCAAGTCTGATAACGAGCAAAAATTATTGCTGAGTAACCATTCAAAATAATGTACAGAATTTTGCAGGGATTATAAATTTTCAGTGAATGGTTAGATATCCGGTTAGATATTCCAATGTTCTGCTACTGTGACAGTAACGACAACACATCTCACAATATTCATTATTTCACTGTGGGACTTAACAGTTGCTTTACATTCTATTTTTCCTTTCCACACAAACAAAATGTTGCATGTGAGCCCGACAACTACGTGTTTATGCAGTAATGTATGCAACAGTATATGAACCAAGGAAAGAGAAATGCCACATCAAGGAGCAGCAATTGGCTATAGATGACAGAAAACACGTATTTACCATTTTGTGTTCATGTGGTCAAGGGCTTAGGCCAAATCTGGCTCCCAGGTATGAGTTGCTCTATCTTGCCGTATTTCAAAAAGTGAAATTCCAGACAGTTGTTCAGGGTGTTTTGGTTTTTTTTTTTTTTTTAGTTTTGCCCAAAGAAATGAAGTTTTTTTAGCTATTTTTAAGGAGATTCGCCAAAATCTAGACTTCTGACATCAGTTGCCATACGTCTGGATTTTCCCAGACATTTCAGCAATTTCCGCCTGGACACTGCTTCTGACTGCAGTATTTCGGCTATGTCCGGGGAAATTTGGACATATGGCAACCCGACTCTATGATAAAATGAAGAGGTAAACACATAGTCGCTGTACATACGTAACTTTAGAACACATTGTAGGTATGCATAAACATCACCAATCCCTTATGTGGTACAATAATTATTGACTGGATGGCCACAAGGAGATATAACATACTAGTGAATACACACCATGGTAGGGCAAAGTGGAAGACTGGAACATTATTGTAAGATCACACATTTAAGGGTTCATGTGTACAACTTCCTTTAAGAGAGGAGAAAATGTATACTGGAGTGCGAGTTAAGCTTGACTCTCTGGAGCTTCTTTTTTTGCTGAAACTGAAAAAAAATAAGAGTTTGTGCTGCAAAGAAGGACTAGAGGTTAAGAGAACATTTAGAATCAGAACCAACAGGGAAGAAAGGGGGGAAGAAGGTTAAACTCTTACGTTCTGCGTTATATTTCTGGGGAGGAAAGTGTAACCATATTTCTGGTTCCCAAAAGGCAGGGGACAAAAAAGTAAAATAAAATGTGATGTGCTCAGATCTAGGAAAGTCCAAATGCAGAACCTCAGAGAGGTTGTTCTGAGATCATAAATAAGTGAGGCAATGCTCTCAAACAGTGCCGGATTTACGTATAAGCTAAACAAGCTTCCGGACAGCGCTGGCCCCCGGCCTCTTAAGTGAGATGGGTGCACAACCCTGGAGTCGGACACGACTGGCCCGTACGGGCAGGGGTACCTTTAAACAAGCTATAGCTTAGGGCCCCACTCTCTTGGGGGGGGGGTCCTCAAAAAAATTAAAGGAAAAAAATTGGATGTACATTTCCAAAATATAAGATAAAAAACAAATACAATGGCTTTAGATACCTATTAGGTCCATAAATTACCATATAGCATATATTCAACACAAATGCAGTGACAATTTGTTGTTGACAAAGGACAGCTGGACATATGAGCAAACGAGGCTCTCTTTTTTTACAGATGGCTACTCTTCCAATGACCCCAAGAGGGCCCCCATTACCTTCAGTAGTTTAGGGCTCATCAAACCTAAATCTGCCCCTGCTCTCAAACTCCAAAAGTCATAGTCTGTGGCTGTAATTGTTCTGAAAACATAGTCATCATCATCATTATTAAGATTTTGGATCCCCCCTTTACCGTGAGGTCCCCAGGTGGGTTACAGAAATATAAATATACAATATGCAGTCAATAGAATAGGATGGCAAAAAGATTCATATATACAACATGAATGCATTCAACTGCAAAAGCCAAATGAATGTCCCATTATGCAATGGGGTATAAAATGATACCATTTCTGTACTAGGGGCTCCAATATAAATTTTCCCACTCTTTGTCCTGTGAAAGGTAAGTGAAAATTGGCATAATGGAGGTAGTGAGCTGCACCTATTGAATCATGGAAAGTTAAGTAGCATAAAGTGGGAAAACAGTGACTGGGCACCCTGATACTCAGCTTTGAGGGATATTCTTCTGAACCACCTTAGAGAAATACATAATTTCTCTTTCCTTGGTTCATATACTTTTCATTAATAATTGCTTGGTCAACCCTTTCATCTGTCTTAATTAACACAGTCATGATTTAAATGAAAAGGACATCCCTGGTTTCAGTAGGTTTTTTTAAAAAAAAAAATAATGCAAATGAGGCTCTCCTTTTTTTCCAGATGGCTACTCTTCCAATCCTTTTCAGAGAGAAAACAACAAACACCATCTCTTGATTGCCAGATTGCTTGGTTTAGCAATCTGGATGTAAAAGTTGTGTTATAGAACTGAGAGAATGGTTTGTTGCTAGACTACATAGCTACACAATATGAAGTGTCTGGTATGCAACTTTCATGCATTTTTTTTAAAAAAAGCATTTCTTTAATTGCTTTCATGTGACATATACCATTTTTCTTTTTTCCTAAAGCCAGCTTGTTACAGCTTTTCATAAGAATGCTTAGAGTAGAGGAAATAATCCTGAGGAAATTGACTTGACAGATCTTCCTTCTCCTGTTGCTCGGAATGTCCACTTTTATTACTGTTTCTTTTGTACACTTCCCTTTTATGAAGTCCTCCCAATGTTGAGGTAAATCAGAAGTACCTGGCATGCACATCTGGTAAGCCCACGGTGCAAACTCTGACACATATCTAGAGCTGTTATTCTCAGGTGATTTTTAGATGCCCAAGGTATGGATGGGGGAACCAGTCTGTTCTCTGTTGGTGTGTGCTCCTTCTTATGCCCATTCTGTCCCTTTCTTCAAAAAATATACATTTCTAACTTCTTTTCCTTAGTATAAGCACACACATTTGAAATGCATACTCAGCTTCCTGAAGGACCCCCTCCTCTGCTACAGACTCCCCCGTGTGTTAAGGTCAGAAAAGGAAGCATATTTGTTGTTCCACTGCCCTCTGTAGCTCAAAAAAAAGATACCATCTTTTTACCCTGACATTTTACACCCAAGTTGTATATTTTAGGAGCCACCTTATTTCTGTGATTGTACTGTAAGTTGCTTTAATCTGTTTTTAACATTGTGTTTGAATTGCTGCACTCTACCCTAGGACCTTAGGGGGATGGGTGAGATCACCATCATCATCACAGCAATTAATAATAAGATAATTTTAGAACAGGGGTAAGCTAACTTTTTCAGCAGGGGGCCGGTCCATTCTCCCTCAGACCTTGTGGGGGGCCAGACTATATTTTGAAGGGGGGGGAAATAATGAATGAATTCCTATGCCCCACAAATAACCCAGAGATGCATTTTAAATAAAAGCACACATTCTACTCATGTAAAAACACCAGACAGTCCCCACAAATCTAGAGATGCATTTTAAATAAAAGGACACATTCTACTCATGTAAAAACATGCTGATTCCCAGACCGTTCACAGGCCAGCTTGAGAAGGTGATTGGGCCGCATCTGGTCCCTGGGTCTTAGGTTGCCTACTCATGTTTTAGAAGCTGAGAATCGCTTCAATATAATTGGGAAGTGGATAACTAAGTTCCCCCCTGCATGTCTGCAGGCACTGTGCGAAAAAGGTCAGTTTTTATCAGAATCTGCAAAAATGTAATTCCTCAAGTATCCCCAGCCCAAACTTGGCATACCCTGAAGCAGGGCTTTTCTTCAACCGGAACTCTCTGGAACTCAGTTCCAGCCCCTCTCAGGTGGGCACCATTGCCATTCTAAGAGAATGAGGGAAGCATTCATGGTGAGTTTGAGCACCTCTTTTTCTAGAAAAACAGCAGTGCCCTGAAGCATTATAGATTTAAAGGGTTGGAAAAATTAGAGCAGGGATTGCCTTTTTTTTTTTTTTTTGAGCCAGTGAACACTTCTGGGAAAGTGTTGTGAGTGTCAGTCACAAAATGGCTCTCATAGGGATGTTGGCATAGCACAAAAATGGCTGCCATGAAGGTGTGTAGGAGAGGCCAAGCCAGTGGAAACAGGACGTGATTAGGAAGAGCAAACAGTTTCTCATGCGTAGTGGATTTTTGAGGAGATATTTATGGAAACCTTTTGTCATAGGAGGTACTGGCAGGTACACTCATGTCCATAGGCACCATGTTGGTGAACCTTGAGTTAGAAGCTTCTGTTACAACCCAGTCACTACTTACTCTTACTACTTGCTTACAGGTGACGGCGGGTGAACATGCCACAGCAGCAACAGCAAAGAGGAGGGGAATCAGAGTCAGGAGGCTGCAGCCATTAGTAGGGGGTCCCCTACCATGGCATAGCCCTTGGCAGCTGCCAGAAAAGAGCAACTCCTGGCAGCCCCAATAGTAGCAGCAGCAGCATTACAATAATGTGTGTGATACAGCTGGAATCAAATCTGATATGACACAATCAACTGAAATGAGCCTGTACTTCTAGTGGCTGCTGATTTCCACTTTTAAACATAAATAATATAAGACTGCTTGGATAGCAGCCTAGTGAGCGTCATAAGTATATATTATTTAATGGGTACCAATTACAAGTAGAAACATTACCATGGCGGAAATGTATCAGTAAACACCATCATGCCTGTCTGAGTCTTGGCTAGTGTATGTATTTTTATCCCCAGAAATGAAAAAAGCTAGCAAACTTTACAGCAGACGAGGAATTAAGCCATTTCAAATTGTTTTGACTGTATATTTTGATTCTTTAAGACAGCATTTATGAGCTGCCAGAAAAATTATAAGACACACAATTTGCAGCTCCACTACTCCAGATAACTTTATATAGTCAGTCTGTATGTCTGATTCTCTCCCTCCCTCCCCCTCTCACACACAACACACAACGCACAAACTCTCTCTCTCTCTCCATTACAGCACACCCTCTGATCTTGGATGTTCAACCTATAAAAAAACAGGATATAGGTGTGAGGCCGCTGGCTCCAAAAACATATTTATTCCCTTCAATGACATTGCTATAATTCATTCACCATGGTCATTCCTGTTAATAATTAAAATTAGCCAATTTGAACACAAACTTTTTTTTTTGTTCTTTCTTGTGAATTATTGTGTAGCATCTTGTACAACTGAAAAAAATAGCATTTGAGGGTGATTTGGATGCATTAAAAGAGCAGTGTCAAATGCTTATTCCCAGAGTTTTTAGCATACGCTGGTGGTCTCTTGAGAGTCATATATTTGTAATTCTGTAGTCACAACCATCTGGGGAAGTTTAGTCTCTCTGGCTTTCCAGTAGTAGACACTTGTGGTTAGTAACATTAGTAAGAACCATGGATATTGTAGCCCCATGAGGATGTTGTAGCCCTATGCATATTTACGTAGAAGTATGCCCCACTGGACTCTGTGAAGCAATATGCAAAGTAAATATGTATAGAATCAGGATAAACAATTTATCTTTTAGCATCTTCTAAGGCACTGCAGTGCATACATTTGCCTACTTTTCCACCTCTTTCAGTTTCAGCACTTTAAAAGATCCTGCTACATAAACCTGTGAAAAAGAAATTGAAAGCACAATCTGTTGGGGCAGAAGGGACATTGCTCAATGGTAGAGCAACAGCTTTCCATTTTGAAGATTCCATTTCGACATCTCCAGCTAGGGCTGAGAAGAAATCCTGATTGGATCCTGAAGAGCCACGGCCAGGCAGTGTAGACAGAGTTGGTCTGGTCAGCATAAAGCACTTTTCTGTGTTCCTAGCTCTATGCCTGCCAACTCACAAGTGAAGACCCACTCGGTCTAATGGGTCTTAGTCCCCAGTATGTGAGCACAGGACTGCAGCCTTGTTACCCTTGCCTGTTTTTAATCAAGTTGCAAACATATATTACATATTTTACACACAATTTTTCCCGAGTTATCTCTGAGATGATAATAAGCAGGCGACAGTATCTGTGCTATCGTACATTCTTGGTATGCAAGTCATTTCTCTGAAAAATGATAGTATAATCTAACAAAGCACAGAACAATCTATCATCTCCTCTCACTGTATAAAAGAGCACAACAACCTCAGAATACATTAATTGTACAGATCATACCCAAGCCCTGTTTTCTAGGAGAGATGATACTTTCTACATCTACTTGTGTCCTCAACTGTCACACAGATCACAAACCAGCTCTTCTATCTCTGTCTAGCAAAGGATGTGTTCCCCATGTCCTATTTCAATTAGCTTAAGTACCCTGTCTATTCTATGACAGGATGCTTTAAGTCATCCTCATTTCCTTTCCCGCCACCAGCCATGGCTCTTCCTTTGGCATTTAGTCCTAATCATCCATTCTGTGGTCTATCTCAGATGATCCTCCGAGCCTTGGTTTTGAGGATTAAGAATGTGGTGTGGCTTCCACAATCCACCCTCCTGTCTTGCATGCTGATTTCTTCCTCTGTTTCTGGGTTTCTCTAATCATATTCTCCATATTAAGCAACCATGCCAACCTTAACTTATAGGCCACAATTTGCAAACCAGCCTTGAAGTCGATGCTAATTGCAGTTGCTCCGTGCAAACCTCATGGCAAAGTGGATAGAGCAAGTTGGAAATGGTAGAGGAACCTCACATGCAAGAGGGATGTGTGGGAATAAGGTGCACGGAAGCCGTAAGAGGAACATTCCAGATTATCCCAACCAATGGAAGATGACGTCTAAACTGGGCCCATGTGTTTCACATCTCAGCTAATTGAAATTGGTTGAAATTGATGAAACCTTCCATTAGGAGAGCTACTGTAGATCAGTAGAACATATGTGTTGCATCTCCAGTTTAAAAGGATCTAGCAGAATCCTGACATCCTGCATAGCTCCTGTCAGAGTAGATAATACAATGGTACCTTGGTTCTCGAACTTAATCCATTCTGGGAGTCCTTTCGACTTCTGAAACCATTCAAAAACCAAGGCACAGTTTCCAGTTGGCTGCAGGAGCTTCCTGCACTCAAGCGGAAGCTGCATTGGAAGTTCAGCTTCTGAAAAATGTTCGCAAACTGGAACACTTAGTTCTGGATTTGCGACGTTCGGGAGCTGATTTGTTCGGGAGCCAAGCCATTCGAGTACCAAGGTACACTGTACTGAGTTAGATGGACACATTACTGCTTGTATACACATTAATGTTTACTGTGGCTCTGGTTCATTCCCACTCTTGGTGTTTAAGCTGAGTACATGTGATGTTAGCCACAATCAGTGCCAGATTTATGTATAAGCTAAGCAAGCTATAGCTTAGGGTGTAGGGAAACAAATCAGGTAATGTGCATTGGGTGAAGAGATCCCCACCCCCTCTCTGGTGTCTATAGCAATGCAAAAATGCAACTTTAAACAAAGCAAAGTGGGTGTGCTGGTCCCAGGGGGGATGAGGTACTATTACCGTAGGCCAAGATCAACAGGGAGCCGGGCGGGGTAGCAGGAACGATGGTAGGGCAGAAGCAGGAAGCCAGGCGAGGAACCGGAACACTGGTAGGGTAGAAGCAGGAGTCCAGGCGGGGAACAGGAACACTGGTAAGGCAAAGCAGGAGTCCAGGCGGGGAACAGGAACACTGGTAAGGCAAAGCAGGAGTCCAGGCGGGGAACAGGAACACTGGTAAGGCAAAGCAGGAGTCCAGGCGGGGAACAGGAACACTGGTAAGGCAAAGCAGGAGTCCAGGCGGGGAACAGGAACACTGGTAAGGCAGAAGCAGGAAGCCGGGCGAGGAACAGGCACACTGGGAGTGCCGAACAAGGACTGGGTAAAGCAGATACTCCACAACGACGTTGCTCCCGCAACCTGGGACCGGGCTGCCTGACCTTTATCTTCTTCTAAGGCCGGGGGCGGTCCCGGCCCCCAGAAGCCCCGCCTCTCTTGGCCTTAAGGCGAGCACTCCTCCTGGGAGACACCAGTTCCCTTCGCCTCTCTGCCCTAAGCCTCTGCAGATCAGGAGAGGCCGAAGGGTTACTGGGCCCCGGGGGAGGCTCACCTGTAGCCACTGAGTCTTCCAGCACCTCTGGGGCCTGAATGATTTCACCTGGTGCCTGCTCTTGAGTTTCCTCAGCAACTAGGCCTTGCCCCAGTTCAGCCGGCCCTGGAGGCGGGGACTCCTGCGCCGGCTGGGATTCCTCCGGATCACTCTCAGACTCGGAATCCCAGGCCATCACAGTGGGATTGCCTCACATTATCATCATCATCATCATCCTTGATTTATTAATCACTGTCTAAACCACCATCTTTTCCTGCCAACCTAGCAGTTCGAAAGCACGTCAAATTGCAAGTAGATAAATACGTACTGCTCTGGCGGGAAGGTAAACGGCGTTTCCATGCGCTGCTCTGGTTCACCAGAAGAGGCTTAGTCATGCTGGCCACATGACCCGGAAGCTGTACGCTGGCTCCCTCGGCCAATAAAGCGAGATGAGCGCCACAACCCCAGAGTCGGCCACGACTGGACCTAATGGTCAGGGGTCTCTTTAAACCACCATCTTAATACAATTAAGCCAGCAATATGTACATAACCCCAGTATAAGGCAGCTTCCAACATTTCTAAATATCTTATTTCTAAGGGTAAATAAAACTTGCTATCTTGATAACTTTGGGCTACTTTTTGATGTCAAATGGGGTGGCAAGGGGAGGGATCTTTCCCCACAGACAAGTATATATGCCTTGAAAACTGTTGTTAAAAAGTGGCCAGTAATGGAAGATGTGGAGATGTGGCTCTAACCTGTACCTGAAATCATAGGCCCTTTGCAAGAACTGGAGCTGTATGAGACAGGAAAGTGATTTTTCAGTGATGTAATACTGTTGTATGAGCAACTTTCTGTTGATCCCTTTTTTAAAATCAAGGGAGATATGTGTGAGAAACAGGAATTAATTTGTGAGTGCAGTAGCACTAAATCTTGCAAATGTCTTACATATCATGGCATTAGACAATTTTACATAGGAAGATTAAACAATTAAGAATTGCCATTCTGGCTTCATCCTTCTTTAAATAGTGGAGATAATTAAAAAGAAGGGCTTAGCTTTTATTTTCACACTGCTAGTTTGCTATGAGAAAGGTCACAACCTATGTTCTGACTTCAGTGTTTAATGAATTGATATGTCTAATCAGAGGAAAAACAACTGAATTTTCACTGAGGTGATGGACTAAGTCTGGTCTAGGTTGCAGCTAAGGTGCAACTATCCATTAGGGATTATAAAGGGTTTTGTGGGGTTTCTTCTTCTTTGTTTTTCTATGGAGGAATCTTTATGGGTCCCTCACTTGCAATTTGAAATATTACATCCAAAACACAGATCTAGCACTTCACTGAGGACAAGGCCTAATACTCTGAATGTACAATGTTGTCTTCGTGCATTGCTAGATATCTGAAGCAACTTCATGGAACATATTGTAGTACAGCTGATGAGATGACACACATATACAACAATCAACCCATTCTAGAGATATTTGTCCTGAGACATAAGTGGTAATATTCAATATTCAAGTGGTAATATTCCGATACCATGGTCATTGTTGTGTAGAACTGAGTCATGTAAATAAGTGAAAGTTGAAGATGAGAATGAGAACGCAAATTCGCACATTCCTAAATACACTGGAAATTGTCGTTGGAATTAAAAATCTCTGTTGGCTGTGCCTCAGAACTCATGTTTGAGGTGAGATTTGGACAACCATACATTATCCATTAGACCACACATTCTTCCTGAAAAAGTCATGGAGTTATTTTTATCATTTCTGTTGACAATACAAGAACATCGCCAGTGTGTAACCTGATGTGGCTCTGAATGGTCAGCTTTTCCCTGACTCCATGATATTATGGCTTCAAACAACACCCTCTCTCCAATCCTTGCTTACTTTCAGCATTCCAAAGTTTTGTCAAACATTCCAGAGCTTTCAAAAATCCAAAATCAAGTCATTAAACAAAAAGCATATGACATGATTCAGATTCACATTTCCTTCAAATGGAATTTGCAGTACAATCCTATCAATGTTCAAGTAAGTTCTACTAGTTTCAATAGGATTTACTGCCAACTAAGAGTGCATATAACGGCAGCCTGAGGCTGTAATCATATATGCACCTAACTAGGAAGTAAGGTCCATTGAACTCAGTGAGTCTTATGCCCGAGTAAACATGCATGAGATCATGCTGTTAGACTTTCTGAAGCTGAGCATACTGAACTTCTAGAAACAGGGATAATGGCAGATTTACCTTTGCAACACAGAGAAGAAAATGCTAATAGTGTCTGTCTGACCAATGAGATTCAACGGAATTTCTGTCTACGTGGAACATAATAGAAAAGACTCCAAGATTTCAAGGACTATGCATATGTCATTCATTATGTTGTATATGCTGCTTACCGCTTACTCATTCAGTGATTTTTGTTACAGCTGCTTAGTAAAGCCCTAACGACTGCATACTCCCGGGCAGGGATGACAGAGCATGCCCTGAAATCTCAAATCTGCCATTCCGTACCTGTCTGAGAGCTTCCAGTTCCTGACATATTAATATCCCATTAAAGTAGTTCTCCGAGGGAGTGTAATGTAACAACTATTCAATAAATGTCTATCATTTGTTTGAGGTTATTCCTTTGTGTGTGCCAACACTTTATTTCATCACTTAATTACAAAATCAAATGCTAAGGATTTTGCTACTTTAATCCATATCAACCATTGCTGGATATATGTGTGAGTAGTGGGGAAGAAAGCCTTACTTGAAGGACAGTGTAAATGTGAAGCAATAAACAGCTGTGAGACAAAATGGTCCCTACTATGCATTTCTATCTCCACAAATTTCCACAAATTGTCTACAAGTCAAATCCAAATTAATGCAATCTAGGCATTCCAAAAGGCAGCTCAACAACTTTTGGAGTATCTTGGTTTTTACTTTTTGAAATATGGCAGCCCGACTCGTCCACTATATAAATGTCCACTATATAAATACTAGCTTCTTCATGGATCCAAGGGACTGGGGTATGGCTGGATAACAGGGAATGCTTCTTGCTCTCCTGTCACAGAAATTGTTGTTGTTTAGTCGTTTAGTCGTGTCCGACTCTTCGTGACCCCATGGACCAGAGCACGCCAGGCACTCCTGTCTTCCACTGCCTCCCGCAGTTTGGTCAAACTCATGCTGGTAGCTTCGAGAACACTGTCCAACCATCTCGTTCTCTGTCGTCCCCTTCTCCTTGTGCCCTCCATCTTTCCCAACATCAGGGTCTTTTCCAGGGAGTCTTCTCTTCTCATGAGGTGGCCAAAGTATGATGCCAAAATTAATCCTCCTGAAGAAAGTTAGAAACAAGGGGAAGCTAAGTCCTGGGAAGGTGAAAATGGTATATGGACTGACGCCCCCAGAACTCAGAGTAGCCATGACTCTGCAGGCTTGTGCCAATGGCCAAAGCAATTTGGTTTTCTCACAGCTGTCAAAAGTGTGCCTGTGTGTGTGTGTGAGAGAGAGAGAGAGAGAGAGAGAGAGGGATTTGACATACCATTTAGTCTATGGCTGCACCTGTGTAGCTAATTAATTTTGGGAAGTGGATTACAAATTACAAATTTTCTTCTGAAAGAAAAAGACATTACTACTTAAGACAATGATAATAGCATTTTCCAGACTGCTGAATGTATACAACATTCCCAGCGATTGGCTTGTTGTATAAGCACATAAGCAAGGCTTACATTAGACTAATGGCTTTCTTAAAGGGTTTTGCTACATTTTTATCAAAAGGGAGTTTGTGTTAATATAAATATATACCTTCTAGTCTCTGCAGTTTCCAAACAATGATGAGTTTGAGCAGTTTTTCAATAAAACATTTTCTATGGTCTTCCCTTGTCACACCTCAGTCCTTTCACCTCTTGCCTGTATCCAACCTACGCTGAAATCATCTACCTCTCCCATTCTTCGGACCATTTGAAACACTTCCTCAAATCGTAGATCAGCTTTCCATTAGAATCTCATGGTTTTGCTGCATACTCATTTTCTTCCCTTATTTCTTTGTCCCCAGCATGGCCCCTCCAAACTCTCCCACCTTGCCCAAGAGTCATGTGCTCCCTTTTAGTTACTCTGGGTCATTCCGCTTTACTGGTTACCATGCCTGGAATTTCTTACCAGAAATACTTTTTTGTTCTTTCCTCTCTTCATTCAGATCCCTCTTCAAGACCAGCTTTTTTTGTGTGAAGCCCATGGCTTAAGTCAGAAATGGTGGATGTTATTGGGCTCCAGCTCACATAAGACCCAGTCAGGTGTGGCCAATGTTTTGGAGCTGGAGCACATTGGCATCTAGAGGGCAGGCCTTACCTCCATGGCTTAATTCATTAATGTAAATCTCCAGCTGGAACAAAGCCTAAATAAATACGGTTGTGTGTACTTCTATTAATTATTCCTTTGTTATTCTCTTCTCTCTCATGTTCTCTCTCCTTATTGTTTTGTCCCACTGTCAAAATTTAGATTGTAAGAACTTTAAGACAGGGAGCTGCCTTTTCCGGTTTCCTGCACCTTGATGGTGCTATGTAATAAGTTAACAATTAAAAAGGCCTGCTAGCTGAAGTTTGCATTTCTTAGCGCAGAAAGTATTGATCTGATGTGTAGAGATCTTTCCTATTCTACTTAATTCAAAAGGGTTCTGGAAGCTTCTCTGTGTGAAAGAAGCAAGCAGGAGGTTCCTGATGTTTGGGTTATACCTTCAGAGAAGCTGAGTACAGCTGTCTTAAACTGCTTCTCTTATCTCTTCTGTCAAGGTGATGCTGACTAAAAAAAATAGGCCAGAAGGAGCCTGGGTTTCACTTTCTCTTTCCAACTCTTTTCCTTCTGATGTGGTGTGGTGTTCAGGGGTGAAGGAAGGCGTCGTGACACCTGGGGCGGGTGTCTCTACGTAGGGCGCATGTGCGGTGTCACTACGTACGACATATGTGCTGTACGTTGTGACGCCGCACATGTGCTGTATAGCGGTTTGCCGCTGGCGCTGCTCCAGCCATGAATGGAGGATCCTGGCACTGTCCGTACGGTGCTGGAGCAGCGCTGGCGGCAAACTGCAAAGTACAGCGCATATGTGGCGTTGCACGCATGTGCTGTACGTAGGCTGCAGCCGCGAACAGAGGATCCTCCGCATGCGGCTGTGGCGGCACAATGGCTGCTCATGCTGCCACAAGCCCCTGCAGGGTGACTTCTTGTCACCCCCGCAGACATGGAACCCGGGTCATACCACCACCCCTGCCCCCGTTGCAACACCACTGGTGGTGTTTTGTACATAGTATGCTTAGTGTTAAGGTTTAGACTTATTATAAGTTATTGTAAGTTTAAGTCTGCTGCAACTGGATTTCTTATGGACAGTGCCAATCCTGAATGTATTGGATTTGTGACCATTGTGCTCATTTGCCTTCAGTAGCAGTAAAGCTCTGCTGGATGATCAGTATTGAGTAGAATTTCAATGACACTTATGTGGTTGGAAGTGCTTGGGTAATTGTTAACTACTCATTGTATTCAACAATTAATAGTTACCCCAAAATACTTTCCTATTTAATGGGCCCTAATATTTTAATACATTTTCTTTTCAAAAGCAAGGGAAATCCCAGTGCCAAAAAACAGGCTGGTTTAAGAGTAGAATTAAGACTATCTCATGTTGACTCAAGCTCCACAAAGCTAGGAAACGGGAAGCTAATGCTTTAATAGATTTGCTCTTTGATCAGCAGCAATGTTTTGCAATGTTGCAGCTTGTGGTTAGCCTCCCTGCACCCTGTGTTGTCCTATGAAGCATCAGAAGCTTCCTGTCTTGCTAGAGTCGACTCAAGCCTATTCATTCCTTACATCAGTAGCTGGCAGAATGGGTTAAAGAGTGAGGACACTTCTTCCACCTCCCCTCACCATCCTTATGCTAACTCACCACCAGAGAAGAGGTTTCGATGTGTCACTACATCTGTTCTCTGGTCTGTACTTTCATTATGAACTGGTAATGCAGAAATTGTATTGCTTATTGGGTCTATTTGTTGCCCTTTCTCAGCTTCAGGTTTGCTTTTTTATTCAAAGCTCCCAGAGGCACAAAGAGATTTGATATTCTACTATGGTAGCAAGGGCAAGCCTGTCCAGTGCTTTCTATTCTCTAGGGTTTGTTCAAAGTTGATTTTAAAGGGCTCCCAGCCAAAAATTGCTTTACAGTCCAGTAGTTCTCTTTTCTGCCAACAATGTTTTTGCATAAATTATTCTTAATTTCATCCATTTGCTTCATTCCTTGCCCTTTAGGCATTAGCAAGCTCAGCATGTCCATCTTAGTTCAGCTCTAGACATTTAGTTCTTCTAGTCTTTTCTCAGAAAAGCGTTCCCTCCAGCCTCTCATTATTGCTATTAACTGGTCACCTCCATTTTTAATCCCATCTCTCACCTGTGATTATCAATATCTCAGAACTGATTTCTGTTGCACATAGAACATCAGTGGACATCAGTGCATGCTGCCAAATAATGGTAATGACAGCAGGAGCCAAAGTGTTCCATAAATGGGTAGATGGAGGAAAGCAGTTCTTCCAGCAACCATTTTGAGTTCAAGTTTTCTAAGACTTCCTCCACCACGGTAAAGTTCACAAATTCTGTTCAAGTCTCTTGTGACATTTTACATAATTGGCATCCAGTCAGAATAGATGCAGAGAAAGAAAAGTTGGGAGGTTAAAGCATGAATCATCCAGCTGTTATACCAAAAGTACAGATTTCTACCAGTTAAAAGACCATTAAGTCCAGTCGCGACGACTCTGGGGCTGCAGCGCTCAGCTCGCTTTACTGGCCGAGAGAGCTGGCTAATTTCCAGAAACCAAGACACAGAAGAAAACAATGGCATGGCCCTCCTTCCTTATATCAAGGGCACTACAGATAAAATTAGCAAAATCCTCCATAAACACAATATCAAAACAGCCTTTTGCACCAACCAAAAAATAGCCAATATCCTCAGAAACCCCAAGGATAAAATCCAGTTGGAAAACCAAGGGATCTATGAAATACCCTGCAAAGTCTGCCCAGCCACGTACATTGGACAAACAAACAGACGAATAAATGCACGTATCGCAGAACACAAGAATGCCGTCAAAAAAGAAGAAAAAACTTCCTCTCTTTTCCAACACATGAAAGAAACAGGACACGAAATTAATTTTGCAGATTCCAAATTGCTCTTTAACACGGAACATCACCACAAGAGAATAATCATGGAAGCCATCGAGATAGAGAAACACCCTCACAACATGAACAAGCGTGACGACACATCCCGCTTGCCAGACATCTGGAAATTAGCCCTCCCCACAAAAACTGACACCAGATCCAGAGGCACACAGAACGCCAACACCAATCAACCACACCAGACCCAAACCCAGACCCTCTCCACAGATGAATTACAGACACCATCCAGTAGCCAATCCATGGTGGCACCTCCGGATGCTGCACCCCCCTGCAATCCCTACACAGATCTGGCTGACACAAGCCACAAAACCACAGCTCGCCCCTATACACGAAGCCAAGCCAGAGCACAACTAAGTACAGTACAGCCATCTTCTCAGGAAAACTCTTCACAAAGTTCAAGAGGTCAAGACACAAAGACTTTAACAACTAATCCACACCTAATGACCCACCTAAGTGGTACTCAGGATATCACTCAAGAAATCACTCAAGATATCTCTCAAGTAATTAAGGAACAAAAGAAGAAAAGGCACACTAGCCTGGGAACTTCCTCTCTGCCCAGAACATTGGAGGCTATACACCACACCCCCTCTACAGTATTTATAGGAACTCAAACACTGAGATCCTGCTCTGTTCCAGTAACAAGAAGCCGAAAGCACCAGCCTGAAGATGACGAGTGAGACCTCGTCGAAACGTCGCCTAGACACCCCAACTTTTACACGGGAAGACACCCGAGGACACCAAAACCTGCATATATATATATATATATATATATATATATATATATATATATATAAAACAGGTATTCCTAACAGCTTGGAATTCTGGCTGTTTGGCAGTGTCTTTGATATAAAAAGGGGATTTGCTACATTCCCTAATTTATTATCCCCTGCTAATTTAATTAGCATGCTGGTTAGCCTCATCTCCCTGATCATTAATGAAGATAGATCTAATAGGTCTTAACCACTTCTGATGACTACAATAATTTTAAATATTAAAAGAGAATCTATCTCTGTTGCACCTGATAAAATTCTTTCAGTTTAATCCATTTTTTTTCTTTCTCTTTGCTTTTTTTACATGCCTTTCTTTCAAGATATATTCATGTTCCAGGAAGCTTGGATTCTATCACTAATAAATATTGTTGCCATTTAATATTGTAGTTGACGCCAGATCTTATAATGTATTTCTGGCCGAGCGAACAGTTGCTGTGACCTTCTCTTGGGTACGTGCTTTCTTACAAAAAGGTAATTTGTGAATGAGCATATCATGGGCTGTGAAAGATGGGGAAATGCTGTTGATTACACCTTTGCTCACACCTTATATTTTGCTATGTGAGCAATTGCAGCTGTTTTAAGGAACAAAAGGATGGGACTGCATAAACTAATTCTTCATTCCAATGGTAGTTGGTGTCCATTGGGACCGGTAGGGTGGAAGTCAGGGATGCCAGCAGAGCCAATGAAAGGCAAGGCCTGCTAATTCTCATTTTGACCCCCATCTTTATCCTCCTCCTTGCTGTGTTCTACAAGGGCAACTCACAGACTGAGGAAGCTGTCAGGCAGGGCCATTCTCTGGACTGGTTCTAAGGATGAAGGCAGGCAAGTGGAGGCTGGCTGAGGGAAAACTAAAGTTGGTAGAGGAGTGTCTTATTTGTGTTATGGAACAGCCTTCACTGCTTAGCACTTCTGGGGGATAAATCCTCCTCATCTGGAATTCCTCCTCACCTCAGCATTTCTGAAGTACTGAGGCTAGATGACCATTCGTGAGCTATCACAAAGGCAGTGCCAGATCCATTGAGGAGGGTTGGTTTTGTTTTGTTTTGTTTTGATGCCACAAAGCCTGACTCCATCTAAAAAGAAAACAGTGAGAAAAACACAGGGCGAGAAGACACTATTTAAAATGCTGAGTGAATCTGCGGAGTAATTGTATCAGAAACAATGAGATTAAGCCCTTAGTACAAGGTAACAAAGTATTTTCACAATAAGGTTGGACAGACTAATTTAATCATATGTCACTTTGACATGGACAATAAGAATTGTATCACCCAGAGCCCTTGTGGAGCGTCACCTGCTAGTAAAATGTTATAAGGAATCAATGGAGGGCATCTCTTTGTAATTCATGGACATCTTGACTTGTATTAATACATTTTCTTTGATGGATGACTGGTTTTTATATGGACTGTAAGGATTATACAGCGTCACTCAAAAAGATCAATAGCCCTTGCCAGCAGCTTGATGACTCATTAGATTTTTCAGAGTAAAGGCAGGTAGATCGGCACCTCAGATAATACTACAAACTTCTAGAGAAGGATTCAAGAAACCTCTTGAAATGATCCTATGAAAAACAATTTCAAAATGTGTTTGGTGATTGTACTGGGCTGCTTTTATGTGCTGGCTGTTTTAGAATTTTGAATGTTTAAAGTTTCAAATTGTGTTTTACCTTCTTTTTGCGTGCTATTTAACTTCATAGTATACATGCTGATTTGTGCACGCATTTTACTTAAAAGTGGTGTAGAAATCGATTTTAATAATAACAACAGCAATAATAGAGAAACATTAAAAATGAAACTGGTGATGATAATAATATGGTGGTGGTGATAAAAAGCTTTTAATCTGCTAATATGTACAAAAGTGAGGAGGAAATTGGAATTGTGTCTGTTGTATTGGAACATTTGTACATTCTCCCAAACATGTGTAAACTCAGTACAGTGGTACCTCAGGTTAAGTACTTAATTCATTCCGGAGGTCCGTTCTTAACCTGAAACTGTCCTTAACCTGAAGCACCACTTTAGCTAATGGGGCCACCTGCTGCCGCCGGAGCATGATTTCTGTTCTCATCCTGAAGCAAAGTTCTTAACCTGAGGTAATATTTCTGGGTTAGCGGAGTATGTAACCTGAAGTGTATGTAACCTGAAGTGTATGTAACCCGAGGTACCACTGTACATAACATCTCTACCCTCCTTTTTTGCAAGGTACAACTCTGTATAGGGGAGCTCACTTGCTTGCCTTACTAACTAACATCATCACAGGGCTATACTGAAGGTAAATTTAAACTTCCATCATTTTTGTTCTATAGTGAGCCCTTTCATTTCTTAGGCATGTCCTTTTATTCATAATGTTGGTGAAATTATTGACCGAGCTTCAACTTTCAAAATGTATCTTTTCTATTTGACTTGGCTTAATGAAAGAGTTTCTGTTTTGTTTTGTTTCTTTAAATAAGAAGTTATAGCAGCAGGTTGTTGTTGTTTTGCAGAATCTGGGAATACCTAGCGGAGGAAGGATTGTCCTTACGACAGGGAAATGTCAATTATCTGTCCTCTGACCAGAAAAGTGCAGACCATACTAGACCAGGAATGCTCAATTGGGATCACACTCCTGCCAATTTCATACTCAATCAAAAGAAACCAGGTCACATTCAGAAGAATCAGGTGCCGAGGAAACCATAGCGCTGACCCTTCAGTTAATTTTTCTCTTTCAGTCATCTGACCAGAGGTGCACCTGACACGGTAACATTCATTTCGGCTTGTTAGTCAAGTTGAAAAGGTGTTTGTCAGCTATTTCAAATTGCCCACCTTTCAACTATTCAGTCAAACTCCTTTTCTGTGGTTTGGCTCTATATGGTTGGAAGCTTTTCTAACAAAGCTTTCCCAGAAGATTCGTAAAGTAGAATTGCTTAGTTGCTTTTTGAGTGATAAATGTAATGCGGCAGCAGTGGAAGGAAGTGGTTTAGCATTTCTTTTCCTGCTGAATATTTGCCTCCTACTAAACTTGTTAGACTGCTGGGATTCCGACGGTTTAGAACGTTTTAATTTGCAGCCCTTTGTAGCATTAAGTGAATTGCTAATATGAATTGTAATATTTGGGTATTTCGGGGGGGGGGGAATCCTTCTGCAAGCAAGTAAGTAGTCCTCAAAGGAAAAATACAAAACCAAATCCTGGAGTTAGACACTCCAAGCTGATAACGAACCTGAAAGGCCAGTCAAAAGCCTCCACAGGTATGGTTTACTTCCATTGTAAGAGGCAGTATGCTGTTGAATTCCAGTTGCTAGGAATCACAAATGGGGAAAGGGTTCTTCTTATGTCAACTGATTTTGAAAAGAAAAGCTAGAAAAAGAGAGAGGGGAAATTGCCAATTAGGAATTCCAACCTGCCCTCTTCAATATATTGCCAAATAGTTTATTGAATCTAGTTTTCAGTAGAGATGGAGAAGAATTTCAGGGGAAAAAACATAACTAGCACCAGACAATAGGTCTATGATTTTTGGCAGATCTGGTTGCTAAATGGTGATGAGGCTCGAGTAGACCTGGTCTCCAAGAAATGTGCAGTTCTGTTGCTTTTCACTGAGTAGGCTGTGGAGGGGTATGTGGGCTGGTGAGTAGACACATTGCCTGAAGGGAGTCCTGGGGCCAAACAGAGCAGCCCGGGGGCCTTCATTCGGCCCCCAGGCCTGAGGTTTCCTACTCCTATCTCAAAGCCTTCAGGTATAAAAAAACCATATTTGTTTGGTACTTAAATGCCAATAGAGCATTTGGATTCCTTTGGAAGCCAGTTTTGTTACAGCTCTTTAAAAGGCCTTGCTCTGAATAGCTGCCCACCTCATTTAGGGAACACATAACGGAATGCAGTAGTACCTCGGGTTACAGACACTTCAGGTTACAGACTCCGTTAACCTGGAAGTAGTACCTTGGGTTAAGAACTTTACCTCAGGATGAGAACAGAAATAGTGCGGTGGCGGCGCGGCAGCAGCAGGTGGCCCCATTAGCTAAAGTGGTACCTCAGGTTAAGAACAGTTTCAGGTTAAGAACAGACCTCCAGAACGAATTAAGTTGTTAACCCGAGGTACCACTGTATTCAGGCATAAATGTGTGCCTCAGTTCATTATACTATTGGTTCCCCCCCCCCAAAAAAAAACACACACCTTACAATGAGATCTAAGCATATTTACTGGGAAGTAAGTGACACTGAGTTCCATGGGGCTTACTCCCCTGTAAATTTGCTTGGGATTTACAGCCTTAGAAGTTTAAATGAGGTTACTTCATAAATGTGTAGTCCTTCTGCAGACATCTGCATGATGTCATGGACCAGGAGACAGCTTCACCTGCTGAACAGCAGCCTGAAGGGGGAGAAGGAGGAATGACTCCACCTGAAGCTGATCAGCCTTCAAGGTCCCAGAGGAGAAAGTGCTGATGAGAACCAGCTGGCTTCAGCCATCTTAAACAGAGCTTTCAGCAGCAGTCAGATGCTGGAAACATAGGAGCCAACTCCTACGGGCTGAGATCTCTTTGCCTCCCCAAATACTTAAGGAGGCCTGCTCCCCTAAGTTAATTGCCATTGCTATTCAAATGGTGTGCGCACACTGTGTCTTGTGATTGATTATGTGGGCCTGGGTTTACCTGGGGCCCCCAATATATTGTTCAAGTTGGCACCCCTGGCTGGAAACAATGTCTGCGTTTCCTGGTTCTACCTTGTTGCTGCCTGCTGTCCATTTGGATCCTTTCCTCTGTGATAATCTGGATTCCCTGACCTCTGGACTGATTACACAGATTGCTGCCTGCCTGACCCTCGGAACGGACTTGACTTGGTATGTGGATTCTGTTCTCAGGCAAGTGTTCTTCAGAGACTCCTAGTCTCTGCTTGCTTGGCAATGATATTTGGGCAGGGCTATGACACATGATGATGTTGGTCCTAAATATTATGCACCTTCTTTGGTGATATTTAAAGCAAGCAATCATGCTTCCTCTTCTGCCTGTTTGCAGCTGAATCCTGCCCTCTGCAAGCTCCTCAATTTTATCTAGGTTTTCCAGTTTTGCCTCTGCAATCAGCTGGATTGATGTACCACCTAAGAACCCCTCTGCCCTTTTCCAGTCTGGTTTGGTTTGGTTTGATTGTTATGCCTCCAGCCTTAAAGCATGTACAGATATTCAAGTTGCTCATGGAACAAAGCCAGAACATGAGGCTCAAGGGCAATCAGAAATGTTATTTATTTATTTAGTAGCTTTATATCCTCAGTAGGAGTTCTCAGCACAGGTAACCATATTTGTGAAATATGCTGGATACATTAAAATAGCATGCATTAAATAAAGTAATTAAGTAATCAGAATTGTGCTGATTAGGTGCTTGGTGCTCTTTCCCTGCATACCCCCCCCCAAATTCCCCAGGGGACAGTTGGTGCTAGCTGGTCCAGTAGTGATGGGATGGAACCGTTCAGTTAGAGCAGATGTTGTCTGGGCCTTCTTATTTCCTTCCTCTCTCATTATTTCATGTATCAAAATTACGTTTTGCACAGTGTAAAATGTTAACTCCTACCTTTGACCATGTGGAGGGAAGATACTAATGAACATCATTTTGGGTTTGGGAGACCAGGAACCTTTGACATAAGAGAACTCCATACTTTGAGACACTTGCTTCCAAGGTGCTTTTCTTGTCCTTTTGATTGGTGCTCTGATTTCACACCCAAATGATAATGCATTTAATAAACTCGGTTGCTGATCTTTTGGACACTCGCTCAATAGGCTGTTAATAATATCAAGCATGATGAAGAGCTTCTGAGCTGCGCCACTTCACCTATATCTCGTAGTCATGGCAAAATCAATGAAAAACAGGGCTATTGCTCTCTAGTCTATCTGTATTTTAATGTCCTAAACCAAAATGTGATGACGGTGGGAAATGTTAAGGCCACACTAATGCCATGGTATAAATCTACGTTGCTGAGGGAATGACACCTCAACATCAGAATGCTTACAAAGAGTACTTCTGTGTGGAATATAAATGGTCTGTTTGGGTGTGGGGGAAAACCATAGGGAACGTGGGAAAAACCTAGGATTTCACCCCCTGCCCTCCCCAAAAGTTGAAAGATGAGTAGAGCATGAAGTCATTTGAGAAGACGGAACCTGAAGGATTCCTGAGATTCCTGAGGAAAAAAACAATGAAAAGAAGCTGTTTGAATAGGAATGTATGAACACAGGAAACTGTCTTCTAGTGAATCAGTCTATTAGTCCATCTATGTCAGTAGTGTCTGCACTTATTGGCAGTGGTTCCCCAAGGTGCAGTTAGGTCATTTTAGACTCCTGACTTAATTATCTTACTGGGTGATGTGTGTGTAGTCCTTAGATGGTAATGTATATATCATTTTACCTACATTGAAATGTGGCAATTGAGGCCCACTGCATTTGGGAGTCCTCCTGCTCATTCAACAGGGTTGGGCCCTTGATTACTGCCCCAAAGTCCTGTATTGAAGGCACCGCTAAGGACAGAAGGGTGTTGCCGAGAGAACGACTTGAGGGAATGGTGGGTGCAGGATGCAGCAATTATTATTATTTTATTTGAAGGAGTCAATAAGAAAATGGCTACGAGGAAAACTAAAAGGCAGAAGCTCTTTTGGGTGGGCACAGCTGAAAGCCTGTAAATCAAGTTGTGAACATTGAGCAGTCTCCCCCAAAACACCACAATAAATAAGCTCATTGTGGGTTGATACCTTGTCAATAGCTTAATAGGCTGTCTATTGCAACATTAATGAACAGAAAAGCCCTAGTGTTGCCACAAGTAAGCTCATCAGATATGTGGGTCCCAGATGCTGGTTTCATTCTGGTGAAATGATGTTGTGGCAGCTCACTCTGTCAGTCGGCTCGTATCCTATATGCGTCAAACCCTACTAGTGTAGGCTGTGTGTGCTAAACGCTAAAACACGTCTCCCCTGCGAATAGACACTAAAAATGGAAACTGTATTAAGATTAAGCCTTGTGCTATTTCCAGTTTAAATTTTTTTGGGGGGGTTAGCATCATTTGCAGCTTTCATTATTTTCACATGACTGCTCACAAGGAGAGAGAAAGACTCACCCGCCATACCCTATCAATTGGGGACACATTTAAAGGGGCCCGTTTTTCATACGGGGATTGCTTGACTCTCCATTTCACTATATAATAGGCAATTAATCTCCCTTAAGCATTTAACTTTCACACAAAGATAATTTACTTTAAGCACAAAGCTCCCCTTTAAGGAAATGAGATTTTAAACTGCTTTGCCACCACAGACCTTGTAGGAGGAAGAAAACCTAATGCCTTTTAGGATTTCCAGAAAGGGGGGGGGGGAATGTCTTGCTGAGCAGAGTAGAAACCCTCTTCTGCCTGGTTTCTGTGATAGTCCCAGGAGCAAATAGGACATCATTTTTCAAAGAGTGTTTACTATTTTAATACCAAACCACACCTGCCAATCTACTGCTGCCAACTACGGGCACAGAGACCTGATCACATGCCAGAAAACCAATCCTTGGTTTAATAAGACTGCAGAGGTTTGTGAGTTTCCCCGAGAGGAGTTTGTAGTGAATTTGCTTTTCCAAGGTTTGCTCATGGTTTACCTGTACACGGGGCAGCAGGTCTATTCAGTGAAAATCAACAGAGGAATAGCACTGCAAATTTATTGGGGACTGGGTTTACCAAGGGCTCATCACCATTTAGCCACCAGGTTTACCAGAAATCATAGGTCTATTGTTTGATGCTATTTATGTTTGTTTGTAGCATTTTGTTGCCACACTAAAAAATTTTTTTGCAAATGCCTACATGAGAGGGTGGAGACATGGACACTTGTTGATGTGCAGTTGTTGGTATAAACCACAAAAATGATAGTGTTTCAGAAAACTATGGGTGCATAGGGTTCAGAAAACTACTTTGCAATATCAGGATCTCAAACTCTGGTTATTTGGAACACCTTTTTATTTTATTTTTTACCTTTGGCTTATTTGGAACGCCATTATTTTTTCTCACATTTTCTCTTGTATGAGGCCTTCCTTCCTTCCTTCCTTCCTTCCTTCCTTCCTTCCTTCCTTTTCTCAACCTCTAGCTGCCTGTGCTTTGTGCCTTATTTTGTGGGCACAACAACTATTGCAGACATACAGAACTATCCCTTATCTCTGTGTTAAATTAATAACTTGAGCTTGAGATTTGGGAAATGTGAAACATTTATTCTCATCTTGGAATGCACCCGTTTCAAAAGACACCCACCAAATTGTAGGCCAGCACTTGAAGTTCATCTGATCTAATTTTCTGTCCCAATGCATGTCTGCAATGCATTCCCATGCCACTGAAAAATGATTAATTCCATCCCATGATTAGTCTTTGTTTTTCTCCATTGCCTTTAATTTGGCTTGCAACATGGAATTGCAGCATGACAACGGTACCAATAGACATTTGATCTTGGATTTTCTTCTGGATATTGACTGCTTAAAATCCAAAAAACCTAGGATAATATTCCTACTATACAATAATTAGAAACGAGGACTCGCAGGATTACTCTCATTATCCTGACCTTAAGCATTGTTACTAAGATGAATTCCTTTACTATACTATAGGCATCACCCTCAGCATAATATGCTATTTGCACAGAAGTTGCGCTCTGTCCTATTTCATACACTCTTTTGTTAGTGCAGTTGGATCAGGATTACAAAAGTTGCTAGCCCAAAATAACCAGCAATTGGCAGTAATCCAAGCAACCTATGGCCCCAATTTTAATCTGAAGATCA
This sequence comes from Podarcis erhardii, assembly GCF_964252035.2. NCBI lineage: Eukaryota > Metazoa > Chordata > Lepidosauria > Squamata > Lacertidae > Podarcis > Podarcis erhardii. Next base: position 48,316,414 of record NC_138500.1, read on the forward strand.
GTTGGTGTCCTATTTCTAAACAGCACACTACTTCTGAAATTAGCTAAGGAAGTATAAACGCTATGGTTTGTGACAATATGACGATGGAGCAGTGGTACACCCAAGCTAGGTTCTAGAATCGAGACATTAGGTCCATTTGCTATTTACATTTAATGCTTTTTGTCAGTTACTCAGAGGTTGTGTCATAACAATAACAGTATCCTCCAGTTCAGTGCATTATATTTTCTCTCACCAGCAACTTTTAAATTGTATAGGAAGAAGAGGCATATTGGGGATGCCATTCAACTGATGTCCACAACCAGTCTATGACCCAGTGACTCCAGCCATTGAAAATCCAACCTGCTCCAATGTGACTAGGCTTTCTGCTTCTTGGAACCATCGTGGGTTTTGTTAGACCAGGAGTAGTTCTCCAGATATTATCCAGGAAGTCTTGGCCTGATTCTTATTGACTTGTGCTAACATGGAGATATGGAACATACTCTCTGCCGAAATACAAGGCCCCCTCTGTAGTGGTATTTGCCTGGCTGTTGAAGATCCACCTGTTTACATGGGAATTCTTCCCTTGAGCTCTCAACCTTGGCTCTCCTATTTTAATTTCTGTTTTGCTTTAATGGGATTGCTTTATTGCGTTTATCGATTATAGATGTTTATACTTTAACGTGATTGTGTTATTGCACATTTTCATTATGAATGTATACCTGGTTTTCATACTTTGAAAACTGCTTAGAAGACTATTTTGGCATTAAGTGGTATATTATACATGATAGGAATGGGACAGCCATGCTGTTTGAAGCACTTGAGGAACAGAAAATGATGTTTTATACCAGGGTGGAACGCATGATTTAGGAAGGAATTATAATATGCCAAACAGCGGTTTGCATTCCCCCTCTTCCATTCCTGTTCCAGAGTTCTAAGGAAAATCCTATAAGCTGTTTTTTAAATAATCTTGTTTGTACCATAAACAAGGTGAGGTTGAAGATTCCTGACAGACAGTTATCAAACATAAGTGGGTTTCAACCAGTTAAAGACAGCAGAGCTTGGCTAAACTCAAACAGGCTTAGATTAGAGCAGATTGTTATTTTCTACTCAGTAATACACACTGCCTCCATTTTAATCAGAGTGAAGCAGAACACAACATATTTTCCTTCCCCTCCGCCTTAACTGATTATTAAGAATGAGGAACCTCTCAGTGACTGAACTTTGCCCACCTCTATGTTAAAATCTCTCTCATCTGCTCTGCCCCTGTTCTCTTTCAGTTAGATCAACTTCCAAACCTTGAAAGGAAAGGGGAGGAAAGTGAATTCCCTCAGATTATGGCACTTCACACTTAAGCTGAAAAAGTGCTGATTAGGTGCTCTCTATTCTTCCTTCTCTGATATACTTAAAAAGGCACCTTTGCTCCAGCCTATTCCTCTGCTGCACGGAATATTCATTTTCCCGCTCATTCTGGTGCTCTTTAGCATAAAACGAGGAGCCATTTTAATTTCTAGCTGCCGATTTTCTCATGCCTTTTTGCTGCAGAGCTTTTTCCTCTTCCTGAAATTGTTATGACCTAGTCCCCTTCAGATCATTTGAGGATGCTGTGTTAAAGCACTTGCCAAGCTCTAGTGTATATGTAATCGATCTGAAGTATTTTCAAGTTTAAGGTCTGTACATGCCATTTCAGTCCACATCCTCTTCTTATTTAGCTGATAGATAAAGCCTCTTCTTTCTAGGGCAAGGCTAGCTAATGTGGAGCTGTCCAGATGCTGTGGACTAAAACTCCCTTCAGCTCCAACTAGCCTGGCCCAATCGTCAGGAATGATGAGAACTGGAGTCCATCAACATCTGGAAGATACCACATTGGCTACCCTTGTACTGGGAGGTGAATTAGTTGATTCTGCTAATGTTGTTCAAAGAAGAGATTTGAGATGAAGCAGAATGAAAGAACCAAGACTTTGCGAATTGCTTTGACAGCTGATGGTGAGGAGGAGAACAATAGATGAACTATTACTAATAAGAAATTGCTTTTTGTTTATACAGTGGCACCTCGGGTTTCAAACACTTCGGGTTACAAACGCCGCTAATCCGGAAGTAGTACCTCGGGTTGAGAACTTTGCCCCAGGATGAGAAAGAAATCATGTGCCGGTGGAGCAGTGGCAGTGGGAGGCCCCATTAGCAAAAGCGCGCCTCAGGTTAAGAACGGTTTCAGGTTAAGAATGGACCTCTAGAATGAATTAAGTCCATAAACTGAGGTACCACCATACATAAAAAAGTCAAGAACTTCTGAACCGTCTCTTCAGTAGCTCACCGATACTTATGAGGGGAGGGAAGAAGCCTAAATTTTACATGAGTTCTCAGTGGCCGAACCCTCAAATAGCTGTTTTATTCCTTTCATACATTCTCTGAAATAAACAAAGAATATTTGGTTCTTTTAAACAGAAGGAAAGGTTTTCTCTGGCTGCCTTCCCAGGGGCTACCAGAGATATAATATAGAAATGTTTCTCAGGATTCCTGGCATCTGGGAGGTTGCCATGACCTCATTCCAGCTCTCAAGAAAGAAAAGAGAGAGGAAAGGAGGCCTCTCATGCCTTGGTTGTTGCCAGGTAAATCTGAAGGAAGGGAAGGTGGCCGCAGGGAGTATTTGGGGAGCTGGCTTCAGAGGTGGTGTTGGGGTGCTGTGGGTGGTATAGACAATTTTGCATTCCTCATTGAGCATATTTATTGGAAAAGCAGCATGCAAATTTAATTAATAAATAACTGTGAAGTGCAGGAGAAATTGTTTGGTTTCCATGACCCAGTTATGAATGAAACTGAGTAGAGGTTGTCCATCATTAATGCAAAGCATTCAGAGTGTGAATATCGCATGGCAACTATGACAAACAACCACAACCATCCTTACAACAGTCTTTCAAAATTACTCTTATTGGAGATTTGTGGAATAGTGCAAAGCATGTTGGTTGCATGCCCACAGACTTTTTAAATCTAGGCAGGGGTAGAGCTGTTAGAAGATGGAGGCTTGATTTGTGATGGCAAAATATTCAATTTATCATTTAAGTAGCCCTTGGCTTAATAAATTGTACCAAGCTGAACCAATTCTCCTTTAATTTGCAAGGTGAGTTTTAAAATATATTTACTGGAATTTAACTTTGAAATGTATTTGAAACAAGAACCTTGCTCCATTTTTGTACTCAAAATCTACTAGCCGCAAAGCTAATAGAACAGACATACAGTGGAGGATAGTGGAAAAAGCCAGCTGAATATGCCTGCAATCACTTTCTATGAAAGAAAATTGCTATGAATTTAGAAACTGACTGTCTAGTGAAATGCTATGTTACAGGAAACCACCACTAAAGAAACCTTTACCTTCAATTAGAATTGTCCAATCCTGAAAAATATTAACTTTGTTCTTTCTCATCAGTAAAACTGCAGCAACTTGTGGAATATAAATACATTTTCTATGTGGAACACATAGTTTGAAAGATTTAGGCCTAGTTCAGGTGACCTGAAGCTTCGTGATCTAATCCTGAAAGAGCTTTAACAACACAAGCTTCTCTTGAAATGAGCTGTGCTTCTGCCAGGAGAATGGCATGAGGGGTGAAATCATGTAATCAAAAGAATAGTAAACTCTGATTCACACTGTCAGTATAAGGTTGTCTTTAGGCTTGATTACAGAGACCTGTATAGAAATGACACCGTTAAATGTATGCTACAAAATGAACATTTCAGCTAAAATAGCTAATTTGACAACAATAGAAACTTAATTACCCTTTATACTTCAGGATGATACATGTATGTCAAATAGATTTCAACAGAAAATCCATAGCTATGTCTCTGAAGTCATTTTAAAAAAAGAATAGTTACATAATTGCAGGTATCTGTTTTACTTCAGATAGTAGAAATTGAATCTAAGTATACATTTATCCCAACGTGAAGAATTTGAGGGAAATGCCAGCTTTGAATCAAATGTGTGTTTATTTAGTGGGGAGGTCTCTGGGTCTGAACACGCAAATATTTGGGGCCTAAGTCACTTAGGGCTTTAAAACTAACGTAAAGCAAGGTGGTTGTAGAAAGGAAATGTGCTGGTATGGGTTTCACTTGTGTGACACTTCTCTTGTACTCCCTACGTCATATCTCATTTGCATTTAAAGTATTCATTCCCTATAATGTTTGCATGCCATCTTATACTCTCTTCTCTTTCTTTATTGTATATGGTGTAGAATGATAATGGTCGTTAGGAATCCTTTGGTCAATCTGAATGCAGCTATTTATATTCTTGGTTCCATTAGCACTTCAAGAGCTCAGATCACAATGCACTCTATAAAGCATCCCACCCTTATTTGAGAAATGGCAGAAATGAAACTTTTCAGCTGTGAACTGGTAATCTGGGAGGGACGAAATGCTGAACAAGTCAACAGAGGCGTGAAAGCGAAAAGCACTGTGTTCTCAAACACGTTTGCACACAGGTCTCATTTATCTTTATTTTTCTTCTTTGTGTCTCCACCCTTCCAGTAGGTGGTAGGCTTTGGCCTGCTCTGCAAATACCCAGAGGCTTCCGGCATGGCAAGTGCTGTGCTTGATTCCATTCTCTGCCAAAAAAATTGGGGATGGAGCCAAATGGTTTCTCTCGTCCTTAGTTACATTTTTTTGAATAAGCCTCTCCTCCTCCAGGAGGGGAGGGATTGTGAGCGGGAAAAATTCCCTGCGTTATGCAGGGGGCGTTCTGGCCCCTGCCCTGCTTTGTCGCTGGCGCTCCACACCTCCCAGAAAAACACCCAATCAGGTGGCAGCTCGGGGGCGTGGTTTAGCTGCTCAAATGCGGCCGCGCCAGCTCTCCCCTCCATTGCGCTGCGAGCCTCTTGGGCTCGGGTGGCGGTTAGGCATTGGAATAGGTTGTTGGTGTATGGAAGGGCAAGGTGTGGCCATCGCCTACCCCTTCACTTTTGGGCAGTGGCGTAGCGTGGGGGGTGCAGGGGGGGCCGGCCGCACCGGGCACAACATCTGGGGGGGGCGCTCGCCGCCTCCGGAGTCACCGAAGAGCCTCGGGCGCAGGCTGTAGCAGAGCCCCATGTCTCGCGGAACCAACGAGCTGTGCGCGCGTCCGGGCTGAAGGCGTCCGGCAGGCAGCGGCTCTCAGCGCTCGCTGCGGTCCCCGTGCGTCAGGGTCACGGAGGGCGCGCCAGGCAGCCCCTCCTCACAGCCCCGCCGCCGCCGCCGCTGCTGCAGCTGCTGGGCCATGTTGCATTTTCGCCTCTCTGCCCTCCTCCTCCGGGCAAGCGGCGTCGTTTGGGCGGCAGCGCCAGCGGCAACTCGCCTCAGATCACCTGACATGGACCCGCCGCCGCCGCTGTGGCTACCTTACCGTAAATACCCCAGCCCAGGCAGCAGCAAGAAGAAGGTGGCAGTGGCGGCAGGTTAGGGGTTAGGGGTTAGGGGCGCAAATTACTTGCCTTGCCCCAGGTTAGGGGGCGCAAATTACTTGCCTTGCTGACAACCCACGCTACGCCGCTGCTTTTGGGTATTCCGTTAAAGGAATCCAGCGGTCATGGATCCTGTCCGATGCCCTGTGCGGGCTGGGGGCCATGGCACGACCCCTGGTGACATCATGTATTTGCATCAATAGGCTCCCCCTACTGGTGGTTAACCCTCGTCATACTCACCCCTCTCTGAATGGGTGGAGTCAAAATTTGCGGTCGTCCAATGCCTAAGCCAATACCTCTCACATGCCGTAATCAATAAAGTTGTGGCCTTTTCTAGCCCATTAACCTAATATGCTGTGTCCTTGTGTCTTTATTATTCCCAAGCGGGAAACGGGTCCTCGAATCACAATTTTTTTTTTAAGCTGCAAAATAAGGGCCATCTCACCAGCAGATGGAGAGAGAGAGAAATCCCATGTGTGTCCTGAATTTTATTGCCTTAACTTTCATTAGTTCTACATTCTGACTTGGGTGAAACAAAAATGTCAGTTTCCATTTTCCTCAGTTTGTCTTTTTTTCTTTTTCAACCTGAAGTTCAGTTCTCAACATTTCCACACCATTTCTCATGAAAATTCACCAGAGTTTTAGTGTGCATTTCTCCTACTTATACCAAGAAAAATTCACAATACAGTATAATAATAGTTTGTTTATTTATACCCTGCTTTTCCCCCAGAACCTGGACTCAAGATGGCTTACAAAAATTGAAACCAACATGCATAAAACAAAGAGTGCCATAAACATATAAAAAGTAATTAAACTATATTGGAATTAAAGCATTTTTGTACATAATTTTCACTAAAACGTGCACAATATATGCATTTTTGTACACATTCTTCGGTTGGAGAACTACATCACAAAGCTTAGAGAAGTGTAAATTTCGAAGGATAGTGTGTTTCACATATTATTCCAGGAAATGTGAATTTGCCTTATTATTGTTAGTATCAATGACAAAAGTTTTATTCCACCCAAAGGCATTCATGGCAGCAAACAATACAAAATTATATTCTTTAAAAATTAAGTAGGTTTCTACTAAAATGCAAACCAAACTAGATTCCTCTCTCATCCCTAAAAGTGTACAGCATGTGGGAAGGGTCTGAATAGGGTCTACTAGAATGTTTGATGTTTTATTGTGTTTTTCTGTTGGAAAGCCGCCCAGAGTGTCTGGGGAGGTCTGGCCAGATGGGCAGGGTGTAAGTAAGTAAGTAATGCTATATTTTATTTTATTATTATAAGAAGTATGCAATTGACAAAACAGATGCATGCCATATTAAGCCACAACTGCATATTAATGTGTATGCCCTATTCTCCTGTTTAATTGTAGGAGATTCACAGTTTGCACAAGGGGAAACATCTAATCACCCACTGCTATAGAACCCCTAACATCCCATGCCTATTTGACTCCTGCCTGCTTTTATATTGTCCCCCGGTAATAAAAACAAAACCAAAAATCTTCAGTGGGTGCTGAAATACAATCGAGTTTATCTGCCGTTTTTATATTCTGTTTCTCATGCTATATAATGCTATTGCCTTGCCCCTGCACATTTTTTTAAAAAAGAATGCAGTATAGTATTTGGGATCTAGAAAAATCAGAGAAAAATAGCTATATTTGTGGAATAAAAGTGATTGCGAAGAACCATTTACCCAGTGCCACCTTTGTCTCTGTGAGAGCAAATGCTTTTTTATTTCTTGAAGCTAAAAATGAAACCTAGTTACTACTGCTGTTTCCTTTCTGTGAGGAAATGCTGTGTGACGTTCATTCTGCATTTGGCTTTAAGTTAACAGTGTGTGGTGTATAGCATCCTGGTGGAGGTCATAAATGTCTCCGGATATATTGGCTCTGGTGGGTTATTAAAATGTGTGATGCCCTCAGAATACATTGCTCTGCACACATCACTGGGCTGTCCCTTTAAGTTAGTAAGATCCTGTGACTGAAACTGCAGAAAAGTATTGAGTTTGTTCTTCAGTATTCAGGGGAATAGTCATCAAATTGTTTCCTTGGATTTCTTTCAGAACTCCTACTAGGTCAGAGGAAAAACCCTTTTGAGGCTATAATGCCAGATTGAGTATCCAGGAAAGGTGATATAAATGTGTTTAAAATAACTGCTACCACCAATTTTGCCCCCCAATAGTGAGGCTGCACTATCAACTGCACCAGAGGAAATAGCCTCCAACTTTGATGTTTTGCATTCTAAAGTCAAATAGTTGTTTCTTTCCTTGACATCTGATGGGAACGTGTTCTACAGGGAGGCACCACTACCAAGAAGGCCCTCTGCCTGGTTCCCCATAACCTCACTTCTTGCAGGGAGGGAACCACCAGAAGGCCCTCAGTGTCCGGGTTGAATGATGGGGGTGGAAACGCTCCTTCATGTATACTATCATGAAACATAAGGTTGGTTTCAGATAGGGCTAAGATGACCCTTAAGTCCCAAATGCCATTTCTGCTTCATTAAGATTGGAGGGAGGTCTGCCACTCAAATATGCTGGCTCAAAAGCTGTGGGCCAACCTGACTTCTAAAATGAATCAGGGTTTGCCGTTTACTTAATTTAAAGGTAAAGGTAAAGGGACCCCTGACCATTAGGTCCAGTCATGACCGACTCTGGGGTTGCGGCGCTCATCTCGCTTTATTGGCTGAGGGAGCCGGCGTACAGCTTCCGGGTCATGTGGCCAGCATGACTAAGCCACTTCTGGAGAACCAGAGCAGCGCACGGAAACGCTTTAAGTAAGTAAATTACTTCATTTGCTTACCGGTAATTGCTCGGTCCCAGCTCCTGCCAACCTAGCAGTTCGAAAGCACTTCAAAGTGCAAGTAGATAAATAGGTACCACTCTGGTGGGAAGGTAAATGGCGTTTCCATGTGTTGCTCTGGTTTCTCCAGAAGCGGCTTAGTCATGCTGGCCACATGACCCAGAAAAACTGTCTGCGGACAAACGTTGACTCCCTCGGCCAGTAAAGCAAGATGGGCGCCGCAACCCCAGAGTTGTTCACGACTGGACTTAACTGTCAGGGGTCCTTTACCTTTTTAAATAAATTGTCATGGATGTCAATGGATAGTTTTTCTGTGGCATTTATTTTTTAGGTTTTTAAAACTCGTTCTCATTTTGGCTCTATTAAAATAATGTACTTTCTGAATTTTGACTTGTGGCCTTGCATTTTTAATATCAAAATAGATTGTGAAGCCTTTTGCAAAATGGAAGTATTAAAATTTATTTTTTTGTAATAAGTTTGGAATGTATGCCAGTCCAGAAGAATACATTTCATTTCCCTCATTCCTGAACAGTGATAACAATACTAAGCCAGTGTACAGCTCCTTAATCAGACTATGTAAGAGAGCCTAAATCTGTTGTCAGACTGAGCATGAAATGGAACCACTGAATTTCTGTATGATTACTCTGTTTGTTCAACAGGCCAGTCTTCAAACATTATGCCATATTTGGTTACTGCACCAGAATTTCAAATGAGAACATTCAATGTGGGCTGTATCCAACTAATTAATTGCTTGCATGTGCCCCTACACCCTTTCCCAAACCTGCTGTGAAGGGTTGGGGGAAACCTAAGGCAAATTTTTTGGGGGGTGGGGTGGGGATGTTGGAGGCACATAGTAGGAAGAGAGGAGAGAAAGTTCCATTGCACAAGCAGGTCATTCAACAATTTAGTTGGATTCAACCCAATATTTTGTTGCTAGCTTAAAAAGTTGAAAGGGACATGAAATACTGTTCAGCTTAGTCGGAAGGTTTTAAAATGGCTCCCTTTCACATTTTTTAATGTTGGGCATCCCTATTACTGTAACAGCCTCAAGGAATGCTATTTTGTGTCCAACCAAATGAGAAGCTGAATTGGCTGAAGTTTATAGAATTTAGCACCAGGTCCAACTTGCTTTGCACAAAAGTGTGTGCGACTTTGATAAGGTCCAGAAATGCTTTTCTTTTAGTGCAAAACTCCCCTTTTATTTATTTTACTGTGGATTTTCCTCCAGGCAAACCTCATCCACCAAAAGCTCAGGTTTTAGTGTGGAGAGAAATGCCATGATGTAGAAATCAGTCGCTGAGTTTTGAATGTGGGGTCATTCATTTATTTCTTCTCAGTGGAATGCAAGGTCAAAATTGTCACTATAATTCTTCCTGGTGAGTCTTGGAAACAATATTTTGATTTCTGTTGGAGAAAAATATGCATATAGAAACAGCTGGTTAGCATAATGAAAGCCATAGGGAGATCAGCTCCTGGCCCTATAATACTAGGCTGTTGCATGGAGACCCCGTCACCTTGCCTAAACTTTAAAACATCATTTACAAACTATTAATTGGAATGCTAGCATTTTACGGTGTGCTTAGGAAGACAATATACATCTGCAGTCCCTAGAGGGTTAATTAACCAGCCAGTAGCATTCCACGAAACCTTTGTAAAACAAAACTTAACAATCATGATTGAGAGAGACTGAAAATGAACATCAATGTCACTCTCCCAGAGGAGCAAATTATGCCTTTATAAGGCAGAAGTACCCAGGAGAGGTGGAACTGAGATCAGTGTCCAGAGAGCAGGAGTAATATTCTGTCTGCCTGCCCATTAACTAGCAGTCAGGTCAGAAGGTTCCAGCTCTATGCTTAAGAATTTAATTTATTAGAACAATACATTAGAAGCTGCTTAATTATTACACTGAGCCTTCCTACACCCAATGCACAAGTAAGTTTCTTTTCCTTTCATGCTCCTTTTTCATTCCCAAAATGTTGTGAAAGACCTACAACGGTGTTTCTAGCTCAGCCTCACTACCACACATACCCCAGGGCCTCCTCACTTGCCTGTCCATTGCCCCTTAGCCATGCCATAGCCAGTTGGTTGGACTAACGCTGGCAAAAACAACTTCCGCATACTAATAAAAAGTGGCCAGGCAGTTAGAGAAGGTCAGGGTTTGGGTGGGCATAGAAGGAGGTTTTCCCTTCTCTGGGTGGAAGGGCCAGAGGAGGGGTTGAAGAAATTAGAAAGTGAGCTGAAAAGTTAACATTTGTTTTCTCACCACCACCACCACCAAACAAACTGAGAATAGAAAGGAAGGGAAGAAGAGGAAAGTTGTCATAGCAGGGAAAAGTGAATGTAAAAGGAGCTGGGAGGATGTTACTGTTTGACTAGATAGAACATATACTTTTCAAATGCTGGATACTCACAAGGCATTTTTGATTACTTTGATCTACCCACCAGGGATAAATTAGAACACCAATTTGGAAAACCTTTCGGGTTTTATTAATGCCTCTTAAAGAAAAGAATGTAGGAAACCAAGTCAGACCGTTGGTCTATCTAGTCTAGTATAGTGCGGGTGGTGCTGTGGTCTAAACCACTGAGCCTCTTGGGCTTGCTGATCGGAAGGTTGGTAGTTCGAATCCCCATGAGCTCCTGTTGCTTGGTCCCAGCTCCTGCCAACCTAGCAGTTTGAAAGCACACCAGTGCAAGTAGATAAATAGGTACCGCTGTGGCGGGAAGGTAAACTGCATTTCTGTGTGCTCTGGTTTCTGTCACGGTGTTCCGTTGTGCCAGAAGTGGTTTAGTCATGCTGGCCACATGACCCGGAAAAGTGTGGACAAACACTGGCTCCCTTGGCCAGAAAACAAGATGAACGCCATAACCCCAGAGGAGTCTTTGACTGGATTTAACCGTCCAAAGGTCCTTTCCCTTTTACCTTTACCATCACAAACTGCCAGGATTCCCCCCCCCCCGGCCCTACTTGGTATTGCCTGGGACCTTCTGAATACCAAACACTATAGCCCTTCCCCTTTCGCCTAGAGCAGTGAGAATTCTATTCTGTTATTCTCATTGTTCCATAAGATGTAATGAAGTCAGTGTGCTTTTTCCCATCCTTTTGCCCTTCCTTTACAAATTTCTCGAAGGGAGCATGGGATAACTTTACAACTGGCTTACTTGCCTTACTTTTCCCCATGGTTGTATTTGTTTGCATCCTCTTTTTCCTCCAAAACTTTTTCAACACGGAGATAATAATGCTTTAAACAAAGACAGCAACTTTCACAAACATCCATTAATCTTCATTACTTTCCCGTGAGGTAGGGAGACACGTTGGGAGCAGCTACTGTGAAGGAGGAATCTCTCTGCTTGTGTTACTGTTTAATTGACGTGAAGGCTTCTGTCAGAAGCCCCCAATAATCAGTGTTCATTACCAGAACTGTGATCCTGGGGAGAGGGGCTGAATTCTAGAAATCCAGACGGGTGATGAGCTGACGCTGTTCTCAAGAATTCCCATGTAGAATTGGGCAAATTAAAAAGAAGAAATGTGTCACAGCTCTAAATGGCCAAGAAATAAGATTTTAGTTATTTAGGGGGGAGATCATAGTAGATCATAGAACTGTAGAACTGAAAGGGACTACGAGGGTCAACTAGTCCAACCCCACTGCAATACAGGAATCTTTTGCCCAATGTGGCACTTGAACCCACAACCCTGAAACTAAGTCTCATGCTTTATCAACTGAACTATCCCTAAGAATATTTTATTTTCAGTGTTTTATTTTTATACCAGTACAACCAGATCTAAAAATATTAAGGATGTGTCAGCTTCAGCCAGGTTTTCTTTGGCCATCTGTGGGAGGAAGAGGTGATTAAAAACCATCCTAAAATACTGAGGAAGCTGTATGTGTGGGGATTTCTGAATTTCAACTAGCTTGTTATGAAGCACCTTCCTTAATAACACCACAGGGCAGTCAAGGTGAGTGTTCTTCCTTGTTAACATTTTTTTTAGAAAAAAATTATATGGTTCTGTGCTGCATTCCCAACTGGCCAGGCTTCCTAAAATGTCCACAGGAGGACACTGAAACAGAGAAGCAGTCCGGAAGGAACAAGGGGTAAGTGTCCCTGTAGTATTGCTAATCATCAATATTCTAAAGTGGTATCCATACATTGGACTGGATTTGCTATCAGCACATAATATAGACTAGTCAGTGTCTATGAGAAGTCTCATAAAAGTCACAGGGACTACCGTGAGGCCAGGTCACTCTTGATTATACTCGTGGAGTGTTTGGCACAAGAGCATCAGTAAAGTTATTCTTAGCACTGATTGGTTGAAATGTCCAGCATTGCTCCACCTTCTCTGTGGTTCTTGGCATATCAGGAAGCAGGTAGAGCCTTCCTCTAAGACTGCAGAAAACAGAATACACACTTTAATCAAGGAGCATGTTAAAGAATTCTCAATAACAAGAGACGGAAAAGTGCTGCAGCATATTAGCTCAGTTGGAGGGTCAGGATTAGTGAATTCTCTGTGGCGCTGGTGCTAGAGATTAGTGCAGTAGCTTTTGATACTGAGCGGGAGGGAAGTTTAAGCTCCACGAGTGGTTAAGCCTCTTACAATAAATGAGGAACTGCTTGCTTTAAACTTTGCCGATAACTTAGTAAACGGAGAGATGCTATTGACTGTTTATATAGCCCATGCTGGTTTATAAGTTCCGTTTCACAATGAGACATGAGCAAAGGGAACAACAAATTGCCTTTTGTCTTGAATGCAAATAGTATGATAAAGACCAGAGGCAAATTGCATCCCTCTCTGTTATACAGGAAAATAGCATATTTAGATGAACTCTTTAAGTTAATAACTGAACTCTCAGTATATGTGAGGGCAAAATCTAAGTACCCTCCCTTACTGATCCATCATTTAAACCAGGGATACTAAACAGAGCAGTGCTATGGTTCACTGTTAAACACTGCACAGATTTAAAAATAAACACACACATTGGCAGGGGAGTTAACTATGTTTTGACTATAATATATTCTTAAACTGGCATTGCTTTGATCGGGAAGTCAAATGCTATTTTGTGAAGGGTGAATTGTGGAGAAAATCCCATGTTTGTTTACTCAGAAATAAATCCCACTGTGCTCAATGGGCTTTACTCTCTTTTAAGTGTGAATAGGGTTGCAGCTGTTACTGCTTTTAGTTAAGACTGCTCTGTTCTCAAATTCCCATCATCCTTAACGATAAGCTGTGTTGGTTAGGGCTGATGGGAGTTGCAGGTGGAGGACCAGAGGTTTCCTGTCTCTATTCTTTTATCTGTAACTGTTTTCTGATTATTTCTGAAATGTGCACTCTGAATATAACCAGGCTACACATTTCTGCTCAGAGAATTTAGATCAAGCATAGGCAAACTCCGGCCCTCCAGATGTTTGGGACTACAATTCCCATCATTCCTACCTAACAGGACCAGTGGTCAGGGATGATGGGAATTGTAGTCCCGAACATCTGGAGGGCTGGAGTTTGCCTATGCCTGATCTAGAACCACATTGGTATGTTTGGGTGTGTTTTTCTATTGTGTGCTAATATTCAAGATGATATTGATTCAAGAATGGCCAAGAAGCAACACAAGGTCCAAATTCTGTTAGATGTTAACTCAAAAACCTAAGGAAGCTTTCTTCAAAGTTTCAATGCCTGTTTGGCTTCTGTGCCATCATCATTTTACCTCTCGCTTAATATCATTGCACTGTAGACAGAAGCATCTCACCTCTAGCCTTGTATCCCAAGATGGCTTTGCACTTTGTACCAGAGGCCTTCCTTCTGGGTATTGTCGGCCAGAAGGTGCTAAAGAAGGATCGAACATTTTTTATGTATGCAACAACGGCAGCAAGGATACTCATTGCTAAAAACTGGAAAACTCAAGATCTACCCACACTGGAAGAGTGGCAGATGCAGCTGATGGACTATATGCAACTGGCCGAGATGACTGGCAGAATCCGAGACCTGGGAGAAGAGAGGATTGAGGAAGATTGGAAGAAATTTAAGATGTATTTACAAAAACATTGTAATTTGGTTGAATGTTAAGAAGGATGCTAGATTATAAAAGAAATTGGCCACCACTAAATTAGACTTGAATTTGATGATAAGTGAGATTAAAGAAAACATAAATTTTTTGGAGAATTGCTAGATTATATTTAAATGAGTGGATATAAGATCGTAAACAAGTTGATAATTTGCTTGGAAAAACCTTTTAATGATGTAAATGGGAGCGGGAGACGCGAGGGAGTCCAAAGAAATGATGAAACTACGTTGTGTTAGAAGTAAGATTGTTTATTATTTGTGTATTTGTATTCAAAAATCTTAATAAATATTTATATATATAAAAAAACAAGATGGCTTTGCACTTTGCACCTGAACCCCACCCCATCACAAACCACACCAACCTCAGTTATAGAATCATAGAATTGTGGAATTGGAAGGGATACTGTAATCAAGTCCAACCCCCTGCAATGTAGGAATATGTAGCTGTCCCATACAGTACCTTGGTTTACAACCATAATCCATTCCGGAGGTCCGGTTGCAAACCAAAACAGGTTGTAACCTAAGGCGCGCTTTCGCCAATGGGGCCTCCCCCCAAAATTGGTTGTAATAATTAAAAAAATGGGCTGTGATCCAAAAAAAGGGACACACACTTCCGGGTTTGACCTGGTTGTAATCCAAAGCGGTTGCAAACCAAGGTACCACTGTACAGGGATCGAATCTGCAACCTTGGCATTCTCAGCACCACGCTCTAACCAACTGAGCTATCCAAGTTATTTATAAAATATATAACTTTAAAAGCAGAGTCAAGTATTCCAAAGGATCAGACAATCCAATGAGAATTAATTATAGGACAAATCCTTGCACGATGAGCAGTTGCAAAGCTAAAGAAATTGATTGATATGGCAAATAAAACTCTTCCAAATGAAAGCGTCTTCAATGAATCAAGAGGGGTTATGAAATTAAAAATGAGAAAGTAAACTTAATAACCAAAAGCTAATTGATGACAAAATAATGCTTCAGTGGTTATGTCAGCAGTTGGCAAATAGTTACCAAATAGCAATTAGGAGACCGAAGTATCAAATATGAATGAGATTTTCAACTAGTGTTATAATAAAATGAATATTCTTGTGAAATTGGGCAAAGCTATTAATTAATCACTGGCTAACAGCTTCATTTTTTAAACTCTCAGGTCTCCCTCCTTTGTCCAAGTCTAAAAGGCACTGAATGTGACATGTATCCATTTGCATTGGTAATTCAGTGTGCTAAAACAACAATCACTGCCAAAATAATCTGTCTCAGATTCAAATCTGTCTCAGTTTTGGAAATAACTCACAGCTGCATTTGAAATATCAAGATAACTAGCAATTTGAAAGGTCACAATGCCTTGACATTAGCTTGCTGACTTCAGAGCTTCATTATCTCCTAGATACATTTTGAGATGCCTCACATCTGACCTCTATATGTTTGTGTCATGTGGCGTCATCAGCTAAACCACAATACCATATGCTAAATTTTAGATTGCAACGGTTCTTCCCTAAGCAGCTCAATAGTTATCAATATGCAAAACCTTTCCAGTTTTCCACTAACATCCATTTTAAAACCCAGTCCTATATTTTGAACAAATGAAGAGTTACTGTTATGTACTGAGCTGAATCCTAGAACAATAGGATCCAGAATGCAGCAGTCTGATTGGTCCACAGGAGCCACCCAATCCAGGTCCAGGTGGAAGTGAATCAGCGACCTGATTGGCCTGCAGGAGCAACCCGGAATTAGCCAATCACGTGGGGCCCATTGTGTAAATAATATATATATATATAGCTAGATGTTTTGGGGGAAAGTTTCATTCATTGCTACTATGAGCTGAATAAAAAGCATGAAATTCACACTTGACCAAGTATATTTCAGTTACAATTGCAGAGTGTATCTAATCTAATCCCCAAATTAGCTGGCACATCTGCCCTTGGCAACAATATCCAGTGACTTTTCTTCCAGAGCAACTGCAAGGGTGTCACCCTGGCAGGATCTTAGCTGGTCTGAGACACATCTAAGCGGCATCAAAGTTCTTGGGACTCGCCATCTTTCCCAAAGCTGCCTCCGGCTCTCCTCTGCTCCCGGGTGTGGCTGGGCACAAGGGAACTGCCTCAGCAGCTCCTTCACGCATGAAGTCCAGCAGAGGAAGGCAGCACTGCCACTGACTCTCCTGCACTCCACTCCCAGGTCAGGCATGTGGCCGGACACAAGAAAGCTGCCTTGGCAGCTCCTCCTCGCACCGGAACCAAGCTCCAAAGAAGGAGTCTGATATGGGGGCACCTGGTAGTGCCCCCTCCAAAACATGTGCCTGGAGTGGTGCCCCCCAGCCCACCCTACTACTCCCTTGACTCAAAGACCAAATCCCCAAGATGGCGATTTGCAGTTGTGTAGAGTGATACTTTGGTTCTCAAACACCTTGGTTCTCAAACTCTGAAAACCCAGAAGTAAGTGTTCCTGTTTTTCAATGATTTTTGGAAGCCAAACATCCGATGCAGTTGCCGGCTATTGTTTCTGGGGTGCCTGCACCAATCAGGAGCAGCGCCTTGGTTTTCGAACATTTCAGAAGTCAAATGGAATTCTGGAATGGATTAAGTTTGGCGCTTTTGTTTTTGCTATTTATTTTGCGTTTTTGTTTTTGAGGCTTTTTTGGTTAATTTGTTTTTGTGACTGTGTGGAACCCAGTTCAGCTACTGAGTGATTGATTGTGTGATTGCGGAAATGGATAAAAGCCCTTCATCCAAACACTGACTATCATCAGTGCAGCGAAGAAAATAATTAAATTTTCATTTTTATCATCTACAATACTGTCTTATTTTTTTTATAGTACAGTACATTTTATGGATCAATTGTCTCGTTAGATAGTAAAATTCATGTTAAATTGGTGTTTTAGGGGTTGTTTTGAAAAGTCTGGAACAGATTAATTCGTTTGCATTGCTTTACATGGGAAAGTGTGCCTTGGTTTTGGAATGTAATTCTCATATGTGATTTAAAGTTAAACACCATGTGAAAGCTAGCAGAGAACATCCTAAGTAAATTTTCAACCCATTTAGATGCCCAGAAAGCTCTACTTTGCTTTAGTATAGCCCAATGGAATATTCCATGTTAAACCTTCAGCAATACACATTCAGAAACATAGTCATTTTCCATTTCAATGTCAGTTAAACAAGAATACTTAATAGGCATTTCCCTAAGTTGTGGAATACCTTCCACACAAAGAGATGTGTCTGTACAGCTTCCCTTGTATGCTGAAGATGCACCTTTATATACCATGGAATTTGACACTTGTGGTATATATCTTTAGCAACAACTCTAGTTGTGATTCTAGGTTGTTTTACATTGTTTATAGGGAGGTATTTTCCTTCATTCCAGAAAGTGTGGGAAGACTGGAAACTACAAGAAGGAAAATCTAAAAGGAAGCACACATTAGCCACCTCCTAATGTCAATGTGAGGCAAGAGGAAAGAATTGACAGGCACCTGCCTGAGAATTGCTTAAGAACTTTGTTGAAAGGATTTCTTTGTATGCGCCCCTTATTAATTGCTGGCTGAAATACTAGATCAGCACCATGTGAAGAAGCCTTCCCCCAGTGAAATTTCTCAGCTTCATATGAGATGGAATAATAGAATAATAGAATTGTAGAGTTGGAAGAGACCCTGAGGGTCATCTAGCCCAACCCCATGAAATGCAGGAATCTCAACTAAAGCATCCATGACAAATGGCCATCCAACCTCTCTCCACGGAGGGAGATAAGTTAAAAGATTTGGTGAGGAAGTTCTAGTGATCAAATCATTGAAAATATTTGTGCAAAGCTAGAGTCCTTAATATTTCTATTAACCCAGCTACCTTGTGCACAATATTTTTTAGAGATCATTACTAGACTGCTGTTCTTGGTGCATTTGGAAGGCAAGCACAAGCTTTCGTTCTAATTAGCCATCTCTTTCATCTAATTAGCGCTCTCAACAAATTATTGTACAGACTTATAGACCAAGAAATTAATTTTAAACAATTGATCAATAATGGTATTGATTTAATTTCTCAACCTCCCCATCTTCTCTTCAACATAGTCCTCCCAATGCCAAAACTTTGGAAAAGTTTCTCCCAATTAAAAAGTGTAGATTTTAAAATAAGCCTTTTACACATTAAGCACTCATGCCTCCATATATGCAAGAAAGTGATAGTCAAATAAACAGAAAAATACCATACAGAGAGAGAGAACACAAAGAATAAACCACCACAGAGCCTTCTTTTTACACTGCATATATTTGCATTAAATATAACCCTCTTTCCTAATGCGTTTGTGACCTGACAAATAATTACCTGATAACAATTCTTGGAAACCAAGATCTCAGAGCCTGAACATATTTCAACATATTCAGTGATATAATTTTATTGTTTTTCGCCTGCTATGTTTCCTTGCGTTTTTCTTGTTGCTGCTGGGAATGGAATGTTTATTAAAAATATTTCTCTTTACGAAGCTACTGATGTACACTGAGAAATGAAACAGAAATCTAGAACTGCAGCAGTTCAAGGGTCCATCTCACACATCGGTTCCTCGGGTAGAGAAACATCCAGCTGAGACTTTTTTTTATCCTGTAACGTTAAGAATAAATACAAACAAGACAGGGAAATTGGTTTCCAGGTGGAGAAATCGAAATTAGAAACAGAATTGTTAGAACCCAATACTAAGAATTTATCAAGAATGTATAATTTGTTGCTGAAGTGGAATACAATAGATGAGACAGTTAAATCAGCCATGATTAAATGGGCACAGGACATTGGTCATGACATCATGTTTGCTGACTGGGAGCAGTTATGGACCACCGGCATTAAATTTACGGCATGTAATGCCTTAAGAGAAAATATTATGAAAATGATTTATAGGTGGTACATGACCCCAGTCAAGCTTGCGAAGATTTACCATCTGCCCAATAATAAATGCTGGAAATGTAATGAGACTGAAGGTACCTTCTTTCACCTTTGGTGGACCTGCCCAAAGATTAAAGCCTTTTGGGAAATGATCTATAATGAAATTAAGAAGGTACTTTAATGTACTTTCCATAAGAAACCAGAGGCATTTCTTTTGGGCATGGTCGGCCAATTGGTGTCAAGGAAGGACAAGACTTTTTTTATGTACGCTACTACAGCAGCAAGGATTCTTCTAGCAAAGTATTGGAAGACACAAGAATTACCTACACTGGAAGAATGGCAGACGAAAGTGATTGACTTTATGGGATTGGCAGAAATGACTGGCAGAATCCGTGACCAAGAGAAAGAGACGGTGGAGGAAGACTGGAAGAAATTTAAAGCGTATCTTAAGAACTGTTTTAAAATTGATGAGTGCTAAAATGTCAAGGGAAAGGAAGATGCAGAATTACAGCTGAAACTGTTTGATGAATTAAGATGAAACTGAGAAAGAAAATTTACAATTTAATTGGAGTAAAGGGTTGCTGAAAAACTGTTAAATAAGGATGCAGAAAGGGTGAGGTATGGGGAAGTCCGAGAAAGAAGGCTCATAAAATGAGGATATGAAATTATACTTGTTTGTATGTTTTTGTTTGTTGATGTTTGTTTGTTATTCTGTTTTAAAATTGGAAAATTAATAAAAAATTATTTAAAAAAAATACAGCAAAACATGGAGAAATTATTGAATAAAAACGGTCAGATAAAAAAATATGTATTGAATAAAAATGATCAGATCACAAAATCAACCTTTCCTGGGTAATCAATATAGGCAAACTACCTAAACTGTTATGTGTTAATGGTATACTACCAGAAATTGAAAATTGTGGGTTCCCCGCCCCAAGGGTTTAACATTTCTGAACTCTTACAGTTCTGTTGAAGCCTAGCACCTCTGAAATATGAATAGGGCTGCATATGCAAATAGCCTTCCCTGTACCGTTTGATGAAATGAGGGGCTCCATTAATAGAATCATAGGATTATAGAGTTGGAAGGGACATCCAGGGTCATCTAGTCCAATCCCCTGCAATGTAGGAATCTCATGATTCCTATGGCCACCCAACCTCTGCTTAAAAACCTCCAGCGAAGAGGTCCACCACCTTCTGTGGGAGTCCATTCCTCTGTGAAACAGCTTAGCCTCAGAAAGTTCTTCTTTAATCAGAATCTCCTTTCTTGAATCCACTTGTTCATGCCCTAACTTCTGGAACGGGAGAAAACATCTTCCACATGACAGCCCTATAGGTATTTGAAAATGGCTATCATATCTCCTCTCCGTCTCCTCTTAGCAAAGCTAAACATCCCGAACTCACTCATAAGGCTTGGTTTCCAGACCCTTGATCATCTTGGTCACTCTGCTCTACATATGTTTCAGTTTTTCAATATCCTTCTTAAACTGTGGTGTCCAGAACTGGACACAGTATTCTAGGTGTGGTCTGAGCAAGGCAGAATAGAGAGGTACTATGGCTTCCCTTGATCAGGGCACTAGACTTCTGTTGATGCAGCCTAGAATAGCATTAGCTTTCTTCTTCTGCTGCTACATCACACTGTTGACTCATGTTAAGACTGTGGTCACTAAGACCTCTAGATCCTCTTCACATGTACTACTGGCAAGGCAGGTCTCCCCCATCTTATTTTTGTGCAGCCTGTTTGTCCTGCCTAATTCTAAAACCTTACATTTCTCTCTTTTGAAATTCATATTGGGGTCAGTTCTCCAATCTATTAAGATAATTTTGAATCCTGATTCTGTCTTCTGTGGCATTAGCTTTCCCTTCCAGTTTGATGCCACCTGCAAATTTGATGACCATCCCCTCAATCCCTCAATTCTTTCATCCAAGTCATTTATAAAGATGTTGACCAACAACATGCCCAGGACAGAACCCTGTGCAGTGTCACTTTTTCCCAGGATGACGAGGAAACATTTGTCCACCAAATATTGGCCTTTAGAGAAGAGAATGAGTAGCCTTGCTTGCATGGGGCTTTGACGTATGCCCACTATATGAGAAACAGAACTACTGGTGCTTACTGCTACTTTCACATGGTACATCAGTTCCATTGCTCTAGTAAAGGGTTCCTGCATTCTGTGAACTACTGCCTTTCAATGGTCACATCACAGGATTGGGCTCTGATGAAATTTGTGCAATGAAATACAGGCAACCCTATTTTTGTTTGTGCATTCAAAGAATGTGCAGGGCATTTTCAGACCTGGAAGAGGGCGTGTCAGGGGAGTAACAGGGTGGGCTTATGCGCACTCCATTGACGCACATGATGACCCGCAGGGGTGCCAACTTGAATAAAATATTGTGGGGGCCCAGGTAAGCCCCTCCCTGCATAATTGATCACATAATGCAGTGTACACACACCATTTGAATGGGAACACCCACAAAATTTGCGGGGGCCCAGCTCCCTCAAATATTTTATTGTGGGGGCTGAAGCCCCCATGGCCCCTAGGAGTTGGCTCCTATGATGATCTGGAACACAACCCCTGTGCAAACTGAGGGCTCCCTGTAGTTTTTTGGCAAGAGGTAGGGTAGATAAAATCTTAAAGAAGCTTGAATAAATCCATTTGGTCTTATGTTGCTCTTCTTTTAGCACAAAGGGGTGGTGATTTCTGCCAGCTCCTCTCTACATCCAGAAGCCTTGCATATTCCACACAGTCCCAAAGGTTTCCCAATCTTCAGGAACATAGAGAGCTCCCTTACACTGAGTCAGACCATCCATCCATCCAGCTCAATATTGTCTATGCTGACTGGGAGTGATTCTCAAAGGTTTTGGGCACGATTCTTTCCCACCTCAACTTGGAGGTGCCAGGCATTGAACCACAGGCCTTCTGCATGCAAAGCTATGGCCCTTCCCTTTGATTGGGTGTGGTGCAGGGGACTGCAGAAGGATGAGGTGGGAAAGTCCTGTTCCATGACAGAATTCTTTTATGTTCGTAGCAGTAAAGTTAGGATCCCAGCCATTTATTATTTGTCATTGTCCTTCATTGAATTATCACCAGTGATCATGGTCCTCAGAATACAATGCAGTTAGGAACAACTGTGGCTGGATTGAACCAGCTGTACTATATAGCATGTCATATTTGCTTTGAATATGTTCACCATCTATGTGCAACATGTCTAAAAGTTACCAAGCATCAAGAATTTATGACTTGCATATTGCAAATGACAACAGAGTGTTAAAAATTTACATCTGGCGAGGAGGGAGGGAGCAGCAGCATTGTAATAGAAACTCGCGCAAGTCGCTTTCTACAGCTGTTTGTCTTATAGAATTGACAGGCACTGTAGACATTTGTACAACCTTGAGTAATGTGGCTCCCTAATGTGGCATAAGCAATTGAAACTTCAGCAGTGACAGGTTTATAAAGCTACTTTGTTTGCTTTTAAAAGAATTATGGTGATTGTCTCATTTCAGTTAGGTTTATAGGCTGTTATGTTAACATTTCAGAGAAGAAATGTAGCACTAAATATTTCAAATCCACAAAGCCTCCAGTTTCTAAAATGCTCCACTGGTGCGAATCTCTTTTCTTCTCATTGGATTTTTATGCTGGAAGACTGGGCTGAGGACTGGGAATATTCAAAATGGGTTGCCTTACCATGCCCAATACCATTCAGAGCTGTGGCTAGGCACCTGTATGAATGAATGAATGAACGAAACTTTATTTGCGTCAGCCAATGGCTATTGCAACAAAAGAACATTGCAGTATACACAGAACAAAATAAAAAGTCGTTTACATAAAACACAATTTAGAGTCCTGAATTAGCAGTCAAATAGTGGACCTTACAGTGGTACCTCGAGTTACAGATGCTTCGGGTTACGCGTTTTCAGGTTACGGTCACGCCAAAACCCAGAAGTACTGGAACGGGTTACTTCTGGGTTTTGGCGCTCGCATATGCACAGAGACACTAAATCGTGCTTTGTGCATGCGCAAAAGCGCCAAATCACATCACGCGCATGCACAGATGCAGCGCTGCGGGTTGCGAACGTGCCTCCCGTACAGATCACATTCGCAACCCGAGGTTCCACTGTATTCTGATTGCTCCAGCTAAAAACCTTGCAACCTTTGCTGTCGTCTGCCCCTCTTGATCTGCCAGGAGAAAAGACACTCTGGCAGTGGTTAGGCGGCCCAGAATAGACAATAAAAGAGGTGTGATGATGTCATTCCTCAGGTCTTTGTAAAGAGTGCAAGCCAGGAGGGCACGCGCCACTGATTCGGTGTTGCCATGTCCGCAAGGACGTAAGCGTTTTTCGTATGGAATCTGCTGGAATTGGCCCTCACATACAGCTGAGGGCAATACATTCAATCTTGCAAGGGTAAATAATAATAATAATAATAATAATAATAATAATAATAATAATAATAATAATAATAATTTATTTATACCCCACCCATCTGGCTGGGCCTCCCCAGGTAGTTGTTTATCGCTTTGACATCTGCTGGAAGGGCGTTCCACAGGGCGGGCGCCACTACCGAGAAGGCCCTCTGCCTGGTTCCCTGTAGCTTTGCTTCTCGCAATGAGGGAACCGCCAGAAGGCCCTCAGCACTGGACCTCAGCGTCCGGGCAGAATGATGGGGGTGGAGACGCTCCTTCAGGTATACTGGACCGAGGCCGTTTAGGGCTTTAAAGGTCAGCACCAACACTTTGAATTGTGCTCGGAAACGTACTGGGAGCCAATGTAGGTCTTTCAAGACCGGTGTTATATGGTCTCGGCGGCCGCCCCCAGTCACCAGTCTAGCTGCCACATTCTGGATTAGTTGTAGTTTCCAAGTCACTACTAAGCGTGTCTGTATTTTGGAATTGCTAGGTTATGCAGATAGGGTGCCAGAGAATCAAGATGGGAAGGTGATCATACCATGGGCAAAATTTCCTTCTTGTGGCCAAGTTGTTTGGGCTCTCGATATCGTTTAGGCATTGACAAATTAGACTGTTTGCCTTACCATAACCCACAGTGAGTAGCTGTTGTGGGGATAAACCACAAGAGTGCAGTTTTTGATAGACAATTTTAGACCAGGCACTCTTGTGACAATCTTGTAGCACTAGGGATATTAGACCAGGGGGATTTGAGTTTAGGTGAAGCCAGATGTTAAGTGTCCTGCGCCAGATCCGTAATTCTACAGGAGCCTGTACTGTGTTAATAGTAGACTTTTATTTTACTCTCTTACCTTAGTCCTAATATTAATGCTGCTCCACTCACTTCCATAGGGAAAGCAAGATATTTGGTGATAGAAATGTTCTTGCAACAAATAAGTGATCCTCCTCACTTTCCAAATATGGATCAGGGAGCATAATTTGTAATGTGACCTGCTCTGAAATCTGCGGGTATAGGGCAGTATACAAATTAATTAATTAATTAATTAATTAGTTAAATTAAATTAAATTAAATTAAAGCAATGTGATGGCAAAAAAAGCAACTTAGTGCAAACTTGCAAGTATCATTTTTAGGAGAAGTTGAACCCATAACTGCCACTTCAGAAACAAAACTAGGTAGCCTGCAGCCCTACAAATTCTGGGAGAAATTTCTGTGCAGGAAATCTTGCAGTCACCCATATTCTTAACCCCATAGATAAATTATGATGCAGTCAATTACTGCTTATAGGGAACACCTACTTAATTACATGGTATAGCATACAATAATAAATGTATCAGACTGTTCAGGACATACTATATTAAACCTTTTACTATGTTTATGTGTTGGGTTTCACAAATATTTTTTTTAAGTGAACAACTTTTTATCATCTGCCTGTTATTAGTTACAATGATTGGTGATGCAATCCAGGATACACATTTCCCTGGGAGCAAGCTGCATTGAACTCTGTGAGACTTACTTCCAGCCTAGGTGTCAGGAACTTTTGGTCTTCCAGATGTTGCCATTGGCCATGCTTGCTGGGGCTGATGGGAGTTGGAGTCCAGCAAAGGCTCCTCACACCTGTTCTGAACACGCAGGTATAAGATTCCACTGTTAATCTGAGTAAATATACCTGCTTATATTGTCAACTTTTCATATTGTGTCCATTCAGCTTTACCATTTATGATGCCATGTACTACTTAAATGTTGCAGTGTATACACATTACTTGGTATTCTTGTTCTCCCCCCCCCCCCCGCCACTGTGTTGTGTTCCAACTAGGTACCTGCTATCACGCTATATAACTGTCAGGCATAATTTCATCTACTCTTTCTTAGCCTTCAAGAGAAATCTGTCCCCTCCCTGCTAGAAACAAGATTAAAACCTTGCTACTTGTCTATGGCTTGGGGAAAAAAATCCCTGTCATCCGCAGTGTGACTGACAGATTTGCAAATCAGCAAACTTTCCATCTTGTCATTTAGATTTGTTCAGAAGCAGGTCTGAAATATAGCCAAACCAGGGTGATTATGCCAGGTGTGAGACTTGGAATATTCAACCCCCCCCCTCCTTGTCTACTTTTTGGAAAAGTAGATTATTTTTATATAGTAGAGGATTGTGCATTGCTTAGTTTGAAGAAAACGAATTAATAAATTTGGGGCAAATTATGTATGTATGGGAAAACAGCTCAGTGATCACCCTCTTGGAACATCAAGCCAAGTGAAGTTTATCCATCTCTGTTATGTTGCCATTCCCCTCAGTTTATTTCTACAGTGAGAGGTGCTTAAGATGCCCTGGAATATGCCACCCTCTTTTGACTTGAAATAGGTCACACTGACTGGCCTGGGAGCCCTGCCTTCTGAAATACTAAGTGTAGGGACATGCTATGATAAAACAGTGATGAGAAAAACTAACTCTGTATCTCTTTTTTATTGCCACGACTTCACATATGCTGGCGATAGCCACTACTGGAAAATGCTCCTGGACACCTGGCTAAAATTAAGCCCTATATAAGTATATTTCATCTAGCTCCCAGCATGTTGGACGGGATTCAACCAAGTTGCTGGTTGAATAGAACGAAGTCTGCTTGTGTGACAGGACTTTCTCCCTTCTTTCTGTGCACTCCCTCCAACCCTGCCCTGGAAGCTTGGGAGAAACCCTAGAACAGGTTTAGAGGGTGAGGGAGAAAAGGCAGAGGGATGTCCTTGTTCTATGCACATAAATCTCACTTACGTTGAATTCTACTCATTGACTGATTACCATGGTATCTGTCAAAATACAGTACAGACAGCATTCTGCACATGGTGTTCTTGATGAAAATAAATTAGGTGGCTCTCCATGGGTCATGGAGTCAAGAAGTTAAGTGTATGGACACCTATTGCACCACAAATGTCATGTTTGAACTGGGCTTCTGTCTGTAGACCCTTACAACAACAACAACAATTTATTATTTATATGTCGCTCATCTGACTGGGTTGCCTTTCTTCATGTAATCTTTCTGTGTGTGAAGAATGGGTCTATTCCTGCCCTCACCTGTGAGGATTAATCACCCCTCCCTAACTGTACATGTACACATGTCTCTGTTCCTGACCTGACAAACAAAGGGCAGGAAATGGGGTGCTGGGGGTTTGATGACATGGAGTGGGCAGCAGTTTAGTCCCATGCCATTCCCCACCTGTAGAGTGAACGCTGGAGAAGAAGGTACAATAAGGAGTTAAATAGAGATACAGTGGTCCCTCGGGTTAAGTACTTAATTCGTTCCGGAGGTCTGTTCTTAACCTGAAGACCACTTTAGCTAATGGGGCCTCCTGCTGCTGCCGCACCGCCAAAGCACAATTTCTGTTCTCATCCTGAAGTAAAGTTCTTAACCCGAGGTACTATTTCGGGGTTAATGGAATCTGTAACCTGAAGCGTATGTAACCTGAAGCGTATGTAACCCAAGGTACCACTGTAATGAATTAGGTCATTTTCACAAGTGATACTTGGGTCAGTTTTGCATTTCCTGCAACTTTAATTTGAGTGTAATATCAACATAGGCTAGAAAATACACTAGGTTTTAAAAGGGCCACCTTTTACTGTCTGTCCTTTCACAAATAACACACTCTAGGCTAAGACTATAATCCTGTGTACATTCAACCAGGAGTAAGGCCTATTGAACATGCCAAAGTAAGCACGTGTAAGACTTGTCTGTATAATGTGTTTTTAGCGCTGTGTGTGGCAACTCACTGTTGCCCTGACTAGCGGGAAAGCGCTCTTAGGGCTTATTCCCCAATGCATGATCATCACTCTGTTGCATTATTTGATGACTCACAGCTGAATGTGTGAAAAAATATTGCACCGAAAAGCATTGTTCTTTGAGCTGACATAACGTGGCAACCCCCTCCCAGATGTTTTGATCACTTTCACACATTTGCTAGAAAAGCATGCATGTGTGAATCAGCCCTCATGCTTCTTCAACATAAGAAGGAACCTGGAATAGCAGCCATGATTCTTCCAGAGCAGATACAGAATGTGGAAAGCAGGAAATCTTTCCGGACCCTCTTGTAGATGTAATTATGACAGTTTGCTGGAGCAAATGTTTTACTCTCTTTCCATTTCTGTCTGTCATCATCACCTTGGGTTTCTGGAGAAGGGTCATAAAACAATGCATGGCGGCGATAAGATATGTAGCAACATTTTAATATTCCAAAGCTATACAGAAGAAAAAGGAAAAGAAGAAGAAGAAAAATCTTTACATTTGCAAGTTCAAACTGTCCATGCATGG
Source organism: Podarcis erhardii (assembly GCF_964252035.2). Classification (NCBI taxonomy): domain Eukaryota; kingdom Metazoa; phylum Chordata; class Lepidosauria; order Squamata; family Lacertidae; genus Podarcis; species Podarcis erhardii. The sequence continues at coordinate 48,344,215 of NC_138500.1, forward strand.
ACAAATATGAGCCATTCTTTATTGAGGCTCCTATTAGGAGAGCTGATGCCTTTGCATGATTAGGGCTGCTTGCTGAGATAAATGAGTCATACCAGGGACATGTCTTGATGATGAATCACTCATTTTCTTCAAAAGTATAAATGTGAGCTGAACTAATGTACAGCTGAACGTGAGAATGATTTTTGTAATGAAACTTTTATGCAATGTGCCAACTGGCACAAAAGAAAAGAAGCGGATAATAAATTAGGAACATAAAACAGGCCCCAATGTCAGACCAGTGGTCTGCTAAACCTGCTATTTTGCCTGTGACAATGGTCAGCGTCAGAAGCAGTTTATAAAACTAGAGGGTAGCTCACACCAGCACAACCCTTTTAACACATTGTTCTTGGCATGTTCTGGGTTGCACACTGTTAACTGTATGTGTGGTCTTTCTCATCCAATAATAAATGAGATATTTCTTCAGTGGAGAAGGAAAGCAAGCTAACTGGTAATAAATAAATAAATAAATAAATGACCCCCTGTATTTTCAGGCTGCCAGATACATAGTGCTTAATATGTTGTGCATTGTACTTACCATATTTATTTAAAACATTTCTACCCCAACCTAATTTTCAAAGAAACTCAAGGCATCCTATACTCCTAAACATTTTTTTTTAATGCAAAAGGTAACTACCCCCTATTATCCCTTGTTATGGGCTGGGAATCAGAGGTGGGTCTTGGATCATTTGAAGATCACTGATCTAGTTCATGGGGGCTATTATTATTATGGTCTGTGCAGAAGAACCACAAAATCTGTAGGTCTGAACTCCTACTCTGCCTCCCCTTGTATATTTAATATTCTTTGTGTGATTGTGCAAAGTCTTCTAATTTTTCTCCCAAATCTAATTATACTGAAAGAGCTAGGAGATGACTCACACTGTCTTACATGACAAGAGTACTTGGTTGTTTTATATCCCAGAATTGGAATTTCAGAACTGAGGTTTTGAAATATGAACTTGTTTGGAAATCCAAAACGCCATTAAAGTTGGGCCCCGACTCCTCCGCATTCTACACCGGCTCTTAATCAGGCTTTGCTTATTTGTATACCATCCTTTCATCGATTTGTCTAGCATCCCCAGGTTTTATATTTAAAATGAATGAAGATATATGAAACAACCCACCACAATTAACTAGTCCTTCCTCTTGGCTTGCTCACCTCCACTTCCCATTAAGGTTCTTTTTTAGGGTGATCATGTGTCCTAGAGATTCTCTAGTATTTCATTCTGTAATACTCCAATTTTCTTGCTTTCTGCTCTTGCCTCGTTCTCCAGGGCCCACTTAGGAGGCTCCTTTTATAGCTGCTCTTTCAGGACACACTGGGTGAATATGTACAGAACCCTAGATCAATGGCAGAGCACAAGAATTTGCATGTAGATGCTTGCAGGTCCACTCCCTGACATCTCTAGGTAGGACAAGTAGGGCTGCATACCCCACAAGTGTCCAAAGAAAAAAGAAAAAAGGGACACCCCATTTTTTTTCATGTGAGAGCATGGTGGTAATTTTGGGTGCCATGATCTTGCACGATTTCGCACCAAGATCTTGCACCCCCAAAAGCACTTATTTGGGGCTGCATTCTTGCTGCAATCCCGGTGCATCCTGTCCACTGCCTCCAACTGCTCATACCCCTACTTCTCCTCCAGTTCTGACTCCTGCCTTATGAGGGGCACCAAACCACAAAAAGTGCTACTCACTTCCCCTGGAAAAGCTGCCTCTTCCACCCACCCCTTGGAGCCTCTTCTTCTCCTCTGGTGATCACTTCTACCTGAGTAAGATTGTCTTCCATAAACATGGTCTTAACTTTGAGTCTGTAAGTGACTGTGGAGGCCAATTCTGGATCCACAATTTCTTCCACAGTGGGGCATAGGTTTTCGGGCAGGAGTTGATCATGGTGAGGGTTTGCCAAGCGTGCCTTCCTCTTAGCATGTTTCTCTCTTTCGTCCTGAGTTTGAGCGTCTACAAAGTCCATGACACCTTTGGTAAAGGCTGTTCTCCAGTTGGAGAACTCGCAGGTCAGTGTTTTGCAATTGCCGGTGTTTATTTGCCTTGAGAGAGTCTTTAAACCTCTTTTGTTGATCACTGCATTACACTTTCCGTTTTCAAGTTTGGAACAGAGTAGTTGCTTTGGAAGACGATGATCATGCATCCGAACAACATGACCAGTCCAACAAAGTTGATGTTGAAGAATCATTGTTTTGACACTGATGATCTTTGCTTCTTCCAGTACATTGACATTAGTTCACCTGTCTTCCCAAGTGAGGTGTAAAATTTTTTGGAGACCCTGACAGGCTGGTATTTTATAAGGACAACATGGAAGGAATTACAAAAGAGACCCTAATATGATTAAAAGAGTGAGCTTTCCTTTTCCACGCTTCCCCCTTTTAAAATTCTGTATTTGTCACATTATTCTTAATTCTTGGGAGCTTTTAAGAAATGGCCACAGCCGTTATAGATACAGAACATTAGCTGAAGTGATAAAATGGAACTAAATAAGAATTAGTAAATTGCTGTAAAATGGATAAAATTTCTTTAATTAATCTACAAAGTCCTAATTAACCTATCCAGTGGCCCAATTAAGAAACAGGAGATCTTTTGGAAGGTATTTTGAAAACGGAAATGAAATTATTTCAGATTGCACCATCGGTTCCCCCCCTTCCACACTGAGCAATTAGTTTCATTCCCAATTTAGCAAGTTAAATGAGAAACATCAGATGTGGAAGGGGAAGAATAATCAAAATATTGTGAAAGCAATTCTGAATATGTGGAAATATGCACAAATGGCTCCACCTGGGTGGGATTTTTTTTGCTGTGAAACGTCTGCATTGCAAGGAATGAAGGGAGAAAGAAAAACACTTTGCCTGACATCCTCCTCATTTCCTGAACTAAATTGCAATATGGATATTCTCAGATTTTTAAAGGAATTGCTCACTAGACCTTAATGATGTATCAGAAGGGTAGTGTAATGGAACAACTGTCCTCCACTCCTGACATAAGCTTTCAATAATTAATGGGAGCTAATGGCTGTATTTTAACAAGAGCAGCTTTAGACAGTTTATCAAGTGTTCCTGCATGATGTGCTACCCTGAGGTGAGGAAGGATTGTGGTAATTTCTCTAATGGGCTGAGGGGAACATGTCTATCCAAATGGGAAGACTTTTGTCTCCCCTCTTCCCCCTGAATCTTAGGGGAAGGGCCATAGGTCAGTGGTGGAACACATGGTTTGCAAGCAGAAGGTCCCATGTTCCATTCCTGATACCTCCAGTTAAAAGGATCGGGTAGCAAGTGATGCAAAAGGCTCTGAACTTAACTTAGGACCTGGCTACACATTACATTAATGATGTGATTATTGGGTAATAGGTATGTCCATCTGTACTTATTTCCATGGTGTATCACTGTCAATCATGTCATTCACAATAAGGTTGGCATAATGCTAATATGACAGGAGACCCTCCATGATGAACTTTGGTGATCCTGGGACAAGCCTGATTCCAGTCTCCTCCTCCTCAGGTGGGATCCGGGTGGTGCTGTGGTCTAAACCACTGAGCCTAGAGCTTGCCGATTGGAAGGTCGGCGGTTTGAATCCCTGCATTTCTGTGCGCTTCTCTGGTTCGCCAGAAGCGGCTTAGTCATGCTGGCCACATGACCTGGAAGCTGTCTGCGGACAAACGCCAGCTCCCTTAGCCTATAGAGCAAGATGAGCGCACAACCCCAGAGTCATCCATGACTGGACTTAATGGTCAGGGGTACCTTTACCTTTACCTCCTCAGGCACCATCCTGAGTTCACCCACATCTGACCAAACAATGAACACATGTAAATTTAGTTGCTAAGAACAGGATATTCAAATTTTCAATGGAAGCCAGTGGAACAAGGGTAAGGCAGATAGCAGACAGAGATAGCTCATTATCAGAATCTTTCACCCTGTCCTTAAGCAAACAGTTTTAGCCATTTCTCACTAGGGTGGTGTCAGGGAACTGCCATCGGAGAGACAGGTGGTGGACAGGCTCCAGGAGAATAGGAGAGAATCTGCAGCAGAAGAGGGAACCAGCAGGGGGAGTGCAGGAGTCACAGCGGAGGGGAGGCCCTGGGATGCTTCCAGTGAGAGTAGTGGAGAGGTAACGGGACCCCCGTTGGGAACTCCCACCCTTCGCCGGAAACTGTCACGCAGAGAGTCACGAAGGCGCATGTCCGTCAAACAGCTTTTATGTTGGCGTAAATTCCGTAGACGCCCACTGTCAGATTCTACCAGCGACTGACGGAGTCATGCTTTGGGGGCTCCGTTAGTGCATCGGTTTGGATGACCAGCCAAACCCCAGAGGGATCAAGCTTTTACGCACAAGCAGCTCATTATCCCATCACAGCAATCTGACAGTCTTTGAAAGCAGCTTGTGCAAGCAGAAGGCATCATGAGCGAACCAGCCGGAACCGGAGGAGCAGGAGCTGGAGCTGGAGCAGGTCCAAGCCTGGAACAAAGGTACAGGGCGTTGGAGGTCCAGCTGGCGCTGCAAACGGCGAGGCTCGAGGAGAGGAGGGCTCAAGATGCAGATAAGGGGAAGACCACCCCACTTGCCAGACGGGTGCCTGGACTGGTGCAGAAATTTGGGGGAGATCCCCGGAACTATCAAGCCTTTAGGACAGAGATGCAATATGCTCTCAATCTACTGTTTGATGACTTCCCCGACGAGAACTCTAGAGTGGCGTACGTGATTGGCCATCTAGAGGGAGGGGCGAAGGACTGGGTTCGGCCCCTGATGGCAGCCAATAATGAAATCTTAAAGGACACAATGAAGTTTTTTCGCGCCATGGACTTGATGTTTTCCAGCGAGATCGAGCAGGGAGTGGTGCGCAGGCAGTTAATGGCGTGTAAACAGGGGAGCCGATCTGTACGTGAGTACTGGACTGAGTTCACCATGCTGATTCATAGACTTGGGTGGGACCTTGCTAGTGAACCTATTCAAATGCTGTTTGAAGAAGGTCTCTCTCCGGCAGTGAAAGATGAACTTTCCCGGGCGCCTAGGGCGGAGTCTATGGATCAGCTGACTAAATCAGCGCTGTCCATTGGGGCACGCCAGGAAGCTAGAGCTATGGAAAAGCGGGAAGGAAAGGGGGAACGTTGGAAGGACTTCCGCATCCCAGAGATTCCGGAGCAGCCTTTCCCGCCAGCAGAGCCGATGGAACTTGGAACAGCGCGCGCGCGCGCAGTTTCAAACACCAGTGAAGGGCGGAAGAAGGAGGGAAAGAGCGGCAAGAGATGCTATCTCTGCCAACAGCCAGGTCACTTTGCCAGAGTCTGTCCGCAAAGGAAGGAATGGCAAGGGATGGCGGGAACTGTTGGGGGGAAGGAGGAAGAAGAAATCACGGAGCAAGTAAAAGCCAACGCCTGGTTGCCAACATCAGGGCACAGCAGCCAGGCCAGGGAGTAATGAATGTGCCCACGCCAGAACCTCCAAGACCAGCGCTTGTGATAGAGGTGTTGCTGGAACTGGCAAACGGACACCCACTGAAGATAAAAGCGCTATTGGATTCAGGTAGCTCATGTAATTTCATGAGCAAAGAGTTTGCAGCTGAACACCAGATACAGACTATCCCATTGAGTAAGCCTTTGCAGGTTACCACGATTGATGGGAGGGAGCTGTTGGGAGGAGAAGTGAGCCAACAGACTGTACCAATGATAATGAGGGTGGCACGACACACCGAACTGATAGCGTTTAACGTAGCCACCTTGGGAGGAGCTCCTATTATCTTGGGTATGAGCTGGCTGGCGCTACACGATCCGCTAGTAGGCTGGCATCAGAGAGTGGTTTCCTTTGGATCAGCACATTGCCTAGAACACTGCAAGGAGGGAGAGGCTCAGGCAGGCGCCAGGGCCACTCTAGCAGGGATGGAAGTGATGGACAAGGGGAGGGTGCCACCACAATACGCTGACTTGATTGACGTATTCAGCGAAAAAGAAGCAGATAAACTGCCCCCGCACAGACCCTTTGATTGTCAAATTACCTTACTCCCAGGAGCACAATTGCCAGTGGGCAAGCTGTATGCAATGTCAGACAGTGAGATGCAGGAGTTAAGGGAGTTCATTGACAAGAATCTCAAGCGAGGTTTCATCAGAGAGTCACGAGCGGTGGGGGGCAGCCCAGTGTTCTTTGTGGACAAAAAAAACACGGGCAAGCCCAGGCTTGTATGTGATTTCAGGGCGCTAAATGCAGTGTCAGAACCAGTGACTTTCCCTATGCCTAGAATTGATGACATTCTAACACGGGTGAGAAAAGGGAAAATTTTTACCAAGCTGGACCTTAGGGGGGCATATAACTTGATACGTGTGAGAAAGGGGGATGAGTGGAAGACCACTATGTTCACCCCCTTGGGGGCCTTTGAGTACCTCGTTATGCCTTTCGGATTACAAGCGGGCTCCGCCTGCTTTCAATCATTCATGAATCACGTCCTGGGGCCACTGCTCTACAAGAACTGCGTAGCGTTCTTAGATGACGTCCTGGTGTACTCAGACAATGAGGAGCAGCATGTGCGAGATGTAAGAGAGGTACTGAGCAAGCTGCGAGAAAACCGGCTGTGGGTGAAACTGGAGAAGTGTCAGTTTCATACCAAGGAGGTGGAATTCCTGGGGTACCGGTTGTCTGACAAGGGATTGGCCATGGATCCCAGCAAGGTTCAAGCGGTACTGGAATGGAAAACATCAAAGACCAAGAAGGACGTGCAAAGGTTCCTGGGCTTCGGAAACTTCTATAGGAAGTTCATCAAAAACTTTGCCCATTTAACAGCGCCCATCACGGATTGTCTTAGTAGCAAAAAGAAATTTGTTTGGACGGGAGAAGCGCAGAGGGCGTTCGAACGCTTAAAGCAGGCGTTTGCGTCGGAAGAGCAACTTTTGCACGTGGATCTACAACAACCAATGAGAGTGGAGACTGACGCGTCAGACCGAGCGGTGGGGGCCGTTCTTCTCCAGCCGGGAAAAGATACGTCTGAATGGAGACCGTGTGCATTCTTCTCGCGGAAGTTGAACAAATCCGAGAGGAACTACACAGTGTACGACCGAGAACTGCTCGCCATTCATGAAGCATTCCGGAAATGGCGGCACTTGCTGATTGGGGCGCAGCACAAGGTTCAAGTCCGAACTGACCACAAAAATCTGGAATACTGGAGAACAGCCCGAGTGCTGAACCAGAGACAAGTGAGATGGGCCCAGGAGTTCTCCAAATTCCACTTTGAGATTCGTTACGTGCCCGGCTCCGAGAACGTGAGGGCGGACGCTCTTTCCAGGAAACCTGAGTACTTAGAGGGGGAGGGAGCGCCTGAGGCAAGGCATGTAATCCCTGAAGACCGCTGGGTGTGTGGGGCGGCATTGGTGGGGCAGAGGGAACTGATAGAGGGTACGGAGAACAATGAATACGCCCAAGAGAAACTCAGAGAGCTCCGGAGGACAGAGGAGAACACAGGGGGGTTCGAAGAAAAGAACGGGGCGTTGTATTACAAAGGGGCACTGTACATACCCGATGGGGAACTGAGGGGCAGAGTACTCAAGCAGTTGCATGACAGCCCCACAGCGGGACATTTTGGACAGCACAAAACCATGTGGTTGGTTACCAGGGAGTTTTGGTGGCCCAAGGTGAGGGAGGACGTACGGGAATATGTCAGGGGTTGCGACAGGTGCCAGCGAGCAAAAGGAGAGAGGGTGGCGCCAGCGGGGCTATTACAACCCTTACCCACGCCCGAAAGGCCATGGGAGGCAGTATCCATAGATTGTATGACGGACCTGCCAAAATCCAAAGGCCAAACAGCTGTCATGGTGGTGGTAGATCAATTAACCAAGATGTGTCATTTTATAGCTTGTTCACATGCAGTCACAGCGGAGGAAACCGCCAAGTTGTTTGTAGAACATATTTTCAAGTTGCATGGCGCCCCCTTGAGGGTGGTCAGCGACAGAGGGAAACAATTTACTTCCAGGTTCTGGAGGAAACTTATGAGCTTACTGCACGTAGAACTCAATTTCTCAACTGCCCGGCACCCAGAAACCAATGGGCAAGCGGAAAGGGCAAATGGGGTTTTACAACAATACCTGAGGTGTTATGTAAAAGACAGAGAAAATGATTGGGTGGATAAGTTACCTCTAGCAGAATTTGCCTACAACAACGCAGAGAATGTGTCCACAGGGATGAGTCCCTTCCTGGCAAATTATGGGTGTCACCCCTGGGCATTCCCAGGAGAGGGAGGGGAGAGGTGGAGCGTGCCGGCGGCGGAATATTTTTTTGAAGAGATGGAGGCGATCCACCGTCAGCTTCAACTTAACTTAGAGAAAGCCAAGGAAGAATATAAGAAGCAAGCAGACAGAAATAGGAGGGAAGGTGAAACTATAAGGGTGGGGGACCGGGTGTGGTTGTCCACCCAAGGGCTACCGTTCAAGGGCGGGAGTAAGAAATTGAGGCCCAAAAGATTGGGACCCTTTGAGGTCATACAGCAGGTCAACCCAGTGGCATTCAAACTCAGGCTGCCCAGTCACATGAAATTACACCCAGTATTTCACAGGTCATTACTGTCGCCGTACCGAGAGGGACGTGAGTGGGGGGAGCGTGAGAGAGAGGCCACCCAAACGCCCGTGATAGAAGAGAGAGAGCGCGACATGAACGTGGCAGGAATCATTGATTCCAGGTGGAAGGGGAATCAGGTGGAATATCTGGTAGAATGGGAGGGGGAAGCAGAGTCGGAAAACACTTGGGTACCAGCAGAGGTAGTCAATGACGAGGTTTTAATAGAAACATTTCATCAGCGTTTCCCAAGAAAACCGCAACCCGTGGCTCGATTTAGAAGGGAACACTTTGGGACCACCGATGAGGAAGGAGAGTTTGAAGGGTTCCCAGAGTCAGGGGTGGGTGAAGAAGCCGACTCCGACGAAGAAGAGGAAGACGGGGAGAGAGACGGTACGCCGTGGCTAGAAGTGTTAGAATCCTCGGACGACGAGGAGAGTTCCTTCAGGGGCTTTCCGCCCTCACCGCCAGTGGGAGAGGAGGCGGGAGGGGGTGAAGGGGGCCCTGGGGGGGAGGTGGATGTCAGGGAACTGCCATCGGAGAGACAGGTGGTGGACAGGCTCCAGGAGAATAGGAGAGAATCTGCAGCAGAAGAGGGAACCAGCAGGGGGAGTGCAGGAGTCACAGCGGAGGGGAGGCTCTGGGATGCTTCCAGTGAGAGTAGTGGAGAGGTAACGGGACCCCCGTTGGGAACTCCCACCCTTCGCCGGAAACTGTCACGCAGAGAGTCACGAAGGCGCATGTCCGTCAAACAGCTTTTATGTTGGCGTAAATTCCGTAGACGCCCACTGTCAGATTCTACCAGTGACTGACGGAGTCATGCTTTGGGGGCTCCATTAGTGCATCGGTTTGGATGACCAGCCAAACCCCAGAGGGATCAAGCTTTTACGCACAAGCAGCTCATTATCCCATCACAGGTGGGCAAGCTGAGAAATGGGCAGGAACTCTGAGGGAAGTCAGGAATTGCTTATCTCAAAGCTCCTCCATTCCCTACTAGGAGACATTACACAAAAATACTATTTAAACCCCAGACTTTCCAGTACTCAATGGTTGCAACATGGTCCCCCCTCCCCCACGCAGGGAGGGAGGAGGAACCCAGAACATTGGAGTGCAAGCTCTTATATAGACTTTTGAAATTGCCTACCCTGTAGCTCAAGACCACCCCCCAAAAAACATCATACATACATCACTGAAATAGGTGGTCCCCAGCAGAAATTTGAGTGTGTTGCTTCTCTGCTGTTTGCCAGGATACCTGATAATGCCTTATCTGATTGCCTTTTCTGGGTAGCCTGGCCATTCCTTTGAGACGGTAAATACTTCCTGAATCTCTTACACATATTGATAGTGTGTTCAGCTTAACAGATACTTGCCAGACTATATTTACAGGGAGGTGTAAGCCCCTATGGTCCAAAGACAATTGGAAAGCTTTTCCCATTTCCTTCCTCCTTGCAGAGAAATATTTGAGGTCAATTTGGGAGAGTCAAAATGGCTTCAGGATTGTTCTCCTGTACTATTTCAGACACATGGTTTATATACTTATGTATGTGTTTGTCTTGTACATTTATGAGCATTTGTTTTCTATATATAAGACCTTAGAATTCCTATAATGCTGACTCTACCATTTTCAGACTCGGTCAGTATAAACAAATGGACAGATGTCTATTTCCTTATCCTCTCATCTTTCCTTGCCCAGTTTGCTAGGGGATACCATGTGTCAGTAGACTCTCACATCCTTTGCCTCTCCAGCACCCTGAAACGCTGCTGTTATCCCTGATTCATATACTTCGTTTGACAATATGCCACACATTTTAATTACAATACAAATTATATGGTACTGCCATGCAGCAGTAAACAAAGAACTAATTTGTGTTCCTTCTACACTTATCATTCATGGACTAATTAGTTTCTCTATGAGGGTCCAAGTGACTCTTATATAAAGCAAAAGCTCCTGAGGATATAAAGGTTAATTTTGAAGTGATTACAAATATTCTGCTAACATTATAATTAATAGTTATACTTAAAACACAGCAGTTGTGTGCAGCTCCAATAAGTCGACTGTTAATTAGCCAACGAAACTGGCATCATTTGGGATGCTTTTAACTTTTCACTGTTTAGTCATCGGAATGACAAAGCTGAGTAACGCTTAGTTTTAATCCACCGCAACGGTGAAAGGGGGAAGCACTTCAAGACCCAAACTTGCTGATTCACTGTTTCTATGTAGCTTCAGTTTGTGTTTATCTTCATCTAGATTTTCCTCAATTTTCCACATGGATGTAAGGCAGGGGGAAATTTCTCACAGGGTTTGATTCATATGTCACTGAAACCCAGCCAGCACTAGGCTGCAATGTGGCAGCTGTTTTGCAGGAGCAGAGAGGATTAAATGTAAAGTACAAACATATGGTGGTGGTAAAATAGCCAGCATAGTGATGGCACAATATTTAGGGCAGAGAAGGAACTTAGTTTTTTGAAAGTAGAGTGTGGAATGAAAGCCAAGATGGGAGTGATGCTTTGGGACAGTGATTTCTAGCAATTGCTGAGTGGTCAGAGTGCTGCTTATGCTCAGGTCCTGCTTGTATCTCACTTGCAGGTATCTGGTTGGCCACTGTGAGAACAGAGTGCTGGATGAGATTCGCCACTGGCCTGATCCAGCAGGCTCTCTTCTTTTGTTCTTCCATGGAGAAATATTTGTTGAGGCTTGTGTGTGTTCATCTTCATCACCCCAAAATCTTGCTCTCTGTAGGTGCACCGTGAAAGCTTCAGCAAAGCTGTTAAGTTCCCTCAGCATGAAACAGTTGTTGTTTTAAGCAGCGTTAGATAAGTAAACAAATAATTTTATTATTTATACCCCATCCATCTGGCTGGGTTTCCCCAGCCACCCTGGGCAGCTCACAGCATATATCAGAACATACTAAAATGTCAAACATTAAAAACTTCCCAATACAGGGCTGCCTTCAGATGTCTTCTAAAAGTAAGATAGTTGTTTATTTCCTTGACATCTGAAGGGAGGGTGTTCCACAGGGAGGGCACCGCTACCGAGAAGGCCCTCTGCCTGGTTCCCTGTAACCTTGCTTCTGACAGTGAGGGAACCGCCAGAAGGCCCTCAGAGCTGGACCTCAGTGTCAGGGCTGAACGATGGGGGTGGAGATGCTCCTTCAGGTACATTGGGCCAAGGCCGTTTAGGGCTTTGAAGGTCAGAACCTACACTTTTAATTGTGCTCAGAAACACACTGGGAGCCAATGAAGATCCTTTAGGACCGCTGCTATATGGTCCTGGTGGCCACTCCCAGTTACCAGTCTAGCTGTCGTATTCTGAATTAGTTGTAGTTTCTGGGTCACCTTCAAAGGTAGCCCTTTGCTTTAATTCACACACACAAAACACACACTCTGTATTTACACACTATATACAGGTTACAGGAAGGCTTTCTCCCTTCTAGTCCCAGGGGGGTTTCTGTAACTACAAAGTCCACACACAAATTCTAAGTCAATTTGCACAGATCCTAGCAACATCCTAGAGTTCTCTGAGTCCTGAAGTCTAGCATGTCTCCAAGACTTCTTCTCAGACGAGCTCTTCTCAAAGTGTTCAGGTTACTTTACAGTTCCATGATGATCCATTCCTTCCTGATAACAACCCATGACCCACAACCAACTCTGTAATCTGAGCCCTTTTATACACAAAGTTCCATGCCCAGTAACACGGAGAAGGAAGTCGCCAGGTTCAGCCAGATGAATCTCAGGAATAACTCAGCTAATGGAATGAATCCATTAACTGCATTCTTTAACAAGGCATACACACAGACAATATTGGGTTTCATTGTAGAGCTGATATGTATTTTTCAGGAAGGGTGTGTTTTGCAGCCTAAACTCCTGACATATTCAGATGCAATGATTTCACCTTTCACATACTCACCTAGGTGTATTCCTGCAAGTCAAATACCTTGCATTGGATTGACCCTAGTTTAGTTTAGTTGTTTAATTCATGTGATGCTTTCCCACAAAGTACTGAGACCAAAGCAGCTTACAGTAACATCAGCTAATCATCACCACAATACAACATCACGTTTGAGAAACCAACTTGCTACAAAATGTAGCAAATGCATTCAAATATGACAAAGCCAGCAATTCAAGAAATGCATCATAGCACAAATTCAACATGACAATGAACTGATGCAGATTTAATATACCTCAAATATAAAAGCAGGATCAAAATTAATGGGACAGGAAAAAGCTGACCCAACACACATTGCTAGTGTAGCTTGGTTTAATCTAGTTTAGGATCTTGGGGATGGGGATCTTCTCACTAGGCTAGATGGTTCACAGCTGGCTCCCTCCTCTATCAAAGCCTCCCCAGTGGATCTGCTTCTAGTGCTGGCCTTGCTGCATTAGATTAGGAGTCATTTAATATTGCTTAGGAACCAACCTGTTCTGTGAGCAGGTGCATGGAGGGAAGTTGTTATGAGGAGCACCAGCAAACTGAAACATGTCAGCAGTCATTTTGAAAGCAGTTGTTGTGATATTAGTTGCACACAGTTTAGTAAAGTTTGTTTGTTCAAAATTCAGTCTCTGTTTTATAAAATTATGGCATTGTGTCAGAAGCAGGGCAGGCCCTATCATTGGACAGAGTGAGGCAGCTGCCTAAGTAGCAGCAGCCTGCTCTACAGCCAGCAAGCCAGCCTTATGTCTCCCGGTACAGTGGAAGATGCAGTCCTTACACTAGGGACAGTAAGTAAGATTCAGCTGCCAGTCTAATCAACTTCTGTGCATGGACTGGAGGAGAGACACCACCCTGTTCTTTGCCTCAGGCAGCAAAATAATGGACCACCTAAAGTCTCCAGGTGAACTTCAAAATGATGCAGATAATAGGAGGAGATGGAAACAACCATCTGAGGTGCTAGCTGGCAGGTGAAGATGCAAGTATGTTTAACTCTCCTTTTTGCTTGATCTCAACATAGATAGAACATAGAAGAAACAATACATTAAAAAGGCCCAAATTATTCACTAGAATTCAGGTTGAAAGAGAAAGCAAAGGCCTACATGTGAATAATTTTAAGCTCTTACTACAAAATTGTGGAGCTGTAGTCCAGTGGTGGGGTTCGTCTGGCTAGCCAGGCCTCCCAGTTTGGCCCATGATGCACACTGACCACACCTACCTGTCTTTCACCTGATGTCATACACAGGACAGGTAAAGCTGCCGCTACAGAGGAAGCCCACTCCCGATTGTTCCTTTGCAGCCCTGGTTTGCTTTTGGTCCTCTTTAAATTTGGCGCTGAATGCAAATCCTCCTGTTTCTTGGTGGGATCCATTCCACCTGATATCATGTGATACAAAAACAGAGAAACCCATTCACAACGCTTGCATATCTCTGTGCAGATTTAAAAAGAAAACATTGAAAATGGGGTAAACAGAACGTAAGTCTGGAAAAACCAAGGGAGATGAGAACTGGCAAATTTGCCTATCCCTAGGCATGGAACATGGGTCTCTGTGCGCTGGTATCCTCTCTGCCCAGATGTACCTGCACAATGCTGTTTCGGCAGCCCCTGGCTTTTGCCACTTCCTCCCAGTGCTCTCTGGTTAAGGTCACTGAGCCTTCCTCACCCTTCAGCACCACTTACTGAAGGCTGCCTCATGAGCTGATGCTCGCCCTGCATATCTAGTGCTGAACACGGAATTCCTTTTGGCAGGTGCAGCTTTTATCTCCCCTGCACAATGAGCTACATTTGCAGAAGATCACGAATGGCACAGCTCCTGGTCACCCTACTCAGGACTGGTTACTGGATAGTGGTTTTAAAAAAATATAAAAATATTGTGTAATCTTCTGCGTTCCACATTCATGCACCAACTTAGGAAACTTTTTGGAGAGAGGAGGAGCACTGGGAAATCATCACATTGGCTAAGTAATCACCATTAGGTTGAGTAGAACGGCTTAGCAAGCACCTGCTTGGATTTAGAGCCATATCACAATTCAGCAGACAGCAGAGCAGGTGCATCAATGTCTTGCAGCCGCTTCTCTGCTAACATCTGTCATGTGTGTATTTTGCTGATTTCCCAAATATAGATCCTGCTCATATGAGCCACTTCGTTCTTCCTGTTTATTCTTATTATTGCACTAACGAGAAGATCTGAGCTGCAGATGATCTGCAGTGCAGCAACTGTGTGTGTGTGTGTGTGTGTGTTTTTAAAAAAGCTTCCAAATCAAGACATAGCTAACTTTGACAAATCCACTCCCTCCTGCTTTGTGCACCCCCTGATCTTTTTTTGAATGGCCTTAGAACTATAAGGAATGGCCAGAAAGACCTTTGTGGTAGGCTAACGTGAATGATACTGTAACCTTTGTGTGTGAGGATTTCATTCTGATTAAAAACAAATCTGTTTGAAATGCTAATAATTTTCTTAAGGTCAAACAGTAAGCAGAAATTCAAGTCGTAATATTTTAAAGTTCAAGCAAAGTCATATACATTTGTTAACTGAAGAGGGATGCAAAAGATAGTTTTCCCTTACCTGTTTCTAAAAAGCTTTAAAGCTTATTTATGTTTTCAAGTGAATGAGAACTGCTCAGGAACTGGTAGGTGATTTTATTTTATTTTACACAATTAGGCCAGAATAAGATCACCTTCTTAATTCAGTAATGTATGTGATTGATTTTGTCACTGCTTTTTCATTGGGAAATGTGGTAGGGACTTAGGAATCTGCCTTATACTGAGCCAGAACATTGGGTCCATTTAGCTCATTATCATCTACACTGACTGACAGCAGCTCTCCAGAATCTCTTAGACTAGAGAAGAAGAAGAAGAGTTTGGATTTGATATCCCGCTTTATCACTACCCAAAGGAGTCTCAAAGCAGCTAACATTCTCCTTTCCCTTCCTTCCCCACAACAAACACTGTGAGGTGAGTGGGGCTGAGAGACTTCAGAGAAGTGTGACTAGCCCAAGGTCACCCAGCAGTTGCATGTGGAAGAGCGGAGACACGAACCCGGTTCACCAGATTACGAGTCTACCGCTCTTAACCACTACACCACACTGGCTCTGGAGACCACTGGAGTCCTTCTGCATGCAAGGAAAATGCTCAACCATTGATCCGTGTCCCTTCCCCCAAGAAGTGGTGACCAGTTTGAGCAAAGTTTTGGGGCTCTGGCCATTCTTTTGTTATAATAATTTTAAAGTCTCAAATATAGAATAAATATTCATAAATGCACACATATATGAACCATGTATCAGAAATAGTATGGGAGAGCAATCCTGAAGCCATTTTTACTCTCCCAATGACATCAAATATTCCTCTGCAGTAAGGGTGGCAAATGGCGAAAGCCTTCCCATTGTCTTTCTGTTTGCAAATCCTGTCTTAAGGTTAAGGGTGCATTTGTGTATGAATAGAGTGAGCCTGTGACGTGGATTCAGGAACTAAAGTATTAATCATCACAAAAGACTCATGCTGGTAGCTTCGAGAACACTGTCCAACCAACTTTGTAAGCAGAGGTTCAACTGAATAGAATCTGAATCACATGCACCACAAGGCCTACGCAGCCTCAACTTAAGATGGTTCCCCGGCCTGGCTTTGCACTGCAGTTTGCAGCAGCACATGCAACAAAATGGCGTCCAGCATTCAAAAACCCCCTCAGCTTGCATTAGCTAGCCACACACAAGGCATGCAAGCTCCACCCCCCCCAGTCGTTCTTAGACTTCTTATTGGGTGAGCAACACAGCCAAGCAATACAGTTGGAGCCTTCCTCCTCCCTGGCTGGCAGGGAGGGAGGGAGAGAGAGGAGCTGCTTCCTTTGAAATTTAAGGGACATCATTTAAGGGACATTTAAGGGACATCCATCAATAAGAGACAGCAGCAGGACTTGGTGCTGGAATAAGGGACTGTCCCTTCAAAAAAGGGACACTTGACAGCTATGTTCTCCTCCCTCTTGCCTGTGGTGAGTGGGGACCCTGTTGCAACAGTTCCTTTAATAAAAGTCAGCCTTACTAGCCACTTTGCTTCTCAATATACTCTGGTTGGCCTCTGTTGCTTTCTCCTACCGATAGGGGACCCACTTAAGGACTCTATATGGGCTCTGGAATACCCCATAAGGGAAAGGGAGCAGTTTTTCTTATAACACATTTTTTTTGACTGCTAGATTTTCCCCTTCCCCTTCCTTATGCAGGAGCTGGTGAGGAAGAGACAGAAATTCTGCACATGCTCAGAGGTACCATATTATCCACATGCTGCAAGACTGCTGTTAAAAACTGCCAAATGGAGCCAGAGGTCAAATGAAGCTTGTGGGGGAGGAGGGGATATAGAATGCCCACAGGAAGAAAAAAATGAGAGGAATTCTGTGGCCTTTTCATTTTAACACAAGTGTTGCAGTTTCCATCTAGAACACTAGGCAGCTGATAGTTTATAACACCAGAAGTATATTACCACTGCTCTCCAAAGTGAACCAATGACAGTTCTATCACAGCCTTGGTGAGACCTAAAACCCCAGATATTCTTACCAGTGTTTATGTTATAAGTTGTGTTTGGGCAAATAGTCAAAGTGGAGATGGGAGCAGGGGTGTCTGCGCAAGCCCATGCCCCCAAAGTTCTTGAGCATTTTGCCTCCCCTTCTCAGTCCCCAACCTCATCTCGCTTCCCAACAGGGTCGGATGTAGGTTAGATGAGGCCGTAAGCTACTGAAGGTAATGGGGCCCTTTATATGTCCAGCTGTTTTTTGTGTTGAATATATGCTATATGGTAATTTATGGACCTAATAGGTATCTAAAGCCACTTGCACATAACAAAATATGTATTTCATCAAAGTAATTGTTGAACTGAAATATTTTATTTGCTTTTTAAGTTATATTTTGGAAATGTACATCCAGTTTCCCCCCCCTTTAGTTTTTTGAGGGCCCCCAAGAGAGTGGGGCCCTAAGCTATAGCTTGTTTAGCTTATACGTAAATCCAGCACTGCTTCCCAACATGGAGGTTGCTGCCAATAAGCAAGGGGGATGGATGGGTGCAGGAGTGTTAAGTTCCAGGTGTTCCAGAAGGCATTGTTGATTTGTTCTAGAGTCTTGAATTCCTCATGCATTGGAGGGGGAATATCTGAACTCGGTAGCCTGCTTTATATAGGAAGGCTCTGATTGCGATTCGGAATCCTAATGAGAATTGTGTGAGGGTGTACACCACTGTAGGGCTAATGTTTCCTTCACTACTAGGAGAAAGTATTTTATCAACATAAAACATTAAAATTATCAAGGTGCTTTTCTTTAGACGGAGGAGGGCATATCCCGTGAAACCTGTCAAAGTCTCTCACACAGTGAAACAAATAACTGTTCACAAACACAATAGAAAGGTAAAATAAGAAGGCCCCCAAAGGAGGAGAAGGTTAAAAAGAAGACAAAAACCATACACTTGACAACTATCAGCCTGAATCACAGAAAATGCTCATTTCTGTTTAGATTCTTTGCAACTGATTATCAGTAGATCACCCAGGCTGTTTCAGTCTTTCCTCCCCTGAAAATATTGCTTGTCGGTTGAGCTAAGAGTAGAACATCTTTATCAAATGGGAGACGACATCCATTATAAAGGCAGGAAGAACTGTTTTTAAACATGCCTCGAACCACAATTCAATTTAACAGGTTAAGAATATGGTAGGAAGGGTACACCCAAAAACTGTGGCTATCTAGCTATCTTTGTACATCAGCAGGGGAAGAAATGTAAAAACAACTGCTACAGGCAGTTTGTAGAATGGATAAATATATTCAGCGGGGGTGAAAAAGAGATGTTTCTGTTTGGAATTTTGTACTAGAGCAAGAATCTAATTTTGAACAGTTCTGGGGTTTGAGTCAAACAGCTTGCAGCCTGCTAAAAGATTCCTCTGTTGATCTGAATTTGCTAGGGAGGAGAGAAAGCAGAGAGCATATGCTAATGGCCGTATGCACTGTGCATTTTACTGCGGTTCATCATAATTCTCAAGAAAGCAAAATATTACACGTGCTAAAAATAATGTGGGCCAGCTGTGCTCCTTCTGGGATAGAAAATATTACTGCTTAATTGGGTAAGCCCTTCTAATATCTTCGCCATAGTGTGCAAAATAAGCTGTTTGCAATTATCACCGGCTCCTCCACTTAACCTAGGATTTTATTTTCTCCCATATTAATTTTTCTCCTTATCTTTCCTGCCCTCTCTGCTTAGTTTCACTGTTGCAAAATTGCCTCCTTTGTATCTTTGCCTCAAGGGAGTAGCTTCATATTGTTTACAAAAACACATGTGGCGTTTTATTATTAGTGATTTTTTTGTACTCTGTATATCTAAAGGTATTTGGATTTAACTGTTGAGGCATCGTGGTGTTTGAACCTGCAAAAGCTGTAATATTTGCCTTTGGGCTTGTGACTGGTTTTATTCAAGATGCAGAAATTTATAATGCAGTATGGGTTTAATGAAGTGATTCTGAGAACCAAAAATGTAATATTATACATTTTGTGCTTTGCTGCTGAACAGTCCTTATGAGTTAGCTTAATGCTTTCGAAGGTGTGATGTTGCCTTTACAGAAAGAGGGGAGGGAGACAGACAAAACTAGACTGACCCCACCTTCTTTGTAGCTTTGCTGCCGCCACCAAGTGAATATCTTCATTTTTCTCTGGCTACCTAAACGAATCAGCTTCTTGACTTGAAGTATCCCAACCTACTCCCTATACTGGATAGAGTAGTATGGCACTGTAACATGGGGTAAATAACAAGACCATACCTCTATTTTTTCCAAAACAAACTTTGGTTTTACTTTAAGTTTCAGTAAGGCAACAAGTTAAATAGTTTCTCAGCAAAATACTTTTGAAAAACAACAACAACCCTTTGCAGTTTGAATCCCATAAAATCAAATAAAATTTAAATAGAGATCCAGCTATGCCAATTACAGGCTGTTTCACTAACCATCAATTTGCATCTCTCATTCCAGCTTCTGCGACCCTTTTGGTCTTCTAGCTACTGCTTCAGTA
Organism: Podarcis erhardii; assembly: GCF_964252035.2. Classification (NCBI taxonomy): domain Eukaryota; kingdom Metazoa; phylum Chordata; class Lepidosauria; order Squamata; family Lacertidae; genus Podarcis; species Podarcis erhardii. Next base: position 48,363,740 of record NC_138500.1, read on the forward strand.
TCAATCCATGCTCTCTAGCACATTCCAGCTCTCTGAGTACTGTATTTTAGCCCCTTTCTCTCTCTTGCACCTCCTCATTGCAAGTTTTCCAACCAACACTGAACACAAAATGTATGCAAGTCCTAATGCCTCACTGAAAATCTCATTGAAATGAGAAATAAACCAGATAAATGGTTGGTAAGTTATCAAAGCCTGTGTTTTGGCATCACATTTACCATCAGTTATTATATAATGGTATATTACTTTTGGTCATCTTCAGTGTTTATTAGGTAAAGAACTCTGGTTTCTTCTCTCTCCCTCTTTTACTTAATTGGTTGTGTTGCTCTAACACAGGGGTCAGCAAACTTTTTCAGCAGGGGACTGGTCCACTGTCCCTCAGACCTTGTGGGGGGCCAGACTATATTTTTTTGGGGGGAGATGAACGAATTCCTATGCCCCACAAATAACCCTGAGATGCATTTTAAATAAAAGCACACATTCTACTCATGAGAAAACATGCTGATTCCTGGACCATCCGTGGGCCAGATTTAGAAGGCCCCTGGGCCTTAGTTTGCCTACCCATGCTCTAACATATATGGTTGCATCCAAACCACCCTCAAAATAATTGCCTTCCTAGTTCCTCCTACTTCCAACTAGCATTCTGTCTCTGGAAGTGGGCAGCCAGAAGGAATAATAATAATAATAATTATAATAGCATTTATCAACTCCATATGCTTTGAATTACATGAAGTCCTTTTTTGGGGGTTGTTTTGAATGTATTGCTAACATTCTCCTATACATGTTACTCTGGATTAGGTCCTGCGGTGTTCAATGCACCTTACTCCCAGGAGCTCAGTGTGCACAGGATTGTAGCCTTAGAGTTCTATCAATCTGAGATATTAACTGTCTCTCTTTATAGTAAGCACTGTTGAGCTCCTGCCCTCCTTTAAATCTTCATTTCCCCCCAGAACTATAAGTCCTAATGGTGTGATAATGTGTTTATTTTCAATCACTTTCTTATGTATCTTCAAACTGGATCTGCGTTTTTTCTTTGCTGAAGATACTGAGTTTACATTTTCACTGATATCCTTGGATGGTTAACAACCAATTTAGACCTCTGCAGTGGCAATGTGAAGTGGCAATTTTTGCTTCAGTGTACATCAGTTTGCATTCACTTCTGCTGAATCACAAATACCATTGAGTTGCCCATTCGTCCAGTTTTGAGAATTTATTGGGTTTGACAGAGAACTGAAATCTTTCACTTTCAGTTAATATTGTTCTTAAAAATGCCACCGCCAACACAGCCTTATTAAATATGAAATATTTAAAACATTAACATTTAATATTTTTCTGACTGTTGACTGACTGAAAAACACTTTTGAAAGAGAACATTTTGGTAAAGCACGCAAACATTTGGCATTCAACCAATAGCACCTGCTCACATCTTTTGTAAACAAGCTTGGTGAAATTATAATACCATATGTTACCCATGATTGACATAATATGATTAATATAGCACAAGTGCCAGTCCTTCAGCACTGCTTAAGTGTTATGTAGCACTTAGCAGCACTTCAATAAACATTAACAGTTTGTCCTCATTTCTCATGGGACTGTTAAAACAAATACCTGAGTTCTTAGTAATAATATAATTGTTATAGTTTTTAAGTATTTTTTTAAAATCACTCTGAAGAAGGGGCACAATGAATTGTCTTTCATTTCAGCTGCAGAGCTTCCTAATCTATATTTGTGTTAAGGGACCTAGAAGCAATAAGAACAAACTGTTAAGGAGTTTCTGCCAATACACTTCACTTTGGCATCTTTTGGGCAAAGTGCCACTTGCAAGTTGCTTACCTGGAACTGTATGCAAACATACTTACTGTCAGTTGCCTCTCCTTTTCCTCTCCTCCATGGTTGCTTCTCAGTGGGTTGCCCAGTGAAGAACGATTGTCATCCCAGGTTTGGGGATGTTTGGGATAAGAAACATCAAAGAAACACCAATAGTACTGTCAGAAGTTTGCCTCCCTGTGTAGGCTAAACTCATGGTGAGAGAGTGGGACCACGTGCATATTGTAGGGGTATGCATTTTTCACAAATACTGAATTTTAAGCTGAATAATGCTGATTTGGAGAGATTCAAGATGCAAGGTGAAACAGGTGTTCTCCAAGGCATTCTGAAGCTCTTGGAGGTCCCAAAGAACTTGGGCTCAGATTGTCTGTCTCTTTAAAACCATTACATTTTCCAAGCTGACTGTATAAGGACAGAGTAGAAGGAAGTGGAGAGAGGAGGGTAGTTTTCTGACTGAGAGATCTAGCTTCCAACCAGGAAATAACATTCGTCAAGGAACTTTGTGACCAGGGTTCCTGACTGCGTAGCAATTTACTTGTGTGCAGTCACATGCACATAGACTTCTCTTTTCAGAAGCCTGTGCTAAACATGCAAACCTCAAGGGTGAGGCTAATGGTGTGTGATGTCATAGATAGGGTTTGCAGGCACAGTCTTGCTCTGCTCTCATGTGTGCAGCCTACCTATGGAAGCAAAATTCTTAATAGAGCTATGGTTAGTGCTGAACAGCAGGAAGCTCAGGACTTGGTCTATGGAGATGTTGTACCAGGAGGGCTTTTGTAGTAAGTGCAGCTGCTCCACCCTTCCTGTTGCATGCGTGGAGCCCCTAAACAGGACTTTGAAATGGGATGCTGTATTATTGGGTCTGAACCTCCATGGGTGGGCCTCAGTTTGGGCTCACCGTTGTCTCTGTTCTTCAGATAGAAGCACTATTGCAATATCTGTTTGAATTAGTTCCAAACTGCTCTGTGAGACGTCTCACAGCTTGGTTGTCTATATGATCTTGCCAAATGGTATGGAGAATTTTATCAGGTGGAAATTGTTCGGCAGTAGGGGGCTCAGCAGCATTGCTACAGACATTGTTTTCATAAGGCTATAAGGAAATCAGATGCAGAGTCAGTCCCATTGGTGCTTAAGAACTTTGTTGACCGTGGCAGCTATGCGTGTTCTGATAGCAGCAACACTAACAGCAGGTGGCATAGAAAATGTAGGTGGATTCATTTTCTCAAAATGGATAATGCTAAAAGGAGATACTGGAGGTCCATATGGTGTTACCTTCAGCACACATGGCTGTGTAGGCGATGATTCTGTTGCAGCAGCTGCATGCTATGACTCTTCAAAAGAAATGATCCAAGTGGTTCTAGCTGCTGAAAATTCTGTCTCATTATTAGGCAAGGTCAATTGGCACTACCAAAATGTGTCTTTCAAAATTTTTGTCTCTAAAATTATTTTTTTACACTGTCTCTGAGGAAGTAACATGGACACTGAGACTAAAATCAGCAACAAAGGACCTCATGTGCTGGAGACCCCTGATCTGGGACATCCAATGACTGCAATCGCTGAGGAGGCAGCTTCAAAGACCCCCTTCTTTCTCAAGCTCACCCACTATCACTGGCTGCTTCTCTGATGTGAGACGATGGAGAGGCAACAGAGTGTCAGGATCCAGGAAAGAGTGCTTTACTATTAAGTCTGTTCTCCAGCAAGGTAGTGAGACCTAGGAAATGTAGTCTGTCCCTATAAAGCCGTGGTTCTCAACCTGTGGGTCCCCAGATGTTGTTGTACTACAACTCCCATCATCCCTGAGCTCTGGCCTTGATAGCTAGGGGTGATGGGAGTTGTAGTTCAACAACATCTCGGGACCCAAGGTTGAGAAAGGCTGCTATAATGATTAAGACCAAGTTGCCTGATCCCTTGCATGGACTTGTCCATGGTGCTGAAAGACATATGTCTGACATGGATAAGTTTCCTTATTCTGGTTTAAAACCTTTGAGTGGCCTGCTCTTGCTATCTGCTTCAGACCACTATGAGACTTGATTACTGTAGAATTCTCACAGCTTTACACTTGCAAGGACAGGATCCCCAAAAAGATAGGAATGTGTTTATGGAGGCTGGTTAAGACCAACCCTTGGGGGGGGGGGAATGAACAGGCTTCCCATAGCTATCTGACTGGCCACTGTAAGAACAGGATATTGCATTAGATGGTCCTTTGGCATGATGCAGCATGAATTCAACAACCTGAGTGCATTCCAACCTTTTGTTCAATGGAAACAAATAATAGCATCTCTTGCATTTGATGCTGGCGCATTTTGAGCATGGAAAGTGGGTATGGAAGTTGCTCGCAAATCCTTTCTTATATTCCTGGAAACACAAAAGGCCGTTCTCCCATGAAAGCATATTAAACTTCTATATGAGTAGAATGTGAGTATTGTTTTTCAAAAGAAGTCTGCCATCGTTTTTATTTCATCTTTTGTGGAAACGCCAGAACCTGAAGCTCTAATACCTGGATTGAGTTATTTTTCTCCCATTTTTTTTTTTTTAAATACAGTACTATTAATTGAATGGAGGCAAGCTGCACTTGCTAAATGTATCCAAAGGGGAAAACATAATAAATGGTTATGTTACAGCCTTGAAAGACTGCAACTATTTCTGGGGTTTGCTTCATTCCTAATAATACACCTAGATTAATATGGCTGGCCTGAAATAAAACAGACTCCCCCCTCCCCACTTTCATCTTGACATAAAACTCAAGTTTTCATTGGAAAGCCTTTAATCTGACTGTCATCTTTTCCCAACAACAACCGTGATCCCATAAAGAACTATATCTTTGCTGGAAATGTCAGCTGCATAGAGAGGTATTGAAAGCCGTGTTTGTTTATTGAAATCCTGATAAACACAGTGTCAGCACTTCAGAGAGTGAAACATTTTCATTCTGAATTTTGTGTCTGAACAAACAGCTTATATTAGATTTGGAAATGATAAATAATGACTGCCATAATAAGTATTCATCCGTACACATTTGATTCCCTAAGGAGGATGTTAAGTCATAAAATGGACTCCATCTATTGCCACAGCAAGTCTCTTCTTCACATTGCCTTCCCTTCAGCGTAGCTAAACCTATCGTACTCAGGGCACAGTTAAAATGCCATGTCAATCTCTAAAAGAGCGGTGGGAAACCTCAGGCTCCAGGGAACAAATGTGACCCTCTGGCCACTAAGGATTGGGTGAATGCTCTCTCCCTGTCTTGGTTTCTCATTTTCCAACCTTAAGCTCAGGTTCACCACATTTCCATAGCTGTTAGTATTATTATCATTTTTGTTTAAAGTCCTGCAGAAATTTCTTCAGCATTTTAATGCATTTTTTCCCTAACACAGAATGCATATTTAAATGCAATTTTGCTTAATATTGCAAAAAAATTTCCCCTACTACAATGGGGAATAGAATAGAATAGAATATATAACTATATAATACTTATTTTATTTATGCTTATATAGATATTGAGATGCGTGTACATACATATGCACAACATACATCCATTCACACTCTCACTGATCCCTCATTAGCACGATTTCCAACTTTTAATTTAAAATATTTAGATTTGTACACATACATAGAAGAACACATATAGACACATAATCATAGATTTACAAATACAAATTCAATTTTATCTAAAAGATTATTTATGGCAGCAAACCATCTATTCTTATATCTGTAACACACAGTGTGTGCGTGTGTGTGCACACATACATACAGATAGATGGATGGATGATGATATAGATAGAGACTGGGATCCATTTGCTTTCTCTCTAGTAGTCTGATAGTAATTTGCTTTCTCTCTAGTAATCTCTCTAGTAATTCAGCATCTCAGATAACTTTATAATTTATAATTGCTAGCCCACATTTTCTGAAATAATTCAAGTTTCTTTAATGCTTTGTCCCTCACCCCATTTTATCATATAATATCCTTGCAGTAGCCACTATGTACGAAAAACTGTGTTTGATATTTCCATGTACTGTCATTTCCTTGTGTATTATTTAATAGGCACAACAGCGGCTCTGCATTTATCTGTAACTTGAACATTACCCTGAGCAGTTCAGTTATTATTTGCCAAAATAGTTGTTTCTTTTTACATCCTTGCCACATATGAAAAAGCTGCCATTATCATTATGAGCTATCTAGCACTTTTGATCTCCCACTTTACTCATCATTTTGTTTTTCCATTGAGTCCCATACTGTTGAGTCATCATTTTGATAAAATTTTATTCATACCTCATTGCTACTGAGAAATCTGAACCTTTTTGGAACAAAAATCCCCAGATTTCACATGAAATTTTGGTATTCATGTCTTTGTTCCATTTCAACACATACCTATGTACTATATTTCTATGTGTTTTAATGATAAAATTAGTACATCTTAGATACATCTAAAATTAGGACATCTTAGATGTACTAATTTAAGATTAGTACATCTTAAATTTTTCTAAAATTGTTTCAAACCCTGTCTTTTCTTTCCAGATTTTATGACTTCTGATCACTCTACTCAGAAAAGCCTGGAAATAATAATAATAATAATAATAATAATAATAATAATAATAATAATAATAAACTTTTATTTGTTTCCCGCCCTCCCTGGCCAAAACCGGGCTCAGGGCGGCTAACATCAAATGTATAACATTGGTATAAAATCAAACAATAATTAAATTACCTCCTAAAAACAAGTCAGGATCAAATTAAAATCTAATTAGATGGCTTTCCACAGGATTAGGGTTGGGAACAGTAAATGCTCATCAGGCATATTGGTAACTGAGTGGGGTTATCTTCATTTATCTTACGTGTGTTCATATGTTTATATACCTTCCCAATCTTGAACGGTTTCTAATTTAGGTTTCTTGCATATCTGGAAGATACTCGGGTGCCCATCCAAATTAAGCATCTTCAATTAAAGATGCCAATGGGAAGGTCCAAGCAGTGGTCTCATCTGGTGTAAGGTGGATTCTTCTTTCTGTGTTCCAAATGTATCAGGGAAAAATAAACATTTAAACTGATTGTGAATGTGGCGGGCTTAAGTAGAGTCCTTGAGATAATCCATACCCATGCCATCTTTCCCACTGAGGACTGATATGTCAGCAAGTGGGCTCCATCCCTTGACTCACCCCTGCACAAGCCAAGGCACAAGTAAAGAGCACTTTAATTCCCACCCATCACAGTGTAAACAACAATAAATACAACAACAATAAAGTCTTTGCTTTGGGAACTTGAGCAGTTCAGTACTGTTCCCCAACACCTTGAGCTGTTTGTGCCCATAAGCAGCAGAGGCGCAAACTTGTTGTTGTTGTTTAGTCGTTTAGTCGTGTCTGACTCCTCGTGACCGCATGGACCAGAGCATGCCAAGCACTCCTGTCGTCCACTGCCTCCCGCAGTTTGGTCAAACTCATGCTGGTAGCTTCAAGAACACTGTCCAACCATCTCATCCTCTGTCGTCCCCTTCTCCTTGTGCCCTCCATCCTTCCCAACATCAGGGTCTTTTCCAGGGAGTCTTCTCTTCTCATGAGGTGCCCAAAGTATTGGAGCCTCAGCTTCAGGATCTGTCCTTCCAGTGAGCACTCAGGCCTGATTTCCTTAAGAATGGAGAGGTTTGATCTTCTTGCAGTCCACGGGACTCTCAAGAGTCTCCTCCAACACCATAATTCAAAAGAGGCAGTGATCCCCTTCATGGATCACTGCCTTGCCGTGGTGAAGGGCCTTGAATAACTCAGAGAAGCTATGAGCTATGCCGTGCAGGGCCACCTAAGATGGACAGGTCATAGTGGAGAGTTTTGACCAAACGTGATCCACCTGGAGCAGGAACCGGCAAGTCACTCCAGTATCCCTGCCAAGAAAACTCCATGGACAAAGACAAGAGGCGCAAACTATGGGGGTGCTACTCTTCCTGTTCATACTGCAGGAAGGAAAGTTTAAGAGTCCTATGTCTTGGTCTCAGTTTGGGAGAACATTGCTGAGATGCATCGTCACCATCACCTTCACCATCTGTGTGTACATGCTGTGAGAGAAGTTATTATTTGTTGCAAAAAGAGGTATACTGGGTCCACATGGGAAGTTCATAGAGGCTAGATTTGGTCTCCGGTTGCCAGTAGTACCTAGTCCAGGACACAATTCCAAATCAATTCTGAAGAGAAGAAATGGCTGTCTCTCCAAAGATGTCAGATTTGTCTATATTTTGCTGTTCTACTTTGTCCTTTTCAGATTTGAATATACGTGGGGAGTTAAGTTGATTTAGGCTTTGTATCAAAGAATTCTAGTTTGGTTTGCATGAAATTTCAGAAAGAAAAAGGAAGACCAAGTAAATAAAATGGAGAGCCCAAGTGATTTGCCAGCATTCATTGTGACCTCTTAAGTGCTTTGTTTTTGTGAGCATGTGGGTGTTTTATGTAGAATTATTTGTTGACCTCCAACAGAATCAAGCACCAGATGCTTTTAGCTCAGTATCTTTTTTGTTAACCTGGAATCAGCAGATCTGAGGTTCCATTGTGCCATTTTTTCAAGCATCTGTCATTTTTTCTTTGAAAGCACATTTTCCCAGTAAGGATGGGGCTTTTGTAGTAACAAAACAATTTTGAGCAAAATCCTTTGGAAGACTCTCTTTAGGTAGCATTGACTACCTAAAAATAGAATCATACAGAATAAGAAAATGAAAGACCTTTTACCGATGAGGGAAATTACAATTGACAATGTAAGTTAAATAAAATTAGGCTTTACTCAGCTTGCATTGTAAATTAAACCTAATCGATGAGGCTGGCAATTCCAATCAAGATTTTCTGTTAACCTTGTATAATACTTATTTAATCAGAAAATGGTTTTAGTGTGTTATTATTGTTAAGCTGTGAAAAGGGACTGAGCCACATTTCAATGCCTCAGTTGATAGTTTTGATGAGTTTCACAAATTGCCTTTGCTTCAGTGTGACTTAGAGTATTGTCATGTTTACTCTCCCTGGCATATTTGACTTGACGGTTGTTGCAAGGGTGACCATGATGTTATGTACAACTGCACTATAATGAATATTGTTAATGCTGGCGTGCTTATTGGTTATGTTGCTCTTTAATTGTTTTTATGACTTTTGTCATAAGCCACTGAGAGCCCATTTCAGCAATGAATAGTAGCATGTGCATTTAAACAAACAAACAAACAAACAAATTCTGCTATAAGTGGTCTTCTAGTCATGTCTACTTGATAGTTAGCTCTAGGACTTCCTGCACTTGGAAATCTGCAATAGTTAAAGACGGAATATACACCAGGGCAATTGCAAGAACAAGTATGAAAGAGGCCTCCCAGCATTCTCACAGGCCCATATAAGATCAGCGAAAACAGTTGAGCCGATGAGCATTTACTGTTCCCAACCCTAACCCTGCAGGAAACCATCTAATTAGACTTTAATTTGATTCTGACCTGTTTTTAGGAAGTAATTTAATTATTATTTGATTTTATACCAATGTTATATACAGTGGTACCTCAGGTTACAAACGCTTCAGGTTACAGACACTTCAGGATACAGACTCCACTAACCCAGAAATAGTACCTCGGATTAAGAACTTTGCTTCAGGATGAGAACAGAAATTGCGTGGCGTTGGCAGTGTGGTGGCAGGCCCCATTAGCTAAAGTGGTACCTCAGGTTAAGAACAATTTCAGGTTAAGAACGGACCTCCAACATGAATTAAGTTCTTAACCTGAGGTACCACTGTATTTGATGTTAGCTGCCCTGAGCCTGACTTCAGCCAGGGATGGTGGGATATAAATAAAGTTTTATTATTATTTATTAGAAGATGTACTTTGTGGAGGCAGTGTCATGGCAAACTGCATGCTGTCCCTTTAACTTGCATCCTGGTTGGGAACCAGACAGGACAGCCTGGAAGTGGGGAGGCGATGCAGAGATGTAGCAGAAGCCAGGAGGTAAAAAGGTGGTTGGCTGAGCAGCTCAGCTAGTCCTGAAACAAAAGAGAAAGTTGCATAGTTTCCCTTCTGCTCTGAATGACCATCCCTTGGGGTTGCTCTTGCTTCAGTTCAGGGAGTGGAATTTACTTCCAGTACCAGAGCAAAAGAATCCCTCTGTGGTGTCTTTTGAACTGCAATGCCACTGTGCTGATTTTGGGAGCCTTGGCTGATTGTGTTATAGGCAGCATGAGCAGGAGAACACAAAAACAGTCTCTAGGCAACACTGCAGTCTAGCACTTCTGCTAATACTCCCAAGTAGGTGTGTTTAGGATTGCAGCCTAAGTCCCTGAATAGTTTTGTTTAGGTTCCCTATATATATATAATTAGACTTTATATATTACTTGGTATCTTTCTTAGATTGACATGATCCATGAATAAGGGGATATAGGTACTTACATCTGAATATTTGTTATGGCATGCCATTTTGATGCTGTCCTGCAAGAAATTGACTATGGCGCTGTGGTCTAAACCACTGAGCCTCTTGGGCTTGCTGATCAGAAGGTCGGTGGTTCGAATCCCCACAACGGGGTGAGCTCCTGTTGCTCGATTCCAGCTCTTGCCACCCTAGCAGTTCAAAAGCAAAAAGTGCAAGTAGATAAATAGGTACCGCTCCGGCGGTAAGGTATACGCCGTTTCTGTGCGCTGCTCTGGTCTCGGTGTTCAGTTGTGCCAGAAGCAGCTTAGTCATGCTCGCCACATGACCCAGAAAAACTGTCTGCGGACAAACACCGCCTCCCTTGGCCTGTAAAGCGAGATGAGTGCCGCAACCCCAGAGTCATCTGCAACTGGACTTAACTGTCAGGGATCCTTTACCTTTACCTTTTTAATTTAGTAGGGCAATTCTGCCTTCATTTATTCAGGATTAAGCCCACAGAATTCAGTGTGTACATAAATGTGCATAGGAGTGTGCATAGAATTAGACTTGCTGAATGGAGTTTTCATGGGTGGTGATGTTCATGGGTAAACCAGCACAGGGATAAAGCAATAAATTCCTCCTCCTCCAACATCACAGTCACAGTTTAAATCATCTCCTGCTCCCTGTGGTTGCTATTTACACTTACAAGTAGAAGACCACAGCCCTTTTAGTGTATATCCACATTTGCTTTGCCTTTTAGTGTATATCCACATTTGCTTTGCCCCTTAGATGTCAAACCTGTGCCAAGGTGCTTTAGAGCACCAGATCACCTTGACTTTCTTTCCAGATAGTGTTTTCACTTCTAACATCTGTAGACTGCTTTTGAATTATTCAGTACCGCAGCACTATCCAAGTGTTCTCTAGATGTTGTGGGCTGCAACTCCTATTACCCATGACTTTTGGGCATGCTAACCACATCGTCTGATGGGCAGGCAGCTCTGTAGTAATGCAACAAATAATTATTCCCTTTGCATCTCCCTACTTGCTATGCTGGATTTTTATTTTTGGCACTACTTTTAATTATTTTTTAAAACTTGTATTTATTGATCTTTCTGGCCTAGGTGAATCTCCATTTGGGATAAAGGCAGGATATATAAATGAAGGAATTAATTACATAAACAATAAATAAATAAATGAATAAATAAATAAATAAATAAATAAATAAATAAATAGGTGTCATTGTGCCCTGCAGTCTTTAAAATTAGTTTAAATACAGTTGTTCCTACTGCTCTTGTCCTTTGATTATACTCAGTTGTCTTTGTACATTTATTCCGCTTGTTTACAAAGTGCTTTCAGGTGGAAAATAATTGACCCACAGTGTGTCATGCATAGCTGTCTTGGGCTTCTTTAATGCTGTATGAAAGTACCCTTTGAGTTATATAACTGTGGTTAAAAAATCTCCAATTCAATGAGATCCCATCCCGTACGCTTTTGGATAAATTGCAAACACAACACAATATAAAACAAATTGGGCTCGCCATCCAATTCCATCTGTGTTGCAGGTTGAAAATGCTAGAAATCTGAAAAAGAAAAAGTATGGGAATCATTTAAATATAGCAAGTAACAAAGCTGCCTGAAGACAAAGTTTGCCTGAGGCAAACTACATTTCCATGACATGCTAATAGGACTTAGGGAGTGTGGGGGAAAAGGTGAGTGATTTTTCTAGCACTTTTGAAGAACCAGCTCACACAAGCCAACTATTTTGCTATCAAGATATGACACTGGGGAAAAAAAAGCTTGAAAGAAGTGGAAAAAAAGAAGTATAATGTCAGAAATAGTTGTAGATTGTGGTGGCCCAAGAAACCCATTCTTAATGATCAGTCAATCTTCGTATGCGATCCATGCTCTGGTAACTTCCTGACTGGATTTAAATAATATATTATACATGGCGCCACCCATGAAGATGACTTGGAAGCTTTTATTAGTTCAGAACTCAGTGGCTAGATTTCTGACCATGTTAACTAGGTAGAGCCACATTACAAATTCTGAAATAATTACATTGGCTGTCTAATTGCTTCCAAGCCCAGTTCAATGCGTTTCTGTTTATCTTTTAAACTGTTAAATGCCTTGGGACTCAAGTACCAGAAGGAATGCCTTCCCCATACCTTGGCATTAGGATCTTCAGGGGAGGCAACTTCTCTGAGTACCATTATGGGAGAATTTCGTTAATGTATGAAGGAGAAGGCCTTTATATGGCAGTGTCCCATCACCTTAGATATAGCTAAGGTGCTAGCACAGGCTCCTTAGATATAGCTGTTCAAACATGCAATCCTTTCTTCTGTCAGGTGAATTACCATTTCCAAGGTGTGTTCTTACTAGAACGCAGATATTTAAATACAGATCAAGATCAAAACATTTGCCCCAACACACATGCTGGCTCTATATCTTCCTCACATTTTAACCTAATAACTGTGGTTACATAGCTTTGTAGCACAGGTCTCAGATTGCTGGCTGAAGGACATGTTTTTGAACCGCCAGAAGTATTGTGGTCTGTCAACTGAGGGTAGAGCAAGTGGTCACTGTTGTAGACTTTTGAAATCTAAAAGGGTACATTTCACTTTCTGTTGCTGTAGTATTTAAGCCTAACCTTGAATGTCCTGGAAACAAATCATGTCAGTTCAAGTAAACTCATAAGATTTGCTGTGAGGGTAATGTTGGGGGTGGAATCTATGTTTGAAATTGATAAGTGAGAGACCTTGGGCTAAATTTAGTTGAACTAAGGTTAAATGGTATTGATCAAACATTATGGCTGGAGAGAATGATTCTGAAAAGCTTTCATATAATTAGTATGATATAAACTCACTGAGCAGGAGGAAATGTTAGTCCCATGAAAATGAAGGTATCAGAAGCAATGTGAACATCCTTGCCAATTGCTATGCAGATCTTCAATGATTTGTCTTTGGGTGACTTTGCTCATCACTGTGAAAGGATTCCTGAGGCTGACGCAGAAGTGTTAGACTAACCCTGTTAATTCTAATTTGTATCATGCCTATAAAACATGTGGACAGCATTACATAAATATTTTTGCTGCTCTCCTTATTATAGAACTCAGACCTTCATCTGAGCATTTGCTAGAAACTTTGGCGTAATTCAGCGTTATTGTTGCTGTTGCTTTTTGTGAAGTGCAGCCAGAGAATACAATGGTACCTCAGGTTAAGAACTTAATTTGTTCCGGAGGTCCGTTCTTAACCTGAAACTGTTCTTAACCTGAAGCACCACTTTAGCTAATGCGGCCTCCTGCTGCTGCTGCGCCGCCGGAACACGATTTCTGCTTTCATCCTGAAGCAAAGTTCTTAACCTGAGGTAATATTTCTGGGTTAGCGCAGTCTGTAACCTGAAGCGTATGTAACCTGAAGCATATGTAACCTCAGGTACCACTGTATTCCAGTTTGGTGACAAATGTGTTCAGAATTCTGACAAGTGGGCAAATTTCTTTTAAAGCAAATCACTGTATTTCAGAGGAACTGCACATATCTGTTTGTATGTTTATGCATACGTACTCACTGTGTGATCCCTGACTGACTGGGAACATTATTCCAAGGAAGAAAAACGCCTAGTGTGGGCAAAAATTGTGCTAAATCAGCATTCATTTTGGGAATATCTGTATGCTTAAAGATGTATGTTTATACATACATCTGTTTACATGGCACCTTACAATTGCAAGATTGCAATTGCAATTGCATGGCCACAGCCTGCTCAAGCTTCTGTTAGACAAAGTGGGTTATCAGGACTGAAATAGCCTTGGTTGAGAGAACTGGGCGATGGTCTTCCTGAGGTAGACAGTAGGCATATAGTCCCCCTTGGCAGTATTTGGTACTATTGATCATGACATCCTAAAGCGGATAAAGTATGGGAGGTAATGGTACACCATGGGTTGACCCTGTCCCTGATTCTCTGGAATGGCCATCCAGGGATTGGGAGAAGGGCCTTATACCTGTGGCAGAGTATCTGCTTTGCATCCATATGGTGCCAGGTTCAGTTCTTCAGCTCCAAAGTGATGGAGCATGGCCCTCTTTTCTCTGATGCACATGACCCGAAAGCTCTGTGCAAATTAGAGCAAAGAGGGCACAACTGATGAATGTAGGAGGAGGAGGATTGCACCAGCTGGTCATTTGGACCTTCTGAACAGAACCTGTGTACATACAAGTTGTATGCATGTGGGATGTACACACAAATGAGGGTCCACAAATGGTAGTCAGAGGTGGGGTGTGCCATCACAATCCTGCTTTCTCCTCCATACATTGATTGTAATCTATTTGAAGTTGCTTGCATAAGATTGATAGTCATGTCACCATGTCCCATTTGGGTAGGTGGGGGAGGAGATATTTCTTTGTTTTGAAAACAGTGTTTTTTTCTAAGCCCCATTTCTATTTCCTATTTTATGGACATGATAATCCCTTAAATGATAATCCCATTAAGTAGAGAACCAGTCAATTATCAATGATGCTTTAGCATGTGCAATATTATTACTATTTATTTGTTTCATTGATGAGTTGCTTCCTATGAGGTATCTCAAAAATGATTTACAATACATATTGTAATGGCAATCCAGTTTTCAGATACAGTCATACTCCGGGTTACAGATGCTTCAGGTTGTGCGTTTCCGGGTTGTGCACTGTGCCGAACCCAGAAGTACCAGAATGGGTTACTTCTGGGCTTCGGCACTCGTGCATGTGCAGAAGTGCTAAATTGTGCTTTGCACATGCGCAGAAGTGCCAAATCGCGACCCGCACATGCGCAGACATGGCACTGCAGGTTGCGAACGCTTCGGGTTGCGAACGCGCCTCCCGCATGGATCACGTTCGCAACCCGAGCGTCGACTGTACAGATCAATCTCATTTTTTATGCAAAATTTAGAAGGGTACATGAATAAAGAACTTCATGTGGCTAATTAAAGATAGCAGTGATCATCTATTCTGGAGTGGAGATAAGGGACTACACTAAGTTTTGTCCATTTCCTTAATTTCCTTAATACAGGCATCCCCAAACTCGGCCCTCCAGATATTTTGGGACTACAACTCCCATCATCCCTAGCTAACAAGACCAGTGGTCAGGGATGATGGGAACTGTAGTCCCAAAACATCTGGAGGGCCAAGTTTGGGGTTGCCTGACTTAATAGATTAACTGTCTGGGCCTATGTGCACACAAGTCTACAATGGACTGGGGTATATACACAGATACTGAATAGACCAATCCTTTATCAAAAATAAGTGTTGGTCGATATTAAGTTTTCTTCACATTTCTCTTCCAATCTCAAGCAAGCAATAACCATGCAAACTCTGCAAAAATATCTCAAGGTGCTTCAACGTAGTGTGAGTTTTTTTTGATTGGCACATAAAAAGTAATGCTTTGCAGAAAGAAAAGTTATCCAGTTTAAAATTAAAATACAATTTAAAGAGTTTGTCAGCCCTGGAAGAATTTACTCTGCTCAGTCCCACGGAGTTTATGGTAGGTAATGGTTATTTATTGCTTTAAATTTTGACAGTTCATATCTAGTGCAAACCAGGATGGCACTAACAAGCAAATTGTTTCCATTTCAAAAAAGCAATTGTCATAATTGCTACTGACTTCGGAGACATTTCTTAGAAAAACCAGCAATGATTACCTGGCAACATTCTTTTAACTACGCTTACTTTACAAGAACATATTCTCACTAGTTTACATTTCTGCCTACATGTCAATGGAGAAGTTTATGGAAGTTCCTAAGTCCATGATGAAGTTGTTTTAGCAGTGTGGACACACCAGTATTTGTAGCCCCAGATATGATGAACCTCCCGACCTAAAATGATTTTTATAAGAGACTGAGGCAGGCAAAATAATTCTATATTATGATTCTAATCTGGGTATGGCCTCATTGTCCACCCTGGGGGTGCACTGGAGGTATCTGTAGGTGGCATGCATTTCTAATCTCTTCTGGTTAGAGAAAACTTGTTTGGGACTATGCCAAATGTAGAGTCTCTCCCCATTTTAACCGACCTGGACTCTGTGTTACTCGTCTGAGGCCCTTCTTTGTGTGCCTCCTCCATGTGAGGTCCAGAGGGTTGTGACATGAGAACGGGCCTTTGCTTCAGTGGCTTCCTATTTGTGGAGTGCTCTCCCCAGGGAGGTTCACCTGCCGCCAGGTGAAAATGTTCCTCTTAAACCAGGCCTTCGACAGATTACTATCCTACAGCCTTTTTAAATGTGTTTGTAAGGGGTAGGGGCTATTTGTTTTTTTAAAACACACACTATTTTTTGTGCTGTTACCTTGTGTTTTTATGCCGTGAACCATCCTGAGATCTTGTGATGAAGGACGGCATGGAACTCTAATAAATAAAAGGAATAAAATTAAGGTTCTGAAGTTTATCCATTGCATGCCAAACTGGTTGCTCTTTCAAAGCTGGCAAGGCATATCTGATTCATTCAAGGTTGCCTGTGCACATGCGCCGCAAACTAAAGAACTGTGGTTGTTGTTTAGTCGTTTAGTCTTAGTTTAGACCCTACTCCAGGCTTCCTCAAGCTCGGCCCTCCAGATGTTTTGAGCCTACAATTCCCATCATCCCTGACCACTGGTCCTGGTAGCTAGGGATCATGGGAGTTGTAGGCCAAAAATATCTGGAGGGCCGAGGTTGAGGAAGCCTGCCCTGTCTTATGGGCTGAGAATAGTGCATTGAAGCTTTTCTAATAGTTTTTGTTGCCAAGGCAAGCACGATCTAAGCAAATTGTTTCTAGGGAATAAAAGAGGTGAAATAAAATTCAAATGGCATTGTCAACATTTTTTTTTTAAAGAATCACTTTATAAACAATTAGTCTAAAAATCCAAAAGTACTTCTAGCAAGTGGGCAGCTACTAAGTGCTTATTGGTTAAAGAAGTGCAACCAACTGGAAGGGCTACATTCTAATTTAGCATGTGTATATCAATCCTTAGTCAGCAGAATTCTTACACATTTCAGATTTATACCTTTTCATGTGCTTCATGCAGTGCTGGTGAGAAAACATGTACAGGGTCTGTTCGTAGAGCTGAACACCACACATGGAGAAAATGATTTTATTCTATTAAATTATTGCCTTTTTTGGTGTTTTCTAAAAAAATTATCAGTAAGACAATTACGGAGTTTTGCCTAATTAAGCATTCTATTACCGAACTACTATTATGAATTATTCTGGCTCCGTAGAAAGCAAAGAGTTGTGGAAGCAGGTTCCAGCTGTGTTGGCTAGGCTTGATGGGACACAGGGGTCACATACAAATATTTCTTCTGAATTAAATTAGCATAATTTAGAGCCAGATTCTTTTCATAAATATGTCAGTGCATAAGTTGCAGGATTTCAACTTTCACTTGAAATTTAATGTCTTCATGAATATTCTTCAGGGGAGATTTATTCACGACAATTGTCTTTTGCAAATCGATACAGAATTATGTAGTCCACAGCGAATGTCTTTCAAATTAAGCAAGTATTTTCAGGTTAGGGGGAATAATCAAATATTTTGCTGTCACATCAAGGCACCCCTGGATACACATGTAGCCACAGAGCCCATTTCTGGTGCCCACAGGATCACTTTCCCCATCTGATATTCAGATGGAAAGCAGCTTTATATTGTTGCCAAAAGAACAGGTTATGGTGTGGGTGGTGCCCATGGCAGTTTCTCCAGATGACAAATGTGCCCACAGCCCCCTAAAGGTTGATGCCCCTTGATAGTATGGCCATGGCATTTTAATCTCATATTTCGGAAGGGTAATTAACATAATGATGCCTAGGCAAAAATGCTCATAGTTCTGGTCAAAAAGTCAGATCAGCAAAAACTATGTTACACTCAGAACAAGGAACCAATACAGGATCTGGAGCCCAAAGTCTAAAGGTATGGAACCAAAACCAAGCTTCTCTCAAAGACTTATAAAACTAGTGCTGGATCACAAACTCAGAAATCCAGTAAGATGTAGGGCCGAATTCATTAGCTCATTCAGAAGTCAAATCTGTTGAAGATCTATGACTGCCAGATCAAAGCATGGAGATTAAGAACAGAAGCCAGATTCTAAATAGCAAGCAATTGAGTCATCAGTAACTGTAATTCTTCTTGTAGGGACATTAAGTATTGTAGGGACATTAAGTAATCCCAGCCCAGTGGAAGGTATCGATTCCAGTGAGGAAGGATGCCTTGCTACATATTTGGTTAGTCCTCTCTCCTAATGTTTTAGAAACTCTTTACAAAGTCAGCTAGACAAAAGGGAGTCCTTTGTCACACATCACCCAATTAACTTACAAATTCATTATCGCCATAAAATACAGCAGTGGTGGTCATTAGCTTACATGGCTATTAAACCCAATTAGATAAATCAGAGAGTCTGTCACTATGTAGGTGCCATTCACACACTTGCCCAGAAGCAAAGGCAGCCACTTCAGCACGGTGCAATTCCAGAATGTAGGAGTGTGTATGTGAATGACATGCCCATGGAAGTAGAGCCAATCATATCAAGTACCACTTCCATGTACAAGGCCCATATGATCCTGCTCTCATGGCTATGTTGTCCATGGGGATGCCTCTGCAACATAGGATCCCACCGCACTGAATCAATGTATGAAGGCCACTTGCCTCATCAAGTCATCTCCATTTTCTCTGTTACTCAGTCTGCAAAATGTCCATGTCATTGTCTGCTTGTGCTCATTGTCCAGTTGTTCTTCTTGTCTCCTGGCAAACCATTTTGCCCATTTTATTTGCTCTCTCATTTATTTTTAATGTTCTCGTATTTTTGTTCCCTTCCCACATTGAACCTCCTGAACGTCTGCTATCTTTCTGGTTGTTCTCTGGTACCATTTTGATAAATGAACCTGCACTTTCTGGGTTCTGGAGGTGGCGGGCGGAACCTGGATGAGGTATGACCCTATAACCCTTCTGTAGGCATTCATGCCTTCTATAAAATGAACACACATAAGAGAAGCAGGCGCCTTCCCCAGACACCACACAATTCAACATATCTACCACTATACCCAGAGGGGTTCTTTCCATGAATTCAAATGAACAGGTGTAGGTTAGGTGCATAGGTTAGGGGAGTGGTTCCCAATTAGAGTTCCTGGGGCCCCATCGCCTGCCAGGACTCACTTATCTTGTTAATTGCACAGTGAAAGCCACAATAATGATCCACAGATCACCCAGCCTCTGCTCGTGACCAGGGCCTTCTTGCTGGTAGGAGTAAAACCTGTGGAAGTGTTTCTGGATGGCAAGTGAGCTGGGATTGGGCACAAACCTCTGACATAGTTTTTTAGGGCTCTTGAGACTGGGGCAGGGGGGAGAGCACAAATGGCTTGCTCCACAAGGTGGATTCACATGCTTATCATTAAAAAATAAATGTAAGGGATTCCTTCCCCTTGCTCTCTACTTTTTAACTGAAAAGAACTTCTAGCTGCTTTAAACAACTATCAAGTTTAGAAGACTCTCCCACTCCTGCAGCCAATCAGAACCACGGCATCCGCATTGGACATTCGGATTCCAAAGAACGTTCACAAACTGGAACACTCACTTCCGGGGTTGTGGCGTTCGGGAGCCAAAACGTTCGACTCACAAGGCATTCGACTTCTGAGCTACGACTGTACTGTATTTAACTAATTAATCTCTTTAAACCAGGGATGAAACTTGGGCACAGGAGGACTAAATAATAATAATAATAAATTACTACTAGTAGTAGTACTAATACCACTGTTACTAACATTATAAAATTCCAGCTGTTTTCTACTCGGATTCTTCACCTGTAAATTAGTCCAGGCTTAGTGTACTGGGATGGAGAGCAACCTTAATGATTCTGAAAAGTGAGGTGTGAAGGTGTTCTAAAATGGTCATCAAATGAAATTTGACATAAAAGATGCTTTGATAGTGCATAAAATCTGACGTATCACAGAAAGTAGCATGTGAAACACCTGTACTTCTTGAATGCTTTCCATTTTTGGGGGGTCCCATTCTTGTTCACTTGGCACATCAAGGACACAGAGGCAAGAGAAGCAGCTGAAGGAATTATTAATGCTGCAAAATGTATCAAACCCATTCTCAACAGAGTTTGCTCTTTATGTTCATTTAGGGTGGAGAGATGATTGAAAGTAACCTTTGAGTGTTTTAATCACATAATGCCTTGTGTTTCCAGAACAATTTAGAGAGACGAGAGAGAGAGAAAGACAGTTTATTAAAAACCTGTCGTGGTCTTATATTTTTAAGTCAGTGGGATGTAAGAAACTGTTTCTGGGAACATGAACTGCATAAAGATACCAGGCTTAAGAACATGCTTCTAATTCCTCTTTCAACCATCTTGAATTTTTTTACCTGTGCTCCATCTGTCTTCTTTCTTGTTTTAAGATTAGGGTAAATGATACTGTTGTTCACAGTAGCAACTGGAATCTCCTCTCCCCTGCTAACATTTCTGATGCAGGATTTCACTGTAATTCTTCTTTCTGTTTTCCTCACGGGCTTAGGCACTTCAGAGAATATCCCAATGGGCCTCCCCGCTGAGGGAAAAACCTGAAAAGGTGTGTTTGTACTGCAGTTAAAATTATTCTTGATAAAAACAGCAGTCTTCAAATTTGACACAGTAAGGATCTGACACACATCATCTTCTGAAAATGTTAGCTGTGAAAATAAGGTGTGTGAGGATGTATGTGTGTGTTTAACAAACAAAAGAAGTGCTGTACCTGATTAGAATTAAATGGAGTGAGGAAATGAGACAGTCTTTTTGGGGGTAAGTAGTCTTTGCTTTGAAAGTGTGGCTGATTCTTTCAAAAATGAAGGCTGTCTTCAAAATGTCATCCACCATTTTGATAGGTTTATAGTTTTCCATAATTTCTAGAACCATAGGGTAAATAAATAACCTGCGAAGTTGGCTGTGGAGATATAACATTTCTTGTCATGGGTCACTGTGTCATTGATGCCTGTATTAATACAGTCTTGTATAAATGGTTCAACGGTCTCTGGGTGCTGCTGTTGACCCACAGCGGGTGGCGCTGTGGGTTAATTAAATCATAGAGCCTAAGGCTTTCCGATCAAAAGGTCGGCGGTTCGAATCCCCGCAACGAGGTGAGCTCCCGTTGCTCGGTCCCTGCTCCTGCCAACCTAGCAGTTTGAAAGCACATCCAAGTGCAAGTAGATAAATAGGTAAGGCGGGAAGGTAAACAGCGTTTCCGTGCGCTGCTCTGGTTTGCCAGAAGCGGCTTAGTCATGCTGGCCACATGACCCGGAAGCTGTACGCCGGTTCCCTCAGCCAATAAAGCGAGATGAGCGCCGCAACCCCAGAGTCATCCGCGACTTGACCTAATGGTCAGGGGTCCCTTTACCTTTACACATATGCAGGTGAGCTCATGATAAAGTATGCATAAGGCTTTTCCAATTTTTATTTTATTTTTTGAAAATGTTGCTTTTTGTCTCTGCAAAAACAGGGCTGGGGAATCTGATCTGTGCCCCCCCCCACGTTGCTAGACTACAACTCCCATAATTCCTAACTGTTGGCCTTGCTGATTGGGGCTGATGGAAGCTGAGTTCAGCCACATTTGGAGGGCTGCAGGTTCCCCACTGTGCACCGCAATGCAGGAATCTCAATGACAGATGGCCATCCAACATCTTCTTAAAATCTTCCAATGAAGGGGAATCCAAATCATCCCAAGGGAGTCTGTTCCACTGCTGAACAGCTCTGACATGATCTTTCCTGACCACTTTAGGGTACATGGTCACATGGGGAAACCTTTGTAATAAATCCAGCCAGGAACCGCCCTATTCCCATGAGGCTGACAGCTGAAAAGGAACATTCAGGGATTATGCAGAGTGCTTGTGGCATCCATGCACATTTATGTTCACAGAAACATTTCTCCATGAATTCACACACACTGGAGATAGTCAGAAGAGACTGGATGGAGAGGGGAAAATGGCCAGTTTATTTCTAGCTTTCGTTAATAAAGTTTATACACTGCTTGATTGTAAGAAACCTCAGAGTGGTTTACAATAGGAATAAAATGATTTAAAGTCAACTTGGGAGGCTTTAAAAGAAAATTAGACAAATTCATAAGGCTGTCAAGGGCTACTAGCCATGATGGTGATGCTCTATCTCCATGGCCAGAGGCAGTAGGCATCTGAAAGCCAGTTTCTGGGAATTGTAGGTAGGCAGAGAGTGCTGTTGGGCTCCGATCCTGCTTGTGCGCTTCCTCGAGGCATCCAGTTGGCCACTGTAAAAATAGAATGCTGGAATAATGGGCCATTGGCCGGACCCAGCAAACTCTCCTTATACAGTGGTACCTCGGGTTACAGACGCTTCAGGTTACAGACTCCGCTAACCCAGAAATAGTACCTTGGGTTAAGAACTTTGCTTCAGGATGAGAACAGAAATCGCATGGCGGCAGCGCGGTGGCAGCAGGAAGCCCCATTAGCTAAAGTGCTACCTCAGGTTAAGAACAGTTTCAGGTTAAGAACGGACCTCCAGAGCGAATTAAGTTCTTAACTCGAGGTACCACTGTATTCTTATGTTCTTATCCATAAATGACTTTTGGTCTACTCTTGTCTGTTAGGGAATAAAATATAAACTTTTTCTTTTCTCTGGCAACTTTTACTTTTGTAAAATTGATTTCAGAGGGCATCAATGGGTCGTGGCTACTGATATGTTTTAAAGCCATACGCAGTTACACCGAAGCCCCTGTGAAGCATAACACGGCGCGGCACTGTTTATGTACCTGACACAATAAAAGGCACCCACTGTGCAACACGCCATGAATCCAAGTATAACGCAGCTCTTATAAAGAATATGAAGTGACAGTGTGGGGCATAACTTACTTAAGCACTTCAGTACTGTCTCCTGCGCGTCCTCTTTTTGCAAGCTAATCTTGTCGACGCCCTAATAGTTTGCTGAATTGGAAAATATTCTCATTTTATTTACTGTATCTGTCCCATGAGCTGGGAACCTTTTTCAGGCCACATACCCTCCTGGACAATCTTCTAGGGACCACCCTAGATCGCCCCCTCTGCTTAACAGCTGCTGAGCGGAGAGGTTGATGCTCTGCAAACAGTTTTTCTGGAAGTAACCACTAGCAGAGCATTGTGTGCACATTGCAGAATTGTCTGTGCAATAGTTGTCTCAGACCCTCCAAGTGTCCCTATTTTCCAGGGACAGTCCTGAATTTACAGAAGCCATCCCGGTTTCGGATTTGATTCCATAATGCCCTGCTTTTCCTTAGGACATTTTCCTATTTTCATTGGAGAAATGTTGGAAGGTATAATGGGACGTCCCTACTTTCATTGGAGGGTATGGAGTTATGTGACCCCCGAGCCAAGTCATTTGAAGGCAGCCCAGTATAGGAAAGTCTTTTAATGTTTCACGTTTTATTATGTTTTTATATGTTGGAAGTCGCCCAGAATGGCTGGGGCAACCCAGCAGGTGATTGTGATGATGAAATAGAATAAGGCTATGCAGAAGCAGTGGAAGACAGAAGTGTCTGGCGTGCTCTGGTCCATGGGGTCACGAAGAGTCGGACACGACTAAATGACTAAACAGCAACAAATGCACTAGATTTGACTTGGGCCTAGTCAGAAGCATTCAGGCATCAGGCAAATTGGATTCAGGCAGCCACAGACCACAACAGGTCAGGTTGGATGGCCCAGAGGGATCCATGGCTGTCAGGAGGTGGGGTTAGGCAGGAAGGAGAGACACGCAGGGTAGGAAAACCTGCCTGCCTGATGCAACCCCATCCTTGATCTCCCCTTCCATTAAACAGCATGCCCTCCAACATTTCTCTGGCAAAAATAGGGACATTATCTCCCAACTGGCAGTCTGAGCACGATCAGAGGAAACCACCAGTTACTAACCCTTAAAATGAAGATTGGGCACAATCCCAAGGTCACTCCCTGCTACAACTGCCCAATGACAACATGAGTTCTGAGAAAGGAGAAGCACAGGCAACCAGGATGGAGGTTAGGAATGCTGGTACCAGGGCATGCATTATGAGAAATTGTAAGATCCAGTAGGGTTTGGCTGAGCTCATAATTGCTTACCTTTTCATCGTCATCGTTAACTAGCAGTTTGCTTCTGACTGCCTTCTCCTCCCACTTCCAGATTTCAGCTCCGTCTCTCCACATTGTCCACCCAAATGTCTCAAAGTCAGAACTACTCTGGGGGCAGATTTTAACACCCCATAGCGTTACATATAGTCTAAAATAGCCTCCAACAGTTACTGTTGGCATATTTTAGACCCAGATCGTCTTCACACTTTATGTAAATAAGACACAATATGTGCTGTCATTAGGTGTTAAAAGAAAATGTTTCTTATTACTTTGAATAAATTTCAACTTAGTGCATATTGAAAATTGCATAGTGAAACTTTTTTTAATGGCCTTTTAATAAAGCATACTTTTAACAAAGTTGTGAAGGACTTGGAATGCTCCTCTGTCACATTAGAAAGGCCAGTGGCATTTGCAAACCTGTTATGCTAAGTACTAGAATTTTATATTAGTTTCATCAAGTGAGAGCAAAAGACTTCACCTGATTTAAATTTAAACACCTAGGTATAACAACATGTTGGATTGGACAGTCAGGATACTCAGATTGTCCTGTACTATCCACCTGGTACTTCCCCTACCTGGTGTCTTCCAGATGTTTTCAACTACCTCTGCTAGCTGTGACTGATAGAAGATGTAGTCCACATCATCTGAAGGGTCCCAAGTTGGGAAACCTGACCTAGGAACATTGTGTTGGTGACTACAGTTCATAAAACACACACACACCACTTCCTAGGTATTTGTAAGCTAGTGACCTTTTTTGTAGGCCATGGCTGATAGTCTGAGCAATCTTGAATGTTTCAGCATTTAATTCTCCAGAATTCCACATTAATTTGCATTTTTTAAATACCTTCTGAAAATGCACCAGTTTTTTTAGTGTAAGTTTATCCTAATTACACTTTTTGTATGCAATGTAGCCCAATATACACAATTTTGCAAAGGAATTACTTTTAATACAGTGTGTTTCTGTACGTTATTTCACTAATATATGCATTTCTATGCACACTTACCCCATTATATGCGTTTTTGTACACATTGCTTGCCTGGAGAACTGCACTGAAAAATTCAAAGAAAGGCAAAATTTTGGATGATGGCTGTGTTTCACTTCTTATTTTGCAAAGTTTGCAATTGCGTAGGTTCACCTTTAAAGGCGAACTGAATTTTTCCTTCATCCCCACCTGCTAGATCAGTCAATGGTCCAACATCAGGCTCTCACGGTTCATCATATTTCAAATAATTTGATTTGCATTTTTTTATTACTTTGCATAATTTATTCACATTTATGGGTTGTGGCAGGGAGCTATTTGGCAAATTGGAGCCTGGCTTCCCACCCCGCTAAAAATGATTTCAGTTCTCTTGGTAGCTTCTGGGATTCTAGCACTTTCAAAACATATGTTAGGTTCAGAAACATGCTTTTTTAAAAGAAAGAAAGAAAAGAAAAGAAAATGTACCCCAAATCTAGATTCTCAGGATGCCAGCATAATATATCAGTAATTCTGTTTCTGGTACCACATTTTGTGTTTTTCCTGCTCTCCTGTGGAGTGGTGCCACATAGCCTCCTTAAAGGAAGATTACCTTTCTGGAAGGAAGCATTTATTCATGCGCAGCACATAGTTAATTTCTGGATTTCGCTGCCTCAAGACATTGAAGTGACCACTAGCTTAAATTACTTTTTAAATATTCATGGATGATAAGTCTGTCCATGGCTACTAGTCATGGTGGCTCTGATGGCTTAAACTTTCAGGTCTGGAGATCTATATGTCACTGAACACTGGCAATTGGAGGTTCTTTGTCAGATGCCTTCTCAGAGGCATCTGCTTGGCTGCCATGAGAAGTAGGATCTGTACTACATGAGCCATTGGTCAGACCAACTGGATTCTTCTTATGTTCTTATGGAAGCACATCCTATTTCAGGATTCCTAAAAAGGAGCATCTCCAACTACCAGCAATGATGAGAAAAACCAGTGTTTACAAATAGTATTCTTAATATGGGGCAGGATTCAACTAATGATTTCTGTCAGTGGAATTCCTGCACAAGGATTCCTGTTAGTACAATGGCCGTTCTTCCATCTCCTCTTCCCACATACCTCAAAATTGGTTGTGGTGGGGTCAGGAGAACCCCTAGCACAGCGTGTGCGGAGAGGAGGGTGTGGCTTGCTCTGTCTGTCTGGAATACTTGCAGTTAACTCTCTAATATTTGGTGGATGTTACAGGCTTCTAAACAGGTGGTACATGCACAGCTTTTTTCAGTTTCTTCAACTAGTTGTATAGGTGTTAAAGTTTATGTGTTAATACATTGGTTCTTAAAGAAGTTGGTACTTTCTGTCAGTTTCCAAACATTCTATAAATTAGAGTTGCCATATTTCAAAAACTGAAAATCCAGACCCAAAAGTTGTTGTTGGTTTTTTTGTAAAATCTCAAGAAAAGAGAGAAAATTTTGACCTATTTTTAAGGAAATTCACCAAAAACTACACTTCCGACCTGGGTTGCCATATGTCCAGATTTTCCCAGACATTTAAGTGATTTCCACCCAGACGCTCGATTTGGGACAACAAAATCCCAGCTTTGTCCAGCAACCCTGCTATAAATCACGTGCCTGAGGCTCCTCTAGTAGCCAAGGGATTCACCACACACCCCTTCTAACAGGTTTGAAATTCTTCTCTTTCCAGAAGATGTCTCCCCTCCCCTCCTTACTAAATTAAGACCCAAGCAGAGTGTTCCCTAACATCTCTACTTCCACTGTCCCCAGTTCAGCGCCCCAGTTTTTCTCTTGTCTATATACTCCTAGAAAGACTCTAATCATTGTCTTTCAAACTAAGCTCAGAAGCTTCCTTCTCTGGCTACAGATATTTTCCTCAGAGTGGATTTTACACACCCAGTTCAGGAGCTATATCCAGCTGAACGCCCTTCTCTTTTTCCCATCCCAAAGTGTGGTCTCCATCCCTCTCTGGCTAGCTGTACCCACAGCCAATCAGAGAGAGGCTCCTGCCCAGCACCCGGGTGGAATTCCAGGCACCACCAACCTCTGATCTAGCTGAACTTTCCATCACTGTGCACTATGTGTTCAGGTGTATGACTAGGGTGGCTATAGATTGAAAGCTAGACTGGTATGCACAGCTAGACCGTCTCTAATTCACATGTAGCTGCGGTATCTGTTAAATACTCCATCTCAGCAGACTAACAAGTTTGGATCAATGTCAGCTGCCACTTGATTAATTACATGCATAAAGCAGCTGGTCAGGGGAATTATCCACCATCTCCCTCAGTACCTGGGCATCTTCCTCACAATTAGTCATAGTCACTCAAAAGCGTCATATAGTGAAGTCAGCAAAACGATTCGGCAAGAAGCTGCACAGGGCAAACTGAATCCGAGAGGGAAAACACGCATTAAAATATGCATAAAAAGCATAGCTGGACTATATCTATTAATTAATGTTGCTCAGAAATGAGAAGCACTATCTTTTCTCTTTTTCTAAAGTAATAGATGGCTTTGACCTAGGCCGCTTCCTTGATGAATTATTGTTTTACAGATTGCTTATGTAAGTTACCCTGTTCAGTGTTGTTTTGCAATAGAAAAAGTGTAGCATTTTCTGTGTTGAATTGCACGT
Source organism: Podarcis erhardii (assembly GCF_964252035.2). NCBI lineage: Eukaryota > Metazoa > Chordata > Lepidosauria > Squamata > Lacertidae > Podarcis > Podarcis erhardii. The sequence continues at coordinate 48,391,559 of NC_138500.1, forward strand.
AGCTTGTTTGTGACAGGCTGGGCCTTTGTGTCTCTTGCTGTAGAGTCCCCCAACTTAAAGTTTCCTTTCATTTACAACTTATATAATAGATACACAGTAAAGGTGGGTGAGGCAACTGAGTTGAAGTTGCTTGCACCAGCACAGTTCGTCTGTGCTAAAATCACAACTTCTCTGATACAGTTTTATTCTCTGGTGTCTGACATGTGGCTGAAAAATACCCCCTGACTATATATACTGATGCTTTTCTCTACAATGAAAAGTGGGGAGAAACCTGCTCTTCTTAAAAGTCAGGCTGATATTTTCAGAGCTCTGTCTGTGGTCGTGCCACGCCACGAGTCCCCTGCTCAGCTTGTGTGAGCAAACAATCAATGCCATTTGAAGGGCACATTAGGTTATTTAAATCTCCGACTTTCTGTGGTGGTTTCACTTGTCATGGCGCATGCACAGCAAAGGCAGGTGCGCTATATTTTATGTCCTCTAAATCTCCAGCCGTTCATTCATCCCCATCAAGTCCAGACCGCATATATGAACTGAGAGCAAGGACATATTGCTAGAGCACTCTGCTAGAGCAGAGAGATTGCTTGATACCCAGTGGGCTCCAATCTTGGGCAGCTGAGTCCCAAGTAAACTACTTTAAGGTACCGTACATGCACATCTTTCTCTGCTTTAGGTGTTGCTTTGCAGCAGTGAGTTGGTGCTCCATAGGAGGCTGTGAAACATCTCCTCCTGAATGAATAGAGATCAACTTCTGGTAAAGTTGGTTACATACAAGTACGGTAGTTTCCATAGATCTTCCCCAAATTAACACTGGAAGTCCAGTGGTATTTTTCTAGAAAAAGAAGTGCCAGAACTCACCATGAACACCTCCCTTGTTCTCTTATACTGGCAATGGTGCCCACCTGAGAGATGCCAGTTCTGAGTGCTGGCTGAAAAAAAGCCCTATGTTGGCCTCAATCTTTATGAGGAAAGACTGAGTAGTCTTCTGTGGCATGTGCCCCACCGGGGACTCCAACTCTTATCAGTTACAGCCAGCATGGACAAACATTTGTTTGTCCTATCAAGTTTGATAAGAATTGTAGTCCAACAACCTCTGGGCAGCCCTGTCTTAGCTAACTCTGTTCTATAGCCTCATCCAGTGGGATTTTCCCCCAAGTATGAGGCAGTGAAATGGAATCCACATGAGTGTTGTGAGCAGTTCTGTTCAGATCAGTGGTAAGCAGTGTCCTATCTTATAATTACAATTAGTTTTAGAATGTCCAACATTTAGCAATATATGCAATATATTTGTTTTAAAATAGTTGCTGCTGTGGGAAAATTCTTCTCCAGATCATTTTTGTTTCCATTAATCAGAAACAGAATAATCATGGGATGATTCGCTGTATCCCACTGAAATGAATGGGAGAAATGAATAATCCATTCCTTTCAAAATGAGCTGCTCTGGTAGATTTTGCTCATTGTTTACATATACTACTTTTGAGCATCATGGCCAAGTGCACATTTCTACATTTCCCTTGGCTTATGAAAATTACTGGGTTTCTACAAATCCCTGTGATAAACACTGCAAAAGCATTATATTCTCCTAGCCTGGCCATTGTTGATTTGCTGCCAGGATTGTTGTATGGATAGATAACATTGGTTTGAAGAAAGAGAAAAAGAAAGCTCTTAAATTTCAGCAGCGCTGATTTGTACATGCTCTTTAAATTTTTATTCTCCTCAATGGATACTGGCACTTTAAATATTAATGTGATTTTAATATTGCATTGAAAAAGACAGGAGGTTGAGACCTTCTTATATTTTAATATAATCCCTACAAAGTAAGTACCAGTTATGTATTATCGAGGCTTGATTTAGCTAGTGGCACAGTGGTAGAAAATAACAAATCTGAGCCTTGTGCTGCAAAAAATGTTGAGTTTCTCTTACATTATTCACTCCAATCTCATAACTTCAGTGCCATACAAGGCATGAAATGTATTGTCAAAAATATATAGTTCAGAATGCAGTGCCATTAAATATTTTATCCAATTGGCAACGCTACTAGAAATGAATTGAACCTTAAACTGCCTTCTCGTGTGTGTGTGTGTGTGTGTGTTGGGGGGGGGGGGAGGTGAGTGGCGGCAGTTCATTGTATTTCCTCATCCTATTTCTTCAGATATATTTTCTGTCAACATTTTTCCAAGCTCAGTAAAGCTAGCCTGAGTTTCTTAGAGAGGGATGGAGGAAAATGAACACAGTGTTTCTGCTACACTTAGTGAGATAGTGAAGGGTTGTTTTATCTAACATCTGTCATCTCTCAAGATTAGGGATGGATCTGCCAATATTAATTCTCTTGCTTCTCCTTTTTCCGATCTTAAATTCAATTCCTCACATTTCTGCAACAATTTGCATTTTACAAAAGGAAAAATCCTCATGAAAATTCATTAGCATTTTGGTGTGACTTTCTCCTAATGAACACATTTTTGTATGCAATGTTGTCTAATGTGCACAATTTTGCACAGTAATTTCCAACAACATGCTGCATTTTTGTATGCTATTTCCACTAATATATGCGTTTTTATGCACACGTTACCCTAGTATATGCATTTTCGTACCCATTAGTTGATTGGAGAACTGCATAATTCAGAAAAGTGCTAATTTTGATGGGTAGATGTATTTTGATCCTCACATTTCACATGGGCCAATAAGCTGAACAGGAACCCCAGTAAGATAGAGGCACTGTGAGTTGCTGCTTTCCACATCTGGGAGAATGTCCAGTTGACTGTTCTGGATGGGATCATACTCCTTCCAAAAGAATAAGTTCAGAGTTTGGGGGTGCTTCTGTATCCTTCTTTGTTTCTGGAAGCTCAGGTAGCCTCAGTGGCTAAGAGGCCTTTAATCAGCTACAGCTGGTATGCCAACTACAATATTTCTTGAGCAGGGACAGTCTGGCCACAGTGATTCGTAATGTTGTTTGAGACACTGGGAGTTTTCACTACAAGACTGAATTCATTTTTCTATCTAACCTTCAACAACTACTTGACAGATTTAGGCGTGGGTGGTAGAGGTGAGGCTTAAAATAAAAGCCTGTGAAAGAGTAAGGTGCAGCAAATATGTGATGGCCACAAGGCCATCAACAGCAATAGGTCATAGCCTATCAGGCAATGGAAAGTTTATAATAGAGACAGGGACATAACATTTTATTTTATTTTTACTTCTGTTGATGCTAGTACTATTGTGGGATGGGTGAGCAACTTGGGATCATGAGTTGACCTACAAGCCCATGATTACCAGCTGCATAAGACACTGGGAGGTGGCCAAAGATGCTACTGATCAATCTAGAAGCTATTTGTATCAAGACAGTGCCAATGGTTTCAGCGGTGTGAATCCAGTGTGAATGTTTATCATTGTATTATTTGTACTACAGCTATACCCAATCTTTTATCCAGGGAGCTCACAGTGGCATAAATGGTTCTTTCCACTTTATCCAATAGTGTGAGGCAGATTAGGATGAGAGAGGAAGAGGAAAGGGCCAAAGGTCACTCATGGGTGACTGGGAATTTGAACCAGGTCTCATTGGTCCTAATTCAACACCCTAACCCAGTGTTTCTCAACCTTGGTCCCCAGATGTTGTTGGACTACAACTCCCATCATCATCCCTGAGCTCTGGCCTTGCTAGCTAGGGATGATGGGAGTTGGTAGTTCAACAACATCTGGGGACCCAAGGTTGAGAAAGGCTGCCCTAACCACTACACCATGCTGGCTGTCATCATCCACATGTTCATTATCCATATGGATACTGGTAATGTGTTAGAAAATTTGAACCCTCAACCATTGTTCCCTCCTTTTCCTCATGTAATCACCAGTCTAGTCAAAGCCAAAAAACCCAGTTATTTATTTGGATAGTAGAGTGAAACAATTGACTGCAACCCAATGTCCATGTATCTGGGAGTAAGCAATATTTATTTTGTTGCAGATTATTTCTGAGTAGCCATGTACAGCATTGCACCAGAAATCTCTCCCACTGAAATCTGTGGGATTGGCCGGACCACGTCCCCAATTTCAAAAAAGCAAGAGATTTCATAAAAATGGTTGACATGGAGCAATTAGCTGCAGAATTAAATAAAAATAACCAAAATGCCTACCATTCCTTTGTATTGTAATCCACCCTCACTTCTGGAACCTGCCCTTCCCACTGCATTTGCTGGGACTTGCATAATAAAAATTAGATTGCTTACTCATATTCCAAAATGGAAGTACGTATCAGGCCATTAAACATCTGTGCCTTGAAACATAGACTCAAGTAGGGAAAAGTCAAGACTAAGTGAGGAAGAGCAAGAGCTAATTAAACACTTTCTCCCCCACCCCCCCCAAGCAAACTTTCACTGATGCCAACAAAATACAAAGTAGGCAATAATTATTTTTACCATACATTTTCATTACTAATGCAATTACAGCAGTAGGGAAACACAAAACCAAGCTCAGGGGACTGCGGACACAGGAGTGTGTGGAGGGGAGCCAAGTGGCTGCTCTTTCCCCTTTACACTGTTAAATGCAATGGAATTAAATTAGCCAAGTGGGAGGATAACAGGATTACAGTGGAATCATCCGTTCCTGCAGCATCTAGCCATTACATTTGACCTTTGTAGGAGTTCATTATGGCAGACATGATAGATGATGCTTTTTTAAAAAAATTAAACAAATAAATAATTCTAAATAACTGATACCTATTAACAGAATAAACAAGCTTTCCCTGTGTTCTATACTCATGCAGACATATTTATATAAGCAATGCCCTAACCACTGGTACAACATGACAGTGCTAATTCACTTATCTTTTAATTTAATTTACAAAAGTATATGTGAACCCGAATAAGAGGAATAAGCCAGAGAACGTTATATTTAAGCTGGATCACACTTAAGGAAAGTGGCTACTTTTTTTTGTAAAATCGTTTTCGTAATGGTCAACAGTAACTGAGTGGCAGCCTCTGCAATGCTGAAGTGGTTGCCTTGATAGTGTAATCACAATCCTATGCAGTCCCACAAATGAAGGAGAAAGCAAAACATCCCAAGACTAGGTCCAGAGTGTCCATAGGGGAGCTGTGAAGAGGTGTGTGTGAATTTGAACTTATGATAGGGTTCATCACAGCAGATCACGACGTGAGTGTAATATTGACATAACTCTAATGTGACATGAGACTCTCCATGATGAAACTTTGGTGACTCTGGAACTACCAGCCTCCTGAACAACACGTGGCCATATCCTGAGTTCACACACATCTGACCTAAAGATTAGCACATGCAAATTTAGTTGTCAAGTACAGGATACTCAGCTCCTCAAAGGGATCCATCCACACAATGGTCAGGTGATTTGAAGGCAGACAGCAGACAGAGATGGCCAGACAATGGCTCACCAACACAAGTCTTTCACCTTTTGGTTAAGCAAACAGGATGGCCGGTTTTAACCATTTGTCACTATTCTAGAAGGTATTATGGAAACTGTAGAAATCACTCAGTTCACAGCCCCACCCCCCACTTCCACAATGGCATGTCAGGCTTCAGGGAATCCGATCCTCCCCCCATGGCAGGCTGCCAGTAATAGATAGACAAGAAGATCTTACTAGGTTGTTTATTCAATATTCACAGAGATAGGCTTAGAAATGCTGCCTCTAGGAGTAATGGTGTTGCTCCAAGTAAGCTCCACCCCCTTCCCTTCTCAATCATCAACAGCCCCACTCCCCTTATGGTTGCTGCTTAAGGCCAATTGCCTCTTAGCTCTCTGCTCTCCTACTGTCACTGCTCACCGGATTCTGGGAGAAGGGGGGTCTGGGATGCTTTCTAGCGATAATGTGTCAGTCAGCTGCTCCGGCTCTGCTTCTCTCCCCTCCTCTTCTCCCATTATCGCCCAGCTTTGCCCTTCTTCTGTCTCAGAGCCGTGACCTTCTGCAAACCACTGTTGTAAACCTATACTGTCTTCCTCTTCTCTGGAAGGTTGAGGAGGAGAGGGAGGTGGTCTCCACCATTCCTCAGTTCAGTCCCTGACAGGCATGCCTTGGCAAAAAGTTATTAAAAAACCATTAGATTCAAAGTCCTCTTAGGACAGAACTGACCAAGCACTCTCCATGACAGAACATACTTCTCCTTTGCTTTAAGGACAGGCATACTTTCCTATCTCTATTCCCTTCTGGTGTTTGGGTTTATGGCAAAACTGTCATGCCCATGTTTCTGTAGGCCTTTTACTCTAGCTCTCTGAATCTAGCCATCTTCATATGTTATATGGATGGAGGAGATCTCTTTCAATCACTTCAAACAGGGCTGTCCTGCCTCTGAGTTTGCACAACTTCTGTGGCCTCACTGTTGATGTGTCCATGTTAGCTGTGGATGTCTGGAGCTCTTGGTGTGTACACATGAGTTGTGGGCATTTGCAGGACAAAAGCCTGCACACCTAGATCTGTACATATGTAGGTTGGAAACCCAGATCAAATGAAGGACTGAAACAATCTGTATAGGACATAAAACCCTCCCTTTTTACTGTGGGGAATAGCAAGGTAACGATGGACAAACCTCGATCGCTTCCTTCTTCTTGGCAACTGATAAAAGCTAAAGTGTTCAAACTTTTGAAGTGGTTTTTGACACCAGGCTCTTAGACTAGAATGTTAAACAGATATTTTTTTCCTCACAGCTTCTCATTTTTTTACCCAAACTATTTACAAATCCCAACCAGTTCCAGCGATTACCCCCCACATGCCTGGTTGTTTTCACTGAATTGGATCACAGCCGTAGGAATTAGCAAAGCCCCGGGAGAATGTATTCAGTCACATTTCTGAGCCTCTCCTTGGCCACAGAATAAACTGCAGTCCTCGCAGATTCCCTCCTAGCATGAAGTATGTGAGACTTATTGGAGCTTTGAGATGTTGCTGGGAATACTAATAGGAGAATCTTCCTGCTGATTCTTGCCTTGTTCTAACATTTCTGAAAAGTTATCCCATATGTCTACAGAGCACAGACGCTTGCAATTTCTATTATGTCTAGGCTTGATCTTTCCCTGACTGTTTTTCTTGATAGAAGGATATGGTTCCCCTTGGGAGCAAGCCCTCTTCCAGAGTCTCGTTGCAATTAAACAGATAGACATGAAGCAACTGAGGATTTCTATACAGAGATGGTTCACTGGGGGGGGGGGGGGAGAGGGGTGGACAACACATTTCTTATTCTGGGTCAGCCTCAAGAACAGGGGCATTACTAGGCTTTTAATTGGCGCAGGCCCATAGGCCACAAATTGCCATAAAATATGCAAATGCAAGTTTAGAAATAATCACTGTAATTTGAATTTCACAGAAAACAAGTCAATTAATAATATATATATTTTAAAAAGCATCAGGATTGTTCTCTTTAGTCTCTAAGCAGTTCACAGCGAGGTTAGAAAGATGCAGTAAACAATAACATCAGTTAAAACTAACCATGAAATCAGAAAACTTGCTTAAAACAGATGTTTGGGAATCCTGGACTCAAGTTGTCCAGGGCCTTGTAGGAACTTTGAACTTGACTCAGTAGCATTTGGGCAGGCCATGAGAGTTTTAAGCACTGGAGTTATGCGCTGGAAGTAGTCTGCCCTTGTTGCATGGCTTCCTATGAAGTTTTCAAGAGGAGAAATTGGCAGGTGTTTTTTAAAGTGTGGATGCATTCAAAGCTGTGGTCATTTCCCAGATTTTGAAATGGAGCAGCTCCAGCATGGCTGTATCACCCCAGAGTGTCTTTGCTTTCCCAATACACGTGGATGGGATTTTTGAACAAGTGTGGTGGGTAGAAAGTTGGCCTTTGGAGCTACAGCTTCCAGTTCTTGGTACCAGGCATTTGGCAGTTGGAAATATACTGTTAAAGGCCATGAGTGAAATTGAGTTATGGCAACTTACTTGCGCAGTGAAGATCAATTTGTGCATTGGGACTTCTGATTTTTCTTCTCCCCACTCCTGTCCCCCATGCATTCCCAAAAATGGCTATAGAAGGTCTCACACCCTTTGGGAAAGGTTTCGGAGGGTGAATGGTGGGATGGAAAGGGGCTGGAAGGAGGTAGAAGCACTGCTGAGTTTGTAGATGCCTGACGTTGGATCTCAGCCCGTATCCTTATTTTTGTATCAGAGCAGAAATCCTAATCCACTCTGCATCCATCAACACATATACATCCATATGAAAACATGTACATAGATGTGCGGAATGGACATATGTCCACCAAAGTGTTATCTTTCCAGCTTGCCAAATCAGAGAGGAGTGGTATTAAATAACTTTGTTCACATGATGCAAATTTTTGCCACGAATGGACAGTCAGCTGTGCTGTTTATGCTTCCCACTTGACAAGGGCAAATAGCAAACTGCTTTGTTACATTGCAGGAGTATGAGAGAATGTACCTTATTATGATGATGGCCTTGGATAGCATGAAGCGGTTAGGTTTGTTCTCTTCCCAAACAACCCTATTTGCATAAGATGATTAGAAAGCTAAATCAGTAATAAACATTGTCAAAACAATTTAGGTTTAATCCAGGCACAGTTCCCAAGAGGTCGGTTGCAGTGAATTCCTAGGCACCATTTCTTAGGAGGGAGGTGACTCCAGTTTACACCACAGATGCATCATCACTTTGCACGTGCAATATACGCTCTCACAGTATTTCACATTTAATAGTAAGAGTAACAATAATAAATAATAAAAAGTTGTGTTCCTCCATTAGCACCACCAGATTTTGTTCCAAGTTCAGATATAAGGGCATACTTGAAGTGAAGAGGTCTACCCTACTTATACATGCCCTGTAGAGGGAATTTTTAAATGTTTTATGTTTTATTATGTTTTTATTTCTGGTGGAAGCCGCCCAGAGTGGTTGGGGCAACCCAGTCAGATGGGTGGGGTACAAATAACAACAACAACCAGTTGTGGTGTAGTGGTTAAGAGTGGTAGACTCGTAATCTGGGGAACCGGGTTTGCATCTCTGTTCCTCCACATGCAGCTGCTGGGTGACCTTGGGCCAGTCACACTTCTCTGAAGTCTCTCAGCCCCACTCTCCTCAGAGAGTCTTTGTTGTGGGGGAGGAGGGGAAAGGAGATTGTTAGTCGCTTTGAGACTCCTTAGGGTAGTGATAAACTCCCCCTCCTCTTCAATTACTACTACTACTACCACTACTACTACTACTACTACTTTTGCAATGGTCTTAGAAACACACAGCTTGATCCTTATAGGAGTCTGCTACCTGTAGGAAGCAAAGGTTAAGACTGCAGTTACAATCCTCTCCCTTCCCAAATCAAAGTGTGTTAGAAATACAAAATAAGATGGCATTCTTGAAAATCAAGTGTTTATAACTGTGATTCCAAAACCAGCCTAAGTAATCAAATGATATTTAGTAAAATATCAGGTTTGCTATGATTTTTGCCCCTGAGCTCACAGGTTTAACAGACAGAATCTCAAAAGGAAGACATGATTCTTGCTTGTATCAAACACATCTTTTAAATGGCAGTCATGTGAGTTGTACCGAATCAGTATTTTGACCTTTATTTTCTTTTTTCAAAACCAACAACGGCTGAAGGGTCTGGGGCAGGGGGACCTGTTGGCTTCCTAGTTTATGCCTCTATAGAGAACAGGCATTATACTGGATGTCTTCTTTGAACACAGTTTTAATTCATTTCTTCAGCAGATCCCTTCTTAAGCCAATTGCTTTTATAACTAAAATGTTTTTTCCCTCAACACTCGAGATCTAAAGTTCAGGTTGTCTTTGCTGCGTTCATGTCACTAGATTGTCCTTCCAACTGCTGTACCTTAAATAACTTCTTTCTCACCTTTAGATTGCCTGTCACTTGTTTGTGCCCAACTATCATCTTCACTCTTTTCTTTATTTTGCTTCCTTATCAGTGTTAAAACAGCAGTCTTGAAGCAACTTCTTTTTGAATCATTCCACAAAGCCCATCAGACTGATGCTGAGTAAGTGGTTTGAAGAAATGCAAAGCCTAATATGACTTTAATTTTGTTTTGCATTTCAAGGTGTGTGTGTGTGTTTTTTAAAGTGCCAAAGGATTTTGTTTTTTAAAGTCTTGCTTTGGATAATGTTCCTGGAATCGCAGTAGCAACTTGACATATGTGGCCATTCCCCCCCCCCCCTTTGTATATCTTTCACATTCCAGAATTTGCCACTTAAACAGTGGCTGTTGTCACAAATAAAATGTCAACATTTGTTTTTCTAGTGATAGACTCCACAGTGTATTCGCAGTTCAAGAGAGGACTGTGGCATGTGAAGTATCGTCCTGTAGAGGCTTAGGATACAAACAGGAGGCTGCAAGGATTAACCTCATATGTTCACATTTTCTGGGCACTGCAAATTAATGAACCAGCAAATGAGAGTGTGGGCAGGAAAGAGACTTATTCATACCAAGTTGTTTGTTTCCGCTGCTGCTCACTTGAAGTACCCTGATGCTTACTTCAAACGTAGTTATATTGCGACTGTGACATCGGTTATTTAAATCACAAAGTTGAATGCATTACATAAGGGACCTGATTCAGCACCGACAGCCCTCCACAACCTTGGCACTTTCTGGTGGGGAAAGCTGCTAATGGGTAAAAATTAAACACAACTCACATTATAATGGTTGTACTGGTGGGCAACAGCTCACGAATCCCATCTTCATCTTATCACATCCCTGCTGTGGCTCTCCTATACCTGAGTCCCTGCCCAGGGGAAAAGGTTGGGTATAAATAAAAACATCATCCATCCCCATCAACCAACCATCTACTATCTAGGTTCTAGTATTGTGTGATAGGCTCACTCGCTGGATTATCAGCTTGTCGTGGTGAGTGGGCTTGCACGTTTCTCTGACCCTTGTGAGCGAAACCATCATGAGTGTCCTACTCCCAGCAGGTTCCCCCAAGGCGGTAAGGTCAAAGGGGAGGAGTTAGACCAAGCATGATCCAAGATGTCCTCAATGACAGAATAGGTGGAAGATAGCAAGCGGCATGTTACAACGGCCGTGAAGGCAGATGAAGGCTGCAGCAGGTAAGAATCTACTGGCCTTACTGCAAAGACTGTGCGTTGGTCAGCGTGCACTGATCTACACACACAAAACAAATTCAAACACAGGTGTCTTCCAAAAATTCACACACACCCCCAAGTCCCATGGCAATCAGCAAATGGTAACGGGCAGGACCGTGAAATCTGGAATCCCCTAGTCATAAACCAGCACATGGGCAGTGGATACAGATTCAGTTGTTCTGACTCAAGGAAGTTTCTGACTCAAGGAATTTTCTCTACATGAGTTTTCTCTATCAGGTCTCCTGCCCTTGTCTCTTCCTCCAAACGAAGATGTCCCAACAGTATAGTCCACCCTCACAGAGGAGTTGTTTCAGCCTCTTGATCTTTCAGATTTCACCCCCCCCCCCAATTTTTCCAAAGCTCTAAAATCTCCTTTTTTGAAATGCCGCTACTGGAACTGGGCACAGGACTCCAAGTGTGCCTCTGCCACAGTTTTGTATAAAGGCATTAAGAGTTTGGCACTTTTATTTTAGATCCCTTTCCAAATGAAACTAGGAGCTGTAATGCGTTGCTTGAAGTATCTGTGCCATCCTCAGCTTTTGTTAGTCTGCTCCTGCCAGCATTTTTTTCCCAGTCCTTCAGCAAACCCCCCCCCCCCCCCCGAACACATCCTGGTAACCAGACTAAGAGCTTGGAAGGCTGCCAATGAATGCAGAAGGAAGCAAATCACATTTGAATTAATGCATGCTTAAAGGGGGAGTTCTGTACTCTGTCACTTATGTGGCATCCTATGTGGCTGCTCCCAGTGGATGCTGCTCCATAAGAGTGAATGGGTTCACTGCTCCACCAGCCTCAATCTGTATTCAACTAGCCCTCACCTGCTTTCAGGCTTAGTTATAAGCAGTCCAGTGGGGTGGCAATGCCTGTCAACTTCCTCTTCTTCAGTGTTGCCCTTGCAGAACTCAGCAGGGAGGGAGATGTGAGGGGAGAGCTGGAATTGTCTACACTCTGACTTCTCACCTATAATACCAATGGGTATGAGCCACCACAGGATACCACTTTCAGATCCAGTTCTCCAGCCATCTTTATACAGTGTTACCTTGGGTTACAAACACCTCGGGTTACAAACACTTCGGGTTACAGACTCGGCTAACCCGGAAGTAGTACCTTGGGTTAAGAACTTTACCTCAGGATGAGAACATAAATTGTGTGGAGGCAGCAGCGGGAGGCCCCATTAGATAAAGTGGTACAGTACCTCAGGGTAAGAACAGCTTTATGATAAGAACGGACCTCAGGAACGAAATAAGTTTATAACCAAAGGTACAACTGTATTCTAAATAAATACACATGGCAAACAGCAGCTCTAGCACAACCCCAAAGAATTGGCCACTGACCACTTCTTAGGACTAGGTGTCAAGTCAGAAGCTGTGCCATTTTCTCCCTCAAACATGGCCTCCTGCCAACCCAATGCTTATTATTTGCCTCAGAGATTCCAGAGGTGAAAACATAACTTCCCTTCCCATTGTATCCTTAGTTTAGCTGACCAGGTCTTAATTCTTCAGAACTGACACGTCTCCATCCCAGTTGAATACACCTGTCTGCCCTGCAGTACATCTCTGGCTCGCTGAGAGTGTACTCCTGTCTCTTGCCTTGTATTGTTTAATTATTGAAAGCATTTTTTTTTTTTTGTATAAAGTGCTTCACAAACTAAATGCTGCTGTTCTGTCTTGCACTACAACTTGCAACTGGCCATTCAAAACAGAGATGGTTGGGCATGCCTGCTTTTCCAAGTCTCAGAAAGCAGCAGCTTTGTGTTGCAGAACCAAATTCCTTTTTTGCCTAAAGGCATTGTTTGTAAGCAATGCATTTGGCTTCAGATATGACTGGAGGAGAGCCAAAGCAGTGCTACTTTTGTGATTCAGATCAAACACCAAAATAGCAAGCCTCTCCATAACGCTTGTGCCAAAGAACAGAGGAGGAGCTGTTCAATAAAGCAGGGACCTTGCAAGGTGGGCACAGTTCTCTCATAGCCAGGGAGAGGGAAAGGGTCATGTGAGGATGAAAGTAAAAACTAGAGTGATTTGCAGAGCTGTGTGCATTATCCATTGTCAGGGACACTCTGAGCAGAGAGGAATCTCCAGAGGAAGAGGAATTGGCTGCACCCGAGTCTCCACCTCCACCTCCAGAGGAGGAGGAATTGGCTGCACCTGAGTCTCCAAGAAGTAGGAGGCAGAGCAAGTGATTAGAGCAGAGGTGGGCCAGCAGGAGGCGGGGGAGGTCATGGCATATATCTGGCCTTGGGAGGGGTCAGAAACCAGTTGAGTCAACTGACTCCAACAGTGAAGGATGAGTTGTGGAAGCTTGACTGCTGTAAGCCTGTTGTTGAGAAGTAAACCTCAGCTACCTAAACTGCCAGCATTCCATGTCTTGTGTGGGAGAAGCACTAAACCTGACAGCCAAAATCCAAGAGCTATGCTCTGAATGAATTATGTGAACTGGGCAATATTCCACATGCAATCTGCAGAAGTAAGCTACGCATTTCTGCAAAACATGGAACCCACAGACTCCTACCTTAGGAGTGGTGGGGAAATAACAATTCAGTTAACATTAAAGATGAACCTACCAAATCCACACTTTCCAAAACAAGATAAGAACCAAAACACAGCCATGTCTTGAAATCCTCTGAATTTTGTAATGCGGCTTTTCAGTAATGTGTGCAGCAATGCTTATGCTACTGTGAAGTGTGCATAAAATTGCATATACAGTCGTACCTTGGAAGTCGAACGGAATCTGTTCCAAAAGTCCTTCTGACTTCCAAAACGTTCGAAAATCAAAGCGTTGCTTCTGATTGGCTGCAGGAAGCTCCTGCAGCCAATTGGAAGTCACAGAACCCACATTGGACATTTGGTTTCCGAAAATCATTCAAAAACCAGAACACTCACTTCCGGGTTTTGATTGTTCGGGAGCCAAGGTATGACTGTATTTATGCAAATAACACACAAATTCATTATATTAGGGGAAATTCCTCTGCAAGCATGTGTATATTAGGCAAAATTGCACACAGAAAAGTGCCTATGCTTGAGAGATGGATGTGCTTAATGTCATATTTTAATGGCAGTTACCTATTGGGGTCCACACTGGCAGCCCTAATGTATCTGTTTGTCCAGAGCACACCCAGAACCCCCGAGGAGAACATGCGATTGGAAGTTTAGTGTTTTTTATTGGCAAAGCACTAGATTACATCTGTTCCTATGATGTAAGAATCACATGCACCGCTCCTGCTAAATAGCTAGCAGAGCATCTCCTCCTTCAGACCTGTGCTCTGTACCAGCAGTTGGAGCAATGGCATGCCACATGTCCTACAGCCCATTGAAACCCCCTCTTGTGATGTGGTACATGCAAGCAACCGGTGACATCTCCAGCATGGCATCTCCAGCTGCTCCTGTTGCTCTATGCTCTTCCTTGTCCCAGGAGTCAGTGGTGGAGGAGATTCTAATGAATTGACTCTCTCTGGGACTGTCTCATTTGCCTTCAGTTCTTCCTTCGCTTTCTCTTCTCCCATCTCTGACTGCCCAGCCTCTTCCTCTCCCCCCTGCCCACAGGTGGCACAGGAACCCTCAAATCACTGGCTCCTTTCCCTAGCTCATCCTCCCGCCCTCCTACCTCCTCTGCCTGCCCTTCAGACTCCTGCCTGTCTCTGACATCTACCAAAGCATCCTCCAGATGCTTCAGACCAAGGCCAAGTTGGCGGTTTGACATTATGTGGACTAGAACCAATCTAAATGATATACACTCATCATTTATATTAGTCATTCTGCCCAACTCTGCGAGTGATGGTGGTCTCAGCATTAGCAGGTTAGCTTGGAAGAGCACATATGGGTACTATTACAAGTTGAGATACTTGATAGAAACCATACATCTTGCAGTATTCTGCAGAGTATAAGCACTTTGACAGAATTCTGGCCTTGTAAAACCAGTGCTGGGGAGAAGTAAGCTTTCCTGTAACAGATAATGAACAACTAGAGCTATTTGTGATGGCTTTGGGAGTGTTTGCTGCTGTGATATACCCTCATATTGTGACTGAGAATGCTTTTGATAGCGGAGAGGAGGCAACGCCTATCTTGCCGCACTGGGACGGAGAGAATTTCCCTCTTCTTGTTTAATATGATAGCCAAATGGCTAAAGATAAATTTCTTCATCATTGGTTGAATCTGTTATTCTGCATCCTAATAGAACTTCACATTTTATATACTTGAGCATTTAGCCTGCAATCCTTTGTACAATTACCAGGGAGTAAGCCCCACTTAAAGCAGTGAAACTTGTTTCCAAGTAAACATGCATAGGATTACTCTACATGTGTGTGAGGCTGATAATGGCTTCAAGTGCAATAACTATCCAATGTGGTTACCTATCTAAAAAATAATGGACTGGCTAAGGCTAGTGGAATAGGCAGCTGCAGAATAGATCATAGAATCATAGAATCATAGAGTTGGAAGAGACCACAAGGGCCATCGAGTCCAACCCCCTGCCAAGCAGGAAACACCATCAGAGCACTCCTGACATATGGTTGTCAAGCCTCTGCTTAAAGACCTCCAAAGAAGGAGACTCCACCACACTCCTTGGCAGCAAATTCCACTGTCGAACAGCTCTGTCAGGAAGTTCTTCCCATTCAGGTATCCCTGATGCTCTCTGTGGTTTGGAGTTTGTGCATTTGCACTGGGTGATTACATGCGCATCTGCAAGATGCGCATGTAACTTGGCTGATACATTTAACTTGGCTGATAGCATGAGATGAAATGCAAAATGAACTCAAGATAAAACAAAAGTCACGCAGTTGACAAAGCTGACACTGCAAAAATGGCAAGCAGAATGGTTAACTGGACCACCAGCATAGTCTGTTAACTGGTAGCTATGTGTATGCTGCTTGATTCTGAGTGCTGAAGACAAAAGCTGTTGAATAATTGACTATTCTGCACATTACCTGAAGTTAGAAACCCAAGCTAAAGAAAGCATCGCTAAAGTTTTCCAGGTGCTTACGTATAAAACAGGTAAAGCACAGGAATAAGTATTCTCAATTCTAATTAAAACTGAGTTTAAAAGTGTAAAAATGCTAGGGAAAGCACTTAAAAGCATAAAACATGTGGAAAGGTGTAGGGATGATTGCGGAGTGGGGAGTGGGGAGTGGGGTCTGGAGGGAGCACACTCCCCACCCGCAGGCAGCCACAGTCTGCCTGCACTGCATGACCTTGGGAGGCGGGGCACACCCCCCCTCACAGACAAAGCCACAGCTATCTGAACATCGTACCCTCTGTCTAACCTTTTGCGGTCTCAGTAGTCTGCGGTGCCCTGTCTGTAACTTTTGTCTCTGAGACCTTTTGTCTCCTTCGTCATACACTGTGCAAGGGGAAAATGACGCTGTGGAAACAGGTGCCAGAATAACTTTGTACCACCCCACGATCTTGGGACCGGAAGATGTGTAAAGGTCACAGCCCAAAATGTATCTGCCTGGTTTGCATATTTGTGTCAATAAAAGGAGGCTCCAAGGGCTGGCCGGCAGCTCGCTTTCAGCTCACCTGTGCGCAGCTTACCTGCATTATCAAGTCCTGCCTCATGTCCATCACTTCAGAAAGGTAGAAAAATAGTAACTGAAAATGAGTTTAAGTATTCCAACCCAAAACTTGATTGGGGATGAGCTGAAGTATAATGAAACTGATTCCAAATTGAGTGTGAGTACCAAAATGCTTGTAAGTCCCAAATTATTTCTCCGTATCAAAAATGTCCCACAATGTCACCCCATGCCAATCAGAGGTGAGGAGTCCACTTGTCCCAATACCTTTGTGTTGGCCTCTGTGTTTTGTTACAAGAACATCTCTAACCCATGCCCCTACGTGATCTGCATAAATATTCTTTGAAGCTCTCTGAAGTGCCAGTGCCAATGCTATCCTCTTCTTTCTGTCTTTAGAATAGAAGTCCCACTGTATTACTATTGCCAGGGCTCACATCCAGTTTTTAAATCAGGGATGGGGGGAAGCTGTGGCAAAGCAGAGCTTGCTGGAATACAACTCCCATCATCCCACACCATTCGCATACTCTCTGGGGCTGATGACAGCTGGAACACAACAACTTTGGGAGGGCTGCTTCCATTCCTAGTCTAAACAGCACCTATATTCCAGTGCCTGTTGCTCCTTTCTGATCAAAGCTTTCAGTCTATCTCAAATGCCACTGACCCCTGTTGGGAATTATTCACAGGTTACCTATTCTGAACCCAGATGAGCCCAGATATTCTTAGATGACAATTGGGCAAGGACATGCTGCAAATAATTAGGATCCTTTCTGTACATTGGTGGGTGTGATATTCACATAGATAGTCCTTCTGGCAAATAGCACAGGGATGCTTTGCCTGTCAATATTACTAAAGTATATTAAAATGGAATGACAGGTATTCCTCTCTGGGAAATCTCCAAGAAGCTGTGCTGTATAACAATGGCTAAAACTTAATTTCTTTGCTATTAGCTAGAATGGGGATGGGAAATGGTGATGTTTAATAATGGCATTTAGAACTGCGTATATATTTACTGAATTTGCATTTCAGTCTTGGCCTCAACAGTACAGTGGTACCTCTGATTACGAACTTAATTCCAACCAGAGGTCTGTTCTTAACCTGAAACTGTTCTTAACCTGAGATACCACTTTAGCTAATGGGGCCTTCCGCTGCTGCCATGCCACTGGCATGTGATTTCTGTTCTCATCCTGAGGTAAAATTCTTAGCGGAGTCTGTAACCTGAAGTGTTTGTAACCCGAGGTGTTTGTAACCTGAGGTACCACTGTAATTATGAAGTTTAACTATTTTTAGTGACATTTTTGTGGTAGTGATGGGCCCACAAGAAAATGTGTCTGAATTGTTAAGATAGTACGGGATAGTACCCTCTAGTTGTTTTGTTGGGTAAAAATCATAACTTCCATCTGGGAGCAGTGGGGATGAACAGAGTGGTAAAGCTATGGCCATATCCAAAGTTCAACATGGCGGCTGCTGGCCAGGGCAGAAGTGGGGCATGTTTTCATGGTGCCAGCTCCATCTTGGCATAGCAGACAGGCCCAGATCTGATGTATCGCTGGACTGGCTAACGATCTAGCAGATTTTTGGCCAATCCAGCTCTGTACCCTTCCTCACCCCAGAAATGTTGAGTTTTATGCTGGTGACTACTGGCTGAGAAAACACTAGCAGGAGCTGCCACCCACCAGTGTTTTGGGTGGTGTCCCCCCCCCCCATGAGTGGAGCCCGGCAGAGGGGTAGATATGTCTCCTCCTAAACCCCTCCAGTGCATTAGACAAGGTTGGGATGGCAGATAATAAAAAATACCGTATTTTTCGCCCTATAGGGCACACTGGCCCATAGGACGCACCTCATTTTTTTGGGGGGGGGGAAATGAATTAAAAAAAAAACATTTTCCCCCCAGCCGCGGGGCTGGGGCGGGGGAAGCCCGAGCTTCCCCCGACCCCAGCCCCCAGAACAGGCTGCTATCCGCAAGCCTTGCGAGCCTGGGGGAACTCCCCCCGGGCGCACAAGGCTTGCGGACACCTGCGCGAAGCACGGGGCATCCTCCGGAGGGCGCCCTGTGCTTCGTGCTTCACGCTGCTGCCCGCAAGCCTTGCGAGCCTGCGGGAACTCCCGCTGGGCGTGCAAGGCTTGCGGATAGCTTCCTGAAGCCTGGAGAGCGAGAGGGGTCGGTGCACACCGACGCCTCTCGCTCTCCAGGCTTCAGCGAAAGCCTGCATTCGCCCCATAGGACGCACACACATTTCCCCTTCATTTTTGGAGGGGAAAAAGTGCGTCCTATAGGACGAAAAATACAGTACCTGAAAACAGAAAATTAATACAGTGATACCTTGGTTTACAAACATAATCCCTTCCGGAGGTCTGTTTGTAAACCAAAACAGGTTGTAACCCAAGGTATGCTTTCGCCAATGGGGCCTCCAAATATTTTTTGTTTGTAATCCCCCCAAAATTGGTTGTAATCCCCCCCAAAAAGTTTGCAAACTGGGACATGCACTTCCGGGTTTGATGTGTTTGTAATCCAAAATGTATGCAAATCAAGGTGTATGCAAACCAAGGTACCAGTGTAACTAGAATAAGGAAAAATTGGGTAGAATCTATTTATTCTGTTTGTGCATTTATGGTTTAAGAAATATAGCTTCAGAGAAAGGGTGGTACACTACACTTTAAAAAGTTATTATTGCACTTAATGTTTTTGAAGATGTTGGGATTATTTCCACAGAATGGCTTCCCTGAAATTCAGAAATACATGGCAGGGGATGAAAAATGGGTGGCGGTGGTTATTTTAACTGGACTGGACATAAGCATTCCTGTAAAACAGCTAAGAGACGCTGGATACTCTTATATTTCAGGGTTTCCTTTCTAATTGAATCCAGTTATTTTGTTGGAAATGTGAAAGCAAGGAGCCATTACACGTCCCACTGGAAAGTGGTTATATATCTTTTTAAAATGTTTCAGGTGTTATAGTCTGTATTTTCTTATTCTGTATAGTAACTGTACCAGTTGTTGTTTATAGCTCTTTTTTTTTTAAAAAAAAAACTTTCCCAAAATAAACTGCATTTGAATTTTCATGCCCAAAGTGTGGCTTTAGCACAGATGCTCTGTGGGAAGCTTTAAATCTCTTGTGAAGACCAGTGCTATTCTAGTGGGGGGGGGGGGCGGGGAGAGAAATGCAGCATAAAATGGATTGGAACAGGGTGGAGTGAGATAGAACTAAGAGATAAGAGAAAGTAAAGAAGGACAGATCACTATTTCAGGAGTCACCAATCTTTTTTGGTCCGTGGGCACATTTGGAATTTTGAGGAAGTGCTGTGGATATCAGCCACAAAATGGTGTGTGCTTGCTCTTTTCTCAGTGTGACAGAGTCGTGCATCTCTGCCCTTGCTCACAGAGAGAAATGCTTTGTATCTTTCCTCTGATCAGGAGGGAAGGTGTGTGTGTGTCCTGCCATGGCATTGAATGAATGAAAGGTGAGAATGCTTAAGGGGACATGTTCATTGCAGGAGAGGCCAATCAGAAAGAGAAAACAGTCTCTCATGCATTGTGGTTTTTTGAGGGGATATTTACTGGGTACTGTAGGAGATATTGGTGGGCACACTGGTACCCATGAGCACCTCATTGGTGATCCTTTATTTCTATTTTAAGTCCATGTCAGTTTCACACATGGAATCATAAAACTGTTGAGTTGGAAGGGAACACAAGCATCATCTAGTCCATTCACATGTTCATTCATAAGCCTGTTAAATCCAGTTTCCACATTAATTAGTATTTTTTAAACAACAACTTGCACACAATTTTCTCTCTAAATTGTTATTGCTAGTTACTGCACTTATTTATCCCCTATACAACAAAAGTATCATGATGACTTATTCCAAAAACTATACCGTTAAATCACAGTGGATTACAAATTAAAATCACACACACTTTCTTTTTCCCTGTCCTGCACCCATCGTGATGGTGGCTCATGGATCGCTCAGTTGGTTGAGCATGAGACTCTTAATCTATGATTCTGTGTCCTAGAAGGCTTTCTGAACCTGCTCTACACCTGAGATCCATAATATGCAGCATGACTTGCTGAATTTGAGGCTTTAGTCAAAACAATTAATGAACGACCTTAGAGGGTTTAAAAACAAAACAAAACAAAAACCCTGCTCAGAAATCTCCTAAGGGAGCTAACAACACTGGAAGCTACGTGGAAGAGTCTGCATTGCAACGTTTTTAATTGTATGCAGGAAGGATCAAGTGGCCTGATTAACCAAGCTTTCATTTTTGAGGTGCTTTCATTGCAATTTGTGCTTTTGGCTGCCCTGGATTTTCCTCTGAGGAAATGTGTGAGAGAACGGAATAAACAGAAGTGTGTCAAGGAAGAAGCCTAAAATCTCATCTGTGTGCCCCCTCCCCACGCACCATATAAAAGATTTGCATAACCTTTGAACTTCACATTTGATTTCAAAGAACAGCATAGGTTTTAAAAAACCCTTTGGTGTAATGACTGAAAGCCTTCTGAGAACAAACACCCTGAGGCTGTTTTCATAACAAGAATCCCTGAGCTTCCTACATTTTTTTTTTTTAATTCCTCGAGACAATTTTTAGAAGTTAGTTTAAAACTCCCATCTGCTGTTTACGAGCATGATTTCCCTCAGCGTCTCCGTCCCCCCTGAAGAGCAGCCATTATAAATGCTACATCTCTCCAGACCTACTCTGGACTAATTGGTACTCTTACCCCCTCAATAAAACAGTTTGTACTCAGTGGAAATAAATGCTTTCCTTTTTGATGCTTCAAGTGTACAGTGGACCTTGTAACTTTCGGGTTGTGAACGCGGCAAACCCGGAAGTGAATTCTTCCAGGTTTTGCCACATGTGCATGCGCAGAAGCGCTCTGTGCGCCTCACACATGCGCAGAAGCAGCACCTCTACTTGCAGATTTTTTGGGGTATGTATGGACCCCTGGAATGAATTACATTCGTATCCAGAGGGTCCACTGTATATCCTGTGAATGGCACCCAACGCCAGCATCATCTATAAATGTCAATAAGAGGCACCAGGAACTGTGATGGGACATTGGTATACAGTATTTTCTAGGATAAGAGATATAGAAGCTAGATTTCGCTTATTCAGCTGTGGGTATGCTAGTGCTTTGTTGCAGGTTACTCATGAGTTGGTTTAATGGGAATGGCTGCCGAGACCATATAACACCGGTCCTGAAAGACCTACATTGGCTCCCAGCAGTGGCGTAGCGTGGGTTATCAGCACCCGGGGCAAGGCAAGTAATTTGCGCCCCCTAACCCATGGATTTGCGCCCCCTAACCCGTGGATTTCCCTAACCCCCAGATGTTGCGCCCGGTGCGGCCGGCCCCCCCTGCACCCCCCACGCTACGCCACTGGCTCCCAGTACATTTCAGAGCACATTTCAAAGTGTTGATACTGATCTTTAAAGCCCTAAACGGCCTTGGACCAGTATACCTGAAGGAGCATCTCCACCACCACCATTTAGCCCAGACACTGAGGTCCAGCTTCGAGGGCCTTCTGGTGGTTCCCTCACTGCAAGAAGTGAGGTTGCAGGGAACCAGGCAGAGGCCCTTCTCAGTAGTGGTGCCCACCCTGTGGAACACCCTCCCATCAGATGTCAAGGAAATAAACAACTATCTGACTTTTAGAAGACATCTGAAGGCAGCCCTGTATCAGAATTTTTTTAATGTTGGATGTTTTAGTATGTTCTGATATATGCCTTGAGCCGCCCAGAGTGGCTGGGGAAACCCAGCCAGATGGGCGGGGTATAAATAATAAATTATTATTATTAATACTATATAATGAGATATGACCTGCGGCATCTAAGCTGGAGATTTTGGGGAACCGGTCTATGCACACAAAAAGTGCTATGATAATCTAAACTGCATTCAGTTAAAATTAACGTGCGGCAAATGTCCTTGTTAACCCAAAACAAAAGCTACAGAGGCAGGAATCCTGTACTAACCATCAGATATCACTGTTGTCATATCTGGCTGGGGCCTTTTCTTTCCTACCTACCTATTACCTTTGTGTAACAAAATTATGGAAATGTCCATATGGTCTTATCACATACCTTGCAACATGCTGCAGAGGAAAATAGGGATGTGTGTCTTTCAGGGCTGTGCTTCCACAGCAGCCAGGTGACTCACGAGAGCACATGTGTCCCTCCTCCCAAATGAGGACACTTTGGGGGTCGCACTCTTGC
Organism: Podarcis erhardii; assembly: GCF_964252035.2. NCBI lineage: Eukaryota > Metazoa > Chordata > Lepidosauria > Squamata > Lacertidae > Podarcis > Podarcis erhardii. The sequence goes on from NC_138500.1 coordinate 48,414,301, forward strand.
AGGAGCTGAAACAGGGATCCAATCAGAAGCTGGGATGACTTCTGTAATTCTGGGCCATCCTGCTCAAAGTGGGACAGTTGACAGGCATGTTGTCACCTATTGTGTAAACATTTGGGCTTGTGCCTTAAACTGTTGTAAAAATATATAGCTGGACTAAATGCTTTTCATAGGTTGGAATGCATTGCAGCTGAGTTATACAAAGGAGTATGTCCATACATCAGCTGCTTCCACTTTCCAGATTATATTCCTGGAAATCTTAGGTGCTTTTTCTCCCAAACTGCCCTGTGGTGAGTGTCAGGAAATTTGTCATGCAGGTGACACAGCAGTGTCCTGGTCTCCCAGACATCCCCTTCAACCATTTTGGACAGGCAGCAATGTGGGCAAAAAGTATCATCCATTGACAGATACCATAGTGCCCTCCAGTTATTGTTGGACTACAACTCCCTTCAGTCCCAGCCAGCATGGCCAACAGTCAAGAAAGTTGGGAACTGTAGTCTATGACATTTGCTGTATGTAGATGGGACTTGCAATGGTGACATTGGGAAACACGCATTGCCCAGCTCAAATGATCGCAACCCCATCAACCAGAGGCTGAACTCTGTCCGCAGCAATGTGAAAATCAGTAGAACTCAATAATAAAACATGGGGAAGCCAGTCAACAACAGCAGTGCTGAAGCCATGGAGTGGGCCTGTATTTATGGCATAGCAGCAGGCCAGAGGGGAAAGGTCCATACCTATAGACATGAGCTAGCTCAGTTACCCATTCAGCTGTGCAAGGGACATTGGAGGAAGGTCTAGTTTGGGAAGAGGTTGTGTGGTTGGACACCCCCATGTGAATTTGTTTTAAACTGGAAAGAGTAAATCTGTACCATAAATGACCTTTTAGACTAGGTCTCAGTCTTTATATTCTGTTTAGCTGAGTCAAATTAGGGTCAGACTCATTGTGGTTAGTTCCCAAATATTACTGTTAGGGGTTCAGTTTAGTGACAATTTAATCTGCAGTGTGAGCCAGATGATTGCTGCTTTCCTATTATTATCCCAGCATCGAGAATTGTACATCCGGTATGCTTAGCATCAAGCTGTTTTATATAAAAGACTACTTTGGTTTTTTCCAGATCTATGTTATGCTGAGCCATACCAGAAAACAGAAGGCACTGGAGCTGCAGAAAAATATATAAGCTTCTTTATTTCCCCTGCTTCCTTTTTTAACTTAGTAGGCATGTCTATTTCAACTATCTTCATTTGCTGAAATGTGTAAAATTAGTAGGCACCTGAAATAATGCAATTTGGGGGGTTATGCATAGTGGCAAAATTAATTTCCTTCATCTTTCCCCTGCAAACTTTATTATTTCTAACTACTGGTCTGAAATTATTGCTTCTATCTCCTGGGTTTAATAAAGCAATTTGGCTCCTTAATGGGTCTTGTTAGGGTTGAAGACCAATGCCTTTCTGGTCCTATTTTTTAGCATTAGTGGTATACTACCTGCTGAGTCATCAGCATGGAAACCAGAGGTTAATTTCCCTCCTACTAAATGAAGCAGATAATCAGCCATCAGAGGACAACTCCTGTGCTGTAAATAAGTCTTGACAAGCCAAGGGATGCCACTGTGCACCGCTCAACCCTATTCACACCATCTGTCCACATATTAAAACAAAGTAAGGATATTAATTTGTTACATTTCAAAAGCTGCGCCGACAAGCCCATGTGGACATTTTTTAAATGGCAGTGAATAACTGAAACATTTCACTAATACTCCGCCGAGCCATGGGTTACGCTTTTTTGCGGAAATTTCTTTCCAACAGCCAACATGTGGAAATTGTTTTGACCAGATGTACAGCTAATGACTATCAAAGCAGAAGCTTTCCAATGCATTACACCAAGGGCTTCCTTAAAACAACCGTAATGGCAACAGCAAACTTTAAATGAGAAAATAGATCAGGTTGATGGCACAAAATTGCATGTACATATATTTCCTGGAGCTAAACTCACAGGGTCAGAAATAATGGCAATGCAGTTTCTTAAGTCAGATAAGTGAGATAAGTATAGCCCCCGTTACTTTCATAACAATAAATAAATGATTGAATATAAGGTATGGAAATTGCCAAGTATGGTAGCTGTCTAATAGATAAACATGACTGCACTGTCATGATAGATAAACATGGCTGCACTTTATCTTACAGGATATCAGAAATCAGCAGATCAGCCATGAGCAAGTGAATGAATTAGGTACAGATGGGTAACGTTTAACTGCATGAATAGTTCTCTGTGTGTTTCATGTATTCATAGGATATTGCCTGCTTGCTCAATCTCAGCCTCTCCCTTGCAAGAAGAAACCTTTCAGTCAGAGTTCTCAGGCTGAATGACTATCAGAAATCTAACCACCCTCCGAAGATGAGATTTGTTAGAAAATAAGTGCTTAGTATAGTGTGTACCATCAGCCAGTGCGCCAGTGTAGTGTAATGAACTATGTCACATGAACATTACCTTGTCATTTCAGGTAGAAATGTCAGGCTGAATGGGCACAACCCAGTTAAATTTAAGCCACTTGATTCAATGGGAGAGTTCTGTGTAGGACCTGAATAGGATTAGCAAGAAAGATTATGCCATTGAAGCTAAACGGTAAAAGCACTGGGTAATAAAATAATAATAAATGTTTCTATAGTGTTTTTGAATGTTCTCAGCACTACATATTCAATATCTAGCTGCAATCCTTACAGCAACCATTGGTGCTCACATGAGCTGCATCTGCTTGATTTCCCCAATTCCTTCTCTGGCTAAAACCCACCACCTCATGTCCTAAACCAGGTTTGGGGAACCTTTGGCCCTCCAGATGTTGTTGAACTACAGCCCCCATAATCCTGGAGCCTGACTGGTCTTTTTCTGCAGGCTAATCAGTTGTTGCATTCTACAATCCTACCAGCCTAATAGGCTGGTTAACTTCCTCCTGGAGCCTGATTGGTCTTCTCCTGCAAGCAATCAGTTGCTGCATTCTAGGGTCCTATTTGCTTATTGTTCTAGGATCCAAGCTTAGTACATAACACCGCCCTTTGATAAAGGATTACTTTGCTGCGTCATAGAGAAGAAAGAAATAAGAGTACCATGTGTTTTAGTCATTTCTTTCACTAGGAACCAACTCTTTGACTTTAACCTCTTTTTAAATAGCATTGTCTTTATATCGTTTTCTTTTCTTCCCCTCTCTCACCATTTTTTTTTTTAGCATGGCAATAGTGATCAGTGAGGTGGGAGGAAGTATTTGACCATCACACACAAATGCACACAATGAAAGTCACTCCACCATTTGGGGATGGGCAAAGGGGAATGACAGAAGGGGAGGAGAAGGGGACGACAGACGACAAGAGGGTTGGACAGTGTTCTCCAAGCTACCAACATGAGTTTGACCAAACTGCGGGAGGCAGTGGAAGACAGGAGTGCCTGGTGTGCTCTGGTCCATGGGGTCATGAAGAGTCAGACACGACTAAACGACTAAACAACAACGAAGGGGGACTACCCACTTGGCTTCCGAGTGTAGAACACCTGGAAGCAGAGTTGCTCTTCCATTTCTAGCTTAAAGCAGAGAGAAATGTTTGGGTGCTGCTAAATAGTCCGGGTCTGAAAGCATCCTGTGAGTCTCTGAATCATGATAGCATTTAAATCAGTCATTTCATGAACACCCTTAGAGACTTCTTAAAAGACTATGGTGCGTAATGCATTTTATTGTACTTACATTCTGGCTGTATTTAATTTTACTTTTAAATGGTTTAGAATTCTATGAAAATCATCTAGCATAAGAAACCAGCCCTCTCTGTGGATTACAAAGGAAAATGCCTTCCCAGTATGTAAATACAAATTATATTTCCAAAGGTGTATCCCCCCCTTCTTTTTTAAATGCTCATGCTGACTTGGATAATCATGCTGACTTGGATAATCAAGATGAAACAGAAGTGGTTTAAAAATAAATTAAATTTTAATTTGCATGCTATCAGTGATCTCATTACCATGGACAAATATCAGCCGGTTTGCTTTGGGAATTTTTGTATTATTATGACTTTAAGGGGTAGCTGCTTCATATCCCTTGGAGCGTTTGTGTGTGCCAGTTTTCATTCAAAAATAAGCACTCGAGGAGCCAGAGAAAAAGCCGCTTACTTGTCATTCTGAAAGAGGCCTGATCAAAACACAGATTTCTCTTTTTCTGCGCAGATGAAAGATCTCTAACCGCGGGGACTAATAAGTAGGGCTACACTTGCTTTTCTTTCAAAGTGGGGCTCATCTGGTCTTGACATTATGATCTGGGCATTACCTGCATTAGGGCAAGGGGTCCCATTCACAATCCCCAAAGAGGCAACAAGGCCACGGGGGAGAGGCAGGCGGCGTTTGGGAAATTCACCGCACTTCTTTTTTGTTCGCATAGCAACAAGCAACTCCAACCTCTGAAGCCAGACCACCAGGGAGTCAGGGGAAGCTCAGCTGTCAGATGTAGCAGTTATTCAGGCATAGCTGAAGCCGGCCCTCTGCATTGTTCTTTGACTGCTTTTATTCAGGTTCTGCTCAGACTATCTCCAGCTTTAATCTTCTTTCCCTATGATATCATTCCACTTCCCCTTAATCAAAAGAGACTGCAGTGGTCACACTGTGATCAACAATCAGATCCCTGCACTAATTACGTTGTTGCCTACTGTATTGTCGACTTGCATCTAGTGTTTATTAATGAGAATAAAGCTAGGCTGCTTCTTCCGGGCTGACTTTGATTTATTTCATCTCCTGCACCTGCTTTATTAACCGTCTTGTCTCAGCATAAATGATACAAAATTGATAGGAACATATATTATTTACTGTGCGCTGAGTGTCCGTGACTATTTCCTTACTGCCCTAACACAGAATAGAAGAGGGAGTTCCTACGCCAAGCCTTAATAAGGAATGGAAACCTCTGGCCCAATAGATGCTACTGGACTCAAACTTCCATCAACCTGAACACTGGGCACCTTGGATGGGGTTGATTGGAGTTGGAGCCTAACAACATCTGGGAGGCCACAGGTTCCTCATCCCAACCCAAATAAATATCATAAGTAGGCGTGGCTGATCTTCAGCTTGATATAACCTGCTCCATTACTGCGTTGGTTCCCTTGTCCAGCCTCCAGGCATGCTTGCTATGGGGCAAATGAAGTGTCCTGTTCACCATACCGGGAAGCAGAGCAAACGAGGGCAGGGGAGAAACAGGATTGGAGAACTGGGCCCAAACTTTTTTTAAAAAAGAACTTCAATAGGGACAAATGTAAGGTTCTGCACTTAGGCAGGAAGAACCAGCTGCACAAATATAAGGTCTGATGCAATAGCCAAAAAAAGAAAAAGAAAAAAAAAGCTAATGCTATTTTAGGTTGTATCAACAGAAATATAGTGTCCTGCTCAGAGTACCTCTTTATTCTGCCTTGGTCAGACCACACCTGGAATGCTGTGTCCAGTTCTGGGCACTACAGTTAAAGAAGGATATTGACAAGCTGGAGCGTATTCAGAGGAGGGCAACCAATACAAGGTCTGGAAACAAGTCTTCTGTGGAACGGTTGAGGGAATGGGAAAGAGGAGACTGGAAGGAGATAGATAGCAATCTTCAAATATCTAAAGGGCTGTCACATGGAAGATGGATTAAGCTTGTTTTCTCCTGCTCCAGAGAGTAGAACCCAAACAAATGGCTTCAAGTGACATGAAAGGAGATTCTGACAAAACATCAGGAAGAACTTTCTGATTATAAGAGCTGTTTTTGACAGTGGAACCGTCTCCCTTCTAGAAAGTAAGTTATAAAGCAAAATGTGCATGCCCCCTTCAAAACATTTTTTTATGATATAAGCCTGACTGGCTGCTCCTGCTTTTCAGTGTTTTAGCCAATGAGTGAAGTCAGAACTGTGATTGATGAGTGAGTTACTTGGAAACCAGGCCTTAGAAATCCTAAAGTACTTGAAACTCTTTAGCTTTATAATTCAGCAGCTTCATGTTTCAACTTCAAAAGGAGTCTGCACCATGAAAGTGCTGGTTTACAATAAATCAAAGATTTCGGTTTTAGCACTTGCAGACTGAATTGAAACAAAGGATTTTAGTACATTTGTGTTAATTGGCTTAGCAGTGCTAGGATGTCTGTGCCATCAAGAACTGTTTTGTGAATAGCCACTATTAAGTATGTAATTATCACTGCCTGTACTTTTCTGCATTTCATTTCCCTCTGATCTCAATCTCCCCCACCACAAACAAACAAACAAACAAACAAACAAACAAACAAACAAACAAACAAACAAGTAAATATAAACCTATAACTCAGGCTAACACTGCATGCATCTGTTTAAGTGGACTATAGGCCACAAAACCTTATATCACATAATAAATGTGTTCATATTCACAAAACTTTGCTGTTTGTACTGTATTTAGGAGCATTGCATAAACAAAAATTTTCTGACTCATCTGATCATTACTCTTTTGCAGGTGCAGTTATCTATAATATAATGTGTATGTACAGTATGTAAAATAGCAGGCTTAACAGGCCAAAGAATAATAGTTGCAGGGGGAATTAACAAGCAGTATACACACACATAATGAAAGCCATATTACATCTGATTATAAATTATGGGTGACTTATTGTGTCTTTCTAATTGCTCTTGTATATGCAAAATGCCAAATATGTGTATATTTCTTTTTACTATGATGGAATCTCATTGCAATTTTCCATGTGCTATATGGATATTGTTGATGCTAACTGAGGTGCCACATTTAATTGGTGTGGAACCAAATCTACAAAACAGCCTATAAATGGGCAATAACAGATAGAAAAAGGATTAAATTGTTGGCAGTTCAGTAAAGGGGTTAATAGAATTCCACAAGAGAAGTTATTTTCTTTCAGGCGAAGTGGATGCCTATGGCAGATAGTTGACCCTGTTATGAAGCACTATCTTTCTTTCTGTTGCTGAAGGAAATACAATTCTCAATCATTTTCTGCATCTGTATCATCTGAGTTGTGCTAGCAGAGAGAGGGAAAGTAGCCAAATTTCAGAACTTAGTTGTGTATGAAGTGTATTCCTCCCCCTCTTCTCAAATCATGCAAGTTTAATTTTTTTCAGTACATAGGCACACACACAGAGATACTGACAAGACTTGAGTGATTTGTGTTGCCAATTGTTGTAAGTGTTATATAGAGTAATAGTCAAGTCATGGCCTTTGAAGTGAATCACACCATATGCCCCCAACTGTCCCAACAGGACAGAGACTTATCCTGCACCTGAAGGCAGCTGACATATTTATGGCGCATGGGACTGGTCACATGGCACACTCCCTGCACATTTGATGTATGAAGCAGCTGATGCACTCTGTCTAATGGTAGGGTTGGACTGTTTTAACAGAGACAGCCCATTCTTTCTTGCATCAGTCCCAAAGAAATCTCTCTCTTTCTCTCTGTGTGTCCCTTTGCTGCTTGGGGATGCCTTGTTAAAATGCCACTCTCTTGAATTGTTATAGTAAGAATATAGGACCCTAATTTATACCAGACCCATTTGTCTTTTTACTTCAGTACTGGCTGCTCTGGCTGGCAGCAGCCCTCAGACAGAAATTTCCACATCACATGTTACCTGATGCTATTAAGCCCTCCTTTCTCTCAAATCATGTCCTCCCTAAAAGAGGGCATGTGTTGCGGTGAGTCCTGGAGACTGACCTCCTGTGCTGTGGGTGGGTAAGATTGGTCAGCCACAACACCCGATTGGTAGGTCCCTCAATGTTGGGTTCAATCTGGCCAATGGGGCGCAGTCCAAACGGATCGAGGGACCTATATATACCCATGCATGTGACCCAGAGCTTCCTCTTTCGGTGCATGCATTCAGAACACCCGCCCACCTCTCCCTATTTTTAGGGTTTTTGCGCTTGACCTTGTTATGCTGTCTTGTGTCATCTGTTGTTGGGACGGGGGCACGGCAGGAATTTTCCCCACTTGGCTGATTGGCTGTTGCCATTTGGGTTTTGCCTGCCCCATAGCAAATTGTCACAACTTGTAAGGTTGCGGATAGGCTCTGGTTCAGGTGATAGGGGTGGGGGAACGCTCTTCCCATCCCTGTGTGAAGGGTATTCCGTTAAAGGAATCCAGGGACTAAAATGGTTTGGTCAACCCCTGAGAGTGGGTTGTGCCCGTGCTTGGGTCCAGGGGGACATTTGGGTGGCAGACATAGTCTGTTCCCGGCTTTCCGCTTATCCAGGTGTTCACCCTTGGCTGACCTATGCTGGTGCCCTGGGTCAGCGGTACCTGCAAGGGTGCAGGGAGCTAGTCGAACCAGAGTCTATGCAACCACTCACTTTCTGTAATCAATAAAGTTGTGGCCTAAATTCTTCCAAAAGCCAAACCAAAAAATTGAGTCAAGTGTGAATTTATTTAGGGGGGAGGTCTCTGGGTCTGAACACGCAACTGCTATCTTTTGACTACCGTACCACCTGGGTGCAGCAGAGGCAGGTATAGGAAGCAGCCTCTTTGCCTGAATTATTTCAATTCAAGCCAGTATTATTATGGCTGTATGAATAGATGTTTTCCATGCAAAGGCATTGAAATGCTGGAAGTAGTTATTTCATAAGGGAGGACAAGATGTAGCTATCTCACTGATTATTTATTTTTTTATTTACATTTACTTTCTTCCATTTATACCCTGCCTTTCTTCTAACATGGAACCCAAGAGAGCATACATCAGGTTCCCAGGTTGTCTCCCATCCAGGCATGGACTAAACCCAGACCTGTTTAGCTTCATCAAGATGGTGACTTCATGTACCTTCAGAACAGGGTTCATCTGAAAGAACATGGTAAATGGGGTCATGAGACTGTTCAGGTTAAACCCACAGTCCCTGGATTCATACAACATGTGAAGGGTCCTTATCCTTGCACCACATTTGCAGGGAAACAAAAATGCTTATTTAGAAAGCTATTGTACTACCAACTTTACTGTACGCTTGTGAAACATGAACCACTTTTAAAGGCCATCTCCAACTCCTCAAAAGATTCCATTTATGGTGTCTCCGAAAATTTTTACATATCACTTTGGAAGAGAGGCAAACTAATGTCAGTGTACTGGAAGAAGCAAAGATCACCAGTGTCTAAGCAATGATTCTTCAACATCAACTTCATTGGACTGGTCATGTTGTTTGGATGCCTGATTATCGTCTTCCAAAGCAACTACTCTATTCCTACTGTAAGAATGGAAAGCAATATGCTGGTGGACAACAAAAGAGGTTTAAAGACGCTCTCAAAGCAAAATTTAAAAAATGTCAACACTGAAAAAAACACTGACAACTGGGAAGCACTGGCCTGCGAGTGCTTCAGTTGGAGAATAGCCTCTACCAAAGGTGTCATGGACTTTGAAGAAGCACGAACTCAGGACGAAAGGGAGAAATGAGCTAAGAGGAAGGCACGTTTGGCAAATCCTCACCATGATCAACTTCTGCCCGGAAACCTATGTACCCTCTGTGGAAGGATGTGTGGATCCAGCTTCCACAGTCACCTACAAACACACCATTAAGACCATATTCATGGAAGACAATCCTACTTGGCTACGAGTGATCCCCAAAGACAAATGTGAAAGAAACCATTTTGAAAGCTTGTTTGTGCTTCTCCTCCCCTGCCCTCAGGGCAAGTTGGATCTTCAGAAGGTTCTCTGTCTGAATTTTCCCCTTCCTCTTCTCCCTCCCCTCAGGGCGAGATGGTTTTTCAGAAGCCACATTCAACTAAGAGCCTTCTCATTAGTGCTTTTTTCAACCTAAGCATCCCAAATAATATATATAATTTGAAGCTTCTTACAATTCAAGCACATCTGCTGTGTTTTATTTTCATTGTTCCAGCTTATATGTACAAGAATGCAGCTCAACAGCTGTTGATTATACGGTGAAGTTTCTTGTTTGGAGCTCTTGTCATCAGATCATTCTGTGAACCAGACTCTGGCTGGTTATATTTTGGTAGCCAGCACCAAGAAACATTGTTTTTTGGCTTCTTGGATATCTGCCTTACAGCAGAGTTGATACTGTCCATCGTGAATTATTTGCAGTTGTGACATGTGCTCACTTTAGAAGGGAGAGAGGGGGGAAGTTATTTTCGTCCATTTTCGACACTATTGCTCAGCACTGTCACTGAGTTTTTGTGAGCTTCCATTTTTGATGTGCGGTTGGTATTTCAGGGTATGTGTGTCAGTCTTCACAAAAGCATACAACTCTGCTTCCTACTCATTCATGCATTTAGCAAGCCTGTTTACAGTCACTGGTTTTCTGAGCTGCTTCTTCTTCCTTGCCATTTCTTTTCTTTTACCAGAAAGTAAAGTTTGAAAAAAGCGTGTGTGTGAATCATGACTATATGTGACCTGTCAGATTTTTCTGTGATGAGGTCACTAGTGTTGCTCTTACTTTAAAGATGGAGAAAGAAGGGAAAACAGACCTCATCTTTTTGGGAACTAGGCCAATGTTTCATTGCCCACCACCAACATGCAGCAAGATTTTTGCCCAAGTCCAATTTTAGTCTTGCATAATTTTAAGGATGTATTGGTGGTACTGCAGTGAGGGCGGATGACCTGTGATTTTGGATGCACAATCAAATGCAGATGCTCTTCATATACCTATCAACTTTTATTCAGATTTTGGTATGTTTCCAAATGTGTACAGTGGTACCTCGGGTTACAAACACCTCGGGTTACAAACACTTCAGGTTTTAGACTCCGCTAACCTGGAAGTAGTACCTCAGGTTAAGAACTTTGCTCCAGAATGAGAACAGAAATCACACACTGGCAGCAGCGGGAGGTCCCATTAGCTAAAGTGGTACCTCAGGTTAAGAACGGTTTCAGGTTAAGAACGGACTTCCAGAACAAATTAAGTTTGTAACCAGAGGTACCACTGTACCTTCATTCACATTAGACAAGTACGGGGGTTTGCGTCTGGGAGTGTTAGCCTAGTTGCCTTTGCAAAGGAGGCATGTTCCCTCTGGCCTCCCAGCACCAGTTCAACAATTAAATTGTGTTTGCACAATTTGCTACAGTTGTCTGCTGGTATCTTCTTCTTACAAGTTACCAGTGCACACAAGCACATGTGCAGATTTTTCAATGATTAAAAAAACCTGCTGAGTTTAAGGTCAGAGTTAAGGCTCTCTCATGGTCCACAAAGCTGGAAAACTGGAGGCTGAAACTTAGGTTGCTTGTACAGCAGTGATATTTTTCTAGAAAAAGAGGTGCTGGAACTCACCATGAACACCTTCCTCATTCTCTTAAATGGCAACGGCCCCCTTTTCACTAGCTGCAAGTTTCTGAATAGAATATGAAAGATTTTCCTTGTGAACATTGGCTTGCTAATGAGATGGGATGTTGCCCAAATGGCCTTGTACCAAGATTAATGTTTGCATTATTTTAATGGAGGTCATATATACTAACAAGATTGTCCACTAATGCGTAAATGGATCCTACAAATAAAAGTACAGCCTGAACCATTGGCTCCCGTAATTCTGTTTATTGTTTCACAAAGCATATTTACATAGATTTCCTGGGATGGATTGGCCAAAATAAGGGACAATAAATAAGAAATTGCTGAAAATGTATTTATGAACTGATAGTGTTTCATGGACATCTTGACTATTCGGTTTTCTTTGCTTTTCATGCGTGGCAGTAAACTACACATGATTTTCTGATTTGTTGAAGTATCACGGGCTGGGCATGTTAGTGAAGAGGAAAAACCTGTAATTTAATTCAGAGTGCAGCTATTTAAGGTGTTTAGAAATGGAATTTGTCAAGCCCCGATTTATTACTAGAAGGCTTATTTACAATCTGAATTTAGTTTGCTACTTAATCTTTGCAATTTTGCGATTTTAGTTTTCATTTTTGCTAATTGGCACAATTACTTGTTTGCTAAGGCTGTAGTTCCAATACCATTAAAACTGGGAGTAACCACCACTGAATTCAATGGCACTTGCTTTTGAGTAGACATGGCTAGGCGTGCACTCAAATGAAGCAGGGGGGGGCATAGGCTTGTGTTGGGTTCAATGAGACTTACTCGCAGGTAAGTGTGTGGCTGCAGTTTAATCAACCTGTTTGGATAGCTGTCATTATATATGGAAATACAACATGCATTGTCTAACACATGGTGGAAAGTATCCACCCCCTCAAGGTTATTCCCTAAAAGTGTGGAGTGTGCTTCTTTGTTTTTCTAACCAGTAGGCTAGGAAAGGAATATATATATATATATATATATATATATATATATATATATATATATTGCTGAGTGTGATGCTGGGATAAGTGATCTGGCTGCAAAATTTATATGAGTCAATATTTCTGGACATGGGAATTAATGTAGGATTATGTACATAAAGGCAAGATGCAGTCTGTAACCTCATTTCAGTATAGTGAAACCCTCAACTGTGTAATGCTAGTTCTGCTGCAGATGAAGCATCATGCTTAATGTCTCATAGATTCGCCACGGTGTGTTAGACTCACCCAGCATCACACATCATAATATCACACAGATCTTGCCAGCAGAGCCGAAAGGAAAATTCTCTTTATGGTCACACCTTTAAAGGTCTGACACTTGCTTCACATTCAAGGCAGGAGGATAACCAACAATAAGGACAGAGAAAACAGTGAGAAAACAAAAGCCGGGGGGAAAAGAAAGAAGAAAAACTGGCCAAAGATAAAAATTCGAGACTCTGCTCCCCCACTTCCCACTTCGAAGCAATGAAAAGAATCAATGTCCTTAGTGATGAAAGAAAAGAAAGAATTGGGGTTTGAATGAACGTCAGCCCCTGGAGATTGTTCACAATAATTTTCTAAGGGCCAGAACAAATGGGATAGGATTATTCACGTGTTTGCTTCATTAGTATAAATGCTTGTTAAAATAAAATCTGCAATGATCATAGTGGCAGTTTTCACTTGTAACTGTTCAAGTATCACTTGGATGAGTTTGAATCAGACTCTTCTGATATTCCGATGGATGCCGATAACATTACAGTGCATTTTACAATCTATCCAATGTGAGGTTCCGAGCAGCTTGCAATCCATCCAAGTTGGTAGCCATAACTGTGTGTTGTGGGGGCAAATCCCATAGTTTCACTATGTGCTGCATGGTGTTTGTCCATCCTGAATCCTCCAACATTCGTTGGATGGCCCTGCGTTCTAGTATTATGGGGGGAGATAAACTTTTCTCTGCCCACTTTCTCTACACCATGCCTAATGTTGTACACTTCTATCTCTCTGCCTCTTAAAAAACCTTTCCTGCTGTAACCTTTCCATACAGGAAAGTTGCTCCATCCCACTGATCATTCTGGTTGCCTGATCTTACCTTTTCCAATTCTACAATATCCTTTTTGAGGGGAGGCAGCCAGAACTGTATATAACTTATAAACAAACACAATCTACCCCAGTCTGATGCTTGATTGTTTATATCTACAGCAGGCTGCAATAATTATTTTGGGATCTTTGGAGGGTGGGGTGGCTCTGCAAGAAGTAATTGGTAGGACATTTAAGATGAGGAGAAGAACTGTCAATGAAAAGGCCTGACATTCAGCTTATCTGCTGCATTATAGCTATTGCATCAGCAGACCAAGGTTTTCCTTCAAAGTTTCAGGGAGAATTACGACTCCAATCAATTTTTATAATATCCTTAGAGTCTTCTGTTACGTTCTTTCCCTGACAGCTCATATAGAATCTTATGGCGGATGCTTGCCTCTAAGGCCTAGAAGGGTATTTCATCTAAGGGTAGAACTCTGGGAACCAAGAGATATCCTGCTATAAGTCAAGTGAGACCGCAATCCCACATAAGAACTTTTTGGGAAGTCAGTCCCATTGAAGACATGGAACTTAATTTCCAAATACCTATGTTTAGGGTGACGTGTGCAAAGAAACCAAAAAGTTGGTGTAGGAAAAAAGCCCAGGTTGAAATCAAGACATTATATCTCATCTCTAGACTCTGCCAAAACTAAACTACCCGAAACCTTCAGGCTGGTGTATAATTACTCCAGGACAACTTGTCCTTGCAATAAGCGCATTCAGTCAGCCAAATTCTTGAGACAGGAGCAAAAAGTGCATCTTCACCAAGCTAAGAAAAATGTCAGTTAGGCATATATTTTAGGAGTATTTTGGATTCTTAAAATAGCCTAGAAGTTCTGAGGAAATTGCCCTTTAAGAAGGTTTCTTCAAGAAGAGTAGTGTTGGTGCCAAAATTCACACTCCTCTGAATTTTTTCAATGCAGTGCTTTGGAAAGGTAATATCTGCAAAGCATGTATATGCTTGGGCATATACATATACTAGTGGGAGGGGGAAACAAATGCAAAAACATTATATTAAAGGAAGCAATAGGAAAAAATGTGTATATCAGGATTTTCGTATAAGGAGAAATTCACACTAAAATGCTGGTGAATTTTCACAATTAACGTTTTAAGAAAGGAGAGCGGAGTTATAACCTTCATTGCCCCGTGGTTTAATATTTGACTTGCCCAAAGCAATATTTCTCCCATTTGGCTACAGTACTGGAAATGAGTCCATGTGGGGGAAAATAAACTGGGTGAGTATGCAAAGAGCTAAACTCACGCACCATTATGGGCCATTAAGGTAAAGGGATGCATACACTGGTATGTGTAACTTGGGGCATTTGCTCCTGCTTTTGTTGCTTGCCAACCCTGTCTACCTACCAAATCCCTCACCCTCTTGCCAACCCCGCTGTCAGGGACTGGGCAGAGGAGGAATGGTGGAGACCACCTCCCCAGCTTGACCCTTCCAGAGAAGAAGGAGACAGGGGTTACAACAGGGGTTTGAGGGAGGCCACAGCTTAGAGGTAGATAAGGGGAAAAGCTGGGAAGTAATGGGAAAGGAGGAGGAGGAGGAGGAAGAAGAAGCACCAGAGGAGAGACAGCTGACACTCAGTGTATTTAGAAAGCATTCCAGACCTCCCTCTCCCAGAACCTGGCAGGCATTGAAAGTAGGGGAGCAGAAAGATCAGAGGCAGAAAGCACAGATCACCCACCGTAGGGATGGTGTATAATGGGGTGGGGTTTCACTCGGGGCAACACCATTACTCCAAGAGGCTGCATTTCTAAGCCTCTCTCTGTGAATATTGAATAAACAACATTGGTAAGAACTTTCTCTGTCTTATCCATTCCTGGCAACCTACCGTGGGGGGTTGGATCCTCTGAAGCCTGACACTCGCTCCCTTTACACCTTGCCTACCCACCCCCACAGCTCATTGCAACCCCTCCCCTTTCAGCTTGCCCCCAACCCCAGCTTCACAGCTTGCCCCCCAAGTCCCCTTTCCCTCACAGCTTTCCCATCCCCTCAGAGCTCACTCTCAACCCCCCTCTTCCTCATCTCCTCACAACTCAGTCAGTGCCCCCTGCCCCAGTCCCCACAGACTTTTTCTTTTTTGTGGCTGAGTCATGAGCATTTGGGTGGGGTGCGTGAAGGGGATGAAGACTTTCTCCATTTCATCCACCCCCTTGTCCTCACCACTGACAATGAGACAAGGGTGCCTGCTTTTAAATATAGGATTTCTTCTCTCAGCTGAGGCAGCCATGGTGAGTATGGTGTTGGGAGAGCAGGGTGAGACCTTCCCACCTGTTTTCACACTTACCCTACTAGTTCCACCCGCCTGCTTGTACCAACCTACTTCCTCATGCATGCACACTTAGTCGTCTGCCTGACAACGGACAAGGGCAAATATAGTATGGAGAGAAATACCTTTTATCTGAGGTTTGTAACACAACTTATTTGCTTTTCTCTTTTCGGTTTAGTGATGACAGACCTTCACAATGCAATGCTCATCTTAAACCTATGGTGGTGGGAAAGGGTTTGTTTGTTTTTTAATGTCGCTTGAGAAGAAACAAAGAGAACATGTAAGCAAACACTAGTAACAAGAAATAAATCCCCTTTCAGTCAATTGGGTTCTTCTCTGCTGAAAAACAGTAAGCTATGCACATAATTAGACTTCGTTCTGCCACAATAAATCACTTTTCTGAACACATTGATGCACCCTGACACACTGTGCCCAAGTTAGCAGACCTACCTCTAAATAAGGAACTGCTGAGTGGCTGACATGAACTTCTGATGCATTTCAAATAGAGACAGTGAGAATCCTTTAGCAAGCCTCCTTTCTGTTCTTAAAAGTCTCCCACAGAGTCTGACTGTTTATCTGTGCATGCCCCACACACCAGTAGGGTTGTGTCTGTTGCAGGTATTCCCTGCTGCCTCTCACAGTTCATGGCGCTTTTTATGTTCACCTGTGAAGAGCTTGCACTAGATTCAGATTATATTTCTGGAATCTCTAGACACAGCCTTACATACGGGATCCTTTTTTTAAGATCTGAAGGTTGCCTTATACAAATAGAAAGGTGTAAACCTATTACAGAGTTATGTTCAATCTGTGTGGCACACTAATAACCAGAAGGAATGGTGATTGCTCTGCCTCCAGATCAAAGATCACAAAAGTTACTCCCATTTGGCACCCTTGTGTTGGATTCCCAATGGAGTGAGAGAACACTCTCATGGATGCAAAATTTAATTGATCAGGGAAGGTCTAGCCATACAACTCAGCTACCACAAATATGAGGCTTGTTTGAATTTACTTTGGCAACCAACCTTATCTGTGTGAAGTCCTTGGCCATGGCAAAACCTGTTAAAGATGTTGCCCAGCTTCTGTCATATCAAATGGAAGATTTGGATTGTGTTTTATGAATAGAGGCAAACAATGTTGCATGTCGGGGCTATCAAGACAGAGATGCCGTAATTCTATTTGGATCATACACTATTTCAATTTCCCTACCCTGCAAATGTGCTATTTTTTTCTAGAAAAAGGGGTGCCGGGACTCAACATGAACATCTCCCTTGTTCTTTTATAATGGCAATGACACCCACCTGAGAGGTGCCGGAACTGAATTCCAGTGAGTTCTGGCTGGGGGAAAAAAAGCCCTACTAATAGAATATGATCATTTCTTATGTAACATAATGTAAAAAAATACTTTCAAGCCATGTCCTTAAGCCTCATGCTGCCCTCCAGATATTTGGGATGGCATGTTGGCTGGGGCCAATCAATGGGAAGTGTGGTCTAAACATATGATGGGTACCAGATTGGGCAACACTGTTTTAAGCAATTTCCCCTACGTAATTAGCTGTCAGCGGAACCCAATATTTTCAGTGTCTGCAAAAAGAAGTGAGTCTGACAATTGATTAATTGGGGAATATGTGGACAGTAGAATGTAGTTCTGAGGCAATGCCTGCATGTGGCATTGGTCTTAATAACTTTCTATTACACACACTTCCTGAAGCAGAAGGAAAACTAGGTTTGATTTATTTTTGATGGAGCTTCTCCCTACTAGAACTCTATTGCTTTCAAAACTGTTGCAGCTGAAGCACCTGAAGTGATTTTATTGCTGCTATAAACACATTAAATGATTTCAGGTGCCATAGACATTTTCATGTTTTGCTGTTTGATAAGTGAAGTCAGTTGTTAAGAAATGGCGCTGTGCTGTTTTTAACTTTTGACATACCCTGGGGGAAAAAAATCAATATTCTGTGCCCACCGGAGTAACTGATGCTGTACAAATATCACAAAAGATGCAAAGATTAAGCTTTCTTCAGATCACTATGACACTTTGCCAACTGTAACCTGGAAGCTGCTTCTTTTCCACATCTCTCCTATTCTGCTTCAGAACATATTTTGCAAACAACATGTGGTCAAATATCCTTGAAATTATACTTGCCTGCATGGGATAATGCTTCATTGTGGGTTCAGTGTTGCCAGTATCTAAATTTGAACCTTTTGCTTCTCATTTCTGGGGGGAAAAATTCTCCTAAGTTTAATAGTGGATTGTGGTGTATGATTTTTAGACTTTTCATAGCAGAAAAACTAGGTTTGGTTTATTTTTGTTAGATCTTTTCCCTACCAGAAGACTAAAACAAAGGGCCCATCTAACCTGACATTCTGCCTCTAATAGCCCTGGGATGCCGCCCTGAAGCTTTAATACATTTTTGCTGTATGTTGAGAACCTATAATTGAGAAATAATAAAACCACTGCAGGAAAAAGGCAAACATTGCGGAATTCACAAGGTCACCCATTATGGTTCTGCCATTCAGCTTTGAAAGTGGCTCCAATTCCAATTCCATCTGCTCTGAACACGGTTGTGCAACTTGGTATATATGTTTCAGGGATGAGCCTCCAGGTGTTCCTGGACTACAATTCTCATCAGGTCCAGTCATCATGATAAGTGGTCAAGGATGATAGGTGTTGCTGTCAACATCTAGAGGGCCACACATTCCCCAACCTTGGCATGCAGGATAAATGTGAATGATTCCAATCTAGAGTGACTTCCAGGCTCATAAGTACAGTATTTCCTTTCTGTGGATTACACGGAAGGAGTACTTACTCTAGCTTCCATGTCTCAATAGGTTCTGTTCTCAAGTCAATGCTCAGCAGAGAAAGGTAGGTTGATAAACAGCTTCCTTGTATGAGGAACGACATAGCCACCTTGCAAGCCAGAGCAGCTCAGGCAGCAATCCACTCACTCCAGCGTGCAAATTCAGAGATTAAACTGCACCAAACCAGTATGAGAGGGATACTGGACTGTTCCAATACAGTCCCCCTAAAAACACATTTAATATACCACAATATGGCGACTCTACTTTAATTGCTTCTATTGTTTTCTCCCAAAACAGATGCTCAATTTGGTATTATTTTGATGCTCCATTGATCTGATTTCTTTGATTTGTCTCTGTTTTGATGTCTAATTACAATGTTTGGTTTAAATACATTTGGGCCTCCATGGTCCATTGTAATGAAGTTCAGTCAATTCAATCAAATGTTATTGTTCATGCAGACTGCTTTTGTAAATAAAAATAAAATCAGCAATCATTACATTTAATTACGATTGTAAAGTCGAAAGATCTGTTAGATGTCAAACAAAGGCATCAATAAAGCATTAGGGGGGGAAATCTCTCTCAGCACTCCCTGGGAGTGTTATTCATATAGATATATTATTAACTTTGGATAAACTTTCATTTCTGGACTGTTTTGAAAAGGATACTTTCCCTCTCTCTTTCTACTGCAACAAAAGGACATTGGCGTTAGCAATCTTTGCAGAATGAGAAGACTCATTTGGGAAGTAAATGGGAGCTAGTTTCCTTGTATCAGTTTGACTGCTTTTGATCACAAACATTTCCAACCATTATGAGCCCTGATACCACAGCCTACCCAACCAATGGACTTCTCCAGCTTCATCTGATACTGTCCTGGTCCATTGCCATGCTGGCTTGGGCTGATGGGAGCTGGAGTCTAACAATATCCATTATTTATGTTTTATCTATGTTTTTATTCTGCTGTAGATTGCTCTGAGATGTTTCATAGGAAGCAATTCATAAATGAAATAAAAAACCGCAGCAGCAGCAACAGCATATGTAAGATTCTAGGTTGGAGAAGGCTTGGTTTACGGGACAGAAGAAAAATATTACTGCTGCATGCCTTGTTTCACTAAGCAGTGTTTGCTGTTACCCGAGAGCCTTCAAACGAATTTGATCTTTAGGCACATTTCAATGGATGTGCAAATTCCCACACACCTCACCCTTACTTATTTAGTAATTTATTTATTTAAATCCAACCTTCTGCTCACAAGGGATGTTCAAGGAGACTAACAAAATATATTTTAGAATGATTGTATAATGAATGGATGAGTACACATGAGAGGAGACGAGCCTTCAAGTAACCTGATTTAACCTGATCATTTAGGACATGTGTGGAGAACCTCAGGGCTGCAGGCCAAATGCAGCTCTGCAAGCCCTCAGGATTGTCCTCACACCAATCCTGCTCCCCCACCGTCCAGGCCACACACATTGCCAGCTGTGCTGCGCACTCCCCTTGAATGTCTTTGCTGGGCTAGTATGCATCCTAAAACTCTGATAATGCCTCTTGCTTCTCTGGCTAGAGAGTAAAGAAGTGTGTGAGAGTGTGTGTAGAAATTAGCTTATTGTACAAAGGTAAAATCTCATACCCTCCAACATTCCTCAGATGAAAATAGAGACATTTTGCATCTGAGAAATGTTGGAGGACATGCAAATGAGGTTAAAGCAATGTGATATTGAGGTAAAATAGCATATTGCTGGCTGCCCTGGGAATTGGGTGGGCTAGATGTTGGTTATTATTATTTTTTAATACATAAATGCTGACATAGAGATGAAAATCCACTTCAATGTGGGGTCTCTAGCATTTTTATTTTTATTTTTTTTTATCCTGCTATGGCTGTATGCTAATGCAATAAAGGTTTGATTGATTGATTGATTGATTGATCAATGTGGGGTTCAGCAGACGATTTATCTGATACTTAAGGATTTTGGAACCTTTCACTTTGAAACGTCAATTTCCCTATAATCTAAAACGTATATGCATATGCTTAAAATAAGACATATTGGTCTGTTTCATCCACATGCCCGGATACTACAGAATTCCCGAATTTCAAAGCACAAGTGTGCACTGAAGATGGTTCTAGACTCATTCACAAAACAAGAAATTCAGTAGTGTTAACCAGCCTAACAGATAAATTAGGGCTGCCATACTTCCAGCTTCCCAGAAATTTCCATTTCTCAGTAAAAATCCCGGACATATGGCAACCCATGTCAGAAGTGCTGTTGTTGTTTTTGTGAACTTCCTAAAAAAAAGGTGTATGCCAACACCTCTGCTGCTTCTCTAGCCACAACACATACACTCCTTTGTGACATGCCCCACACCCTCCACAGCTGGTGCTTCTCATGTTCCTCACTGCATTTGGACATGTGAGAGTGGTACCACGACTGGGCAAGCGCATTCTCACTCACCTGAAGAAAGCACCTGCTCCTATGTCTTTGGGCAGGAAGTGTGAGGTCTCTGATAGGGTCCGAAAGTCCACCCTCCTTCTTCCCAAAGCCTAGTAAGCGCTAACTAGGGTTTGGAAAGGAGCCATCATGCCGAATGCCTCTGTCACCCCAGGAACTGCTTCCAGTTGGGAGAAATTGGGGCACCCTGGAGTGAAGTAAGAAATTGTGACTGCTTTAGACATTTTAGGGCTGCCCTGGCAAAATCCAGGATGCTTGGAGGGTATTACATTTGCACACCTTGCTCCACAAACTTTTAGTCTCTTGTTCCACCCACTACGGGTATCTGGCCAGTGGAAGGATGCCCAGAAAGAAATACAGACCTCAGGATAAAATATGGTTCCCTAAACCTGCTGCAGGCAAATTGCTGGTAATGAACTCATTTGTGCAACCTTCAAGTGACAGGTATCAGTCTTGTCTATTAAGATCAAAGAGAGGCCCATCTTGGTCCCTAGAATAGTTGCTACAATATAAGCAGTAGCTGGAATCAATTTCATTTCAACAATGCAGTGCTTAAAGTAATGTGGATTCTACAGTTCTCAACCGCATATAATTTCTAATTAAATGAATATCATATTTTTCATGAAAGTAATGACTTCAGGACTGGGCAAATTGCGAGAGCTTCGAGGTTTGTGTGAGCACTTCAAGATTTGTGTTTCTTTTATTAACAATGACTATATTAGGATGCTGCCTTTGTCTGATTTATTTCAGTTGCATTGCGAGGCATATTTTTTTTTTACCCGATTAGAGCGCTATATAGTGTTTGCTATTCAAATTTATACATATTATAGAAATTATAATGAAATATGTGCTTCATCTACTTTACTTGATAAAATTCTAATTTAATGTAAAAATTGTTTCAGTACAGAAAAAAAGGCACACAGCAGCAAGTGTGCGTGTTGCAAATGTTGTAGTGGGAAGATAATGCAATTTCAATATCAAACAATTAATCATAGTAGTTCAATTAGATGCTGACATGCACCTAATTTACACATGCACAAAATGGAGCCTGATGCTTTATGCTGTATCCATATACAAATACGATAGTATGCAGAAAGTATGCAAAGGAAACTCTTGGGATCCAAACTCCAGTGACAAATTACATTAGCCTCATTTACCAGCCATTCTTAAGTTTCATTGCATTTCTTGAATGATGATATTTAGAGGAGCTTTGTTCATTATAAACAAGTAGGAGAGCAAGTGTTCCAAGCTGAGACTTTTTTTTTTTGCATTTCTAGTGTTTTAATTTTTTTTTATTATGCCACATTTATATCCTGTTCAAGGCAGCACTTATATGTGGGTCCAGCCCTACCATTGGGCACAGTGAGATTGCCTTAGATGGCAGATGCTGGTGAACAGTAAGTGGTGATAAGGTGTTGGGGGACAGAACTCTGTGTGGACTGCTGTGCACCTCCCAAGACAGCTTCTTCCTGTAGTGGCTGTCAGCATCGCCCTTGAGCCAGTGTCACCAACTGGACTCATGCACTTCAACCCCAACTGGGCTAGGCGAGCTGGGTAGCACTTCCAGAGACCACCTTCTGCACAGGAACAGGTCAAAGTGCTGTGGACTCACAGCTTAGAGTTGTGAGCACCGGATTCACTTCCACAATACAGTCGTCGCACAGCAGAGTATAGCAGAGTCTAGCAGTGTATAAACGACTCGGAGAGCAGCTCTGTAGAATATCTTCTTTTATTCTATAGCTACAACTATAATACAAAACTATATACAGAGCTAAATAGGTCTAAGCATAAATGAATGCTGCACTGAGTGTCTGCAGCTGCTCTTAGCAGCAACCTTATCTCTACACACGATCTCTAACACTCAGTCTCTCTCTCTCTCCGACACACTGACTGACTGACTGACTGACTTGGTGCTGGAGCTGAATAAGTAGAAAGCTCCTCCTCTCTGGAGAATCAGCAGACTCGTCAGGAGATTCTTGGATATGGGAGGGGTGAAATCTCCTCAGAGGCTGATGCTATCCTGTCATCAGTGATGAATGCCAGCCACGGAATAGGAGGAAGGACCATCTTGTCCTTTCCCCAGGCAACCAAATATCTTGGACTGGCTGTGTGCATGTAGTTCCTCCTCTTCCATTTTATTCTAAGAACAATCATGTGAGTTAGATGAAGCTGCCAAGTCCACCTGGTGAGTTTTGTCATCTAAGTGAGGATTTGAACACAGGGTTGGCTCAAGTGTTCAGTCAACCTAAATGGCTGTTTTTGGGGCACTAGATTTGGGACAGCAAACTGAATTGGAGAACTTCATATCTATGCTAGCCAATCTCAGAAAAATGAAAAGAAAAAAAGTGTCCATTGTGGTCAGCACAGCTGCTAAGGTGCAGGCTTTTTGCTTTTGTTCTTTAACACTTGTATAATCTGGGGGCACGGGTGGCGCTGTGGGTTAAACCACAGAACCTAGGACTTGCTGATCAGAAGGTCGGCAGTTCGAATCCCCGCAATGGGGTGAGCTCCCTTTGCTCGGTCCCTGCTCCTGCCAACCTAACAGTTCGAAAGCACGTCAAAGTGCAAGTAGATAAATAGGTACCGCTCTGGCGGGAAGGTAAAGGGCGTTTGTATGCACTACTCTGGTTCGCCAGAAGCGGCTTAGTCATGCTGGCCACATGACCCAGAAGCTGGCTCCCTCGGCCAATAAAATGAGATGAGCGCCGCAACCCCAGAGTCGGTTATGACTGGACCTAATGGTCAGGGGTCCCTTTACCTTTTAATCTGGGTCTATCCACCCTTTTGATTTCTCACAGTGCTCCAGAGTGATGCTTGGTCAGGGGTACTGTGAGTAGATCAGTTGGCTGATGTTACTTGGAGTGCCAGCCAAAATAACGAAGGGAGGGGCAGGGCATGCATTGTAGTGAGCCTGGTGGGGCCCATGCATTGTTCCCAGGATGTCTGGTGCCCAGAGGCAGTTTTTGGGCAACACAGCCAGTTCAGCCAAACTGGGCACAGCTACAATGATGTAGAACAGAGCGTGAGAGGTTGGGGAGGGGATTTTAGAGTTGCACAGGGCACTGCTGGAATTTGAGAGCCTAAAGTCTGCCAGTGCTGGTGCTGGTGCCAGCTCTGGGGCAGGTGTTTGTGAGAAGATAGCCTGGTGGAAGATGGTTAAGGACTACACCATATCCAAGGCACAATAATGACTACAGTGGGACACCTTGGGTGACATTCAACCATGTCAGTCCACTTGCTTCATGGATTTCTGCTTGTTCAATGGAGCTTCTGCATCTCCTCACCCCTTAACCCCAAAAATCTGCTCTGGAGCATTGAGGGACCCTCTGGAGTATAGGGAGGGCGGTGGGCAGGGGGAGATGAAAGTCGTGTTTGTAGAGCAACATTGGCTAACGCCCATAATTTATATTTTCTGTATCCCTTAATGATTGTCTAAACATTGAGCTGCAATGCAATATATCTGATAGAACTGGTTGATTTTTTTAAATCAACAAAAGTCAGGTATAAGTTTATACCAGGGGAAATATACAATTGTCTTGCTCTTACAACTGCTCTATGCTGGCGATAATGCACATTCCATTGTTTAAAAATGTATTTAAAAGAGGAATGGGTGCCTGGTGAACCAGGAAGCGACAGATAAGATAGTTGGAAATTAAGGAACTGAAAGTCTTGTAGCAAACAAATATCAGTAGCCCTTTAGAATTAACTTTTAATTATCTAGCCAAGAGACAGGTACAAATCTATCCTTGAAGAGCCCATCACATGGCATTTTTCAAAGAAGGCTTATACAGTGGGAGGAATAAGATGTTTAAACAGATAAGGGTCTATTTTTCTAATGTGCATTATAGTGGCTCATTCAGAGTGTGACCTTGATACAGTTCAATAACACCACTGTCATTTTTCTCACATTGGAGGCGGCCAATGCATTGTGCTAAAGGTACTTCTTTTTAGAAGGCATTATATGTGGAGCAGCACCTATGAGAATGTGGTCTTGCTCGTCCAACAGTAATTACAGAAAATTGCTTTGGACATGCCTGCTGTGTCAAGTCTGAAATGAGTTTTCAGGGTCAGATACACTGATATCAAGCTATTTTGCAAACCATAGGCTTTGTGAGTTTTAAGGTGGTGTGTACACACACACACACACACACACACACACACACACACACACACTGTTACTAGATAAATTGTAATTACACCTGTGCCTAAAGATGAAACCAGGTTAACTAAAAGCTTGGTCCTGGAAAATGGTAGTGAGTTGAGCCTTAAGTGAAATACATATTCTCATAGCTGTGCAATATCCAACCATTTAGGTCTTTATAGGTCAAAACATTGAACTATGCACAAGAGGCAAGGGAAGGCTAGTGTAAAACATAGAGGTCGTGTCCAGCGTGTTCTTAGGGGCCATTACCCAGCTAGTGTAGTTTCAGCTTATGGGCCTGGAATGTAACCATGGAATACCTAATCCTGTTGATAGAAGCTTTCACCATTCCTAGAGTGTTCTGAGACAACCTTGGAGGATGTAAATGAGCCCCTATCTTACAAAGCCATGAAAGTGTGGGCTAGAGATGATCTGAAACGGTATACTTTTTATTTATTTATTGTAGAACCATCATTTTCCAGAAAGCTCACAACTTCGTCTTTAATAATAATAATAATAATTTATTTATAGCACGCCCATCTGGCTGGGTTTCAACAAAACACTAAAATACAATAACCTATTAAACATTAAAAGATTCCCTAAATAGGGCTGCCTTTAGATGTCTATTTTTCTCTTTGACATCTGGTGGGAGGGCGTTCCACAGGGCGGATGCCACTACCGAGAAGGCCCTCTGCCTGGTTCCCTGTAACTTGTCTTCTCGTAGTGAGGGAACCACCAGAAGGCCCTCAGTGCTGGACCTCAGAACGATGGAGGTGGAGACGCTCCTTCAGGTATACTGGACCAAGGCCGTTTAGGGCTTTAAAGGTGAAGTGCTGTTTCCCCCTCGGATGGTAATCACAGCTCAGGGTTGTGCAAAAGCCCTCAGAGGCTGGCTTGTAAGACTCAAGGAAACTCTTCAGGCCCTCACAGGACAAGCGCAGGGAAATTCCTCAGCACTGGGAACTTTGGGTGTTTGGAAGCATTTGGGACTTTGTTGCAATTGGAATTAAGTGACCAGGAGGCTGGGATGAAAGGCAGAGAAGCACTTCCAGTTTTCCTGAGATATATCTAGCTGCTTGAGAATGAAAATAAGATTTCCTTTCCAACGTGAAAATGGAAACTTGGGAATATCCATGCCAGTTCTAGTGTGGACCCCTGCGTTAGCTTTCTTTACATTTTACATGCTCTGGAAACATTTTCCACAATGGCTTAGTTTATTATGTGTACCCCACTTTTCTGTTAGAACTTGGGATGCAGACAAAGCTAATGGAAAATGAGGAAAAGAGCAAGTTTTGTTAAAGTCTGCATGTTTGTGCAGAAACTGATCTCCTACCTGTTATTTAAGCGTTTACAAGCAATCTTCGATACCCATCTTTTGATAACCTTATCGTCCTGAACTGCTCATCACTGTTCTTGATCTCCGAGCTAGTTTGTAACTTTGCTTGGCTTCCTGTCATTGTTTTTGGGTATCGGAGCGGTCTCTGTGCCCTGCATTGGCATTACACAGCAAACGTACAGAATACCGCTTTTCCCTTCTAAATGTGGATTCTCTCCACTCCTGTATGCAACCAGAAGCGTGCACTGTCGAAATCAGAAAAGAGAGGGATAAACAAATCTTTACCAGCATTGAGTAAAGTTTTTTGGTTTTTTTTAAAGAATCCAGGCTTTTGGCCAATAGTTTTATGAAGTTTCTACACTGCTTTCCATCTGCAGTATTGTGTAGCATTATTTTAAATTGCTCTTGGGTATTCTTTATTGTGAGAGTCTTCTTGTGTTCCCTTTGGGGAGGAAGGGTGGATTATAAATTTGAAATCATGAACAAGTAAGCCAATAAATGTTTATGAGGAAGTAAATGTCTCTGTTGTAGGATTTCAGCCTAGAAAATAAAAATATAATCTTGAGTAACTGGATCTGGAAAACTCAGGCAAATACGTCAACAGTTAAAAGATGAAGGTCTGTTTCTGAGCAGGGGGATAAGGTAGGTACTTTACTAAAGTATGTACCTATCCTCCTGCTCAGAGACAAACGCTTCATCTTTTACAAACAACATTCATTGTTGTTCAAGTGAGCCTTTCCTTTATATTATTAACTAATCAAGGCAAGGCTCAGTTGAAGAACAATGAATGCTGTTTGTTTAGAAGTTGTGTGCCCCAGGGGCAGGTGACTTACATTTGAATCAAAATCATTGTTGAACTGGAGATTGTCATTTTTGGCTCAACAAGCTAAATATTGACAGTAGATCCCATTGATATACCCACCATGGGCTGAGCCTATACTGTGGAATAAGTACAGTGGTACCTGGGCGTTACAAACACTTCGGGTTACAAACTCCGCTAACCTGGAAGTAGATACTCGGGTTGCAAATTTTACCCCAGGATGAGAACGGAAATCGCGTGGCGGTGCGGCGGTGGCAGCAGCGGGAGGCCCCATTAGTGAAAGCATGCTTCAGGTTAAGAACGGTTTTGGGTTAAGAACGGACCTCTGGAACAAATTAAGTTCATAACCTGAGGTACTACTGTACCCACATTCACTGAGCTTTGGTGAGAACCGCAAACAGGCAAACAGTGAGTCCCATCCCTAGTTTGAACAATAACCAAACTAGCTTGCAACAGGAATGGAGTATGTGACTAATTACACACCCACACCCCCCACACACCCCTATGTAATAACTACTTCATTTACTTTCCAGAGCAAGGAGGTTTATCAGTTCATCAGTTACCTTGCTGCTCAGGCAGATAATGTCATCAATACTGCTTCAAAAAAAAATCTGGAGCTATGCTCCTCTGTGTTCTTCCTCCATTCCATCACTGATGATATCAAGGATAAGCTTGTAGCAGATGTAAACAACTTTAAAAGAAGGTCACAAACTTTTGAGAAAGCCTGAATGTCTAAGTTATAATAATAGAATAACCATCTATATTATCTATCACACACACTGGCAGAGCCCTTGTACTGGATTGGAAACTTGGCAAATTTTAGGGAAATCTTTGTTTCCCACGACACAGTTCTAACATCACTGCTCGATATAGAGAAGAAGAAGAAGAAGAAGAAGAAGAAGAAGAAGAGGAGGAGGAGGAGTTTGGATTTGATATCCCGCCGTTCACTCCCCTTCAGGAGTCTCAAAGCGGCTAACAATCTCCTTTCCCTTCCTCCCCTACAACAAACACTCTGTGAGGTGAGTGGGGCTGAGAGACTTCAGAGAAGTGTGACTGGCCCAAGGTCACCCAGCAGCTGCATGTGGAGGAGCAGAGACGCGAACCCGGTTCCCCAGATTACGAGTCTACCGCTCTTAACCACTACACCACACTGGCTCTGGAGGTATTTGAAACAGAAGAGCCAAGTGTTTAATGGATAGCAAAGCACGTTTATGGGAGAAGTGTGGGAAAGATAACTTTCACAATATGTATCGCCAGAAACTGAACAATGGTTCTGTTTTTCTGCAGAAAAGTTTTCCTACCAGATTTGTCATTCAAAGCAGATAACAAAGTAACTTAGGCTTCATAGGTCAGCCTGCTTGAGGGTCATCATGACAGCAAGGCATGACCTTGTTATACGGGAAGTATGTTTTAAATTTCAGATGTGTCTCATAGCTAGCAGGAGACAATAGGTGTTGTTTTTTTTTAATGTCATTAGATGCTTTTTCCAGTTTGCTCCATGTAGGGTAACTCACTACTGTGCTCTAATTGTGTCAACCTTCTTGACATTGTTCTCCTTCTTCCCCCAGAACCATTTTCTTCCTGCCTCCTGATACCACAGGCTTATACATTTTATTTTTTAAAAAAAACAGCAACCAGGTGCCTGTTATTGTCAAAAAGTCAAGGCTGTGTTAGAACCTTTAGGAAATTCATTATGCTCCGTGTCCCTGGCAGGTCCTTCCAATACAAAAACATTAATATAAGTCAGGTTTGTGACTAGTCACCCAGAAATATCCTGAAAGAAGACATAATATCCCTGTAATCTTTATTTAGTGCTGGTTAGAGTTGTTTGTACTGGATCTTTGTTCAGGGTCGAGCTGTCAACAATAAATAAATAAATTACTCCTCAGCTTGTAAATTGCCACAGTCGTCGGTGGATTTTGGAGCAAGAAAGCAAAGTGATGAATGGGTAGCCTCCAGAAGTTTATTCATAAATATTCCCTCCATTTTATTTAATGCGATCTCTGTTGACTCCATTAAAGGTACATTTACCTTTTCTGTAAAAAGCTCTTACATGGAAACAAGCCATAATGAAAAACAGTCCAGTTTGTGTGAAGCTCTGGAATGCATTGGTACAACTAATAGCATCTGTGAGAAAGAGGCCAAGATGCCCTAACCACATCCATGGTAAACTGAAATGCATACCCTCCAACATTTCTCAGATGAAAATAGGGATGTCCCATTCCACAATGATAATTTTACTATTTATACCCCACACATCTTACTGGGTTGCCCCAGCCACTCTGGACAGCTTCCAACATATATAAGAACATAATAAAACATTAAACATTTTTAAAAACGTCCCTATACAGGATTGCCTTCAGACGGCTTGAGGGCGGGAGGGTCGGATAATGTCATACCCTCCAACATTTCTCCAATGAAAAGAGGAACATCCTAAGGAAAAGTGGGACATTCTGGGATCAAATCAGAAACTGGGATGGCTTCTCTAAATCAGGGGTGTCCCTGGAAAATAGGGACACTTGGATAGTCTGGGAATGTCAGGATTCAATTCTCCAAAATGCTTCAACCTAGCCAGCTCAGATTTCTTCAGTTCTCCACTTTCATCAGAGAAGGTGGAAGAAATGTTTAATGTCTTTGTCTCAAGTGTGGTTTTTATTCACTCACAACTGAGTGGACATCATGCCCCCCCCCTGGCTGCCCCACATTCCCTGTTCTTTATTACATAACTCTCAAAAACTTTCTTGGATCTACCAGGATGGAAGCAGCCTCTCATTTGCTCATAGCTGAAGTGAAAAATAGAGAAAGTGCCAGTCCAGAGGACCATATATCTTAAATGACTCGTCTAATCATTTTGTAGTAAGTGCCTTTTTCTTTAGAGATTCAAGCCCGTAGTAGGAGCAATTTAAATGCCTTTCCTCGCTTACAGTTTGGACTCACAGGGGAAATAAATTCTGTCTAGGTAAAGCCGCTCCTAATTGGGATGAAAGTTCTCGACAAAAACGCAGCAAACTCAGTGGTTGTGGTGCTTTCAAAAGCACAAGCCAAAAGTGCATGGCAGGGAGGTTGCTCAGTCCTTTAACTATATTAATTGCCCCAGGAAACTAGTAAAATAGATGTGAAAGAAGGAAGTATGGCTTGCCTGTCTTAGCCCAGAGGACCTGGCAAATGGCAGGCAGGCAAAATGAGCTAAAGTGGTTGAAATGACTCTTCCATGTCACCGATTTCCTCAGGCTACTTTTGGTGTTAGTATCCATAGGTATTTTGTCCCTCTTCTCTGCTGTCAATTTAGTAGTACACCAAACCATTGGTGAAGTTAGATAATTTTGGACTCTAGATTCAATGAGAAGGGGATTCTAAAAGCTGACCCCTTGCACAGGTCCTATCAGTCCCTTAGCCATTGGTCAGGGATGCTGGAAGTTGTAATCCAACTATCTAGAGGGCATCAGGTTAGGGAAGGTAGCTTTGAATGTAGGTTTAAAATTCACAGTGTGGTCAGCCAGCCATCTTCCGTTGGAGGGGATCACTGCTCATTCTGCTGGGTAAAGGCCCTGGACTTCTGCCCCCAGAGTCTTGCCCTGATGGAATCACTGGTCTGATTTGATTATCAGGGATTTATGAAATTAATGGTCTTGGCAGATTAACTTGCCCCCTCAAACTAATGGTGGAAATCACCACAGCCTAAGATCAGGTTCACTCCTCACATTGGATCACGGCTCTGCAGCATCTTGTAAGGGACTCTGAGATGGAGACTAGAGCCACTGAATGGGTTGTAACACTCAGTCACAATGGCTGTTTACTGGTCCTGGAGCTGTGAATAATAACACAATGCAGTTGGACCCCACTAGACCTTGTCCTAAGGAGAGTTCACAGCAAGTACGACAGAGAACAATCCCCCTGTTGAAATAATTTGGGTTTGCACATAGCTAGGATAGGTTGCAGGCTGTGAGGTATGGGGGTAATATTGGCTAAAATAACATGGAAATCTGTAGGTTTACATTAATATGGGCTAGTGTGGTGAATTGGAAGTATGTGTCATACAGATTTGCATATTATGTTTGATTTGGATCTTGGCTTTGGTTGGTATCTGCATCTGGTTTCTGTTAACCCAGCTACTGTGGAATGAAGATAATCATAGAAAATATCCTCACTAGCGATAATTGATGTTCATGGGTCCTATTGACCAAACATCTCCATGAACAGGGGAAATTGGGCAGCAACTGCTTTTTCTGCCACTCCCCACCATGTTTTCATTAGAAGCTGTGAACAGAACCTATGCACATGCAGTCGTTCATATGCTGTCTCTGGATGATGAAGAGAATGCAGGATCTTCCAGTTATGGGCACTGTGTATATTTAACTTGGATTATGCACATAGGCTCTGATCGAAATTCCTGATGAGAGTTTGGAGTTTGCTGGTGGAATAAGGCCATGGTGCTATTTCAAACTGCTTTTGAAATGAAACAGCTCAGAGGGATCACTTTCACTTCACTGGGAAATTTAGCCTGTTGTGTAGGTGACTAGATTATTTGCTAGGCTATCTTTAGAATTTTGTTGTAAGATAGGGCTTATTTGGTGACCATGCATGAATTCTAGATAATTATATCTCAGCATGTACTAGTAAGTCTCGAACGGATGCTAGAATGGCAACTGACAACAGAAGGAGAAAAAACACACAGCCAGAAATGGATGTGCACCCTGACAGATAAAAAATTAGGCTGTGCGTTGCATTAGAACATCATGCTTAAGCAGCGGTATTCAGAACACATTTTGGAAGGCACTCATAGAGTTTATGCCAACAGTTTTGTGGGAAAGTTGGGCTAATATTGTCACTGAAGGTCCAAATGACTGAGGCTGCATTCACACTGCAGTTTGTTCCGTTTCCCTAATGTTTCCCTAACTGTTAATTTTCATGTTATATTCAAGCTTTCATACAATGTAAACGCCACTTTTGGAAAACAAATGGAATATAGCACAAACTTAACACTCGTTTCTGTGCAATTTGCTTCTGGAAAAAGGCTGTTTGCATGCCTGGGAACTCAGAAAATCAAGGGAGTTTTGTGTAGGACTGTGCACGGGGTTTAAGTGCCCATTAGATAAATAGGTACTGCTCCGGTGGGAAGGTAAATGGCGTTTCCATGCTCTGCTCTGGTTCGCCAGAAGCAGCTTAGTCATGCTGGCCACATGACCCAGGAGCTGTACACCGGCTCCCTTGGCCAGTAAAGCAAGATGAGCGCCGCAACCCCAGAGTCATTTGCGACTGGACCTAACAGTCAGGGGTCCCTTTACCCTTACAGCTTACTGTTGCTGTCAAACCTGTTCCATGAGATGTCCACAGAAAAGGCTGTCAGCCACAAAGTGAACAAGCACCTTGATCCAGCCACCCTTTGCCTCACTCCCCCAGCAGCATCCTGCAGAATATGGAGTCCCACTCCCCCCCACCATCATACTGTAAGGAAATACTTCCAGGATCCTGCTGGTGATGCTTCTCAAATGGCTTTCCTCTGCTGTTGAACAGAAGGGATTATTATAATGGTAGTGCTTTGGGCACAATTTCCAGCTTTCATGCTGATGTATCAACCGGTGTGAATGAAATTTAGTGCAACATGGTGGTATATTAGAATCATAGAATTGTAGAGTTGGAAGGGACCCTGAGGATCATCTAGTCCAGGCATAGGCAAACTCAGCCCTCCATATGTTTCGAGCCCATCATCCCTGACCACTGGTCCTGTAAGCTAGGGATGATGGGAGTTGTAGTCCCAAAACATCTGGAGGGCTGTGTTTGCCTATGCATGGTCTAGTTCATTGTTGTTGTGGTGGTTAAAATTTACATACCAGCCTTAGCACTCATTTCTGTGTAATTTGCTTCTGGAAAAAACCAAATATCAGAATACCACAACATAAAAATACAAAAGGTAAACACAAATTACATAATAAAACAAAAACAAACACAAGCCAATAACCTCTCCTCCCACATACACCTTTATAAGACATAGTCAAAGGCCTGGTTATAGAGAAATTTTTCCACCTGACACCTGAATATATGTCATCAAAGTGAGCCTCCCTGAGGAGAACATTCCACAAACGGGGAGCCACCACAGAAGAGGTCCATTCTTGTGTTGCCACCCTCCAGACCTTTCATGGAGGAGGCACACAAAGAATGATTATTGCTGGGTCCGAGTCGGTTCATATGGGGGAGAGGGGGTCCTTGAGGTATTGCGATCCCTAATGCTTTATAGATTAAAACTAGGACTTTGAATTGTGCCCAGAAACTAATTGGCCATCAGTGCATTTAGGCCAGAATCTTGCCCTGGTGAGCAACCTAGCAGCTGAATTCTGCACCAGCTGAAGTTTCTGAACCATCTTCAGAGGCAGCCCTATGTATAACATGTTGCAATAATCTAACCTAGAGGCTACTAGTGAAGTTAAGCTATCCCTGGCCAGTAAGGGGTGCAGCTGAGCCACCAGCTGAAGCTGATTGGGAGGCACTCTCCACCACAGAGGTCACCTGATACATGCCTAAAGTCCAGAAGTACCTTCAAGCTATGTACCTGCTCCTTCAGAGGGAGCATAACCCCATCAAGAGCAGGCAACTTCCCATCCATCCAATCTAGGAAACCATCCACTAACAGTGCCTCAGTTCAGCCGCCTCAGCTTTTGTAGCTGGAGTCAGTCAGGGCCCAGGTGGAAAAGGCCTGCAAGGCAGGGAGCAGGTTCCCCAGGACTCACAGTCAAGATGGACGGCAGTCTGAAAGGAACATTAGAAAATGTGACAGAGTACTAATAACCAGTAAAACTAATGGAATAAACCTCACTTGTGAATGCAGCCTAAATAAGCTATTTCCTTCCCAAGTTCAAGTGGTGTACAAGCAAGAGAATCCTGTCTCACAACCATCTTGCCTTTCTGCCTCTCCGTGGCTTTTGAAACCAGGGTGGGTTCCATCCAGAAATGTGCCGTCACTTGACATTATGTTTGCGACTCAGTATAGATGGAATAGTCCGAGGCATATGGGTTTTCCTCCAAACACCTTTAAATTTAAAAAGGTAAAATTAAAAAGACTTGACAGCCGTGACATAAATTGATATCTTAAAAAATTATTCAATATTACACTTACTCGCCTTTATTGTATTGAAGAGAATATTGATATTTGCGTCAACATGTCTGATGCTTGAATGCATCACTTAAATGAAGTTGGGAACAGACTTTAAGCAAATGAAATAAACATAGAAAGAAGGAAGTACTGACACTTCAGTTGATAGCATTAATGCTGTTATGGGTGGTTTTGGGAAATGGTTGCAATGAGTGATTGGGGAGAAAAACAGGCTTTGGTTCTATAACCCTCTTCAATTATTCATAGTAATGAAAGGATCTAAGCTCTCCACATGGTTTAGAACCCCGATTTCACATGGTTCTACACATAGGAAGGGCAGCCACACCATGAAAAACCTTTGCTCATCAGCACATGGCTGGTTGGGGCAGGATAGTGTGGATATAACAGATGGGTAGGGGCCAGTGAAGGATGTGGGTGGCACTGTGGGTTAAACCACAGAGCCTAGGACTTGCCGATCAGAAGGTCAGTGGTTCGAATCCCCACGGCGGGGTGAGCTCCCGTTGCTCAGTCCCTGCTCCTGCCAACCTAGCGGTTCAAAAGCATGTCAAAGTGCAAGTAGATAAATAGGCGGGAAGGTAAACGGCATTTCCGTGCGCTGCTCTGGTTCACCAGAAGTGGCTTAGTCATACTGGCCACATGACCCGGAAGCTGTACGCCGGCTCCCTCGGCCAATAAAGCGAGATGAGCGCCGCAACCCCAGAGTCGGTCACGACTGGACCTAATGGTCAGGGGTCCTTTACCTTTACCTTTAGGGGCCGGTGAACACAGCCCCTTTCTCCTCACAGCACCTCAAGAGGGCTTGAGTGAACTGTCATGCCCACCAGGCTCATGCAGAGCTTGTCTGAGACTCTCTTGGGTTGCTCCCCACCAAGCGTGCCTCTTCCCCCTCGTCTGATAACTCATCTGACAGCAACAGCCACCCCAGCCCTGAACTAGTTCAGACTGCAGGACCCATGGCACAGAACAGGGATGGGGAACCCATGGATCTTCAAGCAATGTTGGACTCCAAATCCTATCAACCCCAGCCATCCCTGGGAATGATGGAAATTGCATGTCAACACCCAAACGGGCCACAGGTCCCCTACTGCTTCAATGGATGGTTGCAACTTGTTCCTAATTGTGATTCGATAGCTCTTCTCTCACCAGATGTGTCGCTTTGCACAAGAAAATCCAGCTAAGCTCACTGGAATAGTAATAACAACTTGCGGTTTGATAAAATCACAGAATGGGAGGTCAAACAGCTTGGTTCCAAGCTATAGATAAGATCACAAGAAACAAAATATCTGGTAAAACAAATGGAACCTACTCAAGGATTCCGAAAGATTTAGCAAACCTACGAGCTAAGCAGATATACAAGCCTGATAATGAAAGCAATGCAGATTCCTGCCATAAAAGTGGGCCATAGCACTGCCAAATCTTGTTTCTAAATTACATTAAGTATATTATCATAATCCTCCTTAGAAAATTTGGGAAGAAATAGAACATCGTGTCTTAAAGCAAAATGATACTGTCATATCAGCCGTCAGCTATCTCTGAATACTGACTTAAGAAAAGTCTGTTGTGAGCCAAAATGTTTAACTGATACCTTTGGGGGGTTTGCCATATGCTCTGGCATGCTTAAGTACAGATCTATGTGACTGCCACAATTTAGATTAAGTAGTTCTAAGAGAGGGAATGGTTTGGGCAAATTGCAATTTCTTGTTATTCACAATTCACTGGGTTCCACTGTCAACTTGATAATATCTTGAAACATATCAGACTTGAAATAAGGAGAATAGAGGAGCAATTTATCAAAACTCTGTGCAAGTTAGAAAAACAGAGTAAAGTATAAAAGAAATAATATTGCGGTTAAGACTGCTCACACTTATCTGCACATTCCCTTCTCCCTTCCATTACAGGAACATGAGAAACTGCCTTAGACGGAGTCAGACCACTTGTCTAACTAGTTCAGTATTGTCTACACTGACTGGTCCTTCAGGATTTCAGAGAAAGGTATTCCTAGACCTACCTAGAGATGCCAGGATTGAACCTGAGACCTGCATGCAGAGCAATTGCGCTACTGCTAAACAACCAAAACCAAAGCATTCCAAAACCAAGGCGCGCTTTCCCATAGAAAGTAATGCAAAACAGATTAATCTGTTCCAGACTTTTAAAAACAACCCCTAAAACAGCAATTTAACATGAATTTTACTATCTAACGAGACCATTGATCCATAAAATGAAAGCAATAAAGAGTGTACTGCAGCCACACAATCAATCAACCAGTAGCTGAACTGGGTTCCACACAGTCACAAAAACAAAAGAGCCGCAAAAATGAAACGCAAAATAAATAGCAATAACAGACAGACCTCAGCATAACACTCAAAACGGAAGTGTGGCACTCAAATCGGAAGTGTAACACTCAAAATGGAGCACATTCGGCTTCCGAAAAAAGTTCACAAACTGGAACACTGACTTCCGGGTTTACAGTGTTTGGGTTCCAAGTTCCAAGGTGTTTGAGAACCAAGGTACCACTGTATATCAACTCAGTGGGATTTGATTCAAGCTTGATGGTCATGAACAGTGCTATTTTTCTAGAAGAAAAGGTGTCGGAACTCACCATGAACACCTCCCTTGTTCTCTTATAATGGCAATGGCACTCACCTGAGAGGTTCTGGAACTGAGTTCCGATGAGTTCCGGCTGATAAAAAGCCTTGAAACTCACTTAGGGTGCAACCAAAAATTATATCTGTTATGCATTTTGGCCTTGTATAGCTGATGGTTTCATAAACAGCACAGATTTTTTTTTGGGGGGGGGGGTGTAGATCATGATTGTGGGATGGGGTGGGGGAATAGAGATTGTTCCTGGCGTGGTTTCATCCTAACATTCCCCCTGAACTTAGTGCAAGTAGCAGCTGCTCCATCTCAGACCAGTGGACGGAACCAGAATACAGTGGAACCTCTACTCATTACCACAATCCGTTCAGGAGGCCCGTCCTTATGGCGAAATGGGTCGCTGGTGGAAGCGCCATTGTGTGCAGGCGCATTCGACAGCAGCTCGCTTCTGTGCATGTGCAGACGGCGGCAGTCGCTTCTGTGCATGTGCGAATCGCGGCAAATCTGGTGTTTACTTCCGGGTTTGACACGGTCGTGACTTGGAAAGGGCCTAAGTAGAGCAGGACGTAAGTAGATGTTCTACTGTAATAATAATAATAATAATAATAATAATAATAATAATAATAATAATAATAATAATAATTTATTTATACCCCGCTCATCTGGCTGGGTTTCCCCAGCCACTCTGGGCGGCTCCCAACCGAATATTAAAAACACGATAAAACATCAAACCTTAAAAACTTCCCTAAACAGGGCTGCCTTCAGATGTCTTCTAAAAGTCAGATAGTTGTTTATTTCCTTGACATCTGAAAGGAGGGCGTTCAACATGGAGGGCGCCACTAGCGAGAAGGCCCTCTGCCTGGTTCCCTCCTTGCTATGAATGTTCTTTCTGATATTCCTGACACTAAAACGTGCATCTGTCACATCTTCCTGGACAGAGCACATGCCCAGTGAGGGCTAGTGATGTGGGTCATGTTCCAGATATGGATGAAACTAAGCAGCTATGTAAATGCAGTATGCATGTTAGAAAAGCATTCATAGCTAAGGAGCAGTGGGTAAGCTAGAATTGTCTGCTCTGCAAAAGAGCAAAAAACGAGTGGTTTTTGATAGGAGTGTAGAATGTAGCACCCATAAAGTTTCAGCAGGACACTGAAAATCAAACACTACTGGACAGATGAGTATATAGGACAGGAGGAGAAATAAAGCAAGAGATGCCTGGGAAATAAAAGGGAAACATAAAAACTTCTGGAGCTTTTGTCCCGAAGGAAAATATAGGCTTGGCTGAGTTTACAGCTGATCTGAGTGTAAAAGCTTTATTAACTTAACAACAACAAAAAGGTTTTAAAATGTGTATAGTGTTTTCCTTTTTTTAAAAAAAAAGGAGAAAAAAGTTTTATTGGAAGAATTACTTTAATAGTCCCCCAAGGCAAGCTCTAGTCGTTGCTCAACATAAACAAGTGATGAGTCTTAGATGCTGAAAGAGTAACAAGCGAAGTATGTAATTCATCTTTTCCTGCAATTAAAATTGTTCATGTGTAAGTTGGGATTTGTGTGCAAGGATACATGTGGGTACTTTTCGTTTTTAACTTCCAACACATTTTCTGGTACGAAGCTTCAGCAGGATAGATAAAATCTCCAAACACGTAACTTCCAAGATAGTGTTTTGCATCAATGTAGAATCCACATGATGAAACATATGCTCCACATTGTCTACCAAGAAACAGTGTTACATGAAGTAGCATCACTCCACAGGGATTCCAGGAAACAAAGTGGGCCTATGGCAGGCATAGGCAAGCTCGGCCCTCCAAATGTTTTGGGACTACAACTCTTACCACCCCTAGCTAACAGGATCAGTGGTCAGGGATGATGGGACTTGTAGTCCCAAAACATCTGGAGGGCTGAGTTTGCCTGTGCCTGGCCTATGGTGAGACTATGGAAAGGAGGTAGGTTGGATGGTTGAAGACAGATGGGAGCTAGTGGGATGTTGCTCCATTTGCCCTAATGGCAATTATTCCAGATGTTTTGCATGCTTACTACAGGTGATGGGCAATGTAGTTCAAAACATCTGGAATATACCAGTTTGGGGAAGTCTAATATAACTACTCTGTGACCCTATGTCATAGAATCTTTGGTTCCGCGAGGGTATTCATATTTAACTATTTAACTATTTAACTGCGTTCTTCATGTCTCTCCACAATGTAACTATTTTACCCTATTATGTATAGGGGTGGATATTATCAGCTGTTTTCTATTGCTTGGAACTTGGGATAAGAATGGTGGAAAAAAATTGGTTTATCTTATTCATGATTCCCCGAAAAATGGATGAACCGAAACTCAGCCGTCCTTCAAAAATTCACACTTCTCTGAACTTTGCGATGCTGTTCTCTAACAAACCAACATGGGCAAAATGCCTATATTATGGGAAATCATGCAGATAGAACAACAAACATGTGTATATCAGGCAAAACAGCATTCAAAATTGTTAAGGAAATGTATAATTCATGCCAAAATGCCTACAATTTTTTATGAGAATTTTTTTTAAACCGATGCAGAAATGTGGCAAATTGACACCTTGGTTGGTTGTTGTGGTTTTTTGCTGGTGTATAGAAAACCAAACAGGTATTGCACATTGGGTGGAGACATCTACATCCCCTCTTTGGTGTTCACAGCAATGTGAAAATACAACTTGAAGCACAAGAAGGGGGGGGGGGAATGACCTCTCTGTGCATGAAGCAGTTAATGCGTACATGCCCCAACAAATTTATCCATCCCTAGATTGGGGGCCTATTTTGATCACATGGGAAAAAAGCTTAGCTTAAATCCAACTAGGGGGATTATCTAAGTAGAAGTAAAGTTTCTCTGCGTGTTTGACCATCTGGCTGGGGATGCTGTTCACCGTACCCCTTTCTGATCCAAAACCTGGGTCTGCCTTCAAAAATATTAAAATTAATCTTATTTTGGAGGTGAAGGTAAGGGCTTGGATTAAAGTCCCACTCAGTTCTTTTTCCCCACCAAACAGCAGATTGGCGGGACTTTAGCACTTTCTGAAAGGGCTCTGAACAAGTAACTTCAGTTGCACTATGCAGATTCCTTTACACTTGTGCAATAGAGTGGTCGTCAAGACTTCTGCTCAACATAGACCCATTGAAGTTAATGAACAATTGAGATCAATTAATTTTAATGGGTCTACTCTGAGTAAGATTTAGTTGACCAATAATTTTGAAACACCATGGTTTTGCCTAAGTATTAAATGTCAAAACTGCAACAGCTTTACATTGTACTTCAAATGCAGTCCATTTTCTTCTGTGTTGCTCAACGTTCCTGAGCTAATGATTTGTAAGTAGGAAGTTTTGCAGCCTTTTTCATTTGATTTGTGTAACTGCTTTTTAAAATTTGGAATGCGATAAGAATCAGCTGTGCTGCAACAAAGGTATGCTTAACTTATAAGAGTAACAAAATCATTAATTCTCTTCACACTATCTTGGCAGGGTGCACAAAAATTGCAGACATTTGCAGTCCAATAATTTAAGAAATTAAGTGGTATTGAGAGAGCTGAAAGAAATGCACAAATGTTGCTTTATTTTCACCCGGTGACACCACAGTTTGATTTTTGAAATCTTGCCCTGGGTAATTAGCAGAGTTTAGTCCACCCTGCTATAATCTGTAGTCAATTAATATTCCCTATAATTTACTCACCCTTGTTCCAATCTTTCATTTTATATTTTAACAATCAGCAATCCTCCTGTAACCTCAGATATGGGTTTTCAGTTATGAAATAAATATGTGTGAATTCTATACTCTCCCCCTCAGCTTTTAAATCCGAAGTAGAGTTGAATCTAGCTAGCTGCATCAACACCCACCCCCAAAACAAGGTGCTATTCTACATCAGACAAGTAGACTTCTGCTCATACAATGAGACTTTCCCTTCATTTCCTGCTCCTTGCAGCTGCCACCCTCCCCAAACTATTCCCACAAACCTCCAGGATAAAGTTGGGAGGCGTGAGCAGAACTCTGTTCAGCTGGCAGGTGAACATCATTGGATGTCACCCAAGACTAGGGAGGAAAAGACCTGTCAATCTGGGTTCTCTTCAATCTTAAATTCAGTTCTCCACATTTTGGAGCAATTTGTGAATTTCTTTCTTTTTAAAAAATCTTAACCTTGCACTATATCTGCCAAGGAATGTGAAACACCCTTGTATCCTGACTAACAGCTAGTCTGGCCAGCATGATGTAGAGGGTGGTTGGGGAAACCCAAATAGTCCAAGGCCAATCAGAATCTTATGGAAAGAAATTCCTACTTGCCTCTAAATTTCTTTGGGGATTGGAAAAACTCACACTGAACCAGGTGGGTGGGGAGCATGTTGGCCTGAAAACACAACTGAGGGGCAGGAGGCAGAGCTGTGAAATATATAGCCAGTTCTGAGAACTGTTCCCTACAGGCAAAGGAAGCTTTGTAGATAGGCATCAAACTGATGCCATCTCCTGGAGGGCTGGGTGCAAATGTAATTTCCCTGGCCTCCCGTTGTGTTTTAGGAGTGGAATGAGCAGTAGTGGGGTAATTTCACAGAGAATATTAAATTAGAGAATACCCAGCGCACCTCTATACCAAATATACAGTTCTTTTGAATTTTGGAAGATATTAACTGTACAAAGTCAGGGTAGCAAAGGTTAGAGTTTCATACTGACTTTTCATTTGTAAGAAGGAGTTATAATTTCTGGTCATCTTTTAGAAGTGCTGAATTTCACAGCTTGTAGTCAACTGCTCCCCTACCATGTGAAAACTATTATAGAATTACCTCTCTGTATATTTTATTTTAAATTTATCAGGCTTGTTGTTTTCTTAAACATATCTTTGTTTTAGAAATGTCAGCCTCTCCCAAGTCACAACGCTTTCAAGGTTACACACTATTAAAAGCAGAGAGGGGTAAATTTTCAAAGTGGTGTGTGGGCAGTATTAGAACAAATCCTGTTATACATGAACAGATTCCCTTTTAATGCTTTGAAAATATATCCTTTCATATAAAAATACCTCTACACACACACGTTTCTTACGTTCTTTGTTTCTTTTTGAAAAATGCCTAAAATATATTTAATTAACCTTTGAGCAAGAAACATCAGAAACTTTGCGATTGCTTTTGAGCTTTGCATTCGTTTGTGATCAAGCTTAAGATATTATGTGTATTACAAACAATTTATTGTGTGCATCCCCACTCAAGAATAAGGCCCGGTTTTCGTGATACAGAGGGGAGATGTGTGGAAACCACACAGAAGTTTCACTACTCATTTCTGCTTTCCTTGAAATACCTGAAACTCAGTAGTAACTTAGAGATGCGTGGACCTCTTTGGCAATTTTGTTTGCCTTATTTAAACACTTTTTCTTGTTTTCGTCCTTGAATTCCATTGGATGTTTTGTCAAGCAGGAACCTCTAGCTTCACCTTGCAATTTCACTTTAGGTGCAATGTAGTGGCAAATATAACAGTAAATGAATACAGATGACCATTTACCAAGTGATAGCTTATCACTGTGGACATACAACCACAGGGGGAATTGGTTCTCAGTAAAGTCTGCTCATGTGGTAATCAGAATTTAACACACCTCCATACCCGATGACAAAGCCAAGGGAGTGATAAAATATTCCTCATTACATTGGTGAATGCTAGAACTGACCAGATCCCTGTGGTATTGTAAGTCCTCCACAGAAACTTACCACTTGGTTTATGGTTGCTGGTATTCACCCTTTAGAACAGGTCTCAAATGTGGCTCGAGAGAATGCAGATTAAATTTTGATACCCAGTAAAGTAGATGTGAAATCATTTCGCTGCTGTTTGCTCAAGTCCTGAGTTTTCCATGACAACAGACAGCTGAGAGATGGTCTGGTGAGGTGGCAAAATGTCAGCCCGCATTGAGAACATGGTGTGTGATGGAACCAATTACACAACAGCTTCATATTATGATTCTACTTAGCCCCAGTTACCTTAGCCCAATTCTCATTTGATCTCAGAGCCCTGTGAACTGTTTATCATTGAGTTCAAATTATAAATAGGTTGGGATTTGACTAGGAAATCCTGCAGGTTATAGGATGAGAACTTCAGCCCCATACGTGAGGAAGACAAACCGAGTAAGTCTGTTCTTTATAAATGCATGTCTTCTTATGGGCTAAATGGAACATAGAGTTAAGCTAGTTTAAAACCATTGAGAAAGGGCTAAAGTGCTACCGAAAGGGGATAAAAGATTTTTTATGTATACAACGACGGAAGCGAGAATGCTTCTAGCTCAGAGATGGAAGGAAGGAGAAGTACCAGCAAAAGAAGAATGGTAGACAAAACTGATGGAGTATGCAGAGATGGCGAAACTGATGGGGAAGATCAGAAATCAGGAAGATCAAGTATTTTTTAAAAGACTGGAGTGAGTTCTTAATTTATTTGAAAGCCCACTGTAAACAGTTAAAATCATTGGCAGGGATATAATGACACTTGTAATGTTGAATTAACTACGGTAACTATGGATATATAACAGATGGATAATGATAATAGAGGTGGAAAATTATCTTAAATATGGAACCCATGGAGGGAGGGAAGGAGGTCTGAAGGTTCAAAAGAACTTTTTATTTTAATGTTTGAAATGGTTAAAGTTAAAATGTATAAAATTATGTAAAACCAATAAAAAAATGGTTATATATATATATATATATATATATATATATATATATAGGGCTCAAATGCAACCCCCAGGGTCTCCAGATAGGACTGGGAAAATACTCAAGTCTGAAAGTCTGGAGAACCATTGCCAGTAATTGCAGACAATACTGGGCTAGAAAAACCAGTGGTCTGACTTGGTATTTACTATGTTCCAAAATTTGTGTGGGATTTAGTGCAGTCCTGTACAGGACAGGTGTACTCAGAAGTAAGCTCCACTGAGTTCTGCGAGACTTAGCCCCAAGCAAGAGTATATAGGATTGCAGCCTTGATCACTGCAATTGTATGGGCGATTGTTCTGTTTAAGATTGCTGGACTTCTGGTTCCAAACATTTTGTTATTACAGTGGTGCCCCGCAAGACGAATGCCTCGCAAGACGGAAAACCCGCTATACGAAA
Source organism: Podarcis erhardii (assembly GCF_964252035.2). NCBI lineage: Eukaryota > Metazoa > Chordata > Lepidosauria > Squamata > Lacertidae > Podarcis > Podarcis erhardii. Next base: position 48,458,214 of record NC_138500.1, read on the forward strand.
GGATTTTCCATTTTGGAGGTGCTTCGCAAAACGAATTTCCTATGGGCTTGCTTTGCAAGACGAAAATGTCTTGCGAGTTCCTGCGGGTTTTTTCCCTCCCCCCCTTTTTCTAAGCCGCTAAGCCGCTTATCCACTTATCCGATAAGCCGATAAGCCGCTAAAAGCCGCTAATAGCGCTAATCCGCTAAGCCATCAATGGGCTTGCTTCGCAAGACAAAAAAACCGCTAGACAAAGAGACTCGTGGAACGGATTAATTTCGTCTTGCGAGGCACCACTGTATTTATATAAATAAAGCACTGTTAGGCATAGTACAAATGCAAGGCTTGTTTCCTTTGCTCAGCAACCAAGATCTGACCAGTTTCATCCCGTTCGGACTAACAACGTTGCTCTCCAGTCCTTAAAGAGACAGTGAAGTTTTCTTTCCTTCTGGTTCCATTATTTTTATTTCTGCTGTTCTATTTTGCATTTAAGAGAGCACAGCAGGCCAGCAATTGCATATGGTTTCTAATTATTAATTTAATTGTGGCATTTGTTTTAATTAAACACTGATCAATTCTTCCCGTACCCAAACATTATTTGTCATTGGCTTCTACTGAATATTGAGCACTGGTTAATCGTGAAGTTGTTCAGCAGGCATATTTGGAACAGTGATGGAACTTTTACCCCTAATAGGTTCCAGTCAGGTCGAAGCCTCATAATGCCAGCAACTCAGAACAAAGCCTCCTTTGTAAATAGCTTTGCTGAAATACATTTCTTAATCTGTGGTGTGGTTTTTTCCCTTCTGGAAGCATGGACTGTTGGGGTGTATTTACACCCTTCTGCTGGAATTCCTTACATCTAGGTTATCTTGAGATAGGCATAATGTAGTTCCCTCCAAATGCAGGGGGGGCTGTCCCCTTAGGACTAATGGGGCACTAACTTCCCCAGCAACCTCAGCCTGCCTTTAGGCAGCCCCCACCTGCGCTGCCTAGCAATCCATCCATGGACTGACATTGGCTTTCACTTTCCTTTTCCTTATGTCTCAGTGTTGCCCTTGCAGAATTTGGCAGGGAAGAGGAGGTGGACAAAATTAGAATTAGATATCTGCCATTGTCTTTGGCAGCCTGCTGCTGCTGCTCCGCCTGTTTCAGCTCTCTTCTGCTTCTGAGAGACAAGGGGGGAGGGAACCTTGTCGCAGCAGGAGGGGGAGACACCTGCTGGACCCATCTCTCCCTCTTGGCCTCCCTCACCCCACTCTCCTGCTTCAGCTTCTGCCTCTGATTCTGGACTTCTCTCTACCAGACTCTCCCAGCTCACTAAGGCCTGCTCCCTCTTCCCAGTCTTCTCCCTCTTCTCTCACTCATCATTGTCCCACCACCAATCCCTGGGCTCTGAGCCTTCTTCCCTGGGTGGTTCGCCAGCTGGTTTCTCCTACCATTCTTCTGCGTCCAACCAGTCCACAGCAAAGGGAAAGCAGGAACAAAGGAACAAGAGCATCTCTCCTGCTCTTGTTTCTCTCTTTTGTTCTTCTTATGGTTCCAACCTCCCTGTCTTCCACTCTTTGGGGGTTCTGCTTTGAAGAGGGAGATTTCTAAAATTAATTTCAGAATTAGGATAGGCACAGTTTATAGGATCACAGAATTGTAGAGCTGGACATGACACTGAGGGTCATCTGGTCCAGGGGTCAGCAAACTTTTTCAGCAGGGGGCCGAACTACTGTCCCCTCAGACCTTGTGGAGGGCTGGACTATAATTGGGGGGGGGGGAATGAACAAATTCCTATGCCCCACAAATAACCCAGAGATGCATTTTTAAATAAAAGCACACATTCTACTCATGTAAAATCACACTGATTCCCGGACCGTTCGCGAGCTGGATTTAGAAGGCGATTGGGCCACATCCAGCCCCCAGGCCTTAGTTTGCCTACCTCTAGTCCAACCCCCCTGCAATGCAGGAATCTCAGCCAACACATGCTAACACCCACCCACAGAGTACTAATTTCTGTATTTAGCAGCATTCAATGTCACACAAATGGACTTCCACTCATGTAATGAGATTTCTCCCCCTCCAACCCCCTAATTTTTTTTTGGGGGGGGGTTTACTATCTTACTAGTTTATAACTGGCAATGAACAACTTGTGTGACCCTCCCATCCCTTGTGCTGTTATCATCTTCAGTCAGGACTGATATGTTTTTGGAATAACAGCAAGGGCTTCAGATTTTCTCACAGACTTCTATGAACTGATTTAAAGTGGCATCAAAGCTCACTGCTATAAAGAGAGAGATTTAAATTACACCCAGACAGTAAAGTTTGATTTGAACTTTAATTAAAACTACAGCCATTTGGATTATTTTCAACATCCCACTAAAGAAGCCCTTTAATAAAGCATCTAAAGTCAGATGAAAACGAGATGTATACTGTGTACGATTCTTTGTGCCGTAGTTTTATAAATAAAACCTAACGTGCTCTATTCCACTGGAACCAAAAGAAGCCGTGGCATTAATGGAGTCTCTCTTATCTCATTACCATCCACTTAACCTTAATTTTTCCCATTTCTCTTCAGTAATTTCACAGCCAAAATATATCATTAAGCGATGTCTTAATGGGTTTGATGGAAAAGAGCTGTAGGCTGCTGCATTCGCGACAGAAACCACAGTGGATTGGTTGGGTTTTAGATAAAGGATAGGAATGAAAAGAAAGAAGAAGCATTCCTTCCTCCTTATTTGCAATCAAAAGACCTAAAATGGGAGTACTTTCTAGTTCCAGATGTGGTGCTATTAGACAGGGGTTCCTCCAGAGAGCTATTAACTGTTCCTCTGGATTAGAACCTGCATTAGATACATGCATGCGGACTTTAAGGAGCAACAGGGCTCTTACTCCAAACACATTGGCTCCAGTTCTGAAGTGAGTTACACTCTCCCTACTTTCTTAATTGTCTCATCCCTTATATTCCCAATAGATTGCTGCACTCTGCAGGAGAGGGTCAGATGCCATCTTACCAGGAGGCCTGTTCCATACAATATATGGGCCTTTCATTTGGTGGCCCCTAACCTTTGGAATTCCCTACAATTTCTTATCATATGTGCACCATCGGTGTTGTCCTTTTGGTATCTAGTAAAGACCTTACCCTTTCAAGAAGCCTTTTAAGTGGAGATCTTTATCCCAGCCTGCATCTGGATAGAAACTATTTTTAACACGGAACTGTTTTCCATTGTTATTGTAGTTTTCTTGTTTTAGGGTTGCAAATGTTTCATTTGCTTTAATAATTGTATATATTGTCTCGTAACCCATCCTGGGACCTTGTTTATGATAAAGGGTGTATAAGAAACCTAACTGCATAATTAATAAAACCATTCAAAAACATATACAAATACATATAGAACATATAAAACCATTCAAAAACATATACAGTGGTACCTCAGTTTACAAACTTAATCCGTTCCGGAAACCATCCGTTCTTAAACCAAAGCCGTTCTTAAACCAAGGCGCGCTGGTGCCCTTCCACCGTTCGGCTTCCATTTGTAAACCGAGGTAAAGTTCGCAAACCGAGACACCACTTCCGGTTTTGCAGAGTTCGTATACCGAATAGTTCATAAACAGGGCTGTTCTTAAACTGAGGTACAACTGTATCTGAAGCCAAAATGACTTGAACAATACTGTCAAATCTCACTCTGCACTTAAGGGAATTTTATGCTGTATTGAGGTACTTTCCCAATCAAACTTTAAATATACCTTGGGTTACGTTACCCTCGGGTAATGTAAACTTCAGGTTGCAAAAACGGCCAACACAGAAGTGTTTCGTCGCACGCACATGCGCAGAAGCGGTCTACTGCTTCTCCTTGGGTTGTGAAAACCTCGGGATCCAGCTGGACCTCTGGAACAGATCCCGTTCACAACCAGAGGTACCACTGTAATAAGAAAGTTCCCAGGAAATGCTGAGCTAGGTCTATGAATTTTTCACTTTTACCTGTGATGTGTAGCATGGTTTTCACTGAGTGTCAGTTTATGGTGCTACTCCTTGTGGAAGAGAATTATGGGAAATCTTGTAAAATGTGGATTTGATCTGCCCTCCTTGCCCCGTTCTAAGTGCTCTTACTATGGAATGGTTTCCCCATCTGCTTCCTTAGGTACGGTCACATCATGTGTGTGCATGTGTGGGTATTTCAATAGAACATGTATTCGCACACAAAGCAAAAAGAAAAGAAAAGAAAAGCATAGAAACATGACTGTCATGTGCATTGAGCTATTCTTTCTTGGAGAAAACATGTTGCTTAATCTTCACAGTCGGTTTGCCACCTACTGACCTACGGCTACATAAATGCACCAAAGTGGTTTTAACAGCTTGCCTATAAATCAAAAGGGCAAATGAAAGACTGTGAACTGCCCTAGACCCTAATTAAACAGCAGCCAGGCTCTGATGGAAGTTTTGCCTTCATGTTGGAAAAAGTAACTTTTTTGCATTTTGTTAAAATCTAAGGTCAGATTCCCCTTCATATAGTCATCTTGAGCCTTTGGCCATTTGCATTATTTAAACGTCACCTCACATTAACTGCCTGGGGTTCAGAACAGATACATCCGAAGCAGGCATCATAAAATGCTCGATCTTTTAATAATCTTGTCAAACATTATCTAACGAGCATTATTTCATTCTGTCTTATGTGCGGCCATATAGGATGAGGCATGTGCCTTATTTGAAGAAAATTAATGGAATAAATGCATGCATAAAATCACCGGTCACTCATTATGATTTAACTTGTAAATTTTGTATGAAGGTAAGAGATGAGTTTCAAATTACTGCTGCAAAACCATAAGCTACAAGTGCAGTTTTTGTATCTTCTTCTGTCCCCTTGTCTTGTCTTACAATAAAGCTACACTGTTCTTAGTTCAGTTCATGCCCCTTCTCTGTACTGTTTTATCATTCAGCTGCCAGATGAAGTGGCCACTTTTCCTTTTCACTTATTAAAGCACCTAAACACATACTTGACTTTACATCTGTGCCTGAAGTCCTATGGATTTTCATTCTGCTTTAAACTTTGTGTAACGGCTTTTAACATTTAGATTTCTTGTTCCTCACTGCTATACTTTTACAACTGCGAATTCTCAGAGTTCTGAAAAATCTGAAACTATAACTGAAAGGAGGAGTTGGGAGGAATGGAGAACAAGGAAGGATTCACTTTCTGTCACAGGTGGATGATGCCCATGGCTGCTGCAGAGAGGACTGAAAGAATGTACACAGGAGACTGATATCAGGTTGAATTAGGCCACAACTTTATTGATTACTGGAAAAAGTAGGTTTGGCTAAGGCATTGGGCATGTATCCAGCATCAGGCACTCAGCCTGCTACCTGATAGGAACTCAGTGGGCTCAATCCTGTGCAAGGGAGTTGCCCCTGAAATGGATTGGTTGCCATGACCACACACAGGCCACCATTGGGGGAGGTATGTAGGCCCATCAGTCCGCTTGTGGATCCCCCTCTTAGACCCCTCTAATGGGGTTCCCCCGTGAGTAAGGATCCACCCCAGTGCCTTAGCTACTCAAGTTGTGACAGTTGTTATGATATAGGCAATACCTGCAAGCCGGCCAGTTTGCTTGCAGAAGAAAATTCCAGCACAACTGGAGGTAGGCAGCACCAGTTGGCTGTCCTCTCCACAGTCACGCAGGCTGATACCCTCTTTCAGCCATCTGCAGCAGTACTGTGTGGCAAACACTGCCCCCCCCCCACTGAGAGCTGCAGGTTAGGTGGTATTTTCCAGGGACAGTTCTGAGTCACAATCTCTAGAATTCTCTTCCCCCCTTCTCCATTCTTCCATTTGTTCTCACATACCTCTTAACTCCTTTCCCACACCCACCCAATTCCCTATAATCCCACTCTATCACAGGGTGATAATAATTTCTTGGTTCTACACAGCATTCACCCTAATGTGGCTTCTTGTGAAATGTGGCCCTGAAATGTGGTCTACTTGAACACAAGACTCTTCATTGTTTTTCATAAGGGATTTACATATGTGGCTATTCCATTGGTGTCAATTGAGAAGTAGGAAACATCACAACCCATAGCAGCTATTGCTCTGGCATCATCGGGTTCTGCCAGCGGTGGACCTACATTTTTGGGACTGCTATGGGAGGCCCATCGCAACCAACAGTGAGGTCTGGGTAATCACTGTTATCTTCTTCAAAGGGGCTGTTCCACAACAGATCTAAGCCCCAGATTTATGTTCACTGGAACAGACTTGTGGAGTCTTTGCAACGGAACCTACCATTCCATAGTGCAAGTATCCAACAAGCAACCTATACAATCCACAGAGAATGACCTTGCAAGGGACCTTGAAAGTCATTTAGTCCAACCCCCTGCTTAGTAAAGGATAGCCACAAGTGATGCTCTTTATTCACCTTCCACACAAAACCATGAAACCAAAATTCTGCACAATAGATTGATAGTTCCCCATGTGATTTCCCATTGAGCTATATACAAGAGATGCTGCTCAGTTGACCCTGGGGGCTCATTGAGATTTGGCAAGATCACACCAATTCAACAAATTCAGGGGTCAGCAAACTTTTTCAGCAGGGGGCCAGTTCACTGTCCCTCAGACCTTGTGGGGGACCGTACTATATATATATATATATATATATATATATATATATATATATATATTGGGGGGGAATGAACAAATAACCCAGAGATGCATTTTAAATAAAAGGACACATTCTACTCACGTAAAAACAAGCTGATTCCTGGACCGTCAACGGGCCAGATTTAGAAGGCAATTGGGCTGGATCTGGCCCCCGGGCCTTAGTTTGCCTACCCATGAACTAATTAGTGTCAATGACTTTGGGGGTGATGATCTTTGAATAGAAACAGCTTCCTCCTCTTCCCCTCCTCCTAGTTCCCCAAGTTCCACAGGAACACAGCACTGTTTGGCTAGTTCCCTGCCCAGTGATACAATAAAAGGCATTGGTGTTGCTAATCAGAGAGCACAGCCCTTCTCCCCGCCCCGCCCAGCCAGCCTGCACTCTGAAACCAATGCACATTGCACTATAGTCCTTTCTCTATAGGGAAATGCTCCCTGCCAGCCACATAACAGTACAGCACATGCCAAACCCACACCCTCCTATCGGTATATGGCTTTGGAGGATGGTACAGGAGACAATATTGCATTGATAGATTGATAGATGATCGGCTGCTGATTTGCTAAGCCCATTCCCTTCCCAGACACATGTGAATACTCACCATATTGCATAATGGTCAAACAGCCTTCACAGACTTGCAGTATAATTGGACCCTTCTGCACAGCAAGTAATCTAATAGCACAGTCAGGATGACAGCTGCCCACATCAAAGCCCGACAGGAGCACATTGTTTTCCTCTGCCATTTCAACCGAGGCCTATAAGTCGTTTCTGCGCACTGCTGCAATTAGCCATTGTCATTCACAGGCGTTGGCTGCAGAATTTGATTAACAGGCACAGATACTTTCTCAGCCTGGTAACAGAAAATATGTGTGGAGTGTACACGGTTGCGGTTCTGCAGTACTGTACGGCACTAATTCACAAGGTCACATCACTTGCCACCTCTGCATCCCAAGTGATAATGTAAAAAGGAGCTTTTCATAGAAAGGGGGAAGGAGGTGTGTTTCCCCTCCCCACACTGTTACACATGGTCTCACCCTTTCCCTCTACCACCAAAAATTGGGCAAATCACAAGGTATTACAAAGCACCAGCGCTAGCTGCAGTGTAAAATACTGCTGGAGCACAGAACCATTTTCAAAGCATTACAGCTGTGTATATTTTTAAATTTAATAATCTCATCATCTTTTCACATTAGAATGGTCTGTGTGCTTTAGGCTTTCCTTGTTTTCTTACTTATTTAAAAAAGGTAAAGGACCCCTGACAGTTAAGTCCAGTCACAAAAGACTCTGGGTTGTAGCGCTCATCTCGCTTTACTGGCTGAGGGAGCTGGCATTTGTCCACAGACAGTTTTTCTGGGTCATGTGGCTAGCATGACTAAGCCGCTTCTGGTGAAACCAGAGGAGCACACGGAAACACCGTTTACCTTCCCACCAGAGCAGTACCTATTTATCTACTTGCACTTTGAAGTGCTTTTGAACTGTTAGGTTGGCAGGAGCAGGGACCGAGCAACTGGAGTTCACCCAATCACAGGGATTCAAACCGCTGACCTTCCGATCAGCAATCCCTAGGCTCTGTGGTTTAGACCACAGCACCACCCGCATCCTTATTTCACTTATCTTACTTATTTAAGATATTTTAAAGCTGTTTTTTCAGGGCAAAGGCCCACCCAAAGTGGCTTAAAATCAAAACAAGATAAAAATAACAGTACAAAATTGCATGGCTTAAAAACAAGAGGGGAGAGAATACATTAAAAATGATAAAAAGTGTAATTCAGAATAATTGACACAAACAGGATTTTTAAAAAAATATATATGCTTGAATAAACAAATTCTGTTCTCAGAATACACACACCCATTCACCTTCCAAATCAGAATTAACAAAAATATGTTGTTTACCTCCCTGATATTTTATGATAGGGGAGTATATGAATGCTTGAATCAAAAATATTTATGCCCATGATTTCACCTCCAAACCACCTACCCCCTGAATATATGGGTAGGGAAACATGTGTCCATATGCATTCTTCCCTTCCTAATTGAAATAACACCAGTGATCCCCTCCTCCAACTATTCTAGCCAGGTTCCATCCTTTCAATAAAACAACAACATTCTGAATTGTTTCAAGCAACTGAGTGTTTCTGTGCCCTCACCATGTTATCCTTGTTTACTCAGCAGGATGCCCATTGATTTCAGTTTTACTCTGCAAGCTCTTGGTGATATGCACAGTTAACAAAAGCCAAGTAAATTGTTTTAAGGCAGAAAAGAAGGCGGTGAGCAGATCGGAGGAGATGAGCGGCTGTGCAGCAGGAAATTAGAAATGTGCGGAAGGCAAGAGATGTCAGTCATATGAATCAGGGGTGGGAAACAGGATTCGGCTGGCAGGTCACCGTTGCGGATGGGCAAGACCACTCACCTGTCAACCATCTAATGTCACTGTTACAAACTCATGGGTAAGCACATATTCTAGACATCCCCCTTGACCTAACACAATGAAGAAGTTCCCAAAAGATTTGGTACAAATCTTCCCACATAAACCAACCCAGCAAAGCCTATGGTAGAAAAACACAGAAATTCTGTTGTGAGGTCTCACAACATTTAACTCATTCAAAGCAAGCCATTTCTTATCCTTTCTACCCGTAATTTGGCAAGGGCCACCCTCTGGCTTGCCTCTCCTATGTTGCCAAGTTTCAAGTAAGTCCACTGAAATGTTTTCTAACTGTAAGTCACAGAAACGACTCTCTGTCCAATTTCTCATTATAATTTGGAATGTGATCCAGCCAACTCATCCTTGTCTTTTGTTCCAAACTGTTACTGTCATACTTTGTTAAGTTATTGTGAAGCATTATATTCTAGTATTTAGTAATATTTTGTTTTCATTCTCTGAAATTTATTCAGTCCACAATTTTGGGATTCTGGGCGTTTATGTAATTTGCTCATTCTCTGTCACTTGAACCCAGCTATATTTTTCCTAGGATACCATAAAGTGTATGCATATATATGTACCTATGAACCATCAATCTTTACATCATTCTCCCTTGTTTTTTTATTATTGTGGGTTTATGAGCAATTTGCTGTGCTATTTAACAAATAGCCTATGAACCAGACTGAATACTAAGTTGTTATACTTAAACATCTAAAGAGTAGCAGAGCTTCAATGATTCCACTGTAATTTTTTTCAGGGGTGTGTGTGTGAGAGAGTATTTAATCCCTTCAGTGTTGAGCATTTTAAATAAAAACATTTTTAATCTAAAATTCTTTTAATGTCCAGCCTTCAAGTGAGATCTCAGAGTTTCGTCTGAGGGTTCCGTCCTCTCCCCCATGCTTTTTAACATCTATATGAAGCCGCTGGGAGAGATCATCAGGGGGTTTGGACTGGGTGTCCATCAATATGCAGATGATACCCAGCTCTACCTCTCTTTCAAATCAGAACCAGTGAAGGCGGTGAAGGTCCTGTGTGAGTGCCTGGAGGCGGTTGGAGGATGGATGGCGGCTAATGGATTGAGGTTGAATCCTGACAAGACAGAAGTACTGTTTTGGGGGACAGGGGGCGGGCTGGTGTGGAGGACTCCCTGGTCCTGAATAGGGTAACTGTGCCCCTGAAGGACCAGGTGCGCAGCCTGGGAGTCATTTTGGACTCACAGCTGTCCATGGAGACGCAGGTCAATTCTGTATCCAGGGCAGCTGTCTACCAACTCCACCTGGTACGCAGGCTGAGACCCTACCTGCCTGCGGACTGTCTCGCCAGAGTGGTGCATGCTCTAGTTATCTCCCGCTTGGACTACTGCAATGCGCTCTACGTGGGGCTACCTTTGAAGGTGACTCGGAAACTACAACTAATCCAGAATGCGGCAGCTAGACTGGTGACTGGGGGCAGCCGCCGAGACCACATAACACCGGTCTTGAAAGACCTACATTGGCTCCCAGTACGTTTCCGAGCACAATTCAAAGTGCTGGTGTTGACCTTTAAAGCCCTAAACGGCCTCGGCCCAGTATACCTGAAGGAGCGTCTCCACCCCCATCGTTCTGCCCGGACGCTGAGGTCCAGCGCCGAGGGCCTTCTGGTGGTTCCCTCATTGCGAGAAGCAAAGCTACAGGGAACCAGGCAGAGGGCCTTCTCTGTAGTGGCACCCGCCCTGTGGAACACCCTCCCATCAGATGTCAAAGCGATAAATAACTACCTGACATTCAGAAGACATCTTAAGGCAGCCCTTCTCAGGGAAGTTTTTAATCTGTGATATTTTAGTGTATTTCTGGTTTTTATGGAAGCCGCCCAGAGTGGCTGGGGAGGCCCAGCCAGATGGGCGGGGCACAAATAATAAATTATTATTATTATTATTATTTTGGCGAACTGAGACTCATAATTCGTGCAGCATAATTTGCTGACAATGGTAGCACCAGAGATATAAAGTGTTGTGAGGTTGTGTTGAGGTTATGATAATGTAGTTGGCAATGAGTGGATGGAAGTAGTTCTTATATCCTCCAGGATGAGAGTCTGTTCTCGTAATGATCTGGGCCACTCTCGGGTGAGAGATAGGAGAGGAATATTACATGTGGGTGTGGGGCATGAGCCCATTAGTGCTTCAGAGATTAGGAGAGTATCTTATGTGCATATGCTTAGCAGCAGGGGTGCCAACTTAAATAAAATATGGGGCCCCCACATAATTGATCACAAGACACAGTGTGTGCACACCATTTGAATAGCAATGCCCATCAACTTTGCCCCCTCACCACCTCAAATATTTTATGGGGTGGTGTCCAAAGGAACCTCAGCCCCTAGGAGTTCGCTCCTATGCTTAGCGCTAGTCTTTTGTATGTAGGGTGTGATATGGTTGAGTGTGAGTGGTTTATGTATGAGTGCTTTTGACAGGTGGTGAATGATTGCAATGATTGTGTGAAATGGATGGTGATTGTGACTGTGTGTATTGTTGTGTTGTATGGACTGAATGTTATATTACGCTGTTCTTTAGTGCTCTCTGGTTTTATTTATTTTTATATTTATGGATTTAGGTATTGTTAATCTATTTTGTTGTGTGAATCATTTGGCATAGTTTTATTTGTGTGTGTGTACACATAGACATACATATTTATGCATTTATCTAGTGTAAACTGCTTCAAGACCTTTCAGATAGTAAGTGGTCTATAAATGGAAACAACAACAACATGACATATGCAGATGTGAGGGGGCTTATAGAAACAACATATTATTTTGCTTTGTTCCCTCATATTGCAAGTCCTTGGTGTCATGAATAACAGAAACTGTATCCTACTTCAATTGAAAGGCCTCTCCGTAATGCAGGCTGTTATCTTTACTTGTAAATCCAGTAGGATTTGCCTAAATTGTTTGTTTGTTTTGTTTAGGCAGTCATTCTAACCCATTCTATCCTGAGGGATTAGAGTGGATAGCAATAACAAATGTGTTCAGTGTTTGCAAAGAAAAGTATCTCTATACAATTGATTTTGCCTTGTGTGCGGGTTGCCTGAGTCTCCCAGCCAGATTTTGCCACTGATCATTATAAGAACAGATAGATGACGAATTCATAACTAATCACATCATCATACAGTTCTGTAATAAACATTTACAGTCTGCTATTTTGTGTAATACATGTATTAGCAAAAAGCACAGAGATGAAGTATAGATCACAGCATGGTTTTCTCTTCACTAGGGATGGAGAAGTTGGATTTAGGGTGCAAGTTTGCACTTTCTAAAACAATACAAGAACTGTCCGTTGAAATTCACACTTACCCGAATTTTGCGTTGCAATTCTCCAGCCGTGTAGTGTGTTAAAAAAAACACATATCTTAGATTTTGCATTAGTTGAAGTTACCAAGTAGCCTGACCTAGGTGCTATCATGAAACAGGTAATGATGGTTAGGCTATCTCTGTCCAAGGGGGACCAAGACTGCTGGACCAGCCTCAGCAAATGGAAGACATTTCTTGATTCATGTTACTGATAACATTAAGGCCAGACCTAATAATAATACCCCCTCCCATTAGGAGGCATGCAGTTCCACTTCCTTAATGCAATTGAACTGTAAATACATTTTAAATTCAGCCCAATAGAAGCAGAGACATTGTGCTCCAAAATTGTCGTCAATGCATGGGTGCACTAAGAAAGCTATGGATGGGAAAGGGACATTGCTTGTGTTTTTCAGGTCATCGTGCTGATTCTGCTTCACCTGTTTACAGTTCTCTGATAGTGCTTTCTGGACATTTCTAGGGGTCATTAGACCGAGAAAGCTTGTGGAGGAAGAAGCAGGGATCAGATGTTAACTGAAGCAGAACCTTGGCTTTGTTATCCAAACTGTCCAAGCGTCCTGTCTTAACATCCAGTTATTATTTCATTCTGTAGCCTCATCAGTACTGGAGGGAAAATATCTATCACTACTCTGACTGCTTTCTCACAGAGTAACCGTGGAGATAGTTGTTGGCAATGAAAAAAGAAGAAAAGCACAGGGCCTGAATATTCAACCATACATGGTGAATTTGCCGTCATCTGCCCTGAATTATCAAGACCATTTTATCCTTATGCCAATTTGCTCTGTTTGTTGTCATAAAACTGAGTGGGAAGGAACATATTATGCTGGGAATACAAGAATGTGTAAAGTTGTTCATTTCATGGATGCTAGGTATAAAACAGCACCCTGCAAAATATATTTTCATGCAGTAAAATATATATTAGTTTATAGAACTAGAACATGGAGAATAAGCAGCTTATTGCTATAACCATAACAAAAACCCACATTCAGGAACAGACTGCATTGTGTTGTCTAGCATTTTGAGAGGTTATTTTCATTATTCTCCAGTAGGCAAGCCATTATAAAAGAATAACAAAAAGAGATCAGAGTTAGTTCGTTTTCTTCCCGGTAAAAGTGATTGAAATAAAACCCTGGTTCCAAAAATAAGAACAATTAACATGTATAAAAGCATTTTAAATTGTTTGTTTATGTCAATGATTTCTATCCCACCTTTCAGGATGCATGCACCTCACAAGCCAGTTTACGAGAAAGAAATGTAGAACATTAGGAAATACAATAAATAAAACAGATTACATACCCAAACTATTAATTTAAACCAGCAGCAGTTTAAAATATTTCAGACACATGCCTTAATGATGAAATGAGGTCTGAGTTAGAAAGATATCTTCAAAGTTGTCTATAAAATTAGCAAGGATGAGTCTGTATGTTCCTCATTCAAGAGGGAGTTGCGAGATGTGGGGCCACCACTGACAAGGCCCTGCCCCTGTCATATACCAATCTAAAAACTCAAGGCCTTGATGTTGATCCTAGGGCCCCTTCAGATTGGTGTATTATTGCAGGTGTGTTCTACAACATGTTTTTGATGCAGTAATAGCACATTAGCAGGGGATTTCTCTTGCTTTGGCTTGTTCTTTGATGCATCTTCGATGCTATCACATTATTGGCATTCAGAGGGGCTGTAGTGTAACAGAAGCAGGACAAAAATAAACCAGAACATATTTGGTATACAGGATTTCAGCAGGAAGTTATGGAATATGCACTGATTTGAAATGAAGCCAAACTTTTGCCAGCACAACTGTATACGACAGGCCTCTAACTCAAGGGGCTTACGATACAAGAAACACAGGAAAACCACAAAGGAAAGGGGGTAAATGGAGACATGGGGAGGCAGGGCAAGATTATGTGGTTACTTCAATTACATGAACTTTGGCTTAGTTGCAAGGAGCTATAGGTACTGGTGGGTGGGTGGGTGGGTCAGGGAATGACAATGCCATAGGGAAATGCACTTGCAGAGGAATGGGGGTGTGGAGGGAGCAGACTGCCCCCAGCACCACTATTCTGGTAGGGTGCCATTGTGGCACCGACATGCGCCGCACCCCCCTGCACGCTGGGCACCACGCCCCCACAGGCGACACGCCACACCCCCAGAATGCGCGACATGCCCCTGCAGGCAGCACAACACACCCTCATGGGCAGCGTACCACACCCACGGGATATGTGCCATGCCCCCAGGATGCGCGCCACGCCCCCAGTTGGTGCCATCCATGCCTCCACCTGCTCTCCGCCCCCAGTAGCGGAGCATGCAGCTTCGCCACTGGGGAAATGGAGCGGGGAGCAAGAATGGTATCCATTTGTAACCAGCATGTACTGTACTCCTGATTTTATTTAGTCATCATTAATTTTGATGCTAAGATTAGGCCAGGAGGAGAAAAAGATTCTGCAACTGAAAGTCAGTCTGTCACTACTGACCTTTTCTCTGAACAAGAGAATGGAAGGCCACCTAATGACATACCTGGTACTCCTAGCAAAATAATTGTATCCCTATAATTGCTGCCAGGATTTCCCGAAAGCATAATTTGGATAATTGGATGGAGTTTCTGTCTAGAAATTGGGTTTATTTATGTTCCTAACATGTTTCTCTGTTGTGTATCCCTTTGAGACTTTAAAACCCACGCTGAGTGTTTCCCACCTCATATGGAACAAATGATTGGCATTATTATTATTTTTAACCATACCTTCATCATTCTGAAGGGACTTGAACATCGTAGCTCAGGCAACATAAAAGTTTGTATTGTGCGGAAGTGA
Source organism: Podarcis erhardii (assembly GCF_964252035.2). Taxonomy (NCBI): domain Eukaryota; kingdom Metazoa; phylum Chordata; class Lepidosauria; order Squamata; family Lacertidae; genus Podarcis; species Podarcis erhardii. The sequence goes on from NC_138500.1 coordinate 48,473,379, forward strand.
GCTTGTCATAGTGATTTCAAAGTGTTTGAACTGAATAACAATAGGGGCGGCTGTTTTATTTCTCACCAATTTCATGATGGTGCCTGCCTGAAGAGAGTTGGAAATGAAAATGAAAATGAAAGAAAAGTTCCAAATGTTGCAGTGGAAGCATTTCCAAATGCAATTTAAAGATTTTTTTTTTTTTTAACATGCAATTGTGCAGAACAATACAATATTCTGTAACTAGCAAAGGGAGCAATTACAGGTATTAACTAAAAGCATACAAAGCAAAACTGAACATCTCACAATCTTAGAATGTATCTTTTTGCGGTATGACTTTTTCAAAATTAAATACTGTTGAGAATGCAATAAGAGAAGAAAGTAGCTTAAAACATAATAAGAGAAACATGAAGTGAAAGGTATTCTTCAATTGTATTCAGCTGTTTTTAAAATCTCTGGCATATCTGGAAAAAGAGGATGGAGATGAACGAGTTAAAAATTCTCGGATATTTTTGGAGGCAGAATAAACAGGCAAAAGGAGAACAACAGTGGCTTGAAACTGAAACTGAAATAATTGGAAGGAAAACAAGAGACAAAGCTGTTAAGTATTTCGTGCACTGAAAAAATAATTTCTAAAGCATTCAGCTATGTTGATTATGTAAAATGAAAGAAAATAGAAATGTGCTTCTTCCTTTCTCATTTAAAAAAATCTAATTCACTCTTAATGCTTTTTAACAGGAGTGGCTAAATTTAGTTGAGCTAGGAAAATCACTTCCTACTGCAGTCCTGGCTCTGTTATGTTGCTGGGCAGGCTGCTGATTGTCTGGTAGAGCAAACCCAGAAACTGGAACATTTCCTAAACCCACAGGAGCACAATGTGAGTAACTTCAGATTGTTCAGTTAAGTTAGTAGAGTGCCCTCATAAGCTACTGGGGTGAGGGTGGGCAGCAACAGAGATGAATTCAGTGCTTTGGCAGAAATGAGATTTTACTGAGAAAATATTAGCGAAAAGGGCAATGTAATAGGTAACTATTGAAGGCTGTCCTAGAGACCAAAGGGAGGAGTGAGAAGTGATGTTATTATGGATGCTGCACAGTGAATTACTTCTGTTGGCGTTGCAGTGGGTACCTTAAACCGAGAGAGAGAGAGAGAGAGAGAGAGAGAGAGAGAGAGAGAGAGAGAAACAGAGGCTGAGATTTACCTTTCCTTCCTTATGCTCTATCTGGCTTTGTCTGGCAAAGCCCACAGAAAGTGAAGGAAAAGAATGCTCAGTGTTGAGGTTCACAGAAGTCTATGGTGGTCCTGAAATTTCCAGATCAACAAAAGGAAGGCAATTGCTTTGTCCAGCTGTGCAAACTATGTGGTTCTATGCTTCAGGTGGAATTTAAATTGCTTCTTGTAAAGGACACTCAACATCAAATGGCTACCCATTGAAAATCCATAGTTGATAAAGTGTTAACTTGGGTTAGATTAGGAACTGGAGGAAAACTGAACATTTATAGATTTCTGGAAGCCCTATGTGAAAGGAGGGATAAGCAAGAGTGGATAACTGGTGGTCCTCCTTATGTTTTTAGACTTTAACTTGCATCATTCCAAGACACTATGGCTCAGGGGAATGATGGTGGGAGCAAAGTCTGGAGGACCATATTTTCCTCCTATTCACATCAGTATAGGTGGTGTGGGCACTTCTTGATCATTTTAATACTGGGTTTTGACAAGAACCTCAAGTGCACTTTGGTGTAGTTTGCTAGATCCCTAGTAGATCACCTTTCTGGACAAAATGTGACCATTTGAGCACAGATGTTTGTGAGAGGGCACCCAACAGGCAGTTGCTCTCCAACAACAAGGTTGTCCTTCCTACTCAAAGCACCGATTCTCTCTCTTCTGCTTTTGTTGAACGTAAGAGTGGACAAAACAAGTGGTCAGTTTTCATTACAGTGAAGTTAATTTCAGTTCTATTTCCATCATTTTCATTTTCAAGCTCATTTTAAAACGATGTTGGAATCTGTCATTTCATCTCGCCTTGAGCTGAATCATTGCAAGTTGTTTCGGGCTGCAATTCTCATAAAGGTTCAATGCAATTAAGCTGGAATAAAATATTCATTGATGGAAAATACATAGCTTTTCCATGTGCCGCAGTTGCCAGCTAGTGACGGATGTCGACGATGTTCATGAAATTCATGATACCTGTTCTGAACAGGGGCCGGATTTCAGATTGATTGGATTCCAGCAAGTCCCATGACTAGATGCCAACTTGTCATTTTGTATTTTTATGTTGTGAAGCGCCCTGTGATTTCTGGATGAAGGGCGGTATGGTATACATAGGTCTTCCAGAAATCTATAAATGTTCAGTCTTCCTCCAGTTCCTAATCTAACCCAAGTTAACACTTTATCAACTCAACATCAAATGGCTACCCATTGGATTATTATTATTATTATCATTACCTGAGTGTTTTAACTTTATACATCTCCTATCGTTTGAAATGAGAGGTAGAGGAAAATGAAGAAGCATCACAGGCAAATGAGTCATAATGCTTGTGAATCTCCCCCTCCCTCCGCACACAGTATTTTAGGCTCCCCATTGCACTTGCTGTCTTCCAGCAGTGCTATAACTCCTGGTTATCTAACAACTCAGCATTCCCACAGCTGTGTCAAAGGCATTGCATGCAGCCATCATTACTCAAAAACGCCTTGGCATAAGGAGCTATATAATTTGAAGTTGTCGTTAAACACAAACTTGTGCTTTAATTCCAATCTCTGGCTAAACACGAGGGGAATGAGCTTTCATTTGCCAAATGAAAAGCAAATTGGTAGTTTCTTTTTCCACAGAATGTATGCATTTTCCTTGGAGAGTTGGGATAAACACAAGATGAGGCAACAGCTATAAATCTAGCCCTCGTTCTTTCTTTCTTTCTTTTGCTTCTAGTAAAATTACCTTGACAAGGGAGAGTAAACAAACACAAGGACGTTGAATTATGAAGAAATGCTTACACAGTTGCTGACACTATTCCTCCCTCTCCCTTCTTGGAAGGGCTGTGGTGCTTTTAGCAGCTTTCTGTCCTGTGAGTACAGATGGACAGCCATAGTTGCAGTGCTATTCTGGCAGAACTTTCTCTTTCTTGCTTGTAAAAAGCATTGTGGGCAGGCAGAAATACAAAAGGTCACTTTCCTCCAGCAGGTTGACCAGTGATGGTCTGAGCTCAGGCTTGTGGGATCTACATTTTATTTTTTATTCTTATTAGAATGTTGAGGTCCACCACTAAGGACCATGTGCAAAAGAGTGGCTGGGACAGTGAAAACAGATGCAAATAACTGGCTCGTGGGGCCAATTAGCTACTGAGCCCCACGAGCCAGTATGTGCTGGCAAAACCTGTATAGACAAAGCTTGAACTTACTACAGACCTAGGAATTCTAACATATAGCTCTTTAAAACTGGCCAGCAGAACTGCACCGGTTGAAGGCATATATTATATGTGAGGAACTCTCTGGTTGAGAGGTAAGTGATTAATACTCCTTTTGGAGCCAGAAATCCCGGCCAATCTACTGCAAATCACCCAGAGATATGTCAGGAGATCAGTCTCACTTTCACCCGCCTTTTATGTAGATGCCGTGCTGATAAGGTTGCCACTTACTCAATTTCTGGGTATAACACACTAATACAAGTATGAGAGGCTAACCAGAATAAATACCTGTGATGGTGGTGATCATCCCATAGCAACCTGCATTTTGGCAAAGACTGGAAGAACGGAATGGCAGTGGCAATTCCAGGAGGCCTAGGTAGACTGGGGATAAAGAGCCGTAGTTGGCAAGAATCGGAAAAGCTGTGAATTGTGGCCATGGTAGAAAAGCAAGGTGATCTGTATGTCAGTGGAACTGCCTGGATTATATATTTCAGTAGTTGCTGTCAACAAGGGTCAGCTTGAGAAGACCAGAAGAGGCACCTTTCCCCACCCCCCCATGAACACTATGTGTCACTCACAACACAGCATGAGAGGCAACAAAAGAGTTGCCTTACTGTGGTCTGGTGACTTTTCCTCCATCCCTGTCATGTGCTGCAGGCGTTTGTGGCTGTGAAGTTTTTAAACAGACACAGAGGCAGCACATTCAAAGGAACTGAATCCGGGAGGGAATTTCCTGCCCCATATGTGCCTCTCTTTGCTCTGTAGGGTCGCAACAATGATTATTTGTCTAGTCACAAAGGCCACACAAGAGCCCAAGAAGGGTCATCATATAGGAACAAGTAAGAAAAAGGGAAACGTCTCGAGAAAACTGGACTAGGTTTTTAGAGCAATCAGAACACTTTTTGTTTTTTTGTGCATTTTCCAGCGCACGAACTGCATCAGAGAATCATGTTTGTGGCAAGCAAAACAATGTCATGAGATGTAACATTGTGCAGTTTGGGGAAGTAGGCCCAGTAAACTGTTTGTAGCGATGCTGTGAAAGCTACCCTGACATTTTTATAGCCCAGTATCAGGCAACTATGTTAAGTGCCCAGTGAAGACAGGGGGCTGGGGGGGGGCAGTTTCAGTGCACTAGAGACCCTTAAAAGGGCTCTTCCCACCTTATGGTTGCCATAAATTTGATTTTAATTAATTTTTATAATGAAATGTTTTTAGAATCGTTGGATTATTTTGATTGTTGTTAGCCGCCCTGAGCCCAGCTTCGGCTGGGGAGGGCGGGATATAAATAAAATTTATTATTATTATTATTATTATTATTATTGAGAGCTCTGTGAAACTTGTTGGGATAATTTCTTCTCACTCTGGAGAAAGTAATTGAAATGCACCAGTCAGCTTCTTTCCCCACAAACAGAGTGAAGAATTTTGAGAGGCCTGTGGAGCAGAGCTGTCACGCGGACAAGACAGAGATGCTGATGGTATGCAGGCCCATTGACCTACATCTGGGAGAATATATCAGTTCTCATTACAATCAGACCTCCCATTAAGGAACAGTTTTGCAACTCTGAGATGCTCACTGACCTAGCATTCAGTAGTGTGATCTTTTAGCTTCAGTTGGGGCCCTTTGTTGGTACCAACAATTTGGATACTATTTTGTACTGATGGTATTGTTGCAAATGAAGAAGAAGAGTTTGGATTTGATATCCCGCCTTTCACTCCCCTTCAGGAGTCTCAAAGCGGCTAAGATTCTCCTTTCCCTTCCTCCCCCACAACAAACACTCTGTGAGGTGAGTGGGGCTGAGAGACTTCAAAGAAGTGTGACTGGCCCAAGGTCACCCAGCAACTGCATGTGGAGGAGCGGAGACGCGAACCTGGTTCCCCAGATTACGAGACTACCGCTCTTAACCACTACACCATAGTGGCTCTCTGTTGGGTGCCTCCCCCTCTCTCTGCCAAGTGGTGGCAAAAACCCATGGGGTTCCAGGTGTGTGTTCCTTTGGAGAACTGAGATCCTGCACAGACTGTGGTAGCATAAGAAATGTGGTTTGTTCACCTGTTTCCACCTTCAGTCTGCATTGAGGGAGTCCAGATCTTACTGCATGGTCATTTCAAGAGGGGCTTGTACCCCACAGCAGTGCAGCACTGGAGTCCGAGGCATCTCTCCCAGCCATCCTGCAGCCATCCTGCCCAAGATGGATCCCAGTCTGTTTGCTTCCCTCTTCCTCTTCCAGAACACCTTGCTCAAAAACTCTCTTTTCCTGTCATCTCAATCATACAACCCATCACCTTGGCAATATCTGTCTCCCCAGGCCAAAGGATTCCTCTCAGATGACCATCAACCCCTTTTGGCATGCTAACAGATTTGCTGTTCACTAGGCCAGCCAGGCTGGTTTACATAAGCCAGCCCAGGGATTGCTTGCCTGGCACAGTTTGCATATTGTACTTCCATCCATATCTCAATTAATCAAAATCCTACCATTTATTAATTTTTAAGGCTTAGGGGGTCCCCCCCGAAATCTATAATAATCTATTCACTTGACTATTGTCGTTGGAAATAGTCTGAAAGACTTAAAATGAAATATTTCAACTTTTATCAAGCACTAGGTGCATAACACCAAGTCTTGAAGATCTTCCCTAAATACCAGTTTATTTTCAAGCCAAGTAACTGATTTTGACAGGATGTGAGGCATCACAGAAGAACCAAGTTCATAGGGACTCATTCTTCAATACATCAGCATAAGATTGCAGGTTTAGCAAAGTTGGAAATATTGGCATAGAAAAGCTTCTGGGTTGTTCAGCTTGTATCTACATTGGGCAGCGGTCTGGAACATAACTTTTGATATATGGAAAACAAGATCTACCTAGGATGCCAGTGGCAACCATTGTTCTCTAAAAAGAGAGATGACACACTGATAACTCCATAAATTGAACAGGATACTATTCATCTGAAGCTGTATAGTAAATGTCAGGTGTCACTATTAAACAAAGGCTGCCCTTTATGGGTCTTATGATGGGGGTGGGAAGCAGTGCAATGCCTTCCAGCAATCTTTGGAGATGATTAGCAAAATGCTATTTTCTCGCTGTGGCCTCATTGGTTTGATTATGAAGATATTTTTCACCTTTCTTCTAATTTCTATCTCTTCTTCATTTATAGGCCAAACCGTTTTACGATATCATTGACAGTATTTGCCCATAAATTAGATAAATTTCAACAGAATGTTGTCTGAAAGGGTTTGATAACTATTTTGCTTTATTGTTCCTAGTGACAGCGAGATTAGATGGATGGCCAAAGTAATACAGGGGTAATGCTCCTGACATTCTCTCCTGGAATTCATGGTTCCTTGCTAGGTGTGCCAACAATGCATTACTAATACACTAGATCTTGGCAGTAATACCTGGCTCATAGAGTTCACTGTGTGGAAGAAGGCACTAAGAAATACCTTGGTCAAGCACTGCTCTATGACAAGTCTGAACTCATTACCTACATAGTGTAAAGGTAAAGGTAAAGGGACCCCTGACCATTAAGTCCAGTCGCGGACGACTCTGGGGTTGCGGCGCTCATCTTGCTTTATTGGCCGAGGGAGCCAGCATACAGCTTCCGGGTCATGTGACCAATATGACTAAGCCACTTCTGGCAAACCAGAGCAGTGTACAGAAATGCTGTTTACCTTCCCGCTGGAGCAGTACCTATTTATCTACTTGCACTTTGATGTGCTTTCGAACTGCTAGGTTGGCAGGAGCTGGGACCAAGCAACAGGAGCTCACCCCGTCATGGGGATTCGAACCGCCAACCTTTGAATCGGCAAGCCCTAGGCTCTGTGGTTTAACCCACAATGCCACCCGCAACCCTACCTGTAAAGTGTACATAATGTTAATTTGGGAGATAGTAGACCAGGTCCAAATCTCTGCTTAGCCATGAAGTTCACTGGCTAGCCTTCAGCAAGTCACTGTCTCCCACTCTAAGCTACCATAGAGAATTGTGAGGATGAGTAAATGAAAGTATGAGTTGATGAATGAGAATGTGTTACTATGAGTTATTCGTTCTAAACCTGAAATATAAAGGAATTAGACGGGGTAAGCAACAATGGTCTTCTGTGTCTCTGTTCATGTGAGATTGAATGGGTTTTGCTAATGCCACGTCTGGAAAGTAGTCTTAGCGCTACAGGTTTTTCATTGTGCAAGACTGATAGGACCATATATTATATAACAGGGGTGGGAAATCTTAGGCCTAGAGGCTGAATGTGACCCTCCAGCCCTCACTATCTGGTCCTCGGGATTCTGCATTGGTCACAGCCATGCTCCTCACCATACCCATCAACAGTCCTGAGTAGACCGAGACATCCCAGGATTACAGAAGCCATCCTGGTCACCCCAATTGGGCATAGCCAGTGTGCCTCTTCTGCCCATTGCTGCCCCTCCATAGGAGGAAAAGAAGCCAATGAAGATGAGGATGGCGGGGAAGAGGAGGAAAAGGAGGAGGAACTGGAGGTGCTGGTCCGGTGCTGTCTGAGGGAGCTGTTACTTGTAATGGAGGCAGAAGGCTGAGGTGAGGAAACCCCATCTGGCTTGTATGGGAGTGCAGCATAAAAATATGTGTGTCCTGATTTTAATTGTAGGAATGTTGAAGGTGATGCTTCACTAGCACTGCTTTTTACCCTCCTCTGGAGATTTCACTTCACTGGAATATGCCCTCACACTGTGTATGTGTCTGCCCATTCCTGTTACTGGTATGTGGCCCCTGAATGCCTTCATCTGCCCCCGGTTGCAACAAAACATGTCTCTTCCATATTGGCCTCTTACAGCCACAGCAGGTGCTGTAACCACCCAACAGTTTAACTTCACACCCCCCCAAAGCACATTCCTCCATTGTCTCCCAAGACCAATGGATGCCAAAAAGCCAATGAAAACGTTTATTCACATTTATAGACACCTCTGTTTTGTTTTATTCACTGTTAATTTATGGCATAGAATCGATGCACAGAATGAAAATCGAGAGGTGGGAAATAAGGAGGTTATGTTCTTTCTGTATTTAGAGTGTAATGTTTTGTTTAAATTATCTATACATTTTCAGTACGTGTGAATATCAGCTCACGTAAACAGTGTAACGTGGAAGAACCACGCTGAAAGAAGATGCAGGAGAACCTCTGCTGAGCAGGGATTTCTCCACCCCATGAATGTCCTATTTATGGAAACTTCAGCTCTTAATGCTCTCCTCCTATATTAAACTGCTGACATGAGTAGAAAATTTGCATAACTTTTACAGTGGTACCTCAGGTTACATACGCTTCAGGTTACAGACTCTGCTAACCCAGAAATAGTGCTTCAGGTTAAGAACTTTGCTTCAGGATGAGAACAGAAATTGTGCTCCGGTGGCGCGGCAGCAGCAGGAGGCCCCATTAGCTAAAGTGGTGCTTCAGGTTAAGAACAGTTTCAGGTTAAGTATAGACCTCCGGAACGAATTAAGTACTTAACCTGAGGTACCACTGTATTCATATGAATTAGCACTATTAGCAGTGGTGGTCCTCTAATGTCCTCTAATTTCTTCACCAGAGGAAAATCTCTCCCTCCCTCTCTCCCTCTCCTTCCTCTCTCCCTCTCCTTCCTTCCTTCCTTCCTTCCTTCCTTCCTTCCTTCCTTCCCCTCATTCACAAGGTACAAGACTGAGACAACTTTACCATTGTGAAAATTTGTACCAGCAGCCACCTACGTTTTTAAAGTCAAAGTTGTACCCCATATTCCTTTAAAATAATAATAATAATAATAATAATAATAATAATAATAATAATAAGTTTTTCTTGAACTCCCCCCAACCCCCCCCCCCCACAAACAACAAAGTAGGACAAAATCAATGTAGTGACAGAAAGCATGAAGAAAACACGCTAGACTACAGGGTAGACTATGATGGATACAATACAGAAAATTTGTTAGCATTCTGAAATTTCAGGTCTGGCCAACACTATTCAGGCAAACCAAAAGGAAAGATGGGATGCTGGAGGTCAGAGTGTCTTATCTTTGTTATTAACATGTGTAATAAATCAAAACATGTCTTAGAGAACTTGTCTTTGCTTAGTTTTCTCCTTGCTTTCCAGCATCTCTGTGTTAACTTATCATTTAGAGCCAGTTGCCAGACTCTGGGGTACTGGGCATTAACAGAGATGTTAGCAAAATCCTTCCAGTGACATACAATTTCTAATCTAGCAGCCACAAGTAACTTCACTATCAGATCTCTGTGGACCAGGGCTTATTAACCCCTTCCCTGGAGATAAATAGGAAAGCAAGCAAAGGGTCAGTTGTTAAGGGTTGTAGTACAGCTAGACTAACACATGTAAAAATTAATACCCAATGAGCCTCCACCTTAGGGCAAGTCCACCTTAGGTAATATAGCTTCTCCAATGCATAGAAAAGAGGCTCTGATTTATATAACTCAGCTGCACTGGAGTCCTATGCCATATGTGAAAGAGCTTCAATCCAGCCTCATGGATGTTAGCAGAAGTGAATTTCAGCTGACATTTTGACCACATTGTGTCCCAATCATTGTCTATTTAAATCACTTTCCGTTGGGAGTACCTGCCAAATCTCCATGCCCTAAAATCTCCCGAGAAGGTGTCTAATCTTATATTCTCATATCTGTATTTCAGTTACTTCATGGCATGTCCCTCTGGGTTTTAAATGAAGTGTGGAAAGCTGGGCAGGAGAGCAACCAGAAGTGGGCCACTTGGTGGGCCACAGTCACAATGCTGGTTTCCTGGTAATACCATCCAGTGGCCCTACGAATGTGCATGCAGATCCCAGACCTCCCCACACCTTCCCCCTCCTGATAAGTCTCAGTGCTGCTGCTGCTGAGAAGCTAACAATGCAGCTTGGCCCCACTGTCAGAGACTGGACTGAGGAGGAATAGTGGGAGTAGGAGGGCAGTATTGATTTAGAACAGTGGTTTGCGGACTTCCGGTCGAGCCACGGACCCGACGCAAGCGGGACTTTTCTTGGCAAGAGAAAGTCCGGGTTCTCAAGGGTAAAAGGGGGTGTTACAGGGCGCGATAGCCCCCCAAAACCCCTCTGGAGGGAAACCAGAGGGTCAGGATCCCAGCGGATCCATTTGCAGATCTCCCGGCCGCCAGGTAACTCCGTAATTGGAGCGAAGAGAGCGGCGGGCGGAGAAAGCAGGCACCGGGAAGCCATTGTCTCACCCTCGAGAACGCAGCCTCAGGCTTGCAGGGCGAGTGACCGATTCTCAAAGCAAACAATCGGAGCCAAATTTGGATTATAATTGGATTACATAAAAGAAGGCTTTGGAAAAAAGAAGGAGATAAAAAGAGGTCAGTTTTGTCTGTAATCGGAGAGGAACGCAAGACTACGAGCGGAGCGTGGAAGGGAGGTTGGTGATACGGCAAGCGGTTTGAACTTCTCTCTCTTGGAGAACTTGTTAAAAGTAAGATAAATTGTTGCAAAGGCAATAAAAGCTGCAGAAAAAGAGTGTAACTAAAAGAGGGAGCAGAGGGTAACTATTTTGATGACTTTAAAAGGTCTTTGATATAACGAACGGTCTGAGTGAAGAAAGAAAGAAAGTTACTTCTCGGTACTTTTGGTTTTGAAAAAAAACTGCGCAACAAAATAGAACTTTTGTGTCTCCATTTTAAGCTGAAGGAAGTCACCCAGCGAGAAATAAAATATAATAAAGGGATGGAAGGACAATATTGAACAGTATAAAATTTTCTTTAATGATTTGTTACCCCTGCATCTAACCAAATTTGAACGTTTAAGTATAAAGGGAAAGGGAAGGGACTATGTTTGAATGAAGGCTACCTACTCAAGCTGTTTTTGGATTTTTGTGCATGTCCGCGGAATGAGCTGAGAAAGAACTGCCAAGCTGGCTGCTTTAAGGATTACATTTTCATTTGGAGCCAAGTGAATTGGAACTGACTTAATTACTCTTCCTTGTTTTATTTTATTTTTATTTTCCCTTTTTTACTATTGGACTAGTCTGGACTGTCAAACTAAATATCCTTCTTCTTTTCTCTCTTCTTTCTCTTTACATTTGAACTTAAAACTATCATTTTACTTAAATAAAAAAAGACTAAAATCATTGCTAAAAAACATGGACCAAGAATTAATAGAGGAAATGCAACAAAGGACAGGGTTGGAAGTGGTGAACAAAGTGAAATATTTAGGAATATGGTTAACCCCCAAGAATATAGATTTGTTTCAAAATAACTACCTACCTGTTTGGAATGGAATAAAAAGGGATTTGGAGATGTGGGGAAGATTGAAATTATCTTTTTGGGGGAGGATATCTACGATAAAGATGAGTGTGCTGCCAAGGATGTTATTTCTATTCCAATCATTGCCGATAATTAAAGGGACATCAATTTTTAAAGAATGGCAAAAAATAATTTCAAGATATATCTGGCAGGGCAAGAAGCCAAGGATTCAGTTTAAGTTACTAACAGATGTGAGAGAAAGAGGTGGCTTCGCCCTGCAGATTTGAAATTATATTATGAAGTATCATGCCTATGTTGGTTAAAGGAATGGATAAAATTAGAGAATGGAGAGTTGTTGGATCTAGAAGGATTTGACAATAGATTTGGGTGGCATGCATATCTATGGTACGAAAAGAGAAAAATCCATAAAGGTTTTGAAAACCACATCTTCCAAAGATCACTGATAGAGGTGTGGGAGAGGTATAAAAATCACTTGGAACCAAAACTCCCCCATTGGATTTCACCATTGGAAGTGATGAGTGTGAAAAAGATAAATATGAGGGGGAGGTGGATAACTTACGGAGAACTGATAGTAAGAGAGGGGGGGGGAATGGAAAATGAAAACTTATGAAGAGGTGAAAGAATTTGTTTATGATTGGTTGCATTATTATCAGATCAGTGAAATGTTTAAAAAAGATTGTAAAATGTGTGGATATGAAGGAAAAGAATCAAAATTTCAAATAGAGGTATTGAATAATGAGTATAAAAATTTGTCTAAAATGTATAAAATGTTGCTGGAATGGCATACAAAAGATGAAGAGGTAAAATCGGTAATGATACATTGGGCCAGAGATTTCGGTTATAATATACAATATGATGACTGGATGAAATTATGGAACGAAAGGTTAAAATTTACGGCGTGTACCGCGTTGAAGGAAAATGTAATGAAAATGGTATATAGATGGTACATAATGCCAGTCAAATTGGCTAAAATGTATAAAACATGTAATAAGTGTTGGAAATGTAAAGAAAAAGAAGGAACTTTTTATCATATGTGGTGGGAGTGTAAAAAGGTGAAAGGCTTCTGGGAAATGATATATAATGAATTGAAAAGGATGTTGAGATATACATTTGTTAAAAAACCAGAGGCCTTCCTACTAGGATTGGTAGGTAATGAAATTAATAGAAAAGACTGTAAACTTTTCCAATACGCAGTAACAGCAGCAAGAATACTTCTGGCGCAAAGATGGAAGCAGGAAGAGATTCCAACAGTGGAAGAATGGAGAATGAAACTGACTGAATACGCAGAATTGGATAAACTGACTGGGAAGATTCGATATCAGAAAGACCAAAAGTTTATCGAGGACTGGGGGAGATTTAGAGAATATCTGAAAAGCATATGTGATGTACAGACAACGCTTGTTGGTTTTGAAGAGTCTCTGTGAAAAATTAAGAAATATTGTAAAAAAGAAGTAGGAGAAAGGAAAAGGAATGGTTAAAGGCAATAATAAGTTTAGAAATGCGTTGACAATAGAAATCTTAACGAAAGATTGGCAGAGAAACTGAGGGAAGTCAAAAATTGATGAATGTGTGATAAAATACGAGCTGATTGTATAAAAATGTTTGGAAAATGAATAAAAAATATTATATATAAAAAAATAGAACAGTGGTTTGCAAAGGGGCATAGTCCAGAGGGGAAAAGCTGGGAAATACTGGGTGAGGAACAGCTAGAAGAGGAAAGACCAGGAGAGAGACAGCTGGCAGATTCAGTGTCCTTGGACAGCATTCTTGGGCCCCCTTCGCCTAGGACTAGACGGGTTCTGAGAGTGATAGAACAGAAAGTGCAGTGGCAACAAGCTCAGATTACCCGACATAGGAGTGACGTAGATTAATGGGGATGGAGGGAGTGAACCTTAACTGGGAGCAGCAGTTAGAGAGATATGCATTCCTCGCTGTGCTTATTAAAGAAACTATCTTCTAAGAATGCTCCTTTCGTTTGATCTGCTTATTTACTGCCACCAGGGGAGGGATCCGATTCCCCAAAGTGTGACATCACTGGATGAGCCACTACCGGTGGGTACTGAGCACCTGTGACTGGTTCATTCCTTTTGTTTTTTAGAGGACTCCTTCCTTTTACCTGTTAAACCTGGCACATGGTGGGGAGCCTCCCTGCAGTTACAGGAAAGCCTAGCATCACCTGGGAAGACTGCAGGGTGCAGGCCACCCTTGAGGTGATTTGCAGAAGGAAAGAAAGCGCGTTCACATACTCGCCTTGGGCAACCTGAAAGTAAGGTTGTTGTTGTTTAGTCGTTTAGTTGTGTCCGACTCTTTGTGACCCCATGGACCAGAGCACGCCAGGCCCTCCTGTCTTCCACTGCCTCCGCAGTTTGGTCAAACTCATGCTGGTAGCTTCGAGAACACTGTCCAACCATCTTGTCCTCTGTCGTCCCCTTCTCCTTGTGCCCTCAATCTTTCCCAACATCAGGGTCTTTTCCAGGGAGTCTTCTCTTCTCATGAGGTGGCCAAAGTACTGGAGCCTCAGCTTCACGATCTGTCCTTCCAGTGAGCACTCAGGGCTGATTTCCTTAAGAATGGATAGGTTTGATCTTCTTGAAGTCCATGGGACTCTCAAGAGTCTCCTCCAGCACCATAATTCAAAAGCATTAAATCTTCGGCGATCAGCTTTCTTTACTGAAGAATGTAAGGTAAGAAAGTTAAACCCAACCAAAGCTTTCAATTCAACCATGAATTCACAGAATTTTTCCTTCCCCTTTGAAAATTGTTAGATGCAATTTCTTTCTTTTATTAATTAATTGATGGAGAATGGTTGGGGGAAAAAAATCCCAGACAAATGTTTGGATCCATGCTAATTTTAGGGTCATTTTCACTGAAGTTGTGTACAACTGTACATGATAGTACTTGTCATGAGAGGAATTGGGATGAGAATCCTGTTTTTCCAGAGGGACCATTGTTATTTTAAAGGAGGCAATATACAGTGTCATGCACAGCATGGTCCCTCCCTTGCTCTCTAGGCAAACCGCTGTGCCGTGTTCAGGAAAAAGAAAAGCAATTCGTTTTTGAAGATATACAACAAAAGGTGTGCATTTCAGTGGGAGCTTCATCTCCTCTGAAATTGCAACTTTTGTACTGAAAGTTGAACTCTATGAAAACAACAACAACACTATTCTAAATCCTTTAATTGGATACTGATTTTCCCCCTTACTCCATGAGGATACAAAGTTTAGTTTGCAACTAGGTAAAGCATTTGCTTTTGAAAAAATGTGTGCATTTAAGGATTGGAAAATGAGCTATGCTGTGTTTTCTGCATGGTTCATGTGCATTGTTGGGACTTCAAAGCACAGTGCCTGGCTGTTTGGAAAACGTTTGCAGACAGCCCCATGCTTTTCCTTAAACCTCTGAAACTGGAGTTTTAAGGAGCAGCATGGAGTTGTTTACAAGGGCTATTTGAAATTCCTTTCCCAAACAACCCCGTGCTTCTCCTTAAATCTCTAAAAATCAGAGGTTTTAAAACACTGCAATGCTCTTTGGGAAAGGGCTTTCGAACAGCCCTGCACTGATCTTTGACTCTCCAGTTTTTGGAGTTTCCAAGAGCAGCATTAGGAGAGAGAAACAGTTTCCATAGAATGGAAGGTGCACCTTTAGTAAGGTGCGCTCTCACTAGCCATTCCTTGATGGCTGGGAGTGTGTCTTGCTCTAACAAAAGAATAACCAAGAGCTCGCTTTAAACTGTTAATTGGTCTTTTGAAGCCCGACCCTTACTCACCCAACACTTCTGTAAAGTGGGTGGCGCTTTCCCAAAATGGCTTTGCAGGCCAAATGGGAGGCTTTCTGGGTCAGGTTTGAGCTGGAGGTCACTCCTGCCCTAGGAAATTGAGAAAACCTCTTGTGGCATAATTCATTTGTTTTTAAGTGTTGAGCAAATAGTAGTAGAGGAGCTCTCTAGCCATTGGCATTGCTCCTTCATGCCTAGATGGGACTAGGACAGAACGATGACAAGGTTGCTGCACTGGATTGGCCCCACCTCACCTGTCCAGGAAGTGAGAGCTGGACCATAAAGAAGGCTGATCGCCGAAGAATTGATGCTTTTGAATTACGGTGCTGGAGGAGACTCTTGAGAGTCCCATGGACTGCAAGAAGATCAAACCTCTCCATTCTTAAGGAAATTAGCCCTGAGTGCTCACTGGAAGGACAGATCGTGAAGCTGAGGCTCCAATACTTTGGAGAAGAGAAGACTCCCTGGAAAAGACCCTGATGTTGGGAAAGATGGAGGGCGCAAGGAGAAGGGGATGACAGAGGACGAGATAGTTGGATGGTGTTCTCGAAGCTACAAACATGAGTCTGACCAAACTGCGGGAGGCAGTGGAAGACAGGAGGGCCTGGCGTGCTCTGGTCCATGGGTTCAAGAAGAGTCGGACACGACTAAACGACTAAACAACAACAACAACACCTGTCCAGGTAAGCGTTAATGATGCTGGTGTCAGGAGGGTGTTTCCACAACTTTGTCCCACCACATACACCACAACAGCAAGCAATTATTGCTGTTAAGCAAGTGTGTTGGACGCACAAAGTAAGGAAGTATTCCTACAAAAAATATCTCTGAGAGCATTGGCATTTTTGCAAATGAAACTGTCTGCACTGTGAGTGGAGGCAGTATTTAGGGGAACGCAATGTATTCAGGACACATTCCATGTTGCTGACTATATGGAAAAGATTGATGTGCTCCTGCATCAGCCAATTAGCAATTAAACAGCTTTGATTTGCTACCCAATGCAGCAATGCTGTATGGAAAATTCTCCACTTGGTGAAATGACTACAGTAATATTATATTTAATTACTTCATTGTTAGTAACAGTGTTTTGTGAACACCATTGAATGTGTGATAATGAGACGCAGCATTAGCCAAACTTTGATGCAGACAAAAAGCATGATTGTTCATCTTGTCCAGATTGGGATTTCATTTCTATTTGCGAATGGCATATGCTAGTATCTTCTTCTGCAGTTAATGACCTCATTGTTGATAGCTGGGTGGCAACTATTTTCTTTTCTACAAGAACATTATGTTTCAAATAGGGATTTAGGATAATCTCTAGAGATTGTGTGTTCTTGCTAGATTTCCAATATAAGGCAGCTACAAATCCTGCTTTTTGTCTTCTAGGATCTAAATATCAGGGTAAAAAACAAAATGATAAATTCCTATCATTTTTAACATTTTGCTGCAGCTTTTCCTCGCCCAGTCACCTTGTTTTTCGTTAGATTATTAACTCTCACTAGGATGGATTGGATAATACCAATGTGCTTTTGGAGTGATGGATTGCATCAGCCTGTGACACTTAGGCTGCCTTCATACTGCAGTTTATGCCATTTTCCTGACATCTCCCTGTTATTTTGCACATTATATTTGAGCGTTCACATGATGTAAAAACCACTTATGGAAAACTAATGAAATGTAATGGACTATATGGTGCAAGTTTAATGCTCATTTCCACGTCATTTGATTCCATGGAAATATCTGTCTTCGGCCCCTTGTCTTGGATAATTGTGGGAGTCTTGTGGGGCAATTCTCCAGCCTTTTTCATGGGTTCACCATGTGCTGGCATGCCAGCATGCACTGCACTCCCTGCCCATTTCCAGGTCCATACTTTTTTTGTCGTGTGGCTGACCAGGCGGCAACAGCCCTAGCCCCCAGGGATCATAAGGAAGGAATAAATACTCTGACAACATTATATGAAATTAAAATTAGGTCATAGCTTTATTAAACTTCCAAATGTAGGAAGACCTTGGCTTAGGCCTTGGGCTTAGGCCGGGGGGAACTGGGGCTCATCAGGGTAAATGGGATATGGGGGTGTTCTGAGAGACGTAAATGTTGCAGGCAGCCAAGCCCATATCCCCACACACAGGGTAGTTCACTGACGACCTTTCAGTGTATAGCCAGTGACACCCATATATATGACCCCTTTAAGAGGGGGTCCTGGAATCGCGCCCCCCCCCCATATAGAGAAGAAAAGACTAAAGGATGCCACCCAAGGCCATAACCGCCAAAGCTGTGACGAATTGCTACGGGGAAGACAAATCCTGCCAATGCAGGAAAATTTCTTCCCAGTCCTTCAACAGCAACCAATCAAAGACCATAGCAGCGCCCGCTAAACAGGAAGAAAAAGTTAATCTGCAAGCAAGAAACATTAAACAAAGGGAGGGTAGGGAGGGTGAATCTTCAGAGCCGACTGCCTGGCTATTGTCGGCTCCAGCCCCTATTTATAAATGGGACTGGTCCCACCTCCCGGCAAGAAACTTGATTACTAAGGCTGGGTGTGAACCTCCAAAAATTAACACTGAAAGGCAAGCCAGCCCCTGTTTGCCAGTAAGTAGCCCCACGCGCGATCCCACAAAGGGCACTCACCATGTAAAGTGTGAGTGCTCATTGTGGAAGGAACGTTAGAAAACAGAAGTGCTAATCTTCTATCATTGAACAGATACAATAAACCCCACATGTGAATGCAGCCTTAGTATAATGAGTCAACTGAATTAAACAATGGAGATGAGGAAGGGCCTCTATTTTAATGTGGCCTCATATGAGATATTTAGGTTCATCTGAGCTGGGTCTAGCCTTATAATGGCTTCAGCTGACTTAAAAACAATTAGAAGAGGGCAGAAAAAAGAGCTGAACAGAACTACTTCCTTTGCTAGGGATAGTATGATGTAGTTTAGTAGGAATCTTCTCTATTTAGATAGCAACATTCTCTGGGGCTTCCCTAATGACTTGTATTATTCATATTCAACAAATTCACAGTCTAGCCATTCCTTGTATGTCCATTTTGGTTGCCCTTCCCAACTCTAAAATAGACTTCATGACAGTTATAGCGAACCTGTGGCCCTTCAGATGTTGTCAGACTCCAACTCCCATCAGCCTCACCTATCACGGCCAATGGTCAGGGATGACGTGAGTTGGAGGGCCAGAGTTCCCTCATTCCTTATCTATGCTATAGGATGGACAGAGTACAGTGGTACCTCGAGTTACAAATGCCTCAGGTTACAAACGCTTCAAGTTACAAACTCCGCTAACCTGGAAGAGTTACCTCAAGTTGAGAACTTTGCCCCAGGATGAGAATGGAAATCGTGTGCCGGCGGTGCAGCGGCAGCAAGAGGCCCCATTAGCGAAAGCACGCCTCTAGTTAAGAACAGTTTCCGGTTAAGAATGGGCCTCCAGAACGAATTAAGTTCATAACTTATAATGGGTATCTCCTGTCGTTTCCGGGATAGCTGCAAGTAACCTTTCATTTTGTTGAAATTTGTCTGTCTTGAGAGACAAGGGTGCCCCCCTCCAGGGAGGTTGAGGCCAGTGAATCACAGCACCTGCTGTGGCCTCAGAGACTGGTAACCCATTCACTGCTGCCTCCCACATTATTTCGGCTGTGTTAGCAGACTTCTGTGGGGTGCAAGCCTTCGACAGTGTGTATGGCGGTCATGGGCTGCCCAGATAACTAGAGCCTACTCTTGGCCTCACTGATGTGGTCCAAAGGAAAGCAGAGCAATACTTTTGGCATCAGCTTGGTTGCAGGAGTTGCTGGAAAGATGCGTACAAGATGCCATCCAATTGTCTTAGGGACTCCACTCCAGATTTGTGTAGGATTCAGTCCTTAACCTTTTTTTTTCTCCCGAAGATGTCTTGCAATGCAGCGGGCATGGGTTTTTCCTGGAGATTTGCTCCCAAAGCCTTTCTCACAAATGAGTACAAGACAGTGGAGGTTTAGGACACCATTGGAAAAAACAACAACATTGGATGTACCCACTGGCCATTGAAGGTAGCCATCGTTTTCCCCAGCCATGTCTCCTGGGAGTGGTGCTACATGATGAGATAGGTAGCTTTGTTCCATTTGGCCAGTGTAACTAAGGTAGGAATGTTGCCAACTCTGCTGCTAATTGATGGCAGAAAAAAACAACCATTTTTGTTAAAGAAGGAAGGTTATTATCCTAAACCTTTCAGATTAATCCTACCCTTGAGAAAATCACTGAAAATGGCATCCCTTTCATGGCCTGCAAATGGGCCCAGGGAAGGGAGAAGTTTTTAAAAAATAAGATTAGATTCCAGATCAGTAGGCCTGAGACTTTACTTGTGTCATAAAGAATAAGTTTTAAAATCTATAGTTCTTCTAATTGGGCCATATTAGATAATTTCTTTCTTGTCAGGCTTTATTACTTAAAATTGGATTATAAAGAGACAGACATCTATATTCCTTTAAGTTTTATTTAATTTGTCTTGAATGGTGTCAAAAGGCATTTAATAATTCAATCCTTTCCCAAGGGGGAAAAGTCGTTACCATCTCCATAGGCAAAAAAAGTGAAGATATTTCTATCAAGAAATATGCATTTTATGGTATAAGAGAATGTATAAAGCATGGTTTGATTTATATTACCCAAGTACAGAATAATGGGTATCTCCTGTCGTTTCCGGGATAGCTGCAAGTAACCTTTGATTTTTTTTTGATTTTTTTTTTTTTTTTTTTTTACTTATAAGGAATAAAATTACAGTTCTTGAGAGTATATTAGCCATTTTCTGCCTATAGCACAAAGAGAGATCACATTTTGGCAATTTTTAAAATTAGAAACAGCACTAGAGCCATGAACACATAAAGCAGCCTGCTTAACCCTACTGATGCCATCAGAAATAACCAAGTTTTGTGGTCTATTTATGCATAACTTATTTTAAAGCAATTGTTCCATGATGATCTCACCCATGACATTAATTCCTTTTATTATTCCAATTATTCTTCCTTTAGCCTGCTTGTTGAAATAAAAGTGTCTTCACATTACATGAGAAAAACTCTATGGCCACTGAACTGCTACAGTGACAAACTATAAAGATGTTTTTGTTTTTGTAGTAGAGAGTGAATCATTATTTTAAACAGCTTCATCTGCTTCCTATGTCTTTCCAATAAGGGGGAGGAAATGCCGATCTTTGGACCATACTTCAGTAATGAGTTTAATCACTCTCTTCTTTATCTATTGATCACATCAATCTCTTGTCTTTAGTCCAAAAAAGAATGTGCATCAAGAGTGCAGGCAGGAATCGCAATTTCAACAGACCTGAACACATATGCTGCATATGTAAGCAGGTGCAATGAGTTGACTATACTGGTTCTATCACAGAATAATGGATATACATGAATATGCCTTATACCATGTCAGATCATTAGTTCTTCTAGCTCAGAATTGTCTACATTGACTGGTAGCCGCTCTCCAAGGTTTCAGAGACTGGACTCTCCCAGTCCTACTTGATACCTTCAGCAGGCAAAGCATATGGTCAACAGTTGGGTCTCACCAATAGTGATGTTCAAGGAAGACGTGACTGATGGCTGGCATCATTCTTCAGTGCAGCGCACTACTCAAGTATCATGGAAACAAATGCATGGAAGTATGAGGCCACCCAACAGCCCGTGCCCTTTCCGTTGAGCAGTGTAACATCATAATTTTTACTTATTTATTTATATTTTATTTATTAGATTTACCATCCCTCATGGTAAGGTCTCAGTGAGGTTATGAGATCAAACAAGTGAGTAGTCTAATGAATCAAGGGGAAGACTGCTGTTCATTATAGAACTGGAAGTTCGGAGAGCTGAATCATGCCAATGTGAGAAGTGGTCTCACTGTCCATCTCAGGTAGATGATCTCTTTCCTTCACAGCACACTGCTTTATGCCAGAGTACAAAAGTTTCCCACTGTTTCATCACATTTTAGTTGGTGTCAGGGACTCGACTGAAGAGGGGGCTTGGGAACCGGCCCCTGCTTCCCTCAGAGGAGGGGGAGTAGGGGGAATTGGCCCCCCGCTTCCCCTGTAGTTTCCAGAGAAGAGGGAGACAGGATTGTATTGCAGCAAAACACTGAGCTGCCAAGTTATGAGATCTTAGGGGAAGGATGGGGAGTTGGAGAACTGCCAACAGAGAATTCCTTGGAGAGCATAGAAGCCCCTCCTCTCCTGAATAAAAACCACAAATATGAACTTTCTTATTTCTTCTTTGATCCATGATGTAGCCCAAGGGAGGGGAGAATCCCTCATAAAGGTATTTCTAAATTATGGAATACCTGCCCCCAGTACCTGGACATTTGGTGGCCATTTGGCTCAGGCAGCACAGCTGAGCAAAGGGACCTCTCCACTCAGTCCACCACCACCTCATTTCAGCAAATGGGTATTATTATTATTGTTACTCTATGACATGAAGCCTGGATCCCATCTAGTGTTGCAACCGATAGACCAAATTTCCTAGGACTTCCAGAAGCAGGAAGTGCTGAGTGTGAGATAGAAGAAGGTTTCCTTAATCTCCTTTTAAGTACTACTTGTGCCTGCAAATCTATGGCAACAATTGTAAAAGACGGCATGCACCATCGAAAGCATTATGCCTTTTATACCAGTTTAATGCTTCCTGTTATTACAAATTGGGCCTTACAGCAACTCATTATACCTCCCATAAGCGTCCCATAATGAGTCGTTATTTATTCGATAAAACAAATTTATTATCAATTACTGCTATTAATAAGCCATTTTATACAACGCTGTAAACGTACGTGGTTCTTCCTCAATAAAAATATTTGTTTTCTTGCCTTGAAGACCTTATGTTCTAAGACAACAGTTAATTGGCCATTAATAGCAATGCAGTTCTAATGAAGTCCATAGTCTGCATGTAGACAGTAGATCTCCCTGTAAAATTGTTACAAGTGTATTCATCTGAATGGTAAATATGGAAATAAGGGTAATGTTTAAAACTTAGATGAGCTGTTAGTAAGTGAAGTCAGCTGTTTCTGAACAGGGGAAACTAGTATAATTAATAATGGTGAGAAGTTGGTAACAAACAAACAAAAATCCTGTCAACTAACAGTGAACTAATTCTATGAGAGCAGATCCTTACATAGCAAAAGTGGTAGTGTCCATACACAACATGGAGGTGTCAGCAGGCTTCAGTAATGATTGCATGGGGAGAATCTTGGGGGGGGGGTCGACCCAAATATTGCTCAACAAGGACTGAGCATGCTCAGTAGTTATGGAATGCTGGCTAACATCTTTAACTTCATTCCTAATCCTGTGTCTGGAGAGGCAAATTTGAAATATAAAGTGACACACTTTTAACCTGATCCTCAGTGGAAAATATCGCCACCTTTGGCACCACTCTCTTAAGGAATGGCCATTAAAAGAAATTTTCTTATGAGGAATATAAGAAAAAGAATGATCCAAGATAGAACAGTGATGCAGACATTACACATTACCAGGAATGTTAGCTTAGTTCTGTGCAACAGAATAGAAGCCATTTAAACAATGTTCCCTGCTAGTAGTGAGAAACTATGCTTTAATAATTAAAAAGAAACCAGTGTCCTATATAGAGTTTATTTCTTAAACATCGTTAAGAGGTCTTTCTCGGGTGCTTTGCTGAATTTCGATTCGGCTACTTCATGTGGAAAATTGGTAAGTTTTAACATACAATTAAGTTTCCCTTAAGTTTCAAGGTTACTTCTTTGGCTGAGCTGCAGAATGGATGATTGAATGGAATCAACTAGAAGGCCTACGCCAGGCATAGGCAAACTCAGACCCCCCAGACGTTTTGGGACTACAACTCCCATCATCCCTAGCTAACAGGACCAGTGGTCAGGGATGATGGGAATTGTAGTCTCAAAACATCTGGAGGGCCTATGCCTGGCCTACGCAAACACTTATTGCTGCACACTTACACAAATCTGAAGGGTTGACATATGGAAGATGGAGTAAGATTGTTTACTCCTGCCCAAGGGCCCAAGTTACGATGAATGAGATTCTGACTAAACATCAGAAAGAACTTTCTGTCAGCAAGAGCTGTTTGACAATGGAACAAGACTCCCTTGGAAGGTGGTGGTCTCTCCTTCCTTGGAGGTTTTTAAGCAGAGGTTGAGTGGCTCCCTGCTATGGATGCTTTAGCTGAGATTCCTGCATTGCAAGGGATTGGACAAGATGAGCCTTGGGACCCATTTCAACTCTGAATTTCTATTATTGCAATGCATCCAGTTGCACTCATGGAGCTTGGCTGGGACTGTGTGGACACACTACTGGTACATTTCTCACTAGTGGACAGTATAGTAGAAGTGCACAGCTTATCTGACTTCCCTCTGGCTCAGTTGCTGTTGCATATTGGGATGGACAGGAAGAGGGCCAAGGAGGCAGTGAGGTCAGCATGGTGCAAACATGCTGGTGGAGCCAATTCAGCAGCAGCAACTCAGCTGAAGGAAGCTCAGGTAATGGGCACAGCCCCACCACTCCACCCACTAGGGACACCTTCCATTTTGAAATGTTGCCTTGTACACATGATGCCTCTCCAGATTGTGACTTCCCTGGTATCCTCACACATTTTCAGAGGCGATGCCACTGAGTTTGTTAACTGAGCACAAGACTTTAAAAATGCTAAGCATGTGGTTTCCTTGTCTTTTCCAGACTTAATTCCTTTACTTTCCCTAATAAAATGTTCAAATTACCTGCTGTTTAATCCAGACACGTTGTGCTGAGCACCAGAGACAAACCACCAGGTATGCCGTTCAGAGAGTAACGATTAGGATGTGAATGGTTGGGGATATTAATATTTTATTTAGTTGTATTTTATAATTACCACTAATTAGGCATTACTTGGTGATCTAAGGAAATCAATTTAATGGTTATAGAACTTGGTTCAACATTAAGCTGTATAATTATATGTCTCCACAGAAATGAAAGAGATTCCTCTGAATTCATAGCGAAATGTCTGTGAGCAAAAAAATGCTTCAGATGATTCTTTCCTGCATGGTATACAATAGGCTTGATTTAGAGAGATCTTGCGTACAACTGCATGTGCCTGCAAATAGAATCTGTTTAGACAACTAATAATAGTTGAGGGGGATCGTGGGTAAGGAGAATGCTGTTGTGTTCAGGTTCTGCTTTCAGGTTCCCATAGGCATCTGGTTGGCCACTGTGAGAACAGGATGCTGTGCCATTGGCTTCATCCAGCAGGCTCTTCCTATCTTCTTATGGTAACTAATGAATGTCTGTCAGGGAGGAACCAGGAGGGTTATGCCCTCTGTTTTCACCTGTTAGTTCATTTGATATTTTTGCATTTTACAGAGCACTAAACACAGAGTGTACAGAGATCAGCAGGCATGCAACTCCGTACAACACATGCAGACTGACAGAGCCATCGAATTGTGAAGGGGCCCTAGTTCAACACCCCCCCCAATGCAGAAATCCTGCCCACAGCTGTCCCTGGGTGGACTCCAACCACCAACCTTCTGGTTAACAGCCAGGCAAACTGACCCATTGCGCCACAGAGGATATGTAGACCAGGGATCAGCAAACTTTTACAGCAGGGGACCGGTCTACTGTCCCTCAGACCTTGTGGGGGGCTGGACTATATTTTGAAAAAATATATATGAATGAATTCCTATGCCCCACAAATAATCAAGAGATGCATTTTAAATAAAAGGACACATTCTACTCGTGTAAAAACATGCTGATTCCCAGACCGTCCGTGGGCTGGATTGAGAAGGCGATTGGGCTGGAACCGGCCCTCAGGTTTTAGTTTGCCTACCCATGGTGTAGACTATGTACAGAAGATTAAATGAGCATGTGCATACTGTGGGACTGGCAACCATGGCACAGTGCTGATGCCTTGATCCACATGATCATTGAGCATGTGATTTGGTTTGTTGTTGTTATTTAGTCATTTAGTTGTGGTTCGAGGACCCGACCCCCGCAATGTGGAAAGAATACACACGGACACGTGATATAAGGTTAATGGGCAAGGAAAGGCCACAACTTTATTGATTACAGCAGTGAAAAGGTATTGGCTTAGGCATTGGATTTGAACAAGTGGGTTTATTCACCAGTAGGTGGAGCCAGTTGATGCCGATCCAACTATAGGCTCACCCCTAATGTCACCGAGGGTCGTGCCATGGCCTCCCGCCAAGCAGGCATCGGACAGAATACACGACCGCCAGATTCCTTTAACGGAATACCCCTAAAAATTGAAGGCATAGGCGATGGCCACACCTAGCTCTTCGACACAGCACAACACATTATTCCAATGCCTAACCTACCCACCAATACCACAAAAAGTTGTGACGATTGCTACGAGGTAGGCGAAAAAACCCAAAAGGCCTAATGCCAAATGGTCAACCAGGGCGACCAACCTAAGGTCCATAGCAAGGCCAGTGACCTAAGCCCTAACTAAAAGGGAGTGGAGGGTGGGTGACTTGTGGTGAGACGACGAAGAATGAGGCCAGGCGAAGGCTGCCGCCGCAGCAAAAGGCTGCTGAACACGCCCCCCTCAGGCACCTGGTTGGATGCCTGCTGAGGGGCGTGGGCGCCAGCCAGGTGAGGTGATGGCAGGGGGCTAACGCCCCCTGCTAGGGGCGGAGCTCAGGCTCCCGCCCACAACCACTCCCCTCTCTTGCAGGGAGGAGAGTCTTTGTGTCCGACTCTTCGTAACCCCATGGACCAGAGCACGCCAGGCACTCCTGTCTTCCACTGCCTCCTGCAGTTTGGCCAAACTCATGCTGAACACTGTCCAACCATCTCGTTCTCTGTCGTCCCCTTCTCCTTGTGCCCTCAATCTTTCCCAACATCAGGGTCTTTTCCAGGGAGTCTTCTCTTCTCATGAGGTGGCCAAAGCATTGGAGCCTCAGTTTCAGGGTCTGTCCTTCCAGTGAGCACTCAGGGTTGATTTCCTTAAGAATGGATAGGTTTGATCTTCTTGCAGTCCATGGGACTCTCAAGAGTCTCCTCCAGCACCATAATTCAAAAGCATCAATTATTCGGCGATCAGCCTTCTTTATGGTCTAGCTTTAGCAGTCGCTTAATTTTCTAGTATAGGTTGGGAAATGGCACATTCTGCCTATTCCTAAGTATATTACAAGGTGTCTAGAGGTTTCCACACCATGAAGTTATATATCCGCACAGCCTACAATTGGCTTATAACAACCAAAAAAGCTGCCACAGGGACAAATGTGGTTACATGTTATTACATTGGAACAACCATATCTGGTTTCACATTTGAAAACTTCTGATGATGTTTGGATGGAGGAAAAGTCACTAGATTGGATATGGAAAGGATGAACTACAATTTGATCAAGGTCAAATATTAATGGTATAATCAGTGTCTGATTTTCAATTAAGCTACCCAATTCTTGCTACCTCATTGTTAATATCCAACCCCATAATTAACTGAAGCTTCTTGAGGTGGAGCGTGAATTATATTCTTTCCACTAATTGGGAAATGTTCACTGACTTGACACAGTTCCATTTCATCACTTGCTGGTGCTTTTTGAATGTGAAAGAATTCTTCTTTTTCTTTCCAAACAAGAGTGCGATATCTGTAAAATCCTGCCATAAATAAATTCATGCCTTACTCTGTGCTGCACCTTTCTTTAACTTCAACAGAGCAGAACCTGTGAAAATGAGATTACAAGAAAATATGTTTATGACCATCACAATTTGATTTGGCTTTAGAACAGAATTTTGACAGGGCCCAGGGTTTGTGTCTACATTGCATTATGCAGGACTCTAAGTTATTTAACACTTTGGGGGGGAAAGTAAGTTTTCTTTTTATTAAATTGTAACACATAATGCATTTTATTTGAATCATAAAACTCTATAGAATAATACAACTGCCACCAATGAAATAACATTCAGGACTAGATTGTGCCTGGGAAAGCAAAAGCATGCATTTTGGAAAAATGCAAAGTCACCTACACGCGGAGACATTTTTCTAACACACCGAGACCCATATTTCTTAATGTAGGTATCTCTAACCTTTACAGACCCAGGACCTACTTTCCCCCAAAACACGCATTTGGGGACCCATTTCTTAGTTTTTCACCATATATTTGCATACAGCTAGGGCTCCTGTTGCGACCCATCTTGGATCAGGCCAGTTGAAGACTGATCTGAAATGAGGTTCTTATGTATGTGATCTTGTGGTTCCTTTACATCTGTGATAAAGCCCAGTCCCTGCCCTAGCAGTAGCTTTGTGTAATATGTTACAACTCATTCATTAGTTTGGAAATCTGAGAAGTAGGGTCACAATGCACCATTTGGCACAATGGTCTGTTTGATTATTACCATATTTCTACCCTGCCTTTTGGTTGGCTAGGTCCACGAAGCAGCTAAGAATATAATAAGCGAAACAATATAAAGTAGTCTAAAAGTGAAAATTAGAACAGCACCATAGGTACAAATGAAAAATCCTGCATTTCAAATAGGCAAAAGAAAAATACAGAATGTGGTGGTTGTGATGGCTTTACATAGCATAGGCTGATAGGCCCACCACACTTGTTTCTGGGGAGGTGGAATCAAGCCACACTGCTGTATGCCTTGGGTACATCAATGGCCTTTACAGTCTTCAGAATTTTCAACTGGTGCAGAATGCAGCATTTGAGAAAGATGCTCACAAAATGAGCATACAACACCTATTTTAGGAAGTCTGCACTGGTAACCAATATGCTTCCAGGGAGAATTCAATAAGCTGGTTCTTATCAGCTGTCTGCTTTGCTCTACCTAATGTAACCCGAGAACTGGGAGCACAAAACTCTATGCCTCATTTGTACAAGTAATTCTGCAGGGTTCAAGAGCAGTGTGGTGGGCAAGAACTTGCTGGTTCTTACCTGAAAGCCCTAAATGGCTTGCATCCAGGGTAGCTAAAGGACTGCCTCTTACCATATAATTCTGCATGCACCTGAAGACCTTTCTCTGCATCCTGAGGTGGGCTGATGTTAGGTTGGCTGAAATGCATGAGAAGTCTGAGGTCATGCTGTGGCCCTCAACAGGGAATCTCTTTCATGGGAAATTCCTTGACTTATTCTCATCTTATCTTCCACCAGTTGGTGGGGATCACATTAACCTTGGTATTTTAAGAAGCCTCTCTTGTCTAAGTTATCTGAATTATCTACCATGCTGTTTCTAGTGGGGTTTTTAAAATATATATAAATAAAATAAAATAAAATAATAACTTTAATTTATGGTGATTGCTTGAATGCTGTTAGTTGTCCTTAACTCTACTCTGGGAAAGGTGGGATTTCAATTATTCTAAGAAATAAATGCTAGTGAAACCCATCTGGTCAATGCAAGAGGGCATGGTATCCCTAAGACAAGTGTCTGATTCTGTGCTCTGCAGCCAAAATGCATGAGCTTGTGACCTTAGACCTAAATTTCACCCTAATCCTGCAAATATGGGACTAGAGAGTCCTTTCAGAGACAAATGCATTGATGGAAGAACCGTTTCATTTCTTAACACTGGCTTTCTCCAATCACCCTCCAAGACTGGTTCTTTTTTGGGAGAATATTTTCCAGGGGATAGTTGCAGAGGAACATCTGTAGGTGCCAGAAGAATCAAATGTACTGATTTTCCCCTGCCAAATATGCTGCTACACCTGCTTTCACATTCACGCCTGGGCAAAAAAGGATTCCAAACGCATGTTTTGCTGCAATAATGTATATTCCCGACCTTACTCCCACAGGCTACAGATTACTTAGAATAAACTGAAATAATTGCTGTTTTCTTCAATCTATTTTTTCCAATTTTGGAATTGGATGTGCTACACATTAAATTTATAAGTCCCCTTGGCATAAGATTGCATTAAATATTAGTAAACAACCTGTAAAGATGTTTCATTTGCAATTTGAAGTGCTTAACAGTTCAGAAGAAAAAGCTGCATATATATTAAATACCTGCCTACAGGAAAAATAGGTTGTTCATTACCTGAAATAAAGTCTAAACATTTCTGCTGGAGAACCTTGAAAAATCAATAGATCATTTCATAAGATGATTATGAGATTCTATATCATTGGGAGTTCTTAAATTAACATTTATTGATGTTTTGTTATCCTTGTAAATGAAATGAAATGTTCTGTGAAACATTTCTCTTAGCTGTTCACCCCTCCCCTACTTGCAAGCCCAGTGATATTTATTAAATTGAATCCTTAGTTTTATTATTATGGTTCTAAAGAGCATACAAATCAATGTATTTAAGGTGACTTAAATATCACTTTTATAGAGTAAAAGCTGCAAACCAAATTGGATTTTTACAACCCTGTGTTTTAACAAGCTGCTAATTATCTTTCTAATGGGTTTTCTAAAAATCTTACATGCCCTATTTGATCTGTAAGCTCAAAGTTCCATGAAAAGCACAGAGTATCTCATGCATAACTGAAAAATGAAGCAAGAGGTATGTGTGTGTGTGTAGGAAAACCCGGGGGGGGGGATACCCTAGAGCTTAAAGCCTTCTCTCCCCCCCCCCTTTATCAGTGCAGTACATTCTGTTTTATGTTGTTGCTTTATGTTTTATGCAGAAAGATGCTTCTACAGGCAGTATCAGCAACTATAGGTATAAAGCATAGGTAGGCAAACTAAGGCCCGGGGGCCGGATTTGTGGGGCCTGCCTGGTGTTTTTACATGAGTAGAATGTGTGCTTTTATTTAAAATGCATCTCTGGGTTATTTGTGGGGCATAGGAATTTGTTCATCCCCCCCCCTTTCAAAATATAGTCCTGCCCCACACAAGGTCTGAAGGACAGTGGACCGGCACCCTGCTGAAAAAGTTTGCTGACCCCTGGTATAAAGCCAAACCAGCTCTGGAGGTAAAAGCAGTGCATAAAAAAGGGGGGGGGCATTCCTGGCAACAGAATTTGGTGTGAGATCACTTTGGGATGCAGGAGTTGAGAGTTGTTTTCCCTTAAAAGGTAAAGGGACCCCTGACCATTAGGTCTAGTTGTGGCCGACTCTGGGGTTGTGGCGTTCATCTCGCTTAATTGGCCGAGGGAGCCGGCGTACAACTTCTAGTTCATGTGGCCAGCATGACTAAGACGCTTCTGGTGAACCAGAGCAGTGCACGGAAACGCCATTTACCTTCCCACCGGAGCGGTACCTATTTATCTACTTGCCCTTTGACGTGCTTTCGAACTGCTAGGTTGGCAGGAGCAGGGACCGAGCAACGGGAGCTCACCCCATCGCAGGGATTCGAACCACCGACCTTCTGATCTGCAAGTCCTAGGCTCTGTGGCGCCACCCACGTCCCTTGTTTTCCCTTAGGCACAGCCAAATTCCACCACCGCTTGGGCCAACACACTTGATGCAGCTTCAAATGCCAATTTCTGCCTTCACCAACCCTCCCTCTTCACGATGCCACCCGAAGCAGATCACTTCAATCTGCCGTGTGACAGAGTTGTCTCTATTTCCCTTCAGTCCCTTCTCAGGGCACCTTTCCGCAAACTAGCTGCTTACTTGGGAGGTGCAGATTATCAGATTTTTACAAGTAAAGCTATGTCTATGGTTCTTTTGGAGAAAGGGTTTTCCAGCACCTCAGGCAGGCATCTGTCGTCCGTATGGGGAGTTTAGCTCCTCGCAAACATTCTCTTTGGGTAGAAGGAATGTAAGTGGATGTTTGAGGAATAGCATACTGCCCTCTGGCTCTGCTCTTGAACTACACGTATTCAGTGGAACTGCAAGTGTGTGCTCATAGGGAATTTGCCCAGTTTCAGTGATCCTGAATGCATGGATAGTTTCCTATGCACATACAGTTCTATATTTTAGCCATGCTTCTGAGAGCCTCATAAATCCATGTAGTGGTTTCTTATTTGTGTAATGTTTTCCCTGAGAAAAGTCACCTGGTACCTGCTTTTTGGCTCCAACTTTTGTTTTCTTAAAAAAAAAACAGATTGTAATGTGATATGATTTATGGCCTGCTTGTGATGAGGCAATGTCCATGTACAAGGTCCAGTCCAGTCCTAAGGACAGGAGTATCTCAGTTCATATAGTCAGATGATCAAGGGTTCAAGAAAGCTGAGGGTCTAAGCTCATAAGAAGCAAGAAGCAACAAGGCCTGGTCAGTAACGGCGATGTTGCTTCCAGCAACTGACTGAGGCTGGAAACCCTGCTTAGGAAAGCTGTAGCCAGCTGGTTTTCATCAGAAGCAGGAAGGCTGATCAGCATCAGTTGGAGTCAATTCTGCTCCTTCAGGCTGCTGCTCAGCAGGTGAAGCCGACTCCTGGCACATGACAATACAGTGGTACCTCTGGTTACGAACTTAATTTGTTCCGGAGGTCCGTTCTTAACCTGAAACCATTCTTAACCTGAAGTACCACTTTAGCCACCGTGCCGCCGCCACACGATTTCTGTTCTCATCCTGAGGTAAAGTTCTTAACCTGAGGTACTACTTCCAGGTTAGCGGAGTCTGTAACCCGAAGTGTTCATAACCCAAGGTGTTTGTAACCTGAGGTACCACTGTACCCGCCAATGTTTCTCCAATGAAAATAGGGACATCTGAAGAAAAAGGGGGACATTTTGAGATCAAATCAGAAACCAGGATGGCTTCTGTAAATCTTGGACTGTCTCTGGAAAATAGGAACACTTGGAGGGTCTGTGGTTGCTGGGGAATTGTCCTGGCACATCTGCTCCTCTGCAGCTTGCCTGGGCCCCTTGCTCACTTACCTGCCTGGCCCACCCAGTACCTGGTGCTAATCCAGACAGATAAACTCCCATGTGAATTAATGTGTTCTACCTGAAGGCACCTACCTCTTCAATTCCACTTTCATGCTACTGAATCTGTAGCTGCTAGAAGAGATATCTGGTAACAGTCTAATTGTTTATTGAGGGGGGGTGAAAATCAATGAAGACTTTTTTCCTGTGTAAGCCTCATTAAAATGAATGGATGTTTAGCTATTTACATATCTTTATGTCTAATCTGCCCTATCCACATATCAGGGGATGTAATAACTGTTGAGACAATCTATAAAGGCACACTTAAAACAGAAGTGATATTTAAATAATCTAAAATAAGCCCTTGCTCATTTTCCAAACAACCTCTTTTATTACATCCAGAAGAAGCTCAGGAAAATCAATATTAACATTGCTTGTTTTCAGAAACGGCCCTAGGTTATTTTGCTCCCCACCCCCCAGCCACAAAGCATCATGGATTTTGTAGTTTTAACGGTCCACAATCAGCGATTTTCACCTAGACATGTCATGTTCATAATAATGATTTTTGTATCCTAAGAACTGGATAAAGTACATTATTTTGCAAAAGCTGTCAAACAGGACTTTTCACTGCTATAATCAAAATGCCAGAAAAGCAGAGAAATCAAGTAGGAATGAAGTGTCCCTGCATGGAGAGATCCCCATAGCAAAGCCTGATGTTCACCTTCCAATCTTGGCTCATATGCATGAACCATGGAGGTATTATAAGAAGGTATTGCTCAGAAGCCTGAACACATCTTCCTCCTCCACACCATTAAATTTAGGAGTGAGAGGCATGGTCTTGCATTTTGTTAACAGGCAGAATAGAGAAAGCCAGATGGAAATATGGAACTGGGGCTGGTGAAACGAATTAAATAAAAAGGGCAAAATGTTTGGGGTGGGAGCTTATGACCAAGGCGAATGTGTGTGCATCCGTCCTTACCTCTCCTCCATTTTTATTTTTATCTTATTAAACAACAATAACCCCACGACTTTTTTAAAAAACAACAACTCTGAAACTGCTGGCTTTGCTGATGGTTCTGGCAGTGTGGTGGCAGAATCATAGCTATAACCAGCGTGCTTTTTTTTCTGGGGGTATGCAGGGGTACGCATACCCCTAAACATTTTGTGAATCTAAGTTTGACCTCACTGAGGGGGCAGTATTTCAATATGAGTAGGAAAATGAGAGTACGCCTAAACATTTTTAGAATGATTCGGTTTACAAACTCTGCAAAACCGGAAATAGTGTCTTGGTTTGAGAACTTTACCTGGGTCTAAGAATGGAAGCCGAACAGTGGAAGGGCACTGGCGGTGGGAGGCCTCATTAGGGAAAGCACGCCTTAGTTTAAGAACTGTTTTGGTTTAATAACAGACTTCTGGAAGGGAACGGATTAAGTTCATAAACCAAGGTACTTTGCTACTGACAAAAAAGAGAAAGAAAGAAATACAAAGTAGCCTTAGTAATAACAATTCTCCTCTGTTTGCATTACAGATTTTAGGCTTCAGTTAGGAAGTCTTGCATTGAGTTTTCATATGTAGGATTATAAACTATGGATTGTATACATCAGTGAGCCCCAAAGAGAAAACAACATGGGTAGCAGAAATAGATGATGGAAACAGGATGGTGGGGTAGCCCTCGGTGATCAGCCTACTTTATTGTCCAGCTCTCACTTCCATACATCACTACTGGGAAAACCATAGCTTTAACTATACAGACCTTTTTAAGATGCTATCTAGGTTTGCCATTGCTTTTCTCCCAAGAAACAGGTGTCTTTTAATTTCGTGGCTGCTGTCACCTTCTGCATTGACCATGGAGCCCAAGAAAGTAAAATCTCTCACTGCCTCCATTTCTTCCCCTTCTATTTGCCAGGAGGTGATGGGACCAGTGGCCGTGATCTTACACATTACAGTAAAACCATGCCACAACATGAAACATTTATATTAACCAAATACCAAAAGGATATATTGTTATGCAGCCACCAATAAAATGCATTTTCCATGTTTTATCATACAGGGTCAACTTCAGAGATGTCTCAAAGGAAAAAAATAATTAAATCCAACGGGGAAACTAAATAGTTAAAGTATCATAGTGCTGAAATTTCACTTAATCATTCTGAATGCATAGAATTATCTGCTTCTTTTATGTTTATTTATATAACAGAAATATTTCAAACTGTTGCCATTTTTAACTTGAATAAGTGTGTCGCCCTGGAGGACTGAGTATGCAAAAGTGCTTCTATGAAGATGAACTAAAATATCATGAAATATACATGCAGAGAGAGAGAGAGAGAAGCAGCCAGATTGCATTCCCTTATCGCTGTGCTGTTAAGTCCTTCCCCCATTGGTTTATCTAAAGTTCCCCTAGGCAAAAAGAAATAAGATTTGCCAAGAGAAACATCAGGTATGACATTATTTATCTTTCAAAAAATTATTATTATTACAGAATGTTCCTGTGATATATCTATGCGTGCATTGATTCAGTTCTGCATAACACTTCTCAGAAGAGGACTTTTTACTTGCAAAATTGAATTCCACCCCCCATCCCCGGCTTTAGTGAGATAGATCTGAGGAGAAACAGTTGTACACAATGCCGCACAAAGAGTAGCTGTGAATTAACATTCGAAATGTTAGTCTGGGAAGAAATGGAATATTGCAATGAAAACGGCCGCCATCTAGCAGAATTTACTCCTATTGAACACAGTACCTGGAAAGTGTAAATGTAACTTGCATGTACCAGGTCGTAGTGATGGACTGGATGAGAGCCAATAAACTGAAACACAATCCAGACAAGACAGAGATGCTTTTACGGGTGCCAACAGGAACTCCTGGGCTATAATGTGAATTGGGCACCCTGCCCTCTCACATGCCCCACCTCACCCCACTGCCCAGCAATCTATTGGCAATAACTGCTGCCCATCACCTTGCCGACAAAGGTCCGTATAGTTAAAGCTATGGTTTTCCCAGTAGTGATGTATGGAAGTGAGAGCTGGACCATAAAGAAGACTGATCGCTGAAGAATTGATGCTTTTGAATTATGGTGCTGGAGGAGACTCTTGAGAGTCCCATGGACTGCAAGAAGATCAAACCTATCCATTCTTAAGGAAATCAGCCCTGAGCGCTCACTGGAAGGACAGATCTTGAAGCTGAGACTCCAGTACTTTGGCCACCTCATGAGAAGAGAAGACTCCCTGGAAAAGACCCTGATGTTGGGAAAGATGGAGGGCACAAGGAGAAGGGGACGACAGAGGATGAGATGGTTGGATAGTGTTCACGAAGCTACCAGCATGAGTTTGACCAAACTGCGGAAGGCAGTGGAAGACAGGAGTGCCTGGTGTGCACTGGTCCATGGGGTCACGAAGAGTTGGACATGACTAAACGACTAAACAACATGCTCATACATTACCAATATGGACTGTTATTTTGAGTCCACAGCGTTCATTTAAGATGCATTTATTTAACAGATTTGTAACCTGCCTTTCAGAGCTCCAGTCGTCAAAAGGCATTTTACTATCATTATGAATATTTCAAAAATCACTGTTATATTACAGATAATTATTAAATAGCACTTAAACATTGAAATGACATTAAAAATGATAGCAGCAGTTTAAATAATTCAAACAGGAAGGCTAAATAGTTAAAACATCATAATCATTATGCAACATTAAAATAAAAAGAAATAGCAGTAGCTATTTCCTCCCGCCGAATAGATTTCAGACAGAGAAATGAACAAGCTAAGCTCTTTATGAATTAGAACAGTATTCAACAAAAGCTATATCTTTCTGAAAAGGAGCAATATTCACCCTACAGCAGTAGATCAAATGACATCATATAATGAATAAATTATTTGGAACATGTATTTCAGGACCATCTTCTTGTTTTTTTCATTCACAAAGCCTCTGATGACTTCTGAGAAATCGATATCGAGTTCATGTAGAATGACTAACAGCGCCAAGCTGTTCAATGACTCTTCATTCATGGTTGAACCGGATGAGAATCTTTAAAAGGGACAGCTTACTGAATGCCATTTCCGCTTCTGCACGCTTAGAGAAAGGCAACATAAGGTCCTCAATGCATACTTTAGAAAACACATTCTCAAGTTGCAGATTGGGCATGGTGGTAAATGGTCCTCCCCATTTACCAAAGCAAGCATCATGCATAGTGTTCAAAGTTACTGCTTTAGATGATAGGCTGTTGGGATATTTTTCAATTGCAAAATTGCATCCTTCTGATCAATCTTTTTCAGTCATGCTTTTAAATTCTAAAATCTAGGAGTGGCTTTTAAAAAGTTTGCATATTTCTCCTGTTACCTAAAACTAGTTCTTAAGATGATAAATTAGGTGGTCCATTGTGGCAAGAAACACATTTTTTTCAAATTCAAATTCTGCATCACTTTGCTGAGTTCCAGGCTCATTTTTGAACCTTGTGTTTCTCTTCTGAGTGCAGTTTGCCTTTTCTCTATGAGGTCCATTAGAATACTAAATATTCAGCGTCACTAGTACAAAGGCAGGCAGTGACAGAGATAGCCTTTTCAGTTGTGGCCTCATGGTTATGGAATGCTCTGCCTAGGGAGGCTTACCTGGTGCTGACAATGTGAATATTTTGGTGCCAGGTTAACAATTTCTTCTGCTCTCAGGCATGCAATGGACTGTTTTATTTATCATTGCAATTTTGTTGGTTTTATTTATCATTGTGATTTTTGTTGGCTAACTGTTCATTCTGCCTCTCTTGATTTTGCTAATTCTTATGGGGTGTATCCTTTAGTACAGATGCCCCCCCTTATGTGGGGGTTACATTCTGGGCACCCACATGCATTAGTGATATTGTGTATAGTGGGAAGCTCCCTCTAAACGCCCTTAAAAAAACCCCTCTTTACTGCTGTTTCTTTAATCCATACCAAAAATACTGTATCCAAAAATACCCACAACTAGAATTAAAGCTTTGGGGTCGGCAGGAGGCTGGAGGATGTGCAGCAGGAAAGAAGCTGCTGAGCTACCCTGCACACCAGCTGTTAGGTGAGGAGGCTGAGCAGCATAAACAAAGCCCCACTGTGCCTCGGTCTCTCCGGGTCTTCCTCCGCACTCACTGACACCCTCTTCAGGCTCTTGTGGGGGGTACACAAGGACTCTCCAGCTTTCTCCATCCATTTCTGTGTGTATATGCAGTAATGCACAAGTCGTTCTGCCCGGACACTGAGGTCCAGCGCTGAGGGCCTTCTGGTGGTTCCCTCGCTGCGAGAAGCCAAGTTACAGGGAACCAGGCAGAGGGCCTTCTTGGTAGTGGCGCCCGCCCTGTGGAACGCCCTCCCACCAGATGTCAAAGAGAAAAATAACTACCAAACTTAGAAGACATCTAAAGGCAGCCCTGTTTAGGGAAGCTTTTAATGTTTAATAGGTTATTGTATTTTAGTGTTTTGTTGGAAGCTGCCCAGAGTGGCTGGGGAAACCCAGCCAGATGGGCGGGGTATAAATAAATAATAAATAATAAATTATTATTATATAAGTCGGCTCTCAGAGCATGTTCCAGATCTCCTCCCCTCATTCTC
The DNA here is from genome assembly GCF_964252035.2 of Podarcis erhardii. Lineage (NCBI taxonomy): Eukaryota > Metazoa > Chordata > Lepidosauria > Squamata > Lacertidae > Podarcis > Podarcis erhardii. Next base: position 48,511,002 of record NC_138500.1, read on the forward strand.
AGATTGCTTCTGCTTGCTCTATGTGATCTGCTAGGCCCTATCTCACTCTCTGACTCTTATTCCAACTCTACAATGGTAAGCAGCTGTTGTAAATTTCAACTACATGCCTGAATGGAGGAGGGGAGATTTGCAAATACAGTGGTACCTCGGGTTAAGTACTTAATTCATTCCCGAGGTCCGTTCTTAACATGAAACTGTTTTTAACCTGAAGCACCACTTTAGCTAATGGGGCCTCCCGCTGCTGCTGCACCACCGGAGCACAAGTTCTGTTCTCATCCTGAAGCAAAGTTCTTAACCCAAGGTACTATTTCTGGGTTAGCGGAGTCTGTAACCTGAAGCATATGTAACCTGAAGCACATGTAACCCGAGGCACCACTGTACAGACTTGCCTCTCTCGTACTGAATCCTTATCTCAACATGTAACCCAATCATCAATTAGTGTCAAATCCACACTCATAACTTTCCAATTGCATTAACCTCATGCTCTGATTCAGGGAAAATGCAACCAATCTACTCCTATACTAATTGCTAATTTTAAAGTTATCATTAAATAACTTGAAGCCCCCCGCAGTGGCCTAAGTCACTGAGCTAAGTATCAACTTGGTTATCAAAAAAGGGGGGGGAGGGGGAGAGTCAAAATGAAAAATTGAAAACAGGAAAATGTTAATCTGAGATCACGTAAGTGATATGATTTTATGGTATCCGCCTGCTCCAAGCATTCGTGAGGTCATAATTTTAACCTTGCATGGGTCAGAGCTATTTGAAAATGATTCATTTCAGGGCAGGCCAGCTATATTTCTCTCAATTCCTTGGCATATTAATTGCCAGCAATGAGTGAACCCCCTTAAGTGTCTCATTTATTGTTTTAAATATGAAAATGTTTTAAAGATTAGAAAGGAAATTGTTTGAATTAATTAACTGAACTGGCACTCTGGGGATCTGGTACAAGATTTTTTAGACAAAGGCTGGGAATTTACAATAATGGCATTTCTTTCATGGTAAAAAGATATAGCACCAAAGGGACTCTGAGGCACTCTTAACATTTTAGCTGATGTCTGTTGGGGGCTTGAGATTCCTCTGAAAGCATTCATTTGATTCATCGGAGACTCCTCTCAATTACAGTATGAAAAGGCATCACATTAAAATAGCCAGACAGCCCACATATTTCACCATTTAAATGGAACTGGGTAAGTAGTACAATGAAAACTCAGAATGTAAATGGAAGCTATTAGAGTAATGGCATCATTTAAAGGGGGGGAGACCTTTTTTTTGCTCAAGGGGTAATGTGTAAAGATAAAACACAGAGCTCTGTTGAACATGGCTAACTTAATCACTTTTTCATTTTGCTTTGTGTGATGTGTCTCTTATACACAACTCCCCTGTACAGAAATGCAAATCTGAACTATTGCGTGCTGAGTTCAGCAACCCTTGCAATTAGCTGCATGCCATGCACTCATTGTGAATAGACAAACATGGACGTCTTTTGGAGGATACCTATTGCCATGGTTTCCCCCACTTTCCTTTCCAGGTTCCCATGCCTCTAGCAGCAGCAGGACTTGCTGCATCACACTGAACACCCATCACATGACATCTGTTTCCACAATGACCAGCCAGATGCTTCCAGGAAGCTCACAACCAGGGCATGAAGGCAAGTGCTGTAGAACTCTAGCTTTCTGCCTCTGAACTCTGGAGGTTCTCTGTAAGCATCCCCATAAATGATAATATTGAGAAGCTATTTGCACACTTCCAGCGCACTTCCAGGCTGCTGCTACTTGGGGGTGGGGTTCAGTTGCATACCGGCAAATTCAGGCTGTGCAATTAAAGTTGCCTTGATCTCTTGCACAGAAAACTTTTTCCCCATCCCCATTGAATGGGAAATGCACTGGAATGCATTGGACAATGTCATATAACCTTCCTGTTAAAAAAAACAAAATCAGTCTCAATGCTCAACAAACAGTTATCTGGAAGCAACATCAACCTTAACTACTGTAGGAATTTCACACTGAAGAATCTCAAGTGAAGCCAGCTAGAAATATTCTGCTTCTAAAACTTGCCATCATTCTTTAGGAGGAGACAATCCTACTCACTGTTATCCATCTCAAATAAATGCATGACACTTGTATAATAGGAATGCAGCAGTTCAAGGACTGACCAGAGAAATGTGGCAGCTCTACTGCTAGAATACTGTGGATATGATATAGCAATGCTCAAAATTTAATTAAGAGGAAAAATCTTGTTTTTTGGTTCATCTAGATAAAACCACAACATCCTTGCAAATGAGTTAACATTTATTTATTTTGATGCTTATTTGCCCCCCTCCAAAAAAAAAAAAATACCTATTTCAGGCTAAAACAAGCATAAATCAAAATAAGAGTTTAATAGTCAAATTATTTCATTTTGGTTTCCAAGTTTAATTCTTTTCTCTCAATAGGAGAATCTGTTCCTTGGAAAACCTGCTGTTAAATAATTTCTAACAAAGCCCTAGTCTTTAAAAGGTTTATAAAGTATAGCTTGTTTATTGCTCCAAATACTTCAGTAGCATTCCCAATGTATTTTTCTTTTTCTTCTTTACCAAATAATACAATCTTTGTTTGGGCCATCAATCTCAGGCTACTAAATGTTCCTTTAAAAGCACCATCATCTGAATAGAAACTGCTTTTCCTATATATTCCTTGAATGTATACAATTCAGGATAAAATGCTCTTTTACAATAACTGATCTCATCAGAAATAAATAGCAATGAAACCATAGGATCCTGCAGGTGGATTCATGAATTCCTAAGATGATCCTCATGTCATAAGTATATGAGCTAATGTTTGTTGTTGTTGTTTAGTCGTTTAGTCGTGTCTGACTCTTTGTGACCCCATGGACCACAGCACGCCAGACACTCCTATCTTCCACTGCCTCCCGCAGTTTGGTCAAACTCATGCTGGTAGCTTCGAGAACACTGTCCAACCATCTCGTTCTCTGTCGTCCCCTTCTCCTTGTGCCCTCCATCTTTCCCAACATCAGGGTCTTTTCCAGGGAGTCTTCTGTTCTCATGAGGTGGCCAAAGTATTGGAGCCTCAGCTTCAGGATCTGTCCTTCCAGTGAGCACTCAGGGCTGATTTCCTTCAGAATGGAGAGGTTTGATCTTCTTGATCAGTCCATGGGACTCTCAAGAGTCTCCTCCAACACCATAATTCAAAAGCATCAATTCTTCGGCGATCAGCCTTCTTTATCGTCCAGCTCTCACTTCCATACATCACTACTGGGAAAACCATAGCTTTAACTATACGGACCTTTGTTGACCAAAGGGCAAATAAATAATATGACTGGGTCTGAGCAGTAGAAGAATTGTGGTACAATCCATTGATGTCTACTTTGAAGTAAGCCTTATTGAGTTCAGTGAGATTTACTTTCAGGTATGTGTGCATAGGATTGCAGCTTTAGAGACTGAAACATTCTGGAGGAATTGGTTCAGAGCCAAAGGCATTTAGAATGAATAGAGAGACACAGAGTGGCTTTCCCAGTGGGGTGTAGCTGCAGTAACAGCCTCCCACCAACAGGAGGAGTTGGCAATGAGGCTGAGGAATGCTTGCTGCATCTACACAGCCCCAGACCTTGACGCTGCCTTGCCTCTCTTTGGAGTATGTCCTTAGCAGTGGTCCTAAGTGAATGTGTACAGGATTGCAGCTGGAAAGATACAAAGCACCAAGAGATGAGGCAACAGCTGTTCTTCCTGACTCCCTTCTTCATTCCCCACTTCACCCATCTTTCTTCCCTGCCTGTTCTCCAATGGAGAAGGCATGAAGGGAAAGATTAGAAGTTGACAGTGGCCCTCAGCTTTTTCATGCAACTTTTAAGTGCCATGCAGACCTTACATTCTCCATCTCATTACTAATTGCCATATTTACCTGTGTCATGATTCCTTCTTAAAAATTGCCAGGGCTGGAGCTCAAGATTGCCTGGGCGTTTTGCATCCTAATCCCGGATACATGTGTCGGGTGACGATGACAATCAGTTGATGAGCGAAAGGAAGCCAGAGTTGTTCTTTCTCACATTAACTTTCCATATTCTATAGATGAGCCATCATAATAATGTGTGGAATTCAACTAAGTAGACCTTTTGAAATTAATGAACATGACTAATCGCCATTCATTTCAGTGAGTAAAACTTATTTAAATACATAATGTGTTCAGATGCTTGGTGGTTCTGAGCCTGAGAAACAGGTGTAGCTGTAAATGGTATGAAGTACCTGCTGAATCCTAAGCTATTCCAGCAGCTTTATAAGGCCCAGTCTGGTCCAGAAGCTTTATATGGCCTCTCTGTTGCACCAGCCTAGAGCTGGAAGAGCAAAAATGAAGAAAAATACTTCCACATTACCTTTTTCCTTGGCTGGAGTGAGCAGTGGGTTTTGAAATGTGGTGGTTTGTTTACCACTCTGTTCAGTCTTGCTTTTCCCTGGCCAGGAGTTTGGATTGCTCCCTTAGTCCAGTTACAATTTATTTCTCTTCAAGTTCAAAATCAAAGCCAAACCCTGCTGCAGCCACATCATATTGCATTGGATATTAATTTCAGGGTTCTTCTTTCCCCAAAGGGGTGTATTCTCCAGTATCTTTTACTAAATCTCAATCCATTCCCTTGTCTTTCAACTTGCGCAGATTGAACAATACGTGGTTCTATTAATATCCTTGGTGCATTATTCAATAGCAAGGTATAAACATTTCCAGCAACTGCACTTCATAAACATTTGTTTGACAAGTCCTGCTGCTTCTTTTCTCTGTTACTGGCAATATATGCAGTGCAGGAACAAATGGGTTATATCATCTGCTCCCTCCTCCTACATTTCCTCTCCTAACAAATAGTTGGTGAGCAGGCTTTATCGCAATGTACCTGGAAAAATATTTTGAAAGGAGGAGTGATATTTTTGTATTATCCACCTTATTTATAAGCTTGCTTGATTTGATTTCTGGTAAACAAGATTTATTTTTAGGCTTTCCCTCATGTTACACCAAACAGAGGTACAACCTAGCCCCACACATATCATTAGTAGTTGGTAGTGCAGGAGGTGCAGGATTATTCACTTGGCTGCTTCCCAACACCAAATGTCACTGCCAGTTACCAAGAGATATTATCTCTCTGAGGGCTATCAGTTTTGAATCCGGTAGCCTGGAATATTGTGCCATCATGCCAAGCTCAATCTTAAAGTATGGCAGTTTGGGGAGAGGGCTTTCGGTCTTACCAGCCATCAACGGGACACACAGCCTCCACAGACTCAAAGAATGTCCGTAGGTGTTGACAGTCTTATGAGCATGGGTAGGCAAACTAAGGCCCAAGGGCTGGATCTGGCCCAATCGCCTTCTAAATCTGGCCCACGGACGGTCTGGGAATCAGCGTATTTTTACATAAGTAGAATGTGTCCTTTTATGTAAAATGCATCTCTGGGTTATTTGTGGGGCCTGTTTGGTGTTTTTACATGAGTAGAATGTGCGCTTTTATTTAAAATGCACATCTGGGTTATTTGTGGGGCATAGGAATTTGTTCATTTCCCCCCTTCAAAAAATATAGTCTGCCCCCACCCCCAAGGTCTGAGGGACAGTAGACTGGCCCCCTGTTGAAAAAGTTTGCTGACCCCTGCTTATGGGTCTGTAGGGCACATCAGCAAAAAGTCATCTAAGTAGTGTATTGCCTGAGTCAATTGGGGCTGCATCTACACAGACCTGTATAACATTATTAGAACAACATTAGGTATGTCATGTACATTAAAGTTTGTTTTTTTTTACCTTTCCTTTTCCGTCAAAACACTGTCTCCCTACTGCTAGTTGCTCTGCAGCGCTCTTTGGTGTCCCATTTTAATAATGCATTGCAAACATTGAAAGTAGGCTTTCATGTGTCCATATAGGTTATCAAAACCATTCCTTAATGCTAAAAACCATGAGAGTAGATTCAATCCGCGCTTAAATGCCCATCCAAGGAATGTCTCAAAGGCTGTGCAATCAAGCAGTCCATAGGCATGGCCTTATTGAAATACCAGTGACCGTTAAATTTGAAACCTAAGAATATGAAAGCTCAGTTGGGAGATATGCAGTGAGGACGGACCAGATCACGGAAGCCTTCAATCTGGTCCGCCCTGCTTGTCCCACCCTTGAACGTGTCCTTTATTGAGCAGTTTGAATTTAATTTTCACAGGCTTTTCCTGTTGTCCCATGTGGCTGGCAGAGGAACCTCATCATTTGTCAACTGCATGAGAGGATCTGCCCTTGAATTGTGACTGCGCCCATCTGCAATGCTGTCTACTGGCAGAGTCGGTAAGCAGGCTTTCCCAGAGCTCCCTGTGAAGAGGAGTTGATTCTTAAACCAATCTGAGAACAATAGCTTTGTGAGGAGCATAGAGGTCTCAGCATCCTTAACAAACTGCAGCTTCCAGAATTCTTTGGGGGAAGTCATGACTGTTTAAAGTAGTATCATAGTGCTTTAAGTATATGGTGTGAATGTGGCTTCAGTGCATTTTGCCAATACAATCACACTTTTGGCCCGTCTAATCCACTCAGGAGGGTTTGGCCAAAGGTTAGGGATCAGCCCACAAGAGATCATTTGTAAATGCTATTGATTTAAACTCAAGTACTAGAGTTTGGTAGTTTTAGAAGTTCATACTTTTCAAACACTCATCTAACGTGCACCGTTTTGTGTTTATATAAACAGACCACCTATCCTGAAATTAGAAAAACTAACAGTGTAACACAAGGTGATATATCTGTCAAGATTCACTTCTGACTCAAAAGTTTTGAGTCCAATTTGAGCTAAAATTAAATTTACTCCAATATGTTCTTCACACCCTAGTTGGAGCTTTAATTAATTTACAGAACAGCAATCTGTAGAGACGTGTTAGGCATGATTTCCTACAAAAAATATAGGAAAAACTGGGCAGAGAAACATCCAACTCAAAGTTCAGCATATACCTGCAAGAGAAAACCTCCTGCATTTCAGGGTTCACCCTCCTATTCTCTATGGGCAGCAAAACATTTAGGTTCTCTCCTTGGACAACAAATTAGAGTGCAATCCTATACATATCTACAGAGAACAAAGCCCTATTAAGTTCATAGGGATGTACTCTGATGGCTTGTCTGCACTTCTGATTTTCCCATGCCTTGAAATCATGGGTCCGTGCAGTTTTCCACTTGTACTGTGCTTTCTAAGCATCGTTCTAATCTAAGTGGTTTTGCATTTGCCCCACTGCTTCCCCCCGGAAAACCCATTCTTCAGGAGTAAATCGGAACAAATGGCAACCCGTGGAAAAACCAATTGCTGTTTGTTCCAATTCTGAACTAAACTCTTCTGGGGGAAGATGGCAGGGCAAATGAAGTGTGGATTAGCCCTCAGTTAAGGGTATACGTAATTGCAAGCATGCAGTGCAATCCTGTACAGGTCTGCTCAAATGCAAGTCCCTTTTATTTAAATAGGCCTTATTCCTAGGTAAGCAAGTATAGGATTTTTTTCTCCTACAAACTAAAACAGCACTTGGGGATATCAAAAGATTTTCCAACTCTGGCAATCAGAGCCTCCACACGAATTGATTGCCAGAGTTGGAAAAGCTTTTGAAATCCCCCAGTGCTGTTTTAGTTTGTAGGAGAAAAAAATAATCGAGTGTTGGAAAATTAAAAGGGATCCTTACATTGCCACCTCTTTACTTTAGGAATAGTCTTGTTGGTGCATGTGGATATTTGGCATGGAAGCACCTTAATCTTTGATCAGTGCTGGAGAAGCATCTGGTCCTTCCCCCCCCTAGTATACTCTCTTAACAGTTTTTGCTGCCTCAGTTATGCAACAGCAGTCCCAGGCAGTGACCAGTGGTGGCTGCTCTATGGCTGGCAAGCAGAGCCAACCCCAGCCTTTTCTTTAGGTCATGTGGTGGGCTATTATGCTGTTGCCAGCAGGGTGGGTGGAGACAGGGGGCAGTAATAAGGGTGGACAGTCCAGTGGCAGATGGCCTTGTTGGCAGACAACAGCAGTGATGGGTGGGAGGGATCTTCCAGCCCTCCTGATCCATCATTTCAGCCATGAGACTCACTTTAGCTCATGGAAGGGATGACACTGAAAACCAAACTGATCAACTTGTTTCTTTGTATGAGGAGGAAAGGTGATTAGTGTTTCTTTCAGCCAATTGCATTACTCCCAGATAGACTGAAAATTTTAATGGGAATTAAATCACCACTTTTGGACTGATTTGTTAAAATGACCCTTTCATGTCACTGAGGTTTTTTTTAAAAAAAAAAACCCCCAAAAAACCAAAACAAAAACCTAGAACCAGAAAAACTGCTTTTACGGCATCACCTTTGATTAATTTCTCATTTTATGATCAGCAATACCAAACGGCTACATTTCACAGTATCTACCATTTGTTGGAAATGAGAATGAGAAAAATCAAGCATTGCTAACATTCGAAAATGGAACCAAATGGAAATCAAATCATCCTACAAAATCCATTTGGTGCTTATTTATAGAGCCAACCGTAAGCTTACTGAAACTTATGAATAAAGGATTTTCTCACTGCCCTCAAATGGAAACTGAATGGGTATTTGCCAGACCACCCACGCATCTCTCGTGGCAAGTGTATTTTGAACATACTAGATAAGGGGCTCATAATTTACAACATCGCTTCTTCTCCTAGGGAAAAAAAAATCTATTTAGCACTTAAGGGAAAAACAGGATTACTGTTCACTTTTCTTGCTTATTTGCTTCGGGCTTGGCAGGCTTTCACAAAATCCTGCCAAGTGTAACTGGCTTGGCAAGCTTCTCCTGGGGCAGTCAACACTTACTAAGTTTAAGCTGGCATAGACTTCATGAATCAATGAACAGGTAACCAGCTGGTTTCTAGTCAAGAAAGACCTTGAGTTAATCCATCCTATTTTGAATGACTTTGCTATATAAAAAAGTGAGAGAACACCCATAAACATTGTTTTATTGTTTGAGGCTAGATTAAGTAGTTATAGGCAGAATGAGGGTAAAGAATAGGGATGGATCTGTTCTATATGGATTTATGCACAGGATTTGGTGCTTCTGGCCTGATCAAGCTTTGCTCACTTCAAAGGACCTCGTGTCTTGAATGCCTGCTTGTGTCCAAGCTCCTTAGAATCATAGAAGTGTAGAGTTGGAAGGGACCACAAGGGCCATCTAGCCCAACTCCCTGCAATGCAGGAATCTTTTACCTTATACAAGCTCAGTTTATATTTTAATAAGTCCAGCTCATAATAGGCAAAATTATACACAAAATAAATGTAATACATATGAAGGAAGCAGGCCCTACATCTCTGCAGAATAATTTTAAAGATTTCTTAATACTGTGGAGACTGACCTGTCTCTGGAATGTAATCAAGCTGGGTAGGTCTAGGAACTCAAACGGCAAAACTTCCTTATAAAGCTGTTATTGAAAGAAAGGTGCATGGTTTAAAAAAAGATTTCTGGTAACAGCAGAAGGTAAAGTAACTTTGAAGCTTAAAAATAGCAAATCCTATCTTTTCTAACAACTGTCCAAGCATACATGAAGATAAGGTAACAGGTCTCTGAGCAAACATCAGGTTTCAGTTTAGTAGCATAACAGGCAATAGTACAGTGGTACCTCGGGTTACATACGCTTCAGGTTACAGACTCCGCTAACCCAGAAACAGTACCTCAGATTAAGAACTTTGCTTCAGGATGAGAACAGAAATCGCGCGGCAGCAGCGGGAGGCCCCATTAGCTAAAGTGGTGCTTCAGGTTAAGAACAGTTTCAGGTTAAGAACGGACCTCCGGAACGAATTAAGTACGTAACCAGAGGTACCATTGTAAGTACATTGTGAAGAACGTTCCATACAATGACCTAAGCCAGATTTAAACAAAACACTGGCCCCCAGCCCATGCCTTGATGTAACCAATCATGATGCTTGATTAAAGGAACCTTCAAGGCATTGAGCACTCACCCATTTCATCTTGAAGGAGCAAACAGCCCCTCCCATCTAAATTAATTGGTTCTAACGATCACTGGCCTTGAAGGTCTGATAAGGAGACACCTGTGTTTAGTGTAAGTGCTTAGGAATTTCCAACAATTCCAACAGTTTCTAACAGACCAGAAAATTCCACTTCAGATGGGTTTCTTCTCCACAAATGCTACATATTTTTATATAGGTGTGCGCATTGCTTTGTGCCTCAAGTTTATGAGCTGGTTACTTTAAGAAACCTGGAGTGCATGTGCATATATAATACTCTACATATAGCAATGTGTGGGGTAATGCATATAATAAGCAAGAATTGTTCATATTTTTAATGGAACTGGAAGGAATAAACTTTGCATCTCGTCAAGATTAAGGAGAGAAATGGGAATGGGAGGGGGTATTGTGTGCAAATACAAGTGGCATAAAAAGCCCACTCTAGTAAATAATCACTCCATAGGTAGGAAATGGATCTTTTGTGGGGGTGGGGTAGGAGAAAAATGATTTCAAAAGGGAAGCAGCTGCTTTGTACAGTGACAGGGTTGTAGAGATGAAAGAAGCAACTCTAGGCTGTTAATTATGCTGCGAGCCATTCAGATAACTTTGTGTTTCAATGAGGCCTAGATATTCTGCTAATAAAATAAAAGCTATTAATTAATTCAGACATCACACCAAATCATAGCACAACCACAGATTGCGACCCTAATTCATACCCTATTTCCTATTCAAATTCTGGTTTTATCGAGTCAAACAACATCCCACTCTTGGGGAAATATTGGGGTTCAATACCCAATACGCTGTGGGTTCAATCAGACTCTGACTGTCAGTCAAACAGGACCTTTATTTAGGCATTGCAAGGCTAGAGTGACACAACCTCAACCAACAAGTAGCTGAGGGGTGGCAAAAAAGGGGCAAGTTTATACATTTACAGGCAATGGGAAGCAAAGGGGCAATTGTGTCCATACACGCAGTGCTTCTACCGGTTTAATCACAAGGCATTGCAATTTTCTTATCTTTCCCTCCTTTTGTTCTTAACAGTTATAGCAGGCATGTCTAACTCCCAAGAGGCTGTGGTCTACTCCCACTATATAAAAAAGCTGGCAGTGATCTACCCATTGGATTGACCAAAGTTGTTGAGCTTTTTTGGAGGAGGAAGATCCAGAGTTGCTGAGTTGTTGTTTTTTTTTGTGTGGGTGATCGACAAGGATCATGCGATCGACTGGTTGGACATGCCTGAGTTATATCAATAGTTCATGCATACATGTTGTTCTATTCTTCTTTCGTGGTTTTCTTGCAAATTTAACCTTCACATTTAATTTTATTATTTCTCTAATTTTTTTCTGACACCACTAAGGTTTTTGCATTGATGCATGGTGTACATGTATGATTTTTGTGGTCAGTCCCAGTTTCTCAGCACACCATGTACATGTAGTGAAATACACTCATATGATATTGGGTGCTTTTAGGTCCCTTATTTATTGAGCATTAAATCTGATTTGCTTGCACGGTGCTTGCATGGAAGTCTGACTATGTCTGATCTTTATTGAGCATTTACTTTTACTTGTTTACAGGGAGGTTATACCACAATGAGCATTTATCCTGGTTTGATTGTGCTGTGTTTATGCATCTTCCTCTTCATCATTTGTTCATCCCACTTTCCAGTGCATTTTTCCAAGCACTTTCCTAACAGCAAAATCATTTGTTGCACCAGGGTGTCAGAGCACTTTAATCCACTTTGAGTGCCAAAATATATATTTCCAGTATGCTGCTGAGTCCATCTTGTAAACTACTGACAATCTGGAGGTGAAAGCTATTTCCTATGCAGAATTGCTTTCAGCATAGGAAAAATGTAACAGACGAAGTGCCCTGATGGTTTTGCTTAAACTGAAAAATTCCCCCCATCCCCCCGCAAATCAATATTACTTAAACATCACTATTTCACAAAATGTATTGTACAGTTGCCCAGTATCCCCCTGGCCCTTAATTACAATTCAGAGGTGTAGAGTGTCTTTGTTGTTGTGGCAGGTAGGATTATTCAGAATGTCCAAATAAAATCAAAACTACTTATTTACAACATTTTTGTTTCTACTGTCCTTTTTGAATTATAGTAATTGCAAATTTTGTAATTTTTTTTGGGTGGTGGTGGTGTAATAAATAAATACATCAACCAAAAGCATTGAATAGATGTAATAAACATGTTATAGCCTTGCGTCCCCTTGCTCTGTGACCATTTATATCAGCAGTTCAAATCAATAAAACTTCACTCAAATGGCCAGTACCAGTGACTTGCTTCTCTATATTGATTGCCTTAGACAGGAATAGTTGATGGCGGTTGACTGTTGTAGTTTCCTGGTGTGAAGGTGAGAAAACAAGGAACTGGTTTTTTGACAAAGCAGTTTGGTTCACCGCAGGACAGCCAAAGGGGCTGGTGTACGACAGCTACAATAAAACATGGCCTCACAGCCAGCCTCCACAGTGTGAGATTATTGCTATTATCTTGGCTACCCACCTGTGTGATTAATCTATTACTTTCCTCTACTCCCACTTATTGGGGGAAATGACACAAGATGTTCAAATACTTTCCCCCAAAGAGCCTTTCAAAAGTTAGGCTGGCGCAGAATGACCCTGACTGGTGACCAGGGCACAGGTATGCTTGAGTGAGAGAGAGGGAGGAGAGTGGTGGTATTTTGATTTTGATTTTGATTTGATGGTTTTATATGTGCTGGAAGCCGCCCACAGTGGGCAGGGCAAACCAGCTAGAGGGCCAGAGTACAAATAATAAAATTATCATTATTATTTTGTTCTGTAGAATAAATACTGGTGGTGGCTCTTTCTTGCCATCATTACATTGGCCTGCCCCTCTCCTGCTCCATCACCCTCCCATCATGCATTGCTAGCAGAGGATTTTCGACCAGTTTGGTTGCAGTGGTCATGGAGCTGCAGGGGCATCAAAGGGGATGCCACAACTATGATGTAGAATGGAGCACAAGAGGTCAGAGAAGCTGTGCAATTGTCCCCTCTCCCAGCACCTTGTAAGCTCCATCCGTTGTTCAGACCATTGGGAGTTACCAGGGAAGGAGGTGATGGGAAACCTTCCTTCCATGAATTGCCATTAAGTTATCTTAGGATCCAAGCCTTTGTGTTTGTATTATATGGCCTCATTGCTGGTATCATCAAAAACCATGCTAGGTTTGACTATGTCCAGGCTATGTTGAGTATTTTTTCCCCCGTTTGTTTACAGGGAGTTAACAAATGAGCATTCCTCCTGATTTGATTGTGTGGTGTTTATATATTTTCCTGTTCGTTATTTGTTCATTCAACTTTTCAGTGCATTTCCCCATCACATCTATTATTATTATTACCGTTGCTGTTGTCGTCATCATCAGGATTTGTTGTGCCGTGGGCAATTTAATCCACCGTATTTGCAAGATACATTGTTATCAAACGGGATCTGATGACAATATGCATAGTCCATTAAAAATTATAGATCACTGTCAAACAAAAACAGACACAAATAAACAAACCACAGGTATGTGAATGCAGGGAAGGTAGCAATTTGAACTATTTATAGCGTAGAAATAATGGTTAAATGAGACCAGGTTACAAAACACGGACCCTGTCATACCAAAGGAAAATAACTAAAGTATTCAAATACCCTGAGTCACTGTATCAACCATATTCATTCACAGGCTGAGTGAAGGGTGGGTATGTTGCTCTGTGAGGGGAATAAAGGTTTCATAATAACTTTCAACACTGTTAACAAACTACAGTTCCCAGGATTCATTGAGGGAAGCCATGAATAATTAAAAGAAATATTTGAGTGCAACCTTTAAATATCTGGCGTAACCTCTTTCTTTCTTAATGCAATGTTATGCACCTTAACACAGCATATATATGTTTTTGTTCACAATACATTCTTTTTAAATTCAGCTGCATGGGATATTTACATTTTTGGTCTTCTGTTTCGGCTACAGTGCGAGTCTGTTTTTCATATGTCGTGATATATTTCACATACATTCTTATGTACTATTGCTATAATATATTATATTGTTATATTTACCAGTTACATTTATTACCTTTTATACAATGTACAGGTCCCATTGATTTTGTCTGTGGGCTTTGTACTGTTTGGAGATCCTCTCTTTTATGCTGGTGGAGGTCTCAACAGCAGACACCATTAAACAACAGCAGCAGCAGCAGCAGCAGCAACAACAACCACCACCTGTGTGTTGATTTATGTTGTGGGGTGTTTAAACCATGCTGTTGCTTGGCATAACAAAGCCTGCACTTATTCCACAGAATACCAACTCCTCAAGTTTTTTTTAATAAAAAAGATCACAACCCATGAAGAGGTTTCTTATTATAGAGAAGGACAGACTCCACGTGTAACTTCCATCAGATCCAGCTGCAACAGAAGGGATGGCTTTAAGATGAAGAAAGGGGCTTTGAAATCTGTGGGAGAGAAGCACAGCTAATAAGTCTTACTGCACATCTGCAGGTTCCTTATCCTGGGGAGAAAATCGGTCAACCTTTATGTGAGAAGGAGGCAGCTGCTGCAGCGGGATACCAAAATCATTGTCTCCTCTATGGATGTTTGCAGAGAAATCTGCCAGGTTTCATCCAGAGAAACACACTGAAATGTGACATTGGTCAGTGGACAGTGGACATACACACATAACTTAAATTGTGTTAAAACTGTGCCTTCAGTTCACGTCCTCCTTTTCCCTACCCCATTGGGTGAAACAATGCTAATAATTCTCAGCAGTGGTTTTGAAATCAACCCTTTTCTTTCTCAAAGCACTTCTCTGGAGTTGGTGCAGTATAATGCACGTCAAAATGTTGACTCTTAAGATACAGTGAAAAGGGTTTATCCTTCCCTTCAGCCCTGTGAAGGTAGTGGAAGCTCTGTAAAGCTGACATGTTCTGTATTTCATTTATATCTGAAAGTTTTGGCACATGTCTGACTTGCAGTTCCAGCCAATAAACAGTCTCCTGTGATGTCATATGAAATACAAGAAGAAAGAATTGGAACAATAAAAAAGTCCCCTGGAGCCTCCGGTGGACTTTGAAATATAAACTGCAGCTCAGAAGCCCTCTTATACTTATATTAAACCTGTCAGTGTTACTTTGTAGTTCTGAGCTGTACATTCCACCAGCTAAGGTGAAATAAAAAGAGCTTTCCATGTTTATTTTCAATTTCCAAAGTAAACTTGTTCACTTAACCGCTGATCTTTTCTCACTCAGGGCTCTGCGAGGATTTGTGTGGGAGTCGATGTTTTCACAACCAGCTGAAAAGTATAAATTGTATGAGATCCGATGATGAATTAAGTGATGTATTTTAAGAGATCTGAGAATTGACATGTTGTCAGATTTCTGTAATACCAGTAGTAACGTTGCCAAAGACTGCTTACCATTTTCAGCGGCGACAGTGGCAGGTATGGCCTGGTGCAGCTGGGGACAAGCTGGGAGCTTCACGAAATAAACTTCTCACACGGCTGACTGATAATGTCATCAGGCTCAGCCGGCCATGAAGAGTGACAGGATAGTTGCTCATTTCAAATCTGATTTGGTCAATCATGGCCAAGTTGTGGGGCAACACTTTTTGGGGTAGACCTGAGTCAAGCCTGCCTTCGCTCAGGTCCATGTCCAACTCATTCAAACTGGCTGTGGCTGCTTCCCTCAGTGTGGTTGGAAACTGTCAGGCATTGGCTGGATGACAAGGTGTGGTGGGAGGTGCCAGCTGGGGAACCCCCAAGGGAAGCCCCAGAGGAGGAAAGGTCAGAGCCTGGGGATTGGTGGTGGGGCACTGAGGAGAGTTCAGAGAGGGAAGAGTGGGAGGATTTGTTGGATACTGAAGGGACAACAGAGTTTAGTGAGTAGGAGGAACCTGTAACGGGAGCAGATCAGATTCTGAGGCTGAAGCCGAGGGGGGTTGGAGGTCAAGAGACTACTTAAGAATCCAGGGATTCTCCTTCCCCAGATGCAACACGCTCCCCTCCCCCTGGTCTCCAATAACTCACAGGACAGAGACCAGAGGTGTGCAGATGCATTTTGAGACTGAGAAACATCTGGAAGAGAAGGCTTAGAGAGTGTGGAAGGCAGGGGCCTTCAGTCCTGGCAACTGCCCTATAGGGGCAAGACCTACTGGGAAATGTTGCTGAGTTGTATGCCGTTTCCTTGAATAAAGAGTTAACTTCACTGGCAACTGCTTCTCTGTGCTGACCTGCATCTGACTCCAGCCCTGACAGGAACAGACTGCGAAGTGACATGTTGACAGCTTTCTGTAAGACCAGTGTCAGCATTGCCAGCTCTCTTTTTTACCACTCCTTGCTCCTGTGCCTCTAATAGCAGCTTGATCTGCAGGCATCAATGGGTGATAATGCTAAGCACCATGTTACGAAACATTTCACATTACTGATTCCCGCCCCAGATCAAATGGCTGAAAAAGCACAGAAGCAGGTCAGGCTACTTTCCCCCTGATAAATCAGCAGCAGGATTAAGCAAAACAGAGCGGAGGAACATTGTGAGGCTGAGCAGGAGGTGATCTCAGGCTAGAGTGGCAAATTTAAGGCTGGATGCAGAATTCCAGAATGTCAAGCCAACACGCAAGGCCTGCCTGGTGCAAAGCAAATCAATTCCAAGGAAAACTTAAACAAGTGGTCAGATCCTACTTCTTGCCTATCAGGAACCTCTGGAACTAGTAGTAAATTAGCTAGCAAAGCACAACTGGCCTTGGTTTCTATATACTCGAACCATTGCAATCCCTGTTTCCTGGGACCTGTCCCTGATAAATTATTGGCCCTATTTTGTCCTTTTAGTGTGAGTTTCTAGCACTGTTGTTCCACAGGATCCAACTTCTTTACAGACACTTAAGGGATGGAGAACCTATGGCCCTTCAGATGTTGCTGAACTACAAGTCCCATCATCTCTGTTGGTCCTGTTAGCTGATTCCAGCAACATCTGGAGGGCTGCAAGCTAAATTAAATTAGAATGCAGCAGCCATGAGATGGAGGCAGCTAGCTGAGACATGTGCAAACTTAAAACAAAACAAAAACAGATCCCTTTGCAGAAGCAGCAGTCTCCAAGAGCCTGTGGCTGAAAGGAAGCATTTAACATCAGGTCTGCAGCTGCCCAGGACTCCCAAAATCAGCACAATTTGCATTGGTGCTGGGGAAGGGAAGGACATAAGCCAAGTCTGCTGAGGGTTGTCTGGATTGCAGGGGTGCCAACTTCAATAAAATATTGCAGAGGGCTCCTAGGTAAACCTCATCCCACATAATCACAAGATGCAGTGCACACAGACACCATTTGAATGGCAATGCCCATCAACTTTGGGGACCTCTAGCCCCCCAATTTTTTTTACTGGGGGTCAGTAAGACCTCAGCCCCTAGGAGTCAGCTCCTATGAATGAGGGTGAGGACTCTCTCACATAGATAGATAGATAGATAGATAGATAGATAGATAGATAGAGGTCCTATGTGTGGTATTGTTTGTATGTTTCCTCCCATGTGTGTCTGGTCATATTATGTGTGTCTGGAGACAGGATTTTATTTTTTTGTGGGAAGAGGAGAGGAAGGAGACATTCCTTTGGGCAAGTAGAATTCCTTGAGCAAAGCCAAGCAGGCCAACTGTCAGTTCAGAGTGGACCCATGCTGATTGCAGCCTTGTTACATGCATGACCTTGTTACATGAATGACGAAGCTACTTAGGCTTCCCTGCATTGATCAGAACAAGAAATGATTGTGGATAGAATGGGAGATACCTAGGGAGCAGCTTTCCTTCCTCCATCTTTTTTTTTTTTTTTTTTTTTTTTGGCTAGCACAAAGAGTCTGGCAACTGGTAGAAGCTTCCTCTGATTAATTGCTGTACTAACCCCTTGAATTTCAGTAGCTTTAGGAACTACACAGGCCAGAAAAATGGTGGATATATAGCAGAGTAATAATGCAGCCATCATGCTCTCTAAGACAAGATGCTCTTCAAACATTTACAATTCTCCATCTGATGGAATTCAAACACATGCTTTTGGCGGTAGGTTTTGCTGCAATAAGAGGCAAGCAAGGAAAAGGTTTGGTGGGGGAGAGAAAGCAACCAAGGCAAGAGTTTAGGTAGTCAACTTATGAACAGCAGCTTGCGAGAGTTACATTGATATTGATGGTTCATACTTAACCTTAGTGGTTTCCTCGCCTGCCATATGCCAACAGGACTAACCCAATGGTGCCAGAGATGATCATTGATCAATAGTTTGAAATTGCAGCACTTGAACTCTCACCTTCAATTTTGCTGTGTCGTAGGAGGCTCTGGCACATCAGCCTTTGCAAAATGATTCATTCTGGCTTGAGATCAGCAATGCACATATAGCTGCAGAATGCTAAGCGTTAAGCATCTCAGTCGCTGGATAGCTATGCCGATTCCTGCATAGAGCTGGTACGTATAGGTAGGTTAAACTAAATAACTGTGGAAACATCTGAACGAGGGGGGGGGGGAGAGAAAAGAAGAAGAAAGAATGCCAAAGGTTCTTCAGAAACAGAATGGCAAATACAGTGGTATCTTGGGTTACATATGCTTCAGGTTACATACACTTCAGGTTACAGACTCCACTAACTCAGAAATAGTACCTTGGGTTAAGAACTTTGCTTCAGGATGAGAACAGAAATCGTGCTCCGGTGGCGCGGTGGCAGTGGGAGGCCCCATTAGCTAAAGTGGTGCTTCAGGTTAAGAACAGTTTCAGGTTAAGAAAGGACTTCCAGAAAGAATTAAGTACTTAACCTGAGGTGTGGCACTGTGGGTTAAACCACAGAGCCTAGGACTTGCCGATCAGAAGGTTGGCAGTTTGAATTCCCACAACGGGGTAAGCTCCCATTGCTCGGTCCCTGCTCCTGCCAACCTAGCAGTTAGAAAGCACGTCAAAATGCAAGTAGATAAATAGGTACCACTCCAGCAAGAAGGTAAACGGCGTTTCTGTGCGCTGCTCTGGTTCGCCAGAAGCGGGTTACTCATGCTGGCCACATGACCCGGAAGCTGTATGCCGGCTCCCTCAGCCAATAAAGCGAGATGAGCGCCACAACCCCAGAGTCAGCCATGACTGGACCTAATGGTCAGGGGTCCTTTTACCTTTACCTTTACCACTGTACTAGATTCCAGGGTTTCAGGCAAGGTATCTCTCCCATTCTTAACTGGAGATGCCAGAAACAGAATCTGGAACCATTTGAGCATAAAGTCAATGTCTTTCCAATCTTTCCAGAGTGTCTTTATCATGTCAACTCTCTCCAATAGATTTCTGTCTCCCTTTGCCTCCTCTTCCCTGCCATATTGGTCTTACCTTAGAATCCCTTCCTGGCTGCCGGAGCTTTTCATTTAGTTTGTTACATCTCCCCATCCCACCTTGACATCTCTTCTTCATTCTCCCCTTTCATTTCCCCTGTGATCACAGCCCACCCAGACCATTCTCCTTTGATGCTTTTTGTACACCTCTCTCTTTGCTACCAAGACTTTCCTGAAAGACTTTATGTGCCTATAAAACCCTTCCTTAAACTCCTCAACTCTTTTTTCCTTACTCCCTCACCTTGTTGCTGAGCCAGCGGTGCAAACCGCATCATTGTCACAATCTCATTTTCTTGCGCATAGAATTGGCATCCTTCAAATGTGCCCAATTGCTCCCAGTGCTGTGCTTTACCGGACGCCTTGTGTGGTGAAATAATATCGTTTGAATAATTGTACAAAGCAGTAACCTCTTGAAATCAAAGCTCCCCCTCTGCTTATATTCTTTGAGTACATCCCCTGCATGCTTGTTGGGAATTCAAGTCCTTCTGTGTGAGCATTAGGGAGATTTGCCATATTAAAGGAAGAGGGTTTTTTTTTTAATTCAACAGGGGTTTTTTTGTCAACCAAGGGGAATCATGGAGTCTGCTGCATAGCAGTACATGCTAGGCTGAGCAGGAACAGACAGAAGAAGTCATTAATAGTGCCAATCACAGAAGCCATTAGGCTGGTCTTACTCTGCCTGCAGCTTCACAATGCTGACTGCTTTAATAGGAGCCAGCTTGCTCCTTGAAATATCCGTGCTTGGAAAATTCATATTTTAAGAACAGGGAACCTCTTCACTTTTCTAACAAGATTACATTTGCAGACAGTTCTGATGGACACCTGAACTAATGTGCAGTAATTTTCTAAGGAATGGAGAGAGAATGGGGAACAGGGAGACACGATAACAAAAATACCCACAATACATTCCTAGCATGTTTATGCAGATTACCTTGCGTGCAGTTCCTGAATAAGTACAATGTTTAATTCTCAATGTAAAAGTTTGAGTTAAAAGATTTCAGACAGTGTTTTCAGCCAGACTCGAACAAGGCCAAGTTTCCCTCCCAAATAGACCCGATTTAGCTCAGGCTGCAGGCTTTGGCTGAATCCAGTGCACATCCCTACTAACCAGTTAGTCAACTTTTCAAATCTGTACAATATATCATTTCATACCCTCCCAACATTTCTCAGATGAAAATAGGGACCTCCTAAGGAAAAGTGAGAGATGCGGGTGGAGCTGTGGGTTAAACCACAGAGCCTAGGACTTGCTGATCAGAAGGTTGGCGGTTCGAATCCCCGCGACAGGGTGAGCTCCCGTTGCTCGGTCCCTGCTCCTGCCAACCTAGCAGTTCGAAAGCACCTCAAAGTGCAAGTAGATAAATAGGTACCGCTCTGGTGGGAAGGTAAACGGCATTTCCGTGTGCTGCTCTGGTTCGCCAGAAGCGGCTTAGTCATGCTGACCACATGACCCAGAAGCTGTATGCTGGTTCCCTCAGCCAATAAAGCAAGATGAGCGCCGCAACCCCAGAGTTGGTCACGACTGGACCTAATGGTCAGGGGTCCCTTTACCTTTACCTTTTAAGGAAAAGTGAGACATCCCAGGATCTGTAAATCCAGGACTGTCCCTGGAAAATTGAGACACTTAGAGGGTCTGTCATTTTAGAAACATGCAAGCAAAGTTCTAATCTTGTTTTGTGACACTAAAAGTCTGGTACTTGGCTAAAAACAAGTTGAAAAGGCTGGGAACAGGAGGGGGGGAAGGACTGACTCAAGCTCAAGATGAGAACAAATCTATCCCATCTTTGCATGCTACTTTCAACATTCTGTGATGTGAGAGACAGGGAGCAATAACAAGGTAAATTAATAGACAGGCTGTTTGCGTTAAGAGTGCTTAAGCATGAGTGCAAAGGCTTCAAGTACCAGCATGAATCCATTTTCCTCTAATATACAGGACACTCTGTCCTAATCAATGGCTAGCACTGAGGAGGAAAATGTCTTCTTACCCCATTTAAGCCAGGGGCAAGAATAACAGAGAGTGTGCTCCCAGATCTTTTTAATCTTGCCAGAAGATCTGGTCTTGTGGTCTGGGCAAGTGCATTTCCCAAGGAGTAACAGTAAGAGGTAACCAGCTCTGTTTTACGAGTCTAATGGTATCCCTCACGATTTTAATTTTAAATAAATGAAAATATGCTGTTTTCAAAGGGTTCCTATGGGATATGTGGTATATTCAGAAAAGTGGAATTGCTCTCTTAGGTGGCAGTTTAATTATCCATTATCCATGCTGTGGTTGCAAAAAATAAATAAAAAAATAAAAAAAATCAAAGGCAATTGATGAGAAAATGTTGTTTTTTTACTTAAGCATTACATCCAGTTTTGCCAGGACCCTTCAGTTCTCCAGCTTTGCTGTTCTGTTGGCAGCTTCAAAAGACCCAAATGCTTCAGCCTTCATCTCCCCAAAGATCAGAATACTTTAGAACTCTCCCTCTTCTCTCAAAAGGTGTATAAACAGGATGACATTTCAGTATTGGAGAATCAGAGCTGTAGAGTACAGAGAGGGGTCTCCAGGAAGGAGGCAGAATTGAGGGGCAATCAGGGAGCTGGTAGGTTTATCCTACAGAAGCCTGAGAGGCGATATGTTAGCCACATATCTAAATATTCACATATTTAGATATTCACAAATATCTAAAGGGCATGGAAGATGGGGCAAGCTTGTTTTCTGCTGCTCCAGAGGCCAGGACCTGAAGCAATTAATTCCATTTACAAGAAAGGAGGTTCCAATTAAACATTGGGAAGAACTTTCTGATGGTAAGAGCTGTTTGGCAGTGGGGTGGACTATCGTGGAAAGTGGTGGACTCTCCTTCATTGGAGATTTTTAAACAGTGGTTGGGTGGCCATCTGTAAAGGATTCATGTGCTGTGATTTCTGTAGTGCAGGGGCTGGGACTAGATGACTCTTGGGGCCCCTTCCAACTCTACAGTTCTAGGAATTCTTGCACTCAATGAAGATGAGCCAACAGTGTGACACGGCAGCTAAAAAAGCCAATGCAATTCTGGGCTGCATCAATAGGAGTATAGCATCTAGATCAAGGGAAGTAATAGCGCCACTGTATTCTGCTCTGGTCAGACCTCACCTGGAGTACTGTGTCCAGTTCTGGGCACCACAGTTCAAGAAGGACACTGACAAACTGGAACGTGTCCAGAGGAGGGCAACCAAAATGGTCAAAGGCCTGGAAACGATGCCTTATGAGAAACGGCTAAGGGAGCTGGGCATGTTTAGCCTGGAGAAGAGGAGGTTAAGGGGTGATATGATAGCCATGTTCAAATATATAAAAGGATGTCACATAGAGGAGGGAGAAAGGTTGTTTTCTGCTGCTCCAGAGAAGCGGACACGGAGCAATGGATCCAAACTACAAGAAAAAAGATTCCACCTAAACATTAGGAAGAACTTCCTGACAGTAAGAGCTGTTCGACAGTGGAATTTGCTGCCAAGGAGTGTGGTGGAGTCTCCTTCTTTGGAGGTCTTTAAGCAGAGGCTTGACAACCATATGTCAGGAGGGCTCTGATGGTGTTTCCTGCTTGGCAGGGGGTTGGACTCGATGGCCCTTGTGGTCTCTTCCAACTCTATGATTCTATGATTCTAAGATGATGATGATGATGATGATGATGATGATGATGATGATGATAATAATAATAATAATAATTTTTAATTTATACCCCGCCCTCCCTGGCTCAGGGTGGCTAACATCAGTAAAATTACAATAAAAACATAATAGGGGGAACAAATCAATTTAAAATACAGGTTAAAAATGCAATTTAAAATGCAGCCTCATTTTAAAAATAGCCCATAGATCAAAACTATAAGGGGAGGAAACATAAAGGTCAGACTGAGTCCAAACCAAAGGCCAGGCAGAACAGCTCTGTCTTGCAGGCTCTGCGGAAAGATGTCAAGTCCCGCAGGGCCCTAGTCCCTTGTGACAGAGTGTTCCACCAAGTCTGAGCCAGTACTGAAAAGGCCCTGGCCCTAGTTGAGACCAATCCAATCACCTTGTGGCTTGGAACCTCCAAAGTGTTGTTATTTGTGGACCTTACCAGGAGAGGTGGTCCCGTAGGTACGTGGGTCCTAGGTTGCACAAACATAATCTTCAAGGAGGGCTGACTACAAGGCTGGATTCCAACTCATGGTTTATAATTGATTCTCATAAAGTAGATGGACACTTTCTGTCCTACTTTAGACGTTCATAATCCTTTATTAAAATGTGACACCAGAGGGCGCTGCAGAGCAACCAAGAACCGGCAGTAGGGAAACAGTATTTTTATGGAGAAAACAAGGTAAGGAATTTTAAATTTACCAGTATGCCCTGTGACGTTTTAGAACAGTATATGTAATATCATTCTAATAATGTTAGAAAGGTAAGTGTAGATCCAGCCCAAGTTGCAAAGTGGATCCAGAGGGCAATGAGCACTCACACTTTACATGGTGGGTGCCCTTTGTGGGATCACGCATGGTGCTACAGTTCCCAGGGAGCTTACTGGCAAACAGGGGCTGGCTTGCCTCTCAGTGTTAATTTTTGGAGCTTCATGCCCAGCCTCAGTAATCAAGTTTCTTGCTGGGAGGTGGGATCAGCCCCATTTATAAATAGGGGGTGGAGCCGACAATAGCCAGGCAGTCGGCTCTGGAGATTCACCCTCCCTATTCTCCCTTTATTTAATGTTTTCTTGTTTGCAGGTTAACTTTTTCTTCCTGTTTAGTGGGCACTGCTACGGTCTTTGACTGGTTGCTGTTGAAGGAGAAGAAATTTTCCTGCATTAGCAGATTTTGTCTTCCCCGTAGCAATTCGTCATAGCTTTGGCGGTTATGGCCTTAGGTGGAATCCTTTAGTCTTTTCTTCCCTATATGCAGTGTTTGTGTGTGTGTGAAGTGGTGACTCACCCCCCCCCCCGTGGCAGCGATTCCAGGGTCCCCCTCTTAAAGGGGTTATATATATGGGTGTCACTGGCCATACACTGAAAGCTCATCAGTGAACTACCCTGCGTGCGGGGATATGGGCTTGGCTGCCTGCAACACTTACGTCTCGAAGAACACCCTCATATCCCATTTACCCTGATGAGCCCCAGTTCCCCCCGGCCTAAGCCCAAGGCCTAAGCCAAGGTCTTCCTACATTCGGAAGTTTAATAAAGTTGTGGTCTAATTTTAATTCCATATAACGTTGTCAGAGTCTTTATTCCTTCCTTATGATCCCTGGTGGCTGGGGCTGTCGCCTCCTGGTCACGCAATGCTGATAACCTTGCTTAGTGCATCTTTCTTTATTGTGGCTATTAATATGGGGCAGAGACCAGTGCCCAGTGGTACGAAGTGGGCTTTTGGTGCAAAAAGGTCCTTGCATCTCCAGTTTGGGAAGGATCAAGTAGCAGATGATAGAAAAGACCTTGGAAAGCTGCAGCTGGTCAAAGCAGATAATATTGGGCTAGATAGACCCATTGTCTAGACAATGGCAGCTTCCTGGGTTTCCTAAATGCAAAATAGCACCTTGCGATTTTTATGCTGAATATATGGAAATCATGGTAGTATCACTGGGTGGAATGAAATCACACAACCAGAAAATTCAGGGTTGTGCAATTACGGTTGCGTCGAGGTTTTGTGCAATGAGCCCAGCTCCCCAAAAGATTGGAATTTTTGCTATAAGAAAATGATGGGAGAAGGCAGCAGGACGTGTGGGATAAGCCTTGCTGCAACTTGGTCTAGCACAAACAAATCAGAGTGAATTCTCGTTAAATAGAGTCATGTAATCTCTCTGCAACTAATCAGGATGAATGCTCATACTTGCACATACAAGGCAAGTTACTTTTCTGGCAGTGCAAGGACCCCTCCCCGTCTCTCGATGCAAGCTCATTTGAAAGGAATGGGGGCAGTGCAAGAGCATGGTTGTCTCTAAGCAGACTACCGCTTTCTAGGCTTAAGACAGAAGTAAATTTGATAGTGGAATGTTAGGGAGATATTATCATCGGACGGAGAAGGGCACCTTTGCACTTCCCTTATCAAATAACAGACTTCAGAAGCAAAGGTGAAGTCCGTGGACTGAATGTGCAATGAGCAGTATATATTGATCCACTTTTGCAGGAAGGCAGTGATGATAGGCAGTTGAAAGTGCTGGGAATGTTGCTGTATTTGTTCCACTGGTAACACATGCATTTCTTGAGTTTTCCTCTGTATACTTGAATAACACACTCCCTGGTGTTGTTTAGTTACAGTGTAGTCTGACCAGCAAAGGATAGTTCACCAAAGAGAACACTTACATATTGAAGATCCTTTCCTTTCCCCCCACTTTTGGGTAATAATAACCCTTCTTTCATTTGTTCCAGGATATTAAACAGGTTCTGGCTTGTGAAGCCTACTGAATCCATGCTAGGTTTTCAAGATCTTTGATTGTAAATGCTGTCAATAACTTTAAAACAAGGGTAGTGAACATTTTCCAGTCTGAGGACTGAATTGAGAGAGAGCCAACTCTTGGGGGGTAGGGGTAAGCCAGCATAATTGGGTAAAAAAAAGGTCAAGGACCCCTGGACGGTTATGGCAACTATGGGTTTGTGGCGCTCATCTTGCTTTCAGGCCAAGGGAGCTGGCGTTTGTCCACAGATAGCTTTCCAGGTCATGTGGCCAGCATGACTAAACTGCTTCTGGAGTAATGGAACACTGTGATGGAAACCAGAGCGCACAGAAATACCGTTCACTTTCCCACTGCAACGGTGCCTATTTATCTACTTGCACTGGCGTGCTTTTGAACTGCTAGGTTGGCAGGAGCTGGGACAGAGCAATGGGAGCTCACCCTGTCGTGCAGATTTGAACTGCCGACCTTCTGATCGGCAAACCCAAGAGGTTCAGTGGTTTAGACCACAACACCACCCGCGTCCCATCAGCATGCATGGACACACAGTCAGCAGAGCAGGGTGGGAGACAGGAAAACAACGTGCCTCAATGCACATACACAAACTTGGCAGAGAGTGAGGGTGGAATGCACCTTACACACACACACACACACACACACACACACACAGGAGGGGGGGAGACTCAGAAGGAGACGCCCATGTGCACACACACTTTCATGTCCTGGCCATAATTGCCACTTTTCAGGAAGTGAAGCACTGAGCCGAAGACAAGCCTGCAGATAGCCAGCACCAGTTTAGAGGGCTGCACTGGCCAAGGAGAGAGATGACTGGAAGCATAAGTCAGATATCCATTTTTTTTTTCTCTCTCTCCAATATATATATTTTGAAGGCACCGTTAGTGTGAAAAGAAAAATGAGCAGTGAAATTTGTAGAAGAGCACCTGGTATGGGGGGGGGGGGCTGACACCAGCCTATTTATCAGGAGAGCTGCAAATTGGAAAGGGATCTGTGCAATGTTTGCAATAGTCTTAGAATTAGGAAAGGCGTGAGATTGATCTCAGCCACTTTTTCATAACAAAGGAAAATATGAGATTGACCTTGGCGGAACTGAAGCATTACAAAATGCTAACACTCTTCCCTTTCTCAGGATCGAGAAAAGAAGCGCTACTAGTCGTGCGGGTAGCATTTTTTATTTTGTTTTACTGCATTTCATCATCAAGTGTTTAAAGGAGAGGCTTTTATGTTGCGGGAGAAGGCAATGGTTTATAGCTTACTTTTAGTGCTATTAAGATCTAATCTATCACTCGTTCAGTCGATTGTATTTGACAAGCTGCTTCTTAAACTTGAACTTTGTCATTTGGTGACAGATAACCCTGCCTGTTTGCTCAATTTCCTCTTCTTCTTCTGCCTTTTTTTCCTGCGGATCCTTTGCTGTGAAGTGTCTCATTATTAATCACCACCTTTAGATGTGATTTATTGTACCACATAGGCTCAAGAAAGAAAGAAGACAACAATGGTGACACTGTGTGGGGGGGGCGGGGGGTGTTAGTATCACCTTGAACAGGGGGTGAACATTTCTCTTTCTCCCCCCTCCCCCCCGCCCGCACTGATAATACAAAATACAGTAGTTTTGGGGAGATGAACAGTACACATGCAAAAAACAAACAAAAATTCTCCACAACTTCTTATATAAAAAAGTAAATCCGTTTTTGCTTCTTGCGTATCACTGTAGCAAATCATGGGAAAGATGCATTCTATTTATATTACAGATAGGTAGCCGTGTTGGTCTGCCATAGTCAAAACAAAACAAATTCCTTCCAGTAGCACCTTAAAGACCAACTAAGTCAGTTCTTGGTATGAGCTTTCGTGTGCATGCACACTTCTTCAGATACACAGTGTATCTGAAGAAGTGTGCATGCACACAAAAGCTCATACCAAGAACTGACTTAGTTGGTCTATTTATATTATTCTTGAAGAATTTATAAATCACTTCCCAACCAAGGTTTATGACATGTTACACAACAAAGACACTAGAAAACTAAATACAGAATGGAAATAGATATATAGGCTGGTATTCAACTAAGTATTAAGAAGAGTAAATCCATGGAAATGAGCAGAACTGACTTAGCCACGTTTGTCAGTGTTGATGTGCTTGCTCTCAATAAAACATAGATATTCAGTATATATTATAAAATGACTGATTATACTAGGATTTTATTGAATGTATATGTTTTTGGGGTGACAAGTGCATCTTTTCTTTTGGAGAAGCAGCTTCTACTTATGCCCTGTCATGTGTGCTTAATCAAACTTTCACCTCACTTGAAAGGTTCCTCTGGTTTGCTGCATCTTACTATTGTTGTTCTCTGGCTCTCTGTTTCTTTAACACAGGAGTAGGAGGTCCACATTTGAGCTATCACAGAGCACGTAGGGAACTCTCTTGAGTACATGCACTCAAGGATTATCCTCAGACTTGGCCTATTTCTATTGGTCACCTTATGGAATTCTGCATACATTGCAGAGTCTGAGATTTGTCAGTCACGACAGTTAGAGGCAAGCTAGCTTGTTTGGCATATACAAATTATAGCTGATGCTCAGACTAGTATCCATGAAGAAGGCAGCAGCGTGCTCACTTATTCCTCTAGGGAGGAGAGCAGTTTATGGAGCTGTCATTCTCCCTGCATCAGCCAAAGCAGTGAGCCTAACAATCCAAAAGTGCAGGCACGGCCAATGAATGCCGCCTCTAAAGAACCCAAACCATCTTATTTGTAATGAGGTTTAATGCGGGTCATCAGACAGTAGTCACTTAATGGCTTCGGCCCTTTCTCAGCAGTACAGCACTCATGGCAGCTGTAATAATTGTTTTCCGAGACATATGTTTATATCAAGAGGCAATCCAAACTCAGCAAAATGCCGGGAGGTTTGATTTGGCAATGTGGAAGACTACACTCTTTCACTGTCTGCTGTCTTAAGACTCTTAACTCTACTCCCATGCCTCCTGTTATCTCATGGGAAATAATATACAGTTACTCCTAGCTCCAGATGTAAAGATCAATACTTGTGACTCTGGGCTGCCTCTTCAGCTCTTGAGAATCAGCTGCAGCTCGCAAAATGGGTTGTCTCTTTTACGTCTTTTCTCAGCTGAAATCGTTAGGCCTGAAATCTCTATCGTTAGGGAAGTCTAAGGTTCAAGCCTGCTTCAGCAACCTAAATTAATTATGGTACCACTAAGAGTGTAAGGATTTCAGAATGACAAGTCTTAAGCATCCAGTAAGCTTTAGAATCATGATTATAATAAACCGAATTTATTGTAGGCTTTTCTTGACATTTGTTTAATCAATTTCATTTGTATACTCTGTAGTAGCACTGAAGTCTTCCTAGGATTGTTGTTGTTTAAATTCAATGGGGTATGATATAACCACAAACAGGGGTTTTTGTTGTTGTTGTTTTCTTGTACTATGTCTAACAATATTATTACTATGATTCTGTTAATTGATTACAGTGGTACTTTGGGTTACAGACGCTTCAGGTTACAGACGCTTCAGGTTACAGACTCCGCTAACCCAGAAATAGTACCTCAGGTTAAGAACTTTGCTTCAGGATGAGAACAGAAATCAGGTGGCGATTATGCAGTGGTGGCAGTGGGAGGCCCATTAGCTAAAGTGGTACCTCAGGTTAAGAACGGTTTCAGGTTAAGAACGGACCTCCGGAACAAATTAAGTTCTTAACCTGAGGTACCACTGTATGTTTGTTCACTGTTACTCTCAAGTGACTTAGCATGTATTAATATAGAGAACAACTTATAAACCTTAAAATGCAGAATAAAACACAATGCAGAATGAAGCTTAAGAATAATAATCAGCAAGAATTCCTATATTCATAGCTAACAGTATTGTTAATATCTAATAGGTATCGTCCTCGCAGTGTCTTCAAATGCAAAAAAGTGCAGAAGAATCCTATGTGAAGGTCCTGAGCAACTGGTTCTGGCATCCCATTGGTCAGAAAGAACTGGGTGGCAGTGTCACTCCTCCCAGGAGAGGGGAGAAAGACTTTAAAAAGCAAAGGTCCCCTGCCGCTGCGCTTCCCAGCACCACCAGGGATCCAGCACTCTGCAATTCCCCAGTGGGCATGACAGTGGCTGGTGCCCACTGGGGCTAGTAGCGTGAAGGGCAGGTGGTGGCCAGAGCCAATGGATTTTATCCAATTAAGTTCTACTGACCCATTGAAAGACCTAAGCTAGACATGTCCATTAACTTCAGTGGGTCTATACTCAGTAGAAATTATTTGGATACAACCCATAGATTCTAGATAGACCTGTTGCAGTCCACAAAGGCAAGTGTGAGACCACAGAGGAGATCGCTGACAACTAATGTTGTTCCCTGGACAGATTTTATGTAAGAGTGGAGGCAGCTGAGGGCAAACTGAGGTTGGTGGAGCACTTGTCCCAATGGACCACCCGTTATTGGAAAAGAAGCTGACCTATCAAAAGCTGATATGGGGTTAGAGTGGTCTATTTGAATGCCTTAAATAACATCTGCAATCTAAATTCATTGTTCCTAGTGAAATTAATAGGTCACCCGGCCTAGGAATTGCAAGCCAACTTTGCATGTGATGTCATTCAGGGCAGGCTGTGACTTATGTGTTCATTAAGCATTTGATTCCTTGACTGGCAATTTTGTCCATTGCAAGCCTGATAATAAAGCTTCGGCCCATTTAACCTCAAGAAGTTTTGCTTGCTTGTCCTTCCGGCTATTCCTGCAATGAGAGAAATTAATTAAGATCATGCTTTTATGCAACCTGCTGAAGCTGGTTAGGATGTG
Organism: Podarcis erhardii; assembly: GCF_964252035.2. Taxonomy (NCBI): domain Eukaryota; kingdom Metazoa; phylum Chordata; class Lepidosauria; order Squamata; family Lacertidae; genus Podarcis; species Podarcis erhardii. Next base: position 48,541,448 of record NC_138500.1, read on the forward strand.
CAAGTTTCCTCTTGATTTACAAGGTCATTATGGTTGAATTCAGTACATGATGAGATTATGCTAATTAAAATGAAAGGTATCTGATCACAGATGAAATTAATGGAAGGTGAAATATACAAATTGTTATGTGAACAACAAAAACTATTTCAACACTATGAATTAGTCCTCATTTAGAATTGTGGCTGGAATCTGATGGCTGTGCTTTCATCATGCCGTTTCCATCCTGCCCTCCTCCTGCCCTCTATAAAACTGCTCCTAGTGGCTGGGTTTTTCCAGTTTTTCTGGAGCAGCATTCAGTGTGTTACAGATATTGCAGCTGGAAAGGAAAATCAGCACCCCCACCCCCTGTGTTTTCCCCAAATTCTGGCCTGTGTATTCATAATAATATGGAAAGTGCAATTAGAGTTAAAAAAAGAAAGTATGAATTATACTTTAGGGTTCCAAAAGCAGATACAAATTAATAAAATGGAATCATACCAAGGCAAAGGATCAATTTTCACATTCAGTTCCAAATTAATGTTCCCCGAAATACCCCATCATATAATAGTAAATATTTCTTCTCGGACAATTTCATACAAATTTATCCAGTTCTGATGTATAGAAAAAAAGGTCCACATTTTTTAAAGAGTCTTTGTTTTCAGATGGTGCTTGAGCCTAGCCTCTCCACTTGCACGGTCCCTCTCTGCTCTCCTCTTTTAGTACACCCACAAGGAAAAGATTGGAAGATTCTGTTTCCATGTTAGGTAAATGGAAAATTGTTACATTGTATGAATCCTCCCACAAAAATTAACCTTAACTATGATTTGTTTGAACCCAGCTGGCTTCATAGATTACTGTTTAAAGCTGATTGTTTTAAACTACTGTTGGTTTTGTTAGTTAGTTTGTTTTTAGGCTGCACAAATGTGACTTGTAACAAAATGTTGTAGTTTGGTGTGCTCCCATTCAGGATTTCAAATATCTCATTCTTTTTACTCACCTTGGTGTTCCATCTCCTCCCTCCAAAAATCAATAAATATTCCATGTCCACTGATCATGCTCAGTTCTCATTGGACTGCATTTTTTTTGGGGGGGGGGTCTTCAGCAAACCTCAGGATTCCCTTGAATTTGCTCATATCTATTTTGGTGGTGCTGTTTTGGCAACTTAAAGGTCAGCACTTAGAGTAAAGGGATCACTAGTATGCATGCTTTTAAACTTATTTCATATTGTGCTAATTCCATATAAGCTGTACTTCTGTAGAAAGGCAAATTCACTAGAGTCTTAATTTTTTTTAATGCTTTGTGTGCCCGTGTCTAATCTTGTCCCTTTCTAAAATTTATTTGTTGGTGTGTGTTTTTCTTTTTGTAAATTTACCCAAGAATAAAATAAAATAAAACAGGATTAAAGGGTTTTCTCCAGATGATGTAGCGTATGTGTGCTGAGTCCTGTTGGTGCAGGGGTGGGGTGGGGTGGGGTGGGGTCAAAAATGAGGAGTGAGAGAGGGTCATTTGGGGGAAAGTAAGAAATGTGCCTATTTTCATCTGAGTAATGTTGGAGGGTATGGTAACTTTGTACTAATCTAACATTTTTGTATGCAGCTTTATTTTTGTAATATTGTGTTTAAATGGTCTGTTGTTGATTTGGTTTTTTTGTACATGGCTTAGAGATATTTTTAATATATTAAGTGGAATAGCAATCAAGTATTCAATCAATCAATGTCAGGTTATGCCCTGAGCACATGAAGTTCTTCTGATCATCAGCCAGCTTTGTAGAGCCCCAGTGCATGCATGGAACTGGATGCAGACCGTGGTCCTTTTTACTTCCATGCCATGCAATCTGTGCATGTGTGTTGAAGTGACTGGGATAAACGCCAAGCTTTGGGTGCCTTTTGGAGCCACTTCCATGTGCACTGGGGAATCTTGGATTGGTCTTGTGCCTTTTAATGGCTAATGTGAATGGATGCAGACATGTTTCTCTTTTATTAAGGTAAAGATTTTCTTATATGGATTAGTTTTAAAATGTGCATATACGTTTTTTCAGGCTCTATAGACTCCAATTGATTTCCTGCAGGAGTTATAATGTGCTTACCAAATTTTAGATTGTGTTGCGTCTATTGAAGGATTTTAACGGTTAAAGATTAAGGCGGCATCCTTCAGGGCTGATTTTATGGTTAGTAATCTGCACTTAGTGTACACATCCATCAGTTATGCTTATTATTTGTATGCACTAATTACAAACTCATAACTCCTGCAGAACAGCTCTTTTGAAATACGTAGGTGAACCATTACGTTTTCTGCATAAAGGCTTGTTTGCTGCACATGGAATAAAAGAAATCATTTGCCAAATAGAAGAAATAATTGGCGGCAGTGCAATATTCATTCACAGTTTATTATCTCAAAGCATGGCCCCTTTGGGTTCAAAAGCTCTTAGAACTACATAGAAATCCATTCCTAGACGTTGTTGCTATGCCTCTATACAACACCATGGGCAGCAGGCGATTGTTATTTAAAAATCCCTTAATTCTTCTAGAATCCAAAAGTGCCTGGATGGTCAGATACAAATTCACGAAACATGGCACATAAGTAGGGTTCCTACAGCCATGGAACTCTTCTCAATTGGTGCTGTCAGGGAGCTGCCATCGGAGCCAAGGGTGGTGGTAAGGCTCCCCAATGACGCTGGAGAGGGAACCAGCAAGGAGAGAGGGAGAGCTTCTGCTGGGGAAGGAAATAGACGTGACACCAGGGAGAAAGGGGAGGCTGAGGGAGCTTCGGAGGGAAGGCTCCGGGACTGTTCCAGCGAGACCAGCGGGGAGAGCACAGGACCTCCCCTTGGGACGCCCAATCTGCGCAGAAAGCTTCCGCGCAGGGAAGCTAGGCGGCGACTTGGTGTCAAAGAACTTTTATGTTGGAGGAAATTCAGGAAACGCCCACTGACGGATTCTGCCAGTGATTGAGACAGTCACGGAGTACTGACTGTCCAGCCAGGGGAAAGTTTTAACCAAACTACTCAGCTTGGAGCAGTTTGCGCCTTACGCACAAGCAACCCCAAACCCCATTACAGGTGCAGAAGTGAGAAACTGCACTCACTTAACCATGTACAGCTACAATTGGCTGAAAGTGCAGGTCAAAAGCTACACATTCACTCAAACAGCAATTATACCCTTGTAAAAAGGTAAGTGCAGACAGGTCCTTATAAATGAAAGGCTTTGTGGATATACCAATCCATAAAGAAGTGCTACAGCACTGTGCTCACTTGCGTGGAGATAGGAGAGACATGAAAGTATTCAGAAAGATGCATCATCCTGTAGAAGTCAGGATTTGTTTAAACATTCCTATGCCACCTTTTAGGGACAAGTCCTCAGAAGGTGGCAAGCATAAAAATCCACATAAAATCACAGTCCTGATAACTATTTGGTCTAAAAAGCAAATAGGAATAACTAGAACAATCAGATTCAATACATTTCAGATTTGACCATTATTCTCAGACTTTGTCCTTGGCAACTTGACTGAGGCTGAAATCCTAACTGCTCTTATTTGGGCACAAGCACCATTGAATTCAGTATATGTCACCTCTGTGGAGACATACTTGTGAGTTGGAAGTTCAGTGTTTACATGCTTAGGAGTAAGGTTCACTGATCACAGAGAGGCAAGAGGGATTCCTTCTGAGTCAACATAAATATGATTACCCTACCCATCAGACTTGTCTTACAACAGCTGCACTGGTTAACAACTTGTTTCTGGGTGCAATTCAAGGGCACAACTGTGACATAGCAACCCAAATTCTGTCCAGTTTATAAACGCTGGAAGCAGATCAGAGAAGTATCTGTGCCTCCTTCAATACCTGCCTATATAGCTTTTTTAAAAAACCTTGAAACATTAATTGGAAAAAAAAATCCACTTAAATTAGATCTTCACTTCCTTGCCCTCTTCCTGCCTTTTTCATTTTCATTTAATAAGAATGTCTCTTTGTGTATTAATCAATTGACTATGATATGATTATATGATGTCTGTAGTACTCAAAAACCTATGGAACATATTATTGGGTTCCCTGACTCCAGAGTTGGCACCACTAATTCTATGAGACACACATTTTTCAGTCTGGAATTAAAATGTTCTCTAAGCATCTTATTCCTTTGACCTCAGTGTTACACAGACTTCATATACAGTATATTTTGTTTGATGGTCGTTTCTTTCTTCCTAGACCGTTTTGTTCCTCCTAGACCAAAATTTAACATCTATGAAGCTCGTGACTAATTAGAAGTAAGCCCCATTGTTTTCAATAAAGTTTGCTTCCAGCAAAGTGTGATAGGGTTGTAGCCCCAAACTTACCTGTCCTGTTGACACAAGGTGGAAATGTATTACCTTTCCTGCAGATTATTTTTTTAAAAACAACAACAACTGAAACTCACATCAGCACTGATTTAATGAATGCTCTTCGATTGCATAATGGGAGCATCATGTAAGTTATTGCTTCTATAATGGTGACTGTTATGATGGAGTTCGGAGTTGCCGTCCTCCACACCATCTGGCATTTTATCTATTTTGGTGATATTTTTGTTTTGAGAAAATATATCCAAAATAGATAAACTGCCAGGCAGCAAAGAGTTCAAGATTTGCTCAAAATAAAAGATATAGTACCATCTTAAGCTTGTACATACCACAACACACGATCTTTCTTTCAAAGAATATTGGACACAAATTATAAAAAAAAATTCAAGAGGAATCTGTATTGTTCATACACATTAAAATATTCCTCCATACTCTTCTCATATATTTTGAGTTGAATCTAATGCATTGCATTAATTTCTCTGACTCTCAATGGGAAAGTCAATGGGAAATTGATTTTGTTGTAATATTAGTGTGTGTCACTGTAGTTTTGCAATTATGAACATTGCAAATTTGCAGGGATCATCCCTTTCACATAAGCTCTTCAATTACATTTTCTGTCTCCCCACAAAATCTGTTTTTCCTCATAAGGACAACAAAGGATGCTGGAAATAAAATGACTTCCTTGTTCCTGCCAGCATTGCTTTGATAACCATTTCAATAACACAATCATCACAGTTGTCAGTTTCTTGATCCATTATGCTCCCAAGAAATACATCAAGAGATGACACTGGCTTAGACATCTCAGAGACTTGATTGCACCTTGTAAATTTTATTACAGCGGCACTGCTATAGTAAAGTTGTGCCAGCACTTTCATTATAATCCCAATTTTGAAGGACGATAACTCAGTTGTAAATATTGGCAAGGAATTCAGTTTGGGTAGAGCACAAGGTCACATATCCTGGTGCCACAAACATGCGTGTGCGCGCGCACACACGCAAACTTATAAATTAAATAGAAGGACAAAGAATTAAAATATCATTTACTTTCATCTTTGATACTGCAATAAAATAATGGTTTGAGAGAACAAGATGTAGCAGTCTAAAAGTAATGTTCATTTGCAATGAAATATGCTATAACATTTTCACACCCTTTTAAATTAGGTTTGGGTATGTGTATCTAAAATATAAATTTAGTTTTAAAATAGCCATTTATTTTAATGAGGGGTAAAAAAAAAGGAAGATGGCAACAATTTTATTCAATTAAAAGTGAATTCTAGATATCAAACTGGGAAAGATTAAAGAAGTCATAATCAAAAGTAGAGCACTAGGATTCTGCAGCCTTTCTATCCCATGATTTTCTGGCTCTACTGTTTTTTTAAAAAAATCTTCATGCACATGCCTTTATATGTGCTGAGGATCTAGTGGATCACATTTATCTGGCAAAGTGGGTGCAAATCCATGAAAGGCTATGCCAGAATAACAGAGTAAGCCTGTTTTTGCCTTATGCCCACTAGGCAAGGATAGTAATGCTGCTGGATCCACACCTACTGGTAGAACCCAAAGAAGCACTTGTGTCATGGATGAACACCATCAAAATAATGCCATTATGGCAGCCTTCTGTTACACTGGAGCAATTTTCACTGGTGATTACACTGCCTATGTAAGTGGCAAAAATAGGTTGAGTTTGAAGAGGCAGGTCCCCTTGCAGCCTATATGCACTCAAAGATAGTGCTGTCCTCTGATGCTGGCAAAGCTATAAAACGCACTATACATGTCTTCAACTCCGATTGAAGCCAATGGAGAATCTCGTATCATTATTCCAATGTTCTCCCTTCCCATCCCCACAGCCTGAATGGAGGGTGACATTTTGACTAACTCGGCAGCCAATCACAGTATTTCCACTCCTTTCTCTGTCCCCACAGAATAGGTGGGTGGGAGGACTTTGCAGCGGACTCAGAGCCAGGGGGTGGAATATGTTGGGCCTAGATAGAGAGCCACAGGGTGTGTTCAGGAGGGGCCTGAAGTGGCGCAAAAGTTTGCAGTGGTTATTACCTTTGTATAAGTAGGTCAAGGTTTGTCCAGCCATTTCTACACTCTCATACACACCCTCCACACAGCCATTATCACAGTTGTCCCTTTTAGCTTCTTTTGGTTCCTCATTTTTCAGTCTTAAATTCAGTTATCCACCTTTCCACAGCAAATTTTTTTTAAAAAAGAATGGCTGTGAAAATTCAGTGGCATTTTAAATAATGAATTTTAAATTCAGTGGCATTGAAAATAATGTATTTTGCATGCTATTTTCCTAATATATGCATTTCATGCAAATACAAATGCATTTTCATACACATTGTTTGGCTACAGAACTGTGCCACAAAATCAGAAGTAATAATTTCAAAGGATAGATAGCTGAGTTTTTGTTTGCATATTGGTTTGAGAAGTGTGCTGTACACCCAACCACCTTAGCCTTTGAACATTAATGCCTTCCACTGCAAAGAAACTGAGTACCATATGCTTATAAAAATGTGGCTTGTGCTTATGCATGTGATATTATGAATTTATTCCTTAATTGTTTCCTCCAGAGTAGCCCCATTGACAGCAAAGGGAGTGCTGAGAGATAAATGGCTCGAGGATGATTGCTGAAGGGGATTAATAAATTATAGGACTGTCCAGTTTCATAAGGCAATAATACAGCCTGGAATGGACCGATAAAGGAAGTGGGATGAAGGATTAAGTAATTTAATCCTATTAGGGAATCATATTATAGCTGAGAATCTCACAGTACATATCCCCATTATTATTACAATTCACTCAGCTTAATTGGGACACACTTATGAAGATTACATAAAATAAAAAATGGGTAAAGCTCTAATGCTTTACATATATATTAAATATAGCGCCCTGACATAAAGTCCAGTTGTGTTCAGCCACAAGAGAGTAATTTGTGTTCTAGCTAGTAATAATTGAATTTAAACTGGTTAAAAGGTAATACTTTTCAGATGAGTGGGTTGCAGTTCACAACTGAAGGCATTTGAAGGTGAGCAAATTGAATCTTTCCCTTGTTATTGGGAAATCTTCCTTTCCACATCTCTTAGAAATGAGTTCCGTTCATTAATGAATGCCTTTATAAGTTAGGCTAACAACTTAGAAATAGTTACAGGCAAACCATTCCTTATTCCAACGACGATCAGCCAAGATGGCGGCCAATACCTGTCCACCCTCTTGAATAGGCTAGGGCAGGCTGGTCAAAGCTCCCAAGCCCCTGCCTCTGACTGCCCACCCTTACCTGAGGGTCCGACACAGCTGGAGGTGGGCAGAGAAAACAATCACCTCCCTCAGCACACCAGAAGATGGCAGCCTTCCTGGACCCACCGCAGCCATGCCATGTGGCAACGGCTGCCCACCCAGAGTCCCAGGTGAGTGGATATTTCCCAGTGTTACCATTACCAATGTAGAAGATCATAACATCATAGTTTTTTGTTTGGCCAAAACATACAAGCTATTGGTGAACATCTGCAAGATGTTCTATTGTTACTTATTCCACTTTTGGGGGGGCAGGGCTTGGACTTTAGCTTTTCATTCTGTTTTGGGACTCTAGTTTATTTTTATTTTTTTATGGGGGATGTGGGGGTGGGGTAAACTAAAATTAATACACCATGCCCCATCACAGATTCTTCACCATTGTTCTGGTACTTCTTCAGTAAAAGCAGAATCATTTCCTGGAGGCCTTATAAAACTCTTCCAAAGTCTCCCTAGAATTTCCTTCTGGGATGCCTTTCATATCTTCCTAGCCCATACAGGAAAGGGACAATCTGCAGGGTTGTTTTTTGTTTTTGGTTTTGTTGTTGTTGTTTTTTGACAGTTTGGTTGAGAAAATACAGTGCTAGGCGGGATCCTCTTTCCAAAATTATGCTCATGACCATGAGACTTCATGTTGTAGCATCATCCCAGGGCATTGTGGTGGGCGACAGCAGCAGGCAGAAACAGTGGGAAGGCTGCAAAAATGCCAGTAATTTTTGTCCCCCACCCCCAGAATTTGTCTCATAACTAAATATAGAAGAACCCCACTCTTCATAGCTCACAAATGGAACATCTGAAAGGAGGATTGTTCTGTCTAAAATTTCCATGAACACAGGAGGAACATCTCCTCTGCAAACTTTGGAAAGCACAATCAACTTCCCAAATTATTATTATTATTATTATCATCATCCTCACCATCATCACACATGTGCTCCTATAAATTCTGAAACCTAACAGTCTGTCTGGGATTTTAAGGGGTTATTCCGTTAACATTGAGGCAGTTTATTTAACATTGGCTCTGTTGTAATTTAATTAGTTTTTCTGTCTTCTTTTGCTTCTGTCCTAAAAACCAATTTTATATTTTTATGGGGCTAGTCTGTACTTCCATTACCAATAATTGAGTTTAATATTTTATGTTGTACTCATTAACAGCTGCTCATTTTATTTATCTTTGCATGCAAAGCATCTCATGAACCCAATCAGTTCAAGAAGTGAAAGACTCAACACAGAAGGTTACTGGAATTATATATTCTCTGTTAAAACAAAGTAAATTTCAATCTCACTTCTTGAAGATCTTAGTTAAGTGAAATATACAGTGATTACATTTTTTAAAAAACAAAAAGAAATCCTGCTATCTTTGTTTTGCTATCAGTTGTTTAGATTTAGCTAATGACTAGGCAAAAGAACAGATGAAATTAGGCAATGTGGTTGTGTTTAATGAATGCAAATGGGCTAATTGTTTAAGAATAATGGATTCTCAGTCAATCCTTATGGATTTCTCATCAAGTAGTAATATTTGAAAAGGTCCTGCATGAGCAATCTTGATTCTAACACATGTTGCATTAATTTAACATTTTGAGAAGCTGAACTAGCTGGTAATCTTTCATGTTGTATCTTTTGATGTTAAGATGTACTTATCTGTGCTATTTTTCTGTTTTTAAATATAGTTTGTTTTCAGCTATTCCATCTTTTGAATGAAAAGTATGACAATTTAATTACTGTTTAAAATCTAGGAGCTGTTGAAAATCATACATAATCCAATTACTTTTTATTCAATTAGTTTAATAGCAAACCACTTTGCTATAATTAAGATAATCCCTTGATTTTTCTTCTCAGCTGTTTATCATTGGCCTAAGTTATCTTTGAGGAAATCATACTGGGGTATAATTATATCAGCAATCCCCAATGGAATTAACAAACTAAAGAGCATTTGATGAGCAATTCTCTTTTGTTGTACTTGTATGCTAAAGGAAGATGGGGAGAAAATCAGTTTCAAATTGGATGGAACTATTTTTTCTATTCTTGAGACACAAATCCTTTGGTTCATTCATAAGCTCCCAACCTCTAATTTCTGTACTTTTAAATCTATTCAATGTTTCTGGGGTTTTTTTTACTACAATATGTTCAAACACAAAGAAGTAATAAACAAAGCATAGCAACTAGACCATCATAAACCTATCTGCTTGATTGCTACATTGGAAGTTCTTTAGTTATGGGGTCTCAGAATGTTATGACAACAATATTATGTGAAGAATAAAGAAGGAACCCGATGTCTTTTTGTGCAAAAGGTTAGCTGCAGGAAACTCAAGTAGAATTTCACAATGAAATCTATTTAGCTTTCCCAGGAAAGTGGCATTATATAGAAAATGATCAAAATCTGTAAATCTTTCGTCCTACTGCTATTATTTTGATGTTCAGGCCAATCTTCAGTTCCAGTGGCTTCTGCGCTATGGCAGGAAAAGCAAGTGATAATGCAGCAACACTGATACCCAATTTATCATAATCACCACCTACCAGTAATCAGAGGGCCTTCTTGGTAGTGGTGCCCACCCTGTGGAATGCCCTCCCATCAGATGTCAAGGAAACAACTATCTGACTTTTAGAAGACATCTGGAGGTAGCCCTGTTTAGAGAAGTTTTTAATGTTTGCTGTATTATTGTATTTTTAATATTTTGTTGGATGCCGCCCAGACGGGGTATAAATTCTTCTTCTTCTTCTTCTTCTTCTTTTTCTCATTCATCACTGTCCCTTAATGTACACATGTGAAGGCACCAATTAAACCATTTCCTGGTGAGATTTAGATGGATGGCAACAAAATCCCCAAAGCTTTATGGAATTCAGTGAATTCCTGGCTGCCTTTGAAGAGTCAATATGACTGGGTCTTCTGTGAAGCAGTAGTCTTACTATGGAACTGCCGAGGAGGTAATTAATGTTCCATGACAGAGGAAGACACCCGCGCCTCAAGAGGGTAACCAGTCCTTATAAATATGTCCTTGGAATGACTGTCAACCAATCCCAAAGTTCTAGTTACAGGTAGGTAGCCGTGTTGGTCTGCCGTAATCAAAACACAATAAATTCCTTCCAGTAGCACATTAGAGACCAACTAAGTTTGTTATTGGTATGAGCTTTCGTGTGCATGCACACTTCTTCAGATACCAATCCCAAATATCTCCTTCTGGGCAATGTTAGTGGTTGCTGTTCTCTTCAATAAAATTGATTATCTAGGCCCCTTTTATACTAGTTTCAGCCTTGAGCACCTTGAAGGAGAACTTCCATCAGGAAAGAGAAAAGGAAAATGTGATCCTACTGATTCTTTTCAAATTCCTGGTGACTTTAGCTACTTGCAACTAGAGATTAATGAATACATCTTTTTCAGTTTGCGTTCCTCGCCCCCACATCAGTTCATGGGTTTATTTGTTTTTTAAGTCCACACAAAAAAGTATGCATTTTTTGTATGCATTTATCCTTTTACATCCATTTTATTTTATTTTTTAACAGAATTTTGCTTAATGAAATGCATTTAAACTGCTATCTGCATTTTGGTACCCATGATTTGGGCTGGAGAAGTGCATCACAAAATCTGGAGAAGTGAAAATTCGAATAGCTACATTTCAGTTTGTCTGAACGGCATTGATTCAGGAACTTCAAATTAGATAGGTTTGCACATTTGTCTTCCAACCCTCCCATCAACCATAAGTAGATGTGGGGAGCATGTGAACTTTGGGGGGTTTAAGTTCATTCCACACTAAACCATAGTATATCACAGGGGTAGGCAACCTAAGGCCTATGGGCCAGATGCGGCCCAATCAGCTTCTCAATCCGGCCTGCGGACGGTCCGGGAATCAGCATGTTTTTACATGAATAGAATGTGTGCTTTTATTTAAAAGGCATCTCTGGGTTATTTGTGGGGCATAGGAATTCGTTCATCCCCCCCCCCATATAGTCCGGCCCACCACATGGTCTGAGGGATGGTGGACCAGCCCACAGCTGAAAAAGGTTGCTGACCCCTGGTGTATCACTACACCCACAGTTTGCCATTGCCTCTTCACTTTTGAGTATATAGAGGTAGATTTTCTTCCATATATCTTTTGTGTTATTCTGGCATACTATATTCATCTAGATATTGGTTTTAAAAAAACAAAAAAATTAGTTGATTTAATATAGAATTTTGCCATTAAAATAAATGTCTTGAGGAGGCTGTGAGCACATAAATGCCACAACACAAGGGTGGTATAATGGAAGAAGTGTGCAAGTCACATGAAAGGGTAAATTAACTAGGAACATGACATTTGGGCTTCACAGCCAATGTGCAAGAATCATCACTTCATATCTGCTACAGATAGGTAGCTGTGTTGGTCTGCCATAGTCAAAACAAAATAATAATAAAAATCCTTCCAGTAGCACCTTAAAGACCAACTAAGTTAGTTCTTGGTATGAGCTTTCGTGTGCATGCACACTTCTTCAGATACACAGGGTGTATCTGAAGAAGTGTTCATATCTGCTATCACAGGTCTTCATATTTTGTTACCCAGGGCTTTCAGTATGGAAAAAGGCTGTGTATTGATTATGATTAAACAACTTTTTGTCCAGAGGGGTGTTTGCCGCCTATGTCACCACAGCAATTACACAGCAGTATTTCCCAGGAGAGTTGCTCACCTGCTTGTTATATTAAATCAATAATGTCTAAACAAGAGCTGAATGAGACATTTTAATGTCTGCAGAAGAACATGTAGGCCTCCAGAGAACCTTTGACAATTTCTGGAGTCCCTCTGAAAAGGGAAAGCAAATAGTTTGTGATGAAAAATGCAAGTTACTTTCTAAGGGAGTATTTTGTTGCAGAAAGAATAAGTCTCTGATAGCACATGAGGGGGCAGAAGAGCAGAGCCAGCTGGTGAGGGTCACCCTCAGGGAAATAGATAGAATGATGCTTATTCTTCAGATCCACAATGTGGTGAAAAGGATTACTGTCCAAAGCTAGGATACCTTACTCACTGTGGTGGTAGAGGACTTCAGTAGGATGTTCCTATTCAGGAGGTTCCTGTTATTCACCAGGGTTGAGAAAACTAAACATGCCCAAGTATAGAGAGTATTATGCTGGTAAATAAGGAGGAGCTGATAGCTGACCAGTTGGTCCAATATCTTCTATCAGGGAGAAAAGTGAAGGTGGCACTGTGGTCTAAACCACTGAGCCTCTTGGGCTTTCCGAGAGGAAGGTCAGCAGTTCGAATCCCTGCAGCGGAATGAACTCCCATTGCTCTGTCCCAGCTCTTGCTAACCAAGCAGTTTGAAAGCACACCAGTGCAAGTAGATAAATAGGTACCACTGTGGTGGGAAGGTAAATGGTGTTCCTATGCACTCTGGTTTCTGTCATGGTGTTCCATTGCACCAGAAGCGGTTTAGTCATGTTGGCCACATGACGCAGAAAGCTGTCTGTGGACAAACATCGGCTCCTTCGGCCTGTAAGCGAGATGAACGCCGCAATCCCATAGTCGTCTTTGACTGGACTTAATCATCCAGGGGTCCTTTAACTTTTACCTTATCAGGGAGAGTCATAGAGGAGATAGCATTGAAACATGTGTACAATGTTTCATACAATAACTGTGAAATCATAATCTAGCACAAGGCTTAGATATGGGCACTGGATCTGACCAGGTCCCGAACACAAATCTGGCCTATTCTGAGAAACATGAGCATTGGCTGAGTCGGGTACAGAAAGCTATGTATCATTGTCCTCTGGTTGGATGGGCCAGATCATTCCATAGCTGCTATGGGGTGGGGTATCACAGAGGGTGGAAACACCCTATGAAAAGCCCAATTATAGCTTTATTCTGTAAGCTCTTACCATAACTGAGCATTCTGAGTTAAATATGTAAAAATTAAGAAACAAACTATGTCAGGTTATAGAACATAGGTCATTCTGGCAGGCATGGATACAAAAGGAAAATGTTAAGTCATTGAATTATAGGATTTTCTCAGTAGAAGTGGATTAAAAATTCTACGATTCTACAAAAATGAAAATGTTAAGCGAAATCATTGAATTGTAGGATTTTCTCAGCAATTTATTCCCCTTCTACCTCTCCCACGCCCACCTCACACATAATATATAAATGGCATTTGCTGTCTGTCCATATTTATTTGAGGTAGTATTGGTAGAAAACTATTCTGAACCTTTTTCTTTATAGGTTGTGTCCAGTGTTAGTCATACTTAGAGTAGACCCATTTAAATAATTAGGCATGACTAATCTGGGCCTATTAATATCAGTTCTGAGAGAACTTGATTGGATACAAGGCTGTATCTTTCTCTACTGTTGACATACTTTGTCTTCCAAGACACAAGATACAAAGGATTCTGTAGCAATTAAACTACCGAAAGATTATGAAACAGCTTCCCTGGTTTGCTTGCAATCAAAGCAAAAAATGTAAATCTGACCTCCACCCACATATCACGGAAGCCACAGCCTTTTTTCTATGATCTAGGAATAAAATAAAATATACAGCAAATCACTAATTCATTTCCTGCACACTGTCAAAACTCAAAGATAAATTATTTCTTTTGATGCTTATTGCATCTGAATTAACCCGCTCCCCAGCTGACAAGAATGATTTCTTCCAGACGCCACTCTCCCAATCTCTTTTGATCAGATCTAAGACTTTACTAAAGCCTTCCTAGTCAATATACAAATCTGATTAGAAACAGTGGCATTTGTATGTGTCAGACACACAAACAATGAGTCATTTCGAGAAAATGTAACTTTAGAAAAGCGTGAAAGACATTTCAAGTTTATGACCTTTAATTGAGGCAGGTTAAACTGACAAATAGTATTAAAAGCCTAATTCCTTTCTCTGAGCTCTTTGGAAATCTTTTATTTCTGTCTGCATGGACTCAAAAGGGCCATTAGCGCTCCATCTCATGCAATATTTACAGTGTCTACATCAACTGGGGCAGGTTGTTATACTAACTCAGGCCAGTGCCAAACACATCAGGGACTCACAGGTCAGCGAGCAACGATAAATCTGTCAGCTGCCACCTTCTGGTATTTTTTAAGCAACTACAAATTCATACAAGCCCCATCTGCATCACACATTTAAAGCAATATCATACCACTTTCAACAGTCATGGTTTCCTCCAACGAAGCATGGGACCTGTAGTTCGTTGAGGATGCTGAGATTGGTCAGGAGACCTCCATTTCTGTCATAGATATCCAATTCCTAGAGTGGTTTTTACAATCAATCCCTCTTCCTGGAATCGGGCTACAGATGCATTGAGACAGATGCAAAACCTGGTCTTGTGATACTGGCACTTCTTCCCGTGAGGTGAGGGTGAAAAGACTACTACATGTTGGCTAAGAAAAAGAAGCCAAGGAATATGGCAAAAGAAAACAAGCCAGTTTCATCATGAAACAATGGTTTTGTACAGAGAGAATTCAGAGAAAGCTTCGTTTCTCTTATTCGTACCCAAATCTCCAGCCAATTTGGGCTGGGTTCCTTCAGATGCCTTTTAGTGCTTGAGGATATGAACTGGTGGTGGGAAAATAAACTGATTGTCAGCAGTGGCTGGTGTGGTGGGAACAGAACAATGGAACCATGCTGTCATTGGTGCTGGTGTACCTTCTCTGGATAAGACTAGGGACTCAGCTAGATTGGTAAAGAAAAAGAGCTTTACAGTGGTACCTTGGGTTACAGACGCTTCAGGATACAGACTCTGCTAATCCAGAAATAGTACCTCGGGTTAAGAACTTTGCTTCAGGATGAGAACAGAAATCGTGCAGGAGCGGGAGGCCCCATTAGCTAAAGTGGTACTTCAGGTTAAGAACAGTTTGAGGTTAAGAATGGACCTCTAGAACGAATTAAGTTCTTAACCTGAGGTACCACTGTATATTCATTGTATATGCATTATAACACTGTGACACCAGATGGCGCTGCGAAGTTCTGTTTTTGCCAATGCGATTTCTTATTAAAAGTTTACAACATGTTTTCCCCGAAATGCATCCTTGATGTTTTTAGATCCAGCCTGGGATGGGGCAAGGCAGTGGTGAGCTCAGGACAGTGCAGTGGCAGGAGTGTCTAGATGGCTCCATTGATGCACAGCCAGTCTGCAAGCAGAGCATTCCACAGTTCTGATTTGGTAGGAGAAATCTTTTATTTGTGTGCTTTGCTGTCATGACATGTTTGTATTGTGGACCCAGCAAGATGATGGCAGGATCCAAATTGTGGAGCCTGCTGTTGTATTCCGAACTTAAAAATGGAAAGCGTAATGCTGGTGGTCAACAAAAGAGGTTCAAAGACTCTCTCAAGGCAAATCTAAAAAAATGTAGTATAAACACCGACAACTGGAAAACACGGGCCTGTGAGCGCTCCAGTTGGAGAACAGCCTTACCAAAGGTGTTATGGGCTTTGAAGATGCTCAAACTCAGGAAAGGGAGAAACGTGCTAAGAGTAAGGCATGTTTGGCAAACCCTCATCATGATCAACTCCTGCCCGGAAACAGTTTTGAACCCTTACAATGCTCAGTGTCGGTGTTACTTTTTGTGAGCATTGCTTCTTAGCAATGGAAGCGATGTTGTGCTTGATCAGCTCACTCAGGCATGAGAGGTGTTCTTGGTATTCTTATTGATCTACAGACTCCAGTGCAAGTACAATGCATTTACTACCTGAGTGTCTGGCATTCCAATCATTTACCAAAATAAAATTCTTCTAAATTCATACTTGGTTTTTGAGCAGATCAATAATAGTTTAAAAATAGTGTTTTCTAAGGAGTTTAATTTAATTGTAGAAATAAAAAGATTAGTATCACCATTTGAAAACTGATTGGGAAAACCTTAATGCAACTGTTTGTATGTTACATCCCTTCTAAATTCTGCATAGATTTATGCCACCTGTGTTCAAAGTCTGTTTGCATATTTGCATTTAGTTCTGTAAGAGCATGTGAAAATGTTAATGACTCAAATGGACTCATTTTAATTTCACTCTGAAGTTTCTCAACACCTCCATCCAAAACTGGGTCTTGTATATACATAAAAAAGCAATAAATTTGCAGGGATCTGAGCTGTTACAGCAAATTATGAAATATATATTTAAAACGGATGTCAGGGATCTATTCTAAAGTGGGAATGAAAGCAAATTGTGCTCCAATAATGGAAGCTAAAGTAGTGTGGCTCTGTTATTACAGCAATAGCAGATGCATTAGCTGGGTGATAACAGTGCACTTTAAATTAGTTGTAGCTATGTTGCACCAACAGGCCAGCAAATCTATCCACATGCAATGTAGCTGCTTAGAAATGAGAGAGCAAGAGGATGCTTTTGAAGCTCCAGGTTGTCAAAATAACACTCTAATGAGACTTCATTTCTTATTCTATTACAAATCTTAAAGTTAAACAGAACTCAACCAACTGCATGCTCAGGAGGGCTTAAAATCCAACTTTCCCTCGTCTCTATCATGCCAGCTGAAAAAACGCTTCCTATCATCTCCCCAAACACAGTGGTTTCTTTTAAAATCCACATTACCCTGTTGAAAACAGTTAAGATTATGAAGACCTTATGGTTGAGGCTTGCCAAGATAACACTCCTGACATAGATTGGATTGGTTTAGTAGCGGATTCATTAGCAAATCAGACATAATTTCATCAAGACTTAATTGTGACTGCAGTTGGTTATCACACAACATACAGTAACATCTGTTGTATCAGGTTAATATATTTTTAGCCATCTAGGCATCTAGGCTATGCCTTAGCCTTAACCTGAGCTACAATTCCCAGAGTTGCCATGGAAGAGGGATTGATTGTTGCACTACTCTGGAAATTGTAGCTCTACAAAGGGTATGGGGGTCTCCAAACAACTCCCATTGCCCTTAATTACCAACCCCAAGGACCCTTAATTACCAAAACCCCAGCTTTGCGATAAGCTATGACTGTTTAAAATGGTAAGATACCACTTTGAATCTATCATGCAGATGGGGTCTTAGTCTCCATATACTCCTAAAGTTTATCCTATGTCCACTAAGATGAGAGCTTTTAGTGTGGTAGCCCCTGACCTTTGGAATACACTCCCTTTGCAGAGTAACCTTTGGAATGAACATCAGACTACATGAACCTACAATGATGGCATTTACGTGCCTGTTTATAACTCATCTGTTCACTCAAGCTTTCTCCAAAGGATGATATCCCTATGTGGCTATATCAATTTGATTTATAGAGATTTAAGGGAGGCAGGTCCAAACCAGTGAGCCTCTTGGGCTTGCCGATCAGAAGGTTGGCGGTTCAAATCCCCATGATGGAGTGAGCTCCCATTGCTCTGTCCCAACTCCTGCCAACCTAGCAGTTTGAAAGCACGCCAGTGCAAGTAGATAAATAGGTACCACTGCGGCAGGAAGCTAAACAGTGTTTCCGTGTGCTCTGGTTGCCGTCATGGTGTTTCATTGTGCCAAAAGTGGTTTAGTCATGACCTGGAAAGCTGTCTATGGACAAACACTGGCTCCCTTGGCCTGAAAGTAGGACGAGCGCCACAACCCCGTAGTCGTCTTTGACTGGACTTAACCGTCCAGGGGTCCTTAGTTTTTACTTTATATAAATTTGATTTGTGATAGATTTTATCTATTATTATTATTATTATTATTATTATTATTATTATTGTTATTGTTTATTTTATGCTGTTCACTGACATATTTATCTTAATGTAGGTATATTTATTACAATATATCTATATATCTATATCTATTTGACTAAACTCAACACATTGTTATTCATTTACTTTGCTTTTAGTGCTGTCCCCTTCCCTTCTATTTTTTTTTTTTTTTTTTAGGACAGCAACACAATATTTTTTGCATCAAAGTGTCTAAATCATTTTTTTAAAAAAACAACTGGCATGCATGGCTCATTTACAAAATAATTTTACTCATGTTATATTAATTCTAATTATTTACTGAAAGCAAGTTTTTTGTTGTATCCATTTCCACCGGGTTGAGAAGTTGTTGTGTTTTTTTAAAAATCAGAAGCTTTCCTTGAGGGTGCACAGCTAATCTTGAAACCTAATTGTCAGTAATTTAATGTTCCCTCCCATGTACCACACTTTACATTTGTCTACAAAGAATCTCACGCAGCATCCTTCTGCCTAATTACTTTTTTTAAGGGCTTCCTTGGATTAATCTATCTCAACTAAATGATTTTGCTTTATTGACAAATTTGGTCCCACCTTTGAGATGACTCTTCAGTTTATTGAATGTAACAAAAACAAAAGAGGTTAATTGAAGGGTTCCTATAGGGATGCTCTGGGTCTATTCATTCAGCTACCTCCTCATTAACCTCTTTACCAGTGGAGAATTGACCACTTATTCTTTTGTTTTATCCATGCTCCTTATCTATTGCTTGCTTCTTCATCCACATCATGACAGGACAGGCTGGCCCCTGTAGATCTCGAAGCAGGACCAAAACTAGGCTTTCTGTCACATGGATCAAAGACCCCACCCTCCTGATGCGTGTTTGCATACATACACATACATACATATAAACACACACACACCCCTCAACAGATTTATTTGTAAAGGGGATAAAAAGTAGGCAATATATCATTTGAATACAAAGAAATCCTAAGAAGTATTATAACTGTATGACTAAAGGGGAAATAAGCATCCATTCCAGCAAAAGCAAATTGTTCTTGTAGAGAACTTCCATGTGCAGCAATTGTCTATCTGAGGTCAGGTTTTGAATTAGATTTATTTGGTCACAGGATCATCAAAAGACTGCATCTCCATAAGATCAACCGAAACCCTTTGGTTTCCTTTTAAAATCTCTCTCTCTCTCTCTCTCTCTCTCTCTCTCTCTCTCTCTCTCTCTCTCTGGCTTTTGCCACCCACCCCTCTTCTTGGTTCTGTGCAAATGATTTCAAGGAGTTTTGATGTGTAAATTTACTCCCAAGTAAGCTTCAACAAGATTTCTTTCAACTTTATTTTTGTTTGATTACGCATTTTAGGAAATGCATGTTGGCAGAAAGGAGAAAGAGAGAAAAGGATGGGAAGGGGACAAAGATGTTGGCAGATTGAGAGGAAAAAGGGCAGCAAAGAGAGTGGGGATCGCTCTTGCCCCACGCAGCCTTGGCTGCAGTTCCATTGATGCCGAGAGATTTCCCCTGACGAAATGCAGTGCGCAACATAACAAAGGTTCCCCACCATGGGCGTAGCCAAGGGGGGCAGGGGGGAAACTGCTGCCCCAATCAATCATAATCAATACAAATCTGAGGTTCTTCCCCCCTAACAAAAGCCTGGCCCACATAAATTCTGGCTATGCCCATGTCCCTCACTCCTACTCCAGTGGAACAAAATTGACCAGAAAATCTTGCTGGTTTAGCCAGCCAGCCGAAGCCATTACCTGGGTGTGAGTGCTGCCACGTACTGCCACCCTCTAGGAGCCACAGATGAGAGCTGAGTGCAGGGTGAGGACCAAAGGTCGACAAACACCTCAGAAAGATCATGATGTGCTTGTTGTAGTTTAGTTGTTTAGTCGTGTCCTACTCTTCATGACCGCATGGACCAGAGCACGCCAGGCACTCTGTCTTCCACTGCCTCCCGCAGATTGGTCAAACTCACGTTGGTAGCTTCGAGAACACTGTCCAACCATCTCATCCTCTGTCGTACCCTTCTCCTTGTGCCCTCCATCTTTCCCAACATCAGGGTCTTTTCCAGGGAGTCTTCTCTTCTCATGAGGTGGCCAAAGTATTGGAACCTCAGCTTCAGGATCTGTCCTTCCAGTGAGCACTCGGGGCTGATTTCCTTAAGAATGGATAGGTTTGATCTTCTTGCAGTCCATGGGATTCTCAAGAGTCTCCTCCAGCACCATAACTCAAACATGCCATACATTCCAGTGCGCATTTAGAAAACAACAGCTGTCTTCTTGCTCCTCCAACCCTGTTGCTACTGTGCTAAGCCATGAGCTAAGCCATGGTTTGGCTCAGTGCTAGTGTGTTATATCAACTGTGGCTCATGGTTTGTTTCACTCCAGATGAACCACTTGTGCCATGGTTTGTTTTTGAGTTTACAGCCTATGGTTTGCTTTAAGGAGGAAAAACATGAGTCTAAGTTCAGAAAGCAAACTAAGCCAAACCACAGCTTTGCATGTGGCAGCATGTCATGAGAAGGACCAGGAGTGCCAATTTGTATCTATCCCATTTTTCGATAAATTTTTGTTTTGAGTTGCCTCTCAGGCTATTTGTCAAAGTGGGATAGATATAAGATATATGTTCAAAAATACAGTAAAGGTTCACTATCTATGCTAGCATTTGATTGAGGGAGAGAGACTGAGTTGAGAAATAAGACCAAGGGTACATATTGATATAGGAATGTATTATAGTATAATAAGCCTTGTGATGTAATATGATAATGTAACATAAGAACTTTAATAAATAAATAAAATTCATATTAGGTAAAGGTAAAGGGACCCCTGACCATTAGGTCCAGTCGTGGCCGACTCTGGGGTCGCGGCACTCATCTCGCTTTATTGGCCGAGGGAGCCAGCATACAGCTTCCGGGTCATGTGGCCAGCATGACGAAGCCGCTTCTGGCGAACCAGAGCAGCACACGGAAACGCCGTTTACCTTCCTGCCGGAGTGGTACCTATTTATCTACTTGCAGTTTGACATGCTTTCAAACTGCTAGGTTGGCAGGAGCAGGGACCGAGCAACGGGAGCTCACCCTGTCGCGGGGATTCGAAACGCCAACCTTCTGATCGGCAAGTTCTAGGCTCTGTGGTTTAAACCACAGCGCCACCTGTGTCCCAAAAATTCATATTATGTGAATGCAAAAGTAAAAATAAAAATAAAGGAGTGCCAATTTGAATAAAATATGGGGGGGGGGAGTAAGTCTAGCCCCACATAACTGATCACATGACATGGTGCATGCACACCATTTGAATGGTGATGCCCATCAACTTGAGGAGGGGGCTCCAGCCCCCTCAAATATTTTATTTGGTGGCAAAGCTCCCTTGGCCCCCAGGAGTTGGCTCCTAGGAGAAAGACCGGGGAGGAGTGCAGCAGCCATACTCTTTTCTCCAGTAATCTTCATGCTCATGTGTTCATTCTAATCCCTGGTTTGGCTTAGTGTTACATGTGAACCATCCCTGTGTTCGTCGCATTATAGCCAACCATCACAAGGAAATCCCTGACACAACATTCTTGCCTACACATTATGCATGGACTTAGACAGGTGCACTATCATGATGGACGACATCGCAGAAAAAGAAATCTCTTTGTTTGGGAAGTCATTCTGAAAATAGCTCTAATTAAGCATCACAAGGATGGATGTCAGAAATTTTCATTTTGACTGTTAGCAAATGGCTAACATAGCTTTCCAGTTCATTCCACTTCATATTCACATTTGATTTAGACAGAAGCTCAGACTGGACCACTGATAATCCAGCAACAATGACAACTGCTAATATTATCTGTGTCTTGCACAACACATACAGAAAGTGCTTCCTGTAAATTTTATGGCATTGTTGACAAGTGATTTCTGCCATAATAGCTCATCAGCATTTGCAGGTCAGGAGGAATCTAATATCTTGCATTATGTAATACAGTAATGACCAGTGAAGACCACGCTGTTTCCATACTGCCTATAGCAAATCAGCCAATTAAATTGGCTGAGTTTAAACTCAGTCCATTTTGTTTATGTTGCTAGAACAAATACAGGTTATCTCTCCCTCCACCCCGCCCCAAATCCTTTTACTCTGTTCCAGTTTACATTTCCTCTTTCTCAGTGCTATTTTTCTAGAAAAAGAGGTGCCGGAACTCACCATGAGCACCTCCCTTATTCTCTTAGAATCTCAAGGGCACCACTGGAGAGGTGTTGGAATTGAGTTTTGGTGAGTTCTGGCCAGCGCTTTTTTTCTGGGTGGACGCAGGGGTATGCATACCCCCAAACATTTTGTGAATCTAAGTTTGGCCTCATTGAGGGGCAGCATTTTGATACGAGTTGGAAAATGAGAGTACCCCTAAACATTTTTAAAAAGAAAAAAAGCACTGGTTCTGGCTGAAAAAAAGCCCTGATCTTTCTGCTTTTCTCCTTTCCCACATTCCACTGGACCATTCTGCCTCTTAAGTTGCAGCCTCCAGTGTTCTAAGCCGGCTTCTCATGATTTGCTGGTATCTTAGTCTTCTGCCTCTTCCCTTCCTAGTATGATGCTTCTATTATCTTACATTTCCTAGACCAGGGGCAGCTGGTGAGATGCCTTTCAGGTGTTGCTGCACTAACACTCCCCTGAACCCTGACCATTGGCCTAGACCCTCCAGTGTCCCGGTGGAGTACAGGATCAGGTTTAAGGTGCTGGTTTTAACCTTCAAAGCCCTATACGGCCTAGGGCCCTCGTACCTACGGGACCGCCTCTCCTGGTATGCCCCACAGAGGAACTTACGGTCTTCAAATAAAAACACCTTGAAGGTCCCAAGCCACAGAGAGGTTAGGCTGGCCTCAACCAGAGCCAGGGCTTTTTCGGCTGCGGCTCCAACCTGGTGGAACGCTCTGTCACAAGAGACAAGGGCCCTGCAGGACTTGACATCTTTCCGCAGGGCCTGCAAGACAGAGCTGTTCCACCTGGCCTTTTGTTAGGGCGCAGCCTGACTCCCTCCTTTGGCAATCTTTTCAAGACTTTAGCTTATGGTTGCCATTAATTTTGTTTTTAACTCATTTTTATAATGTTTTATAATGTTGTATTGTTTTAGTGTTGTTAGCCGCCCTGAGCCCGGCTTCGGCTGGGGAGGGCGGGATATAAATAAAATTTATTATTATTATTATTATTATTATTATTTTTCAGGGACAATCCCGGATTTACAGAAGCCGTTCT